>NC_079491.1:36053026-37363026 GCF_020520425.1 Spinacia oleracea
TCCAGTCTGCCTAGTCAGGTTTGATATCTGAATTGGTTTTTCCTATGTCGTTCCAATATTATGCAGGGGATTTTCGGAATATTTTTCTTTTTTACTCCCTCTGCCTCTTTTTATTTTTTACGTATTCCATTTTGGGTGTTTCATTTTGTTCTTTACATTTCCTTTTATATTGTCACATAATGCATTAATATTCTATCAAAATTTGTGCCCAAATATTATTTTAACCAATTAAATCCATTGGACATTAAATATTTCTCATTTTCGCAATGTCAGATTTTTGATAAAAGTGAAAACATTATAAATAAACGTAATTTTTCTTGTTTAAATAAAAAAAAGTAGAGAATCTCAATGCACATTAAATAATCGTTAAATCGCGTGAAAAACATCAACCGTAAAAAACAAAAAGAGACGGAGGGAGTATAAATAAGAGAAAAGTAGTTGTTCTAGTAAAGGATCTGGAACGGTTGTTGAGGTATGATTTTCTTCGTGATTAGATGCCAACTGAGTCCTGCACAGTGAGAAGGTTAACTAGCCTTGAGGGTAATTCGAAAATTACCCCTCTGATGCTTAAGTTAGATTATGCCGACTGCTCTGTAATAAAGGCTTATCAGAATGATTAGGTGAGAATACGTACCTTTGGCATTGAATGGGGGTCTATATATAGGCGGGCGACCCGTACGGATAGTACGGGTCTTTACTTATCGGTCCCTGGACCTTCTTGCTTTTGGCCTGGTTCGTTACAGACGATAGGGTTAAGCCGATTGTAACTTACTTGGCCCATATATGGATTGGGACGTTGTTCTTTTGTGCTTGCCTGGCGATACTTGTGTTGGTCAAGGGTGTCCTACTGGCTTGCCGGTAGAGCTTCCCGTACAATAGCATAACGTCCTATAAAAGGAACAAGAAATACAAACGAACATGATTTCAAGGGGACTTACCTTATAACAAGGGCCTTCCCAACTCCAAAGGAGAAACAAATTAACTATAAGACATTAGCAACAAACAACAGATGCCCTCAAAAATGACTACCTTGAGGGAAACAAAACAATATCTATCACGATTACTTGTTTTGCTAGGAACAAACCCATTAACCCTAGTACAAACAATATCTTTAATAAATTTTATTACAACTTGAGGACGTTATATCTTATGCTCCTAAACTGCCATGTTGCGAAACATCCAGGTACTATAGATAGTAATTCCTTCGTTTCTGAAAGTTCTTTACGCTTTGGAATACGTGTCCAAAATATGAAAACTTTGACCGTAAATTCTCACTATTATATATATCAAAACGTTATACCTAAGATTTTGTTAGATTGGTCTCGATATGTATTTTCAGACTATCAACTTTTTATCATTTTTTCACATAAAAAATTGGATGTATTAGTAGTTAAATATTGCATTGGAGTCCGTGCAAATAGTAACTGTAAAGAACTTTCTGAAACGGAGGTAGTATGTGGTAGTAGCCAGAGCAGCATATCTCACTACTTTTAGAAACTTATTGCACCTTAGATCTTTCAATCCATCTGAAGCTGCGAATCATAAATAGAGAGCTACACCCAATCCTTAGCCAATCATAGATTTCCGGATTCTTTCAGATCGGAATTTAATCAATTTTAAATCTTTTGATTATTCAAAAAATCTTAACTTTTTAATCATTGAAAATAATACCTGTTTTGGACAAATTCTACCTAGGGTCGAATTGGTCGGAGGGAGGGGGTGCTAACAATCCGAATGAGCATGATAATATAAAGATGATGAGAACAAAGATGGAAAGATCTTACGAAAATGGGGAGAGGGGCAATATATTATTATGAAGTGTGAGTGGAATGCATACAATGAGTCTATCATCTCCTATTTATACATGAATCCTTGATTGTAACACAAACAAGCATTTAATCAAGGAATTATTGGGTGTAACTCCCCTATCATTCAATGCTTGTAACCATCCCTTGATTTCAGCCTCGCTTTAAATGTCTGTAACCATCCCTTGATTTTAGCTTTTCTTTTATTACTGTTTTGATGGCTGCTATATGATCATTTGAATGGTCCATCTCGCCACGTCACGAGGAGGGTATTTTTCCGCCCAAACAATTGTCCCCAAACTCATTTTCGAATTCTTCCGAGAAGCTCAAATGAGAGAATAGGTTTAATCTTCACAAAAGAAGGAAAATAACTTCCCGACTTCTTACCAACCGGCAGGATGTAATGATGACAATAAGAATGCCAACCGATCCTGAGAAAATGACAACATTAACAAGTACGCGATTAACATTAGTATGTAATTTAAAATAAATAAGTAGAAAATATGGGGTGACGAGACTGAGTCGTCCAAAGTTGGTGTTTTTATAGGGGATGGTAGGTCATCCTGCTAGAGGTTGACGAGCTGAAGTCGCCGGTTGATGTTGTAACTCTGAATGACGACATGGAGGTGTTGTCTGCTGAAAATGCCGAGTTAAAGGCATCGCTGGACAAGGTCAAGAAGAAAAATAGGGAGTGTGCCGGTTATTATATGTGGAAGACCAGATCCGACTTGATGATGGAATTCTTGGATGGGAAGCATAATGGTTGGACCCCTCAAGCTGATATCAACGACTTTCGTCAAGCATTTCCTGATGAGTATGTCCCCCCTGGTGCCGAGGATGACGATGATGATGTTGAGGTAGGCGCAACTGCCACAAGTCCCAACACCAACGTTGAGACGGTACCAGGTGATGATGAACAAACAGAGAATGTCGAATTCGATGTTCAGCCTAAGTTTGATGAAGGATTTTTTTTGGATGGCAAGAAGGATGGTTTGGACTCCAAAGGAAGACATTTTCCAATTCAACACTGCATTCTCCGAGGAGTATGTCCCCCCTGGTGCCGAGAGTGACGAGGAAGACGTTGAGGAGGGCGCAACTGGAACCAATCCCAACGCCGAAGTCGAGTTAGCACCAGGAAAAGTCGAGCAAAGGGAGAATGCAGGCCCGGAAGATCCTCTGGAGTAGTCCCCCTCTGATAAAGCATGAGGACTGGTCGTTGGGTTAGAAAACGACACTCCGATGCTTAAGTCAGTACGAGATTACTTGGGATAATAAAATTTGACAAGAGATAAGTTTAGAGGGTACTTGACAAAGTCGGGATGTGTTGGCGAGATTACGTTGTCGGGATTTGTGTGATGTATGTACGCGTCTTGAAGTTGTCCCAGCTTGGGTCGTCAAGATTGTGTGTTTGGTTTGGGAATCGTCTAACGTGTGTGTTATCCTCTGCGTAGTGATTGCGACGGGTTCGTGATTTCCCCCGTCTCGGAGTCGTCAATTTGATCCAGTAATAGTGACCTGTTCATCTCTGCAAGTGGGGTTTGCAAAAAAAAAAAAAACATACTTGTACTCAATGAGTTAGAGACTAGAAATGATACAACTTTAAGTGTGTCGCGTTCCAACTTCTCGAAATTGGTTTTCCATCTCTTTCTTTCAGTTCGTATGCACCATGAATTGTTCGTCTTTCGATACCATAAGGGATTTCCCACGTTGGAGCCAACTTTCCAAGTCGCGGATCTTTGGTGTTGGGGAAGACTTTCCTTAAAACCTAGTCGCCTTGCTGGAAGACCTAACTCGTACATTCTTGGTGTAACTTCTTGCAAAATTTCGTTGGTATGACGCCATTCTATCCTTGGCAGCGTGCTGTTGGAATCTCGACTACAGGTGGGATGACGGCTTCACATCCGAAGAGTAATGAAAATGGAGTGTGGTTGGTTGTTGTTTTGGGTGTCGTCCTGTCGGACCATAGTGAAAGTTCGTTGGTGTTTGAGCCAATGGATATATAGGTCTCTCCATGATGTGGTAGTTGGTGATTGACTTGTGGAAGGTTGTTCATTGATTGAGAAGGTCTCTTTTGTGATGGTTGGGTGCATGAGGTGGATAATAGGAATTGCGGATAGTCTGGTTGGGTTGATGTTAGGCTTGCTAGTGCGTCGGCTTGGGTGTTTTGGTCTATTGGGATCTGTTGGAGGTTGCATGAGTCGAATTTTTGACAAGTGCTTTTGCTATCTCGAGGTAGGCTTGCATATTGGAGTCCTCTGTTGCATAAGAACCGTTAATTTTGACTAATAATCAACAATGAATCATAGCGTACCTGCATGTCGTGTGCCAGCGTCAACCCCAAGATCAGAGCTTCGTTCTCTGCTTCGTTGTTGGTAGCTTTAAACTCGCAGCAGATAGATTGTACTATCATGCCCCTTATGGCGACTTTAGCACGATTCCTAGCTACCACCGATCTTGGAGTGACGAGCGACCAAGCAGGGGCGGAGCCAAGGGGGGGCTAGGGTGGGTCATGGCCCCCCCTATGGCTATGAATAATTACTAAATGTTGCAGTTATAAACAAAAACAACAAGTAGCTGAGATGGTAAATGTAAACTCACATGACTTTTTGACAGCCCACCATAGGTTCAAGTCCCAGTACATGCAAATTTAAGTTGCCTATTATTGCTTTTTTTTTTTTACTTTCATATTCTTCTTTCATTTATTGGTTGTTAATTTTTTTTTCCTACAAAACGTTGTTCCAATTCTTTGCTTTGACAACTTGATTTTTATGGCCAACATTAACAAATAATTAAAAGGTAAAAAAAGGCTTTCTTTTTTGTTGAAAAAATGATTAAAGAGTATATTTTGAGCACACTACATCATAGTATATTTGGCCCCCCCAATTAAAAATTTATGGCTCCGCCGTTGCGACCAAGGATAGACTTGTAGACCCAGAAGCAGCAGCAGCCGCAGAGGCAGTCGGCCGAAGACGTTTCATCGCTCGTTCACCCATTTCAGACGCTGACATCTTCTCCACAGGCTTGGACGACAAGGTATGTTCTGCATTAAAACTCTACATGTCAAAATGCTACCCTTCGACCAAAACACAAATCAAGGCACAAATATATCAAACCCACAAGATCATACCTGAAGTGTTAACCATCTCCTCTTCAGAATAGCCCTCTTTCCCTTCCTCAGACGAGGAATTAACAACAATCTCTTCACAGAAATTCCTCTTTCTTCTTCGACGCATCGTCTGGTCCAGCCCTTCTTCTTCCTCGTTGTCGCTTGTTTCCTCGCCCTCCAAATCCTACAAGCGACTCACTTCGCAATGAAACTTCCTCTCACTTACAGAATACCCCAGAAACCTCACCGTCTTCTCGTGAGAGTCGGCTTTTAAACCCAATAGCGACGCGTCGATAACCACAAAACAACATAAAGTAAGACGATGTTCAGTAGATTAACAACGAAACACATAAACCACAAATATGTACCTTCCCGTGTCTAATCTTCCACTAAGAAGTCTCCTACTTCCCCTAGCGACTCTTTATTGACAAAAACAAACCGACTTTGCCAACCCCTATCATTTACCCCCAGGCCAGATGCCAAGTTCGTCATATTCTTCTTCATAACCAATGTGTAGCGGTTACAGTCCTTCATCTTCAGATCATAGGTGTAAAGCAGATCCGCCAAGTCAAATGGTTTTTCCCAATCAATGGTGACTCGCTCTATCACCGAAAAATTCCTCTAGATCTGAGGCATCAGCTGCCCCGGACTTAAATTCAGCATTTCAATGAAAGATTTGGCCAACAGAGTGAAGGGGAAAACGCAACCCAATCAGGAAAGGATATTCATAGAGCACCACGTATCCCGGAGGGCAGTGCAACGCTTCCTCACCCAGACCCGGGATCGCAATTTCTGCCAACGGCAGCAAACCAGAAGTCTCTAACAGCTCCTCCGGCTCAACAACGGTAGTATAGGTCGGATTATTCGAAGCAATCCAGCCAAAATAGCCCTTATTTCTATCCATAACTGCTACTACCTTAGGTCGAGCCATCACTCGCGAAAAATTCAGTGAGAAAAACGAAGGAAATTAATAAAATTTACGTGAGCACCGGCGAAATTCGAACAGGAAGTTAATTCTCCTCCTCTTTCTCTCGCTTTCGAAGTTTAGATCTAGAAATTTTATCTAAGATTTTTTCGAAGTAGTTGTGAAAAATATTGCATGTTTCTCCCACTATTTATTGGCCTGATTTTAGCAGGTGCCCAAGTCCGAGCAGTTGGACGGTTTTCCCTTTATTCAAAATTTAAAATTATAACTTTGCTTCACTTGCTTCTGCAAAATCACAACTGGGGGAAAATTGTTATCCCGTTTTTTGTACTAACGACGTAACTATTTTGTCGTATGATCATGTCGTGTCGCCAGGTACTGCCGTGACTGCAGGGTAGGACGTGTCACCTGGAAAGGTCGTGAGCAAGTTAAAGAGACCGACAACGAGGGATAGACGACCAAGAGTTAGGTTAAGATCAAGGCCCAAGGCCCAAGGTCCAGCGCCGTAAGAGGTTTGAACGAGTCAAGGAAGCAGCCGAGGATTAAGTAGACCGTTGAGGATAGGCGAGAGATGTGGAGAAATTGGTGTCCAACGACCTCCTATTTGCTAGGGATTCTAGTAACCAACCTATCTGTTGGGTTCAAGCTATAAAAAAGACGAAGCCTAAGCAAGCAGAGGACACGTTAACTCAAGCATTCAAGCAATACATCATTATTATTCAATTTAGCCATTGTTAAGCAATCATTGAACCTTTATTATTATCGCAAAAAGACTTTTCTTTTACTTAGATTACTAGGGATATTAGTGGATTGGTAGCCTCATTGCTACCCGCGGTTTTTCTCTCTATTCCTGGGTTTTCCGCGTCACCATCTCCTTGTGTCGTCTCTCTTTTTCTTGCTTAATTTATTTACTTGCTTAGTTAGTGTTGACCAAGCCAAGTGCCGCCTCTTAAACGAAATTTGGCATAACCACCTCATATTCCACACAATGATTATTTTGATCCTCGTTAATCACCATGTCAAACATAAAGTTATTTTCATCCACTTTACTTTGATAATCATACCATCTAATACTGGATGTGAAAATATAGGACCCATGTGATGTACACATAGGACCCCCCACCCCAACAAGGATGTGAAATGTATTAATATACTTCGAAGTACACATTTTGTTCAATTATGTTTTTATATAGATAAGAATAAACACGTTTTTTCCATAATATTGAATAAGAGAATTTTTTTTGGAACAAATGCAATATTTTATACCAAAGATTAATTGTTGAAATTTATTTTCTGGAAGTTTGTTGTAATTTATATAGGTATTTTATTTTCTGGAAGTTTGTTGCGGTTCATATATTTTATTTTCTGGAAGTTTGTCATCTCCACATTGATTTTCTCTCTTTTAATATAGTATATATAGATATAGATAGTGGTTTATTGATGGCTTATATAATTGGAATTGAAGCAAGCACATGATTTTTTCAATGCCCGATGTTATAGAGTGAAATTTTGTTTCATTGCCTTGATAATGATGAGGGTTGATATTTTTTTTCTGAGGGAAATTTTATTTTAAAAATTGTTAAAATAACTGGTATGGGAATATAGCTGCAAAATGAGAAATACTCCAATAAAAAAAACTGAAAGAGAAAGAGAGAAAGGGAAATAGAAAATAAAACGGATGAAGAAAAAAAGTTAATTATGATGTTAGAGAGAATCTCCCATAAATTATATATGGGTAATACTCCATATATATAATTGCTACAAAATAAACATAAGTTAGAAAAACGATATGCGTATATGTAATATAAAATTTTGCTCCTTGATTAAGATTATGATACGAATTTTCTTTAACTTTTTTTTTTGAGATTAGGCATCATGTTATATGGAACTTCTTTTTAAAAAAAGTATATTATTTAAGAGAGTCGAATGAATGAGTGGCATTTGTCATCACCACATTGATTTCCTCTCTTTTAGCATATTATTTAGATGTAAAATAAAGGCAAATATACCCAACAAATGATTAAAGAAAAAGAAACTAATAATACAAAATGAAACTAGAAAACTCTTAAAATTGTTTTTCATTTAAAAGATTAAGGAGCTATTAAATAAAAGGATAAGTAGAAATTATAAATCCGAGACAGAAAAGATACAAAGTTATTAAGAATTTCTTTTTCAATAAGCATGTTTTAAACAACCTTAGTAAATACTACAGAGTACTTCGAATATTACAGCAAAGGTAAATATTCGTTATACATATCCACATTCAATATAATATACATATTTTAAATAAAGATTGACAATACATACAAGATACAATTAGTCATTAGTATATTTAAGTGTAATATTTTAATATACAAGCTAAGAGATTTTAAAATACTTTTAGTAAAAGATGTTGTAGACAACCTTGTTAAAAAAAATTTATTTTTCTTTTAAACAGATTATTGTCATATTGTAAATATTGTGATATTGAAGAAGATTCTTGGTATAATTTTTTTAGTCAATGATCATATATTTCAACATGTTATTTTAGTAATATATACAGACGAAGAAATTTATTTCCATAAGTAAATAAGTATTTTGTAGTGTAATACTTCCTTCGTTCTTATTTACATGACACAATTGGGTTTTGGACACTATTCACACAAGGTCCTTTAACTTCCTTTTGTGATTTATACTTAAGAAAAAACATAGTCGTGTGGGGTCTTATTAGATGCATCTCAATAAATATTTTTTAAATATCAAATTTTTATAATTTTTTCTTATCCATAATTGAAGATATTGATGTTTGAAATCGTGCAATTGCAGACGTGCCTAAATAATTGTGTCATTTAAAAAATAACAGAGGAAGTATTACCATAAGTAATTGGAAGGGTCAAATAAAAATATATAAAATAGTAATTATTTTGTTTTAAGTTTGATTATTTATTTATATCAAAAGAGAGGCGAATCAATGATTGATATTTGACATCACCACATTGATTTACTTTCTTTTAGTATATTATATAGATAGATAGATAGATATAAATATTAGATTATGAAACGGACTAAAACGAAAAGTATAAATATCATTTTGAAATGGAGGTAGTAGGCCGGTAGCGTTTATGAATTATGATATCAATTAGAAATGATTTTCAACACGTACAGGCGAGTTGGTGACTAAAACCTATGTAAAATCGTTAATTTCATACTATATGATCCGAACTTAATGGACTATCATATCTTAAACACAAGTCATGATTAGTAGTTACATTGCTGTCGACTGTCGTACTTCTTGACTCTTGGATTAGAATACTACCAAGTAAACATTGTTTTCGTACTACTTAACCACCAAATTATCGGTTACTTGTACTTCAAATACAAGTATGTATACGGAACACCATACAAAAGTAGCACATATATTACCAAATTTGACATCATAAACATGTACTACGTATAAATAAAACATTACAACTTATCATTTAATACTGAGAGTGATGGATAGTTCAGTTGGTTAGAGCTTCCATCCCGATTTCAGATGATCCTGGGATCGATTCTCATTCCCGCGCTTGTAGCTCATTCGCACAAAAAAAAACTTATCATTTAATACTTTGCCTGTAATTAATTTTCGAGTTGTGGAAACTATCCAAATGAAGGATGTGGACTGTCATATGAGTCGATCATATCTATTCGGACTAATTATGCACTTTTACTTTGGTACAATGAGTAGCATAGACAATACAAATTTCAAATGGAAGATTCAGATATGTGTATACGGACTCTAAATTTTAACAACTAAGCCAAGACATCATCGATAGTTTCAAGTATCGGCATTCATAGCAAACTTAATCAGAAACCATTATACGGAGTATTTTATAAGGAAAAAGGTAATAACTAATTTCATAAAATTTAATCATGGATCATTACTGTGAAATTCCGAAAGGAGTACGTATTAAAACAGCCAATCCTCTTATTTTAAATCATTAAGATAACAAAATCGGATGCTATAGAAAAAATATTTTTAAGACAAAAGAAAACATAATATTTGTAACTCAAAGATCCACATGGTTTGTGTAGTATAGGTCACGTATTTAAAATTCTACTTTTTTATTTATAATATGTATTTCCCCTGTGTTTCATTCACACAAAATATATAAAGGTCGTTGGGTAGATGATTATATAAAGGGCAATGATGGAAATTAATTTTCGTTGTAAATATGTAAGAAAAGTCATCTTCAAATATTTGTTCATGGTAATGCTAATTCACCTTATGTATCTCATCTTCATCATAAATCTTCGTTACCATCTTGGATGGTATAGTGGGTAAGAATGAAAATTTATGTATAAAAATATTTAACTACTAATATATCCAATTTCGTATGTGAAAAAATTATAAAAAAAGTTGATATTATGAAAATAAATCCCGAGACCAATCTAACAAGATCTTACATGTAACGTTTTGATGTATATAATGGTTAAAATTTACGGTCAAAGTTTTTATACTTTTGACACATTTTCCAAAGCGTAAACAACTTTCTGAAACGGAGGTAGTACAAAGTAATTCCGAGAATGAGATGGCATTACCATAAACAGTATGATGTTAATTTCCCAATTAAATTGTGTAAACATAGATATTTACTCTCATTATTGCTACGGCGTATATATTACATTATCAGGTAGACGGCTACCAACCGGACCGGGTCATTACGTATTGTTCAATTACCATACAATTATACATATATAGGAAGAAATCATGACGAAAAACCTCAAACTTTACAACAAAAATGTCAACAGAATACATTTCATTACACACATACATACATTGATACATGCTATATTTAGTTAGTACTAGTAATAATGGAGTAAATTGCCTTGAGTCTAAAAAAGGGGTAAATAGCCAGTTAGAGGTCACAACCCCAAGTTGTTGACAGTTAGTTTATGATAAGGGGAGAAGTGGAGAAGTGGCACTACTATTCTATTCTATAATTCTATTCTTTACTTAAAATAAACAAATTAATAAAAATAAAAAATAAAAAAGTAGGAGAATTGAAGCGCAAAAACCGTGGGGTTCCAGGCTTGCACTCTAAACTTCCAGAGGGAGTCGTTGAGGAGAAGTAATGGGTTTGCTTGAAAGCCAACCGAATCTCACTCCTTTCCCTCACCTCTCCTTCTCCTCCTCACACTTACATTGCATCCTAAAGCTTGGTATATTATTTGGAGTTGGAGTGTGTCATTTGTACTACATTCCCATCACCACCTACTGGGATCTAATTTCGTCTACATCTATCTGTTGTTACGCGTCTAAAAAAAACAATATTCTATTTTGGAAGGGCATCATAAATTCACGGCTACTAGTTCACATTATAATCCTCAAAACAAAACGCCTTTTGCACCCTACCCTTTTTCTTTGCTTTCCTTTCTCTACTTATACCCTAACTCTACTTTCTTTTCTTCATTCTAATCCCATCAATTCACTACTCTCTCTCTCTCTCTCTCTCTCATAAATAAACCTATCCCTTCTATCTCTCTGTAAAACTAACTAACGTCTATATCCCCCAAGAATTTGTTGGGATTAAATTGGTGGCGGAGATTTTAACTAATTAAGCACCTAGCCAGTAATTAAGTGGAGCATGGTTGCCCAACAACAAGAAGCCATTATTGGGGAGAACAACGTCGTCGTTGAGAAGAATGAAATTCATAAACACAGTAACAACAATATGATGATGATGATTAAGGGGAAGCGGACTAAGCGGCCAAGGCCCGTGTCTCCTTTAGCCTTGACCATGTCTTCTGGTACCACCACCGACGGAGGTGCTAACTCTGCCACGTCCGAGGAGTGGGCAGCTCCTATTTCTAGCTCTACGTCTGAGGAGGAAGAGGATATGGCTCATTGCTTAATCCTTCTTGCTCAAGGATCCAACCAAAGTAGCAACAACAACAATATCATTACCAACCATAAGGGTAGTAATGGAATTACGTCATACGAATGCAAAACGTGTAACAAGTCATTTTCCTCCTTCCAAGCACTAGGAGGACATAGAGCTAGCCACAAGAAGCCTAAGCTTAACGTCGTCTCCTTATCCCAACTCAAAAAATCATCCTCCGTTATTTTCTCTCTTATAAACAACGACAACGATAACCACCACCACCACCACCAGCAATACGATCAACACTTGAAAGACGACGGGACAACACTCTCCTTACAAATCGCCAATTCGTCACTTTACACAACTAATATTAGTACTAACAATAATACTAATACTAATAAGACGAAGGTGCACGAATGTGGCATATGTGGAGCCGAGTTTTCTTCAGGGCAGGCATTGGGTGGTCACATGAGACGGCATAGGCCTATTGGTACGACCACAACAACAACAACAACCATCCCAAGTCCAAATGTCAAGGATGAGAAAATGACGCGAAATCTCTTGTCCTTAGACCTTAACCTTCCTGCTCCCGAAGATGAACACCACCACCACCACCACCACCAAAGGGATCCATCTTCCAAGTTCGTTTTCTCATCTAATGAGAAAACATTGGTTTTCACCGCGGCTTCACAGCTCATAGACTGCCATTATTGATCATCATCTATCATTATCATATCATTCAAATATGACTTTAATTAGCCAGACATTTTTTTTATACATGTGAATTTCATTAGATACACACAATTCAGTTGTTATTAATTCAACATTATATTATAATTGTTGTTCATTCATCAACCCAATATGATTCTTTGTATTTATATTTTAATTAAATTGCTAACCCATTATATGAAAAAAGTTAAAGTTATTCTTTTCAGTAAACTCTAGCTAATTTGCAGTTTTTTGGGCAATTTTTGTCATCCAAATTGTATGAAATTTGGTAAAAGCAACCTAAAATGTGGTACAAATATTTATATTCCTTATTTATGCTGTAAGCAATGTATAGGATCTAAGCCAGTACAACCAAATTTTAGTTGTCAAGAGTACTTGCCCACTATTTTCAATATATGATACTTCGTATATACACTCCAGGATATATCATATTTCTTTTTAACGCATAGCACACCCGGTTCACCGGAGCTTAGCTCCGACTACATCCGGATCCGACCCGTGTCGCACACCTTGCTTATGGTGGGTGAGTCTCCCAACAAGAGTTTCTGCATACGGCAAGGCTCGAACTCGAGACCTCCCTTAAGCGGCATCAAGCTGTTTACCACTTGAGCCAACTCTATGTTGGTTCCAGGATATATCATATAGTATATGCTTATAATTGAGAGTTTTGTAATTGAAAGTCCAAATATTTATTACACATAATTGCTCTAATAATCGTCTTATTATTTGTATTACATTCATAATTAAGCTTGTAACGTAGTATAGTTATGCTACATTGCTACTACGTCAACTTAGTGTTATGTTTAGAGGTACAAACTAAATAATATTGGGAATTATAAAGAGAAAATGATAACAGCGCGTCTCCTGTGAGACCAGGCACACCATCAACTAAATTAGTGTTTTTGCAGTAACAAGGAGCAACGACGACAAAGAGTGATGGCAAAGCCAAATATAATAAAAAGGACTCTGATCATGAAATTCCAATAGTTGAAAACCTAATTAAGAAAGGGTAAGATACTAAGATTAGTGCCAAGGTCAATGAGCAAATTGAAGTTTAGTTTTGTAACAACTCTAGTATTTGCAAAGTTTATTGAGCGTTTAAAAACATAAATATATTATGATAAAATGTAACTATTAGAATATATAATTATAACTATTTAATTAGAAAATATATTTGATTGAAAATATATATGATTAACAGAACATAACTATTTAATCTCACTACGTAACTATTTGATTAAAAAGTACAACTATTTGACATTAAATTGGATTTGTACATGTATAAGACCGTTTTATAGACGTTGATTAAAAAGTAAAACTATTTGACAATAATGAATTTGGTTTTGTACATATACTCCCTCTGTCCCTTAATACGCACCGATTTCCTTTTCAGGCCGTCCCTTGATACTTGCACCGCTTCTATAAATGGAAATCTTTACCAATATTATATTATTTCTCACACGTACCTACTAACCCACCTACACCCCTACTCCCTACAAAAAATCATTTAAAAATTCACACCTCCCACTCAACACTCCCCACCCATACACATTTCCCACTAACTAAATTAAAAAATTAACCCTCTATCAACTATTACCCATTAAATTAATAAGTCAATTCAAGTGTCTTAAACTCCGCACCGTCAAACCAGTGCGAGTATTAAGGGACGGAGGGAGTATAAGACCCTTTTATAGAAATTTTCAAAAGCTTAATTGAACATCCCGGAGGCATATATACATTTACACTTACCACTGTGCATGTGGCAGTGCAGTGTAGGTGTGGAAACACGATATAAACATGTCTAGACTAAATAAATTCTACTTATAGAAGACATGAGAAAGTTTCTTATGCAACAATGTTCAATCATTCTCCTTTTGAAGCAAAAGAACAATTTTGTTAATTATTGTATGTTACTTCCACATTGATCATTACATCCTAAATGAACATAAAGTGTACGTATTATCTAAAAGAAAAACACGATGATACGTGTGTAATATAAAAGACGAATTGCCGAGAGTTATTGTTCATTTCATTAACTTGATTCTATCTAGTTAAGTCAAATCGAAAAATGTAATTTGTTATCTTCATAAAAATGACTATTATGTCTTCGTATATCGATACTCTTACATAATTATATGTTTTCTTATATAATCCTGTTAGGATATCAAAATTAAATCATCTTAATCGGGAAATAACTTATGTACGCACATCTAATTTTAAGCAAAATGTTAACAAAAAAAATAATTTAAAAAGAAGTTGAAAAACTATTGGTTGTGAGTGGGGAAATATGTTGGGTAAAAGTTGGGTTATAGAATAACAGCAAAGAGAAGTAGATAGATACCAAAAGTGATGGGTGGTATGAATTAGGTTCCATATTCACGTCTTTTTGTTCGTTTGAGTGACGGCAAAGTTGGACCCTTTGCTTTTTTGTGTCTACTGTTTTTTATTATTAAAATAAAATAATAAAAAAGCTGATTTTCCAGGGAACTTTTGGGCTTTAATCGAGGCATATTGTTTAAAATCAGTTATAATTAGCTCATGATTAGTTGAGTACCTTCCTATGGAGGAATTAATGCACTCCCACGTGTTATTATTCTCTCCCTATTCATTCATTCGATTTTTCTTTTTTAATTAGTTTTTGTTCCGACGATGCATCGGATTATTACATTAATAACATTTGATTTTTTTTTCGCAATGATAATATGAAACGTGCCATGTTTTAGTGGTAAAAACTTTATTCTTTAAACACAGGGTTGGAGTTCAGAATCATATGGTGTGTATGACTCATAAGTTGAGCGCCACATGTCACATAAATTTCTTTAGAAACGTTTTTTTAATATATATTATAGATAACACCAAGTAAATACCCGCTATTGATCGATTTCCCAAAAAAAATAGCGGCCAAAATTTAATTATAAAATAATGTGTAAAATTAAATGACAAGTAAAATCTGGGAAAAGGAAAAACAGGGAGTAGAATGGAGTGGGTGTTGGAAATCCTAGTAAGAATACAAAAGAAAAATGAGTGGGGAAAAGTGAATGTGAAAAGTCCCATATGGGAAAAACACCAACTACTTTCTATGTTTATATTTGGGGACTTGAGGGAAACATTTGTTTAAGAAAGCATGTGAGTGGCATGGGCCAACACACACAAGCGCGCGGGCGGGCGGGCCGTGTCGTGGGCCTTGGTACTTGGGGTTTGCGGGCGTGGGGTGGGTTTTGTTGTAACTGCCCCACTAAACATTCAGTAAATCATGGTAACTTCCACTACTTGCCGTTTTCCCATTTACTGACCGTTTTTATGTCCACTACTTCCCGTTGCCCCACTACTAGCCGTTTTATGGCTGTTACATTTCCCCTTATAAATACCTCCCTTCAGTTTCTCACAAAATACAGTGACAGAAAGCATTCTCTACAATTCTCTCTCAAATTCTAAACATTGTTCTCGTTTTTCTTGGCAAATATTCTGGTCTCCAACCGAGGCTTGTGAGTGCACACAAACCTTGGTGTCGTGTTAACCCTGTAGGGCAACCGCAAGTGTTCTACTGCATCGGAGGTAGCGCGGAATTGTCTTTTAGAGCAGTGGTCCGGCCACGGCGCGACAAGTGTTCAGTTCGTGTATAAGCATTATCCATCTAAGTTATTCCAATTATTTATATAGCTAACAATCTAAAAGACAAATTATTCTGTTATGGCTATGAATATGTCGAAATTTCTTATTCCTGATATGTCGAAATTTGAACCTCTTGATGGGAAAAATTATAAACGTTGGGCTGTTAATTAGGATGAGATTTTATTTGGAGCAAATAGATGTTGCGTATGTTATTTTTGATGTTGTGAAACCTGATGATGATGATGAATTGCATGATTTTGAGGTTAAGTTTGCTAAGGATGATAGAACCTGTAAGAGAATGTTGTTGCATCATATGTCGAATGCTTTGCTTGATATTTATATGGGATATAATCATGTTAGGGATATTTGGGATGGTTTAGAGAAAAAGTATGGAACTGATGATGCTGGTACTAAACGTTATTGTGTTAGTAAGTGGTTAGGCTTTCAAGTTGAGGATGATAAACCTATCATTGATCAGATTCATGCCTATGAGAATATTTGCATTGCTATGGCTGCTGAGGGTTTGAACATTTGTGATATCACTCTTTCTATTGTTTTAATTGAAAAACTTCCACCTTCATGGAAAGATTTTAGAAACCAGTTAATGCACAAGAAGAAAGACATTACCCTAGAGGAACTCGTAGGTCACCTAAAAATTGAGGGGGAGAACCGTATTAAGGATAAGGGTCAATCTGTATTTTCTGGTTCTGCTAAAGCTAATCTGGTTGAACCTAAGGGCAATTTCTATTATGATAAGTTTAAGGGGAAGGGCAGTCAGTTCAAGCCTCAAGGTAAAATCCGGAAGTATAAGTTTAAGGGTAACAGTTTTGAATGTGGGAAGGCTGGTCACAAGTCCAGGGATTGTAGGGTCAAGATGAAGCCAGATCAGAATCAAGCCCACCTTGTTGAAGCCGTTGCTTATCCTAACAATTTTATTGATGTTGTTTCAGAAGTTAACTTGACAGGTGATGTTGCTAAATGGATCGTTGGTACAGGAGCAACCAGGCACATTTGCACCAACAAAGAAATGTTCACCTCCTATGACAAGATTGATGGTGAAAATGTATTCATGGGTAACTCTGCTTCTGCAACTGTCCAAGGCAAAGGGAAGATCGTTCTCACTCTCACTTCTAGAAAAACTCTAACTTTAACTAATGTTTTGCAATGTTCCAGAAATGCGTAGGAACTTAATTTCTGGTAGTTTACTTATGAAAGCTGGTTTGAAGTTGTCCTTTGATTCTGATAGGCTAGTTATTACTCACAATGGGGAATTTGTGGGAAAGGGCTTTTGTAATTAGGGGTTGTTTACTCTTGATGTTTCCATTGAAGTTATGAATAAGAAAGCTAGTACTTCTTCTGCTTATATTGTTGAGTCTATTGATTTATGGCATGCTAGATTGAGTCATGTTAATATTGCTTCAATTAAAAGACTTAAATACTTAAACATGATTCTAAACTTTTCTAAAACTGATTTTGCAAAATGTGAAGTATGTGTTTAAGAAAAATTTGCAAAGAAACCCTTTAAATCAATAGATAGACAGACAGAAGTTTTAAAAACTATGAAAGCAGGGGTGGTAAAAGATATTACATTACTTTTGTTGATGACTGCTCTAGATTCACCATGGTTTATCTTCTCAGGTCTAAGGATGAGGCCGAGGAGATGTTCCTCAAGTAGAAGGCTGAATTTGAAAACCAGCTAGACAGGAAAATCAAGAGATTTAGGAGTGATAGGGGCGGTGAGTATGACCCTTATACTCTTAAGGCGTTTTGTGACCAGAATGGTATAGTTCATGAAACAACAACTCCTTACACACCCGAACAAAACGGGATTGCTGAAAGGAAAAATAGAACTTTAAAAATTATGATAAATTCAATGCTTATTAGTTCTGGGCTTCTTGATAATATGTGGGGGGAAGCTATTCTTTCTGCTTGTCATGTTTTGAACAGGGTGCCTCACAAGAAGCTGGACAATACCCCATATGAGCTATGGAAAGGTCGAGCACCAAGCCTGAAATACTTGAAAGTGTGGGGGTGCTTTGTTAGGTTATGATACATATGACAAAACATAAATCATGCGGAAAAACCTTAATGCCAGGAAACATATTATTTACACATAATCATATAGCATAATTTAGATGCATACACTTTGTAGCGTGCCCTCCCTAGCTGCGCCCGAACCGAACAAGAACAAGTCTTTAGGACTCCAAGTGTCGTCCCTCCGTAGATAGTCCACAGCACGTCCGGATCCGCCTTAAGCTTGACCAACTAGAATCGCCCTTAAGGTTCTAAGAATTTCGGCTAAATAGGTTGCAAGTGTTTGGCTGATTTTTGCTTCAAAATCTTACCTTTGAATACTTCAATGATGGGTCTAAATTTGTGACCCTAGGCCCCTATTTATAGAGTTATGGAAAAGGACTTATAATCCTACTAGAATACTAGTTTAGGTTAATTAGAATCCTGCTAGGACTCTATTAAATAAACTTTATGTAACACCCTAATAATTCCTTGTTTTTATAAAACCATTTTCCAACTTAAAATAAAGGAATTACTAAAGCATTACCGCCACCGTGATAACTTTAAAAAACATAATAAATTTAATGTTGAGGCCTCCTACAATTTGGAACCATAATGGCCCAAAACCCAAAGTATAAGTAATTCAAATATTTCAAACATAATTAAAATAAAGTTAAACAAAATAGTTTCGAGGAACTAAAACATGCAACTCTCTCAATCATCCCAAGCCACATGATTTCGATCGTACTTGATCTACCAACCTGCTATATTAATCTACTCCCCAACAATGCAAGTGCAAATGATGGATCATCATAGGGTCATTAAGGCAAAGGCCATGACCGGAAACACACAAAGCACGTAGTCAGCAAAAGCTGAGTACTTACAAGCATAGAGTAATGAAACTAAGCATGCATCACTCACTAAATACTAATCAACATGCAAAAGCCATATAATAACAATTCAAACAATCATGAGATACAAGACTCGACTCTTGACTCGACTCTTGACTCACAATTTAATTAGAATAAGCTTCGAACATGCCAAAAGAATAATCCACAAAGGGAAAAAGGTGATGGGAGCCAACCAAACACCAAATATAATAATAATAAAATCGGGCCATACTGAGTGTCGGGCCATACCGACGGAATTCCTGCGCATAATATAAATGAAACAACGTCTTGTATCATTAGTAGGAGTACGAGCTTTCCGGCAAGACTCCCCCCATTGTTCATACTCAAGGTATATACGTTCCAAGAGTTTTGAAGCTTGTTCCGGTTGCACTTTACGTTTATTAATATTTTAATAAGGCGAACTCAAGACTCGACAACATGCATATATACAATTAATAAACGACAACCAAAACAATCTTATTTTAATGCTTTAAGACTTGTGATCAACCAAGCAAGACACTTGTGATATTACTACCATGTTCCTCCTCACCAAAGTGAGACTCCACATCATGCATATTAACATGAGGGTTGTGCCCGTGCACGACAAATCCTAATTCATTTCATACATAATATTCCCAACTGAACCCTACATGTGCGGTGGCTTACGTGAGCTAACCCTTCACATGTGGTAAAATAAATAGTACAACGAGGTACAAATAAATGGCTCAAAGTATGCTAGACATCCCGTACAATAGCATACAAATAATTAATCCATCCCTTGCATGTGAATTTAACCATACATGCATAAATATTGAACAACATGATTGACAATGAAATCCATACTCATAATAATCTCAACATGCTTGTTCAACAATTAATTCAATAAATCCAACATCACAAAACACATGCTCGTTCACCAAAATAAACATGATTTCACGTAATGTAATTCACATCATCAACAATCATGTAATGTCATTGACAAAAAGGTGTGGTCGCCCCAGACTTGTACGTACCTTGAATACCTAAGCGTAGGGGCCACTTTGCAATAACGAGCACTCAACTAGAAATCACCTCCTATCATCAAAATAATGAAACTTAAATTATTTCCATGTTCATTAAATTTCCAGCAACTTTATAAAATTTAAAACTCCCTTTAGACTTTAGAATTCAATCGTTTTTCAATAATAAAGTCGTCTCAATTTGCCAAATCAATCCCTAGTACAAAAACCTACTTTTTCCGCCTTTAAAATCAATAAAAATCAACACTTTAAACCTTTATTCAAATCTGAAAATATAATTGATTATCATAATTAAATTCATCACCTAATTATGCTAATCAATTGACTCATTTGGTCTAGGTTAAAACCCTAACTTGAAAATCCCAATAACACTAGTTTAATATAATAAAAATCCATGCTTTATTAAATAAACAAATCTGAAAATTCATCCTTTAATAATTAAAACAAACCTAATGAATCACAACACACAAATCCTCAAACCACGGTATTCATAACCGGTTCCCAGCATTTTAATTTCTCAAAACAATATTAATATAATAATTTAAAATACGGAATTTAAATAGAATAGGTAAGGAAGAAGAGAATTATACCAATCCGGCCTATAGCACGGAACAATCACGAATTAGGGTGATTGGGCGAAAAATTGAACAAGAACGAACACGAACAACACACACACACACACACGCACCAACCGTGTGTGGGTGTGCGCGCAGCGACGAGGGACGAGGCACAGGCGCGCGCTGCGCGAGTGT
This sequence comes from Spinacia oleracea, assembly GCF_020520425.1. NCBI lineage: Eukaryota > Viridiplantae > Streptophyta > Magnoliopsida > Caryophyllales > Amaranthaceae > Spinacia > Spinacia oleracea. The sequence continues at coordinate 36,073,721 of NC_079491.1, forward strand.
AACACCCCGACAATTCTCTCTTTTCTAAAATAATCTTTTAATATAAAACGTAGAGAATTATCAAGGCATTATCGCCCGTGTGAAAACGTAACGGCTTATTCAGAATTTTGCAGCGGAAAACATAAAACTAACTTTAGGTTTATAAATAATCGATTACAGATTTAGTCCCCAAAAATCATCCAACGAAAATAAGGAAATATAAATAGTACGACAAGTTTAAAGTCCCAATTAACAAACCCAAGTTAACTTAGCAAATCAAAACTAAATACAAGCTCTCTATTCCCGATCCCAATGATGCAACATCTTCAAACCTGCAGATGGACAATGCTTATTGATCCTTAGAGACTGCTCACCAAAGATTGGGTCATCACAGGATCAATAAGGCATAGCCATGATCAACATGCACAAGCAAAAGCACGTAATCAGCAAAGCTGAGTACTACATACTAAAACAATAATAATCCTAACATGATACTGTTGAACGAACACACCTAACATGGTACTAATAAAACACGAGTAAGGGTAGACAAAACATGTTAATTTGACGACCACACTTTACTAGGCTAGGCTACACTGGACTAGACTTTTACGACAATAACATTATTTTAATTGAAATAGTCAATGGACCGAGTTGCTACTAGAAACTTCTTCTTCTTCACTAAGGAAGACGAGGTACGGGCGCGACTCCGTAAACCCCAATGACCTGCGATATCGAGGGACTTTTAAATAAAAATAGAACCGGTGATCAATCCGGCCCCAGAAAAAGTCATAGGCTACCCATGACCCCAACTCCTGATTGTCCGTCACTTTAGACGTGCACAGTCTAAAGCTATTGCTACTCATTTTCACTTTACATGACTTAACTTTTAATACTTGGTTATGACTCATCAAACATAAATATTATATTCAACAAGTAAACACAACTTCTTTTATCTTTGAATTAAACAAGTGATCACAACGTTCAACCAAGAGCCAATTCCAACTATTTTAATCCTTCCTTTATCCATATTTAAAAACCTTTATTAGGTATAAGGTTCAACTACCAAACAAGGTCCTCGGCCCTTATAAAGTAGTGAAAATCTAAAGAGGAACAACGATCAATAAAGATCTAAACCAATATTAAATAATATGAAGTTCCACAAAACCAACATGCTTGCATCCATATTCCATGCTAACATGATTCAATTCTTATAAATAAAGTTCTATGCTCAACGCATTAATTCAACGACATTGAACATGAAATTCCAACATAAACAAGTTCATACATATATTCATCATATTCTCAATACAACACACATCCAAGCACACAGGTATGTACGTACCTTGTGTAAACAAACTGATAGGCCACTTTAACGAATTCAAAAATCGCCTACAAAGAATTCTCCGCCTAAAAACAACCAATAAAATTCCCCAATCAATATCCAACAATTTACAGCAATACTAAAGTATTCTAAATACATCCTAAACATATTTTGAACATTCCCCAACATCGAAACTTAATTCATTAACTTCCTAGAATAGTGATTACTACACTAATGATCACCAATTATCATAAACTCCAATAAAGCATCCCTTTTCAGAATTCCAGCAATATAAAATAGTTTAAAACTTTGCCAAACCATAATTAATATGCTTAAAATCATAAAAACAATAACCTTAATAACTCATAAACATCATACCATGATTTTAAAACTATTAAAACCTTAAAAATTCATGCTTTAATAATTAGAAATCATTACTTCAATGTAATCGCATAATCTGAAAATTGAATTTATTATTTAAACATATTATATAATCTGAAAATATAATTTAATCATAATAAATTATAATTTAAATTCAATAAACATGAATTAAATCACTAAACTAATTTAAAACCCTAACTCACATATTAATCAACCAAAACTGAAATTAATTAATTTACAATATCAATATCAAATCTGAAAATTATAATTTAACTATAAAGATTGATAATATAATTCAAGAAACATAAATTAAAATCAATAAACTTAAATCAAAACATTTCAATAACTTAGGGTTTAAGAAAGTTAACCAAATAGGGAGGAGAGAGAGGGGGGGCGGCCGACGGTGAGAGGCGCGGCTGGAGGTGGCAGAGCTTGCTCGGCGGCCGCGAGTGGTGGTGCAGGCACGGCAGGCTTGGTGGTCGCGGTGGCTGTGCAAGAAAACAAGGCCTTGAGGTGGAGAGAAAAACGAAAGGGAGAAAGAAGAAGAAACAGAGGGGAGATGAGGGAGTTACCGGCGGCGGGGTTGCAGCGACGGAGGCGGTTGTTGCGGCGGCTACGGTGGCTGAAGTGAGGAGGGCTGCAAGGAGGACGAGAGGGAGGAGGCTCACGAATTGCTGTGCGTGAAAGCTTAAACAAGAAGGGGAACGAAGAAGGAGATCGAAGGGTTACCGGCGGCGCGGCGGAGGGGAAAGCTTCCGGCGGTGGTGGCGGCTGAGAGTAAGGGACGCAGTGACGGAAGAGTGAGGGAGGAGGGTTTGAGAGATCCTGGTTTACGTGAATAGTGAAGGAGAAGGGATGGGTTTGTTTTGGTTTTTGTTTTCACGTGAATTAGGAAAAGAGAAAGGGAGTATGTAGTTTGGGTTTTATTACTTTGGGCTTCACCAATTGGGCTAGAGTTAGGAGTTTAATTTTAGGATTCGAATCCAAAACCGAAATATGATCGTTTTCTAAATTCAATCGATTTTCGTAATTCAAAATCTTTTTTTTAACTTAAAATTCTAAAATTATTCTTTATTGCACAAACCGTTAAAATATTTAGAATATACTTAAATAAAATTAAATATACATTAAATATATAATAAAGTTCTAAAATCGTTAAATATTTAGAACATACTTAAAATAAAATAAATATACGTTAATTATATATTTATTACTTAAAATTCATAAATTCTATTTAAATATAAATAATGTACGTTAAAATATATTAATAAAATTTATAAATTTACGGGGGATTACAATCTACCCCTCTTAAAAGAAGTTTCGTCCCGAAACTTGATACGAAATTTCCCACATTTTCCCCAAAAACTTTTAACTTATTCTTACTAGAGAAGTACTTGTGCCACCTATGTGCACTCTTTTGCCAACTCAAAGCTGTTTGTGTTACTCATGAACACCTTTTCTTATGCGGAGAGTCTATTTGTCTTGCCTAAACTTGTAAAATTTGCTAAAATAAGCATACAAATGCATAAAAATGCCATAAAATAGGTAAAAAGCGCGAATTTCTATCGCAATCTACCCCCTTAAAGAAAACGAGTTACGCCCTCGTAACTCACCTCAGGGAATAGCTAACTAAAATTCTCTTTTGACGAATTCTATCCTCAAAATTCCTATTTCACTAAAACTACTCACTTTAGACTTTTTACAACAGATGACGAAACAAAAGAACAAGTCACCACGAATTAAATAATGCTTGACTTGCGCGGAGTTAATAGAAAAGTACCAGAATCCATATCGGCAGATCGTTCATCCTCATTCTGATTCATCATGTACAACTTTCCTGGAGCCTTATTCGGGTTGTTGTTATCGTTTGCAGGCTTATTATAGTTCTCTTGATTGTTTTGTGCCCCTCCAGGCTTTGAATTTTGACCTCCAGACTGGTTAAACCTCACTTGGTTTCCACCTCCATTACTATTTTGTTCCTTTCTGTGCTTAGTGAAGCACTCATACTCCCTATGTCCCCTTTTCTGACAATAGTTGCAGGTCACTAATTCTCCTTTGCAGTTCTTACCAGGGTGATTGTTACTACACATCTTGCAATGATGCACTCTCTTAGATTGGTTCGAGTTGTTGTGGTGCCCCTGATTGTTTCCTCCTTGGAAATTTCCATTTCCATTCCCATTTCCGTTTCTATTCCTTTTTAAGTTTTCTTGGTTACCCTCAGCATTAAAATCTTTTCTCTTTTCCCCAATTATTACAGTTTTCTTGTCCCTTCTAAACTGCAGACCATAAATATGAGCGGCTCTCCCATACACTATGTCTAAGGATGTAAAAGTTTCCCCACCTAATCCCAGTTGAATTTCATCAGTCAGCCCTTGCTCGAACCTTTGAGCCTTTAGCTCCTCAGTAGCTACCACCTCAGGTGCAAACCTCGATAAAGCTATAAACTTGCTATAGTATTCAGCAATAGTCATATTCCCCATCCTAAGGTTGATGAACTCCTGCGCTTTCTGCTTTCTCATAAAAGGAGGATAAAACTTCCCCCTCAAGGCAACTATGAATGAATTCCAATTGAATCCCTCAACACCACTTAGTCTATTTCCATTTTCCTTCCACCAAAGGTCGGCCTCATCTTTCAGATAAAGGACAGCTTGACTTACTCTCATACTCCCAGGGCAACTCACAGCCTCAAATAGTTTCTCAAACTCCCTAATCCAGTTTTCCAGGAAGGTTGGGTCTGCTTGCCCATTGAAATACGGTGGCTTAACCTTAGAAAGTCTTTCAAACATTTCCCATGCAGAATCGGGGCGCTCAGTTCTCTCCTGGGTTAGCTTTTCCGCCAAGAGGCGAATCGCAGCAGCTAGATCATTGTTGTTGGCCATTCTAGAACGCGACCTGCAATTAGTATATTCTACTTTAGGTTTGAAACATCACTTATACGTTATCCCATACAATTTAATACTTGAATTGACCATAAAGATCGCCTCAACCAACAATGTTCACATTAATACACATCATTTACGAAGGCACGACAATCGTTTACGAAGGTGCAGCGATCGTCTACAAGATGCAATAATCATTGGAAAATAATCATCCTCAATAATTCGCGAAAGACATTTACGCACTACCCATAAGGCATAACATTTTGAATCATATTGGTCATGAGGGTCTAGATTGGCCCTCACTTCCTTTATGTACTCAAATCATTTAATATTTTTGTGGCAATTGAATTGATCCACAATTCACACTGAGTATGCAACCAATAGGAAGATTAATCCACGACGTACTACCTAGAGGTTGGGGTATTATGGAATCCTCAAAATAGAATAAAGAACAATTCCTTGAAAACTTTAACTTTTATTGCTAACTCCATAGAGGTTTATTACATCCTTGAAAATAATAAAGAATATTTCAAACTTCAATAAACTTAAGCCTTAAACAGTTGTACTTTGCTACTTATTCTTTAAAACATAAAAGTGCTAATTAACTATTTATGACTTCAAAATATTTGTGGCCTCTTGCCTATTCATTGCTCCTGAAACTTGCAGAGTGAAATTTAGATCTCAAGATCATCGAACTCTTCTTCAGGGTCTTCATCTTCTTCCATATCTTCATCTTGATTAGGCTCCTTTGCCGCCTGTTCACTTTCGAGCTCTGCATCTGAATCACTAGAAATTTCAATGGTTGACTCATGAGCCGCTGGGTTAGGATTCTCTGCCTCAACACCTACATTCTCATTCTCCACAGCTACATCATTTTCCTCTAGGTCATTATTTACACTAATTCCCATAGGTTCTTCTGTAACTGAATCCCCAACATGACTCCCTACGATTTTACCGTCTCTAAACCCACTTTCTGCCGCTTCAATAACGGTGGTCAGAATTTCTGAATCATATTTCCATCTACCATCCCAAGTTCCATACTTAGCCAAGTTTGGAGTTCCATTATCAGAATGCATGTCTTTAAACTTTTCCTTGAGTTCTAGGTATGGAAATTTGTTAGGTAAGCAATTAATGATAGTGGCTGCTATGATATCCTTTCTCATTAAGATAGGTTGCCCTTGAACCTTAGCATAATATTCACATCCAAACACAATTTTCTTCACATAAATATCTGGGGTTTGTATATCAAGTTTCTCGAAGGATCCTATATTGGTATACTTGGAAAGAAACATTTTATCCCTGAAATACACAATTCAAGGTCTCACTAACGATTTTCCAGCCAAAACATAAACAAGGTTCAGTAATCGATAAGTTTGGTGGAATCAAACAATTCTTTATGCACTTGTAAATGTAACACTTAAACAATTAGCACATGCACATACATAACAATCAATTTCTTATCATTGACTAGCTACTAATGCACATATAATTCTATCTTATATGCCCTTCTTATACTACCCATCTCTCATAAACTAAAGCATTAGAATCATTTATATAACGAAATAAAAGAACGAAAATATAATAAAATTATAACGTAGAGTAACAACGTAAATAAAAATATAACATAAATAAAATGAAATAAGTTAAGAAAATGCGTAGCGAATAAATTCGAGAATAAAGTTATTAATTCGAAAAGATTTATATTTCCTAATTAACGAATTCTAACTCTTGAAACAACTTTAAAAAAAAATTGAACTCCTTTTTTTAAAAAAAAAAAAAATGTATTCATATTATTTTTATTTATTTGTTTGAATAATAAATAATAAAAAAAATAAAAATGTCCAAAGTATCACTTTAACTTGGAAAAATAATTTGATTTCGAACGTAAATAAGGAATATCGTATACTTCCAAACAAGGTAAAATGAAATCGGCCCCCCAAAAAAAAGTACCAATTTTTGAACACTATAATACGTAGAATCTCGATTTTTAAGAAATTTATTTTAAATAACTAGATAGTTAGGCGCCTAAAAATTTATTAAAGTAAAACCTTAGCTTCTAGATACCACTTTGTAACACCCCGACAATTCTCTCTTTTCTAAAATAATCTTTTAATATAAAACGTAGAGAATTATCAAGGCATTATCGCCCGTGTGAAAACGTAACGGCTTATTCAGAATTTTGCAGCGGAAAACATAAAACTAACTTTAGGTTTATAAATAATCGATTACAGATTTAGTCCCCAAAAATCATCCAACGAAAATAAGGAAATATAAATAGTACGACAAGTTTAAAGTCCCAATTAACAAACCCAAGTTAACTTAGCAAATCAAAACTAAATACAAGCTCTCTATTCCCGATCCCAATGATGCAACATCTTCAAACCTGCAGATGGACAATGCTTATTGATCCTTAGAGACTGCTCACCAAAGATTGGGTCATCACAGGATCAATAAGGCATAGCCATGATCAACATGCACAAGCAAAAGCACGTAATCAGCAAAGCTGAGTACTACATACTAAAACAATAATAATCCTAACATGATACTGTTGAACGAACACACCTAACATGGTACTAATAAAACACGAGTAAGGGTAGACAAAACATGTTAATTTGACGACCACACTTTACTAGGCTAGGCTACACTGGACTAGACTTTTACGACAATAACATTATTTTAATTGAAATAGTCAATGGACCGAGTTGCTACTAGAAACTTCTTCTTCTTCACTAAGGAAGACGAGGTACGGGCGCGACTCCGTAAACCCCAATGACCTGCGATATCGAGGGACTTTTAAATAAAAATAGAACCGGTGATCAATCCGGCCCCAGAAAAAGTCATAGGCTACCCATGACCCCAAATCCTGATTGTCCGTCACTTTAGACGTGCACAGTCTAAAGCTATTGCTACTCATTTTCACTTTACATGACTTAACTTTTAATACTTGGTTATGACTCATCAAACATAAATATTATATTCAACAAGTAAACACAACTTCTTTTATCTTTGAATTAAACAAGTGATCACAACGTTCAACCAAGAGCCAATTCCAACTATTTTAATCCTTCCTTTATCCATATTTAAAAACCTTTATTAGGTATAAGGTTCAACTACCAAACAAGGTCCTCGGCCCTTATAAAGTAGTGAAAATCTAAAGAGGAACAACGATCAATAAAGATCTAAACCAATATTAAATAATATGAAGTTCCACAAAACCAACATGCTTGCATCCATATTCCATGCTAACATGATTCAATTCTTATAAATAAAGTTCTATGCTCAACGCATTAATTCAACGACATTGAACATGAAATTCCAACATAAACAAGTTCATACATATATTCATCATATTCTCAATACAACACACATCCAAGCACACAGGTATGTACGTACCTTGTGTAAACAAACTGATAGGCCACTTTAACGAATTCAAAAATCGCCTACAAAGAATTCTCCGCCTAAAAACAACCAATAAAATTCCCCAATCAATATCCAACAATTTACAGCAATACTAAAGTATTCTAAATACATCCTAAACATATTTTGAACATTCCCCAACATCGAAACTTAATTCATTAACTTCCTAGAATAGTGATTACTACACTAATGATCACCAATTATCATAAACTCCAATAAAGCATCCCTTTTCAAAATTCCAGCAATATAAAATAGTTTAAAACTTTGCCAAACCATAATTAATATGCTTAAAATCATAAAAACAATAACCTTAATAACTCATAAACATCATACCATGATTTTAAAACTATTAAAACCTTAAAAATTCATGCTTTAATAATTAGAAATCATTACTTCAATGTAATCGCATAATCTGAAAATTGAATTTATTATTTAAACATATTATATAATCTGAAAATATAATTTAATCATAATAAATTATAATTTAAATTCAATAAACATGAATTAAATCACTAAACTAATTTAAAACCCTAACTCACATATTAATCAACCAAAACTGAAATTAATTAATTTACAATATCAATATCAAATCTGAAAATTATAATTTAACTATAAAGATTGATAATATAATTCAAGAAACATAAATTAAAATCAATAAACTTAAATCAAAACATTTCAATAACTTAGGGTTTAAGAAAGTTAACCAAATAGGGAGGAGAGAGAGGGGGGGCGGCCGACGGTGAGAGGCGCGGCTGGAGGTGGCAGAGCTTGCTCGGCGGCCGCGAGTGGTGGTGCAGGCACGGCAGGCTTGGTGGTCGCGGTGGCTGTGCAAGAAAACAAGGCCTTGAGGTGGAGAGAAAAACTAAAGGGAGAAAGAAGAAGAAACAGAGGGGAGATGAGGGAGTTACCGGCGGCGGGGTTGCAGCGACGGAGGCGGTTGTTGCGGCGGCTACGGTGGCTGAAGTGAGGAGGGCTGCAAGGAGGACGAGAGGGAGGAGGCTCACGAATTGCTGTGCGTGAAAGCTTAAACAAGAAGGGGAACGAAGAAGGAGATCGAAGGGTTACCGGCGGCGCGGCGGAGGGGAAAGCTTTCGGCGGTGGTGGCGGCTAAGAGTAAGGGACGCAGTGACGGAAGAGTGAGGGAGGAGGGTTTGAGAGATCATGGTTTACGTGAATAGTGAAGGAGAAGGGATGGGTTTGTTTTGGTTTTTGTTTTCACGTGAATTAGGAAAAGAGAAAGGGAGTATGTAGTTTGGGTTTTATTACTTTGGGCTTCACCAATTGGGCTAGAGTTAGGTGTTTAATTTTAGGATTCGAATCCAAAACCGAAATATGATCGTTTTCTAAATTCAATCGATTTTCGTAATTCAAATTCTTTTTTTTAACTTAAAATTCTAAAATTATTCTTTATTGCACAAACCGTTAAAATATTTAGAATATACTTAAATAAAATTAAATATACATTAAATATATAATAAAGTTCTAAAATCGTTAAATATTTAGAACATAGTTAAAATAAAATAAATATACGTTAATTATATATTTATTACTTAAAATTCATAAATTCTATTTAAATATAAATAATGTACGTTAAAATATATTAATAAAATTTATAAATTTACGGGGGATTACAGCGAGGGAGAGGCAGCAGAGGCGCGCTGATGTGCGCGAGGAGGGAGCAAGGGGCGCGCTGCGTACGCGAGGGAGAGAGAGCAGGGGCGCGCTGGTGCGCGAGCAAGAGAGGGCAAGGGGCGCGCTGGTGCGCGAGCAAGAGAGAGCAAAGGGGCGCGCTGGGCGCGAGGAGAGGGAGAGGGGCGTGCGAGTGTGCGGGGCGTGAGGCCGAGGCACGAGAGCACGAGCAGTGTGCGGGGCGTGAGGCCGAGCGCACGAAGGGCACGAGCACGGGTGTGCGTGCGTGCGGACGAGAGGAGAGAGGGAGAGGAGTGAGGGGCAAGAAATCAAAAAGGGGCTTTATGAAATTTTAGGGGTTTATTTAATGATGGGGAGTCCTATTTATAGGCTCCCTAATCCCTTGATGGGCTAGGCTTAGGATATTTAAGTTGGGCTTAGGAATTAAATGAATTGGGCTAGCTTAGGACTTGAATTAAATACTTTTGATTGGGCTCGTTTAATAAAACGAATTGGACTTTTTATTTAAAACCCGAAGCTTTTAAAAATCATTTGCAACTCATTTAATTTCCCGACTCAAGAATTAAATTCGTTTCGTAATTAATTAAAATAATAAATATTCTAATTAATTAAAATACATTAAATACATTTAAATATTATTTAAATGCTAATAAATCGTAAAATGCTTTATAAATATAATAAAATATATTTATAAATATTATAAAAATACGAGGTATTACAGTCCACCCTCCTTAAAAGAAGTTTCGTCCCGAAACTTGGGTTCGGAAATCCAAAAATTCAACTCAACTTGAGACTTTCTGAGACTTTTCAATACGTTCATTTACAAAAGTTTTAAGTTGTTGTACTCTTTACATGATTAAACAGGACAATAATAAGTGCAAATTCAATGGAAAGCACTAAATTAAGTATAAAATAGGGGAAAACAAGGTAAAAAGCGCGAAATTCTACCGCACTCTACCCCCCTTAAAAGACACGAGTTACGACCCCGTAACTCAACTAACCTCGGGAAAAAACTCGGGATATTTCTTTCTCATTTCGTCCTCCGCTTCCCAAGTGGCTTCCTCAGATTCTTGATTAGACCACAACACTTTGACAATTTTCACATCTTTAGTACGCGTACTACGCACTTTGCTATCAAGGATTTTGACAGGTTTTTCCTCAAAGGTTAGACTTTGGTCTAATTCTATGGTCTCCGGTTGCAACACATGCGATTTATCCGGGATATATTTCCTTAACTGAGATATGTGGAACACATTATGCACTCTATGCAAGTCCATAGGCAAGGCTAGTCTATAAGCTACCTTTCCGATTCTTTCTAAGATCTCATATGGGCCTATGTACTTAGGTCTTAACTTCCCTTTCTTCCCAAATCTCATGACACCTTTCATTGGTGACACTTTGAGCAACACTTTATCACCTATGTTGAACTCTTCATCCCTACGTTTCAAGTCTGCATAACTCTTTTGGCGATCCTGCGCCGCTTGAATCTTTGATTGGATGGTTCGGATTTGGTTCATGGTGTCCTCTATCATTTGAGGTCCCAACACTACGGTTTCACTAATATCGTTCCAACAAAGTGGACTTCTACACTTTCGTCCATACAAAGCCTCAAATGGTGCCATTCCAATGCTAGCATGATGTGAGGGGGTCGAAAAAGCACGAGGCTAATGTATGACCTCGTCCCTCGTGGGTGTGACGATTCTTTTTATTCAATCAAGTGTAATTGGATTTCCTGTGAGTTTACACCCAATTGACTAGTAATATAGGAGTCGCCATTCAGTTTTTAACGACAATGAGAAAAACTGACAAAACCCGGTTATCGTGACATAAAGGGAGTGCAATTATGTTTGACCACGACGGCCGTAGGTTCCCTTGTGATCCCTGGTGTGGGGATCTCTCAATATACACCCGCAAGGTAGAGATTGAGGGTTCGGGGGACTGTAACTACCGAGAGGAGTACTTCGCTCGTCGATAACTCCAGAGGCAGGATATCCTTACTAGCTCAGCATAAATAATTGAAGGGACATGCGTTAACTATTAAACTAATCTGAGTTGATTTTAACAATATGCAACATATAATACTAATTCGATCGTGATTATCTGATTTAAATAGCATTAAGGGACCTAGCATGATAATCCGATTTCCCAAAAATATTATATTTGTTAGGCGTGATAGAACAATCAGATTAGGTTAGTTTAACAGTTCATAAAAAGGGCGAGGAAAGCAGTTAAATCATCGAAAAGGGACACATTACGACGCACCCTTGAGAGGTGCATCACGGTTCTCAGAAAACTAACCACTTTGACTTTGCTATTTCTCCTTTTTATTTAACGAATCTCAATTATGGGACAGGATACGTTCTGTTCGATTTATGGATCGATTGCGACAGAACGCGTGAACGGTTTCGCAGCGAGAGGCTTAGGCTAAGGGTTGAAGTCAATACTCAGAATATAATTGTGTGTTGTTGTCTTTTCACGTCGAATTTAGGGGCCTATTTATAGGGAAGAGTTCATGGAAAGATAGAATTGCAGAGTTCTAATCCACAAAGAATTAGGAAAAAACACGTACCCAGGTCTTTTCAGCGCCCAGGCCTGGGCGCCGAAGATTTCGGCGCCCAGAGCCAGGCGTTGAAAATAGGGTCTGGGCTGTTTTCTTTAGTCAGATTCGGATTCCTGAAATCCGTAGAGTTTGAGATTAATTCGAGTCTTTTAGCGCGTATCAATTTTATGACGGAATGCGTCTGGGCCCGTTACGAACTCTAGGCTCGTTAGGATTTTAATTAATACGTAACTCTTATTTCTGAATCATATTAGGAATAGGATTCTCGCAGTTTTCTATCTCATTTAGGATTTATGTTGGAATGCAACACCTAATTCTAACAGGTTTCTATCTTTTATGATTTGCCACTTTTAGAAGCTACCTTTTACGGCAGTTGCTATTTTTAGAAGGTTTCCATAAATAGCAGGTTTAGGGTGAAATGAAATGGGAAATCGAGATTCGTTTATTTTATAGGAGATGCGTTGTCAAGTGGAGTTTTACGTCTTCATCATCGAACCTTTCCCTTGTGGGAATGGGGACAAAAGTAGGTGTCTACAGTTAGCCCCCACTTTGACTGAGTCTTGGAGTAAGACGATGGTCAAAGTATTAGACGGAATGCGTCACACAAGCCACGGTGTATTGTGACCTGTTTTGTGAGGGTCTCAAGAGCCCCCGAGTGATAACATTTGACTTAAGGGTCATCACTTGAAGTGTCGACATATCCCTCACGTGTCATTGGGATTTGTCAACTGATAGTATAGAAACTTCCTCACTTTGTCATTGGAAGAATCTAAAGGTGCGTAGAAACTCCATCACTTTGTCATTGGGAGTAGCTACAGAGTTTTTCGAAATCAAAGCTATAAAGTGTAATTGGGCCTGGCCAAGCCCAATCACGAGGTAAAAACGTTTTTTTTTAAAGATTCTCATTTTCAGGGCTAGCTAAACGAGAAAACCCCCTTGTTTTTATAGGACGTAAAACGAAGGAAAATCCAGCACCCTTGTTTTTATAGGACGTAAAACGAAGGAAAATCCAGCAAAAGTTATCGCTACAGCGACTAAGGACCTGCGCGATTTAATGGCGCAGACCCCGCCGGCTGAAGATCGCGAGCCTGTCCGCTAAGGGTGGACACCCCGTCCGATAGAGGTGGACGAATCTGTTTTTGTAATTTTGAAAATAAGGACCTACGCGGTTTGTGACGTAGACCCCGCCGGCTGAAGATGGCGAACCTTGTCCGCTAAGGGTGGACACCCCGTCCGATAGAAGTGGGCGAATCTATTTTGAAATTTATTTTGCTTTTTTGAAAATAAGGACCTACGTGGTTTGCGCCGTAGACCCCGCCGGCTGAAGATGGCGAGCCTATTTTAAATTTGAAGACTTTATTTTTGTCGAAAACTGAGGACCTGCGCGGCTAGTGACGCAGACCCCGCCCGCTGAGAGTGGGCGAGCCCTGTCCGCTGAGGGTGGACGTCCCTGAATTCGTTTTCTTTTCGATTTGGGAACTCGCGCGGTTTGTGACGCGATCTTGCCGACTGAAGATGTGCAAGTCCCTATTTCTTTGGTTCTTTGTGATTTCTTTTGAGAATTTCTTTTATTCATTCTTGCAAGAGCGAATTCTTTCGAGGGGTGCTCGAATTTAGTTGTAACCTGAACGTGGGCTGACAACGTGTTCAGACGGATCTTTGTCTTGCGACCGTCCGCTTTCGTGATTTTGAGGTAGTCTTTACGGCTCGACTTGGTCTTTGATCAGAGGACCGTGCACAAGCGTCAGTGACGTCCTTTCGATGAGGTCGAACCTATTTGTTGTTCTTTTTTGAGATATCCAAACATGATATGGTATATGGCGCAGTCTGGGAATGTGATTTTGATCGCGCGCTCCTCGTTGGAGTCTATTTTTTTTCGCGAGCCCCCAAGCACAGGGGCTCGTCGGTTGTTTTTCGCATCTTGTAATCATGTTTGGGGTCATGCTCGTATGTGCGAGCGACCTCCTATAGTAGTGTGCTATTTTAGCGAAGCCGTGGAGTGCGACTTTAGTTTTCAGGCGACATCCGGTTTTAGCTTGGCCCGGATTAACCCTTTGACAGACAGACATTTTTTATTTGGAAAACCAATGACTTGACGACACATATTTTTGGTGTTTCGAAGAATGACCATGATATTTAACTTGCTTTTTTTTTGAAAGTGTACATGAGCATTTTCTGAGATGAGTCTAAGTTTCGACCAAGTTTTATTATATTTTTTTTTTCTTGCTTATTTGGGAGCTAAAGGTGCTTTGGGCTTGATCCTACTTGCAATAGGGCCTCGTGTTTAACAACACGGTCTTAAGTCCTTTCCTGTTCCGTGTTTTGTGAAATCTGGGCCTTGGGCTGCATTTCCAGCGCCCAAGGCCAGGCGTTAAATATTTCGGCGCCCAGCCGTGGGCGCTGAAAGTCCTTTCCTGGTAATATTTGACTTTCGGATTTCCTAACACATTTCTGAATGGGATCAGGATGTCATGGGGTGCGTTCAGCTATATATAAGGGCTAGATACGTCCTTATTTTCCACCACTCTCAAATTCTTTCTCTCCTTTTGCTGTGCTCTAATTATTCACTGCTTTTGCCATGTCGATCCCTACTTTCTCACTCCAACGAACTGTTAGGCGTTGGCTACGGGCCCTTACTCCCACAGAAAAAGCTTTGTTAAAAGAATACCACTTAGAGGCACTTTTAGGCTTACAACAAATTAATATTGATTATAACTTTCTGCATGCTGCTCTAAGCTTTTGGGACTCCGATCATCATGTTTTTGCCTTTCCGGGCAATGAAATATGTCCTTTGCCTGATGAATTTGCTGCGATCCTTGGTTATCCTACTAATGCTACTCCTGTTACCCCTGGCACTGTTTAAGAGGGTAAAACAACCATAAGGGCTTTCCTAGGGCTAGATGATAACATGTTTGCTGAAATTGTTGTAGATGATAAGGTTAACTTGGCAAAACTTGTAAAACATCATTTTAGGCCTAGTAAGAATATGACCGAACAGAAATTGAATATTCGAGCCCTTGTATTTTGCTTGTTGAATCATTATTTGCTGTCGAATAACAATGGTGAGTTCGATGACATAAGGTTGATCCCCTTGATTAGCCAGATGGAAAGTTGCTATTCTATTATGCCGCTGGTTGTTGCCGAGACTTTGCTGAGTGCGGATGAGCTGAAGAAGGATGCCAAATCTGAACATTTTAAGGGAAGCCCCTTATTACTGCAGGTAATCGATTTTTTTTCTTTGTGCGCATACACGTCCCTTTTGCATATATTTCTTTTTGCCTGGGGCTGAGTTTCAGCGCCCAGGGCTGGGCGCTGGAATTTTCGGCGCCTGGTCCTGGGCGTTGAAACTGCGCCCCAAGAACCGTTTTTTCTTTCTTTTCATTCTTTTGATTCTATCGTACCTGTTTTTGCATATTTGGCTTGCGGAACGGCTTAGACTTTTGGAAGCTCCTGCCGATCCTAAACATTATCGCCCTATAGCTTTGGGTAACCGAAAATACTTGCACCAAGGCCAGGACGAGGCCGAATGGACCTCCTTTTTTACTTATGGCATTTGTTCTATTAAGTGGGTGGTACCATGGTGGGGTTTGACTACTATGACAGGGGGTTCTGATGTATCGGTTTATGTTTCTTTGTTGGGGCTATCTCGTCCCATTTATATTTTCCCTTACCGAGTCATGCGTCAATATGGTTTAAGGCAGACTATCCCCTTTTCTGATACGGTACCACCTAAGGTAGCGACCTTTGCACAAACACGGGTCTTAGCGTTGGCTAAGTATTATGATGGTCTCCCGCGTTGGGCCGTAGCTACAAATGGCTTTGTGGGTCTTTCTGAAAACTACAAGTTGTGGATGAGCTCCGATGACAAAGATGTGAGGACCGAGGCTCGAAATGGGGAGCCGGCTGAGCTTTTGATACCTCGTATTCGTGTTAAGTATGAGGGTCCTGATTCAGCCAGACCTCGTACCTATAGTATTAAAACTGTGAAAGCTCGTCCTGATCGAAAGCGAAAGGAAGTTCCTCCCCATTCCAGTTTCGGGCCTAAAAAGATGCCTAACATGAAGGGGCCTGCTGTTGTTAAAAGAAATGCAAGCTCTCGCGGAGATCGTCGCCGGAACAATGTATGGATTAGGAAGGCTCAGCCGCCTGTAGAAACAGTGGCTAGTCCAGTTGATGATAATAATCCTTCTCCCACCATTGCCCGTGCCTTCGAGGCTGAGCGGGCTATAATCGAGAATGTTTCTGAAGCCTTGACATCTTTGGAAGTTAGTGTCCAGGAGCCGGTTCTTATGGAGATTGATATTGGGGCAGCGCAGAAGACTGTGGGGGTGGATCCTGCGAACATTGCTCTCTACAAGACTTTATTTGATGATCTGGAAGAACTAGAGTAGTGTAGTTCTTGTTAGGGTGTAGGTGCCCTTTATTTATTTCAGTTGTGTTTGTTTTTATTCCTAGCACTTTGTTTTCCTTCTTATTATATTTTAATAAAGGCGTATTTTTAGTTTTCATTTATTTTTGTTTCTCCTCTTTTATATGTCTAACACTTTTTTGCACAAAGAATATATTTTTTTTTTATTATTTGGACCGAATCCTTGGTAAGGATTGCCTACGTATCTTGTCAGAATCAGGTCGCGCGTAGTTCTAGCTTTAGAATAAGTTCTAGTATGCCGGATTTCGGTAGATATGTCCTGAAGTGGAAACATATTACTTAATTGGTCAAATGAGTGAAGTATTTATCATTATTTTCATCTGCCGTTTTTTTGCCGTAGGTTGCGTAAAATTCGACTAATTTGTATAGATATATTCTTGGTAAACCTATTTGGATACGTACTGTACCCCCCAAGTGTTCGTTATTTTTCCGTTGTGTGCGGATAAAATGACGAGCACTTTCAAGAAGAAAACTTTTGGTAGGCAGAGAGTTTCAACGCCCAGGCTGGGGCGTCAGAAATTTCGGCGCCCAGCCCTGGGCGCTGAAAATGACTTGGGCGGTCAATTTTTGACGCTTTGCTTCACATGTTCTTGCGTTTATTTCTATTTCTTTTTTTTGTGCCTTGATATTTTGCTTCGTATTTAAAGTTAATTTTGAGGCTATTTTGGAGGTTTTTTTTACTGTTATCGTGAAATGCACTTTTGTCTGGATTAATTTTTTCTATTGGTGACTCGAAACAGTTTTGAAAATGGAGTTAGGGTGCGGAAGTTATGAAGATCTTTGTGTAGGCTTTGGAGGTGGGTTGTTAGTGAAGGGTATGATGGAATCTATGTTTTATGAATCTGTTTTTTTGGTAACATTTGCATTGTTTTAAATTTTTGATTTCCTTTGATTTTGGGTTGCATGGATTGGCTCTTATGATGACACTGGTTGGCTTTTTAGGTTTTGGGGATATGAATGGGATAGTGTGGTTTATTTTGTGGGTTTCGGGAATTGGTTCCCATGGCACTATTTCAAAACCGAGTGGGCTTTGTTTGTTGGGCCTAGAGTGGGCCGCCTCTTTATTTTTGTATTTTGCAAGTACATTTGGTGTTTATTTAGTGTTAGAATAAAATTTTTAGGAGAAATATTACGCCTTTATTGATTTGGAATGTAAGGAAAACACACTGAAATAAAACTGACCCATATTCTAAAGGGCCTTAGGACCATCTAAAGTCTCTATTATTTTTTTCTATCAATCTAAAGAACTACTAGGCGCTTTTTACTAATGGTGCTCTATGTGGCTCAAGCCTGGGGTTTAGTCTCATAAAACTTCGGTCCTTCACCGGTACTCATCTTGAATTCCATTCCTTTTGCGTTGACCCACTGATATGTCTTCACCCATCCGTTCTCGACCTCTTCTAGTGTTGATACAGGAGAGATTAATCGGGTTGGATCGAAACCTTCATCTTGTAAGGCTAGGGTAGTCATCACAGTCTCGTTCTCCATAGGCCTCGATTCGTTAAACAATGTCCATAGAGCCTGGTTGTCCAATATTTCAGCTGTTTTAGTCTTGGCGAGGTGGGGTGCCTCATCCAAGGTGTGGCAGTCATGGAAAATTTCAAATCCGGGTTTTAGCAAGCCATCCTGAACGAAGGGTTCAGGGAAATCACAGCATGGGTGTTCTTCTCCTTCCCGAACGAACATCCCGTTAAGGGTCCTTTGATATGGGGGAAGGAGGGTGGTTTGTTTGGCTTTGTTAAGGCGTAGCCTAGATAGGCGGTCAGCAATATCTTCCTCCGTTGGTTCATAACCTAAGCCAAAGGGAGTAGATTTGTCGGGAAAAGCACTACTACAAAAAAGGGCAAAGAGACCCTTCCAAAATGGCTTAAGAGATCTCCTTTCAAGGGGTCTCTATCTCACAGGTCTCTTTGATAAAGAGACCCCCTCATCGAGAGGGGGTCTGTTTGTTAAAATCTAGAGACCCCCCACGTAAGAAAGAGGGTCTCTTATGTAAAAGGTGGTGAAAATAATTTAGAAGGGAAAGAGACCCCTTATTAGAGATGGGAGATCTGTTTTTTAAATGGTTCAGACCCCATAAGTAGGATAGGAGGTCTCTTTGAATATTTTTATTTTTGTTTATTAAAGCAGTTAAGACCTCATATATAGATAAGGGGTCTCTTTGTTATTTTTATTATTTTTTTTTTACAAACTAAGACCTAATATCTTAGATATGGGGTCTCTTTGAATTTTTTTTATTATTATAAGTAGAGAGCTTACACCTGACGGTTCTCTTTGCAACTTTTTTTTAAAAAAAAAAAACGATAATAGCAAAATAATACACCTGGTCGATCAGCGATATATTAAGAACTAATTAATATGCATATTCAACCTGCGTTTACACCTCTATAAATACCGGCCAGCCAGCATCAAACGCACAAAACCACATCTGCTATAATAAATAATTTGTAATAATTCGAGAACAACTCCATAATCCATATATTACCAAAAAAAATATTTCCAACAAGTAATGCTCAAAATGCAAGCTTTACATAAACTGTGATTTTCATAAGCGTCAAACTTTACATCGCAATTTCCAAAAACATAAAACAAAAATCAATTCCAAAATATAATCATTCACACCAATTAACCAACAATTGGAACCGAAACTCATGGAGTTATTTCCATACCATCAACTTTGTTTTCTTGATCCGCTTTTTGCTTGAGCAAATACTCGACCGACATGTCTCTAACCTCATACACATTTTCCGATGAATAAGTTTTATCAGAAAACTGTAATAAGTAGCGTAACTATTAATTAGTAGTTAAACAAAGCATAATTTAAAAAAATCGACTCATTTACCGATTAACGATAACATGAATGATGAGAAAGACATAAACATCTGAATGAAACTTCGAATACAACCTGCAATATATTAAGGACAATTTATTTGGTTGCCTAAACTAAAGGGCATTAGCATCAAGGCAGGTTGAAAACTCCAAAAACAAAACAGTGGTCACACTGTATGCAGTCTATGCAACACGAATTATCTTACCAGATGAAAATATCGTTTGAAGCATGCAGCCGAGAATATAAATAAATCAACTGTAAACTAAAGACCTAAACTATCCAAGATATGCAGATGCCCATGCACATAAACAAATTCGCCTTTACAACGACTATATCACATAGACCTTTGAAAGAAGTTTCAAAACATGATTTATGGCAGTAGACCTCTATGGGATTCTTTTTCTTCTAGAAACTAATATCCTCTAGGAAAATTAAAACCTCTTTCACCAAAATTGCACCAGAAAAGCTATCTATATATGTAAGTAAAGGAATGCCCCTACTTCTGATAATTAATCTACAACTACCATTCTGCTAACGTAAGATGACAGCATTCATGAATCATGGCTAATCTGCTTAATGTATACTTTCTGTTATCGCATGAAACAAGGTCCACCTACAAAGATTTATAAAGAATGATACAAGTGTATCTTATAAAAGACCACGGAGATGTATAAGAAGAGAAGACTTATTGTGCATATTCCATGCGGCCTTGCTCGTCAATAGGTGGGGGAGATATAAGCACCACTAACATGGTGGGGGAGCATTTCTGCAATTTATAGGGACAAGTGATTATATAAAAGCATAAAGTGATGATCATAGATACAAGTCGAATATACTTGAGGGTAAATTATGTAGCATGAAAACAACGGGTCTAGTAAAAGTTCCAAACTTCCAATAAGTCTGATAATATGCAGAAGGAACAACTTTTACAGAACTTTAGAAGAACGACCTACAAAACCAGAATCTGAACATTCTTAGACGCAAGGATATATTTCTACTGGCAGTAATACTATCTCTTTCACTCAAATCAATTGACTCGAATTAGAATCAAAAGTATGTATGCAAATTTCAGCATTTCCAGATAAATCAAATGAGAAAGTAAATATTATAAGTGGAGAAGACTATTCTTTAGAGACATCCTGAACTGGAAAATGAGACTATTGACTTGCAAGTTGCAACAAAGTATTAACATTAATAAGTTCACAAAGACAGGAGAAAGGATAACCTTCAAGTGCAGAACAATCTTTCTAAGGTTCTCTTTGTATTCCTCAATAGGAACATGTTGCCGTTCACTATTCCTCCCAAGCAAAGCCGCGTCATTAGCTCCAAAGAAAATGGTGGCCGCAACAGGAGGATTAGCCAAGCCCAGCTGGTCGGTGGAAGGCAAAAGATAAAAATAATATTATGGTCAGTGTGTAGACAGGAAACCAGTAAAAGATCATTCACATAGATGTCAGATAGCACAAGCCTCCAGCTTAAGACTGGAGTTCAAGTTCCATGTTATCAACCTATGACAAGGGAAGCATTACAAAGCTTGAGTTGAATCATTACCTTACCTTGTGTAAATTCGACAATTCCTAAACCATTGCGCTCATTCAGACAAGCTCTTCAACCTGAATAATTCCCTATTCCTCAAGACTTCTAATATGTTCAGCAATCCGACTTTGAATCCTAAGGACAAGTCATACTTCTGCCGCAATCCTTTTCGACTTATCTGTCCTATACCTAAAAATTCAAAATTCGAGAAATTGAATTCAGAAACATAGAGTTAACAACTCAAACAATTCAATTGGAAAACCTTCAGCCATGGGAGAGACATATAGAGTTAGACACCAATATTTGTAGAGTGATTTGTGGTAAACGAAAGCGATTGATTGTTGTTGGTGAGGCAAAGAGGGAAGTCAGCAGAAAGCAACGAGACCCACCTTAGGGTACATACAAATAAATCACAAGTCAATAACTCATTCAGGCATTTTATCAAACACTTAGTGTGCAACTCAAATAATATAACTTCCACTACTCAATACTAATAAAAAAATTCATCTACCATCAATAAAATCCGAGAAATTAACAACATTCAATAAATCGCTACACAATAAACTAAAAATAATAACTAATTCGTCCTAATTAGAAAACCTAACTTAATCGAAATTCAAATCCTTTGAGCAATTCATATGTTCGAAAAAAGAAATTCAAGAAAAGGAGAGAGTGATAGATAAAGCCTAAAAACCGTTACTTTGTAGTTAGTTCGCTGGTGGTAGTGAAAATCTGCCACACAAATCCTTGCCCCCAATTTGGTATCATAATAATTTTACACGATACATCAATTAATAAGAGAATGCTAAGATTTATCACAATGACTACATCAATTAGAAACTAGATACAGAAAATCAATTAGAAACTAGATACAGAAAATGGAATGAAAACTGTCTCTGGAGGCAAAAAAAATAAATTCAATTTGAACGCAATTGAAACCCTAATTTCTAAAAACTAGATCAATTAAACGATGAATTAATTGATAAAACCTAAATCTATCACCAACAAATATAACATCATAGCTAACAATACCTGCAATAGTCACAATTTCACTACAGATGCTAAAAAACTGAACAAATTGTTGCCCTAATTGGAAAAAACTACACCTTAGGCAAATATCACCATCCGATTTAAACCATAAAACCTTTAATTACGACAGAACTACAAAAAAAGTAGCAAACTTTGAAGAGAAAGGGAAATAACAGTGAAATCTGAAGTTCAATTTGTGAATGGCGAGGAATACCTTGGATTAAAAGCGTGGAAAGAAGGTGTCGGTTGCGGTTCTTCAATTTCTCGATTATTTTCTTCTTTGGATCGCAGATTTGCACCAAAAGCTTCTTCATCGTTGCCGGTTTTAGGGTTTTCTACTGAGACTCCCTCTTTTTTTGTGAAGAGTGAAACTTGTTGAAGGTTGAAGAGGAGAGAGAAATTAATGCTTAACTTCTGGTTGCTCGCATGTAGAGCAGTAGAGGAAGAGAGATCGCAAAAGGAGGGGTGTTGAAAAGAGCAATTCCACTTGCATGGACCCGGTCCACCATAAGATTACCATGGACCAGGGTAATTAGGTAATTTTAACAGTGAGTAAATTATAGAAATTGTAGGTTCTGTAAAGTAACTATATCTCCAGAATAATAACTATGAACATAATAATTATAAGAATAACTATACTATCCAAAGAGTAACTATATCATATAGAAAAGTAATTTTAACTGTAAAACAATTACTACTATGTATTCATTCTTGCAGACAAAAGGAGTAAATTATAGAAACTATAGGTTCTGTAAAGTAACTATATTTTCAGAATAGTAACTATAAAATAAATAATAATAATAATAATAATAATAATAATAATAATAATAATAATAATAATAATAATAATAATAATAATAATAGTGATAATAATATAGTAATTTCGATGAGAACAATTATTCTATCCAAAGATTAACTATATTATATAGAAAAATAACTTTAGCTGTAAAACAATTACTATATTATAAAAATAAACAATATGATATAGATGGTTTAGAGGTTATATAGTAATTTTTTCTATTATATATCACATAATTACTGAAATATGAAAGAGTAACTATATCAAAAGTAACAGTAATTATAACTCTTGAAAAATAATAAAGAAAACATTAACTACTTGGTTAGTTGTTTTAGCTACGACATTCTAATTCTTTGCATCTATTAAATAAACCATGTTAAACTCAAATGTTTTTTAAACTAAAAAATACTAATCGACACGTCCACGTGGACCACGTCTCTTTTTTCCACCAACACATCATATCCTTCCTCTACCACGTTCTTGGTTTCCATTGTTGTCAGGATTTTCTTCTTCTCCTCCTGCTTTTGTTTTCCTTGCAGAATTTATTCTTTGCACGATTTCAATTTTGGGTGCATCATCTTTGCATTTCTGAATCAATAATATTTAAACTAATTTAATAATTTAACATTTAAATATGAAAAAATAACATAGTAACTATGTAAAACGTGTAGTTTCTATTATGCATCATATAGTAACTCTTACAATTAACGATGGTAAAATACTTGCAGAATTGCATATATTGTTATTGTTATAGTCATATAGTTACTGTCAAAATAATAGTCACTTTTATTCATAATAATATGGAGTACAAAGAAAGATCATGAAAAGAACATAATGATAAGATAATAACTATTAAAAATATGTAGTTACTATTATACATGATATAGTAACTCTTAATATTAATGATAGTCATATACGAGCAAGGTTGTAGATATAGTTATTGTTATGATCATATAGTTGTTGTGATCATAACATAGTAACTCTTATTACTAATAACATAGAAGACAACAAAGAACATTATAATATACATAAAAAACTATACCAAACATATAGTTACTATAATACAAGATATAATACCTATAAATATTATTGATGGTCATTTAGTCACAGAGTTGCAGACATAGTTATGTGATAATAATATAGTAATTCTATCCATAATACAGTAACTATATCATTAAAAATATAGAATAACATAAAAACATGCACATAACATAATAAACTAACATAGTACCTATTTCAAAAATATAGTAACTATATAAAACGTACAATAACTATTAAAGAAAATAAACATATGAACAAGTCATGATAAAATAAACATAATATCTATTTCAATCATATAGTAACTGTATAAATAATATAGTAACTATTGAAGAAAATAAACATATGGTAACAAATCATGATAAAATAAACATAGTACCTATTTCAAACATATAGTAACTAATATAATAATAAAGTAACTATTGTACACATATAGTTACCATTATAATCACACAACAACTAGCTTAACATATAGTGACTATTATTATAATATAGTAACTATTGTACACATATAGTTACCATTATAATCACACAACAACTAGGTTAACATATAGTGACTATTATTATAATATAGTAACTATTGTACAAATATAGTAACCATTATAATCATATAATCACTATCTAAGAAGCGGACAAATACATACTCTAAATAACATAGTACATAATGTAATCGTATAGTAACTATTATTTATCAAAAAGTCACTATAAACTGTTCATAACATAATAATAACTATCTTAAACACTTAGTTACTGTTTTAAACTTATAATAACTTTCTAAAAAATATAGTGACTATTTTAAACACATAGTTACTGTTTTAAAGTTATAGTAACTTTTTAAAAAAATATAGTTACTCTAAAAACTACTACTAACATAAACACAACGAACATTCCAGTGACTATTAAAAACACTATTTCGCAACATAAATTAAAGGTGACTATATCATTTATATACTAAATATGTGAAACACTAACCCTAATTTCAACAAAACAACAAACATTTCGAATCACTCAACAAAATAATAACTATTGTACACATATAGTAACTGTTGTATACATATAGTAACCATTAAAATAATATAGTAAGTATTGTACACATATAGTAACCATTAAAATTACATAGTACCTCTTTAAATCATATAGTTATTGTATTACTCATATAGTTACTATTTAAAATCGTGAAGTCACTGATCGAATTCGCGAAGTAAAAACGATACTTCGGTAAAAAACAAACATTAATTTCTTCAAACAACAAATATTTTCAATTTTAAATAAAAATAGACTTAAAATTCTTTAAAAAACAACAAACCGAGATGTGATCTCTAAAAATTCTTGCGAAGATTTGTGGGCGAACGCAAATTCTTCGATTCGATTTCGGCAACGAACGAACCTCCTTCTTGATCTACTACTTCCTCCAATTTTTCCTCATCTAATAGATCCAATCATAAGAATTATAAGATAATTACGAAGAAAATCGAACAAAACCTAGAAATTTGGGCTAAATTTTGAAAAGCATAGAGAGAAAATGAAGAGAGAGAAAATGAAAGAGAATGAACAGAATGTAGATCTGAAATTTTGAAAAATAAAAAAGTTTAAAACGTATATAAAGTGGGCTAGACACAAATCGCATTAAAACTCTTCAAAACACATAGTAACTCTTTAAAACACATAGTTACTGTAATACGCATATAGTTACTATTTAAAATTACAAAATAACTGTCACGCGACAGTTACATATGTTACCCATACAAATTACTCCGTTGCCCTGGTCCACGCTAAGTTATCATGGACCAGGTTTATATTAGTGTAAATGTGAAAAGAGACCCGTGTTTTTTGATATTAGATTTCTTCATTTTCTTCAACTCGGACCCACGCGAGATAACAGACCCATGTTCTGTGATAGTGGCTCTTCTCTTTTTCTTTCAACGGGGCCACGTATTATAAGAGACCCGTGTTTTGGGATATGAGGTCTCCTCCATCAAAGAGAGTTGTTTTTTACATAACGGGTCTTATTTAAGAGATCTATTTGCCAATTTTTGTAGTAGTGAAGGATGGAACGTGTATTCCTTCTTCCTTATGCCCAATGGGGTTCCGGGGAAATAACCTTGAGCTAACAGCATTCTAGGGATGACTCGGGATGCATGCGGGTCTAGGAATGCTGGATCATAATCTTCGATGAACTGAATTGTTTCTTTCATTTGAAACCCATAAAGGTCATCTGCAGTTTCGGCCGTTCCAACCATAGTACAACTGACGTCGAGAGGAGGGGCGCAGATTTCTAGTATTACCCCGTTATGGTTAAGTTTAACCATTTGGTGCAAGGTAGAAGTCACACCTCCTAAGTCATGGAGCCAAGGTCGCCCCAAGAGGAGTTTGAAAGTGGGTTTGATGTCGATTATCTGAAACTCCGTGGTGCGTGCCACAGGCCCGGTTTGTATGGTAAGGTTGATTTTCCCCAATACAGGCCTTCGGGAGTTATCATAAGCTCGTACCCCTTGCGTGGAGGTTTGGAAGTCATCGCTTCCTAGCCCCAAGCAATGGGCGGTTCGCAATGGGCAGACATTAACCGCCGAACCATTATCTACGAGCGCTAGGGGGATGTTTTGTCTTTTGCATCCAACCACTAGGTAAAGGGCTTTATTGTGAGCACCCCCCTCTTTGGGTAAGTCTTTATCAGTGAAAACTATGGCCTTTTCTCCGGCATCTCTCGTGACATGGCTAACCAATGAGTCAGGTGTGATATCTGTAGGTACTGAGATGAGGTCAAGTGAGCGAATAAGCTTTTCGCGATGTTCCTTTGAAGTACACATAAGATCCCAGATGGTAATCTCAGCCTTGGTTCTTTTTAGTTGTTTCAGGAGAGGATTTTCAATGACTTCCGCGACGGTGGCGTGCCGTCCATTCTCAGGAGTTTGCCTAACCGGGATATCGTCCATAGGAGGTGGGTGAATATCCGGTTGGTATATTCTTCCGGATCTGGTGAGGTTGTCGACCTCGGGCTCCTGAGGGGTGGTGTCAATGAGAGCATACCCGGGCCAAGTTTCAGTGAAGAAGTCCTGGCCCGAGACTTGAGATAGGTAAATATCTTCAGCATCGTCATTCCACACACCGCACACTTCCCTCTCGATTTGATCCATAGGGACCACAGCGAGTGGTGCACCTTGAGGTGTAATATACACCGTGGGGTCGAAATTCTCTGGTTGGTCGAGAGAGATGCGACAAGAGCCGAGTGGGCTCTTGTTGTTGTTGGGTTTGCCAACGTTAGGGAGAGGTATCACTTCATCCTCTATCATGTCCTGGATCGTATGTTTTAGACTCCAGCAGTTTTCAGTGTCATGCCCATTTCCTTGATGGAATTTGCAGTAAGTACCTTCGACCCAATATTTGCTTTTGACAGGAGGGTCACGGGTGGGGCCTATAGGTCTCAACTTTCCTTGATTGGTTAGTCTTTCAAAGGCTTGTACCAAAGTTGACCCGAGTGGGGCAAACTTTCGGTCTCGGACCCATCTTGCAGGGTTTCTTCGGGCGGGAGTCTCTTCTACAGCATGGAATTCTTGGGCTTGGGATGTGTTACCCCGATTATAGGTGTTGGTCTTATATGTGGGTTTGCTCTGTATGGTTTTGGCGAGGTCGTCCTCGATCTTTAGTCCCACATCATAAACTCTTTTGAAAGTGTCAAGTCCCAGGTACCTAAGGTGTTGTCTGTAAGCCGGGTCCAGGTTGTCAATGAATTTTGGACCAATTCTGTTTCGGGAGGCCTATTGATTAGCTGGGCCGCCTGGTCCCTCCATCTAGCAAAGTAGGTTGTGAAACCCTCATTTTTCTTTTGGAAGAGAACTTCCAACTCGCGCATGGTGACTTGGAAATCCATGTTCGACGAGTATTGCTTGATGAAGACATTGACAAAGTCTTCCCAAGTGGGGAAGAGCTTAGGGTCATGGTGATAGTACCATTTGAGCGGCACAGGTTCCAAGGACAAAGGAAAGGCAGGTAAGTACATGGACTTCTCCACGCCTTTCAAGTTCATGGTATTCACAAAGCTCAGTAGATGATCACGGGGGTTGTCCGTGGCCTTGAACTTTGGTAAGTCAGATGAACTGAACTTTTCTGGTAATTTTCCAGGAAAAGGTTCAGGATCGAGAGAGAATTATTTGCTCCCCATGGTTTGCTGTAGGACCATTTTTTCGATCCTCTTCTCGTTATCGAGGTCATTTTTGGCTTGCGCAGCCGCTAAAGCTTCATTTTCCATTTTCAATTGGCCCATAAGTTGGGTCATTTGGACCATGTGGTCTCGCAAATCTTCGATGGACATGTTGGAAGGTACGAATCGAGGTTGGGGAAGCGGAGATCCTTGAAATGAGGGACGACGGACGGAGCTTGGAGTTACTAAACCTGATGTTGGCAATGTATCTTCGAGACGCACTAACCGTTGATTCCCTGATCGGCACCAAGTGGCAGGACCAGTCCTAGGCATAAGATAAGCTAAAGTTTTAGGTTCCCAAAGTTTCAAGCATTACTTAGTCTAGACTTTGACTCTCTAAATTGGTTTTTCACTTTTTCTTTTGTCGGTACACTTTTTGGTTTTTATTTTATTTTGGTCATTCTTTGGATTTTCGAAACACTTGCCCGTGTGCCATTCATAGTTATTAGCACGTTCGGTTTTGGTGCCGGATATTGTCGTCGTAGGAGGCCTAACAACGACACAAAGAGTTATTAATTTTTTGCGAGTCCCTTTTGAAATCGAGCGCTTTTCTTATGCCCTCGTAGCAATTCTTTTTTTATGAACATTTTTTGTGCTACGTATTTTCCTTTCGCGCGGGCACCGAGGCTGCTGCGCCTGACCAGAAGGCCAAGCAGCAACTTCAGCGCCCAGCGAGGGGCGTGAGAAATTCTGGCGCCCAGCCAGGGGCGTTGAAAATTCGTCCCTGGCTGGTTCTCGTTTTCTGTCTTCTGTTTATGCGACTTCGACTTACGTGCTTGCCTAATAACGTCCTTTACGCGTTCGTTACAGGCCATCCCGAGCGTCGCTTATTTTGTGGCGATCATTCGGGTTTGCGGAACACGTGTTTTGGTATAACTCTTTGGCAAATTAGTCTATGTATGTTTGGGCAATTTTTAAGGTCGTTGGTTTTCTAGGATAGTTTGTCACACACAATCACATATTTCGCTACACATAACTACATTACAAACATGGATTAAATATGCCACGTAGTTTATGATAGGCTTCTATGGGTAGTTTATTTGCGCCTGGCTTGGTACCGCTTCTATCGTAGATCCAACACATGCCCCGGTCGAGGTAGTGTCTTCAAAAGACGAATTTCGCCCAAGAGGCCAACCCGCAAGTGCAAGCCAAGGGGGCATGCAGGCGAGAGGGACCTAATGAGCGAGCGATTGTGTTCGGGATAGGTGTACTACCTGCACAAGTACCGAGTGGGAAACATGCGCGGCGTATGCACCCCCCTATTGGCGAAAAAGGTATCATTAGTCCCAACTCCCGAGGGAGCCGAGATTCGTTATGATGTTCTGCCCGTTCACATTAGTATGCTGATTTTCAGGTCGTCCCAACTTGATGGGGAAATAAACGCGGGGTAGGACCGTTTCACCCTTCGGCTATTTTGATTACCTACAAGCACGAGTATTTCCTTCACTATCCCCAGTGGAGTCGCCACTGTGAGGGGGTCGAAAAAGCACGAGGCTAATGCATGACCTCGTCCCTCGTGGGTGTGACGATTCTTTTTATTCAATCAAGTGTAATTGGATTTCCTGTGAGTTTACACCCAATTGACTAGTAATATAGGAGTCGCCATTCAGTTTTTAACGACAATGAGAAAAACTGACAAAACCCGGTTATCGTGACATAAAGGGAGTGCAATTATGTTTGACCACGACGGCCGTAGGTTCCCTTGTGATCCCTGGTGTGGGGATCTCTCAATATACACCCGCAAGGTAGAGATTGAGGGTTCGGGGGACTGTAACTACCGAGAGGAGTACTTCGCTTGTCGATAACTCCAGAGGCAGGATATCCTTACTATCTCAGCATAAATAATTGAAGGGACATGCGTTAACTATTAAACTAATCTGAGTTGATTTTAGCAATATGCAACATATAATACTAATTCGATCGTGATTATCTGATTTAAATAGCATTAAGGGACCTAGCATGATAATCTGATTTCCCAAAAATATTATATTTGTTAGGCGTGATAGAACAATCAGATTAGGTTAGTTTAACGTTTCATAAAAAGGGCGAGGAAAGCAGTTAAATCATCGAAAAGGGACACATTACGACGCACCCTTGAGAGGTGCGTCACGGTTCTCAGAAAACTAACCACTTTGACTTTTCTATTTCTCCTTTTTATTTAACGAATCTCAATTATGGGACAGGATATGTTCTGTTCGATTTATGGATCGATTGCGACAGAACGCGTGAACGGTTTCGCAACGAGAGGCTTAGGCTAAGGGTTGGAGTCAATACTCAGAATATAATTGTGTGTTGTTGTCTTTTCACGTCGAATTTAGGGGCCTATTTATAGGGAAGAGTTCGTGGAAAGATAGAATTGCAGAGTTCTAATCCACAAAGAATTAGGAAAAAACACGTACCCAGGTATTTTCAGCGCCCAGGCCTGGGCGCCGAAGATTTCGGCGCCCAGAGCCAGGCGTTGAAAATAGGGTCTGGGCTGTTTTCTTTAGTCAGATTCGGATTCCTGAAATCCGTAGAGTTTGAGATTAATTCGAGTCTTTTAGCCCGTATCAATTTTATGACGGAATGCGTCTGGGCCCGTTATGAACTCTAGGCTCGTTAGGATTTTAATTAATACGTAACACTTATTTCTGAATCATATTAGGAATAGGATTCTCGCAGTTTTCTATCTCATTTAGGATTTATGTTGGAATGCAACACCTAATTCTGACAGGTTTCTATCTTTTATGATTTGCCACTTTTAGAAGCTACCTTTTACGGCAGTTACTATTTTTAGCAGGTTTCCAAAAATAGCAGGTTTCGGGTGAAATGAAATGGGAAATCGAGATTCGTTTATTTTATAGGAGATGCGTTGTCAAGTGGAGTTTTACGTCTTCATCATCGAACCTTTCCCTTGCGGGAATGGGGACAAAAGTAGGTGTCTACACATGATAGCTATTGTTATAGGAAAACTCAATCAAATCTAGGCTATCTTCCCAACTTCCTTGGAAATCAATAACGCATGCCCGAAGCATGTCCTCCAGGGTTTGGATAGTCCTTTCGGTTTGGCCATCCGTGGCTGGGTGGAAGGCTGTACTCATTTTCAATGTCGTACCAAAGCTCTTCTGCACACTTTTCCAGAAATTCGAAAGAAACCTTGAATCTCTATCTGATACGATATCCTTAGGAACTCCATGTAACCTCACAACATTCTTAATGTAGGCTTTAGCAAGTTGTTCCATTTTCCAGGTTTCCTTCATTGGTATAAACACTGCTGACTTGGTCAACCTATCTACCACGACCCAAATTGTATCATTCCCAGTCTTTGACTTAGGTAAACAAGTGACAAAGTCCATAGAAATACAGTCCCATTTCCAGCTTGGAATCTCTAAAGGTTGGACCTTCCCTTGAGGTCTCCTATGCTCAATTTTAACCTTCTGACAAGTCAAACATCTAGCCACAAATTCAGCCACTTCGTTCTTCATCCTTGGCCACCAATAGACCTTTTTCAAGTCCTTATACAACTTGTCACCCCATGGGTGCACAAAATATGGCGTATTATGCCCTTCTTTCATCAATCTCTCTTTCAGTTCTCCACACTTTTAAGGCACGCACCACCTGCCTTTGTACCTCAAGCTTTCATCATCATGGATTCGGAAATCTACCTCCTTACCTTGCGAAATCTTTTCCTTGATTCGCTCCAGCTTCACATCACCAGCTTGATTCTCTCTAATCTCATCAAATGTTGACGGTTGGATGGTTAAGGCATTCATTATTCCCACAAGGCTTTCACCACCTACTATTTCAAGGTTCAAACGCTGCATGTCCTTACGCAGCTCGTTAGCAACTACTAACGCATTGACACTATGACTTGATTTCCTACTCAAGGCATCCGCAACTACATTGGCTTTTCCCTCATGGTACTGGATATCCAAATCATAGTCCTTAATTAACTCCAACCACCTTCGTTGGTGCATATTCAAATCCTTCTGTGTGAAGATGTACTTCAAACTCTTGTGGTCCGTAAATATCCTACACTTCACACCATACAGGTAGTGTCTCCATATCTTCAATGCAAATACTATAGCCGCTAGCTCTAAATCATGGATAGGGTA
This sequence comes from Spinacia oleracea, assembly GCF_020520425.1. Taxonomy (NCBI): domain Eukaryota; kingdom Viridiplantae; phylum Streptophyta; class Magnoliopsida; order Caryophyllales; family Amaranthaceae; genus Spinacia; species Spinacia oleracea. Next base: position 36,105,861 of record NC_079491.1, read on the forward strand.
ATTGGATTCATATGGCTTCAATTGCCTTGATTCATACGCAATAACTTTCCCATTTTACATCAATACACACCCCAAACCATTCTTAGAGGCATCACTATACACATCGTATGCACCACTCTCATCTGGTAAGGTTAACACTGGCGCGGTTGTCAATCGCGTCTTTAAGGCTTGGAATGCTTCCTCACACTGGTCACTCCATTTAAACTTGGTTTCCTTCTTCATCAAGGTAGTCATGGGCTTGGCTATCCTAGAGAAGTCTTGAACAAATCGTCTATAGTAGCCAGCTAATCCCAGAAAACTACGAATGTCAGTCACATTCTTGGGTGTAGGCCATTCACTAACAGCTTTAATCTTAGCAGGGTCAACTGCCACTCCTTCTTTAGATATAAAGTGTCCTAAAAATGCAACTCTTTCCAACCAAAACTCACACTTTGAGAATTTGGCATATAACTGGTTATCTCTCAAGGTACTCAACACCGATCTCAAGTGTTCCGCATGATCTTCTTCACTCTTCGAATACACTAGGATGTCATCTATGAAAACCACTACGAACTTGTCCAAATAGGCATGGAATACACGGTTCATTAAGTCCATAAATATTGCAGGGGAATTGGTTAACCCAAAAGGCATAACAGTGAACTCATAATGTCTGTATCTAGTCCTGAATGCGGTCTTTGGTATGTCATGGTCAGTGATTCTCAATTGATGATAACCCGAACGCAAATCGATCTTTGAAAAGATTCCTGCTCCTTTTAGTTGGTCAAATAGGTCTTCTATCCTAGGTAATGGATATTTGTTCTTGATTGTGACCTTATTGAGCTCCATGTAGTCTATACAGAGCCTCATACTTCCATCCTTTTTCTTCACAAACAACACTGGTGCTCCCCAAGGCGATGCACTTGGCCTAATATAGCCTTTCTCCAATAGATCCTCTAGTTGGCCTTTTAACTCATTCATTTCTGCTGGAGCCATTCTATAAGGTGCTTTTGAAATAGAGGCGGTTCCAGGCACTAAATCTATGGTAAAGTCAATAGGTCGATTGGGAGGCATCCCCGGGATCTCTTCTGGAAATACATCAAGGAATTCATTGACTACTGCAATATCCTCAGGCTGATCCTTGATCACATGCTCTAAGTTCCTTACATTACATAAGAAAGATGGGTTCCCTTTACTGACTAGCTTCACGAGTTCCATTGCCGTGATGATTCCTATGTTCTTAGGCTTACCAAAACGACGATATGACACTACTTTGCCTAGGCTAGACCTCAAGTGAACCTTCTGCTTCTCACAATTTATTTTGGCTTTGAACTTGGCCAACCAATCCATTCCTAGAATTACATCTAGCTCTCCTAACTCGAATTTGATTAGGTTAGATAAGAATACGGTCTTGGCTATGGTCATAGGCACATCTCTATGGATTTTGGTACACCTCACTATACTACCAGTAGGTATGACTATAGGTACTTCAATCGATTCAGGCTCTTTCAACCCTAATTTCCCCAAAGCATCTACTGATATAAAAGAATAAGTCGCACCAGAATCAAATAGAACTTTAACTGAAACGGAATTAATAGAAAAAGTACCCGCTATGACGTCAGAGGAAGTCTCTGCTTCTTGCCTAGATATCAGATTCAACTTTCCTTGGGCAACTCCTTTGTTATAGCCACCTCCATTGGTGTTCCCATTGTTGTTTCGATTCCCATTCTGTTGTTGGTTCCCTCCAGGCTTTCCATGGTTCTGGTGATTGCCATTGCTATTGCCATTGTTACCACCTTGGTAGTTCCTTTGATTTCCACCTCCATTTCCCCCATTCCGGTTCTGATTATTCCGGTTATTGCCTTGGTGGTTACCTTGGTTAGGCTTTCCATTCTTAGAATAGCACTCATACTCCCTATGGCCTAACTTCTGACAGAATCTACAAGTCACCAAGTTCCCATCACAATCCTTTCCAGGGTGATTCATGTTACAGCGCCTACATTCGTAGGTCCGTACTCCATTCCTTCCAGACTGATTTCCTACACCTTGGTTGTTGCGATTACCACCATTGTTAGCCCTAAACTGGAAATTCCCATTTCCTCTGTGCTTCTTAAAATTCCCCTGATTCTGATGGTTATTTCCTTGATTCGAGCTTCCACCATCCTTTCTCTTTTCAGCACTACCATCTTCCTTTGCTGTAGACCATATAGGTGAGCAGCTTTTCCGTACAGGGTGTCTAATGAGGTAAAGGTCTCTCCAGACAACAACAGCTGTAAGTCCATGGTCAAACCATTCTCAAATCTTTGAGCCCTGAGCTCTTCCGTTGCCACCACTTCAGGTGCAAACCTAGACAGCTCTATAAACTTAGAATAGTATTCCGTCACAGACAGACCTCCCATTTTGAGTTCAATGAACTCTTGCGCCTTTTGCTTCTTCAGGTAGGGTGGGTAAAACTTGTTCCTTAGTGCAGTTTTGAATGCTTTCCATCCAAAGTTAGGTGTGGCTCTAAGGGTATTTTCACATCGTTGCCACCACAGATCAGCTTCACCTCTCAGGTAGTACATAGCACTATTCACCCTAAGGTTTTCGGGGCAATTCACAGCTATAATGAGTTTATCAAACTCTCTCAACCAGTTCTCCAACACACTTGGTTCAATCTCTCCGCTATAGAGTGGAGGCTTGCTTTGAGTTATTTTCTTAAACATTTCCCCAGCCGGGTCATGCATTGGGTTTGCACTGGTTTGAGCTAGGTCACGAACTACCTCAGCTAGTTGTCTAACCACTTCAGAAATCTCTTGGCTAGCCATATCCCTTCTCCTGAATAAATAAAAGGCTAGCTTTAATATTGGTTGGACACAACATTACTAAGGTACTGGTTCTACAACGAACCTACTCACAACAAGAACACACACTTAGGCGCCACCTAGGGGAAGAGTTGGCGCCACTTTCGGGCCTTCTCCCCCACTATTCGATGCAAGTAAATTTAGATGGTTGTTACTAAACCACCTTGCACATAAGAATTTCATTGAAGAAATAACAAATAATCCCTTTGCGATACCCACACGACTTAGAATTGAGAACTAAACTTAAAGGATAACGAAAAGGAAATTCTATTCTTTTATTAAAACTCCAATGAATAAGTCTTACATCCACTAATGCCATAACATTTATTCTCCAACTATAATAGACTAAGACCATAAATAGTAGCTTTGCCAGTTTATTACTTCAACGAAAAGAAAGAAACAAAAGAAATAAAACTAAGGATTACATTTCTCTAGAGACTAACGTCATCACGACGATCATTTCTTTCCTTGTATTGCTCTGGAGTAAAGTCTTGATCATTAGGATCATCCAAGTCCTCTTCCGGATCTGAGTCTTCATCCATAGCCTCATTATTTAGCTGTGGCTCACTATCAACCACATTATTCTCTTCAAGCTCATCTTCAGATCCACTGGATATCTCAATGGTTGGTTCAGGAACTATAGGGTTAGGATTCTCAATCTCTACCACATCAGCATCACTATCCTCCTCAACATCACTAGCTTGCTCATCATGGATCATATCATCCTCACCATCACTTTCTATTCCTCCATAGCCCATACCTAGACCCGCAGAATACTTTCCATCCTCATAGCTAATTTCCGCAACCTCTAGTATAGTAGCAAGAACCTCAGAATCATACTTCCACCTAGCATCACTAGTCCCATATTTGTACCAATTAGGGGTACCATCACTATAATGCATGTCACTGAACCTATTCTTGAGGTCTATGTAAGGGTTCTTATGGGGTAAACAATGTATAATCATACTAGCCATCATATCTTTGTGCCTAAGGTGGGGCATATTCTTGGTCGAAGCCAAATAGTCACAAGCAAACACGATCTTCTGAACATACGTGCGAGGAGTCTCATTATCCATCTTCTCTAAGTATCCTAAACTGGTGAACTTAGAAGGTAGCATCCTAAATTCCTGAAAATTCACAACTCAAAAGTCTTACTAACGCGTTTCCATAGAAATTCCAACCCCAAAAGGATACAATAAATAGTTCGTGGAGCCATACAATTTCAATGCACAAATATATGCTCAACATGAAATATGATGCAATTAATCACATAAAGCAAGATAAAACATGGTTAAAACATATACATGGCACTTAATAATCACATTGTCACATAATATGCATTCTTAGACTTATATGCCCTTCTTAGTCTACCCATTTCTCACTTGAAAATAATATTAATTTTCGAAATTAATTTTCGAAATTAATTAAGAAATAACTCCTAACTTAGTTGAAATTATTTAAATTAAAATCGAAAATTAATAAAAATTATTGATTAATTAAATAAATAAATGAATAATTTTCGGATAAAAAAAAAATAAAAGAAATCCGAAAAATTTTAATTGTAAATTCGAAAGGAAAAAAAATATTCGAATAAAATAAATAGAATAATAAATAATTAAAATAATTCGGATAATTAAATAAATTAATTTCCGAAATTAAGAAATAAATTCGAATTTAATTCGAAATTTTCGAATAAATAAGAAAAATATATTCGGAAAGATTAATTAAATTAAATAATAATCCAAACTTTTCAACTTATTTCAAACGACCCAAAATAATTGGTATTTGACCTTTAAAATATTGAGTACTCAAAATAATACGTTTTGACTTTAAGAAAAGTAATTTTCGAAAATCCTAAAGTTCCGCAATCGTAGTTTAAGGATTTACCACTTTGCACTATTAATTAATGCAAAGCAGCTCTCAAACTAGAGCTCTGATACCACTTTGTAACACCCTAATAATTCCTTGCTTTTATAAAACCATTTTCCAACTTAAAATAAAGGAATTACTAAAGCATTACCGCCACCGTGATAACGGCTAAGGCTATTACCAGAATTACGCAGCGGAATTTAATGTCAACTAACTTTCAAAAACATAATAAATTTAATGTTGAGGCCTCCTACAATTTGGAACCATAATGGCCCAAAACCCAAAGTATAAGTAATTCAAATATTTCAAACACAATTAAAATAAATTTAAACAAAATAGTTTCGAGAAACGAAAACATGCAACTCTCTCAATCATCCCAAGCCACATGATTTCGATCGTACTTGATCTACCAACCTGCTATATTAATCTACTCCCCAAAAATGCAAGTGCAAATGATGGATCATCATAGGGTCATTAAGGCAAAGGCCATGACCGGAAACACACAAAGCACGTAGCCAGCAAAAGCTGAGTACTTACAAGCATAGAGTAATGAAACTAAGCATGCATCACTCACTAAATACTAATCAACATGCAAAAGCCATATAATAACAATTCAAACAATCATGAGATACAAGACTCGACTCTTGACTCGACTCTTGACTCACAATTTAATTAGAATAAGCTTCGAACGGGCCAAAAGAATAATCCACAATGGGAAAAAAGTGATGGGAGCCAACCAAACACCAAATATAATAATAATAAAATCCGGCCATACCGAGTGTCGGGCCATACCGACGGAATTCCTGCGCATAATATAAATGAAACAACGTCTTGTATCATTAGTAGGAGTACGAGCTTTCCGGCAAGACTCCCCCCATTGTTCATACTCAAGGTATATACGTTCCAAGAGTTTTGAAGCTTCTTCCGGTTGCACTTTACGTTTATTAATATTTTAATAAGGCGAACTCAAGACTCGACAACATGCATACATACAATTAATAAACGACAACCAAAACAATCTTATTTTAATGCTTTAAGACTTGTGATCAACCAAGCAAGACACTTGTGATATTACTACCATGTTCCTCCTCACCAAAGTGAGACTCCACATCATGCATATTAACATGAGGGTTGTGCCCTTGCACGATAAATCCTAATTCGTTTCATACATAATATTCCCAACTGAACCCTACATGTGCGGTGGCTTACGTGAGCTAACCCTTCACATGTGGTAAAATAAATAGTACAACGAGGTACAAATAAATGGCTCAAAGTATGCTAGACATCCCGTACAATAGCATACAAATAATTAATCCATCCCTTGCATGCGAATTTAACCATACATGCATAAATATTGAACAACATGATTGACAATGAAATCCATACTCATAATAATCTCAACATGCTTGTTCAACAATTAATTCAATAAATCCAACATCACAAAACACATGCTCGTTCACCAAAATAAACATGATTTCACATAATTTAATTCACATCATCAACAATCATGTAATGTCATTGACAAAAAGGTGTGGTCGCCCTAGACTTGTACGTACCTTGAATACCTAAGCGTAGGGGCCACTTTGCAATAACGAGCACTCAACTAGAAATCAACTCCTATCATCAAAATAATGAAACTTAAATTATTTCCATGTTCATTAAATTTCCAGCAACTTTATAAAATTTAAAACTCCCTTTAGACTTTAGAATTCAATCGTTTTTCAATAATAAAGTCGTCTCAATTTGCAAAATCAATCCCTAGTATAAAAACCTACTTTTTCCGCCTTTAAAATCAATAAAAATCAACACTTTAAACCTTTATTCAAATCTGAAAATATAATTGATTATCATAATTAAAATCATCACCTAATTATGCTAATCAATTGACTCATTAGGTCTAGGTTAAAACCCTAACTTGAAAATCCCAATAACACTAGTTTAATATAATAAAAATCCATGCTTTATTAAATAAACAAATCTGAAAATTCATCCTTTAATAATTAAAACAAACCTAATGAATCACAACACACAAATCCTCAAACCACGGTATTCATAACCGGTTCCCAGCATTTTAATTTCTCAAAACAATATTAATATAATAATTTAAAATACGGAATTTAAATAGAATAGGTAAGGAAGAAGAGAATTATACCAATCCGGCCTATAGCACGGAACAATCACGAATTAGGGTGATTGGGCGAAAAATTGAACAAGAACGAACACGAACACGAACAACACACACACACACACGCACCAACCGTGTGTGGGTGTGCGCGCAGCGACGAGGGACGAGGCACAGGCGCGCGCTGCGCGAGGGAGAGGCAGCAGAGGCGCGCTGATGTGCGCGAGGAGGGAGCAAGGGGCGCGCTGCGTACGCGAGGGAGAGAGAGCAGGGGCGCGCTGGTGCGCGAGCAAGAGAGGGCAAGGGGCGCGCTGGTGCGCGAGCAAGAGAGAGCAAAGGGGCGCGCTGGGCGCGAGGAGAGGGAGAGGGGCGTGCGAGTGTGCGGGGCGTGAGGCCGAGGCACGAGAGCACGAGCAGTGTGCGGGGCGTGAGGCCGAGCGCACGAAGGGCACGAAGGGCACGAGCACAGGTGTGCGTGCGTGCGGACGAGAGGAGAGAGGGAGAGGAGTGAGGGGCAAGAAATCAAAAAGGGGCTTTATGAAATTTTAGGGGTTTATTTAATGATGGGGAGTCCTATTTATAGGCTCCCTAATCCCTTGATGGGCTAGGCTTAGGATATTTAAGTTGGGCTTAGGAATTAAATGAATTGGGCTAGCTTAGGACTTGAATTAAATACTTTTGATTGGGCTCGTTTAATAAAACGAATTGGACTTTTTATTTAAAACCCGAAGCTTTTAAAAATCATTTGCAACTCATTTAATTTCCCGACTCAAGAATTAAATTCGTTTCGTAATTAATTAAAATAATAAATATTCTAATTAATTAAAATACATTAAATACATTTAAATATTATTTAAATGCTAATAAATCGTAAAATGCTTTATAAATATAATAAAATATATTTATAAATATTATAAAAATACGAGGTATTACACTTTATCTATTAGGATTAGGATTTAATCATATAACAAATTCTAATAGCTTTAGGATTCGTTTTGCACACAACCGTACACGAGCATGAGCACGAGCACAGCCCGCGCAAGCCTCGCGGCCCACGCGAGCTGCACTTGCTCGCAGCCCACGACAGCTCCGCGCGCGCCACAGGCCTTGGCAGGGCATGGCATTACGCTGGGCCTGGTCGAGGCTTGGCATGTGGTTTCTTGCACTTGGCTTGCTGGGCGACGGCCTGGCTTCGTGCTGGGCCTTCGTCTAGCGAGCCTCGTCCGATGCTAATTCGTACGATACGCTTCCGATTAAATTCCCGATTCCGGAATTCATTTCCGATACGAACAATATTTAATATTTCCGATTCCGGAATTAATTTCCGTTTCGAAAAAATATTTAATATTTCCTGTTTCCGGAATTATTTTCCAATTTCGATAATATTTCTGATTCTGACAATATTTCCGTTTCCGGCAATATTTCCGATTCTGACAATATTTCCGTTTCCGGCAATATTTTCGATTCCGGCAATATTTCCATTTCCAATAATATTTTCCGATACGTACCATGTTTCCGTTTCCGGCAACATCTACGACTTGGATAATATTTATATTCCTGATACGATCCATATTTCCGTTTCCGACAATATCATCGTTTTCGGAGTATTCATTTCTTGCTTTTGACGATCTCAGCTCCCATTGAAACCAAGATCCGTCGATTCCGAATATCCATAGATGGAGTATTTAATGCCATTAAATACTTGATCCGTTTACGTACTATTTGTGTGACCCTACGGGTTCAGTCAAGAGTAAGTTGTGGATTAATATCATTAATTCCACTTGAACTGAAGCGACCTCTAGCTAGGCATTCAGCTCACTTGATCTCACTGAATTATTAACTTGTTAATTAATATTGAACCGCATTTATTAGACTTAACATTAAATGCATACTTGGACCAAGAGCATTATTTCCTTCATGCTTAGCAAAGGTTTCCCTACCCAGTTTCAAAAGGGAGAAGATTGGTCCCAAAACGGTTGATTCTATCTTTATTGGTTATGCTTATCAAAGTGTTGCTTATCGTTTTTTAGTTAAGGGTGCTAACAACTCTTATGCAAGTGGTAACACTATTGAAGTAAGAGATGCTGAGTTTTTTTAAAACATTTTTCCTTTAAAGATCTCTTGCATTAGGAATGATGTACCATCTTCTAGCACTTCTAATGCTTTACCAATTGCTCCTTCTTCCACTACTAATAATGAGTCTGACTTAGAGCCAATGAGAAGCAAAAGGGCAAGAAAGAAAACAAGTTATGGTGATGATTTTGTTACTGCTTTTCTAACTGAACCTTTCTTAATTACTGATGATTTTGTGTATGTATTTATTCTAGAAGACGACCCTAGAACCTATGAAGAGGCAATGAGGTCGGTTGATGCAGTTTTCTAGAAAGAGGCCATTGATAGCGAGCTTCAGTCAATCCTAAGCAATAATACTTGGGAATTGGTTGATCTGTCTAGAGGCTGTAAACCCATCACCTGTAAGTGAATATTTAGGAAAAAGTTGAAATCATGTGGATCCATTGACAAGTATAAGGCCAGGATTGTGGTAAGGGGTTTTACTCAAAAACATGGCATTGATTATTTTGATACATACTCTCCTGTAACTAAAATTGCAACCATTAGAACCTTAATTGCTCTTGCATGCATTCATGATCTCGTTGTGCATCAAATGGATGTGAAAACTGCATTTTTGAATGGTGATTTAGATGAAGAGATTTATATAGTGCAACCTGAAGGTTTTGTTGTTCCAGGTCAAGAAAACAAAGTTTGTAAACTGGTCAAGTCATTGTATGGGCTTAAGCAAGCGCCTAAGCAGTGGCATGACAAGTTTGACAAGACAATGACTAGTAATGGCTATCATGTAAATGAAGGTGACTTGATATGTGTGTTTTATATAGTGTTTTCACCCCCGTCCCTTAGTACTTTTACGTGTTAAATGAGGTCTTAGGAGCCATTTTAGTACTAATCTGTGTATTTGAGTGTGCCTTGAGTTTTAGGAATACTTAGTGAGAAATTGGTCTTTTTAGGCCCGTTTCTTGATGATTTAGGCCACTACATGATCCCGAGGGAGTTCGGGACGACTTCTGTCGACTTACGGGAGCCTTAGATGTTCATAATTGAGCCCCGGAAGTTAGACTCGGTGTTGCGGACGAAGGGCGGTTCGTTTAGCCTTCCGCCCGGTTGATCTCCCCTCGCCCACCGGGCGAGCAAGCAGGAAGAACAAATCAGTCAGCAGGCGCCCGACGGGCGGGTCTTCGCCCGGTGCCCACCGGGCGCCCATCAGAAGCAGCAGCAGAAAACTCACTATCCGCCCGCCGGGCGAGAGCCGCCCAACCGGGCGCGTGCAGACGTTTTCAGAAGTTTCTCCCTCCGCCCGCCGGGAAGACCTGCGCCCATCGGGCGGATTTCGAGCTTCCCGCCCGTCGGGCGGAAGGCCGCCCGACCGGGCGACGACAACCCAGGAGCGTTTTAGCGCGCGGTTTTCTTTAATATTTCCGGTTTTTGTTGGGCTTTTTGGGCAAAACTATAAATATAGCCCTTAGTTAATTTAGTTGGACATCTTATTATCTTATTCCTTAGTTTTAAACACTTAGATTATCTCCTTTGCTTAGTTTATTCTCTCTAAATTGTTCTAAACACTTAGTTTTTATTTCCAATCAAAAATTCAAGCTTTCTTATTTCATTGTTCCTCAATTAGGTATTGCTCTTATTTTAATTCATGGCCTTGCTTTAATAATGTTTTCAATTATGATTATTGCTTTGTTTATTGTCAACATGCTTGAGTAGTTTAATTTCTAGGGTTGGGGATCCATGAATAATATGAAGGGATGATTGAATGATTATGATTGTTGGCATTGTAATTGATTCCTATTGATTTGTTTATTTCACTATAGAATTAGATTTGCGCAGGTTTAATTGTGGTAGTTATGCAATATCAAATTAAGATTCGAGAGATGCAATTTGATGTTTAGGCTTGTGTCAATAGGTGGAATTAGAGTTAATATGTAGCGAGAGCCAGTTAATTCTAAGTCTATTATTAGTATCGACTTGAGAGAGCATGCTAGTATAATTGATTACTTTGTTGATTATCGTGATTGTTCATTGTCCTGGATTGTTATTTGTTGGTGAACGTATGCCCTAGATTCCTTAATATATTGATTCATACTCGTTTAATTATCGTTCGTAGTCTTAGCATACAAACCACCAACCAACTCTTGTTCCCAATAGTTTAGTTTAATTAATTGATAGTAGAAAGAACACTGTTTCCCTGTGGATTCGATCCTGACTTCCCTTGCTACCTAGCTAGTGGACTTAGGTTATTTTTGATTAGGTGATACGACTTTAGCCTGTCAAATTTTGGCGCCGTTGCCGGGGAAACGGTTTTATTTTCTGTTGTTGATTACTTATCCTAGATTATTGTTTGTTACTACTCAAGGAACTCACGTTCCTTGAGACCGGATCTCACATTGTTTTGTAGTCTTTGTCTATGCCCAGGACCGTAGGTACTAATAATCTTACTCCATTCGATCCTGAGCCCGAAAGAACCTTTCGTAGACGAAGAACTTTCATTGCACAGTGTGGGAATTACTCTGATTCTGATCATAATATTGGCGATCTTTTTTCTTCGGATACAGATTCAATTTCAGAGATAGAGATGGGTGACTAAAACTCCACTACCGCCACCTACCCCACGGCTTACATACTACTCTAAGCCAAGTCTGTACGTGCTACCAAAGGCAATCATGCCTTCTATTGCAGCTGAGACCTTCAAGATTGAGTCTGCATTGATTAACATGATTGAGAGACGCCAGTACGGTGGGGAACCAGGTGAAGATCCGAATCTTCACATACAGTCCTTCATCCAATATTGTTCCACCATCAAGCAAAAGGGATTGATTCCGGAGCAGACTATGGAGATACTTTTCCCGTTCTCTTTGAGTGGAAAAGCTAAATTGTGGATTAATGGGTTGAATCGGGCGGCTTTGAAAATCACTAATTGGGAGTCCTTGGCTCTTGCTTTTTATGTTAAATATTTTCCACCTGAGAAAACGGCTCGTCTGAGGGGTCAGATCATAGGTATCTCACAACAAGCAGATGAGAGTTTGTTCGAGGTCTGGGAGAGATTCAAGGACTTGCAGAGAGAGTGCCCGCACCATGGTTTGGATGATTAGTTCTTGATTCAGCAATTTTATAATGGTTTGGGTAATGAGTCTAGATGTTTGTTAGATTCAGCTGCCAGTGGGATATTCATGCAACTTGAGGTGCCTAGAGCTATGGAGGTGATTGAGGAGATAGCCATTCACAATGCCCAGTATGGGAATCCTAGAGTTTTATCTAATAGGGGTGGTAAGCATGATTTAAATTCTATTGAACAATTAACTGCCCAATTGATTGCTTTACACTATAAGTTTGATAATATGCAAACAGCCAATGCTCAAACTGCCCAACCTGTTAGAGTAGCTGCTATGAGTGCCCAACCTACTACTGTTTGTGAAAGTTGTGGAATGTCTGGTCATTATGCACAGGAATGCAGGAGCTCTATTGAACAATGTAACACATTTCAATCCTACAAACAAAATAACCCATTCTCCAACTCTTACAATGAGGGCTACAAAAACAACCCTCTACTATCCTACAGGAGCAACAATATCCAGAACCCTCACCAAGTCCAACATCCACCACAACAACCATACCAACCCCCACATCAACAATCCTACCAACCACGAAACAACTACAACTAACAGTCTAGTGAACCACCTGGGTTCCTTAGACAACACACCACAACTCCACCACCACAACCTCAAGCCACACAGCCTGACCCTATGCTAATAGAGATGAGAAACATGATGCTACAAATGCAAAAATCTCTAAGTGAAAAGGATGCAAAGATCGATGCTCTTACTGCTCACAACAAGATCATTGATACACAGTTGGCACAGATGGCTACTACTATTGCAGGGAGGCCACCAGGCCAATTTCCTTCACGGCCCGAAAATAGGGAAACTGTAAATGCAATTACATTGAGGAGTGGTAGGGATTATGATGGTCCTTCTATGCCAGTTGAGGTTGATTATGGGGTGTCTGCTAGAGGTCTGGTTAGTGAGGAAGTCCCAGAGATAGTCATGGATGCTAAGGAAGCTGAAAAGGTAGTCAATGAGAATGAGGCTACAACTGAGGTTAAGAAGGGGACAGATATTCAAGTACCACCTATTGTACTCCCCTTCCCGAACCGGCAACTCAAGAATAAGCTAGACAAGCAGTTTGGCAGATTCTTGGAAGTGGTCAAAAATTTCCAGGTAACGGTTCCTTTTACTGAATTAATCTTACAAGTTCCTGCATATGCTAAATTCATGAAAGATATTTTGACCAGGAAACGTGCTTTTTGTGAGGTAGAGACTGTAGCTTTTACTGAGGAATGCAATGCTTATTTGCAAAACAAGTCTCCACCTAAACTTAAAGACCCCAGGAGTTTTCCATCCCATGTAACATTGGCACTGTATTTATTGATAAATCTTTATGTGATTTAGGTGCTAGTGTGTCTGTCATGCCTTTGTCTGTCTGTACTAAACTGAATATGGGTGAGCTTAAGGTTACTAATATCACTCTGTAAATGGCCGACCGTTCTGTCAAATACCCCTTAGGTGTTTTAGAGGACGTCCCTGTTAGAGTAGGTAAATTCTATATACCTGTAGACTTTGTGGTACTAGACATGCAAGAGGATTCTCAAATTCCCATAATCTTAGGTAGACCGTTCCTTCACACGGCAGGGGCGGTCATTGATGTTAAAAGTGGGAAATTGACTTTGTCTGTTGGGGATGATAAGGTGACTTTTAATCTGAATAGTGCCTTAAAAATTCCCATGCTAGAGGAAGAACAATGCTATCGTATTGATGTAGTTGATTTTATTACGCGTGATAACGTCTCCTAAGTTCTCGAAAGAGATCCTTTGGAGGCAGTGCTTTGTTGTGAGTCTTCTGCAGGTGATAGCAGTTCTTGGAGTGCTGAAGTGGATGCTCTAGAGTTGGCTCTTGCTGGTGAAGGGTCCGAACCAGAGAGCACCAAATTGAAGAGGTTAGTTCGGCCGGTTTGTCCTGTTAAAGAGGTAAAGAAACCCGAACTTAAGCCTCTTCCTGCTAACCTTAAATATGCGTTTTTAGATGATGAACAACTTTTCCCTGTGATCGTCAGTACTGCACTTGATGCAGACTAGTTATCCCAACTTCTTATTGTGTTGAAAAAGCACAAAAGGGCCATTGGGTACAGTATTGATGATTTAAAGGGGATTAGCCCTGACTTTTGCATGCATAGATACATCTAGATGAAAATCATAAACCATGCATCCAAACCCAGCGTCGTTTGAACCCTGTCATGCAAGATGTTGTAAAAGCTGAAGTTATGAAATTGCTTGATGCGGGTATTGTATATGTTGTGTCTGATTCTAAGTGGGTGAGTCCTGTTCAGGTAGTGCCTAAGAAAGGGGGGACAACTGTGGTGAGAAATGAAAAAAATGAGTTGATACCAACTAGGGTAGTCACAGGTTGGTGCATGTGCATTGATTATAGGCGTCTTAATGTTGCTACTAAAAAGGACCACTTTCCCCTTCCCTTCATTGATCAAATGTTAGAAAGGCTAGCCTGTCACAAGTTTTTCTGTTATCTGGATGGTTATTCTGGTTTCTTTCAAATTCCCATACATCCAAACGACCAGGAAAAGACCACCTTCACCTGTCCCTATGGTACCTTTGCATATCGTAGGATGCCTTTTGGTCTGTGTAATGCACCCGCTACTTTCCAATGTTGCATGATGAGTATCTTTTCTGAGTTTATTGAGTCTATCATGGAAGTTTTTATGGATGATTTTAGTGTCTATGGTACTTCTTTTGATTTTTGCTTGCTAAATCTGACTAAAGTTCTGAAAAGATGTGAAGAGTGTAATTTAGTCTTAAACTGGGAAAAGTGTCATTTCATGGTTACTGAAGGGGTGGTCTTGGGACATTTGATATCTGATAAGGGCATTCAGGTGGATTGAGCTAAGGTCCAAGTGATTGAACAATTTCCCCCTCCAGTTAATGTGAAGGGTGTTAGAAGTTTTCTTGGTCATGCGGGGTTTTATCGCCGCTTTATCAAGGATTTTTCTAAAATTGTTAAACTACTTACCCAACTCCTCCTCAAGGATGCCCCGTTTGTGTTTACTGATGCTTGTCTTGAGGCCTTTGACAGGATTAAACAGGCACTGATTTCGGCTCCCATCATTCGTTCTCCCGAATGGGATCTTCCGTTCGAGATAATGTGTGATGCAAGTGATTATGCAGTTGGGGCAATTTTGGGTCAGAGAAAGGAAAAGGTTTTGCATGCCATCTACTATGCAAGTAAGACCTTAGATGAAGCTCAAGTTAATTATGCTACTACTGAGAAGGAGCTTCTAGCCATAGTCTATACCTTAGACAAGTTTCGCACCTATCTGATTGGGTCCAAGGTGATAGTCTATACTGACCATGTGGCCCTTAAGTATCTGCTCTCAAAGAAAGAAGCCAAGCACAGGCTTATTCGATGGATACTACTGCTACAGGAGTTTGATCTGGAGATTCGCGATAAAAAAGGGGCTGAGAATGTTGTTGCAGATCACCTGTCTAGATTGATATATGATGATGGTTAGGTGTCTACACAGATCGATGATTCATTTCCGGATGATCACTTACTTGCACTTGCCAGTCAGTCACCATGGTTCGTAGATTTTGCTAACTACATTGTAGCAGGTATTCTTCCGGCCGATCTTACATATCAACAGAAGAAGAAATTTCTACATGATGTTCGGTTCTATTTTTGGGATGACCCTTATTTGTTTCGTGAGACTGCTGAAGGGTTGTACAAGCGTTGCGTTCCGGAATGGGAAGTCCAAGGTATTATCAGTAGGTTTCATTCTTCACCTTATGGTGGTCACCATGGACCGGCAAAGACTAACGCTAAGTTGTCACAATGTGGTTTTTACTGGCCTAATATGTTCAAGGATGCACAGGATTTTATTATGGCTTGTGATGCGTGCCAGAGGGCCGGCACTATTTCGAGGAGGTATGAGATGCCACGGAACGGGATCCTTGAGGTTGAGGTTTTCGATGTGTGGGGAATCGACTACATGGGACCATTCCCATCGTCCAAGGGTAACTTGTTTATCCTTGTTGCTGTAGATTATGTGTCCAAGTGGGTGGAAGTCGTTGCCTCACCTACTAACGATGCTAAGACGGTCATTTCCCTGTTCAAGAAGATCATTTTTCCTAGATTTGGGGTTCCGCGCGCTTTGATTAGTGATGGAGGGTCACACTTCCATGAGAAGCATCTGGATGCACTCCTGCGCAAGTATGGGGTTTATCACCGCACTGGGCTAGCCTACCAACCTCAGACGAGTGGTCAAGTTGAGGTCTCCAATCGGGAGATCAAATCTATCCTTGAGAAGGTGCTGGCGAAGTCTAGGAAGGATTGGAGCGATAAGCTAGATGATACTCTATGGGCATACAGAACCGCCTTTAAGACACCTATTGGTACCTCCCCGTATCGGTTGGTGTATGGCAAGGCATGTCACTTACCAGTAGAAATGGAGTATAAGGCTTATTGGGCAATCAAACAGCTCAACATGGATGCAAAGTTAGCCGGTGAGAAGCGGTTACTTCAATTGGGTGAGCTCGATGAATTCCGACTACAAGCTCATGATAGTGCCCGGATTTATAAGGAAAAGACCAAGAAGTGGCACGACAATCACATTTTGCATAGAGAGTTCGCGGTGGGCGACAAGGTTCTACTATTTAACTCTAGGCTTAAGTTATTTCCTGGAAAACTTAAGTCTAGGTGGTCTGGGCCGTTCACCGTGACTATGGTAAGCAAGTTTGGGTCTGTTGAAGTAGAGAATGATAATGGTGAACGATTTAAAGTCAACGGGCAACGTCTGAAGTTGTACCATGATGGGGCTACTGTAGGAGTGGTTGAGGTCCATCACCTCAATTCCCCCGCCTCATAAACTTCATATTCAAGGTAACAAGGTCGAGCGGGACCTAGAAATAAACCAGCGCTTTGCGGGAGGCAACCCGTATTTTATTGCTTTCGATAGTTTAGTTTTATTTTGTGTGTTTTGTAGCTTATCCTTTGCTTTCGAGAGGTGAGGAGGGGGTATTTTTACTGCTTTTGGGTGTTTGATGATGTACAGGCCTAGCTCCTAAGTGCGAAAAGATAGTAAAATACGTAAGGAGCAAAGTCGCAAATGGCCCGTCGGGCGAAGGTCGCCCGACCGGTAGCGTGTCGAAGGTAGGAGAAAAGTAGCTCTCCGCCCGCCAGGCAGACCTGCGCCCGATGGGCGGTCGGATACGGATGGAGAAGAAGCAAAATCGCTCTCCGCCCGACGGGCGAGGAGCGCCCGACCGGGCGCGCGCAGAAAAATTCTCAAGCTTCGCCCTTCGCCCGACGGGAGGACCTGTGCCCGTCGGGCGGCCTACGAGCTGTAGGCCCGTCGGGCAGGTGTTGGCCCGGCGGGCGAAGGGAGAAAAATCGCCTAAAAATGCACGGTTCTTCTATTCCTCCTTCACTTCACATCTCAATCATCTTCTTCATTCTCTCACAAACCCCATTAACCTTCAAACCCTAACAACTTCAAACTTCCATATCTCCCTCATCTCTCACTCAAATTCATCAATCCACATATCAAAATCATCCTCGTCACATCCTCTTCAACCTCCACCAAACAAATTTCACCCTTTCTCACTCCCCACAAAAACCCCAATTTTCACCAAAATCTCAAAAACTCAAAACTCTTCAACAATGGGTTCAAGGCCAAAGAGGACTTGCACGGGAGCAACAAGGAGACAAGAGGAGGCTTCCACAAGCCGTCCACAACCACCACCTCAGTTTGCACCGGATTCGGCTTTCCCGAACATGATTCTTACTAGTGAGGAGCAACAAACTCGCCTTGCACACCTCAAGCTTCGGAAGGTAGTCCCTACTCGTTTTATTTGTCAGAAAACTTTGCATGATATGGGTATTGAGAGGGATGTTAGGAGATTATTTCATGGGGTGGGCATGAAGCATATGTTTTCCATGGTTAGGTTGACATTTAGGGATCTTACTCTTGAATTCCTTAGCTCATTTAATGTCAGAAAGAATGGATACAAGGATGTCACTAGAGTTTCTTTTAGATTGTTGAATAATGATTTTGATATGCCTATAAAGGATTTTGGTGCTATTTTTGGTTTGAATGTGGAGTATAATAGGTTCCCCGGAGAGGGGCATCTCAATAGTGCTGTGTGGGGGATGTTGACTGGGGATTTCAACCCTAGTAGCATGCAACATTTGCACGCCTCTAGCGTGCAACACCCCGTCCCTTTTGTTTGGTTCCGCTTTATGGCTTTTACTATTTTTGGGAGGGACCAAAAGGAGAATGTGAGGAGCACGGAGTTGGAGGTGCTCGGGGGGTATTTGTTGGATAATAATGAAGGTTACAGGATAAATTTGGCCCATCACTTGGCCATGCAGTTGCTTACCACTGCCACCCACCGCTACTCGACCGATATAGCTTTAGGGGGATTGGTCATCCACATTGCCATAGCGGTGGCAAACTTTGCTGAGAGGGACCATGCTGCGGTCCGAGGTAATAATTTGTTGGATCTCGAGTACTTTGGGAGCCTTTACAGGGTGCACTCTGAGTACGGGGAACTTCTTCCCGGTCAGATGTCATGGATGTTCCATAGGAACGCTATCTTTACTCTCCCGGACACTAGCGGGCTCACCAGTTTCGTGAGGGGCCAGCCCCACTATATTTATGTAGGTGAGCAGGCACCACCCTTAGCCCATCTACAGCCCCAGCCACAGCCCGAGGCCGCGCCTCGTACCTATTTCCGTAGGGGTGGGCGCAGAGAGAGGGAGGCGGGACAAAGAGATAGTCCGGCTCCATAGGGGGAGCAAGGGTCTTCAGAGGAGTTGGGGGAAATTCATGAGAGATTGGGCAGACTTGAGCTCGGTTTCCATGAGTTCGCCGCGGATCACCAGAGGACTATGTTCTACGATCAGTACGCCAGGCAAGGCTATATTGCCCCAGATCATCAGCACCCTTCCTGGTTTACTTATCCCGCGGAGGGGTACGGAGCCCCCGGTTCCATGGGCACCTTCACGCCTACCCACTACGGGGGGGTATGGAGCGGGTACTAGCGGCCATGGTGGTCAAGGTGGTGATGGTGATGATGGTGATGATGGCCAAGGCCATCAGTGATGCTGTTGATGATGATGATGGTTCGGTACCCCTTGAGCCAATGAGGACATTGTCTGATTTGGTTTGGGGGGGGGGGGGGGGTTTCACATTACCTGTACATATTAGGTATGTTTTCCTTTTATTTCAGCATTTACTTATTGTTGTGTGTTTATTTTGGTGTGTTTATTGCTTTCTAGAGTAGTTTATCGCTTTTGAAAAAAAAAATATACGTTCCGATGAATACAAAACCATGCTTCCCTGTGCCCCTTGATTCAAAACTGTTTTGATTCTTGGTTTTTGATGGCGAGCATTATTGATTTGTTAACCATAATTTGAGATTCAATTACTTTGATGCCTTGACATGAGTCAACTCTGACTAACTATTTGTGGAATTGGTGCTTGACTAGTTGACTTGGTTAGGATGTGTGATAGTTTCCTGGTGTGTCATTGATTTTGAGTATTGATTTACGACTATTAGTAGTGTTTTATGACTCATATACATGCACATTGTGGAGGACGAAGGCATTTTTTCTGTTTAGGTAGCCTTCAGATGAATCTAGATACATTTTCCCCTCCTTTTCTACCCATGTTGTTGCTTGTGCCCTTTATTCGGTGACTAGCCACATTACAAGCTTGTGAAAACCCCATTGGTTACTAGTCCCAAGCCTAGCTTGGGGGAGCTAATAGTAGTGAGGTGAGGGAGTTGTGGTGTGCTACATTTTGAGCACAAAGTGAGTATTGAAAAAAGGAGTTCGTTTCATCATGTTGTTGTTGAAAATTAGTTGAAACTGAAAGAGATGAAAGAATAAAACAAATGTGAAGGTTACCAAAAAGAAGAAAAAAGAAAGAGAGAGTGAAAAGGAAAAGAAAGAGAAAAATCTATTACTCTCGAAAAAAAAAAAAGAGTTCAAAGTATTTGTTCCAATCAAGTTTTGTAAATTCATACCCTTGTGATGATTGATTATAATTGCGAAAGAGGAAAGAAAGTATGGTGTTGGTGTTTGTTGTTTCATCATGTGTTGAGTGGGAGAGTTGTGGTCATTATATTGTTTGATCATGGTTGTATTTAGGATTTATGCTCCCCAAAGCCAAGGCTTTAAGCTCACATTTTTCCCAAATTGTTGTGGTCATTATAGTGTTTTCACCCTCGTCCCTTAGTACTTTTACGTGTTAAATGAGCTCTTAGGAGCCATTTTAGTACTAATCTGTGTATTTGAGTGTGCCTTGAGTTTCAGGAATACTTAGTGAGAAATTGGTCTTTTTAGGCCCGTTTCTTGATGATTTAGGCCACTACATGATCCCAAGGGAGTTCGGGACAACTTCTGTCGACTTACGGGAGCCTTAGATGTTCATAATTGAGCCCCGGAAGTTAGACTCGGTGTTGCGGACGAAGGGCGGTTCGTTTAGCCTTCCGCCCGGTTGATCTCCCCTCGCCCACCGGGCGAGCAAGCAGGAAGAACAGATCAGTCAGCAGGCGCCCGACGGGCGGGTCTTCGCCCAGTGCCCACCGGGCGCCCATCAGAAGCAGCAGCAGCAAACTCGCTCTCCGCCCGTCGGGCGAGAGCCGCCCGACCGGGCGCGTGCAGACGTTTTTAGAAGTTTCTCCCTCCGCCCGCCGGGCAGACCTGCGCCCGTCAGGCGGATTTCGAGATTCCCGCCCGTCGGGCGGAAGGCCGCCCGACCGGGCGACGACAACCCAGGAGCGTTTTAGCGCGCGGTTTTCTTTAATATTTCCGGGTTTTTGTTGGGCTTTTTGGGCAAAACTATAAATATAGCCCTTAGTTAATTTAGGTGGACATCTTATTATCTTATTCCTTAGTTTTAAACACTTAGATTATTTCCTTTGCTTAGTTTATTCTCTCTAAATTGTTCTAAACACTTAGTTTTTATTTCCAATCAAAAATTCAAGCTTTCTTATTTCATTGTTCCTCAATTAGGTATTGCTCTTATTTTAATTTATGGTCTTGCTTTAATAATGTTTTCAATTATGATTATTGCTTTGTTTATTGTCAACATGCTTGAGTAGTTTAATTTCTAGGGTTGGGGATCCATGAATAATATGAAGGGATGATTGAATGATTATGATTGTTGGCATTGTAATTTATTCCTATTGATTGGTTTATTTCACTATACAATTAGATTTGCGCAGGTTTAATTGTGGTAGTTATGCAATATCAAATTAAGATTCGAGAGATGCAATTTGATGTTTAGGCTTGTGTCAATAGGTGGAATTAGAGTTAATACGTAGCGAGAGCCCGTTAATTCTAAGTCTATGATTAGTATCGACTTGAGAGAGCATGCTAGTCTAATTGATTACTTTGTTGATTATCGTGATTGTTCATTGTCCTGGATTGTTATTTTTTGGTGAACATATGCCCTAGATTCCTTAATATATTGATTCATACTCGTTTAATTATCGTTCGTAGTATTAGCATACAAAACACCAACCAACTCTTGTTCCCAATAGTTTAGTTTAATTAATTGATAGTAGAAAGAACACTGTTTCCCTGTGGATTCGATCATGACTTCCCTTGCTACCTAGCTAGTGGACTTAGGTTATTTTTTATTAGATGATATGACTTTAGCCTGTCATGACTCTTGCGTTTATTAAAAACATGATTCCTTTGGTTGTGTAATTATTTGTCTTTATGTGGATGATATGCTAATCTTTGGTACTGATTTGGATCGAGTGAATGAAACAAAAGAATTTTTGAGTTCAAAATTTGAAATGAAAGACATGGGTGAGGAAGATGTGATTTTGGGAGTGAAAATTATTAGAACTCCAAATGGCATCTGTCTCAGTCAAGCTCACTATGTTGAAACACTTCTTAAAAAGTTTGATTCATTCGATGTCGATCCAATCAAGACCCCCTATGATATAAGCATCCATTTAAAGAAAAACAAAGGTGATCCTGTTTGTCAATCTAAGTATGCTAAAATCATTGGTAGTGTTATGTTTCTCATGAACTATACTAGACCTGACATTGCCTATTCTATAAGTAGATTGAGCAGGTACACTCACAACCCAAGCAATGAGCATTGGGGTGCAAAATGCTCTCCCATTTGTGCTAATATGTTAGTGCTACTTATTTATTAAGTAGGAATAATCAGTCAATGCAACCATCCAATTGAAGAAATGAGAACAATGAAGAACTAGCAGTACTAAGAAATAATGTACAGCTTCGTAATACCTTCCAGGATAAAGAAATTCGTAATAACTATTTGCAAAATCTTGAGGACCTGAACCCTTGTCCTGCAGCATAACAAAATGGATATTTGAGGGATTGGACTTACCTAGATAATCACGATGGTAAAACCTTGAGTTGGGAGAAGAGAATGTTGATTTCTTGCGATGTTTCCACCATACTGAACTATCTTCGTAGCTATACTAACCCGACACACATTCACCAAGACTTAAGGAGAAACAATATTCTTCTATTTTTAAATACCTGCTCATGAAATGGTGCCATATAAGACATTGTCTTCCTATTACATACAATCCTTCAGCAGAAGATGCTAATAAACGGTTGTAGCTTAAGAAAAATTACTTGCATGTAATTGAAAGAACCGCACATCAGTACAGGAGGCAGAAACCTCTTCCAAGGTGGAGTTAGAACAAAAGGACAGTACCATAATTGTTTTGCATGCAGTAGCAACTTTAGCCTTTGCTATTTCTTAAGAAATAATTTACTAGGAATAATGTACTAGGAGAAATAATGTATAGGAATAATATGCACAAAATTGTCTTTCTTTGCTAGGAGTAGATCATACCTTGCAACTGAGGAACTTGCAAAGTTAAAGTAATTACAAGAAGAAGAAATAGCAAACAAAATTTCATGGTTGAGAATTAAAAGCTTACCAAACCATTGAAACGTAAGGGATAGCAAACCGGAAAAACTCCTTCTGAAAACCAGAGCCCGATTTCTATTACAATTTTTAGCCTTGATTCTGCTGCAAACCTTTGCTGAAATGGGAACAGCCGCTCCCCAGTATGCTTTAGATCCTGCCCTCCAAACGAAATACAAAGTTATAAGATACAATCCGTTATTTTCCTCTTACACTTGTGCTTTCTATTCCATATTTTCCAAATAGGAAGGATAGTGTATTGCAATCAGTTCTGACTCCAATCAAGTCACCAATATCCGTATAGCACCTCTGACTGAAACTACAGCTGAATAACAGGTGTAGAACAGATTCGGATTCCAATGCACAAACCAAGCAATTATTATCATTTGTATACCAGCATGCTGCAGTCTTTCTTTCGTTTTCAGTTTATTCAAAGCATCCATCCAAGCAATCACATACTGCTTTGGTATGTTCTATCTATTCACACCCAAGGGTACAACTGCACTATTTGTTCATCACCCATTAACCACTTATATCCAGCAGAGATGGTATACTTCTTTACTTTTGCATCCCAGCCATTTATGTGAAAACCCTCACGCATTGGGATTGGAAGTATCAAAACAAGGGCTGAAGCACGGCATCAGAAATTAGAGTGGGCACAAGATATATAATGAATTTACCGATTTATGTGAAATGGAGGAATCTAGGCCAATAAAAATGAGAATGTCCACCATATAAATCCATAATATACATATTCGGATGCTGAATAATGTGAGAGAGAAAATTACAGTGTATGTTTCAGTCCCCAATTTCATGTATTGCACAAAAATCAGCATGTTGCTGGAAATTCAAGAGAAATACACTGAATCCTATGATGAATACAATTACTTTGGATTAAATTAATCATTCAAATACCAGAAAAATCAATCATTCAAATACCAGAAAAATCAATCATTCAAATACCAGATCAATCATTAAAACAGAGAAGATCAAACCAGTAGAAATTACTTCGGATTTTAGGTTTCCTCCCCATTTTGGGGAGTATAGGTTGACAGTGTGAGGGGGTCGAAAAAGCACAAGGCTAATGCGTGACCTCGTCCCTCGTGGGCGTGACGTTGTCAGATCAAGTGTAGTTAGATTTCCTGTGAGTTTACACCCAATCGACTAGTAATATAGGAGTCGCCATTCAGTTTTTAACGACAATGAGAAAAACTGACAAAACCCGGTTATCGTGACATAAAGGGAGTGAAATTATGTTCGACCACGGCGGCCATAGGTTCCCTTGTGATCCCTATTATGGGGATCACTCAACGTACACCCGCACGGCAGAGATTGAAAGTTTGGGGGACTGTAACTACCGAGAGGAGTGCTCATAGATAACTCCAGAGGCAGGTTATCCTTACTAGCTCATCATAAATAATTGAAGGGACATGTGTTAACTATTAAACTATTCTGAATTGATTTTAGCAATATGCAACACATAATACTAAATCGATCGTGATTATCTTGTTTAGATTGATTTAAGGTACCTAGCATGATAGTTCAATTGTCCAAGATATTATCTTTATTAGGCGTGATATAACAGTCAGATTAATAGTTCAACAATTTTATAAAAGGGCGATGAAAGCGATTAAATCATGCGAAGGGACATATTACAACGCACCCTTGAGAGGTGCGTTGTGGTTCTCAGAAAACTAACCACTTTGGCTTTGCTATTTCTCCTTTTATTTAACGAATCTCGAATTTCCGGGCAAGGTTCCAGTATCCGGGCTTAATTCTTCAGCTACAAGAGACAGGATACGTTCTGTTCGACTTTAGGGTCGATTGCGACAGAACGCGGGATCAATTCCGCAACGTGAGGCTTTAGGCTTAGGGGTTGGAGTCAATACTCAGATTATGAATTGTGTGTTTTTCTCGTCGATTATGAGGTTGTATTTATAGGGAAAGAGTTCGTGGAAAGATAGATCCTTAGAATCCGATCCAAAAAGAATTCGGAAACGACACGTCCCAGGTATTTTTCAGCGCCCAGGGCTGGGCGCCGAAGATTTCGGCGCCCAGATCCAGGCATTGAAAATAGGATCTGAGCCGTGCTTTTTGTCAGATTTGGACTCTTAATCACGGAGCTTTTGAGACTTATCCGAGTTTCTTAGTGCGTATCAACTTATGAAGGAATGCGTCTGGGCCCGTTACGAACTCTAGGTTCGTTAGGAATTTAATCAATATGTAACTCTTATTTTCGAATTATAACAGGAATAGAATTCTTTTTGCCAATTCTATCTCTTTTAGGACTTACGTTGGAATGCAACACCTAATTCTGACAGATTTCTATCTTTGATGTCTTTCCACTTCTAACAACTACCCGTTATGGCAGTTACTTTTTAGCAGGTTCCTATAAATGGAAGCTTTGGTTGAAATGAAAAGGGTGATCGAGATTCGTTATTTTATAGGAGATGCGTTGCCAAATGGAGATTTATGTTCTCATCATTGAACCTTCCCTTTCGGGAATGGGGACAAAAGTAGGTGTCTATAGTTAGCCCCCACTTTGACTGAGTCTTGGAGTAAGACGATGGTCAAAGTATTAGACGGAGTGCGTCGTACAAGCCTTGGTGTATGTGACCTGTTTTGCGAGGGTCTCACGAGCCCCCGAGTGATAACATTTGACTTAAGGGTCATCACTTGAAGTGTTAACACATTCCTCACGTGTCATTGGAATCTGTTAACCAATAGTATAGAAACTCCCTCACTTTGTCATTGGAAGTATCTAAAGATGTATAAAAACTCCCTCACTTTGTCATTGGAAGTATCTAAAGATGTTTTCGAAATCAAAGCTATAAAGTGTAACCAGGCCTGGCCAACCCCGATCACGAGGTAAGAATGTTTTTAAAGATTCTCATTTTCAAGGTTAGCTAAACGAGAAAACCCCCTTTGTTTTTATAGGACGTAAAACGAAGGAAAATCCAGCACATCGCTCTTTTTTTGGAAAAGCGGAAAACCAATCCTTTGATTTTTGGAAAAGGGAAACCATCTTTTGATTTTTGGAAAAAGATAAACCACCTTTTGATTTTTGGGAAAAGATAAACCGTCCTTTTGATTTTTGGAAAAAGATAAACCGTCCTTTTGATTTTTGGGAAAAGATAAACCATCCTTTTGATTTTTGGAAAAAGATAAACCATCCTTTTGATTTTTGGAAAAAGATAAACCATCCTTTGATTTTTGGAAAAGGATAAACCGGGAAGAGTTATTGCTGCAATGACTAAGGACCTGCGCGGTTAGTGGCGCAGACCCCGCCCGCTGGAGGTGGGCGAGCCTGTCCGCTAAGGGTGGATGCCCCGTCCGATAGAAGTGGACGAATCTCTTTTGATGTTTTGAAAATAAGGACCTACGCGGTTTGTGACGTAGACCCCGCCGGCTGAAGATGGCGAGCCTGTTTTTGTGTTTTGAAGAATTTTGTTTTCTTTCGAGGGATGCTCGGATTTAGTTACAACCTGAATGTGGGTTGACAACGTGCTTAGACGGACCATTGTCTTGTGGTCATCATCTTACATGGTTTTGAGCTAGTCTTTACGGCTCAATTTTGCCACTACCTGGGTCCTTGATTAGGGGACTATGTATAAGTATCAACGGCGACCTTTGTTTTGAGGTCGTAATCCGGATTTATCTTTTGAGATTATCCAAACACGGGACTTCGTACAGCGTAGTCCGGGAATGTTGTTTTAACTTTGCATACTTTCTTTTGAAATGTTTATTTTCTTTCGAGCCCCCAAGCATTCTTGCTTGACGGTCATTTCTTGTCAAAGAGGTTCCTTGGGGATACGCAATTTGTAATGTTCTTGATCGTGTTTGGGATCGTGCTCGTAAGTGCGAGCGATCTTTGTAGTGGTGTGCTACTCTTAACAAAGCCGTGAGGTGCGACTTTCAGTAAAGGAATCGGCAATTTTCAAGTCGAATGGATACGGCAGGACCCTATAGAAATCCGGGCTTCTTTTGGGCCTGGGATCATTTTCGGCGCCCAGGCTTGAGCGTTAGAAATAATTCACGCCCAGGTGGGGCGTTGAAAATATTGTTTGGGCTGGTCTTTTGATGACACAGTTGGCCTCTTGTTTGTTCGTTTATTTCACTTGGAAATTCTACGTATTCTCTTCTCTTTTGTTTTTCTTTATTTTGATTTTCAGCGCCCAGAGCTGGGCGTCGGAATATCTGGCGCCTGGTCCTGGGCGTTGAAAGTGCGTCCCAGGCAGGACTTTCTCGTGATGATTTCTCGAGAAGCCGTAGCCGATTGGTGGACTACGGTGTTTGTCGCTTTGGGGCGATTATTTAAAGGAACTGTTGCTCTTAAGGTGTACAGTTATTGCAATAGTCGGGTGAGTCTATATGGCCCGAGAAACATACCTTGAGGTGTAAGACTTTGATCGCTCTTATATTTTTTTCTTTTGAACGTGTTCGTGAATGTTCGATACTTAGAATGTATGTGCGAACGAGCGTTCATAGAATGGCCGTTGCGTGCGGTCCATTAATCAGTTCGCTTGAATCATTTTTTTTTTAGCAATGACTGATATTGAATAGTTTTCTTAGAAGCTTGATAGGGTTCAGGCCCATTCATGAAGTGGGCTCAAGCATCGTGCCCTTTTGATCGTTCAAACATTTTCTTTGAGATTTTTTTTAATCTTGCTACGGTCGTTTCGTAGCTTGAAGCCCACAAGTATGCATGTTGGGATGCTTCCTTTTGGCGTACGATTTTTGTAGGTTCTTTCGAGAAAGATGCCTTGGGGTTCCGCTCGTGTAGGTGCGAGCTATCCCTTCCGTGGTAGGTAATATTTTGCTACCTTTAATCCTTAATGTAGAAGTCGTGTCGCTTGCATTTTGAATTTGGGCGATAAGTAGTCTTTGCCTCTTTTACACATGCTCTTGGTCGTGCCTGTATTAGTGCAATATGCCTTACTCTTTTTTTTTAGACTTGTACCGTGGGATGGTTAAACTTATGGTGCGACGTAGGCTTGTGTGGCCTAACAGCGTGTCTTAGATCATTCCTCCAGGTGTTGGGATATTATTATTATTTTTTGCATTGGAGTACTTCATCACGCCTCGTTCAGGTTCTTAAACAAGTGTAGCACCTTCTGCGTGGGCGTGCACGGCTTATTACTTCGTTCGATGCGAGGATTCATAGATGTTTCTTTCTTTCTTTTTTTTTTATCCTTGACTTTTCTTTCTCTTTTGCTTTGGAACGACGTAGACTGTGTAACGGGCGCTTGTAGGGCGAGCGTTATGTGCAGTAGTTTGACCGGAGTTTTGGTGACTCGCGATTTTCAGTTACCCTTGTTAGTGGGGTGACTTTATCCATTCTAAGTAGTTCTTAGAATTTGGGAGGGGTTGTAGCCATTCTAAGGTTTGTTTTACACGGTCAAACCTTAGGATTGTGCCCCTATGACGTGTGTATAGCATTAGCGTCGAGAATTTGCGATAAAATCGTCATTTCGAGCTTTTTTAGAGTGTTTTTCTCAAGCCCCCAATTGTAGCTACGGGATTGGCTTGGTGCTATGATGCTTGGCATACGTTTTTATGCATTCATGGTGACATGGATCATGAATAGTTTGAACCAGACTCGTTTAGTGCGAGGTACGTTCGAGTAGTGACTTGCTACTTCTCTTGTAAATGTCGTATTGTGCGACATTTCCATGGTCAAGGTAGTCACATGTTGAAGTGTGCCTTGACCAAAAGCTAGGTTCTTTTCTTCACCCATGATCATATTTAGAAATCTTTTTGACTCACTTGCAACATCGAGATAAACGCATACTTAGCTTAAACCAACGACACTTTATTATGTTCGAAGAAGTCTTTGAAAATTATTTGAAATCCGAGTCCTACTGTGTACAATCCGAGGTGTCCTAAGTAAGTTGAATTATAGAAGGGTTCGTACAGATTTACATGAGTGAATCAAAATACTGTTACGATTGCTGTCTAAGGATTTGCTGGAAACCAGGGTGCAGGCGTCAAGATATTACTTGTGCCCGTGTGGCACATGCTTTGGGCTTTTAGGGCTATCATTTCCAGAATTGCGGGAATATAAACCGCTTTCAAATTGACTTAGATTTACTTGGTGTATGTCTGTACAAAAGGTCAAGGTATACTTAGTTCTTTTCCTAGTTCTTTCATTTTAACTTTTAGCCCCCAGTTGCTATTATGTCTTCTCATTAATGATGCTTTCAGATTTCGATTTTAGATGCCCGTGTCATATGTCTGAGTAGGGTGAGCCTTGGTTAAGTGTCAAGTCCTAATGACAATGTCTGATTTTTTTTTCAAAGGGATTTGCAAACATTTGAATTACCATGAACGGGTGCCCTGAGTTCGAAGGAACGATGGGGCGATGCCGTAGAACAATCCTCTTTATTGTAAGCTTACTGCCTTTACTACTTGTTGGCGATTATGACTGTGTCTAGTGGTGAAAGAAGGTCTTTAAGTGAGTTAGTTCGCTTTAGGGAGGGTCAAGTCGAGTACTTTAGAGGTCATGGACGCTTGCGCTAGCCCCCATTCAATTGAGGCAAAGCGATCTTTTGAGTCTTGGCTAAGTGCCTAGGAGTGTGAGTGCTCCTTCTGGCAAGGGTACGTGCCCTTATTATTTTTCGATGTGTGCTCATTTTGGCATTTTGATGACTTGGATTCTTCCATTGACTTAAATTTTTCTTTCGATTTAGATTGCAAGTAATTAAATTTCAATAAGGGACTCTATTTTTTATTCTTTGTTATTCTATAGGCTTTAACATTTTTGCAAATTGGTTGGACCGAATCATGGATTGCCTACGTATCCGCCTTAAATAGATTTAATTTGGAATCAGGTCTTGTGTAGTTCTTAGCCAGAAAATGGTTTCTTAGAATGCCGATTTTAAACAAGTACGTTCGAGTGGAATCGTAATGTTTGAAATAGGGTGAAATAAGTAAGGTTTATTATTATTTTAATCTGTTGCTTTTCCGTAGGCCAAAAATTGTTTCATTTTTTAAGTACATGTATTAGCACAAATCTTTTCATGTATTTTTTTTGGTATGTATATCTGAATACGTGTTGTACCCCTCCAAGTGTTCGTTATTGTTCATGTATGTGCGGATAAAATGACGAGCACTTCTGGGCCAAAATTTGGCAAGCAGAGAGATTCAGCGCCCAGGCTGGGGCGTTAAAGATTCCAGCGCCCAGCTCTGGGCGTTGAAAGTGATTTCTGGGGCAGCTTCTTTTCGTTTTACGCCAAATATTTGCGAATCTTTTTTTGTGCGCTAAATGCTTCTTTTTCTTTTTTAGACGAATTTTAAAGGCGCTTTGCAAAGTTTCTTTTTTTATTATTTTTTATGTTAAGCGTAGAATGTACTTTTTCATTTGTCTTTTTTATTCGTGACTCAAGACGGCTTGAAAGATGGGTTGAATGAGATAGGATAATTTGTATAGGTATTAGTCAAGCATGAGGATTGGAAAGGGTAGAAGATCGTAGGACTTTATGTAGTTTTTGTGGTATGATTTGGATTGGTGACTCAATTCTTTTCCTTCGTTTACTTGGGTAGATTTCGCACTTTGGGACGTACGGGTTAAGTATTTTATGGCTCGCTCTTTTCGCTTTCCCTTTCTTTCTCTTTTTTCTTTTTTACGCTTTGGGAGGTACGGGCTAAGTATTTCATGGCTCGCTCTTTTCGCTCTCCCTTTTCTCTTTCTCTTTTTTTTCTTTTTTTTTTCCACTTTGGGATTCCCCCCCTTTTTATTTGGGCTAAAAGGTAGATGGTTGTGGTCTTTGAGTCACGAGGCGAGACTGAGTGAGCCTCGTTTGGTAGGCCTATAGTGGACCTTTAACTTTATTAGGCCTAGGGTGGACCTTTAAATTATCTTACTTTGCAAGCGTATTTAGTCGTTTCTTAAAATGTGCAAATAGCGTAGATTCAAAATGTTGTTTTTACCTTATTGAAATTTAACGAAAGAATTACATCAAAACTAATTTTTTTTGCTTCTTTTCAGATTCCAGTTTTCGGGATTTAATTGGAAGTTGTGATTTAGACTCGAACTTTCATTAATTTTTTTTATTATAACCCGTGTATGAATACAAGGAGGTGGCCTAGACTCAAAATAATGATGTGGCGTAAGCCTATAATACTTGACCAAGCGACTCTCAGACTTAGGCTAATTGGACCATAACTTTCGTTGGTTGACACTTTAGATTTTAACCCTTGGGTGTTCATTTGTCATGCGCCATTTTGCTTGATGTTGGCAAGGTAGTTAGTTGGGGAGATCGAATTTTCATTTTTGTAAGGCTAGAATCATTAGTGCGGCTTCCCTCTTAGTGTGTATTGCTTTACCCCGATGGTAGCCTTATGGCATGCCGATTTGGGTATTTTCATGGTTCGTCATGTTGCATTCATGAAAAATCTTTTAGTCCGTACTTAGGAGTATTTCAAGGAGCGAGTGGCTCGAGAGGACTATGATAGTCGTGACCAAATGTGATCAAAGCCTTGAGGCCATTAATTTTTTGCTAATGGTATTGACACCTTGGGTTCACTTTGGGGGTTGTGCGACTATGGGGAATGATTTTCAGAATGTGACTGTTTCCATTTTGCAAATACTATAATATATTCTTTTTATTGGTGAGACAGAGTATTGAGGCCGCAGATTCTTAGCAAGGGATGACAATTACATATGGGTGCTTATTGATTTAAATGTTAGGAAGGGAGACTCAATATGGTTTAACCTTTTAACTTGCAGAACGACACCAAGCATTAGGACCGATTCTATGGATAAGACAACTAAGACTTAGGATTTAGATTGTACTTTGGCATAGCCTAGTCTAGACTCGGATTTATTTATTTTTTTATTCGAACATTATTTTTCCTTGAAAACTCTATTTGAACATTATTTTTTTGAATACTTTGCCCATGTGACATTCAAGGTCATTTAATTAGCGTGCTCGGTTTTGGTGCCGAACATTGTCGTCATAGGAGGCCTAACAACGACACAAAGAGTTATTTATTTTTATAAGTCGTTTTTTAGAATCGAGTGCCTTTTTCATATATCCTCGCAGCGATTTTTCACGAAAGGTTTTTTTTGCTACGGAATTTTTATGCGCGGGCACCGAGGCTGCTGTGCCTGACCAAAAGGCTAGGCAGCAACTTCAGCGCCCAGCGTAGGGCGTCGGAAATTATTGGCGCCCAGCCAGGGGCGCTGAAAATGCGTCCCTGACTGGTACTCGTTTTCTGTTCGCGTATCCTTTTTTGTACATGCGACTTAATTTTGTTTGTTTGCCTAATAACGTCCTTTACGCGTTGTGCAGCGTTGTGGGATTCGTTACGGGCCATCCTGAGCGTCGCTTGCTTTTGTGGCGATCGTTCGGGGTTGCGGAACACGTATTTTGGTATAACTCTTTGGCCAATTGGTGTTTATGAATGTTTGGGCAATTTTTTTAAGGTCGTTGGTTTTCCAGCATTATTTGTCACACACAATCACATAATTCGCTACACATAACTAACATTACAACATGAGGCAAAATAATAATATGTCATGTAGTTTATGATAGGCTTCTATGGGTAATTTTTGCGCCTGGCTTGGTACCGCTTCTATCGTAGATCTAACACATGCCCCGGTCGAGGTAGTGCATTCAACAGACGAATTTTGTCCCAAGAGGCCAATCACGATGTAAGCCAAGGGGGCATGCACCAATGAGAGGGACCTTAGTGGGCGAGCGATTGGGTTTGGGACGGGTGTACTACTAGCAACAAGTGCCGAGTGGACAACATTCGAAGCGTATGCACCCCCCGGTTGGCGATGGGTATCCTTAGTCCCAACTCCCGAGATGAAACATGCCAAGGGAGCCGAGATTCGTTATGCGGTTCTGTCCGTTCACATTAATATGCTGATTTTCAGGTCGTCCCAACTTGATAAGGAAATAAACGCGGAGTAGGATCGTTTCACCCTTCGGCTATTTTGATTACCTACGAGCACGAGTATTTCATTAACATTCCCCAGTGGAGTCGCCACTGTGAGGGGGTCGAAAAAGCACGAGGCTAATGCGTGACCTCGTCCCTCGTGGGCGTCACGTTGTCAGATCAAGTGTAGTTAGATTTCCTGTGAGTTTACGCCCAATCGACTAGTAATATAGGAGTCGCCATTCAATTTTTAACGACAATGAGAAAAACTGACAAAACCCGGTTATCGTGACATAAAGGGAGTGCAATTATGTTCGACCACGACGGCCATAGGTTCCCTTGTGATCCCTGGTGTGGGGATCGCTCAACGTACACCCGCAGGGCAGAGATTGAGAGTTCTGGGGACTGTAACTACCGAGAGGAGTGCTCATCGATAACTCCAGAGGCAGGTTATCCTTACTAGCTCGGCATAAATAATTGAAGGGACATGTGTTAACTATTAAACTATTCTGAATTGATTTTAGCAATATGCAACACATAATACTAAATCGATCGTGATTATCTTGTTTAGATTGATTTAAGGTACCTAGCATGATAGTTCAATTGTCCAAGATATTATCTTTATTAGGCGTGATATAACAGTCAGATTAATAGTTCAACAGTTTTATAAAAGGGCGATGAAAGCGATTAAATCATGCGAAGGGACATATTACAACGCACCCTTGAGAGGTGCATTGTGGTTCTCAGAAAACTAACCACTTTGGCTTTGCTATTTCTCCTTTTATTTAACGAATCTCGAATTTCCGGGCAAGGTTCCAGTATCCGGGCTTAATTCTTCAGCTACAAGAGACAGGATACGTTCTGTTCGACTTTAGGGTCGATTGCGACAGAACGCGGGATCAATTTCGCAGCGTGAGGCTTTAGGCTTAGGGGTTGGAGTCAATACTCAGATTATGAATTGTGTGTTTT
This sequence comes from Spinacia oleracea, assembly GCF_020520425.1. Taxonomy (NCBI): domain Eukaryota; kingdom Viridiplantae; phylum Streptophyta; class Magnoliopsida; order Caryophyllales; family Amaranthaceae; genus Spinacia; species Spinacia oleracea. The sequence goes on from NC_079491.1 coordinate 36,139,593, forward strand.
TCTCGTCGATTATGAGGCTGTATTTATAGGGAAAGAGTTCGTGGAAAGATAGATCCTTAGAATCCGGATCCAAAAAGAATTCGGAAACGACACGTCCCAGGTATTTTCAGCGCCCAGGGCTGGGCGCCGAAGATTTCGGCGCCCAGATCCAGGCGTTGAAAATAGGATCTGAGCCGTGCTTTTTGTCAGATTTGGACTCTTAATCACGGAGCTTTTGAGACTTATTCGAGTTTCTTAGTGCGTATCAACTTATGCCGGAATGCGTCTAGGCCCGTTACGAACTCTAGGTTCGTTAGGAATTTAATCAATACGTAACTCTTATTTTCGAATTATAACAGGAATAGAATTCTTTTTGCCAATTCTATCTCTTTTAGGACTTACGTTGGAGTGCAACACCTAATTCTGACAGATTTCTATCTTTCATGTCTTGCCACTTTTAACAACTACTCGTTATGGCAATTACTATTTTTAGCAGGTTTCTATAAATGGATGCTTTGGTTGAAATGAAAAGGGTGATCGAGATTCGTTATTTTATAGGAGATGCGTTGCCAAATGGAGATTTATGTTCTCATCATCGAACCTTCCCTTTCGGGAATGGGGACAAAAGTAGGTGTCTACAGACAGGGACTCGAATTTGGATTTTAGGTGTGTATTTATTTATTTTGACAGATTCCAGGAATTATAATTCACATAGAAGAAATCAATTACAGGAAAACTGCTCAAAAATGATTTTCAAACAAAAGAAAACAACAACATAATTAATTCAAACGAAAGCACAATTGCAAAATCAGTAGTAGAGATAAAGGGGGGGGGGGGAATACCGCCAGGATGAAGAGCTCGTCAAATCGTCTCCAATCCTATTTCCAAAATTTGAGAAACTCGATCAAACCTCAAACCAATTTAAACTATTCGTCAAGCAGTACTATCAATTCTACAAGAAATTCGAACTACTCTTCAAGCAATTCGATGAAATATGCTAGCAATTCGATCAAATATGCAAACAATTCAAACTAAATCGAATTTCGAGAACAACTAACCTAATACCGCAGAGTGAAACATATATTTGTATGTATTTCTGAATATACAAAATTAAGGCCAAATTAAACAACAAATTGGGACAAAAATTAAGAATCTGGGTCAAATTCAAGATATTTGAGCGATAAATTTTCTAAACACAGTTGGTTAAGAATACTTACCTTTCAACATAATTAATTTTAGGGAAAGTCGAAGAGATTTGTACCTCAAAGAAGAATTCAGAACACATCGATATTTCTAGGGTTCCAAGAATTAACAGGAAAAAAAAAAATCTAACCTACAGAATCAGAAGAAAATGGAGAACTCAAATTAATTTAGATAAAAATGGGGATTTGAACAAGCGGGAGAGGAGAAGAACGATTGAGGAAATGAGAAAAATCAGTGCCATTTCTTTCTTTATTTTCTTTGCTAATACGGCAAAATGAAAAATGTCGCCCTCTTTTGTTACTCTGCACTTAAAACAGAGGGCAATTTCATTATTTCGCTCTCTTTGTTTAAATCAAAGAAGGCGTTGGTTTGCTGTTGCCCTCCTTGTTACGTTATTGGCAAAGAGGGCAATTTTTTGTTGTCGTATTTGATTTGTTCTACCGAGACAATTTCATTGTCGCCTTCCTATTTTAGCAAAAAACTCCCTCTTTACTCCTAATTTTTGTAGTGGTACAAACTTATAAATTATCTAACACCCAAATTCATATCATAGTAACAACTTATAAATTATTATAGTAATTTAGGGGTATTTTTTAATTGAAGAGGTGTATGGCCAAACTTTTGTTAATGAAAAGAAAGAGACACTGTAATAATTGTAGGGTCATTTCTAATTTTGAAGTGTAATTAGTATTGTGGGATGGATGAAAAATAAAATGTAACAAGTAATGTGGGACTGATGTACTAGTTCTATTATACTCCGTATTTGTTAAATTCCACGTTCAAATTATAAATTAGGCTCAATTTTATAGTTCTCAACATTGTCTCCATATTAATTATAATGCATAAAAATGCTTAAATTAAGACGGCCCTTATTTGATTTCAATTTATATAACTTATTATTATGAGTGATGAAAATGCTTAAATTAATTAGACGGCCCTTATTTGATTTCAATTTATATGACTTATTATTATAAGTCATAAAAATGCTTAAATTTAGATGAGCAATAATATTAACGGTGAAACAAGATTCAATACAAAATCCTTACTAAAAATGTGTTGCTTTAACTAAAAATAGCTTAATTTTAACCCAAACCTAGCCATATATATAACGAAGCTAAGCACAAGAAAAATAGTACTCCATAGTAATAAATAAAAAATAAAGACTATTTCAATAAACTTTGCCTCATTTTTGGCAAATTAGATCCTAAGCCATCAACCATGAAGTCGTATTTGTTTGGCATCATATTGGTTGTGTTATTTCTTACGGTGTTAGTTCACGACGTTCATGCCAAGAAGCCAAACTTCCGGCCTGGTCCATGGAGAACCGGTAGAGCTACCTTCTATGGTAACGCAGATGGCTCGGGAACTTTTGGTAATTAACAACTCCATATTATTATTTTTATTATCTATAACTTGATGTTTTTATTGAGTAATGAGTACGTATGCATGTAACTACATTTATTACGAATGCATTCGAAATTTAAATTAATTACACATTGATCTGCTACTCCGCTATGCAGATTTCGAATTATCAATTTTTAACATGCGTATTTAATGATATTGATGTTTAAATGTCTACATTAAACACTGGGTAAAAAGTGAAATATGAACAATATTCTGAAATGGAGGAAGCCTATAAAACTCATATATAAAAAGTATTGAAAGTCGATCGCTCCCCTTAACTACTCCCAAGAAAAAAAAATTGTAATATATATATATGCCACATTAGGTCATTAACATTCAAATGATCCTTAATGTGAAAATGTTCATGCAACTTCAAATCATCGTTCAAAACAAAACCAAATTTTGTAAAACTTTTTGCTAATGTGTGTTCGTTTACAATTTTTAGAACACAAAGAGGTCATTAATTACTTTGTCTCATTCCTCATAAATAATTATTTTTGTTTGATATATTTTTTTTTAAATGTAATGACGTGTTTTTCATTTCTCCTTAATCACTTAAGCGTTATATAACCTAGAACATTAATTATAGTTAAGAAATGTGCCAATTTTTTCTTACATTTATTTTGTTTAGGAACATTTTAGTTATATTCTAATGTACTACGTATGTGGAAATAAAATGGCAACTAAATGCAGACCAATAAAAAAAAATTAGTCGGTCGTATGTAATAAAGGAAGAGTGTATGTAACTACTAAAAAAAAGAAAAATAAAAGATTGAAAGTGCATGAAATTGAAAAAATGTAAACAGAAGGAGCATGTGGATATGGGGACATATCGACCAAGGAAGGCAAAGGTGGGTTTGGGGTTCAAACGGCAGCTATAAGCACAGCATTGTTCAACAAAGGAGCAGCTTGTGGGTCTTGTTATGAGCTAAAATGTTCACAGACTACAAAAGGTTGCAAAGCTGGTGCATCCACCATCACCGTTACCGGCAACAACGAATGCCCTGGCGGAGGGTGGTGCAGCCCACCACAAGAGCATTTCGACCTCACTCAGCCTGCTTTCCTTCAAATCGCTGAGTACAAGGCTGGTGTGGTCCCCATTGAATACCGCAGGTCCGTAACTAGTAAAATACTCAAAATATGGTTTATGCACCCAAGTGCACAATACTCACTGTGCATCCTAAATTCTCTAACTTCTTTCTCGTAATTAAATGATTTTTCAAATAAGAGTAACTAAGAAAAGGTTCGGTCATGATAATATGATATGCAGGGTACCATGCAAAAGAACAGGAGGAATCCGTTTCAGCATATCAAAAAATTCAAATCCCTACTACCTGCTGGTGTTGGTATGGAATGTCGCAGGTGCAGGAGATGTGGAAAGTGTAATGATAAAGGGTGATAAGGGTAAGCCATTTAAACCAATGAAGCGTAACTGGGGTCAAAACTGGGAGAGTGATGATAACTTTGTAGGCCAATCCATCACGTTCAGAGTCAGAACCAGCGATGGCAAGAAATCTACTTCATGGCATGTTGCCCCTAAAAATTGGCAGTTTGGTCAGACATTCGAAGGCAAGAACTTCAGATGAATTTTGTGACACTAGCATCTTTCTTCATTTGCATGAAATGCTCATATAATTAATAATCGTCGTTTTAGCTCATTTTAAACCTGTAATTTTGTATACAAATTTATAAATAAAGAAAAACAAAATGAAAAAAATTCACTCTAAAAAAGCATCAAACTTGTTCAATTTTTCAATATATACAACATATGGGAAATCAATAAACTCCGGCTGGAAGAAGAATGCAATGCAATCATATGTATTATCCAGTAACTGTGCCCACTCGGATTACTCCACTTCATGGGTGATCTCCTCATAAAAAAATAAAAATAAAAAGTGAATTTAAGCACAAACACTCCCAGTTCGATTGTCATCTGCAAGGCTTAGATTTCTCCCAGTAGTCCATAAGCATGGTATCAAACTCAATGTTCACCAACAAACCTCACCAGCCCACCAGAACTAACTTTAATTTCGTGTCTTCCTTAACATCACATAGGGAAACTGTGCAAATATATGACTTCAGTTCGTAACATTGCACTTCATAATCATACGGCAAAGGATTATCTTGAATGTTCAGAGGGAAATACAAGTAATTACCTTGTACATATGCATTCAACATTTCTCTTATCGCACAACAGTCCAAGCATGTCCATCACTCCCCCTTTTCTGCTTCTTTTTTCGTTTTCGTTCCTCTCTTGTGTCTGTTCTTCCATCGTTCCGTTTAGCAAGTCTTGACCGGATTTCTAGCAACTTTGATTTAGCGTCTCGAAAAGGTGCATCAGACTTCATAGCCATCAGTTGCTGAAAATATCAAATACAAGAATCAGTTTCACTGCTTGTAGCACAACTGCCAGCAGCCTGGTAACCTTGATAAATTAGATCTCATGTATAAATACCTTGAGATGGTCCATTGCAGCTAGGTTAAAGCCAAGAGTATCCTTGCAATCCTGTAACATAATTAAGAGTCATTATCCAGGGGATGCTCTAATGGGGGCCTTGTGCAACTAAAATATAGAATTGAGCCCTCCACCCTTGGTTCATAGTTCAAATTTCAAAAGATTTTTACTATTATCAGTGGAATTTAAAAAAAAAAACTTTAGTTGAAAGCTTTATATAGGGTGAATTACAGAGGAAACACCAGACGTAAGTTGGAAACTTTAGAAGTTACCACGAGAGTATGATGGTTTGCTGCTGCCAACACGCCTTGATGAGAGATTTTCAATATTGGTCGGGTACTGACTAAGATTGTTGTTGGAATAGAATATTCGTTAGACTGTACTTGCAAGTTTTCCGGCAAAAAAATCTCCACGCCTACTCTTAAAAAGAGCACTATCTTTCTTTAGTTTTAGGTAGTTCTTCTGACCGTAACACCCTTTACGTGTCAGAGGAATCAGAGGCGAACAAACTCGACTACGTGCTTACTTGAATTGAGTAAGGTAAAGCCAATTCACTTACTTATGACGACATATGAAGTCGCTAAAGAGAAGTTTTTGAAAGTCAACTTACTTCTTCTCAAGTAAGGCCGGGGAAATTTTATTGGCAACAGGGCAACCCTTCTTACCCAGCCCTACCTACCCTATGTATTCAAGTAGAAAACTGTCGCCGAAAAAGGCTTAGGTTTCGCGCACATAGGACAGGCGGGCAACTAGTGCTGCGGGATTGGCTGGTTGGGGAAATACTTTATAGTGTGGTTTCTTATAGGGGCAAGACTTGGATGGTACAGAAGAAGGGTGCTTGCCACAGGCAGACTCTAATGTGTCAGCATGACAAAGATAAAAGCCCTAAGACGTGGAAGAATGGCTATTTCCCAAAGGCCGAAGCAGTCTTTTACTGTTAGTAAGGCGAATTTTATAAAAGAATATATTTCCATCTATCTTTTGAATTACTCATATAGTCATATACGAAATATATCCTATGATTTCGCATTGGAAACTATTCTAGGAGAAGTCCAAATACGTTTTTTTTGCCCCATGGTTGATGAGTCCAGAGCTAGAAAATTGAAATTAAAGTTTGTATTTGCTTGGTAATATTACTTTATCTTCTTTGCTTGGTAATATTATTATTTTAGATATTGAATATTGCATATATACATATATAAATGGATAAAATCAATTCCATATTCCACCCCACTTTGTGGAACCCAAACTAATATTATACTGCTTCCCACCCCACATTAATATGGAGTAATTCTCTTCCTCTCTAGTCTCTACATCTCTCCACCTTAAGTAAAGGTAACCCACTTGTACGGTCCCCCAATTGAGTTCTCCTTGGTTTTTGTTGCTACAGTAACTAAGAACTCGAAAAACGGAGGGAGTATTAAACAAGTACACTGTCCCCAATACTTTAGTGGGATGTGCAAATTTGCCCCTCGCCTTTTAATAGAAACAAATTAACCCTATACTTTTTACTTCTCATCTAGATTATCATTCATTATCATTACCCCATTGCCTCAAAGAGGCTTCCGCAAGAAGCGGGGTAAGGGGGGGGGGGGGGGTCGGGTGTACCGTGTACGCAACCTTACCCTGCAATTGCAGAGAGGTTGTTTTCAATTGACCCAAAAGCGATAACGGAACGACCATCTCCTACTTCATGGAAAGGAAGCGAAGAGGTTTTAAGAGTCATTTTGATTTAGTCTATTACATCACACAGCCAAAAGAACAAATGAATCTTTGGCTCAATCGAAAATGAAAATTCTCATCTAGATTATGATGCTAAAAATTACTTAACGGAAAATTATAATGCAAAAAAATAAATGAGAAAACACTCAAACTCCCCGATCCCCAAGTTGTGATGCTTCTCCCCCGAGTGTTTATTTATCTCTCATGTCTTCCTCCAAGGTTGAATTTCCCTAGGTAATTAACATTTCTTTCTCTCCTCGCAATAAAAAACATCAGTCTTTCTCCCTCCACCCCCGGATTATTCTTGTGTGGACCTGGTACACAATAATATTATTGGTTTACTCTATCACCCCTTTTACATACATAATGACATCTATTGTTCACATAAGGACTATAATAAAATTAAACACCAATTTTCTTAGATATAGTAACCATTTTTTGTATCATAGTAACCCTATTTTTCAAAAGAGAATCGTGACTTAAACACATTATTCAAGCACACCATGTACTAACGACATCAATTTGATATTTTTTCATAATAATTTTAATAAACACATCAAAATAAATTAGAATCAAGTTGTTAACTTTTCTTTTTAGGCATGGTCCACAATAAATTTAGTGCGAACAATTCTGCTTCGGAAATTTCTCTCTCTAGTACAATTCGCAAGGATAGTCCATTTAAGAATTAGTGCTCCCCCTACCCCCAATTCAAATACACCAAGTTGAACTGAAATACTTAATAGTTTCCTTACAACAAGCAAAGTTAGACATATTTAATACTATGCAATCATGAGTTTGTATTAGAATGATCTTTTAAAGTACTATCCCTTTATTAACATGCATTTGTTAAATTTATATACAAAACGGATCGATCCACTAATGATTGTATGAAATCTTTGACAAAACGGATGCAGATACCTTTACGAAGACACAGGGCCGGTGAAAGCCCTACAAAACAAGGCCCAAAATTTTGAGGGCCCAATATTTTGAAGTCCACTTAACTTTGTTCTTTTCTGGAAAAAAACGCCTCTTTGGATTCTTCTCCCCCGTTGAAGCTACGGAGTAATAACTCCAGATTTCTAATTCTTCCCGCTAATTACTTTTCGTTTCTCGTGTTTCTTCAATTCCCATTTAAGGTAATAATTGATTTCAAACAACTTGTTCTCATTAATCTTATTTGAAACTTTCAATAAACTTTTTCATCTTTCCCTCTCAATTATTCAATTAACAACAGGTTTAAAGAAGTTTTCACCAATCGATGTTGTCAATGGAACAATGATTTCAAATATCTACCTTTTCACTAAAAATCAACCGATTCAGTTTTCTATTATTTAAAAAAGAAAATCAGATTTGATTATGAATGAACAATAAAGGAAGACGGAAGTGGGAGTTGGGACAGCCCGGACAGGACAAAGGAGCCGACGGCAAAGACACGAAGAACAACAGGCTGTGTGTTTATTTTTGTTCTTTTTAATTTATCTAACTGAATGAGGGTGAGATTATTGTCTAAATTTTGTGGGATGGGTTTAATTTACAAATTGCACACTAATAATGGTTTAAATTATAGAATTTTCGTTTCCAGCCCAAAATCTGTTTCTAGCTGCTACCCAAAAGAGTTGACTTCAACTGCAAATGCTTAAAGATCAGCCCTATGTTTGTTGTTTTGTGTTCATTTCTCTTTTCTTACTTTTCTAGTTTCAATTTAGCAGGGGTTAATGTTAGTGATTTTAGTTGTGTAGTCCACTCCTCCGCTTTCTTTTGCTATTGCAATTTGCAAGTCAATTTCAACTAGTACTATCAAAAAAGTAAATTTCAACTACTCCTAGTATTGGTCTACTGGACAATTGTAGGCTTGTAGTTGTGGTAGTTTGAAATATTGGAATGTTATTTGTGATTCATTTTGCAAGAATGTGTTTTAATCGTTTATGATATGGAATGGTAACTTTTTGAAATAATATCAAATTATTAAAATTACATACTTTTTATATTAGGGGCCCAATTTTTAAGATCAGAACAGGGCCCTCAAAATGTTTAAGAATGTTTAAGACGGCCCTGCGAAGACAATATACTTTGACGGGGAGGAGATCTAGGGGTAGGTGGAAGATAACATATATCAAGCTGCAATTACCCCCTCCATTCCTAAATGTTCTTCCCGTTTCTATTTCGGGCGTTCCTATATGTTCTTCTCGTTTCTATTTTTGGACATGACTTTTTACCATAAATTTTCCCACTATCCCTTATTTAATTCATTCACATTTCCCCACTCACCCACCCAACCCCACTTTTATGATTTTTTATTAGTACTTTATTAAAAATATCCTCTCTCCTTCATTTCTTTATTACTTTCCTTCACTACTTTATTACTTTCTCTTACACTCAATCATTACTCTTACACCCAATCATTACAAGATTCCATTTTCTTAATTTTCACCCCAAACCTCAAATGGGAAGAACAAATAGGACCAGAGGGAGTATTATAGATAAAAATATATTTCCTCCGATCTTTTGTTGATACATTTATTTCGTCACGTTCGTTAATGCAATATTTCAATCATTAATATCTTTATTTATCAATGGGTAAAAATTATAAAAAGTTGATATATATCTATACAATTAGACGATTATATAAAGACCCTACATGACTATATTTTTTCTTAAGTATAAATCACAATTGATAGTCAAAGTAGATTATATAAAAGTGTCAAAAGTCAAATTGTGTCAACTTAAAAAAACGAAGGAATTTAAATCTTTTGTTTTCCGATGAGATTATGCTGGTAACTGTTGAGTAGGTGTGAATTGCGTTGGACAAATTGGGAAAATCAATGGGACTAATTTACCTCAATTAAAAGGTATGGGGTTAATTTGCACATGACACTAACGTATCGGGGCTAATTTTCTACTTGCATATTAACTTGGATAAATGTTGGGGACCTATGTTTTTATGTGTTTTCCTGAGCCGGTTTCCAACCCTGGGCAGCCCTGTCAATATCAGCATCTTTCATATGAAAGAAACAAGCACCCAGAGAAAAAGGCAGATTGTCTCAAACTCTCAATGCCCAACAACTTTCACTGCAAAATACCTAAATCATAGAAAGAACATAGCTCTACATATACTTAAAGGTAGGAAATGGGTAATTTTATTCACGTGTTTAGTCATTCGGTTGGGTTCGAGAATAAGTCAACCTTTGGTCAGTCTTCTAAACACGGTTCCACCTTTGAACAATTCAGGAATAATAAGATATTTTATCTTCCCGAAACAGCCCTTTACCTGTTGGTAACCGGATTGATAAGTAAATGTAACCACATGTCACTCACTAATTGGATAAAATTCTAAATTTCAATTCTTAATTTAATTTTTTTTAAATTTTATTTTTTAATTAAACTTTAACTTAAATTCCAACTTTCTTTTTTTAAAATAGTATACTGTAGCTTTCTCTTTCTTATCCCCTCAAACATGGATGCCATCACGGCATCAACCCTCTCCAATGGTTGTCATCTCCTAATACACTGCCCAACTCCACCTTGAACTCTACCTTAAAGAACCACCTCACATCATCGCCCTACCAGCATCTCCCCACGCTACTACACACCCAACCAACACCGTACAACAACTACCTCACAAATATCAAGATCCCCTGATAATAACTAACAACGCAAATCCCCATAACAACTCAATTGCACAGCCGACCAGAAACAAGATTGCCTCACCATCAATTGGAGGAAGGTGGATCAAATCTCCCCAAAAGTCACTCCGCTCCCACCACCACTTGAACCGCTCCCTTCATCCCTATCACCACCAAAAAAATCCCAAAACCACCACACCACCACAACCTAAATTCACTCCATCTGCAGGGACCATCACCCGTACTCGAATCCTCACCACCTTCGATCAGAGCAAGAAGGAACCTACCAAAGGCGGCGGAACGAATGGAGACCGACACACCTGGAGGAACCACCCACCAGTAGCGGAGCCGGCAAAGATAGAAGTCCAAGGATCAGAGAGAAAGAAGTAAGGAGAGGGAGAACGAGGGCAGGCAGAGTAAGGGAGAGAGAGGGGAGGAGAGAGAAACGCCGATGAAGGGGGATTACATAAAAGGGTCAAAGTCACTGAGGGGTGGATGTTGAGAGAGAAATAGCATGTGATGGGGAAGGAAAGGTAAAGGAAGAGGAGAATTTATTTATTTTAATAATTAAAATAAATATAGAAATTAGTGAGTGCACATAATTTCCAAATAAACCTTAAAATTCGGTATAGAACAAAATCAACACAATTTGTACTCAAAACAACATATACTATTGGAGTGTCATATTTTCTTGTCGGTTCATAAGCATCGCGTAATCCCGTCGATGGAGTGCCAGAATTAGAACTTTCCATGGTAATTACAAGTTGGAAATATGAAAATCAACTCATATTATGCTACTTCCACTGCCTAAAAGCTTAGATTGTAGAGATATGACCGTTGATATGTCAAATGGAGTGTGTTAATATCATTAAGAAAGAAAAAAAAAAGTAAATGAAAGGATCCACGTCACCCTGTTGCGCCTTGTGCGTTACCTAAGGCGCATAAAAGCGCACGAAGGCGCGCGCCTGGTTGACATCAGTGGGCCTGGAGAGCTTAGGCGCGTCTTGGGTGCGCTTTTTTAAACTAAGGTTGTAGGTAAAAGGATTGTTTGGGAAGATTGTCCCCAAAGATTGGATTATTCCTAAGTTATTTAAAGGTGCAACAGTTTTTAGAGCAGTTTTTAGAAGACTGGCCAAAGGTTGAGTTATTTAAAGGCTTATTTTTTTTACAAATTTTCCTTTTAATTTTCAGTTTGTTGGATTAATTTCTGGTCACCCAAAACCAATATAGTTCAGGTTTGGCTGTCTATGAACAGATGGTTGTACGCAAGTATGAAGGAAGGGGGAAAACCCTTGCCTCCTGACTAAGGCACCATATGTTCATAACAGGTCCTTATACGGTCATAAGTTACCAAACGACTCTCCAGACTACAACCAGCACATGTATGTGAAAATTGGACCTGGACAACTTTGTGTATCTTTCGTACGTTTACTGCCCAAAATAGGCATGCATAAAACTGATGATTGATAGAGCTCAGGACTAATATAACCACTAACAATCAGTTTCAGACGTAAAAGATTGATTAATAAAAACTAATACGTCCATCCTAGAGTACAAATATGAGAATAGGATGATAAAACATAGGGCAAGCCAAGAACTGCTAAAGTTAAGCATAAAAGTAAGTTGGTCAGAATCAACAGCATTAAGAAAAAACCAGATTATTGGATACCTTCACTCTTGCACGCAGGATATCTTTGAGAATACTCAAGACCGGTCTTGCTGAAGGTGTGGTCACTAACTGATTATAATGTGTCTGCAACAATACTACAGCAACCCTGCAGATGAGCTCCACCTGCATTCATAATGCAGCATCAATATTTGAACCACACTATTGACGTCCAATATAGACCACATCACAGAAAAAGTCAGCAAATGCAGCTGAGCAGTCAACTGATAAACACTTCCATGTATGATCACAGAACTTGTTCCAAGTATCATCAAGAAAGCTCAGAAACTACATTCAAAACATTGGCGGAACAAGGAAGGCTACAATGACGTAAAAAACATAGCAGTCTAAGCTGCCCGCTCAGCACCATTCAAACTGAAATGTCAATGGATGGTTTTACTGTTCAACTATAACATTACCAATATAATGTAAAGAAGCCACGGAACCAGCTTCAAATTAAAGTAGCTCCAAATTTCCAGGCTTTCTTTTCCGTTACGTGTGTGTCACATGCATGCAGAGAGCTACAATCTACATCCAACGGCGGATCTTGGCTGAGGCCTGAAAGGGCCAGGCCCCCAAACATAAAATCTGTCGATGAACTTTTAATTCCACCCCCTACCGCCCCCCCCCCCTATTTTTGAGTACAATTGTACAAAGCCCATACCATATTGCCTAACTCTTCTTGCCTTCTACTGTACAACACTGATTGACCCCGTTAAAGTGGTCAAGATCCGCTTTTGGTGCCTACATGTACTTGTGGGGTGTAGTCAAATGTGTGTGTGAGTAGAATGGGAAAAGAAAAGAGCTTTAATAATTACGCACTTGACACAATCAAAACGAGAAGTCTATTTTCCCCCCTTTATTTTCCCCTTTTGTTCTTAGTGAACTTAAAATTATATTTGAATACTAAGGAAAAGTTATTTGTTAAGCTGTGTTGGAGAAAAGAACAAGGACAACTACGCAAAATTCTAATGCACTTAAAACTGAAGATATTTACTGCCATAAGTCCACAACCTGTAAGACACTGTTTTGTTCACCTTATTTCCACTAATTTTAGGAAAAATAAGTTTAGTTCAGTTAAGATAAGATAAGTTTGGGGAATTAAGGGCTGCCCAAGGACAATTTATAGTTAGAATAAGTTTTGATTCTCCGTAAGTTTAATAAGTTCAGAAAAATAAGTGAAATAAAGTGAATAGAATGAACCCTAAATGTACAACACAATACTTACAACTAAAGTAAGCAGTTAAACAAGTCAATTAGTGATCAGAATATACACATTAGCAGAAACACAACAGCCAACCAACAAATTGACATACTTCTCAATAATAGCAGAAATGTTCTTCATTTTGTTCTGCTATTTAAATCTAGAATATCATTGCAATTACAGGAAAATATTGAAAACAAAACAGCAACTTACAGGAAAATATCGAAAACAAAATAGCAACTTCAAGAAACAAAATGGGCACAAATCACCCAAGAAACAAAGAACATGCAGCAACAAGCCAACAACAACAACAAACTTTCTGAGGTATAACAATATAATAGGAAGGATCCCTCAAAAAATTCTAATAGGAAGGTATTAATATGTAAAGGTTGAAAGATCTTGACCTTTTCAGAATTTGTTGTCCAATTTTTCAAATATGAAAGCAGTTTCAAAGCATCAGAAAATGGTAATGCCTGAAACAAGTTTACAACTGAAGATTAGAAGACCATTTACCCAGTGGCACAATCCAATAACCACAAACTTGGTGAAAGCGAAAGTATTCAACGTGAAAATAGATACTCAGAAGTGTTCTTACAAGTAAAGTCTGCTCAATATCATTGGGCTTGACATTAGAAATTGAGCGAAGAACATAATCAGAGGGTGAAAGTCCAAGCATAAGTACATTAGGTTGAAACTTGGCCACTGTTCCCCTTGTTTTCTCCTCCTGTAAATAACAATTTAATAAATCAAATAACTTGATTTTCATTTGTTTCCTGATATGATAAAATACAGAGACAGGAACAAAAACGCATGGGCAAGGGAAGTGACAGAGAGAGATATATTCACTTAGAGATAAAAGGTCATTTGGTACTGAAACTTTAGGCATACAGCTATTTTGGCAGCTGATGGAACCAATTTTAGCAGGATATAGCCTGGAAATCACCTTGCAAATATTTTGCTTGTCAAACACTATGAACTTTAAATACCCCGAGTGACCATGTTAGAGTTTATATATATGTATTGATAATAATACAAATACCTCGTATTCAGAAATACGCTTTATTTCAGTCTCTGCCAAATCAAGTGCTTCAATAACCAAGTCAGTTGCAGTTAAGGTTTCTTGAGTTTTCTTTCCTGCTGATGCCACAGCACCCTCCTCTGGAAGCTCATCCTTTGAGGCAGATCTATTTTCAAATCCACCATCAATATCAGCCTCAAACATCTCCTCCAACCTTTTTTCTTTCTCTTCCTGCAAATTGAGTTATGACATGGTTGATTAAAAGAACTAAAAAGTAATTCTAAAGGCTCACAATCTAACAAAAGGGCAAAAATAATGAAGAAGTACTTCGATGAAAAATGGTTCATCAGTGCGATCCCAGCGCCGAATGGACCTATCATGAGATCCTGTGACTATAAAATCACCACGGCTACTGAGTGCAAGACACCATATCTCTGCATGATGTCCTTCAATAGTTAAAAGCAATTCAAATTTATCAGCATCCCAGTACTTCAAAAGCCGGTCCTTCCCAACACTAAATATATAGTGAGTATTAGGAACAAACTTCACGTCCATGACACTGTAACACAGGAAAAGAGGCCCACTTGTCAAGTAAAGCACCAGGGATTCATACAATAACTTCTGTCGAAATAGGCTAAGATGTGTACCTATCAGCATGGGCAAAGATTGATTTATGGCAGTCACCAAAGTCCAAACCCCAAATCTTTAAATTTTTGTCTGCAGACCCCGTAACTATCAGGTCGCCATCAGATGATATATCCATACATAATACAGGCAATTTGTGACCATATAGTGTAAGGAAGAACTTCAGTGTATCCACAAAAAAGACCTAGCAAAGATTCACACACATCAAAAAGTAACCCAAAGGAAATAAGACAAGAAAGGCCTAAAAAGTCAAAACGATAAAGGGGTTATCAAAATGAGCAATTCAAGAGATACAGTGAAAGCAGAGGAGATTTAAGATGCAATTACATACTACTAGTATATCCTGTTTAATAACAGACGTTTTCCGTCATCTTTTCCGTCCATTGGGCCCAACTATTAGCTCTCTCACCCTCTACTGACATTTCCTACCAATCCCCTTATCATCTGTGCTTCAAAACCTCCCCTTTTCCCCATTATAAATTACGAAAGACCCAAGTAAAACAAACAAGTGTTCAAGCTAAAGAGATTTTGAAGACATCACCAATTATCTTTTGCATTTCCAGATTAGCAGGTAGTAGCAAGTTAGTGTTTCTATTAAGTTATGACGCGTCCCTGAAATTCTTTTTGAATCGTGGTTTGAATTTTTGGGGGAAAGTAGGAATTTATTTGGATTTCAATTTTTCTGGGCGGTGAACGGTCATGATTATGTTTGGGCACTTGTTCAATTTGGATGGTAGGGATTGAATTTAATATTTTCTTTCCAACATAATTTGCTGTCCCATTCTTGAATTGAGAGATTTATCCCAAAGCCAATACCATGTCCACATAATTGGGAAACACCCTAATTTGAAGTTATAAAATTAATAACATCAACTAAGAACAAAAATTGATACATATTAGCTAGTTTTTGACAACTTTTCCTAATATAAATATGAAAGCTTACGCTTAGAGAGTTAGAGATGCAAGCAGATGAAAGAATCACTGACCTTAACTGTGCAATCTAACAATGCAACAGCAATATACTTCGCATCTGGGCTCAGGGCAATCTTCAAAACATCATCATTCAGTTTCATTGTCCTCACATTAGACACTGATAAGCGCTCCAAGTTCTGTAAGAACAGCAACTTCATTATTAAAACAAAAGAAGTAGGCAGGTAGCTACATCTGCAGGCATACATATACTACAGGGGAACCTATCTGGTTCAATATCAGATATTTGTGATAGGTTAAATGAAATTTAAAGCAGGAACAACAAGAAAGTGATAAACATTAAAGTACCGCTGCATCTAAACATCTGACAATTTGTGATAGGCAAGAAGAAAATTTAAAGCAAGAACAGGAAACATGAGCAGCACAGGGGACTCACTTCACCAGACTTCTGCAATCTGCGATACTCCCAAAACTTAACCTCATGGTCTGCACTCCCCGTAACAAAACCACTTTTGTCGGGCATGCCAGCGATTGAATGAATAGAGCCTCCATGAGCCTCCACTACCTCTACACGTGTAGCACTTGCAACATCTACGATTTCAATCTTTCCATCTTTAGTTCCAACAAGTGCGTATTTGTTGCTCTGGTCACCATGAACAAACATACTGCACAGTCCATAGCCAGAATCAATAGTTCGGAGACAATTACAGGTACTGGGGTTCCAAATCTTCACAGCATTGTGACTTGTTGACAGTAAGAGAGAGTTGTCCGGACTAAGACTAAGACTTCTAACATCAGAACGGTGACCTTGGAGCTCAATAGCCAATGTCTGTGTACTTGTATCACTTGCTATGGAATATATTTCTACAGAATTGTTGTTCAGTGACAAGGCTAATGTGCCCAAGGAATTCTTCGAATTGATTGGACAAAAAGAGGTTGAACATATCTTCTTTCCGGACCTTATAATTTGAAGAAGCTTAAAGATGTCAGAGACTACAATAGTTGGATGGCTCTCCTCTAGTAAAGAGTGATTTTCATCTACATTATCTGTAACCTCAGCAACATTTTTAGAGGGTTCTCTTTCTTTCTTCTCCTTCTTGTCTTTCTTCTCCTTCTTTCTATGAACTCTGCGCTTAGCTTTGCGCTTGGATTCAGCCTCATCTAACAAACGGAATATCTCCACTGTCTTGCCTGCCACTTGACATGCTAAAAGATTACCAGCCTTATTAAATCTTAAATTTGCAACTCGATCTTTGGTCTGCCTCTGAATTTCACCAAAGTGCTTCAGGACTTCCCACTTATTACCAGCTGGTGTAAGACTGCCATCTACAGACTCCTTATGATCAGAATTTCCTAATATCTCCCCACCTCCAAAATCATGCTTGGTGACAGTGTAAAACCGAAGTTCAAGGTCAGCTGAGCCTGTGACCACATACCTCTCCTCCGAATCACTATCTATAGACCAAATTTCACTATGATGGCCACTAACTATTTGCATACAATGTTGGGTCTCAATATCCCAAACTCTAACAAACTTATCCTTTGAGGAGCTCACTAACTTTTTCCCAGAATCCAGAAAAAGCAGGTCTGTCACCTAAAAATTGAAACACAAATACATTGAAAATACATAAACATCAATTTACAAAGACTATATCAAACTAATGAAAACATATCACTTCCAAAACAAAAACTAAAGAACAAACTAAACCAAGTACCAATAACTCTCCACCCCTTTCCAAACCCTTGTAAAAAAATAAGTTAAAGAGTGACGGATGAAAAAACCTGATCACGGTGCCCACGAAGACGATAAAGTCCAGTCTCGCCCACCACATCCCACAAAATAATATCATTATCTTTTCCACCAGACGCTAACATCGATCCAATCTTATTGTAACGAAGAGCAGACACAGCTCCTTTATGTCCATTCAATGTTGTTTCACAAGTTCCCTTACCCAAATCCCATATTCTTATGCTCCCATCCGCATACCCAACTGCCACCTGAAAAACCAAAATAAGTAAAAATGAAAACACCAAGAACAAAACTAATATATCATCAAGTCATCATTAATTAAACACATTCATTTACTTCCACTCCCCACAACGGTATAAAAATCGGGGATTAGTCGTCAAAAACAATACCAATTTCCATAACGCCCTGTATTCTATTCATACTTCACAATTAGCTTCAATATCATAATAGCAACTAGCGGAGCATAGTTTTCTATACAAATATTCCATTAATTGGCAAAACAAGCTTCATTCAATTAAGCATCAGCAAAATATCATCTAAGAGCAGCTGAAACTAAATGCACAAACCAAATGCATCAACATTTCCACATTGAAACATCATTTCATTCAGCAAAAAGCGGGACCACAAATCAATCAACTAAAACTCAACCCAGATAACATTTTCTCCAATTAACAAAACCCCAATACAAAAACAAATAGATAAATCAAGAGAAAGAGATAGAGGGTGGTTACCATGGCGGAGGACGGCGAGGCAACGATAGCGGTGACGGCAAGAGAAGGGCCAGTAGAAATAGTAGAAGGAGAAAGGGATTTGGAGCAAACGCCTTGACGAACATGCCAAACACCAACCTTCTCAAGAGCAGGAGAGAGAAGGAACTTGCCGGAGCTGTCGTAGCTGATGTTCGATTCTAATGAAGCTATCACACCGAATGTCGCCGCCGGCTCATAGCGAAGGTACGACTTCACCATTTTTCCGGCGAGTACAGAGGTTGCGGCTGCGGCTAGTTTGAGGGTTGAGCTTTGCAATTGTAGCTGCTTTTGGCCCTTTCCTCCTCTCCTAAGTTGAGAATTTGACAAATTGAAAGTGTTTCCGTTTTTTTTTATTATTTGCAGAATGAAGGGTTTTAGGGGTTTTGGAAGAGGTCAAGTGAGTTTTACACTTTTACTTTTGCTGCGTCTGTAAAGGGTTAAAACTACTGGTGTTATTATTTAAAAAAAAAAATTACAATGTAAATTCTCAATGGTAGCAAAAAAAAAATTACACAATCCTCCCAAATATTTGTACACTAGTTTTGAAGTCCGTGCATCTTCATTTTATTTTTTATTTTATTATATGAACGATGCATTAGTCATCCCGAGTGCACCGTACATTATCGTGCAAAGACGTACAGTGCACGTAATAATTTTCAACCAAATAGCATTATTTTTTAAAATATTCTCCATTATAGCATTATTTTTGGGATTAGCACCTACTTAAAAAAAAATAAGTACCTAATTTACCTAATTAACAAAAATAAGCACCTAATTATTACGGAGTATATAACAATAAAAAAGAAATAAATAAAAGACCATCTTTTCGTCTACTGCGTGGTATAATGGAGCACGAACAAAAGGTGAAGGACATAGAGCAGAGAGGTTGCATGGGTGGTTGGCCGGAGGGTCGAGTTGGGTTAGTGATATACAGTTGGGGTTGGATGCAGGCCGGATTCCAATGGTGGTGGTTGGTGGTGGTGAGTTCGCGAAAGAGAGATAGGTGGGTGGTTCAGGATCTTTTATGGGATTAAGCGATAAAATCAAACCTCGTAGTTGTAATCAACAACCTCTATTCGGAAGCAAGTCTCAACAAAGGAACAACGACCTCATTTTTTATGGTGATGCTTCTTCAAGATCACAGACAATTGTATCAAGAGCTAAATTTTGGACTGATTTTCTAAGATTTTCTTCATCGAGAAAAGTGGGGTTGAAGATTAAGATGAAACAAATGCTAGGATTTCAAAGAATAATTTAGGTTAATTAATTATATTAAAAACTAATAACTTTAGATTATTTAGGATGGTTTGAAATTAAATAATGTTGCTGGAAATTTATTTAATAGGTGATTATTTAAGGTTTATTAATTTATTATTGGAGGAGATTTCTAAATGAATAGTGAATTGCAAGGTGGCCCCTTATATTACATATTGGAAGTACGTACATGTCTAGGGTGATTTAGAATACATGTTGTGCATGTTTAATTGTGGATTGAATTGTGATTCATGTTTACTTGATTATTGGTTTATGTGTGTTGAATTTAATAGCAAGCATGTTTAGCCAAGTTATGTGATGTATGTACTTTTAATTACATGCATGCAAGCAAGGTAATACATGTTGAACTTTTAACTACATCATGCATATCAAGGATAGGAAATAATTATGTTTCTACTTTTAATTACAAGCATAATGTTGCGTACTTTTAATACGTGCATATATGTCAAAGTGATCATGTATTGTACTCTTCATTACACGCATGTAAAGAGTTTAGGCAAGGTTTATTTGTGCATTTTATGGCATAACTCTCATGTTAATCTAATCATGTTCAGCCAAGGAGTAGTTAAAGGATTAATTAATCAAAGTCAAGTGTTTCTTGATTATAAGTCTTAAAGGATTAAAAAGGAATTGTTCATTTGTTTAAATGTTGTTTGTTTTATTTAATTGAGTCGTGAGTCGACCTTTAAATAAAATATTACTCTTGGAACGTATGCGCCTTGAGTATGAACAATGGGGGGAGTATGCGGTAGTCGCTCGTGGCTTCTACTGTAATCCAAGACGTTGTATAATTTATTATGCGCTGGAATTTCGTCACGTTTTGTGATATAGGTTATCATTTATAATTAGTGTTTGGGTAGCTCCCGCATACTAGTATATTTTGGACAATAGTAGGAAAGAAACTTGTATGATGTTTAATCCAATTATTTAATTAAAATGAAGTAGTAGAGTTAGGATTGTGTCAAGAGTCAAGTCTTGTCATTTTATGATTTTGTTCATGTTGAATTGATTTAAGGATGTGGCTTTTGTATGCGGTCTTATTTAATTGCATGCTTAGTTAGTTGTTGTAAAACCCCCGATTTACTAACTTTAAATAAATAAGAATAACATATACTTTATAAAAATTGCGGAAGCTTACACCTAAATCGGAGGTATTACCGCCACACTTGACCACATTGTCAAGTGCTAAGGCTTACAAAACTCAAACTATTACAACTCGATTACTAGGTGATCTATTTATAACTTTACAACTGTCATAAAAGACTAAACGGTAACACTTGAGCTCCTTTAACTTCTAAGTGCAATACTTCACGATCAATCTGCTCTAGTCATCTTGACTGCTCACCATAGAGGACAAATTTCAAAAGCATCATCGCAAAGCCACCATAAGAAAAAAGATATGGCCACAAACACACATAACAAATAGACACACATGTCAGCAAAAAGATGAGCAATCACCTGTAATACAAACGTACAAATATAGAATAATATTTGCTCATTTATACAACGTAGTATGATACTACATTACACGTAAAATCCCGAAGGTATGACTAACTCCATACTCTAAAACATAGACCTTCTCAAATATAACATTAATTATACCTTAATGGTAATAGTATGATCTTTCCTCTAATAACCTTGTTTAAACCAATATATATGTGCTTTGCTATTTGTTCTATACCTAGCCTTGGACATGGGTAATTCGAATAAATAAACCAACAAGTATAAAAACTTGAAACTCTCAATAGCTACTAAGAAAGACTCTCCGAGTCAAGACCACTTTTAGACCAAATCCCACTATGGAGATATTAAGAAAGTAATAAATTAAGATTGTATCTTGCTCCTCTACTAATGGTTATCATCTCATTACCAACATGCCAAGGACCAAGGTTTATAACATTGAGCCTCAAACCAAGAATATAATAATTATTCTCAACATTTTCTCATCAATGATATGATCAATACTCCTTTGGGTTAATAATCTATCTTTCTCAATAACGGCACAAGATCACAAAATAGTAATGAAATAGTTGTGATTATACTCTTCTGGGCAATATAACTAATACCCGATAATACTTTCTTTATCATTCCAGAATATCGTTCCATCTATCCGAACGCCTAAAATACTCCTCAACACACACGTATAAAGTCTAAGAATTTGAGTTATAAAGTTTAACATGATCTCACTACTAACAAGTCAACAATTACAAGATATGGGGAGCTAGTAATTAGTGCCAAACTAACTTAACACCCATCACCAATAATATAACACCATCAACAGAATATGCACCCTTAATAATAATCATGCTAATAAAGCACACGTCTCCAAATCTAGTCGAGTTAGAACTAATAATAAATAAATACG
Organism: Spinacia oleracea; assembly: GCF_020520425.1. NCBI lineage: Eukaryota > Viridiplantae > Streptophyta > Magnoliopsida > Caryophyllales > Amaranthaceae > Spinacia > Spinacia oleracea. The sequence goes on from NC_079491.1 coordinate 36,161,581, forward strand.
TACGGACGATTAGAGGAGATCAGGAGCACGTGATTACAACCAATCAATATAGACAAATATATCAAAAAGGATAAACGTGATTACCTTCTCGAAACCTTAGCTCGTTAATCAGACGTGATCAGGTTGCATCGACAAGTATGTATTGCTACTGGAATCACAAGGGCCAAGAAACGTTGAGATTTAGATAAAAGGGTGTGATAACATTACTCATATGTCCGCATGATCAAGAATAATGAAGGGTTTGGTAAAAATCTTGAGATTGCTTTTGCTTGTTAACGTTTCATGAACACAAGCTTAGGCACAACTCATGAACTATTTATATGCTCAAAATAAGAGTCTTAAAATCATTAAAGTAGGTTTAATGTTTTTGTAAACTATAAGAAACACTTAACCAATTAGGAAACTTACTTAATAAATAAATATTTCTTTATTTTAACTTAAAAATATATTTATGAACTAATAAAATATTGGGGTATTACAGTTGTCTTTAGCTTGTATGTATACAGCTTTGCTGATGACATGCTTTCATGTGTTTTCTATCATGGCATATTCCATGATGATCCTATGATGAACCACTATTGCACTTGCTTTGTTGGTGAGTAGTATTATTAAAGCATGACTTTTAGAGCTAACTTGCAGGTGCAGTAATATCACTATTTCGGGATTGGGAATGTTGAGATTGTTTTACTTGCATGTTTTATAAACTCTTTATTTAATAATACTAGACGTAGGTTTGTAGTTAATGGATTGTTTTTAAATTTGGATTTTATTAGGGCCTTTAATGGTTCTGATTTGTAAGGAGGCCATTACCTATTTATTCCAGTTTTAAAAGTTAGTTACTAGTTCCGCTACGTTATTCTGGTACTATCCTTAACTGTTATCATGGTGGCAGTAGTATTCTAGTCATTCTTTTTATTTTTCAAGAAAACAGTTTTAGAAAAACAAGGAATTATGACGGTGTTACTGTAGGGGGCTAATTTTTCTTGTATATTGTATTTTTGAATGTAAGTTTTAGAGGCTTGAAAAATTATTATTCAATTTTCCTAAACACACTAAATATGGAACGATTTATCGAGAAGCATGCCTACGAGAGTTGGATCGATTTTTGACAATTCAACCCCAAAGTGATCCAATTTCAAAGTCACGCAAATGACGTTAACCGGTTTTTGAACATTGAAAAATCGAAAATCAAGATAAATTAAGACCCCTACGACTTTGAACATTGAATTTAGACGGAGTCGCCACCAAACTTTTTAAGGGTCAGTTTGAAGGAAATGTGTCCTTCACCCAAGGTGCATTAGTCTAATACCAAGGTTCGGAAACCACAATAAGTCTGCCAATGAGAACAACAACCATAATAAGGCTCCAGGTAAACTACTCGTGATGAGTAGAAATGAAGCCTTAACGTTCTGCAGACGTAGTTTATGGTATTTTTTCTATTAACTTCGTGCTAGTTAAAACATTGTTTGATTTGGGGGCGACTTATTCTTTTGTTTCATACTCTTTTGTTAAAAGTCTGAAGTTAGTAGATTTTGAAATGATTAATGTACCTGTTAGTATGCCTACTGGTGTAACCATAAGGTGTACCAAATTGTTTAAGAACTTGCCTTTGAAGATAAAAGATTGTGTTTATCCTTCTAAATTGATAAAGTTTAATCTGAGGGACCTAGCTGTTATTCCGGGGATGGACTGGCTAAGTTTGTACAATGCTAAGATAGACTACGAAATTCAGAAAGTAAGTTTAAGGAACCCTATTGGAAAGTTGACATCATATAGACTTTTTGAGAAATCCAAGAACCTTGAGTTATTTCTGTAATGCAAGTGAGGAAGTTAATGAAAAAGGAGTGTGAACTAAATTATTGTAGTGTGCTAGATGTGAGTAAAGAGGTTGAACGGAAGATCGAGGATGTCCCAATTGTGAATGAATTCATGGATGTGTCCCCTAGTAAGATTGCAGGTATGCCACCTACTAGAGTCGTTGAGTTCACTATAGACTTAGTTCCTGGAACGACACCTATATATATCTAAAGCACCTTCTAGAATGGCACCCCCTGAAATGAGTAAATTGAAAACACAGTTGCAAGAGTTATTCGATAAGGGTTATTTTAGGCCTAGTGCATCACCATGGGGAGCTCATGCGTTGTTTATTAAGAAGGAAATGAGAGTGTGAGATTGTGTATCAATTTTAGGGAGATAAATAATGTAACCATCAAGAACAAGTATCCTTTGCATAGGATAAATGACCTATTTGATCAATTGAATGGGGCAAGTGTGTTCTCGAAGATCGATTTACGTTCGGGGTATTACCAGTGAGGGTAGCTGAGAAGGATATACCTAAGACTGCATTTAGGACTCATTATGATCATTATGGTTTACAGTAATGCCTTTTGGGTTAACCAATGCACCTGCCATAGTTATGGATTTGATGAATAGGATTTTCCACGAATTCCTTGATAAGTTCGTTGTTGTATTCATTTGATGGTATCCTTGATATATTCAAAGAATGATAAAGAGCATGACGAACAGTTGAGGATTATATTGGAGACGCTTAGGAAGAATCTAGTTTTATGTAAATGAAATATACAAATCTTGAAGTCATGTGTATAGAAGTGACACCGACGGAAAAGTGGTTTTAGGACTAAATTGATTGAAAACTATGTTACGTAAGGGAATAAATTTAAGAGAAGATTCGAGTGGTCCAGGATCGTTAGAAATCATTTGTTGTCTTGAGAAGATGGGAAAGTCCATGAAAGGCGTAACGAGGTTCGGTAAAAAGGGAAAGTCGAGCAGAAGGAGTCTTTGTAGATCCTGCTAAGACCCAATCTTTGAGTGAGTGACCTACTCCAAAGAACATGTCTGATATCCGAAGTTTTCTAGGCCTAGCTGGCTATTATAAGAGGTTTGTGAGAGATTTTTTGAAGAGAGAAAAACCAATGACCAATCTGATGAAAAAGGAATCAATTCGAGTGGAGTGAGAAATGTGAGGAAACTTTCCAGATTTTAAAAGAGCGTTTAACCTCTGCACCTGATTTGACACTGCCTGATGGAATGAGGGGTTTGAGGTGTATAGTGGTGCTTCGAAGAATGGCTTGGGGTGTGTGTTGAAGGAAATAATGCCCTTGGTCCAAGTATGCATTCAATGTTAAGTCCAATAAATGCGGTTCAGTATTAATTAACAAGTTAATAATTCAGTGAGATCAAGTGAGCTGAATGCCTAGCTAGAAGCCGCTTCAGTTCAAGTGTAATTAATGATATTAAAGCTTACTCTTGACTGAACCCGTAGGGTCACACAAATAGTACGTAAACGGATCAAGTATTTAATGGCATTAAATACTCCATCTTTGGATATTCGGAATCGACGGATCTTGGTTTCAGTGGGAGCTGAGATCGTCACAAGCAAGAAAAGAATACTCCAGAAACGATGATATTACCGGAAACGGAAATATGGATCGTATCGGAAATATAAATATTATCCAAGTCGTAGATGTTGCCGGAAACGGAAACATGGTACGTATCGGAAAATATTATCGGAAATGGAAATATTGCCGGAATCGGAAATATTGCCGGAAACGGAAATTTTGCCGGAAACGGAAATATTGCCGGAAACGGAAATATTGTCAGAATCGGAAATATTATCGGAATCGGAAAATAATTCCGGAAACGGAAATATTAAATATTTGTTCGAAACGGAAATTAATTCCGGAATCGGAAATATTAAATATTGTTCGTATCGGAAATGAATTCCGGAACCGGGAATTTAATCGGAAGTGTATCGTACGAATAAGCATCGGACGAGGCCTGCCGGACGAAGGCCCAGCAAGCCAAACGCGCGCCACACGCCAAGCCAAGGCAGCGCCCAGGCCCAGCGCGCGCCAAGGCCATGGCTGCGTTGTGGGCCTCGTGGCGTGGGCTGAGCGCGCGCGCGCATAGGCGCCCCTCGTGGGCTGCCGTGCGTGTGTGTGTTTGTGTTCATGCACGATTCCTAAAGCTATTAGGATTTGGTATATAATTAAATTCCTAATCCTAAAAGGATAAAATTAATTAATTAGAGTTCTTATAGGATTCTAGTTTAATTAATTCGTATCCTAGTAGGATTCCAATTCCCTTTCCATACCTCTATAAATAAGAGCCTAGGGTCATAATTTATAGACACAATTGAAGTATTCTAAAAGGTAAGTTTTTGAAAGAAAAATTCAGCCGTACACTTGCTACACAATAGCCGAAAATTCTTAGTAACCTTAAGGGCGATTCTAGTTGGTCAAACTTGAGGCGGATCCGGACGTACTGTGGACTATCTACGGAGGGACGACACTTGGAGTCCTGAAGACTTGTTCTTGTTCGGTTCGGGCGCAACTAGGGAGGGCACGCTACAAAGTGTATGCACCTAAAGTGTATGCTAAATGATTATGTGTAAATAATATGTTTCCTGGCATTAAGGTTTTTCCGCATGATTTATGTTTTGTCATATGTATCATAACCTAACAGTGGTATCACGAGCCTCTTATTATTTTCATAATCTAAATTGCATGAACATGGTTAAATTATACAAATTTGCAAGGAATTAAAAGGGGTGATTAATTTTCGTAATTGTTAATTAATTGCAAATTGCGTTTATTTAATTATATGTACGCAGTTTTTCGGCAGAATGTTCGTTACTCAACCAAAACGATTGATTTTTGTGTCAATTCCGCATGTAAAAGGCATTCCCAAATTCGAAGCCTAACTATGACTTTTCGAAGGTTTTAGTTTTTCGAACGCAAAAGTTTGTAAATTTAAGATGTTAAATTAAATATTTGTGATTCTTGTTGATAAATCTTGAATTTTTGATTGACCTACTGTATATGTTTAACAAGTTTGAATGCCTAGCCTTGTTAATTATGCAATCTAATTTGTAATTATAATTAATTTGTTAAAAATTCGAATAATTTAGAATTGATTTGATTTTCATAATTAATTAATAAGTTAATTAGATACCTATGATTAAAAACCACCATAAAAATTGTTAATTTGTGTTAAATTTTAAATTTTTATGACCTAGATTTGAATCCATGTTAATCGGAAATTATTTAATTAATAAATTTTTGATTTTTCGCCCTAAAATTTTGAAATTAATATGATTTATTAATTTGTCATTAATTTTGGAAATAAAAGTTTTAATTTTTATGCAATTCGTTCATAAAACTTGCACGCACAAAGCAATGGACGCTACGTGTTACCCTTAAGGGGTGTTGTATAGTGCGGGCATGCGACGACGAGCAAGGGAGCTCGTCGCCCATGCGGTACGAATGCAGCCAGCAAGGCAATGGTGCGCGAGCACAAGGCAGTAGCCCTGCCTTGTGTCGTGTGCTATGCGCGATGGGCGAGTGGGCAAGGGCGAGAGGCAAGGCAGCGAGCAGTCGCGTGTGGGAAGCAAGCGAGCTGCGCCACAGCGCGCACTGCCTCGCGTAGCGAGCGCGGGCTCGCGCGCAGCGAGCGCTGGCTCGCGTGCAACGAGCAATGCCTCGTGCAGCGAGCGCTGGCTCGCGCGCATCGAGCGCTGGCGCGCTCAGCGAGCACTGGCTCGCGTGCTTCGATTGATGCCTTGCGAGGGTAAGCAGCAGCAGACGCGACGCAGCACATAGGCTGCGCGCATCATGGCCAGCGATGGCTGCGTGCGTGTGGCCTATGGCTGTGCGTTGCGTGGTGATGTGCGTACCTTGTGTTACGATTAAATCGTTTTAAAATTTTAATTTGAAATTTTCAGTTCATGTAATTTTAATTAATTTTAAAATTAATAATTTAAATTGTTTTCTTGGATTTTAATTTTGAATATTATAATGATGATAAATTTTATTTATTCTAATTATTTTACTAAAATTAAAAATCTTGAATTAATTTAAATTCGACTGGAAATAAATTAAATGAGTGGATTCAATTATAAATTTATATGAGCTTTAAATTTTAATTAAATTTGTATGTTTCCGGTTAGACTAGAAATACATTTTTATGTTTAAAATTAGTAAAGCATATGAATTTATTGGTTTAAGTGGGAGCCCTTTTTAGTCATAGACTCTTGATTAGGTCTACAAATCCTTTAAGGTTAAAACAACTTGATTAGAATTATTAAGGACTGAATAATTGGTAGATTATTGGTGCCCTTGATTAATTGCTGCAAATGTTTATGTGATGCATACTGTGAGGGGGTCGAAAAAGCACGAGGCTAATGCGTGACCTCGTCCCTCGTGGGTGTGACGCTTCTTTTTTGTCAAATCAAGTGTAATTGGATTTCCTGTGAGTTTATACCCAATTGACTAGTAATATAGGAGTCGCCATTCAGTTTTTAACGACAATGAGAAAAACTGACAAAACCCGGTTATCGTGACATAAAGGGAGTGCAATTATGTTTGACCACGACGGTCGTAGGTTCCCTTGTGATCCCTGGTGGTGGGGATCGCTCAACTTTCACCCGCATGGTAGAGATTGAGGGTTCGGGGGATTGTAACTACCGAGAGGAGTACTCGCTCTTCGATAACTCCAGAGGCAGGATATCCTTACTAGCTCAGCATAAATAATTGAAGGGACATGCGTTAACTATTAAACTAATCTGAGTTGATTTTATCAATATGCAACATATAGTACTAGATCGAACGCGATTATCTGACTTAGATTGTTTTAAGGGACCTAGCATGATAATCCAATTTCCCAAAAATATCATATTTATTAAGCGTGATCGAACAATCAGATTTTAGTTAGTTTAACAGTTCATAAAAGGGCGAGGAAAGAAATTAAACCATGGAAAAGGGACACATTACGACGCACCCTCGAGAGGTGCGTCACAGTTCTCAGAAAACTAACCACTTTGACTTTGCTATTTCTCCTTTTATTTAACGAATCTCAAATTATGGAACGGGATACGTTCTGTTCGATTTATGGATCGATTGCGACAGAACGCGTGATCAGTTTTGCAGCGTGAGGCTTAGGCTTAGGGGTTTAGAGTCAATACTCAGAATATAATTGTGTGTTGTTGTGTTCTTTTCACGTCGAACTTAAGGCCCTATTTATAGAAAAGAGTTCGTGGAAAGATAGAATTGCAGAACTCTAATCCACGAGGAATTAGGAAAAAACACGTACCAGGTATTTTCAGCGCCCAGGCCTGGGCGCCGAAGATTTCGGCGCCCAGAGCCAGGCGTTGAAAATAGGGTCTGGGCTGTTTTTCTTAGTCAGATTCGGATTCCTAGATTCCGGAGTATTTGAGATTTAATTGAGTCCTTTAGTGCGTATTAACCTTGTGACGGGATGTGTCAGGGCCCGTTACGAACTCTAGGCTCGTTAGGATTTTAATTAATACGTGACTCTTACTTTCGAATCATATTAGGAATAGGATTCTCTCGCAATTTTTATCTCATTTAGGATTTATGTTGGAGTGCAACACCTAATTCTGACAGGTTTCTATCTTTTATGACTTGCCACTTTTAACAACTACCCATTACGACAGTTACTATTTTTAGCAGGTTTCCATAAATAGCAGGTTTCTATAAATAGCAGGTTTCGGGTGAAATGAAAAGGGGAATTGAGATTCGTTATTTTATAGGAGATGCGTTGTCAAGTGGAGATTTACGTTTTCATCATCGAACCCTCCCTTTCGGGAATGGGGACAAAAGTAGGTGTCTACAGTTAGCCCCCACTTTGACTGAGTCTTGGAATAAGACGATGGTCAAAGTACTAGACGGAGTGCGCCACACAAGCCATGGTGACCTGTTTTTGCGAGGGTCTCACGAGCCCCCGAGAGATAACATTTGACTTAAGGGTCATCACTTGGAGTGTCGACATATCCCTCACGTGTCATTGGGATTTGTCAACGGATAGTATAGAAACTTCCTCACTTTGTCATTGGAAGGATCTAAAGAAGTGTAGAAACTCCCTCACTTTCTCATTGGGAGTAGGTACAGATGTTTTCGAAATCAAAGCTATAAAGTGTAATTGGGCCTGGCCAAGCCCAACCACGAGGTAAAAATGTTTTTAAAGATTCTCATTTTCAAGGCTAGTTAAACGAGAAAACCCCCTTGTTTTTATGGGACGTAAAACGAAGGAAAATCCAGCACATCGTTCTTTTTTGGAAAAACGGAAAACCAATCCTTTAATTTTTGGAAAAAAGGGAAAACCAATCTCATCGTTCTTTTTTGGAAAAACGGAAAACCAATCCTTTAATTTTTAGAAAAAGGGAAAACCGATCCTTTAGTTTTTGGAAAAAGGGAAAACCGATCACATCGTTCTTTTTTGGAAAAACGGAAAACCAATCCTTTAATTTTTGGAAAAAGGGAAAACCGATCCTTTAATTTTTGGAAAAAGGGAAAATCGATCCTTTAATTTTTGGAAAAAGGGAAAACCGATAAAGGTTATCGCTGCAGCGACTAAGGACCTGCGCGGTTAGTGACGCAGACCCCGCCGGCTAAAGATGGCGAGCCTGTCCGCTAAGGGTGGACACCCCGTCCGATAGAAGTGGACGAATCTGTTTTTGAAATTTGAAGATAAGGACCTACGCGGTTTGTGACGTAGACCCCGCCGGCTAAAGATGGCGAGCCTATTTTGAATTTGAAGACTTTATTTTTCGAAAACTGAGGACCTGCGCGGCTAGTGAAGCAGACCCCGCCCGTTGAAGGTGGGCGAGCCCATTTTGAATTTCTTTCTTTCTTTTCATTTTGCCTATGTAGAAGGGCTTTTGTGATTACACCTGTTGGTGGGTCGCAACCTTTCCTGATTAGGTGTGTCCTATAAGTGGGCCCACACTGAGTATATTTCTGTTAGCGATATTTTTAAAATACCGTTTTTTTTCTTTTCTTTTTTTGAGATTATCCAAACACGGGACTTGTGTATAGCGCGACCCGGGAATGTGATTTTGATCGCGCACTCTCTGTTGGAGTATACTTTTCGCGAGCCCCCAAGCACTCGGGCTTTGGTGGTCATTTTTCGCATACTTCATAACGTCTTTTAATCATGTTTGGGGTCGAACTCGTATGTGCGAGCGACCTTTCATAGTGGTGTGCTACTTTGGCGAAGTCATGGGGTGCGACTTCAGTCTTCGGGTGACAAGGTTTAATATCATTCGGTTTAGCTTGGCCCGATTTAATCCTTTGACAGACAGACATTTTTTATTTGAGAAACCAACGACTTAACAACATTTTTTGGTGTTTCGAAGAATGACCTTGATATTTTTTGTTTTGAAAAGTGTACATATATGTTTCTTGAGACAAGTCTAAGTTTCGACCAAGTTTTACCATTCATTTTTGCTATTTGGGAGCTTAAAGGTGCTTTTGGGCTTGATCTTAATTGTACATAGGGCCTCGTGTCTAGCAACATGTTTTAAGTCTTTTCCTGCTCCGCGTTTTGTGAAATCTGGGCCTTGGGCTGCATTTTCGGCGCCCAAGGCTGGGCGTTAAATATTTCGGCGCCCAGCTTCGGGCGCTGAAAGTCCTTTCCTGGCGAATTTTGACTTTCGAATTTCTTAACGCGTTTCCGAATGGGATCAGGATGTCACTTGATGCGTTCAGCTATATATAGGGGCTAGATACGTCCCTATTTTCCATCACTCTCAATTTCCTTTTTTTTTGCTGTGTTTTAATTACTCCTTGCTTTTGTCATGTCGATTCCCACTTTCTCACTCCAACGGGCTGTTAGGCGTTGGCTACGGGCCCTTAATCCTACAGAAAAGGCTTTATTGAAAGAATACCACTTAGAGGCACTTTTAGGCTTACAACAAATTAATATTGACTATAATTTTCTGCACGCAGCCCTAAGCTTTTGGGACTCCGATCATCATGTTTTTGTCTTTCGGGGCAACGAAATATGTCCTTTGCTAGATGAATTTGCTGCGATCCTTGGTTATCCTACTAATGCTACCCCCGCCACTCCTGGCACTATCGAAGAGAGTAAAACAACCATAGGGGCTTTCCTAGGACTAGATGCTAACATGCTTGTTGAAGTTGTTGTAGGTGATGAGGTTAATTTGGCAAAACTTGTAAAACACCACTTTAGGCCTAGTAAGAATATGACCGAACAGAAATTGAATATTCGAGCCCTTGTATTTTGCTTGTTGAATCTTTATTTGCTGTCGAATAACAATGGCGAGTTCGGTGACATAAGGTTGATCCCCTTGATTAACCAGATGGAAAGTTGCTATTCTATTATGCCGTTGGTTGTTGCCGAGACTTTGCTGAGTGCGGATGAGCTGAAGAAGGATGCCAAATCTGAACATTTTAAGGGAAGCCCCCTATTACTACAGGTAATCGATTTTTCTTGCGCACGTACACACACATTTATTTTTGCATACACATTTTTATTCGTCCTGCCTTGGGGCTGAGTTTCAGCGCCCAGGGCTGGGCGCTGGAATTTTCGGCGCCTGGTCCTGGGCGTTGAAACTGCGCCCCAGGAACCGTTTTCTTTTATTATTATTTTTTGATCGTACCCGTTTTTTGCAGATTTGGCTCGTGGAACGACTTAGACTCTTGGAAGCTCCTGCCGATCCTAAACACTATCGCCCTATAGCCTTGGGTAACCGAAAATACTTGCACCAAGGTCAGGACGAGGCCGAATGGGCCTCCTTTTTTACTTATGGCATTTGTTCTATTAAGTGGGTGGTACCATGGTGGGGTTTGACTAGTATGACGGGGGTTTCTGATGTATCGGTTTATGTTTCCTTGTTGGGGCTATCTCGACCCATTTATATTTTCCCTTACCGAGTCATGCGTCAATATGGTTTAAGGCAGACTATCCCCTTTTCTGATACGGTACCACCTAAGGTAGCGGCCTTTTCACAAGCACGGGTTCTAGCGTGGGCTAAGTATTATGATGGTCTCCCGCGTTGGGCCGTAGCTACAAATGGCTTTGTGGGTCTTTCTGAAAACAACAAGTTGTGGATGAGCTCCGATGATAAAGCTGTGAGGACCGAGGCTCGAAATGGGGAGCCGGCTGAGCTTTTGATACCTCGTATTCGTGTTAAGTATGAGGGTCCTGATTCTGCCAAACCTCGTACCTATGGTATTAAGACTCTGAAAGCTCGTCCTGATCGAACTCGAAAGGAAGTTCCTCCCTGTTCCAGTTTCAGGCCTAAAAAGATGCCTAACATGAAGGGGCCTACTGTTGTTAAAAGAAATGCAAGCTCTCGCGGAGATCGTCGCCGGAACAATGTATGGGTTAGGAAGGCTCAACCGCCTGTAGAAACAGTGGTGTAGACACCTACTTTTGTCCCCGTTCCCGCAAGGTTCGATGATGAAAGCATAAAAACTCCACTTGACAACGCATCTCCTATAAAATAAACGAATCTCGATTCCCCATTTCATTTCACCCGAAACCTGCTATTTAGGGAAACCTGCTAAAAATAGTAACTGCCGTAAAAAGGTAGCGTCTAAAAGTGGCAAATCATAAAAGATAGAAACCTGTCAGAATTAGGTGTTGCACTCCAAAATAAATCCTAAATGAGATAGAAAACCGCGAGAATCCTATTCCTAATAGGATTCGGAAATAGGAGTCACGTATTAATTAAAATCCTAACGAATCTAGAGTTCGTAACGGGCCCAGACGCATTCCGTCATAAAATTGATACGCGCTAAAAGACTCGAATTAATCTCAAACTCTACGGATTTTAGGAATCCGAATCTGACTAAGCAAAACTGCTCATACCCTATTTTCAACGCCTGGCTCTGGGCGCCCAAATCTTCGGCGCCCAGGCCTGGGCGCTGAAAATACCTGGGTACGTCTCTTTTCCTAATTCTTTGTGGATTAGAACTCTGCAATTCTATCTTTCCACGAACTCTTCCCTATAAATAGGCCCCTAGTTTCGACGTGAAACAACACACAACAACACATAATTATATTCTGAGTATTGACTCCAACCCTTAGCCTAAGCCTCTCGCTGCGAAACTGTTCACGCGTTTTGTCGCAATCGATCCATAAATCGAACAGAACGTATCCTGTCCCATAATCGAGATTCGTTAAATAAAAAGGAGAAATAGAAAAGTCAAAGTGGTTAGTTTTCTGAGAACCGTGACGCACCTCTCAAGGGTGCGTCGTAATGTGTCCCTTTTCGATGATTTAACTGCTTTCCTCGCCCTTTTTATGAACGGTTAAACTAACCTAGTCTGATTGCTCTATCACGCCTAACAAATATAATATTTTTGGGAAATCGGATTATCATGCTAGGTCCCTTAATACTATTTAAATCAGATAATCACGATCGTTCTAGTATTATATGTTGCATATTGCTAAAATCAACTCAGATTAGTTTAGTAGTTAACGCATGTCCCTTCAATTATTTATGCTGAGCTAGTAAGGATATCCTGCATCTGGAGTTATCGACGAGCGAAGTACTCCTCTCGGTAGTTACAGTCCCCCGAACCCTCAATCTCTACCTTGCGGGTGTATATTGAGAGATCCCCACACCAGGGATCACAAGGGAACCTACGGCCGTCGTGGTCAAACATAATTGCACTCCCTTTATGTCACGATAACCGGGTTTTGTCAGTTTTTCTCATTGTCGTTAAAAACTGAATGACGACTCCTATATTACTAGTCAATTGGGTGTATACTCACAGGAAATCCAACTACACTTGATTGAATAAAAAGAATCGTCACACCCACGAGGGACAAGGTCACGCATTAGCCTCGCGCTTTTTCGACCCCCTCACAGTGGCGACTCCACTGGGGATAGTGAAGGAAATACTCGTGCTTGTAGATAATCAAAATAGCCGAAGGGTGAAACGATCCTACCCCGCGTTTATTTCCCCATCAAGTTGGGACGACCTGAAAATCAGCATATTAATGTGAACGGGCAGAACATCATAACGAATCTTGACTCCTTCGGGAGTTGGGACTAAGGATACCTTTTTTCGCCAATAGGGGGGTGCATACGCCGCGCATGTTTCCCACTCGGTACTTGTGCAGGTAGTACACCTATCCCGAACCCAATCGCTCGCCCATTAGGTCCCTCTCGCCTGCATGCCCCCTTGGCTTGCACTTGCGGGTTGGCCTCTTGAGCGAAATTCGTCTGTTGAAGACACTACCTCGACCGGGGCATGTGTTGGATCTACGATAGAAGCGGTACCAAGCCAGACGCAAATAACTACCCATAGAAGCCTATCATAAACTACGTGACATATTTAATTTTCAAATCCATGTTTGTAATGTAGTTATGTGTAGCGAACTATGTGACTATGTTATGATTGTGCATACGAATAATGCTAGACAAATAATCTTAGAAAAACCAACGACCTTAAAAATTACCCAAACATTCATAAACCAATTGGCCAAAGAGTTATACCAGAATACGTGTTCCACAAACCCGAACGATCGCCACAAAAATAAGCGACGCTCGGGATGGCCGTAACGAATCCCACAAACGCTGATCAACGCGTAAAGGACGTTATAAGGCAAGCACGCAAAACTAAAGTCGCAAAAACAAAAGTATACGCAAACAGAAAACGAGAACCAGCCAGGGACGCATTTTCAACGCCCCTGGCTGGGCGCCAAAATTTCTCACACCCACTGCTGGGCGCTGAAGTTGCTGCCTGGCCTTTTGGTCAGGCACAGCAGCCTCGGTGCCCGCGCATGAAAAAATATACGTAGCAAAAAAAAAAACTTTTCGTAAAAATTGCTGCATGGGCGTATGAAAAGGCACTCGACTCTAAAAGCGACTAAAAAAATAAAAAAATAAATAACTCTTTGTGTCGTTGTTAGGCCTCCTAGGACGACAATGCTCGGCACCAAAACCGAGCATGCTAATTAAACGACCTTGAATGTCACATGGGCAAAATATTCAAAAAATAATGTTCGAATAAAGTCTTCAAGAAAAAAAAAAAATGTTCAAATAAATCCGAGTCTAGACTAGGCTATGCCAAAGTACAATCCAAATCCTAAGTCTTAGTTGTCTTATCCATAGAGCCGGTCCTAATGCTTGGTGTCGTTCTGCAAGTTAAAAGGTTAAACCATATTGAGTCTCCCCTCCTGACATTTAAATCAATAAGCACCCATATGTAATTGTCATCCCTTGCTAAGAATCCACGGCCTCAATACTCTCTCTCACCAATAAAAAGAATATGTTATGTATTTGCAAAATGGAACCGGTCACATTCTGAAAATCATTCCCCCATAGTCGCACAACCCCCAAAGTGAACCTAAGGTGTCAATACCGTTAGCAAAAAATTTAATGGCCTCAAGGCTTATGATCACATTGGGTCACGACTATCATAGTTCTCTCGAGTCACTCGCTCCTTGAAATACTGCTAAGTACGGACTAAAAGATTTTTCATGAATGCAACATGACCAACCATGAAAATACCCAAATCGGCATACCATAAGGCTACCATTGGGGTAAAGCAATACACACTAAGAGAGAAGCCGCACTAATAATTCTAGTCTTGCAAAAATAAAAATTCGATCTCCCCAGTTAACTACCTTGCCAACATTAAGCAAAATGACGCATGACGAATGAACGCCCAAGGGTTAAAATCTAAAGTGTCAACCAACGAAAGTTATGGTCCAATTAGCCTAAGTCTGAGAGTCGCTTGGTCAAGTATTATAGGCTTACGCCATGTCATTATTTTGAGTCTAGGCCACCTCCTTGTATTCATACACGGGTTATAATCAGAAAGATTAATGAAAATTTGAGTCTAAATCACAACTTCCAATTAAAACCCAGAAACTGGAATCTGAAAAGAAGCAAAAATTATCTTCGATGTAATTCTTTCGTTAAAATAAGGTAAAAATAACATTTTGAATCTACGCTATTTGCACATTTTAAGAAACGACTAAATACGCTTGCAAAGTAAGACAATTTAAAGGTCTACCCTAGGCCTACTAAAATTAAAGGTCCACTATAGGCCTACCAAAATTAAAGGTCCACTATAGGCCTACCAAACGAGGCTCATTCAGTCTCGCCTCGTGACTCAAAGACCACAACCATCTACCTTTTAGCCTAAATAAAAAGGGGGGAAAACCCGAGCGAAAAAGAAAAATAATAGAAAGAGAAAAGGGAAAAGAGCGAGCCATGAAATACTTAGCCCGTACCTCCCAAAGTGCGGAATTTACCCAAGTAAACGAAGGAAAAGAATTGAGTCAACCAATCCAAATCATAAAATTCTACGATGTCTACCCTTTCCAATCCTTATGTTCTTAGACGCCTTCGCTCTGGGGTCCCTGTTCAGCTCATTTAACCCATCCATGCTCTCATTGCCATAAACCAAGAAACCATTACCTCGACTCTTGTTCTTGAACTTGTTGTCAACTGCAAACCACGCACGGCCATTGACACGTGCGTCATACCCATTATTTCCAAAACCTGCTCTTACACCACCATTAGCATAAGGACCATATAACTTGTATGGATACATCCTGTTGATATACCCTTGAGCCGTCCCCATGCTACTCATTGACCTTGGTTGATGTAAACTCATGACAATAGTTCGAGGCTGCAAATTGTGAGCCCTAGCAAATATAATCCTCATGCTTGACCAATACCTATACAAATTATTCTATCTCATTCAACCCATCTTTCAAGCCGTCTTGAGTCACAAACACAAAAAAGGAAACAAATGAAAATTGCAAAAAATAATAAAATATGAATAATAAAAAAGAAACTTTGCAAAAGCGCCTCTAAAAGTCTAAAAAGAAAAACGAAGCATTTAGCGCACCAAAAAAAGATCCGCTCAGAAGTCATTTTCAGCGCCCAGAGCTGGGCGCCGAAATCTTTAACGCCCCAGCCTGGGCGCTGAATCTCTCTGCTCGCCAAATTTTGTCCAGAAGTGCTCGTCATTTTATCCGCACATACACGGAAAAATAACGAACACTTGGAGGGGTAAAACACGTATTCAGACATACGTACCACCAAAAAATATATGTACTCAAAAAATATATAAAACAAATTTTTGGCTTACGGCAAAGCAGCAGATTAAAATAATAATAAACCTCACTTATTCTACCGTTTCAAATAATATGTTTCCATCTCAGAACATACTTATCGAATTCGGCATTCTAAGAAACAATTTTCTAGGCTAAGAACTACGCAAGACCTGATTCCAAATTAAATCTATTTAAGGCGGATACGTAGGCAATCCATGATTCGGTCCAACCAATTTGCAAAAATATTAAAGCCTATAGAATAACAAGAATAAAAAATAGAAGTCCCTTATTGAAATTTAATTACTTGCAATCCAAGTCGAAAGAAAAAACTTAAGTCAAAAGAAGAATCCAAGTCATCAAAATGCCAAAATTAATGAGCACACATCGAAAAATAATAAGGGCACGTACCCTTGCCAGAAGGAGCACTCACACTCCTAGGCACTTAGCCAAGACTCAAAAGCATCGCTCTGCCTCAATTGAATGGGGGCTAACGCAAGCGTCCATGACCTCTAAAGTACTCGACTTGACCCTCCCTAAAGCGAACTAACTCACTTAAAGACTTTCTTTCACCACTAGACATAGTCGTTCGCTTAAAGACCTTCTTTCACCACTAGACACAGTCATGATCGCCAACAAGTAGTAAGGGCAGTAAGCTTGCAATAAAGAGGATTGTTCTACGGCATCGCCCCATCGTTCCTTCGAACTCAGGGCACCCGTTCATGGTAATTCAAATGCTTGCTAATCCCCTTTGAAAAAAAAAAAAAAAAATGGTACCTTGTCAATAGGACTTGGCACTTAACCAAGGTTCACCCTACTCAGGAATATGACATGGGCATCTAAAATCGAAATCTGAAAGCATCATTAATGGGAAGACATAACAGCAAATGGGGGCTAAAAAAATTGAAATAAAAGAGCTAGGGAAAGAACTAAGTATACCTTGACCTTTTGTGCAGACATACACCAAGTAAATCTAAGTCAATTTGAAAACGGTTTATATTCCCGCAATTCTGGAAAAGATGGCCCTAAAAGCCTAAAGCACATGCCAAACGGGCACAAGTATATCTTGACGCCTGCACCCTGGCTTCCAGCAAATTCTTAGACAACATTCCAAAAATCGTAACAGTATTTTGATTCACTCATGTAATCCTGTACGAACCCTTCTATAAGTCAACCTACTTAGGACACCTCGGATTGTACACAGTAGGACTCGGATTTTAACTAATTTTCAAATGATTTTTAAAGACTTCTTCGGACAAATAAAGTGTCGTTGGTTTAAGCTTAGTGTGCGTCCATCTCAACGTTGCAAGTGAGTCAAAAAGATTTTTAAATATGATTATGGGTAAAGAAAGGCACCTAGCTTTTTGTCAAGGCACACTTCAACATGTGACTACCTTGACCATGGCAATGTCGCACAATACGACATTTACAAGAGAAGCAGCAAAATCACTACTCGAACATACCTCGCACTAAACGAGTCTGGTTCAAACTATTCATGATCCGTGTCACCATGAATGCACAAAAATGTATGCAAAGCATTATAGCACCAAGCCAATCCCGTAGCTAAAATTGGGGGCTTGAGAAAAACACTCCAAAAATGATCGAAATGACGATTTTATCGCAAATTCTCGACACTAATGCTATACATACGTCATAGGGGCACAATCCTAAGCTTTAATCGTGTAAAACGAACCTTAGAATGGCTACAACCCCTCCCAAATTCTAAAGCACTACTTAGAATATATAAAGTCACCCCACTAACAAAGGTAACTGAAAATCGCGAGTCACCAAAACTCCGATCAAACCACTGCACATAACGCTCGCCCTATAAAGCGCCCGTTACACAGTCTACATCGTTCCAAAGCAAAAGCGAAAGAAAAAAAACAAAAAAAAAACTGTCAAAGTTCTGCCCAGAAATCATTTTCAACGCCCAGAGCTGGGCGCCGATATCTTTAACGCCCCAGCCTGGGCGCTGAATATCTCTGCTTGCTAAATCTTGCCCTGATATAAAAACAAGAAAGAAACACCTATGAATCCTCGCATCGGACGAAGTAATAAGCCGTGCAAACCAACGCAGAAGGTGCTACACTTGTTCGAGCACCTGAACGAGGCGTGATCCAATGCAATGATATCCCAACACCTGGAGAAATGTTCTAATACATGTTGTTAGGCCACACAAGCCTACGTCGCACCATAAGTTCAACCGTCCCACGGTACAAGTCTAAAAGAAGAGTAAGGCATGTTGCACTAATGTAGGCACAGCCAAGAGCACGTGTAAAAGAGGCAAAGACTACTTATCGCCCAAATTCAAAATGCAAGCCACACGACTTCTACATTAAGGATTAAAAGGTAGCAAAATATTACCTACCACGGAAGGGATAGCTCGCACCTACACGAGCGGAACCCCAAGGCATCTTTCTCGAAAGAACCTACAAAAATCGTACGCCAAAAGGAAGCATCCCAACATGCATACTTGGGGGCTCCAAGCTACGAAACAACCATAACAAAATAAAAAAAATCTCGAAGCAAATGTTTGAAAAATCGAAAGGGCACGATGTTTGAGCCCACTTCATGAATGGGTCTGAACCCTAGCAAGCTTCTAAGACAACTATTCAAAATTAGTCATTGCTCAAAAAAATGATTCAAGCAAACTGATTAATGGGCCGCATGCAACGGCCATTCTATGAACGCTCGTTCGCACATACATATCATCATTCACGAACACGTTCAAAAAAATATAAGAGCGATCAAAGTCTTACACCTCAAGGTATGTTCCTCGGGCCATATAGACTCGCCCAACTATCGCAATAACTGTACGCCTTAAGAGCAACAGTTCCTTAAAATAATCGCCCCAAAACAACAAGCACCATAGTCCACCAATCGGCTAGGACTTCTCAAGAAAATCATCACGTTCTAAAAACAAAGAAAAAAACAAAAGAAGAGAGAATACATAGAACTTCCAAGTGAAATAAGCGAATGAACAAGAGGCCAACTATGAAACCTCGCCAGAAATCTTTAACGCCCAGGCTTGGGCCCCGAAATCTTTAACGCCCAGGCTTGGGCGCCGAAAATGATCACAGACCAAAAAAAATAGCTCTGACTTCTATAGGGCCCTGCCATATTCATTCGACTTTAAAATTGCCGAAAGTCGCACCTCACGGCTTTGTTAAAAGTAGCACGCCACTATAAAGATCGCTCGCACTTACGAGCACAATCCCAAACACGATCAAGGACATTACGAAATGCGTATCCCCAAGGAACCTCTTTGACAAAAAATGACCGTCAAGCACGAATGCTTGGGGGCTCGAAAGAAAATATACAAAGTTAAAAACAATATTCCCAGAGTACGTTATACGAAGTCCCGTGTTTGGATGTCTCAAAAAAAAAAAAAAAAAAACCGGTTTACGACCTCAAGACAAAGGTCGCCGTTGATACTTATACATAGTCCCCTAATCAAGGACCCAGGTAGTGGCAAAATTGAGCCGAAAAGACTAGCTCAAAACCATGAAAAGGTGATGACCACGAGACTATGGTCCATCTAAACACATTGCCAACCCACATTCAGGTTGCAACTAAATCCGAGCATCCCTCGGAAGAATTCGCCCCTACAAGAATGAATAAAAAGAAATTCTCAAAAGAAATCACAAGAAAAGAAATGAAATAGGGACTTGCCCACCTCAATCGGGCAAGATCGCGGTACACGAATCCCAAATCGAAAAGACGAATTCAGGTTCACTCACCTCCAGCGAGCGGGGCGTCCACCCTTAGCGGACAGGGCTCGCCCACCTTCAGCGGGCGGGGTCTGCGTCACTAGCCGCGCAGGTCCTCAGTTTTCGAAAAATAAAGTCTTCATATTTAAAATAGGCACGCCATCTTCAGCCGGCGGGGTCTACGGCAAACCACGTAGGTCCTTATTTTAAAAAAAAACAAACTAAAATTTCAAAACAGATTCGTCCACTTCTATCGGACGGGGCGTCCACCCTCAGCGGACAGGTTCGCCATCTTCAGCCGGCGGGGTCTACGTCACAAACAGCGTAGGTCCTTATTTTCAAAAAACAGATTTGTCCACTTCTATCGGACGGGGAGTCCACCCTCAGCGGACAGGCTCGCCCACCTTCAGCGGGCGGGGTCTGCGTCACTAACCGCGCAGGTCCTTAGTCGCAGCAGCGATAACTTTTTTGGTTTTCCCTTTTTCCAAAAATTAAAGGATTGGTTTTCCCTTTTTCCAAAAACTAAAGGATTGGTTTTCCCTTTTTTCCAAAAATTAAAGGATTGGTTTTCCCTTTTTCCAAAAATTAAAGGATTGGTTTTCCCTTTTTTCCAAAAATTAAAGGATTGGTTTTCCCTTTTTCCAAAAATTAAAGGATTGGTTTTCCCTTTTTTCCAAAAATTAAAGGATTGATTTTCCGTTTTTCCAAAAAAGAACGATGTGCTGGATTTTCCTTCGTTTTACGTCCTATAAAAACAAGGGGATTTTCTCGTTTAGCTAGCCCTGAAAATGAGAATCTTTAAAAACGTTTTACCTCGTGATTGGGCTTGGCCAGGCCCAATTACACTTTACAACTTTAATTTCGAAAACATCTGTAGTTACTCCCAATGACAAAGTGAGGGAGTTTCTACGCACCTTTAGATCCTTCCAATGACAAAGTGAGGAAGTTTCTATACTATCAGTTGACAAATCCCAATGACACGTGAGGGATATGTCGACACTTCAAGTGATGACCCTTAAGTCAAATGTTATCACTCGGGGGCTCGTGAGACCCTCGCAAAACAGGTCACATACACCATGGCTTGTGTGACGCACTCCGTCTAATACTTTGACCATCGTCTTACTCCAAGACTCAGTCAAAGTGGGGGCTAACTGTAGACACCTACTTTTGTCCCCGTTCCCGCAAGGGAAAGGTTCGATGATGAAAGCATAAAAACTCCACTTGACAACGCATCTCCTATAAAATAAACGAATCTCGATTCCCCATTTCATTTCACCCGAAACCTGCTATTTAGGGAAACCTGCTAAAAATAGTAACTGCCGTAAAAAGGTAGCGTCTAAAAGTGGCAAATCATAAAAGATAGAAACATGTCAGAATTAGGTGTTGCACTCCAACATAAATCCTAAATGAGATAGAAAACCGCGAGAATCCTATTCCTAATAGGATTCAGAAATAGGAGTCACGTATTAATTAAAATCCTAACGAATCTAGAGTTCGTAACGGGCCCAGACGCATTCCGTCATAAAATTGATACGCGCTAAAAGACTCGAATTAATCTCAAACTCTACGGATTTTAGGAATCCGAATCTGACTAAGCAAAACTGCTCAGACCCTATTTTCAACGCCTGGCTCTGGGCGCCGAAATCTTCGGCGCCCAGGCCTGGGCGCTGAAAATACCTGGGTACGTCTCTTTTCCTAATTGTTTGTGGATTAGAACTCTGAAATTCTATCTTTCCACGAACTCTTCCCTATAAATAGGCCCCTAGTTTCAACGTGAAACAACACACAACAACACATAATTATATTCTGAGTATTGACTCCAACCCTTAACCTAAGCCTCTCGCTGCGAAACTGTTCACGCGTTCTGTCGCAATCGATCCATAAATCGAACAGAACGTATCCTGTCCCATAATAGAGATTCGTTAAATAAAAAGGAGAAATAGCAAAGTCAAAGTGGTTAGTTTTCTGAGAACCGTGACGCACCTCTCAAGGGTGCGTCGTAATGTGTCCCTTTTCGATGATTTAACTGCTTTCCTCGCCCTTTTTATGAACTGTTAAACTAACCTAATATGATTGTTCTATCACGCCTAACAAATATAATATTTTTGGGAAATCGGATTATCATGCTAGGTCCCTTAATGCTATTTAAATCAGATAATCACGATCGAATTAGTATTATATGTTGCATATTGCTAAAATCAACTCAGATTAGTTTAATAGTTAACGCATGTCCCTTCAATTATTTATGCTGAGCTAGTAAGGATATCCTGCCTCTGGAGTTATCGACGAGCGAATTACTCCTCTCGGTAGTTACAGTCCCCCGAACCCTCAATCTCTACCTTGCGGGTGTATATTGAGAGATCCCCACACCAGGGATCACAAGGGAACCTACGGCCGTCGTAGTCAAACATAATTGCACTCCCTTTATGTCACGATAACCGGGTTTTGTCAGTTTTTCTCATTGTCGTTAAAAACTGAATGGCGACTCCTATATTACTAGTCAATTGGGTGTATACTCACAGGAAATCCAACTACACTTGATTGAATAAAAAGAATCGTCACACCCACGAGGGACAAGGTCACGCATTAGCCTCGCGCTTTTTCGTCCCCCTCACAAGTGGCTAGTCTAGTTGATGATAATAATCCTTCTCCCACCATCGTCTGTGCCCTTGAGGCTGAGCGGGCTATAACTGAGAATGTTTCTGAAGCCTTGGCATCTTTGGAAGTTAGTGTCTAGGAGCCGGTTCTTATGGAGATTGATATTGGGGCAGCGCAGAAGACTGTGGGGGTGGATCCTGCGAACATTGCCCTCTACAAGACTTTATTTGATGATCCGGAAGAACTAGAGTAGTGTAGTTCTTGCTACGGTGTAGGTGCCCTTTATTTATTTCAGTTGTGTTTGTTTTTTCATTTCTTAGCACTTTGTTTTCCTTCTTATTTTTTTTTAGTAAAGGCGTATTTTATTTTTTCATTTTCATTTCTTGTTTCTCCTTCTTTTTATATTTTTACATGTCTAACACTTTTTGCACAATTTATGTATGTTTGTTTTTTGATTGGACCGAATCCTTGGTAAGGATTGCCTACGTATCTTGTCAGAATCAGGTCGCGCGTAGTTCTGGCTAGAATAAGTTCTAGGATGCCAGATTTTAATAGATATGCCCTGAGGTGGTAGCATATAACTTAATCGGTCAAATGAGTGAAGTATTATCATTATTTCCGTCTGCCGTTTTTTGTTTGCCGTAAGTCGCGTAAAAAAATGAAATTCGACTACTTTTTGTATGGCTATATTTTTTGGTGAGCCTATTTGGACACGTGCTGTACCCCCCAAGGGTTCGTTATTTTTCCGTTATGTGCGGATAAAATGACGAGCACTTAAAAAAAAAATTAGGCAGGCAAAGAGTTTCAACGCCCAGGCTGGGGCGTCAAAGATTTCGGCGCCCAACCCTGGGCGCTGTAAATGACTTGGGCGGTCTTTTTTGACGCTTTGCTTCACGTGTTCTTGCATTTATTTCTTTTTTCTCTTTTTTTAGTGCTTTGATTTTGCTCGTATTTAAAATCACTTTTGAGGCTAATTCGGAGGCCTTTTTGACTGTTAGCGTGAGATGCATTTTTGTCCGGATTAATTTTTTCTACCTTGTGACTCGAAACGGCTTTGAAAATGGGGTTAAGGTGTGGAAGATATGAAGATCTTTGTGTAGGCTTTTTGGGTGGATTGAGGTGCGTGTTGTTAGTGCAGGGTATGATGGAATTATGTTTTATGAATCTATTTTTTTTGGTAACATTTGCATTGTTTTGGATTTTGATTTCCTTTGATTTCTTTGGGTTGCATGGATTGACTCTTTGTGATAACATTGGTTGACTTTTTAGGTTTTTGGGGATATGAATGGGATGGTGCGGTTTATTTTGTGGGTTTCGGGAACTGGTTCCCATGGCACTATTTCAAGACCGAGTGGGCCTCGTTTGTTGGACCTAGAGTGGGCCGCCTCTTTATTTTTGTATTTTGCAAGTACATTTGGTGTTCACTTAGTGTTAGAATAAAATTTTAGGAGGAATATTACGCCTTTATTAATTTGGAAAGTAAGGAAAACACACTGAAACAAACTTGACCTATATTCTAAGGGGTCTTAGGACCATCTAAAGTCTTTATTACTTTTCTACCAATCTGAAGAACTACTAGGAGCTTTTTACTACGGTGCTCTATGTGGCTCAAGCCTTGGGTTTAGTCTCGTAAAACTTTGGTCCTTCACCGGTACTCATCTTGAATTCTATTCCTTTTGCATTGACCCACTGATATGTCTTCACCCATCCGTTCTCGATCTCTTCTAGTGTTGATGCAAGAGCGATTAACCGGGTTGGATCGAAACCTTCATCTTGTAAAGCTAGGGTAGTCGTCACAGTCTCGTCCTCCATGGGCCTCGATTCGTTAAACAATGTCCATAGAGCCTGGTCGTCCAATATTTCAGTTGTTTTAGTCTTGGTGAGGTGGGGTGCCTCATCCAAGGTGTGGCAGTCATGGAAGATTTCAAATCCTGGTTTTAGCAAGCCATCCTGAACGAAGGGTTTAGGGAAATCACAGCATGGGTGTCCTTCTCCTTCCCGAATGAACATCCCGTTAAGGGTTCTTTGATATGGGGGAATGAGGGTGGTTTGTTTGGCCTTGTTAAGGCGTAGCCTAGACAGGCGGTCAGCAATATCTTCCTCCGTTGGTTCATAGCCTAAGCCAAAGGGAGTAGATTTATTGGGTAAAGGATGGAATGTGCATTCCTTCTTCCTTATGCCCAATGGGGTTCCAGGGAAATAACCTTGAGCTAACAGCATTCTAGGGATGACTCGGGATGCATGCAGGTCTAGGAATGTTGGATCATAATCTTCGATGAACTGGATTGTTTCTTCCATTTGAAACCCGTAAAGGTCGTCTGCAGTTTCGGCCGTTCCAACCATAGTACAACTGACGTCGAGAAGAGGGACGCGGATTTCTAGTATTACCCTGTTATGGTTAAGTTTAACCATTTGGTGCAAGGTAGAAGCCACACCTCCTAAGTCATGGAGCCAAGGTCGCCCCAAGAGGAGGTTGAAAGTGGGTTTGATGTCAATTATTTAAAACTCCGTGGTGCGTGCCACAGGCCCGGTTTGTATGGTGAGGTTGATTTTTCCCAACACAGGCCTTTGGGAGTTATCATAAGCTCGTACCCCTTGCGTGGAGGTTTGGAAGTCATCATTTCCTAGCCCCAAGCAATGGGCGGTTCGTAATGGGCAACATTGACTGTCGAACCGTTATCTACGAGCGCTAGGGGGATGTTTTGTCCTTTGCATCCAACCACTAGATAAAGGGCTTTGTTGTGAGCACCCCCCTCTTTGGGCAAGTCTTTGTCAGTGAAAACTATGGCCTTTTCTCCGGCATCTCTCGTGACATGGCTAACCAGTGAGTCAGGTGTGATATTTGTAGGTACTGAGATGAGGTCGAGTGAGCGAATAAGCTTTTCGTGATGTTCCTTTGAAGTACACATGAGATCCCAGATGGTAATTTCGGCTTTGGTTCTTTTTAGTTGTTTCAAGAGAGGATTTTCAATGACTTCCGCGACGGTGGTGTGCCGTCCATTCTCAGGAGTTTGCCTAACTAGGATATCGCCCATAGGAGGTGGGTGAATATCCGGTTGGTATATCCTTCCGGATCGGGTGAGGTTGTCGACCTCGGGCTCCTGAGGGGTGGTGTTAATGAGAGCATACCCGAGCCAAGTTTCAGTAAAGAGGTCCTGGCCCGACGCTTGAGATAGGTAAATATCTTCAGCATCATCATCCTACACACCGCACACTTCTCTCTCGATTCGATCCATAGGGACCACAGCGGGTGGTGCACCTTGGGGCGTAATGTACACCGTAGGGTCGAAGTTCTCATTTTCTGGTTGGTCGAGAGAGATGTGACAAGAGCCGAGTGGGCTCTTGTTGTTGTTGGGTTTGCCAACTTTAGGGAGAGGTATCACTTCATCCTCTATCATGTCCTGGATCGTATGTTTTAGATTCCAGCAGTTTTCGCTGTCATGCCCATTTCCTTGATGGAATTTGCAGTAAGTACCTTCGACCCAATATTTGTTCTTGACAGGAGGGTCACGGGTGGGGCCTATAGGTCTCAACTTTCCTTGATTGGTTAGTCTTTCAAAGGCTTGTACCAAATTCGACCCGAGTGGGGCAAACTTTCGGTCTCGAACCCATCTTCCAGGGCTTCTTCGGGCGGGGGTCTCCTCTACGGCATGGACTTCTTGGGCTTGGGATGTGTTGCTCCTGTTGTAGGTATTGCTTTTGTATGCGGGTTTACTTTGTATTGTTTTTGCGAGATCATCCTCGATCTTTATTCCCACATCATAAACTCTTTTGACAGTGTCAAGTCCCAGGTACTTAAGGTGCTGTCTGTAGGCCGGGTCCAGATTGTCAATAATTTTTTGGACCAATTCTGTTTCGGGAGGCCTATTGATTAGCTGGGCCACCTGATCCCTCCGTCTAGCAAAGTAGGTTGTGAAACCCTCATTTTTCTTTTGGAAGAGAACATCCAGCTCGCGCATGGTGACTTGAAAATCCATGTTCGACGAGTATTGCTTGATGAAGACATTGACAAAGTCTTCCCAAGTGGGGAAGAGCTTAGGGTCCTGGTGATAGTACCATTTGAGCGGCACAGGTTCCAAGGACAAAGGAAAGGCAGGTAAATACATGGACTTGTCCACGCCTTTCAAGTTCATGGCATTCACAAAGCTCAATAAATGATCACGGGGATTATCCGTGGCTTTAAACTTTGGTAAGTCCGATGAACTAAACTTTTCTGGTAGTTTGCCAGGAAAAGGTTCAGGATCGAGGGAGAAGTACTTGCTCCCCATGGTTTGCTGTAGGACCATTTTTTCAATCCTCTTCTCGTTATCGAGGTCGTTTTTGGCTTGCGCAGCCGCTAAGGCTTCGTTTTCCATTTTCAGTTGGCCCATGAGTTGGGTCATTTGAGCCATCTGCTCTTGCAATTCTTCGATGGACATGTTTGAGGGTGCGAATCGAGGTTGGGGAAGCGGAGATCCTTGAAATGAGGGATGACGGACGGAGCTTGGAGTCACTAAACCTGGTGCTGGCGATGTATCTTCGAGGCGCACTAACCGTTGATTTCCTGATCGGCACCAAGTGGCAGGACCAGTCCTATGCATAAGATAAGCTAAAGTTTAGGTCCCAAAGTTTCAAGTATTACTTAGTCTAGACTTCGACTCTCTCTATTGGTTTTTCACTCTTTCTTTTGTTGGTACACATTTGGGTTCTTTCTTTTGGTCATTCTTTGGATTTTCGAAACACTTGCCCGTGTGACATTCATAATTATTAGCATGTTCGGTTTTTAGTGCCGAGCATTGTCGTCGTAGGAGGCCTAACAACGACGCAAAGAGTTATTAATTTTTACGAGTCGCTTTTGAAATCGAGTGCTTTTCTTACGCCCTCGTAGCAATTCTTTTTACGAACTTTTTTTTTGTGCTACGTATTTTCCTTTTGCGCGGGCACCAAGGCTGCTGCGCCTGACCAGAAGGCCAAGCAGCAACTTCAGCGCCCAGCGTAGGGCGTGAGAAATTCTAGCGCCCAGCCAGGGGTGTTGAAAATGCGTCCCTGGCTGGTTCTCCTTTTCTGTTTGCGTCTACTTTTGTTTACGCGACTTCGATTTTGCGTGCTTGCCAAATAACGTCCTTTACGCGTTGTGCAGCGTTTGTGGGATTCGTTACAGGCCATCCCGAGCGTCGCTTATTTTTGTGGCGATCGTTCGGGTTTGCGGAACACGTGTTTAAGCATAACTCTTTGGCAGATTGGTTTATGAATGTTTGGGCAATTTTTAAGGTCGTTGGTTTTTCTAGGACAGTTTGTCACACACAATCATATATTTCGCTACACATAACTAACATTCCATCATGAGGCAATAATAATATGTCATGTAGTTTATAATAGGCTTCTATGGGTAGTTATTTGCGCCTGGCTTGGTACCGCTTCTATCGTAGATCCAACACATGCCCCGGTCGAGGTAGTGTCTTCAGCAGACGAATTTCGATCAAGAGGCCAACCCGCAAGTGCAAGCCAAGGGGGCATGCAGGCGAGAAGGACCTAATGGGCGAGCGATTGGGTTTGGGACGGGTGTACTACTAGCGAAAGTGCCGAATGGACAACATTCGAAGCGTATGCACCCCCCGGTTGGTGATGGGTATCCTTAGTCCCAACTCCCAAGATGAAACACCAAGGGAGCCAAGTTCGTTATGCGGTTATGTCCGTTCACATTAATATGCTGATTTTCAGGTCGTCCCAACTTGATTGGGAAATAAACGCGGGGTAGGATCGTTTCACCCTTCGGCTATTTTGATTACCTACAAGCACGAGTATTTCCTTCACTATCCCCAGTGGAGTCGCCACTGTGAGGGGGTCGAAAAAGCACGAGGCTAATGCGTGACCTCGTCCCTCGTGGGTGTGACGCTTCTTTTTTGTCAAATCAAGTGTAATTGGATTTCCTGTGAGTTTACACCCAATTGACTAGTAATATAGGAGTCGCCATTCAGTTTTTAACGACAATGAGAAAAACTGACAAAACCCGGTTATCGTGACATAAAAGGAGTGCAATTATGTTTGACCACGACGGCCGTAGGTTCCCTTGTGATCCCTGGTGGTGGGGATCGCTCAACGTACACCCGCAGGGTAGAGATTGAGGGTTCGGGGGACTGTAACTACTGAGAGGAGTACTCGCTCTTCGATAACTCCAGAGGCAGGATATCCTTACTAGCTCAGCATAAATAATTGAAGGGACATGCGTTAACTATTAAACTAATCTGAGTTGATTTTATCAATATGCAACATATAGTACTAGATCGAACGCGATTATCTGACTTAGATTGTTTTAAGGGACCTAGCATGATAATCCAATTTCCCAAAAATATCATATTTATTAAGCGTGATCGAACAATCAGATTTTAGTTAGTTTAACAGCTCATAAAAGGGCGAGGAAAGCAATTAAACCATGGAAAAGGGACACATTACGACGCGCCCTTGAGAGGTGCGTCACGGTTCTCAGAAAACTAACCACTTTGACTTTGCTATTTCTCCTTTTATTTAACGAATCTCAAATTATGGGACGGGATACGTTCTGTTCGATTTATGGATCGATTGCGACAGAACGCGTGATCAGTTTTGCAGCGTGAGGCTTAGGCTTAGGGGTTTAGAGTCAATACTCAGAATATAATTGTGTGTTGTTGTGTTCTTTTCACGTCGAACTTAAGGCCCTATTTATAGAAAAGAGTTCGTGGAAAGATAGAATTGCAGAACTCTAATCCACGAGGAATTAGGAAAAAACACGTACCAGGTATTTTCAGCGCCCAGGCCTGGGCGCCGAAGATTTTGGCGCCCAGAGCCAGGCGTTTAAAATAGGGTCTGGGCTGTTTTTCTTAGTCAGATTCGGATTCCTAGAATCCGGAGTATTTGAGATTTAATTGAGTCCTTTAGTGCGTATTAACCTTGTGACGGGATGCGTCTGGGCCCGTTACGAACTCTAGGCTCGTTAGGATTTTAATTAATACGTGACTCTTACTTTCGAATTATATTAGGAATAGGATTCTCTCGCAATTTCTATCACATTTAGGATTTATGTTGGAGTGCAACACCTAATTCTGACAGGTTTCTATCTTTTATGACTTGCCACTTTTAACAACTACCCATTACTGCAATTACTATTTTTAGCAGGTTTCCATAAATAGCAGGTTTCTATAAATTGCAGGTTTCGGGTGTAATAAAAAGGGGAATTGAGATTCGTTATTTTATAGGAGATGCGTTGTCAAGTGGAGATTTACGTTTTCATCATCGAACCTTCCCTTTCGGGAATGGGGACAAAAGTAGGTGTCTACACATACAATGTGTTTTAACTAACCAATTATGTGGGCCATTCATGATAATGAATGGGTGAATGGTATATATATTGTATATGTACTGTTTTGCAAGGTATGAAGTGACTAGTATGGCCCAAATAGGATAGAAAATATGGTCTGCATACCATTAATTTGAATGTAATTGGTCTAAAGCACCAAATTTGTTTTTCAATTTAAATATGGTATGTGTACCATCAAATAGTTGTAATTAAATTATAGCTTATCCTATTTGAAGAAAATGGCGCCTCCCACGGTGAAATTCAAGACGAAGTTTCCATTTTCGAGACGGACTTTGAAGTTGAAGCTTCAAGATGGAGTCGGGCCATACTAGATCACATTTATCTTATGCATGCTTTAAGTTATTTATTGCTTTAAATATGTCTTAATTATGCATGAGATTGTGGCTTGATTATGTTGCATGATTAAGGATTTTAGTTCACTTAAAATCTAACCAACATAATAAGAGCCTTAAGTTCCAAACTTAAAAATTGAGTTAAAAGGTGCCATGCCAAAATATACACTTGCTTGGATATCCTTTACATCAATCTAGTAATAGTTTTCGCTCAGCGAGGTGTTACTTATTGGTCCTAAAGGGGCAAGGTACACAAATAATTGTGAGTACATGTTAGTTTTGGTGAAACTCAACGATATAAGTAAGGAGTCCTTTTATGTCGTGGCAAAATCGATAGGTTTACCTAATAAGTTCTTAGACGTACCTATCAACCAAGAGTAGTTTCTAGACTATTAGCAAAAGGCGTTTGCTTACCTAAAAGATTTTAGAATTGAGTCTAAATACATAATGTGCTTAATTCTTCAATGGATTTTAGGATCTTGGAATCATTTTATTCACACCTGCTGGAACACATAACTTGAATAAAATGCTTAATGAACATTGAATTATGCATGTATGCTAGAATTTAAGTTTATTAAGAGAAACTGTGAATGATTATTTATTTGTTTATTCTTTTCAATTGTAGTTTTAATTATGGCAAACAACAATTCATTCAACATTCGGTCAATTCTCGAAAAGGAGAAGTTGAACGGGAAAAACTTCCTTGACTGGCAAAGGAACCTGCAAATAGTTCTTATGCAGGAAGAAAAGGAGTATGTCCTGGAAGAGGCGATGCCCGAAGCCGCAGGCGACGGGGTCACTCAGGCAGCCCTCAATTTGGATTGATGCCAACAAGGAAGTGAAATGTCTAATGCTCGCCACCATGAGTGCAGATCTGTAGAAAAAGTTCATCAACTCAGATGCTTTTACGATCATCAGTGAGTTAAAGAACATGTTCCAAGATCTGGCTCGAGTCGAAAGATTCGAGACTCATACGCAAATTCTTGAGACCAAGCTTAAGAAAGGCGAGCCCGTAAGTCCACATGTTCTCAAAATGATTGGACTCATTGAGAATATGAGTCGGCTGGATCAACAATTTTCTCAGGAAATGGCTATAGACACCATCCTCCATTCTCTTCAAAGCGGGTATGATCAGTTCAAACTGAACTACAGTATGAATAGTCTGGACAAAACGCTCATTGAGCTTCACGGTATGCTGAAAACCGCTGAAAAGACGCTCAAAAGTGATAAGCAAGATAAGCTTATGGTGCGTGGGGGAAAGTTCAAGAAATCTGGAAAGAAGAGGAATGCTAAGAAAGGTGGCAACAAGGCCAGCCAGACTAAGCAACCAGCTGGCGCCAAATCTGAAAAGAGGAAGGTCAATCAACCCACTTCTGAATTTGAATGCTTCTACTGCAAGAAGAAGGGGCATTGGAAGAGAGATTGCTTGAAGCTAAAGGAAGATCAGAAGAACGGAACAGTCGTTCCATCTTCAGGTTTTTTCGTTATAGACTGTATACTTGCTAATTCAACTTCTTGGGTATTAGATACAGGTTGTGGCTCACACTTATGTTCCAATCCACAGGGACTAAGAAGAAGTAGAAAGTTAAGCAAGGGTGAAGTCGACCTACGGCTGGGAAATGGAGCACGGATTGCTGCATTAGCTGTAGGAACTTATTATTTGTCGTTGCCCTCTGGGCTAGTTTTGGAACTGGAAGAGTGTTTCCATGTTCCAAGTCTTACTAAAAACATCATTTCAGTTTCTTGCTTAGATGCTAAGGGATTTTCCCTTTTAATAAAAGACAATAGTTGTTCGTTTTATTTTAAAGAGATGTTTTATGGATCTGCTAGATTGGTCAATGGACTTTATTTACTAGATCACGACAAACAAGTTTATAACATAAATACCAAAAAGGCCAAAAAGGATGATTCAGATCTCACCTATCTGTGGCATTGTCGATTAGGCCATATTAATTTGAAACGCTTAGAAAGACTTCAAAAGGAAGGAATTCTAGAACCATTTGACTTAGAGGATTATGGTAAGTGCGAATCATGTTTACTTGGAAAAATGACAAAGCAACCTTTCTCTAAAGTTGGAGAAAGAGCAACTGAACTATTGGGTTTAATCCATACAGATGTATGTGGACCAATGAGTACAAATGCTAGAGGTGGTTTCAGCTACTTTATCACTTTCACTGATGACTTCAGTAGATATGGTTATGTCTACCTAATGAAGCATAAGTTTGAATCCTTTGACAAATTCAAGGAATTTCAGAGTGAAGTAGAGAATCAATTAGGCAAGAAGATTAAGGCACTGCAGTCTGATAGAGGCGGTGAATATCTGAGCTATGAATTTGATGACCATCTGAAAGAATGTGGAATTCTATCAGAATTGACTCCTCCTGGAACACCACAATGGAACGGTGTGTCGGAACGGAGGAACAGAACCTTGCTAGACATGGTCAGGTCAATGATGGGTCAGGCCGAACTTCCAATAGAATTTTGGGGACATGCACTAAATACAGCTGCACTCACTATAAATAGAGCTCCATCTAAAGCTGTCAAAAAGACTCCATATGAGTTATGGTTTGGAAAGCCTCCAAATGTGTCTTTTCTTAAGATTTGGGGATGTGAAGTATACGTCAAGCGATTAATTTCAGACAAACTTCATCCGAAATCTGACAAATGTATCCTTGTGGGCTATCCAAAGGAAACAAAGAGGTATTACTTCTACAATACATCTGAGAACAAGGTGTTTGTTGCTCGAGATGGTATCTTTTTGGAAAAGGATCACATTTCCAAAATGACAAGTGGGAGAAAAATAGACCTCGAAGAAATTCGAGTCGAACAACAAACTCTAGAGAATGCTCAAGATGACATTCAGGATGAAATTCAGAGATGTTTAGAAGAATCTGGTGAGAATCATGGTCAATCTAGAAATGTTACCCCGCGTAGATCGTAGAGATATAGATCTCAACCGGAAAGGTACTTAGGTATTTTAACGAACGAGAGCTATGGCGTTCTATTACTTGAAAGTGATGAACCTGCGACTTACAAACAAGCTATGACGAGCCCTAGCTCCAAGAAATGGCAAGAAGCCATGCAATATGAATTAGACTCCATGTCTGAAAACCAAGTTTGGGATTTGGTCGATTTGCCAGATGGTTACCAAGCCATAGGAAGCAAATGGGTTTTCAAACTGAAAAGGACAAGGATGGGAAACTTGAAGTTTTCAAAGCTAGATTGGTTGCAAAAGGTTACAGGCAAGTCCACGGTGTGGATTACGATTAAACCTTTTCACCAGTTGCAATGCTGAAGTCTAT
Source organism: Spinacia oleracea (assembly GCF_020520425.1). NCBI lineage: Eukaryota > Viridiplantae > Streptophyta > Magnoliopsida > Caryophyllales > Amaranthaceae > Spinacia > Spinacia oleracea. The sequence goes on from NC_079491.1 coordinate 36,194,720, forward strand.
TCGGATAATGTTAGCAATCACTGCATATTACGATTACGAAATATGGCAGATGGATGTCAAAATCGCTTTCTTAAACGGCGTTTTAACAGAAACTGTGTTCATGACACAGCCTGAAGGTTTTGAGGATCCAAAGAATGCTAAAAAGGTATGCAAGCTAAAGAAATCAATCTACGGATTGAAGCAGGCATCAAGGAGCTGGAATATACGTTTTGATGAAGCAGTCAGTGACTTTGGTTTCATCAAGAACGCAGACGAATCTTGTGTATACAAGAAGGTCAGTGGGAGCAAAATTGCTTTTCTAGTATTATATGTCGACGACATATTACTTATCGGAAATGACATTCCTATGTTGAACTCTGTCAAGATTTGGCTTGGGAAACGTTTTTCGATGAAGGATCTAGGAGAAGCACAGTACATATTGGGCATCAAGATTTACAGAGATAGATCTAAAAAGATGATTGGACTTAGTCAAAACACTTATATCAATAAGGTGCTTGAAAGATTCAAGATGGCAGACTCCAAGCGAGGCTACCTACCCATGTCTCATGGAATGACTCTAAGCAAGACTCAGTGCCCAAAAACACTTGATGAGCGTAGACGAATGAATGGGATTCCATATGCATCATTGATTGGTTCAATTATGTATGCTATGATATGTACACGCCCGGATGTTGCGTACGCACTCAGTGCTACAAGCAGATACCAGTCAGACCCAGGAGAGGTACATTGGACTGCTGCCAAGAACATTCTGAAGTACCTGAAAAGGCACAAAGATGACTTCCTGGTCTATGGTGGAGATGATGAATTAATTGTTAAAGGCTATACGGACACAAGCTTCCAAACCGACAAAGATGATTTCAGATCACAGTTTGGGTTTGTCTTCTGCCTCAACGGAGGTGCAGTAAGCTGGAAAAGTGCTAAGCAAAGCACCATTGCGGATTCTACAACTGAAGCGGAGTACATTGCTACACATGAAGCAGCAAAGGAAGCTATATGGCTAAGGAAGTTCATAGGTGAACTTGGTGTAGTCCCCTCCATTAAAGGACCAATAGCCCTGTATTGTGATAATAACGGAGCTATTGCACAGGCAAAGGAGCCTAGACACCACCAAATAGTCAAGCATGTACTTCGTAGATTTCACCTTCTACGAGAGTTCGTTGAAAGAAAAGAAGTTGAGATAAGCAAGATTGGAACTGATGACAACATATCAGATCCATTGACTAAACCTCTACCGCAGGCGAAGCACAACTAGCACACTGCAGCTTTGGGAATCAAGCATATTGGAGAATGGCTTTGATGTCCTTATTTAATGTTTTAAATTTTTAGAGTTTAAATCTTTGTAAAACATTATTGGCTAATCATTCACAATAAATGAATAGAATTCATTTTTTCATTTAATTTGTGGTTTATTAAATGATGAGTCCCTTCAATTTGACGATATATTCAAGATAGACTGTCAGGACCAGTCCTGTGACTAAGAAATGTCTATCAAGTGAACTTGAATGTCAAAGGTTGAAAATGATCCCTGGTCGGAGTTTTCTATAAAATTGGACGCATAGAAAACGTTAGACGACTAGAATGCAAGATGACTAGTAGTTCTGTTTCTTGAACTATGTGGACATGGCAATGTCATAATCATTTGCATAGATACTTACTTTGGGAAGACTAGTATCGGACAGACCTATGAAACTTTACTGTAAGAGATGAAAATCTGTCATAAGTAAATTTCATTAAAATTATTAGACACTAAATCCTCAATACCTGAGTGATTTGAGATTACTTGTTTGAGAACTGGTTACTTTGACGTTGACCAACCGTCGCACCGTAAAAGGAGGCTATAAAGGCAACGCTCAGGTAATCACTTATCAAACGAAGTCTAATCTCAAGATCGCAAGATTGGGATTGTCCTCCCATAAATCGGGATGAGATGCTTAAAAGTTGTACAAGGCCACTCGGAGAGCTAGAAACTGTAAAATGCATGGCCGTGCTCGGATGAATCATAGGCTATGATTATCTGTTTATTTGATCAATTGAACTCTGAAACCGGGAAACACCTCTGGACATAATAAGGATGACAACTCTTACCTTATATTCAAGAGAAAGCATCGAGCGACAAAGGAATTAGGTAAATACACACTTGTCCCTAAGGACAAGTGGGAGACTGAAGGAAATAATGCCCTTGGTCCAAGTATGCATTCAATGTTAAGTCTAATAAATGCGGTTCAGTATTAATTAACAAGTTAATAATTCAGTGAGATCAAGTGAGCTGAATGCCTAGCTAGAGGTCGCTTCAGTTCAAGTGTAATTAATGATATTAATCCACAACTTACTCTTGACTGAACCCGTAGGGTCACACAAATAGTACGTAAACGGATCAAGTATTTAATGGCATTAAATACTCCATCTATGGATATTCGGAATCGACGGATCTTGGTTTCAGTGGGAGCTGAGATCGTCACAAGCAAGAAAAGAATACTCCGGAAACTATGATATTACCGGAAACGGAAATATGGATCGTATCGGAAATATAAATATAATCCAAGTCGTAGATGTTGCCGGAAACGGAAACATGGTACGTATCGGAAAATATTATCGGAAATGGAAATATTGCCGGAATCGGAAATATTGCCGGAAATGAAAATATTGTCAGAATCGGAAATATTATCGAAATCGGAAAATAATTCCTGAAACGGAAATATTAAATATTTGTTCGAAACGGAAATTAATTCCGGAATCGGAAATATTAAATATTGTTCGTATCGGAAATGAATTCCGGAACCGGGAATTTAATCGGAAGCGTATCGTACGAATAAGCATCGGACGAGGCCTGCCGGACGAAGGCCCAGCACGAAGCCGGGCCATCGCCCAGCAAGCAAAACGCGCGCCACACGCCAAGCCAAGGCAGCGCCCATGCCCACCGCAAGGTAGGCCCAGCGCGCGCCAAGGCCATGGTTGCGTTGTGGGCCTCGTGGCGTGGGCTGAGCGCGCGCGCGCATAGGCGCCCCTCGTGGGCTGCCGTGCGTGTGTGTGTTTGTGTTCATGCACGATTCCTAAAGCTATTAGGATTTGGTATATGATTAAATTCCTAATCCTAAAAGGATAAAATTAATTAATTAGAGTTCTTATAGGATTCTAGTTTAATTAATTCGTATCCTAGTAGGATTCCAATTCCCTTTCCATACCTCTATAAATAAGAGCCTAGGGTCATAATTTATAGACACAATTGAAGTATTCTAAAAGGTAAGTTTTTGAAAGAAAAATTCAGCCATACATTTGCTACACAATAGCCGAAAATTCCTAGTAACCTTAAGGGCGATTCTAGTTGGTCAAACTTGAGGCGGATCCGGACGTACTGTGGACTATCTACGGAGGGACGACACTTGGAGTCCTGAAGACTTGTTCTTGTTCGGTTCGGGCGCAGCTAGGGAGGGCACGCTACAAAGTGTATGCACCTAAAGTATGCTAAATGATTATGTGTAAATAATATGTTTCCTGGCATTAAGGTTTTTCCGCATGATTTATGTTTTGTCATATGTATCATAACCTAACATGTGTTGCAACAGAATGGGAAGGTGATTGCATATGCGTCGCGTCAATTGGAACCTTATGTGGCTAATTACCTTACCCATGACCTAGAGCTAGCTGTATTATATTCGCTGTGAAGATTTGGAGACATTACCTTTATGGGGCAACATGTAAGATCTTTACCGACCTAAAAGTCTGAAATTTTGGCAAAAGGGTCCAGTTTAATCTTGGGAACAACATTGAAAATGAGTACTGCTTTCCACCCTGCGACCGATGGACATACTGAGAGGACTAAACAAATAATGGAAAATATGTTGAGAGCCTGTGCGATTGAATTTAAAGGTAGTTGGGGAGACCACCTAGATTTGATTGAATGTCCTTACAATAATAGTTACCATGCGAGCATTAAGATGACACCCTTTGAGGCAATGTATGGAAAGAAGCGTAGAAGTCCCACTTGCTGGAATGATTTTCGTGAAAATATTGTATTGGGGACAGAATTCGTTGAAGGAGAAATACCCAAAGTTATTCCCTGAGATGAGTTACGAGGGCGTAACTCGTTTTCTTTAAGGGGGGTAGAATGCGATATAAATTCGCGCTTTTTACCTATTTTTATGGTACTTTAATGCATTTTTTATACTTTTTTTAGGAAATTATACATGTTGATGCAAAGTAAATAAATTCCCCACAAAAGAAAAAGGTGTTCATGAGTAACACAAACAACTTTAAGTTGGCAAAAGAGTGCACATGAGTAGCACAAGTACTTATCTAGTAAGAATGAGTTAAATACTTTTGAAAAATGTGTGAGTTCTAGTGTCAAGTTTCGGGACGAAACTTGTTTTAAGAGGGGTAGATTGTAATCCCCCTTAAATTTATAAAGTTATTAATATATTTTAACTACGTACTTAGACACTTTGGTTGACAGAGGGTGTCGGTGTCGGATCCTCCGACACTTCAACACGACATGACACCCAAATATATAGTAGCCTTATATGAAATTTCATATATCTCGGGTGTCGGATCCTCCGATCCCTTGTCGGCCACACTCCAACAAGAGTATGAGAAACATAGTATTTTAACATATAATTAATTATATTTAAATAAAATTTGTAAAATTTAGTAATAAATATATACATTGAATGTATATTTATTTTATTTAAATGCATTTCAAATAATGATTTATGAAATCAAACATTAGAATCATAATTCGAAAACGATTTGAAACATAGAAACAATTCGGTTTTAGAAAAGTATTTCTATTCGGGGTTGGACTCTAACACTTTCAAAATTAGAAAAGGAATATTAATCCTAGCCTAATTAAAATACCTAAGCCCAAATAAACCCCAAACCCAAAAGTTTACCCACACAACAAATTCTCTCTCCTCACTTTTCAAGTTTCACGTGGAAATTATCTCCTCCTTTATCTTCTTCTCTTCACGTGTTCTTTTCTTCCTCTCTCTCTTCTTACAGACGCCGAACACCAACCACCACCACCACCTGTTCGATGCTGCTGCGCCGGTCCCTTGCCGCGCCGCCTTGCAGCACCGCCTTCTGGTAAGCCTCATCTCCCTTCTCACCTTCGTTTTTCTTTCCTCTCTTTCGTTCTTTCCCTCCTCCTTAATTGTGAATTTCTGTTTGTTGTGGCAACCAGCACCACCGCACACACCACCAGGCCTTTCCACCACCCATCCGCATCTCTACTCGCCAGCCCTGCCGCCGTCGTGCCCCTGCCCGCCGGCCATCAACTCTCCCTTCCTCTTTATTTGGTTAATTTCTTAAACCCTAAGCTAATTAAATGTTATAATTATGTTTTATTAATTTAATTTATGTTTTCTTGAAGTAAATGTATAGTTTTTATAATTCAATTATGAATTCCAGATTTATATGTTTTACATAATTGAATTATTAAATTTCAGATTACATAATTTGATTGAAATAAGAATTTGAATTATTTAAAGCATGAATTTTAAGGCTTTAATGGTTTTAAGTCATGGTAGAATGATTTGGAATTATTAAAACTATTATTTTTATGCCATAAGCATGATAATTTGGTTTTGTTAAAGCTTTAAATGAGTTTATATTGCTGGAAATTTAAAGGATAATGTACGTTTTTGAAGAGTTTTTAATGAATTTCAATCTTTAATATGATAATTAGTATGATAGGAGATTAAATATCCAAGTTTTGATATTGGGGAAGGTGCTAAATATGTTTAGGATGCATTTAGAATACTTTATTATTGCTGTGAATTATTGGAAGTTGATTGAGAATCTTTATTGGTTGTTTTAGGCGGAGAATTCTCTGTAGGCGACTTTTGAAAGTGTTAAAGTGGCCTATCAATTTGTTTACACAAGGTATGTACATACCTGTGTGTTTGTGGATTTGTGTTATTATTGAAACCATGTTCAATATGTCTATGAACTTGGTTGTGTTGAAATTTACATGTTTAATGTCGTTGGATGAACATGTTGAACATAGAGTGTATTATGAGAATTATAACATGTTAGCATGGATGATTGGTGCAAGCATGTCAGTTGGGAACTTTATATTATTTTATATATATTGGTTTAGATCAATTGATCGTTGTTCCCTTTTAGCATTTCACTACTTTATGAGGGCGGAGGACCTTGTTTAGTAAGTTGATACTTTACACCTATATAAAGGTGGTTAACTGTTGTTAAAGGAATGGTTGAATTAATTGGAATGAGTTCTTTATTGATAACTTTGTGATCGCTTACCTAATTCCAAGATAAAAACAGTTGTGAATACTTGTTGATTATATGATTTATGTGATTTTCGAGTCATAACAAGTATTAATTAGTAAATCATGTAAAGTGAAACTAGGTAGCAATATCTTTAGACTATGCACGTCTAAAGTGACGGACAATCAGGAGTTGGGGTCATGGATCGTCTATGGCTTTTTCTGGGACCGGGTTGATCAACGATTCTATTTTATTTAGTGGGGTCATTGGGGTTACGGAGTCGCGCCCCTACCTCGTCTTCCTTGGTGAAGGCTTCTAGTAGACAACTCGATCCATTGACTATTTCAATTAATATAATATTACTGTTATAAAAGTCTAGTCCAGTCTAGTCAAACGTGGCCTTCAAGTTAATATGTTTTGGTTGTCCTTACTTATGCTTTATTAGTATCATGTTAGGAATATTTATTCATTGATTTAGTATGTAGTACTCAGCTTTGCAGATTACGTGCGTTGTTTGTGTGTGTTGGTCATGGCTATGCCTTATTGGTCCTGTGATGACCCATTTTGGTGAGAAGTCTGTTAGGATCAATAAACATTGCCCATCTACAGGTTTGAAGATGATGCATCGTTGGGTTCGGGACTAGAGAGCTTGTATTTAGTTTTGATTTGCTAAGTTGACTTTGGTTTGTTTAATGGGACTTTAAACTTGTTGAACTAGCTACATTGACTTTATTTTCGTTGATTGGTTTTGGAGTTAACTCTGTAGTTGATTATTTATAAACTTAAAGTTAGTTTTAAGTTTTCCGCTGCAAAATTCTGAATAAGTCGTTACGTTTTCACACGGGCGATAACACTTTGATAATTCTCTACATTTATATTTATTAAAAAGGTTATTCTAGAAAAAGGGAGAATTTTCGGGGTGTTACAGATAGGATTTTCACTCGACTCAACTTGACTTTTGCCTCGAAATTATTAAGTGAATATAACGAGAAATTTGGTATAAACAATTTTAGTTGTGATTTTCAAAAAACATACTTGTTTAGAAAATTTTGCTTTAGGTGAACGTCAAAGTTTTTTTAGCATGACCGGTGTTAGGTCGTTCATTAGTGCGTCATTAGAAGGGCTAATGGTCACTTACAAATCATAGTTTAAGCATTGAGCATATTTCAAAGGCTTCTGCGCGAACTGAACCAGGGGCGCTATTCTTGCGCCTACAAGGCCGACGCTGAAATTTTATAGCGCCTGCAGGTTGTTCCAAGGCTTATTCGTGTTGTTGTTTTTGGTCATTTTAATTTTTCCATAGTTGATTTTGCTGAATTAGGCCCTTTGCTTGAGCATTCGTGCACTGGAACATTCAGAGTTCCGGCACAAAAGTGTAATTTGTACGTATTGGCCTTTGGGTTAATTTGTAAAGACTACTTGGACTTATTTTCATGACCATATTCGAGAATTTAATCCCGCGCAAATACCTTCGGCGCAATTTTGAATACGTGCTTATAATGGGTACTTATGACTAGACAACCGTAACGTAGAAGCGAATTCGTATTAGTCGTCGAATTAGTTGCACGAATTTCGATATTTTAAATTTAATACTTTTAAGCACACAAAATTTTCACGAAATATGCAAACGCGCGCTGGAAAATTCTCGCGTTGGGGTGAGCAGTGCAGGAAATTTCTCGCGCAGGTCAGACAGGCGCTGAAATTTTCTAGCGCCTGTAGGCTTTTTGTCTTTCGTAATTTTGAGACAGAACGACTAAAAAGAAGCATGCTTGCTCAAAGGAGGATCACATCCAATACGAGAAGGATGATAATGCGGTTGTTTCAGAACTTTATACAAATGCTACAGAAGAAAATATTTCAAAAAAGTAAGAATTTAAAATTATATAGAGAGTGAGCAGCATTGGAAAATTATCACGTTGTCCTGGCAGGCGGTATTATTTTCTAGCGTTTGTCCAGGTTTGCGGAGCACGAAATTTCGGTTGCTTTGATGCGCAACTATTATTTATATTTGACCTTTGAAGCATTTTTTTGTATTGACACTGTTGACCCTAAACTATTGGTTGGTTAATTAGTTTCACATAGCACGTAATATTCTACACGAAACTAACAGTTAGCATGGATTCAGCATAATGTGTAAATAGTTTATGCAAGTCTCTAAGGTAATTTAGGCTGAGTGTCGAGGTACCAAGTCTATCGTTAATTTCTTACAGGCCCCGATCGAGGTAGTCAAGTTCATGTTCGTATTTTACCATAAACTGTAACACCCCCGATTTACTAACTAGAAATAAATAAGAATAATATATACTTTATAAAAATTTGCGGAAGCTTACACCTAAATCGGAGGTATCACCGCCACACTTGACTACATTATCAAGTGCTAAGGCTTACAAAACTCAAACTGTTACAATTCGATTACTAGGTGGTCTATTTACAACTGTACAACTGAATAATATTAAACTGTCATAAAAGACTAAACGATAGAACTTGTGCTCCTTCAACTTGTAACTGCATTCTTCACGATCAATCTGCTCCAGTCAATCTTGACTGCTCACCATAGTGGACAAATTCCAAAAGGGTCGTCGCAGGGCCACCATAAGAAAAAGACATGGCCGCAAACACACATAACAAAATAACACACACGTCAGCAAAAGCTGAGTAATCACCTGTAATATAACAATATATAGTAATAGTTGCTCACTTAAATAATGTAGTACGAGACTACATCACACAAATAATCCCAAAGATATCATTCACTCAATACTCTATAGATATTCTCTTCGACTAGACCTCAAAAGAATTGATATGATCCTTTCCTCTACTAAACTCACTTAAACCAATATACGTGCCTTGCTCTTTGTTCTACACCTAGCCTTGGACATGGGTGATTCGAATAAATAAACCAACAAGTATAAAAACTTGAAACTCTCAATAGCTACTAAGAAAGACTCTCTGAGTCAAGACCACTTTTGGACCAAATCCCACTTTTGGAGATATAAAGAAAAATAAAGATTGTATCTTGCTCCTCTACTAATGGATATCATCTCCTTACCAACATGCCAAGGACTAAGGTTTATAACGCCGAGCCTCAAACCAAAAATATAATAATCATTCTCAATCTTGATCTCGTAATACGGTCAATATAATCGATACCCATTATGAGTGAATAAATCTATACTTTCCAATACTGACACGAGATCCCAAAATACTATATTACGATATAATTTAGCTCTGCCTAAAATAACCAAACTCATTCGTACAACTAATACCAATCATTAACTTATAATTTGCATCCCAAAATATTACTTGATCGCCTTGATCATGCGGAGTACATAAACTTAATTCTTTGATGGAAAATAATAGTACTCATCCATACTACGTACACTGGATCATCAATAATCCTATATCTAAACTAATAATTAGCATAATTAACACAACATTATGGCGTATACTAATAATATAAAGTCAATCACACAAATAATTGGTAATAATAATAACATATGTATAGGCGTGCGTGATTACCTTCCGAGATGATAATACCAATATAATACGTAACAATTTCACAATACATCATTCCACCCACAACACACGATAACTAGCGGAACTCATCAGATACGAATTACGGTAGTAGGTTCCAAATTTTGATAAGCAACAATGAAGTATGATAATTAACAGTAGAAAACTAAATGGGTTTGATAAAGAAGAATAGAAGATGGAGTCCTATATGAAAATCATATACGGTGATGTAGGGGGAAAATATCAAAACTTGATTTGCTCTCAAAGTCTCTACGCAAAACAATAGAGAAGAGAGGCGGAAGAAACAAATATAAAACAAGATGGAAAAATAATTAGGGTTAATGGATTATATATAGGTGCTCGTAATAAGAGTCCTACTAATTTTAAAATAGCGTTTTTAAACTTCTGAAAATATTAAAAGAGACTAGCTAAAAACGGATATAATTATAGTTTGACTATAAAATATATTTTACAAAATTATAAAATATTGGGGTATTACATAAACGGCCTATGTGGTATGGGTTGAGGTAACGTATACCTAGAATGTACATAGGAGGCAAGCGATTTTGTTTGGGATAGATAGACTACTTTAGAATGTGCCGAGTGGACAACCCCAAAGCGAGGACATCCCTCGTGGAGGTTAGGTAACTTAGTCCAGACTTCTGAGATGAAACATGCCAATGAAATCAAGATTCGTGCGGTTCTTCCCCTATATTCGTTGTGGTTCTACAATGCATTAGAATTTCAGATCGTCCCAACGTAATAAGGAAATAAAGTGGCGCAGTATTTTTGCTCATGTCTTCGGCGCACTACTTGCAAAGTATTTTTCTATACTCTCCAGTGGAGTCGCCACTATGAGGGTGTCAAAAAGGTGTGATGCAACAACCAGATGCAAAACCTATATTTTATAAAAATGGATTGCATACGGTTCATTGATTTTCTTATCTATTTCCTCGCATGTGGAAATATTAATAAGTAATAGGAATGCCTGGGTGGCCATAGCCTCCTTTTACTAGATTGTGGAGCCGTCATTCAGTTTTTCTACGTTCTCGGAGAAACCTGACACAACCCGGATATTGTGATACATAAGTAGTAGCATAGGCCAAGGCTCACGTATTTGACCACAATGATCGTAGGTTACCTTGTGATATTTATTTGGAGATCTCCCAATGTACATCCACATAGTAGATATTGGGGGTTCGGGGGACATTAGTGCTCAGTATTAGCCCATGTGTCGGACCTTACTAGTCTAATGTATCGTAACAAATAACAGGAAAGGGACATATGTTAGATTTACATTACTAATCTGGATTGATTTTAATGCACAGAAATTAACTAAACAGCGTCAAAAGATGATTTTTAAGTTAATTTAAGGTACCTAGCAAGATCCAAATTGTCCTGAGCTTATCTTATTAGGCGTGATAATTAACCAAATTAAGTGAACAATTTATAGTGGTGATGAAATCAATTAAAAGTTAATGCAATTTACAATATAGTTTTGGCTATACTGCAGTTCTCAAGAACACAAACCACTTGCCTTTGCTAGATCTCTGTTTAGATTTAGAGCTCCTTGGTGGTTGATTGATAGGTTCCGAGTCTTGGTATGAATCATCGAGAGTATCCCCTTAGATTGCTCCTTAGATTCCCCTAGTTAATTAGGCTAAAGATCTGGCTATAGTCTAGCTTGGAAACAGGAAGATTTGGGTGTGAGTATCGGCAGAGGCTTGATAACAAGAGTTAACAAGTCTTAGAGCGATTAGGAACGTAGGGACGTGTTTAAGCTTCGGTTGACAGTCAAGCTTAGAATTGGGTGAGAATGAGTGAATAATTCCGGAGGTTTTAGGCTTCTATTTATAGTGTAAATTGGCCGGGTAAAGTTAGACGTATGAAGAGTTAGAAGTTTGCTGAAATCAGACTGCAAGCGCTAAAATATTCTAGCGCCTGCCTAGATAGCACTGGAAATAAGTGGCGCTGACCAGGTGGCGCCAGATATGTTACTTTCCATGACAGATCTGGAATATTCTGGAACTTTTGTGAATATTTGTGATTGTGCGAAACAAAAATTGCAGCTTGAGAAAAGACAAGCACTGGGATACAGCGTTAGAATATATTGGCTCAAGCCTGTTGGCGCTATAAATGTCTAGCGATGATAGGTTCGCGTAGAGCATATTCTAGATTCTCCGTTTTATTTCGAATTCTATCTCTTTTCTTACGGTTATAACTCTTCTAAAATATTAATTGGAGTGCAATTCTATCTTTTAGTTAATATTTATCTTGTTTGGGTTCTATATTTAGTAGCTACTTAGAATGGCAGTTACTATTTTTGGCACTTACTATGAATGAAAATATCTCTTCAAGGACCGTTTCAGGCAGATGTAGGATGTTCGTTGCTTAATCAAGAGAGCGTCGACAAGTGGTTTCTAGTTTCATCATCGAACTTTCCGCTTCGGGCCAGGGGTCAAATGTAGGCGTCTACATGGCTTCAATCTAGCGTCAGCTGCCCAGAAAGTTCCTTGTCTTTTGTTTGCAGAAGACAACCTAGTCTTCTACAAAGGAACACCTACAACATGCAAAAACTTAAATGTAATAGTTGACTAGTTTTGTTCACTCTCTAGTCTGTTGGTGAACTTCCACAAATCAACACTTGTTTTTCTCAAAACAGATTCCAAATGGAAAAAAAATATACATTATCTAGCACCTTCAACATGACGAAATCCATGTCATTAGGAAGATATTAAGGAACACACTTCTCTTCATATAAGCCTTCTAAATAAGACTATAATAATATTATGCAAAAAAAATTTAAATAAAATTAGTCATTGGCATGGTCATACCTATCCAAAGCAGGAAGAATGAATCTTATCCAAAGTACCTTGGAAGCACAATCAGCTTACATTTGCTCCTATTTCCTCCTTCTGCAAAATCCTTGTAAGGATATAGTCCATAGAAACTTATTTTGGAATCAAACATCAAAGCATACCACAACACCTTTAATCGCCTGGAATAAAATTGTCAGCCAAAGTCTTAAGGAGGTCTAAACCTCCAAAAAACTCGACCTCTTCCTAGCAAAACTATGGTGGAAAATTCTCACTTAGCCCGTGGGTTTCTCTTATTAGAAAAAGTATTTGTGCAACACTTCCTTTTTTTAGTATAAAGAAAAACAACAAGACTCTTAAATACGGCATAACATTTTAAATTAAAGATAACTCTTACAAAAAGGAATTACATGGAAAATAAAGAATAGAAAATCCATCAACTTCTGGTTTAACAATTGGGTTGCCCTAGATAACTTAGCTCCACTTCTTGATAAAAATATTAATTCGATCGACAACTCATCATGGGTATCAGATTTCATATTGCCTACCTCTACCAAACAACGGGACGTAAAAAAATTATCGTCTCTTATCCCACCACATTTGGTCTCAAAATTTTAAGGTCTCCCTATTCAGTTACATCAAACAAACGATCAATCTGTATGGGGTTTATCCACGACATGAGTTTTCACTATGAGATCATCTAATTGTTTAACACATAGCAACAAAATGACAATGTGCTTGGATATGGAAAGTTAGGTATTTCTCCTAAACTTCTAATCTTCCTATGGAAAATCTTTCAAACAACATTCTAGTAAGAGAAACACTTTTCAAAAGCCATATAATACCATTTGATGTGTGCCCAATTTATGACACTTATACAGATAACCTAAATCACCTTTTCGTTCATTGCCCATCCTCCAACTTAATGTGGAACTATAGACTGATTTCTCCATTCAACCAAGAGATCTCTTAGAAATCTTAGATTCACTTGGAAAATGTTCATCTACACTTAAAAAATTCATCGTTCTTATTTGGGTCTTATGGAAAGAATGTAATGATTGTATTTTAACAACACAAATTTTATTCTGCACATAATTTTCATAAAAGCATATGCCACTTTTACTGAATGAAAACTTGTTCGGATTTATGCTAATCTAATTAACAAAGCGAAAGAACAATTCCTAATCAGAATCACATGTCGAAGTATAAATAAAATGAAGCATACATTCAATATGTGTACTCCTACTAGCCTCACGAACACGAAAAAGAACACCATGTGTAGTTCCTCTATAATAGTCCACCGACACGTTCGGATCTGCCTTGATTCCGTTAGCTTAGACCTTTCACAAGGTATTTTGGCTATAGTGGAAATTATTCACACTTAGGATTTTCTCTCACCGCACGCAAAACTCTAATTAGGGTTCCAATGTGAATTGTGTCATATGGAAAAATATATTAGGGTTTAGTAAATAAACCCTTTGGCAAGCTAGTGTAACCGGCCACATGCGTGCACACAATCCATCACACATTCGCATGGGCTAGCAAGCCATGGGATTTGTTGTCGCCCAACGCTGATGCTTTGGTGTTGTTTTGCAGCGCTTTGTTGCGCCCGCCAAAGGCAAGCCGTGGGGCGCGTGCTTGCTGATGCTTGTACGTAGCATCTCTCCAATGCCCATGGGACTTCCGCGCTGCGCGCTTGGCACATGGGCTGGCAGCATTGCTAGGGGCCTCGTACACGTGCTTATGGCCTTGCGACCATAATTCATCGTATAGTCCTTGACGATCTAACGTCGTACGATACGAGTATTCGTGTGACCCAAACCACGATATGCACAATACGATATACGATTACGATCCAACTACTTATCGTGTATTAATGTTTTTCCGAACTAAATTTTTGATTAGTCATTAAATGAATTTTCGGTTCATTTAATCCGACGATCCGTTATACGACATTGGTGTGACCTTGTAGGTTTAGTCAAGAGTAAGCTGTGAGCCTAATAGGGATTAGAACTCACTGGTCGGAAGCAATGCTCCAGCTAGTTGTTCTGACCACTTTGATCTCACTTAATTAATTATTCATGTAATTAATCTGACCCTTAATATTGAACCAATGCACCTTGGCTGAAGGGCATATTTCCTTGACAACTAAGGCTGTGAATGGACTCTCTTCAGGTGCTAGGCACCCCCTTATCTTTCATACCACCACAGTCATCGTCCTCCCCTTCACAACCCCATAACACCATTCTAGTCATATGTAATCCTCTCCTGACGGGAGCCTTTAAACTCAATTTTGACGGATCAAGCAAATGTTCTTCACCAGCAGCATGAATCATCATCAGAGATTCAGAGGGTCACTGCATAGTAGCAATCACCTTCAACCTTAGTAACACCCAAGCTTTCATGGCTGAAGCTCTCGCAATCCATAAAGGCATTCAAGAAGCACTTCTCTTTCAAATCAAGTATCTCTACATTAAGGGTGATAATCTACTAGTTTTAAATGTCATTTAAGGTATATGGTCTACTCCATGGAAGCTTCACAACATCATAGTGGATATCAAAGTATTACTACAACAATTCGATGAATGGAATATTAATCACAAATGGAGGAAGGCGAATAGAGCGGCAGATTGGATAACGAATGTAAGACAGCTATATTAATCCTTGTAACAACCCAAATTTATCCCTCAATGTTCAAAATGTTTACTTACGGGATTAGTCTTGCGTGGACCTGGTCCACGATAATATTAGTGTGGATCCAAAACCAATGATTTTCTCTAGCACCCTTTTTGTATCATAGTAACCTATATTTTTAAAAGTTATTTGCAACTTAAAATCATAATTCGAATACAACATGTATCAAAGACACCAATTTGATATTTTTTTTATAATAATCTTAATAAACATGAATAAATTAGAAATAAATTATTAATCTTTTTTATTTTGACATATGGATCAAGTCCATTTAACCATTAGTGTTACTTACATTTAGTTTTCTTAGAAAGGTGCGGTGGTCGGGACTCGGGAGTAGTATATACAACTCCGTACACATACGGAGTTGGTCGGGAATCAGATAGGAAAAATGGAAAATGGGCCCATCATTAGGAGAATGGAGAAATATAAGCATTTGAGTTTTTGTCACTAACCCAAACTCCTCCGTTTATTGAGTATGAGTATGAGTGTGAGCACAAATTCTTGTTTACAAGGGTTGTACAATAAATATTGTACACCAGAGTAAAAGTTAACTCAAAATGTTTAAAAGTTGAGCTCATATATGTAAAAGTTATCCATTTTTTAGTGATAAATTTTTTCATTTTAATAAAACTTATTTCTTCAAAATCATTAATAATGTATAAAATTAATCATTTAACTATTTAAAATGTTTATCTATCAACGTGTTTTTTTATGAATATAAAAGTTAATCCAAACTATGTTAAAGTTACAAAAAAATGGGTAAAAGTTATTTTGGTGTACAATAAATTTATTGTACACCTAGTGCGCGCAAGACCTTTTGGAGTATGAGTATGAGTACGAACTACGAAGTACTCCATAGTCCATACTCCATTAAAGAAGCAAGAAGCAAGAAGCAAGAAGCAAGAAGCAAGCAAGAAGAGAGAGGGAGAGGTTAGTATGGGGGTTTGGGAGTGGATATACTCAGTGACTAACGCCGTCAAGCAGAAAACCCCTGACGTAACGCCGGTGGCAGAGATCTGTCGGCAAAGCTACGATTATTGTCGAGATACCACTGTTCATGTCGCCGGCACCGCCACTGCTAAAGCACGTGAGGTTCACGGCTACTTATCCGATGATCAAGTTCGCGATAATCTTGGACGAGTTGCCGTTAACGTCTCCAAAAACAGCGCCCTTTACCTCGCCCGATCTTATGGTATAACCCTTCCACTTATTCTGCATTTTTTTGAATTTCTGTCGGCATCAATCAAATTTCTTGATATTTTCAGGGTTTATAAACACTCCAGCTGCTTGATCTGTTATTAACAGTAATTATTGTTCTAATTTAAACCTTGCTAGCAATAAGACAATAATTCAGTAACTAATAAAGTGAAATAGCTCCAAGGTTAGATGACATGATTGTGGTTAATTCACTTAAGGAGGAAAAAGTGAGGATTGATATGATTGAAGTTAGCAATACTGATGCATGAATGTTTTTTGGTGTTATGGATTTTGGCAATGGATTGATGGTGTAAGCTGTTGCCTTATAGGTTGTAACTTTCAGGCTTTATGGTTTTTCTAAATCACGGCGAATTAGTTTTAAGAAGTTCTTTGGCTATATAAGATGTGTTTTGTCTACTTAGTTGGACAATTCTCTGAATCGATATGGATTCTTTGAACCTTGGGTTCTTGTAATAAATGTGGTGTTGGCAGCTCTTGGGGTAGGAGTTCTTGGGAGTGAGTTTATTGATACTTCAGGTTGGATTAGACCTGGTTATCGGGCGGGGCGGGTCAGGGTCGATGCGGGTCAAAACAGGGTCGGGTATTGAAAGGGTCATTTTTAGCGGGTCGATAATGGGCGGGTCAAAAGCGGATCGCGGGTCAATAGCGGGTCATTAATGGGCGGGTCAATAAACGAGCAATGAAAAATGAAAAACAAAAGAGCCATGTGCAAGTACAAGTAAATACGAAGCTATACACGTAATTTTTTGTATCGTTACTATTTTAATTTTCAAAATAATTGTAGTATAAGTTTGACCCTATAATGACCCTGTCCAATAAAGGCCCTGTCCAATAAGAGCCCTGCCCAATAAAAGTCCTATTAACTTGACCCTAACCCTATATCCATTGGACTACCCTATCCAATAACCAGGTCTAGGTTGGATGTTATTGTGTAAAAGTATGCATTTAATTCGGCAAGAGTGGAATGGTAGTTGTTAATGTCAAGAACTTAAGGTATAGAATTCAAATGTAAGGTGTATGTGGGTGTTCTTAAGAAATTCCCCCCACCTTTACCAGCAACTCACCAATTTCAACACAACAAATGGAATTAATCTAATTTTGTTGAGTTGAGACACGAATTTGGGACAGAGGATCCGGACTCCTCTTCTTGGGTTGTCACGCTTGATTCCAACCCACAGGCACCTGGAGCATCATTGTTCATTGACTGTGCACCAAACCTTAAGAAAGATCTGCAAATACTACCAATGATCTGCAGGACCTTTTTGTAAGACTATAATAAGGTGCTCACACTCAGCCAAATATATCTTCTTTAAGCAAATAGGGATACTGAAATATCAAAACGGTAAATTCCTCATTTAAAACCAGAGATATTTAGAATCCTCTGCATTTCCAAAGCAAAAGATCTCAGACTTGTATAAATTCACTTGCAAGCCTGAACTGTCAATTTTTTTATGAAACATTGGAGCAACAGATACACAGATTTAACCTCTCGTTGACTACACAGTGTAAAATACTTCAATATCTACTACTATTTGGTAAAAGGAAGTATTGAGGAAATTTCTGAAGTGCATGTGAGAACATCGCTCGCCAGCGTAGGTACTACTGATTAGGTCCTAATTACCAGACTTTACTCTTATTAAGCCAGTATTCATGTACTACTAAGTACTAACTAGTCCAATGAAGTTGTTCATCTAGGAGAGCAGGAGAGTAGGAGATGAGTTGAGCTAAGTCAGCAGATAGGGAGTTCAAGGAATTCAAAGTACCCGGAGCGCCGGGCACGGCTGGCACGCGTGGAGCCGTATTGACATTGATTTCATTTCCTATCAATAGAAGCTTAGTAAACTTAATAAAGTCCATGTTGTATAATACTGTCTAGTCTCCTGAACTCGTACCATAATTCTACTTACCAGTGTCCGGATGTAGGACATTAGCTGGCTGGAGAAAAGGTTAGTCAGCTAACCAACCTAAGTGAGACCTCTGTTGGTTGGAAGTTGCTGACATAGATACTCCATTGAACTTCGCTTTTAAGCGTGGCTACACAGTACACAGTGGTTTTAACTTTTTAAGACATCCGGATTTTGATACAAATGCTTCTAGTTAATTTCTTGTTTTATTATTGGTTGCTGAATACGAAGTATTTCACTAGGAGTGTATTTCATCTGTAGGGGTTGGTCCAGTTATTGATATGGTTTCACAGTCAGTGCAAGAAAAAAAGGCCATTTCATACGAGGAAAGAACAAAGGAATTAGAGACTAAAGTAGCCAAACTTGAGAAGGAGTTAATAGCTGCGCAATCAGAAATACAAAGGTTGACGAAATCCAAACTTTAGTGCTATATGAAATCAAATGCTGATCATTTGTGGTGGAGCAATTTGTGGTTACAAAACTTTTCAACAATTTGATAATTGTAGCTGGAGTGGTGTTGAATCTAAGAGGAAGGAGAAATCAGTTTCAAGTATAGATTGACAATGTGAACGACAAGTTTATGTATTTAGGAATAAAATGATCAGTAACTTTTTTTTTCTTTCCAAAAAGCACAATGGTAGTTATTGATTAATGTCAAAAGTTCTAAGATTTAGTACTAGCAGTGATGAACGTTGGGTATCTTGAAGTATTTTCTCTTCACTTTTGGCATGTTGCTTTATAATCTAGATATATCTTACGTATTATCATATTTTTATACGTAAGATGATCATAGTTATAAAAGGTACTCTAAATTGTGTTAAAACGATGATAAATCATGTTATGCAATACTCTTTTAATATAGATAAATCTAGAGTACTGGTCATCTTTTTATAGGTAAGATAAATGTAGAGTACTTTTTATGATTATTTTTTAAATAGAAGTAAAAGCATTAATGATCAAAGTTATTGGCTTGCGTGAAAGTGACCAGTATTGCAAGTGAAAAAAAACATAGGAAGTACTATGGGAAGGTTTGCATCTAGAAGAGGAACTTGATCTGATGGAAGTTGAAGGAATTATAAATAATTCTTTTGTTCTCACTTACAGTTATAATAGAAGCTTAATTTATGCAAATGCAGGTTGTGCAGTACTCTCCAGTCTCAGTTCCATGTACAAAGTAGGTTCCTTTGAAAAGACTAACTCACACCTTGTATCTGCTAACCAAATTTTCTCCAACCGTAGGACATTGGCCCGCTGCAGAAGAGTTGGGTAACAAACCAAAGGCAGTACCATTATGTAGTGGTTTTAGAAACTGAAACCTCTCACTAAAGCAGAATAGTCCAAAGCAGTACCATTATGTAGTGGTTTTAGAAACTGAAATCACATACAAGTGCATTGAGTTAGTGGCTTGTTTTATGATTGATTCTCAATGTTTCCATTGGATTTTATTGATCTGTATTCTATCTGTTTCATGTGTAGGGGGCGGTCCAGTTATTGATATTTTTTCCCGATCGGTGCAAGATAAAAAGGCTGACTCCCATAAGGGAAGAATTGAGGAATTGGAGACTAGAGTAGCTAGCCTTGAGAAGGAGTTGAGCTCTAAAAGAATAGCTCAACAATTAAAGATACAGAGAGTGATAACCGAGTCGGAATCCCAAGATGAATCCAACTTTAATGCAAACATGAATGAAAAACCAGAGGATGTGCTGAAAATCTTTATGATGCAGCAATATGTGGGTAAAAACCTTTTTGACAATCTGATCATTCCAACCGGTGTTGGATCTGAGAAGAAGGAGAAGGTTGTCTCAAATATACAAGGACACCAATGTGAATGATAAAATAAGAAATGGTCATTTGATGTGTTATTTATTGTGGTGTAGCATGTGTTGTGTATACGAAACCCTCTTGTTTTTCAATGGCAGACGCGTCTGTGTGTATTTGCCACTCGGTATTGTGAAAGGAAGCAAAGAAAGATATTAAATCAATTATGCTTCATAAAATTGCACTTGATTAGTTTCATACAAGAAAGTCCGGTGCACACGATCATAAGCTTTACTCATGTCGATATCAGGCCCGACCCTGTGTGCATAGGCGAGGGGTGCGACCGCCTAGGTTCCAGGGCCAGAAGGGGCCCTTATACGATTTGCGTATAGATATTACGTTGCTATTCGTACAAAATAACGCGCGTAGAAGAAAATAAATTATTATATGGCGCAGTGGTAACTCGAATTTGATTGAATTTTAAAATCTAGGATCGATCTCTGCTATTCCTGCCTTTTCGTATTACTACTCCGTAATTTTAACTGCATCTTTCCTCCTCCTTTTTTTGTCTTTTTCTCCCTCTTCTTTGTTCTTGTCATTTCTTTCTTTTTTATTTGTTTTGAATTTTTGATAAATTTTTTTTTGTCTTAATGTCTGAGAACACAGCAAAATTATTTCTTTCCTAGTATGTTACAAGAATTTAAGAATCCAATGTTTGTAACATACTTCAATTCGTATATGTTTTTTGGAATTTGACGTCTGTAATTCAATAAAAAAAAATATCGATCTAAAAATTATCAAAAGGTCTTGCGCGCACAAGGTGTACAATAAATTTATTGTACACCAAGATAACTTTAACCCATTTTTTTGTAACTTTAACTTAATTTTGATTAACTTTTATATTAGTAAAAAAAAATTGATAGATAAACATTGTAAATGATTAAATAATTAATTTTATACATTAATTAGTGATTTTGAAGAAATAAGTTTTATTAAAATGAAAAAAATTATCACTAAAAAGTAGATAACTTTTACATATATAAGAATAACTTTTAAGCATTTTGAGTTAACTCTTACTTGGGTGTACAATAATTATTGTACAATCCTTGTAAATAAGAATTTGTGAAAAATTATTGAGTAGTATCTAATGAAAATCATTCAATATTTTTTTATAAATATTAGCGCCCACTACGAATTTACTCACGTTATGAATCTCGTCAAATTAAAAATTAATTTGTTATATTTTTCTTGCATGATCTATGATCAATTTTCTTCACTCATTCTTGCTCTTCATGAAACCCATACACATGAAAAGCATATTCCACATATTTCTTATTACGACATCATATAAATAAGATGAAAGAAAATTTTAATGCATCTGACTTATATCTACAAATACTCCATGACAATGAAAGAAAATTTTAATGCATCTGACTTATATCTACAAATACTCCATGACAAAATATACCGTAAAATATAAAAAAGCGTACCATTTTTATTATTTTAATGAAATTATTTGTCAAAAAGAGCGTAGATTTTGAAATTTAAAATTCTAATTTATATATGGGGGCCCATATTTCTTATTCGGCCTAGAGCCCATTAAATGCCAAGACCGGCACTGGTCGATTTTGATTGCTGCTAGACTTGAACCTTCGGTCTTTCTACCATTGATAAATGTTAATAGCTCATGACTTATAAGAACATTATCCGACATATATCTTCTTGGGATAAAAGCAAATTCCGGTCTATTAAATTTTAAATCAAACAAAATTCAAAGAAAATTCACAAACTAATTTGTACTCCCTCCGTATTTATTTAAGGGATACACTTGGCTGGACACGGGTATTAAGAAGAAAAATTGAATGAAATAAAGTAATAAAACAAGTGGGGTTGGGAAGATATTATAATAAATAAACAAGTGGGGATCATGTCATTTTAGGGGATGGGGGTGAGGATGGGTTGTAGATAGATTATTTAATTAGATGGTGAGGTTGATAAGTTACTAAAAATGGCAAGTGTGTCTCTTAATTAAATACGGCCGAAAAAGGCAAGTGTATCCCTTAAATAAATACAGATGGAGTACTTCATACTGTACTATATTATTTTCATTATTTAGTTCTGAAATTGCGCATCAAATCATGAATTAAATTCGAACAAAAAAAAGAATTTGTAGTCTTACCATATTAAGATCGGACCCATGAAAAATCACGTGTGATAGTCCCATTTTTTTTTTTTTTAAGGTACGTGTGATAGTCCCACATTGATAAAAGAGAAGATAGTTACACACTCAATAAAACCAAGGGGCTACTCCCCTTATTGCCATATGGTTTTAGGTGAAACCTCATTTGGACTTGTTAAGTGGGCTCTCTTTTGATGATGGGTGCGGCCCATGCCCGTATTTAACATTCCATAAGATCTTTTGAAAGCAAAATACAAGAGAATTAGGCACATCTTCTCTCCAATTTTTCATCTATAACAAAAAGTAGGTTTTTGATATATAAAAAAAGTGGATACTTTAATAAACAGAAATAAAGCGTCTAAAAAAGGACAAGATAAGGCATATTGCGTCTTATACTAGTCCTAGTATAAGCTAAACTATAAATTATAAGGGAATGACACATCATAAGCTAGCTGAATTATATTGACGATAAGGTTAAGTACATATAAACAAAAATAATGAGTGACTAATTATGAATTTATGAGCATCAAAGAATTTAAAGTATCATTTGCAAAGTGATCAACTAGCTTAGCTTAGTTCCAAATCTCAATCACCCATTTAAAATATGTTTAATGTTTTTTTAAGTCATCTTTTCTTTAAATAATTCATTCCACTTAAAAAGCGGTGATAACACTGAAAAAGGCATAAATTTAGGTACATACATCTCGCATCTTCTTAAACTTTATTTTCAATTAAGACTATATATTATCTCATTTAATTTGTTCACATTCGAAAATACTATTGCTGTATTCACGGTTCTTTATTTTTCTGGCAATGGGTCCTATTTTTGCTAGTTAAAAAAATCGAAAAATTATTTTTTACCATATAAAAAAACTAAAATGTGTATTTTACCACCTAAAAAAAAAATTAAAACTTGATTTTTACCACTAAAAAATGGAAAAAATAGATGAAATCGTTATGTGGAAGGCCACAATAACGGTAATATATCCAATATTTTTTCTTCTTCTAGGATTTAATGTATTTAACTCAGCTCCCTTCCCTTCCCCTACTTTATTCTTTTTATGAATTCACCTGATTTTTTCTCTAATTAATTCACAAAATTAACAAAATTCAATGGAAATTAAGAGAGGGTGAAGGAGTTAAAGAAAATCGCAGAGGGAGTGTATAAAATTGAAGGAACATTGAATTAGTAAGCCCCGCATAACGATTTCATCTTTTTTCCCGTTTTCGAGTGGTAAAAAAACAAGTTTTAATTTATTCTTTTTAGGTGGTAAAATACAAATTTTAGTTTTTTAAGTGGTAAAAAATAAATTTTCGATTTATTTAGGTGGTAAAAAATAATTTGTCATTTCTTAAAATAAAAATCTAAAAATTAATATGAGACATATGTAAATAAAAAGGGTAAACATTAATCTGGGATGGAGGGAGTATAACTGTATAAGTCTTTAGGAAAAGCTTTTCCAGGTGTTTCTCAATTCGAGAAATAGAAATTAGACCAAACAAGGGAATTCTAAGAAGTAGAAACACTTTTCCAAGAACCGGAAAATAACTTCTATGGATGGAAGAAGGGGAATGACCAAATAATAACTTCTCCCAACAGATTCCCGGGGAATTGTTTTGGGCCATTAAATGATTTATATATTTACAATAACACACTCTTCCATTCATTAAATTGACATCAAATATCCTAACTTTTAAAAAGGTAAGGAAAATAAACTTAGGAGCCCCTCCGCACGAGGGTAAAACCTAAGTAATCACTGTTAACAATATCATCTAATTTTGGGCTAGAACTAGGTGTAATATACATAGGCTCGATAATGAGGTGACCAACATTCGCAATCCAATCCGCCGCTCTATTTGCCTCTCGGAAAATATGTTGAATAATGTGAACCGTACTAAATTGCTGAAGGAGAGTCTTGCTATCCTGAATGATGTTTTGAAGCTTCCATGGGGCTTTCCAAGTACCTTTTAGAGAATTAATGACAAGTAAATTATCACCTTCAATGTAGATGTCCTTGATACCTCTGTAGATAGCCTCGTGAATGTCTTTGTGAAGAGCCATCTCTTCTGCCATGAATACTTGCGTTTTGCCAAGGTTGAAAGACTTTGCTGAGATTGTTTTTCCATTACTATCTCTGATAATGATGCCTGCTGCTGCTGATGAAGACTTACATGATCCGTCAAAGTTGAGTTTGTAGGCGCCTGTAGGGGGCGAAAACCACCTAACCAGAATGGGAGGGGAGGTAGTTGGATGGTTACTCGTGTGTAGATGGGTGGTGAAGGGGGTACCTTTAAGTTGATGCGAATCCATAAGAAGCCTGAGCTCCCATTCTTTGAAAGCATTGAAGGCTTTAAAGTAGCTACGACAAGGTGAGACGTTGGTATTGGAAAAAACTAGAGCATTTCGTTCTTTCCAGATTGTCCAACATAGATAAATGAATTTATGAAGCACGATCTAATAGCGTCTGAGATAGTCTAACGTTTTGAAAAAGTCAATCATAGGAAAAGTACAGCCTAACCAGTTTTTGGTTAGCCTATGTGACCAAACATTTCTTGAATGCTCGCAAGTGAGGAAGATGTGGTCAATCGACTCACTTGAGAGATTGCATCTTGGATAACAACTAGAAGATATCACTTTCCTATGGAAGAGGACTTCTTTGACTGGAATGCTTTTATGGCAGATTTGCCATAGAAAGATTTTTAGTTTAGGGGCTATATTAAGCTTCCAGATCCATTTAAATTTCTATTTCTCACTTGTAGTGGGGAGATCATGAGCTAGCCATGTAGCTGATTTAACAGAGAACTCCCCCGAGTTTGTGCAACCCCAAATAGGGTTATCCGGTAGGTCATTAACGAAAATGGGGATTCCTTTTATTTTTAGGACGATCTCAGGTGGAAGAACAGAAGATAGTTTTTCTAAGTTCCAATTTTTTCCGTCATCTATGAATTGGGCTACTGTAGCCTCTTCATTATTGACATTTTGGACACTGTCAAGAAGATCTATTAGAGCATATTGCCCAATCCAGTTATCTGATCACCAAAAGTTGATAGATTTTCGTTTTCCTAGTTTCCATCAAATATCCTAACTTACAAAAAGAAACATTCTCTCTCCTTTTATAAACGTTGTTTCTCTTTATTATTATTTAATAAACAACATTAATAAGTTATCTAAGAGTTTGAACTTTTTACTTTTTAGCCTGTAAAGTTGTACACTATATGGTGTATATATCTTAATCAAGTCAACTACTTTATCTCAACATTTTTTTGGGTGGATGGGCAACTTAATTTTTTGGGTGAACTACGTAGGTTGTCGTAGTCTCGTAGAGTATTCCGTACGTTGGGGTATATGAATATATTTTTGGTGAATTGGATATGAAAATATGATCACATGAAATGGCCTTTTTAGGCAACAAGTAAAGACGAACTTCCCATTATTGACATGCGCCACCTTTTTTTTTATGTTTAGGAAAATAAATGGGAGATTTTATTAAGCCAAACAAATTTGGCCAAAGAAAAAATGTTATGTGGGAGAGAGTCCGTGCAAGTAAATTCGGAGTCCATAAAAAATCTCACGATGTGTGAGGGGTCGAAAAAACACGATGGGTGTTTAAAGAATATGACCCGCACGAATTTTTCCTCTAGATGTGGCAATCATATTAAGTAAAAAAGGGACTAATTGTAGGCATTAGCTTCTTTTTTACTAGCTTGTAGGAGTCGCCATTCAGTTTTACAACAAACATTGAAGAAAACTGACAAAATCCGGTTATCGTGATATTCCTGGAGTACAAACATATTTGACTCACAACGTACATATGCTCCCTTGTGATCCCTGTTGTGGAGATCACTCAACGTACATCCAGCGGAGTAGAGATTGAGAGTTCATGGGACGTTTACTAATACGGGGAGTGCCCAATAATAGCCCACGCGGCGGTCCTTAGTAGTTCAATGCGACGACGAAAGGGATATGCGCTATGCTAAATTACTAATATGAGTTGATTTTAATGCACAGATATTTACTAAACAGTCGTCAAAATAGTGAATTAGATTGATTTAAGGATCTTAGCAATAATCAGATTTGTCCACAGATTATCTTATCAGACGTGATTAAATAAACAGATTAAGTAAGCAGATTTATATGGTGATGAAAGCTGTAAAAAATTAGATTTCAGGTTACAGTATAGCGTAGGCTATACTGCGTTTCTCATGAACACTTACCGGCCACTTGCCTTAGCAGAGCCTTATTTTAGCTTTAGAACAATCTTTATACAGACTTCCAGATCCTGATCCTTCCTTCACTTCCGACAGAGTTTCCTATTAAATTTCTTGGTTTTGGCTTATGAATTGGCTAGAACTTCGGTAGTAATTGGGATGTTTCGAATACTTATACGGAGAGAGTTCTGCTTAACAAGAGTTAATACGGCAAAACTTATCTTAACATACTGATTTTTGTAAGGAGAAGAGAAACCCCTAGTCAGTATGACCCACTATGAAAGGATGGAGATTGGAGAAGTATCATTAAACCAAACTTTTTAAAGTTGTGCAACTAACATACTCTGTATGGACATCAATATGTGCCCTAATTAGAAATAATTGTACTCTCTCTGTTCTTGAATGTTAGTCCCTTTTCTTAATTGAGTTGTTCTTTTTTATTAGTCAATTTTAGAATCTTTTCTTATTTTTCTATCATTTATCCCCTTTATACACTTATAAATATCTCAAAGTCGACCTACATGTTTACTCTCAAGTAAACTTTCATTTCCATCAAACCCCTCAATTATTTCTCATCTACTATACTACTACCCACATGAGTTATATTCTATTGAAATTCATGTGACAATTATACTTTTATTGTATTATCTTAGATTTCAAAAAGAATTAACATTCAGGAAAAGATGGAGCATTTATTAATATCTTGGTGATAGGTGAATAATACAAATTATCCCTATATATATTACGGAGTACTATCTTTTTGTATATTGATAGAGTTATAAAAGGCAAATGATATGCGTAGAATTTAGTCTCACTTCTTAAATATTATCGGTAACATTTTAATCAATTAAGTTGGATGACATCCACATAAAGTGATATCATAAAAGCCCAACTAGTCACATGGAGGCGATGCAATTCCTAATAGTTGATGAAGTAGCTATGGAATTTTATAAGGAGTAGTATACTTCCTCCGTCTTTTAATACTCGCAACGTTTGGACTTTTGCCACTATTCATATAATATACTTTGACTATTCTTAGTGCTTTTTATATAAGATAAAACATAGTCATGTGGGATCTTGTTAGATTCGTCTCAATGTGTATTTTCAAAATATCAACTTTTTATAATTTTTGCATAAAGAGAATTTAATATATAAATGATCAAAGTTGTGCATTGGCATGCGTGAAACTAACAAACGTTGCGAGTATTAAAAGACGGAGGAAGTATTATTCTTTGTCCTTGCACTACAAAAAAATCGTTTTATAGAGACGAGGGATTTTGTCTCTAAATAGTCCAAATCCGTCTCAAAATGATGATTGGAGACGGATTTGAGACTGAAATGGGGCGTCTCAAAAAATTTTGAGACGGATTTTGGCAAGTCCATTACAAATTTGAGACGAAAATTTTGAAACTCTATATACAATCCCATCTCAATTTTAGTTTAGAGACGAAATTTTAGTAATCCATCTCAAGTTTGAGATGCTTATAGTTTCCGTCTCAAATTCCGTCTCTAATAATCCATAATTTTGTAATGTTGGACATTTACACGTAGTAAATAAATACAATGTGTCATTCCTAGATTGCTCTCTTTCTTTTGCACTAATTCAGATTTTCTTAAAATGAGTTTCTAATGGAAAAAAAAAATGGATTGTACATCTACATTTTAACCAGTTATATAAGTATAGATTGTCATAAATTGCAAATTATAAATGTTGTAGACATAGTAAATCTCTGTAACCTTGGACTTTTTCAATTAAAGACATCCACAACAAAAGGTTTTGCGCGCACTAGGTGTACAATAAATTTATTGTACACTAAGATAACTTTTACCTATTTTTTTGTAACTTTAACCTAGTTTTGATTAACTTTTATATTAGTAAAAAAACGTTGATAGAAAAACATTTTAAAGAGTTAAATGATTAATTTTAAACATTATTAGTGATTTTGAAGAAATAAGTTTTATTAAAATGAAAAAATTTATCACTAAAAAAATGGCTAACTTTTACATATATAAGCTTAACTTTTAAACATTTTGAGTTAACTTTTATTATGGTGTACAATATTTATTGTACAATCCTTGTAAATAAGAATTTGTGCATCCACAAATTAAAGTATACTTGTATTTTGTATAGATCCGTCATCAGCTAGGTTGTAGAATAAAATCCTACTACAAAGCTAATTTGGATGATAGGAGCTTTTCGTACGTACCCCATCTTAAGAGTATTGCCAATCCAAATTAGGTTAGTAGATGTCACAAATTCTTATTTACAACTTTACAAGTAGTGTATAATAAATATTGTACACCGAAATAAAAGTTACTAATTCAAAATGTTTAAAAGTTACCCTTATATATATATATAAAAGAAATCTATTTTTTAGTAATAAAATTTTTCATTTTAATAAAAATGATTTCA
The DNA here is from genome assembly GCF_020520425.1 of Spinacia oleracea. NCBI lineage: Eukaryota > Viridiplantae > Streptophyta > Magnoliopsida > Caryophyllales > Amaranthaceae > Spinacia > Spinacia oleracea. The sequence continues at coordinate 36,223,649 of NC_079491.1, forward strand.
AATCACTAATAATGTGTAAAATTAATCAATTAACCCTTTAAAATGTTTATCTAACAACTTTTTTTTTTATATAATATAAAAGTTAGACAAAATATATTAAAAGTTCCAAAAAAAACTAGGTAAAAATAAAAAAGAAACTTGGTAAAATTATTCCGATATATAATAAATTTATTAGCAAAATCTTTTGAATATATGTAGAATTGCTACCCGACATACTCCGTAATCTTTACCCTACCTACCAATATTAGTATGTGATCTCAGTATATGGGTACCAGACACAAGACACGCTGTTTTAAACGGGAATTGTAGCCTTGTAGGTAGGGGTGTCAATTCTCAATCCGACCCAGTGAACCCGATGAGTTTGTCCGACCGTTTAGAATCCGAACCGTTTAGAACCCGCGAGTTAAAATCCGAAATCCGATCCGATCCGATTATATTCAACCCGAATCCGACCCAACCCGTTAGTATTGATCCGATTAAGATCCGAATCCGTTAACAGACCGATCCGTGACAATCCGGATCCATTTAATCCGATCCGAAGCGATCCGAAACCCGTTTATGATCCGATCCGTTTCAATCCGAATCCGTTCCAACCCGAGGAATATCCGTTTAATCCGATCCGTTTTTAACCTGTGACCCGTTTAATCCGACCCGTTTCAACCCGTGACCCGTTAGATCCGATCCGTTTTTAATCCGTGACCTGTTTAATCCGAACTAATTCCAACCCATCGATATAATAATATATTCAATAACTTATATTACTAATCTTAAATTCTTATTACTTTTAAAAGTTAGTTATTATTTTCGTCCCCGGCCTAATTAAGTCATCGATATGATAATATATAATTTGGAAACGAACTGCCCCAAATTCCAACCCGCTACCAAATAACCCGATCCGATAATTACCCGAACCAATATAAAACTGAATCCAATGTAACCAGGCTAAATTAGTTTCAATCCAACCCGTTTTAGTCTGTTACCGATTAATCCGATCCGATATGAATCCGATCCGAAATGAATCCGATCCGATATGAATCCGACCCGATATGAATCCGATCCGATATTAATCCGACCGACATGAACCCGAACCCGTTATAGTCCGACTAAACCCGTTAACAATCCGTCGTATTCCAATCCGATCCGATCCGACCCAAACCGACTACAATCCGACCCGTTTACAACCCGATCCGATATGAATCCGTGAATAAAAAATCCGACCCGATCCGGTCCGTTAAGTTTTCAATCCGATCCGATCCGACCCGTTAGCCAAATTAATCCGTTCCAATCCGATCCGTTTCAACCCGAATCCGATGAGTCCGACCCAAACCCGATCCGTTGATCCGATTTGACACCCCTACTTGTAGGGATATAATGAAGGAGACATATATGGCCATGATGATGTGAGTTTTGAACTTGTGTGACTTGTGCACAAATAAAAAAGGACACTTTTTATTCACGTATATTTTCAAAACAATTAATGCTAGATTTTAATATTTTATTATTCCATCCTTTTAGGCTGAACCCAGGAGGAGAGAGAAACTGACAGAGAATAGAAAATATACTCAAAAGGAAGTTTGGGTCTCTCAGTAGTTGAAGATTTGAAGCCTAAAGTTTGCAGCTTTCAGTATCACATCATCTTCAAAAAGATATAAATAAAAAGTGCTGATATTTGACCCACCTTTTTTTATATAATTTTACAGAAGATAAGCATTTTGCTAGCTGAATTCTTCAACTCCTTTGCGTTTTTCATTCTGGGTATACTTTCTATCTCTTAATTTCTGCATATATTTTTCTGGGTTTTCAACATTTTAATGGAAGTTTGACTATGTTGTCATTTTTGAGTTCATTGGTTTCATCATAATTATTAACATCACTTTTTAAGGATGAACTAAGCAAAAGATTTATGTTGGATTTTGTTGTCCTTTTTTGTTTCTTTGCTGTAACTTTTTGTTTTCTGTGCTGTAATTCTTTGTTTTGTTACCTAGTAGAATTTTCTTTTGGTACTTTTGGAATTACAGAAGGAAGATTTTAGATATATGTAGAAGTGGGTCAAAGTAAAACACAACAGTGACAATTCATTTGTATAATTGTATAAATATTTAGGTGATTCTTTTTGGCACAGTTTCCAAGGCATTTTCATCCTTTTTGTGGTAGTTTTGCTGGTATTGTTGATAAAATTCTTCAAGTGCATCATCAGATCCATGGAGATGTCTGTTAGTCTGTATGATAAGTTTGTGTGTGTCGGTAAAGTCGTCTCGGGGGTGGTATTGACATGGGATCGATTACCGTCTACATCACTGCCCTTTGCGGCTCCATATACACCAAAAACAGAAAATTTGTTCAATTTGCAACCGGCTATTGTGAGACAAAGTGAGTCTAGAAACTAGAATTGCTTGTTGATGTTTGAATTTTGTGGGAGAAGAGAAGTTGGTGGAACTACCATTTTCCACTTTCTGTGGATGGGCCCTGACTTTAAGCTTGAAGTCTCTAGGGTAGCTTATTTTGTTTTCTCATATTTGAGTTCTTTGTTTTTATTGATTGTTTTTAGCTTGAAGTCTTTAGGGTAGCTTATTTTGTTTTCTCATATTTGAGTTCTTTGTTTTTATTGATTGTTTTTCTAGGTCCTGCAAATGCTGGTTAGACTTGGGACTCTTAATTTATTCTGAGGAACATAAACTCAACCAGAAATCTTTTTGAGTCTTATGCATGTCTGACCCTGTGGCAATTGCTGAAAATGGGAGAGGAGCAGTATTGTGTCCAGCAAGAACTCAATCTCTTGATCTAATTGCTTTGAAAGTAAAAGACAACATTGGTACGACATCAAATGGGGACCTCTCTCGTACATCTTCTACGGCTTCTGGATTTCGGGTGGGAGAAATCATCCTACCAAATGGGGAATCTTATTCAGGGTCATTGCATGGAAATGTGCCAGAGGGTTCTGGGAAGTATGTCTGGTCAGATGGTTGTGTTTATGAAGGTGGGTGGAGAAGGGGGATGAGACATGGGTGTGGCAAGCTTAGCTTTCCCTCCGGAGCAGTTTATGAGGGCGAGTTTTCAGGTGGTTATATGAGTGGCCAAGGAACATATACATGGCCAGGTCGTTTGACATATAAGGGTCGATGGAGACTTAATGTTAAACATGGATTGGGATGTCAAATTTATGCCAATGGTGATGACTTTGAGGGTTCCTGGATGCAGGGATCGCCAGAAGGAAATGGAAAATACACATGGGCTAATGGAAATGTTTACTTGGGAAGTATGAAAGGAGGGAAAATGTCTGGAAAAGGAAGCCTTACTTGGATTAATGGAGACATGTTTGAAGGTAGTTGGTTGAATGGAATGATGCACGGTTTTGGAGTATATACATGGAGTGATGGTGGTTATTATGTGGGAACTTGGACACGTGGGTTGAAAGACGGGAAGGGTGCATTTTATCCAAATGGTAGCAAACTTCCAGCTGCCCAAGAACTTTACTTGGGTGCTTTAAGGAAACGAGGTGTATTACCAGATTTAAGAAAACAGAACCAGGTATCTCATCTTCATCAAGCATCCACAGTGAACATGAGAAACGTCAAGGTTGGTAGGAGCCGTGAATCTCGTCGTCATCCATCTGACAAGTTTTCCAAAGGAAACTTACTAAACTTAGAGCAATCCCGTGAGAAAAACATATCTCTTGAGAGACGTTGGAGCTTGGAGGTTGCAATTGAGAAGGTTATTGGACATGATACATCATCTGTTTTATCTGAATCTGCTGCAGAAGGCAGAGAAAAATCGCCTCAGACAAATATTCCTATCGTTGAGCGGGAGTATATGCAAGGTGTTTTAATCAATGAGATGGTTGTTAATAATTCATTTTCTCCAAGGTCCAAAAAAGCTAAAAGGAGGCAAAAGAAACTAGCAAAGGATGTTAAGAGACCAGGTGAAGCAATTATTAAAGGTCACCGAAGTTATGATTTGATGCTCAGTTTGCAGCTTGGGATAAGGTAATTTCACATTCTCTACTCTATTTAGCACAGTTCTCCAGGCATCTATCTTTGTCGTTGTCAAGCAGTTGAATATTTAACATGGAGACTTGAAAGTTTTTCACACTTCCTTGTGAATCTGAAATGTAGAACATTCAATTGCATAATTTTTAGGATTTTAACTCCATACTCGAGACTAAAATTAGAAGTATGATTTATGGGCTGGTTTTTTCCCGTAGTTTACTTGAATTTAACTGGATAAAAATCTTCTTCCTGGGGCCTTGGATCTTTTACGATTTCCTGCACTCCACTTTCTATTTGGTGTTGGAAGACCTGTTGCTTATCATGTAACCAATCTTAATCGAAAAGAGTGAAAAAATAATGTGTTTTGGCTGGAACTTTCTCACACATATGATGGTGTTTTCTTCAGTTTGCTATACTGAACTTACATTAGATTTTGATCAGATATACTGTGGGAAAGATCACCCCCATACAAAGACGAGAAGTTCGAGCATCTGATTTTGGTCCACGTGCAAGCTTTTGGATGGATTTTCCTAAAGAAGGGTCGCAATTAACACCCCCTCATCAATCTGATGATTTCAAATGGAAAGATTATTGTCCGATGGTTTTCAGGTTTGTTGTGGATTCTGAATTTGTGGGAAGTGTAATAGCATATTTGCATATACATTCTATTTAGAGATTCTTTTCCTGATGTCTTATGACTTATGAGTTCTGCTCAGACCCCGGAATTTACAAGATCTTTACTAATTGTCATCTATCAAGAGTTATGCTCCAACTCTTTCAACCACTGCACATTCAAATTAGTAATGTGAAACTCACATATGATCTCATCGTCATGTTCGCATACATTGAGCTCACTGTAAAAACTTGGGCCTGGATTATACTGTTTAACGGCTCCATTAATTGAAGAACTAATCCGGAATGTGAGATAAGTAATAACAACCATGATGTTGATGCAATTGCTTCTATTTGATTTGCTTTTACTGTTATGCTTATGAACTGAAACATCACATTTGCTTCAAATATGATATTCTTTTGGATAAGGCTCCGAATATCACACATTTTGGAAACAAATCTGTGATTTATTATCATTTCTTCCCAAAGGTTGCTTTTTCCTGTGCACTTTTGCTGTGGGTTATTTAGCAGATTTTGCTGTCATATTTGTCATGATAGCTTTGGAGTGCTTGTCTTTTTCATGGGCCCTGAATTTGTAAGGTAAATAGCTTTACATGGTTGTGGAAGATTGGGTTCCTAAAAGTGCTTAGTATCAGGTCGTTTGCTTGCCACTGACTTGTGTACTTTTTAAATGAGCCTTCACATGCTCTAGAATAGAGTAATTTAAAACAAAAAAACTGTGGTAAGGGGGACAGTTAAAGTGTCAGACACTCATATCCGACGTGGAAGGTGACAGGAGAGCTTGATTTGTGTTTGAAAATTAGTCAATATATACTGTAAATATTTAAATGAGATTTCTGCAAAACTTTTATAATATCTAAGGTAGCTTAAATTTGGTTTTGTTGTAAAGCATGAGTAGCTCTTGTTCATATGTTTTAGAAGTTTGCATTTTCTCTATAAGAGTATCTAGAGCAAGTGATTATTTGAAGAGTAACTAAATTTGAAGGTTTATTACTTGTACCTTACGACATGGGAAACTTGTCACTTTCCCTCTCATCATTCAATTTATGGATATACATAACAGATCAAGCCTTCATACCTAAAAGGCTCACATGCTTATTGTTTCAGAAATTTGAGAGAGATGTTCAAAATAGATGCTGCTGACTACATGATGTCCATCTGTGGAAATGATGCCCTGAGGGAATTGTCATCTCCTGGGAAAAGTGGTAGTGTCTTTTTCCTCTCTCAAGATGATCGCTTCATGATTAAGACGCTGCGGAAATCTGAAGTAAAGGTTAGTGCTTAGCTTACATCTTCTGTCATGCATTTGACTTCTAGTTTTCTTTCACCTTTTGCATGTTTTACTTCAATTCTCTCTTAAGTAACTTTTTTGCCTGTCTGTGAAAACCAGATGTTTGTCTGTAGTATATAACCTTCAGTTGTAATATATAACCTTAAGATGATCCCAAATGAAAAGATATGGTCCATTTATTGGGATCTTATTGGAATCTTCACAATATGTATTTTGAAATATCAGCTTTTGTAACTTTAAAAAAAAATAGAGATATTAATGCTCAAACTTTTACATTGGCAAGCGTGACCAAGTAAAGTGAAACCATTGCTTCGAAAGGGAGGTAGTAGTATAGACATGATCAGAATTGTTTCTAAAGATTCACAAATAACATTTTTGAAAGACTAATATTGACTGAAACTTTGATAAAGATAGAAGTAAGGAAACTCTTTTTCTATGTTAGGAAGTAGTAATATATGTGATGACAGTCTTACCTGCCAAAATCTTACCCTTGTTTGCAGGCCTCAAAGCTTAGTGGAAAGAAGTGATGGTTTTCTTATTGCTGTTTTTATGTTTTTGTTTGACGAGGGGGGGGGGGGGGGGGTGGGTAGGTTGAGAGTTAGGGGATGAGAACCTAGTGTATTTGGTTTATTTGCTTGAAAGCATCAAGTGGGGTTAGACCATCAATTGGATTGTCTATGGACATCTTTGGCCAGAAATGATTATAGTTAACTCGCTTGTATTCTAAACCTGCAGAATGTAAATTGTATTCTGGGTGCTAATTGAGCTGGTAGAAACAGTAATAATTGTCCTAATTTCCTCTTGTTTGGATAGATATTCTAGAAGTTCCTAGAAGGATCATTTTGGAAGGGGTGTATCCATGTATCTGTGAGGCTGTGTCACAAGTTTGAAAGTTGATTGATTATGAATAATGAACACTAGTGGAACTGTTATTGATGTTCTGCATGTTTGGTTGGTCTGATAAGCTTGTCTACATGTGAGTTGCACTATGCCAATGCTTACTACTGCATATTTAGATTAGGTTGAACTGTTGAATGCTTTAAATGTCAATTTGCTATTATTTATTGCAAATTCCATCTGGACTGTGTGATCAACTTCTGCTGATTGTGTGCATTGTTTTAGGTCCTTTTGCGTATGCTTCCTGAATATCACCATCATGTGCGTACATATGATAACACACTTATTACCAAGTTTTTCGGCCTACACAGGATCAAACCTTCTAGTGGTCAAAAGGTAAAATGCTTCTACAGTTCTACTATTTTGGTGTAATAGCATGAACTATCAGTGGAAGATATTTCCTAAAGTTATTTTATTTCCTGAAAAACCAACAAGAAGCAGAAGTTAATGTTTATATTCTTTTTGGTGAATTTTATTTTTTGTCATCTTTAAAAACTTTGTTTACGATTTGGATTGAGTCCTCAGAGAATGATCAGTTTGTGATGATTTGGTTTCTTGCAGTTTAGGTTTGTGGTGATGGGAAATATGTTCTGCACTGAATTAAGGATTCATAGAAGGTTTGACTTAAAAGGATCTTCCTTAGGGCGCTCAGCTGATAAGGTTGAAATTGATGAAAACACCATTCTTAAAGATTTGGATTTAAACTACAGCTTTTACTTGGAGCCATCTTGGAGGGAGGCACTATTGAAGTAAGTTATGATAATTGTTGAACTGTTCGTGTCTAACTATTTGTATGTTGCTAGACTTTCATCTTGTTTGTTTAACTTACATTGACCATGTCACTGGCCAATGTAAGTGTGAAGAAGGAACCCTTTTATTTTGAATATGTGCCTGTGATTTGCAGGGCAGCGCAGTGTCCAATGTGAATCGTACCATTTCGAACCTTTCCTTTTCAAATATTTCTTAACACAATTAATAATAATATAGGCCATTTGCATTCCTCACTCTAAAACAAATCATGTGTCAGGTCTCTTGTGGATAGTTGGAAATTATATTGTAAAATTCTTGTAAGAAATTCCCTTGTATGACCTAGTTTCCATTATCGATGATTTCCTGAGAATTTGAAAGATACGGACTTAATATTTCTTGGAAGAAGCAAGTTGTGGACCAGGTAGAGTTACGGGAATGCTACTTTTCTTCCAAAATGATGATATAGCTGGATAGCCGAAATGTTAGTGCCACATTCTTTTAACATTTTGAAATTTAATTTCTCTATGATTGTTCTGCCTCGCGAGCTAAGACAGACAATTAATTACTGATGTGGCTATATAATAATCTGGAATACTTTTATTTGTTAAAATTGTTTTCTGTTCTTCAATTTCTTGTTTTATTTATGTATGAGATAAAACAGGGAGTTGTAAGTTTGTTTTATGTATGATCTATTGGTTCTCTTTTCTGACTAGTTCTTTATGAATCCACGCAGACAGATTGAGATTGATAGTAAATTCTTGGAGTCTCAGCACATTATGGATTACAGTCTTTTGCTAGGAGTGCATTATCGTGCTCCTCAGCACCTTCACTCGATGATGTCTCGTAGTATGGGCATGAATTCAGATGGATTGGGTGTTGTAGCAGAAGAAGGTTTGTTCCCAAGCTACTATGAACTCTTTTCCTTGATATGAAGAGTAGCTTTTTTCAGAAGTGTACTTGTAAGGAATGAAAGACATTTTAGATAGAAGTTTATGATTAAATTTCTGACTCGTGGAAATAAATGCTAGTTCTGCCTAAACAAGTCCTAGATGGATCAATCTTGGTCAACAGGATTTCAATTATAATCCAATTATGGCTGAAACTTTAGCAGTCTAGCGTAGTCCATTGTTTTCTTTATAGGAACATATATACATTTGGAAAGAAGAAAAAATCAATGCTTTGCTCGTCCAAGTAAGGTCTCTTAAATGAATTATGTGCATGGCATTATCATCCTAATGTCCATGATAATGCAACTCCATCCTCAAAAGTGGTTTGCTTCACCCAATATCACCCCTCAACGGTGATGGATGGTAATGAAAATTATGAAGAAAAAGAGATGTTATGTGGGACCTACATTACCATAGGCATAGGCATAGGCATAGGCATTGGCATAGGCATAGGACTTTCTTTGAAAATTTACGTACATATTCATGTCCATTACCATCAAAGCACCAAACTAAACAGGCCTTGAATATCTTTGATAGTGGTCGGTATAAATTAGGACACCTGAGGTTTCTTCTTTACTCTTTCCTTCCCAAATTGTTATTTACGACAGGAAAAAGTGATGCAATAGGAATAACTAGAGATGAAGTTAGAGTTGTAAATCATCTCTTCTTATGACTTTTTACAATGAATGGTATTTGTTGGTAAAAGTTAGAAATTGAAGTTACTAGAAGTTCCTTTAATGTACGATTTATCTGTATTCTGATATTATTTAGATGGACATCATCTGATGGCAGATACTTGGGATGATGGCATGTTTGCTTACCCACAAAGCCTTGTTCTTGTTCCACGTGGAGATGATAGCAGTGTCGTTGTGGGTTCTCATATTAGAGGCAGTAGATTGCGTGCAGTTTCTGCTGCGGGTAATGAAGAAGTGGATTTGCTCCTTCCGGGCACAGCCAGGTACGTGGTATTAAACAATATGGAAAACTCATTTGATAAAAGAATTTCTTGGTCTAAATTGTATTTTTGGTTCCCTATTGTTATTTATTAAGGCTTCAAATCCAGCTTGGAGTGAACATGCCAGCAAGAGCGGAACGCACTTTAGAAGAGTCTGAATCAACATTTCTCGAAGCTTATGATGTCGTCTTATACTTGGGTATAATTGATATACTACAGGATTATAACATGGGCAAGAAGATCGAGCATGCGTATAAGTCTCTTCAGTTCGATTCATTGTCCATATCAGCAGTCGACCCAACATTTTACTCAGAACGCTTCCTAGGTTTTATTCAAAAAGTTTTCCCGCCTTTGACTCAGAGTTGAACAGATCACAGATGAATGTCAAGTCAGTTGTTGTACACCAAAATGATCAAATTCAAAAATGGAAAAAATAAAAAGAAACAGGGCTAGGTTACTGATTTCTTATAGAGTTTTTTGTTTTTATTTACTTTTTCTTTATTGTAAATCTGGTGAATGTCATTTCTTGTATTGAAGTTGGGTAAAGAGTGTTCATGTATGTACTTGATGGGATTTGTCATCTGCTTCATCATTTTTTGTGGTTTCATCAACTTAAGTAAATATTCAATTTTGTGAACCATTTTTGACCAGAGTTAAACACAATATTCAAACAAAAGTTAAGTAAAATGCTCTCATTCATTAAGGCGAATAAGTTCACTTCCCAATTCTATAAATGGACTCCTTTTTTTCTCCTGAATTTCAGTTTAGTTCCAATAAGTTCGGTTCATGTCGAATAAGTAAAGTTTAGTTTAATTTAAAAGAACAAGTTGTAGTTATACTTTGTTTATGTTATTTACACTTTCATTATTAATATATTTTATTATTTTCTTTTATTATTATAACTTTGACAATTAATTTTTTTTTTTTGGACAAGCAAGAAATAAATTTTATAAACCATACAACAATTTTATAACCAAATCAGAAATAACAAAGGGTGGACCTTCTAGGAAGGACCTCCCTTAAGTTAAAACTGAAGAAATCAACTTAGATTCAACAGGCTGAAACTAAAACAATTAGAATTAGAAGTATTACAAAGCAAGTAACCAATCTCTGTTTATATAGTTGTAGGGACAGATTGTTCTCATACAACAAAATTACTGACTTTCTACACTTAGTAAACAACACCTGTCATAGTTGCATATATGACATTTCTTCTGAAAGCTTGTCTGTTACGTTGTTCTTCCTAATCCAGTGAAGAACATGAATCACAACTACTTTGTTCACATTAACCCTTAAACCAAGACAACACATCAACCAAACAACCTTTGTTGTAAGAACAATCAAAGAATAAATAAGAGTCAGTTTCAAGAGAACTTCCACGAATTGCACACAAATTATTAACACCAATGCCACACTGAAACAATCTAGCCTTGGTTTTGAAACTGTCCAACAAAGCTAGCCAAAGATAAAACCTATGTTTGGGAATAGAGAATCTATTCCAAACCTATATGGACCATTGAGTTTTACCAGTTTGCATTATGAGGTTGTTATACATCCCTCTCATAGAGTACTTGGCATCAGTAAGCCAAGAAGTAGACTACAGTTTCTCATTACAACCATTTTTGACCTTGCACACGTATTTCAGGAGTGAACAATTGCCCGTTCTTCTTCTTTACATATAGGGCATGAACCCATTTAACCTAAAGGTTATCTTGCGTTTTCTCTATTGCCCAAGCTAGCTTCCCAGTTACTTCTTGGTTCCAAATGGACAGATTTCTGAAGCCAAGATCACCTTGAGTCCTTGACCCTTGGCATTACAGAGCTTGTCCCACCCAAGACTTCTTGGTCTGCTATCATCACAAAGCCCATACCCATATGTAGGACAAACAACAATGATATTCATGATTATAGAGTTGGGAATGATAAAGATCTGACCCCAATAAGCATTGATGCTCATCTGTACTGAGTTGATCAATTGCATTTTTCCTGCAAAGCAAAGATGTATAGAGCTCCAAATTTTAATATTAGCCATCACTATTTTTTCAACTAGAATACTGCAATCACTATTGAGTTCCCTAGAACTAACAGGAACCCCCATATACTTAAAAGGGAGGGTATATCATAGTTAAACCCAGAGACAACAACTACTTCAGTCTTAGTTTGTGAATCAATACCGCAACAATATGTAGAATATTTGTTTAGGTTAACCTAGAGGTCAGTGGTGTCAGAAAATGGTTTAAACCCCTTAAGCATGAGTTAAACTAGATGGATGTTACCATTACAAAACATAATATGGTCATCAGCAAAGTAGATATGGTTGAGAGCCATTGATCTGCATATAGAATAAAACCTAAATTGAGGGTGCCAAGCCACTAGCTTCATTGACCTTGAGAAATAATCCATAAAAAGGGTAAAGAGGAGGGGAGAGAGAGGGTCACCCTGTCCTAAACCTCTCTTAAGTTGAATAAGGAGAGAAGACACACAATTGATAAGGATGGAATATTGTGTAGTAGAGACTAGAGAGACAAGTCATAACAAGATGGACACAGTGTTTGGGAAAACCAAGATTAATCATTAACCTCAATGAATCTCCACTCTATAGTGTCATAGGCCTTCTTCAAATTCAGTTTCATCATACAGCTAGGTCTAGCTTGACCTTTATTATACTGTTTGATGATATCATGATAAATCAACACATTGTGTAAAATGGATCTGCTAGCTACAAAAGCTCCTTGTTAAGAGATATGATATCAGGCAACACCTGACTTAGTTTGCCACACATATATAAGTATGGAAATGCACTTATAAATGACAGAGAAGCAAGCTATGTGTCTAAAATCAACCAATGACGTTGGGACAAACAATTTAGGAACAAGAGAGATGGAAGTAACATTCACCTTTTTCAAAATTTTCCATGTCAGAAAGAAGCCTGAGATAGCAAAGTAAAAATTATCTTTGACAAATATGTCAATATGGCTCAAACCATGATGTTAAAGTCATCTAAACCAAGATATTTATTAATTGGGATGGCATCTAAACCTTGTTTAATTTCTTTTTCCTGAAAGAAGCAGAGAAGAGTATTTTTATTATCATCAGTTAGTCTAGGGCCTTGATCAATTATTATGGCTCTTACTGAGGTTCTATCCTCCATTTTCTTGCCAAAGCAGGAAGAGTAGAACTGAGTAAAAGCTTGTTGAACCTCTTCTTCAAATTGTATCCAATCTCCATCTACATTATGAATGGAGATGATATTATTATATTTTCTTATGTGTTTGATGCTCATACAAAAGATTTTATAATTCTCATCCCCCAACTCAAGCCATTGGATCTTAGCAATTTATTAGAGAAAAGAGATATAGCTTGAATGAGCCTCTCGACACTAAACACTGGCTGCTTTCTCTACAGTGGCTAAAGCATTGTTGGTAGGGTCAAAGTGCAAGTAGTTATAATGTTGATTCCTGAGTTTTGACGATGACAAACTTAAGCTATACTCACAACTGGTTATCTAAGGAATGTCACAGGTTAACATGAAACGATCAGCACACTTAGCAAGAACAAGTATACAATGATACCAGCTGAGAAACCATGAAGAGAAGAAGTTCAAAACAAGGATTAAGATTGAAGCCAAGACAAAAAGAATGTTGGCTAGGAAGTCTTCTAAGTATCGAAATGTATAAGATCAGTGTAACTTAGTTACTGCTTAGTATGGGAACAAAGTCTTTTCGTAAAATCCAAATTATATTTTTGAAACAAAAATAAATCAGTTTGTTTCCAGATAAACTTAGGAGTTTGAAACTGATTTTACAAATCCTACTTGAGGTAATATACCTGTGAATTTGAGTTCCTATACAACTCTTAAATCCGTAGAGATAGATTTTATAAAACGCGTTTTAATAAGATTATTTGCGAGAATCTATCTTTTGAAAAGAGTCCTAAATCGTATTGAATTAGAAACTAGGGTTAACTCTTTGTTCTTATAAATAAACCTCAAGTTATTCACAAAAGTTTTTATCAGACTTTTTGCTATCAAACCGGAAGCTTTCAGGTATCACCCTTAAAGTTCTAATCTTTAAAAGTGTCTGTTCCTGTTCCCGTATAGAGCAGTAGTTGTTACTTGGTTTTATATCTTGTGTTAGTATTTAAGTTTAATATCTATTCGTTTTATATTTGTGTTGAGTTATTGTATGATAAGCCTGAGTCAGGCTTACTTAAGCAAGAGTGAAAGATCTCGCAAGAGATCCGTGAGGTGAAGCAGTTGAGGGACTGTTTTCATAAGGAAGGAACAAAGAGGGTTGTTCCTCGTTATCTGTGATCAGAGACGATTTTCAGATTGTGGCCCGAGTAGATTAGGCTTGTAAAGAAACTGAGTTGTTTTGCCTAATTAGTAAAAGTGTTTAAGTCCCCAAAGGGGCCGTGGTTTTTTCCTCTCTATTGGGCCTAGAGAGTTTTCCACGCTAAATCTTGCTTGCATATTTTACTGTTTCTGTTCCTAGTAATTTAATTTTTGTAAAACCGTAAAATATCAATTCACCCCCCCTCTTGAGGAACTATGTAAAACTAACATATAAGATAACACCAACTCATGATGGACCCTGATGTCTATAGGTTATATATTATTAAAACCATTTTGATTATGATCTTTCAGATTAACCTTAATCCACTTCAATCTCTGGAGAACCTTGACCACGTGATAACCATGGACTAGTTTGCTCCAATTGCTGTGAACAGTGGGTAAGAAACCTTTAACAGGGGCCCACATGTTGTAAAATCTAAATGGAATTTTATGGTTGCCATTTCTGTAGCAACTGAGAACCATGGGACAATGATCAATTCTCCTTCTAGAAGGTAAGATGCTTCTACATTCAGTAATATATCTTCCCACAAAAATTTAGCAAGCACCATATCAATCCTTGTGAACACCCTATCAAACCCATCTTTTTTGTTGGTCTAAGTGAACTGTCTTCCAACTGTCTTAACCTCATTCATCTCACAAGTGGCCATACAGTATCTCATGGCTTGAATTTTAGTAAATCTAGCATGAGATCCAATTATATCCTCCTTCCATAAAAGCATTGAAGTCTCCCATGATCACCCATATACTTCCTTAACAGAAGTGGCCAATTCACATAGAAGATCTCACATAACTGTTCTTTCTTTCTTGTTAGTCATCCTATATATGAAGGAACCAAAGAAACTAAGGTTGGTTCCTTTAGTGGGTATGATGTGTATAATTTGAACACTCATAAACCTAATATCCACCTCAAATGATTCTAGACACCAACCCAGCACAGTTCTACCACTTTTATTATTGCACAAATTGATGAAGCACCAACCAGGACATACAACGAGGTAAAGAGCTCCCATTTTGGGTAACTTCACCTTTGTTTCAAGGAAACTTACCAGCTTAACATGATGAGAAAGCATAAACCTTCTCACCTCAATATATTTATTTTCAGCCTAGTCCCCCCCCCCACAACTTATTAAGTTATCCATTAGACACATGGGATACCAACCCCTGGCCTAATGAATCAGCACTTGAATCAAACCCATATCTAGTAGACATGGTATCTGCATTTCCATCTTCATTGAGTGCCTGATAAATGTTTTTGGTTTTCACAAGTATCAATTCCTTGAACGTTTGTTTATTGAATCCAGTAGCAAGGACCAACCCCTCCTTTTCTATAGCAGCGGGTGTGGGAACCATGCTTTGTGGAGCAACTGGTGGAACACTAGTTTTGTGAACCCATAATTTTCTTCGCTAAGGTTAATTGTTTCTTGTTGTGAGTGCAACTAGCATAGTTATGTCCAACTCCCTTATAAATAGAACATGAGATTGGGAGCAAATCGTAATCAACCTGCTGATCAATCACTACCCCCTTCTCATTTACAAACTGAATCTTAGATGGAAAAGTGATGATCAAGTTTGACATCAACTAACCCCTTTGCAAACACGAATTTATCTCTTTTCAGTGTTGCTTGGTCAACCTTAACTAGAACACCAACCTAACCCATAAATTTATAGACTATTTTCCTCCTAATATTTGGCATCAAAACTAGGTAGTTTGATCCAAATAGGAAATGATTTGACAAGTTCCTTATCAAAATTGACATCAGGAGACCATGGTTTCATGACTAGAGGCTTTGAGTCAAAGAACTGAGCACCTCCCTGCAGAACCTTGTTACAGTTCTCCATAGTTGTGAATCACACTAAGAAAATGACCTTCCCAATCATAAGTACCTTATCAACCCCCAACTTCCCCCAAATCCTATGGATAAAGCCAGTGGCGGTGCCAGGATTTCTTGACTAAGGGTTCGGAATTTTTAGACATGTTAGGTTATGATACATATGAAAAACATAAATCATGCGGAAAAACCTAGATGCCAGGATACATATTAATTGCACATAATCATATAGCATAATTTAGATGCATACACTTTGTAGCGTGCCCTCCCTAGCTGCGCCCGAACCGAACAAGAACAAGTCTTTAGGACTCCAAGTGTTGTCCCTCCGTAGATAGTCCACATCACGTCCGGATCCGCCTAAAGATTGACCAACTAGAATCGCCCTTAAGGTTCTATAATTTTCGGCTAATAGGGCAAGTAATATGGCTGATTTTTCTGCTTAAAAATCCTAGTTTTGAATACTTGAAACCTTGTATATAAATTTGTGACCTTAGGCACATATTTATAGGATTATGGAAAAGGACTTAGAATCCTATTAGAATACCAATTTAGTTTAATTAGAATCCTGTTAGGACTCTATCAAATAAATTCTATCTACTAGGATTAGGATTTAATCATAGAACGAATTCTAATAGCTTTAGGATTCGTATTGCACACAACCGCACACGAGCACGAGCACGAGCACAGCCCGCGCAAGCCTCGCGGCCCACGCGAGCTGCTCTTGCTCGCAGCCCATGTCCGTCGCAACCCACTTGTTCTGCGCGCGCCATGCCTTGCTGTGTAAAACCTCGTATTTTTATAATATTTATAAATATATTTTATTATATTTATAAAGCATTTTACGATTTATTAGCATTTAAATAATATTTAAATGTATTTAATGTATTTTAATTAATTAGAATATTTATTATTTTAATTAATTACGAAACGAATTTAATTCTTGAGTCGGGAAATTAAATGAGTTGCAAATGATTTTTAAAGTTTCGGGTTTTAAATAAAAAGTCCAGTTCGTTTTATTAATCAAGCCCAATCCAAACGGTTTAATTTAAATCCTAAGCTAGCCCAATTCATTTAATTCCTAAGCCCAACTCAAATATCCTAAGCCTAGCCCATTAAGGGATTAGGGAGCCTATAAATAGGACTCCCCATCATTAAATAAACCCCTAAAATTTCATAAAGCCCCTTTTTGATTTCTTGCCCAACACTCCTCTCTCTCTCTCTCTCCTCTTTGGTTCGGTCCGCCCGCACGCACAACACGAGCACGGTCGTGCCTCGTGTGCTTCTCGTGTGCTGCTCGTGTGTTGCTCGCCCCTTGTTGCTCGCCCCTTGTTTCTCGCACACTCCCTCTCTTCCTCTCTCGTCCCGCGCCCAGCAGTGCTGCACGATGCTGCGTGCCTTGCATCCCCTCGCCTGCTCCCTCGCGCCAAGCGCGCTGTGCCCTCGCCTTCCCTCGCGCACTGCGCCGAGCACCCCCTCTCGCTCATTCGCTCTCTCCCTCGCGCTGCGCCCAGCCCGCGCGCGCGCGACCCTGCTGTGCCCCCTCTCCTCGCTCGCGCTCGTCGCCCTTGCTGCGCACACGCACGTTTGTGTGTGTGTGTGTGTTCGTATTCGATTTCTTTTTCGCCCAATCACCCTAATTCGTGATTGTTCCGTGCTATAGGCCGGATTGGTATAATTCTCTTCTTCCTTACCTATTCTATTTAAATTCCGTATTTTAAATTATTATATTAATATTGTTTTGAGTAATTAAAATGCTGGGAACCGGTTATGAATACCGTGGTCTGAGGATTTGTGTGTTGTGATTCATTAGGTTTGTTTTAATTATTAAAGGATGAATTTTCAGATTTGTTTATTTAATAAAGCATGGATTTTTATGATATTAAACTAGTGTTATTGGGATTTTCAAGTTAGGGTTTTAACCTAGACCTAATGAGTCAATTGATTAGCATAATTAGGTGATGATTTTAATTATGATAATCAATTATATTTTCAGATTTGAATAAAGGTTTAAAGTGTTGATTTTTTTTGATTTTAAAGGCGGAAAAAGTATGTTTTTGTACTAGGGATTGATTTTGCAAATTGAGACGACTTTATTATTGAAAAGCGATCGAATTCTAAAGTCTAAAGGAAGTTTTAAAACTTATAAAGTTGCTGGAAATTTAATGAACATGGAAATAATTTAAGTTTCATTATTTTGATGATAGGAGGTGATTTCTAGTTGAGTGCTCGTTATTGCAAAGTGGCCCCTACGCTTAGGTATTCAAGGTACGTACAAGTCTAGGGCGACCACACCTTTTTGTCAATGACATTACATGATTGTTGATGATGTGAATTACATTATGTGAAATCATGTTTATTTTGGTGAACGAGCATGTGTTTTGTGATGTTGGATTTATTGAATTAATTGTTTAACAAGCATGTTGAAATTATTATGAGTATGGGTTTCATTGTCAATCATGTTGTTCAATATTTATGTATGTATGGTTAAATTCACATGCAAGGGATGGATTAATTATTTGTATGCTATTGTACGGGATGTCTATCATACTTTGAGCCATTTAATTGTACCTCGTTGTACTATTTATTTTACCACATGTGAAGGGTTAGCTCACGTAAGCCACCGCACATGTAGGGTTCAGTTGGGAATATTATGTATGAAATGAATTAGGATTTGTCGTGTAAGGGCACAACCCTCATGTTAATATGCATGATGTGGAGTCTCACTTTGGTGAGGAGGAACATGGTAGTAATATCACAAGTGTCTTACTTGGTTGATCACAAGTCTTAAAGCATTAAAATAAGATTGTTTTGGTTGTCGTTTATTAAGTGTATGTATGCATGTTGTCGAGTCTTGAGTTCGCCTTTATTAAAATATTAATAAACGTAAAGTGCAACCGGAACAAGCTTCAAAACTCTTGGAACGTATATACCTTGAGTATGAACAATTGGGGGAGTCTTGCCGGAAAGCTCGTACTCCTACTAATGATACAAGACGTTGTTTCATTTATATTATGCGCAGGAATTCCGTCGGTATGGCCCGACACTCGGTATGGCCCGATTTTATTATTATTATATTTGGTGTTTGGTTGGCTCCCATCACCTTTTTCCCTTTGTGGATTATTCTTTTGGCCCGTTCGAAGCTTATTCTAATTAAATTGTGAGTCAAGAGTCGAGTCAAGAGTCGAGTCTTGTATCTCATGATTGTTTGATTTGTTATTATATGGCTTTTGCATGTTGATTAGTATTTAGTGAGTGATGCATGCTTAGTTTCATTACTCTATGCTTGTAAGTACTCAGCTTTTGCTGACTACGTGCTTTGTGTGTTTCCGGTCATGGCCTTTGCCTTAATGACCCTATGATGATCCATCATTTGCACTTGCATTGTTGGGGAGTAGAATAATATAGCAGGTTGGTAGATCAAGTACGATCGAAATCATGTGGCTTGGGATGATTGAGAGAGTTGCATGTTTTCGTCTTTTGAAACTATTTTCTTTAATATTTTAATTATGTTTGAAATGTTTGGATTGTTTATATTTTGGGTTTTGGGCCATTATGGTTCCATATTGTAGGAGGCCTCGATATTTTGTTAATTATGGTTTTTAAAAGTTAGTTGACATTTAATTCCGCTGCGTAATTCTGGTAATAGCCTTAACCGTTATCACGGTGGCGGTAATGCTTTAGTAATTCCTTTATTTTAAGTTGGAAAATGGTTTTATAAAAGCAAGGAATTATTAGGGTGTTACAAAGTGGTATTTGCAGAGCTCTAGTTTGAGAGCTGCTTTGCATTAATTAATAGTGCAAAGTGGTAAATCCTTAAACTACGATTGCGGAACTTTAGGATTTTCGAAAATTACTTTTCCTAAAGTCAAAACGTATTATTTTGAGTACTCAATATTTTAAAGGTCAAATACCAATTATTTTGGGCCGTTTGAAATAAGTTGAAAAGTTTGGATTATTATTTAATTTAATTAATCTTTCCGAATCTTTTTTTTTTATTCGAAAATTTCGAATCAAATTCGAATTTATTTCTTAATTTCGGAAATTAATTTATTTAATTATCCGAATTATTTTAATTATTTATTATTCTATTTATTTTATTCGAATATTTTTCTTTTTTCCTTTTTCTTTCGAATTTATATTTTAAATTTTCGGATTTCTTTTATCCGAAAATTATTCATTTATTTATTTAATTAATCGATAATTTTTATTAATTTTCGATTTTAATTTAAATAATTTCAACTAAGTTAGGAGTTATTTCTTAATTAATTTCGAAAATTAATATTATTTTCAAGTGAGAAATGGGTAGACTAAGAAAGGCATATTAGTCTAAGAATGCATATTATGTGACAATGTGATTACTAAGTGCCATGTATATGTTTTAACCATGTTTTATCTTGCTTTATGTGATTAATTGCATCATATTTCATGTTGAGCATATATTTGTGCATTGAAATTGTATGGCTCCACGAACTATTTATTGTATCCTTTTGGGGTTGGAATTTCTATGGAAACGCGTTAGTAAGACTTTTGAGTTGTGAATTTTCAGGAATTAAGGATGCTACCTTCTAAGTTCACCAGTTTAGGATACTTAGAGAAGATGGATAATGAGACTCCTCGCACGTATGTTCAGAAGATCGTGTTTGCTTGTGACTATTTGGCTTCGACCAAGAACATGCCCCACCTTAGGCAAAAAGATATGATGGCTAGTATGATTATACATTGTTTACCCCATAAGAACCCTTACATAGACCTCAAGAATAGGTTCAGTGACATGCATTATGGTGATGGTACCCCTAATTGGTACAAATATGGGACTAGTGATGGTAGGTGGAAGTATGATTCCGAGGTTCTTGCTACTATACTAGAGGTTGCGGAAATTAGCTATGAGGATGGAAAGTATTCTGCGGGTCTAGGTATGGGCTATGGAGGAATAGAAAGTGATGGTGAGGATGATATGATCCATGATGAGCAAGCTAGTGATGTTGAGGAGGATAGTGATGATGATGTGGTAGAGATTGAGAATCCTAACCCTATAGTTCCTGAACCAACCATTGAGATATCCAGTGGATCTGAAGATGAGCTTGAAGAGAATAATGTGGTTTATAGTGAGCCACATCAAAATGATGAGGCTATGGATGAAGACTCGGATCCGGAAGAAGACTTGGATGATCCTAATGATCAAGACTTTACTCCAGAGCAATACAAGGAAAGAAATGATCGTCGTGATGACGTTAGTCTCTAGAGAAATGTAATCCTTAGTTTTATTTCTTTTGTTTCTTTCTTTTCGTTGAAGTAATAAAGTGGCAAAGCTACTATTTATGGTTTTAGTCTATTATAGTTGGAGAATAAATGTTATGGCATTAGTGGATGTAAGACTTATTCATTGGAGTTTTAATAAAAGAATAGAATTTCCTTTTCGTTATCCTTTAAGTTTAATTCTCAATTCTAAGTTGTTACACCCCGACAATTCTCTCCTTTCTAAAATAACCTTTTAATATAAAACGTAGAAAATTATCAAGGCATTATCGCCCGTGTGAAAACGTAACGGCTTATTCAGAATTTTGCAGCGGAAAACATAAAACTAACTTTAATAATTTAAATAAGTCAACTACGGAATAAAATCTAAAACCAACCAACAAAACAAAGTCAACGTAATTAATTAAAACAAAGTTAGAGTCTCTTTAAAACATGCCAAACAAATTCAACATCAAACTTAAAACAAAACAATTTAATAACTACACAGCTCTTCAATCCCGAACCCCATGATGCATCACCTTCAAACTTGTAATGGACGATGCTTATTGATCCCTAGAGACTGCTCACCAAGATTGGGTCATCACAGGATCAATAAGGCATAGCCATGATCAACATGCACAAGCAAAAGCACGTAATCAGCAAAGCTGAGTACTACATACTAAATCAATAATAATCCTAACATGATTCTATTAAACGAATAATCCTAACATGATACTAATAACGTAAGTAAGAATAACCAAGACACATTCACTTTCAAATCACATTTGACTAGACTAGACTGGACTAGACTTTCATAACATTAATATTATTTTAGTTGAAATAGACAATGGACCGAGTTGTCCGTCCAACAGTCTTCACTAAGGAAGACGAGGTACGGGCGCGACTCCGTAACCTCACTGACCTGCGATATCGAGGAACGTTTGAATAAAAATAGAACACGGTGATCAATCCGGTCCCAGAAAAGGCCATGGGCTACCACCATGAACCCCAACTCCTGTTTGTCTGTCACTTTAGACGTGCACAGTCTAAAGCTATTGCTACCCAGTTTCACTTTACATGATTTACAAATTGAGACTCTGTTATGACTCAACAATCACATAAGACATACAATTCACCTTTGTTCACAACTGTTTTTATCTTGGAATTAAGTAAGTGATCATAAAAGCATCAATCAAGACTCATTCCAATTTATCCAACATTTCCTTTAACCATGATCAACCCTGTATATGGGCATAAAGTTTCAACTTACTAAACAAGGTCCACCGCCCTCATAAAGTAGTGAAAAGATAGAAAGGGAACAACAACCAATCGATCCAAACCAATCATATAGAATAATCTAGTGTTCCCAACCAACATGTTTGTATCAATCATCCATACTAACATGTTACAGTTCTCATAGTGCAAAATAAGTTCAATAAGTTTGTCCAACAGTATTAAACATGCACATTCCATATAACCAAGTTCGTCCATAATATCAACATCACCAAGTTCAACAATAGTATCAACATAACCAAGTTCAACAACAAAATTCAACATGGTTTCAACAATTAGCACACATTCCAAGCACGCAGGTATGTACGTACCTTGTGTAAACAAATAATAGGCCACTTTAACACTTTCAAAAGTCGCCTACAAAGAATTCTCCGCCTGAAACAACCAACAAATAATCCCAATCAATTCCTAATCATTGACAACCATAAGAGAGCATTCTAAATGCATCCTAAACATATTTAGAACTTTCCCCAATATCAAAACTCGGACATTTGATTTCCTAGCATCATAATTATTGAATTAGTGATTGAAATTCGTTGAAAACTTTTGCAAACATTATACTTTAAATTTCGAGCAATATAAATTCGTTTAAAACTTCGTCAAGGCCAAAGTAACATGCTTAGAACATCCCAACAATAATTTTAATAATCCACAATCATCCCACCATGATTCAATTCCATTAAAACTTAAAATTCATATTTTAAATAATTAAAAATCATTATTTCAATGCAATTACATAATCTTAAAATTAAATTATTAATTAATTCAAATATATAATCTGAAAATTCATAGCTTAATCATAAAAATCATAAATTTAATTTAAGAAACATAAATTAAATTATTAAAACGTAATTAAAAACAATAATTTAGCTTAGGGTTCCAGAAACAACCAAAAGTGAGGGAGAGAGACGTTGGCCGGAGGGGAAAAGCGGCGGCGAGGGCTACGGTGGTCGCCGGTTATGCGACAGTGGTGGTCGCGGAGGTGGTGGCTGTGCGGATGAGCAAAGTCAGCCACGAAAGTAAGAGAGAAAAGAAAAAAAACGAAGGGGAAAGGAAATAGAGAGGAGAGAACTACCGTGCAAGGTGGCGGTGGTCGAGGTTATGCAGCGGCTGCGCTAGGATGCTCGGCGAGGAGTGGTGGTTGCTGCTCAAATCAGAAGTGAACAAAGGGGAGGGGGAGCAAACGGTAAGGGACGACGCAAAGGGAGAAAAGAAGGAAGGAAAGAAAGAAAAAGAGAACGAAGAAGAAGAGGGTCGAAGGAAAGTTACCGGCGGGAGGAGGTCCGGCGGTGGTGGCGGCTGGCAGAAGCAAGAACGACGTGAATGGATGAAGGAAAGGGTTTCTGTTCTTTTACGTGAACTTGAGGAGGGGTTTTGGGTTTTTCTTTTACGTGGACTAGAAGTAGAGAAGGGATGAGTTTTGGGTTTGTTATTTTGGGCTTCACCCAATTGGGCTAGAATTAGGATTTAGTTTGTTTGAATCCAAAACGGTTAGAATTGTTTTCCAAATTCGATCGAACGTGTTTTCGTAATTCAATTCTTTTCAACATAAAAATTCTAAAATTATTTTTGATTTCATAAACCGTTAAAATACTTAAAATGCAATCAAATAAAATAAATAAACGTTAATTATATATTTATTACTAAAATTCGTAAATTCTATTTAAAATATAAATAACTATACGTTAAAATTCATTAATAAAATTTATAAATTTACGGGGGATTACATAAGTCGTGTGGGTATCGCAAAGGGATTATTTGTTATTTCTTCAATGAAATTTTTATGTGCAAGGTGGTTTAGTAGCAACCATCTAGATTTACTTGCATCGAATAGTGGGGTGAGAAGGCCCGAAAGTGGCGCCAACTCTTCCCCTAGGTGGCGCCTAAGTGTGTGTTCTTGTTGTGAGTAGGTTCGTTGTAGAACCAGTACCTTAGTAATGTCGTGTCCAACCAATATTAAAGCTAGCCTTTTTATTTATTCAGGAGAAGGGATATGGCTAGCCAAGAGATTTCCGAAGTGGTTAGACAACTAGCTGAGGTAGTTCGTGACCTAGCTCAAACCAGAGCAAACCCAATGCATGACCCGGCTGGGGAAATGTTTAAGAAAATAGCTCAAAGCAAGCCTCCACTCTATAGCGGAGAGATTGAACCAAGTGTGTTGGAGAACTGGTTGAGAGAGTTTGATAAACTCATAGTAGCTGTGAAATGCCCCGAAAACCTTAGGGTGAATAGTGTTGTGTACTACCTGAGAGGTGAAGCTGATCTGTGGTGGCAACGATGTGAAAATACCCTTAGAGCCACACCTAACTTTGGATGGGAAGCATTCAAAACTGCACTAAGGAACAAGTTTTACCCACCCTACCTGAAGAAGCAAAAGGCGCAAGAGTTCATTTAACTCAAAATGGGAGGTCTGTCTGTGACGGAATACTATTCTAAGTTTATAGAGCTGTCTAGGTTTGCACCTGAAGTGGTGGCAACGGAAGAGCTCAGGGCTCAAAGATTTGAGAATGGTTTGACCATGGACTTACAACTGTTGTTGTTTGGAGAGACCTTTACCTCATTAGACACCCTGTACGGAAAAGTTGCTCACCTATATGGGCTACAGCAAAGGAAGAATGGTAGTGCTGAAAAGAGAAAGGATGGTGGAAGCTCGAATCAAGGAAATAACCATCAGAATCAGGGGAATTTTAAGAAGCACAAAGGAAATGGGAATTTCCAGTTTAGGGCTAACAATGGTGGTAATCGCAACAACCAAGGTGGTGGAAATCAGTCTGGAAGGAATGGAGTACGGACCTACGAATGTAGGCGCTGTAACATGATTCACCCTGGAAAGGATTGTGATGGGAACTTAGTGACTTGTAGATTCTGTCAGAAGTTAGGCCATAGGGAGTATGAATGCTATTCTAAGAATGGAAAGCCTAACCAAGGTAACCACCAAGGCAATAACCGGAATAATCAGAACCGGAATGGGGGAAATGGAGGTGGAAGTCAAAGGAACCACCAAGGTAGTAACAATGGCAATAGCAATGGCAATCACCAGAACTATGGAAAGCCTGGAGGGAACCAACAACAGAATGGGAATCGAAACAACAATGGGAACACCAATGGAGGTGGCTATAACAATTAAAGGAGTTGCCCAAGGAAAGTTGAATGTGATATCTAGGCAAGAAGAGGAGACTTCCTCTGACGTCATAGCGGGTACCTTTTCTATTAATTCCGTTTCAGTTAAAGTTCTATTTGATTCTGGTACGACTTATTCTTTTATATCAGTAGATGCTTTGGGGAAATTAGGGTTGAAAGAGCCTGAATCGATTGAAGTACCTATAGTCATACCTACTGGTAGTATAGTGAAGTGTACCAAAATCCATAGAGATGTGCCTATGACCATAGCCAAGACCGTATTCTTATCTAACCTAATCGAATTCGAGTTAGGAGAGCTAAATATAATTCTAGGAATGGATTGGTTGGCCAAGTTCAAAGCCAAAATAGATTGTGAGAAGCAGAAGGTTCACTTGAGGTCTAGCCTAGGCAAAGTAGTGTCATATCGTCGTTTTGGTAAGCCTAAGAACATAGGAATCATCACGGCAATGGAACTCGTGAAGCTAGTCAGTAAAGGGAACCCAACCTTCTTATGTAATGTGAGGAACCTAGAGCATGTGATCAAGGATCAGCCTGAGGATATTGCAGTAGTCAAGGAATTCCTTGATGTATTTCCAGAAGAGATTCCGGGGATGCCTCCCAATCGACCTATTGACTTTACCATAGATTTAGTGCCTGGAACCGCCCCTATTTCAAAAGCACCTTATAGAATGGCTCCAGCAGAAATGAATGAGTTAAAAGGCCAACTAGAGGATCTATTGGCGAAAGGCTATATTAGGCCAAGTGCATCGCCTTGGGGATCACCAGTGTTGTTTGTGAAGAAAAAGGATGGAAGTATGAGGCTCTGTATAGACTACAGGGAGCTCAATAAGGTCACAATCAAGAACAAATATCCATTACCTAGGATAGAAGACCTATTTGACCAACTAAAAGGAGTAGGAATCTTTTCAAAGATCGATTTGCGTTTGGGTTATCATCAATTGAGGATCACTGACCACGACATACCAAAGACCGCATTCAGAACTAGATACGGACATTATGAGTTCACTGTTATGCCTTTTGGGTTAACCAATGCCCCTACAATATTTATGGACTTAATGAACCGTGTATTCCATGCCTATTTGGACAAGTTCGTAGTGGTTTTCATAGATGACATCCTAGTGTATTCGAAGAGCGAAGAAGATCATGCGGAACACTTGAGATCGGTGTTGAGTACCTTGAGAGATAACCAGTTGTATGCCAAATTCTCAAAGTGTGAGTTTTGGTTGGAAAGAGTTGCATTTTTGGGACACTTTGTATCTAAAGAAGGAGTGGCAGTTGACCCTGCTAAGATTAAAGCTGTTAGTGAATGGCCTACTGTTAGGTTATGATACATATGACATTACATAGATCATGCGGAAACAACCATTAACCCAGGACAACATATTATTTACACATAATCATATAGCATAATTTAGATGCATACTCTTTGTTGCGTGCCCTCCCTAGCTGCGCCCGAACCGAACAAGAACAAGTCTTTAGGACTCCAAGTGTCGTCCCTCCGTAGATAGTCCACAGCACGTCCGGATCCGCCTTAAGATTGACCAACTAGAATCGCCCTTAAGGTACTAGAAAATTTCGGCACTTTTATGAGCAAGATGTGTGTTTTAGTTTTCTCTCAAAAACTCACTTTTTGAATACTTTGAAACTTGTTATAAATTGTGAGCCCTAGCCTCATATTTATAGGGGTATGGAAAGGGAATCGAAATCCTATTCAGATACAAATTAATTAAACCTAGAATCCTACAAGAACTCTAATTTAATTAATTTATCAAATAGAATTAGGAATTTAATCATTAACCGAACTCTGCATGTTTTAGGAAACGTGCACGAACACAAACACTTGCACACACACGCACGGCAGCCACGATGGACCCCCATGCGTGCGCGCGAGCAGCAGCCCACGCAGCGCCCGCGCGCGCTGCGCGCTGCGCGTGCTGTGCGCGCTGTGCAGCCTGCTGGGCCTGGCCTTGCGCTGGGCCTGGCGTGGCTGTTTGTGCGGCGCGCTTGGCTTGCTGGGCGATGGCCTGGCTTCATGCTGGGCCTCGTCCGGCAGGCCTCGTCCGATGCTTATTCGTACGATGCGCTTCCGATTAAATTTTCCGATTCCGGAATTCATTTCCGATACGAACAATATTTAATATTTCCGATTCCGGAATTAATTTCCGTTTCGAACAAATATTTAATATTTCCGTTTCCGGAATTATTTTCCGATTCCGGTAATATTTCCGATTCTGACAATATTTCCGTTTCCGGCAATATTTCCGATTCTGGCAATATTTCCATTTCCGATAATATTTTCCGATACGTACCATGTTTCCGTTTCCGGCAACATCTACGACTTGGATAATATTTATATTTCCGATACGATCCATATTTCCGTTTCCGGCAATATCATCGTTTCCGGAGTATTCATTTCTTGCCTGTGACGATCTTAGCTCCCATTGAAACCAAGATCCGTCGGTCCCGAATATTCATAGATGGAGTATTTAATGCCATTAAATACTTGATCCGTTTACGTACTATTTGTGTGACCCTACGGGTTCAGTCAAGAGTAAGCTGTGGATTAATATCATTAATTCCACTTGAACTGAAGCGGCCTCTAGCTAGGCATTCAGCTCACTTGATCTCACTGAATTATTAACTTGTTAATTAATACTGAACCGCATTTATTAGACTTAACATAGAATGCATACTTGGACCAAGGGCATTATTTCCTTCAGTCTCCCACTTGTCCTTAGGGACAAGTGTGCATTTCCTAATTCCTTTGTCGCTCGATGCTTGCTCTTGAACATAAGGTAAGAGTTGTCATCCTTATTATGTCCAGAGGTGTTCCTCGGTTTCAGAGTTCAACTGATCAAATAAACAGATAATCATAGCCTATGATTCATCCGAGCACGGCCATGCATTTCACAGTTTCTAGCTCTCCGAGTGGCCTTGTACAACTTTTAAGCATCTCATCCCGATTTATGGGAGGACAATCCCAATCTTGCGATCTTGAGATTAGACTTCGTTTGATAGGTGATTACCTGAGCGTTGCCTTTATAGCCTCCTTTTACGGTGCGACGGTTGGTCAACGTCAAAGCAACCAGTTCTCAAACAAGTAATCTCAAATCACTCAGGTATTGAGGATTTAGTGTCTAATAATTTAATGAAATTTACTCATGACAGATTTTCATCTCTTACAGTAAAGTTTCATAGGTCTTGTCCGATACTAGTCTTCCCAAAGTAAGTATCTATGCAAATGATTATGACATTGCCATGTCCACATAGTTCAAGAAACAGAACTACTAGTCATCTTGCATTCTAGTCGTCTAACGTTTTCTATGCGTCCGATTTTATAGAAAACTCCGACTAGGGACCATTTTCAACCTTTGACATTCAAGTTCACTTGATAGACATTTCTTAGTCACAGGACTGGTCCTGACAGTCTATCTTGAATATATCGTCAAATTGAAGGGACTCATCATTTAATACTAAACCAAGATTAAATGGAATATGAAAATTCATTTCATATATGATAAATGTTCAACCCCAATGTTTTACAACCATGGGCCTCAAACCCATCTTTAAAACAGTTCATGGAATTCAAAGCTATGCTTGATTTCCAGTGCTACAATGTGAGTGTTGCTTCTCACTTGTTGCATAGGTTTAGTTATCATGCTTTGCCAATCTTAATATCCTTTTCACCGAATGTTCTTCGAGATATGATGATAAGATCTTTTCGAGTTTGTTTATTATGTGATCTAGTCTTTCTTACTTCGATGGTGGTTTTACTCATTTTTCAATGAAGAACCATCAAGTTAGCAGACGTTTTTCTTGCTTCAAGAGTGGTTCTACGCATTTTTCAATGAAGAACCATCAAGCCAGCAGATAGGTGATCTACCCAAGTTCAGTGAAGAACTTTAAACAACCCTGTTTTATTGCTTCTTAGGCAATAATTACTTTTACTTCAACTGTATAGGTTGCTAGTGATGCTTTGTTTGGATTTACCTATCCAGACAGTTCATAGATATGTGGAAGATTCTCCAACTATATCTTAGAACATGGAAATTATTATTTTAATTTCCCACGCAACAACTCATGGTCTCCAATCCATGTTGCCATTTTCAAAACACAATGCTCTATAGCTCGTCCTTGTCAATGGTTAACTCCAAAGGGTCTTGCTTGATCCTTTGCCAGTGTTTATGCGTGCAGCATCAATATTTAGCATATCCTTATTTCCTTGAATCAAGAACTATTCCTATGTACCTTTTCAAGTACCATAAGTATTCTTGATCTCAATCTAGTTGATCTTTACTTAGATCAATAGAGATTGGTATATGTTCGTCATGCCTAAAGTCATACGATACGTTTTTGGCGATCCTCATATTATATCATACATGATAAATTCTTTTGCAGAATATTTCCCAATTGAATTCTATTCATGTAACTTTAGCTTATCTAGTTTCAGTAGATACTAAATTCAGCTAAATTCTTTGACATATAATATAGGTTAAGAATCTCATTTAGACTCTTTGATGTTTAACTTAGTAAATGCTTATACATAGTTCAAACATCCTTTACTTAGATTTATTCATATGGGTCGAATATCTCCAATGGAGTCTTTCGTGTTTGATTTAATAAATGCCATTACTTAATCCAAAACAATATCATAAGATCTTTGTAAATAGATCTTAATACCCAGTATGCACTAAGTTTCGCCTTGGTCCAACATTGATGAATAATTTCAAACCTAAGTTATTAGCATTTGAATGTTATTTCACAATAGAGAGATATGTGTGTGATACACATAGGACCAATTAAGTTTTATGTACTCCCACTAAACTTCTTATATATCTATAAGAATCATGTATATTTTATGAAACTAAAATACTTATTAGTTTCACTAAAATACAGTTCCAATTCCCAATTGCTTGCTTAAATCTGTACTTAGATTTTATAAACTAGCTTTTCTTTTCAAGCATTTATTTGGATCCACAAATCCTATGACATACCATGTACATAGTTTTCTTCCAACATTTGATTGAGGAATATGTTTTGTCATCCAATTGCCATATGTACCAATATGCAATCATTGCTTGATTTATAGACTTGAGCATTACGATTATGCATGAGGTTTCAACACAATCCATGTCATGAATTTGCTTGTAACCTTTAGCAACTAATCTAGCTTTGCGTGTGAACACAATTTCATGTTTGATGGTTTTTATCCTTAAAACAAACTTGCAACCAATAGATGTGAAACTATTCTTGCAAATCAACAAAATTTTAATTTTGTCATCAAAACATTGAGTATGTTTTATGGCCTCTAACCATTTAAACATATAGTCTATATATGGCCTCTAACCATTTTAGGGAATCTATATTTCGTCATAGCTTTCTTACAAGTCACAAACTCATTAATCTATATGATAATAGTTTGACTGCAAGTTGTAGGTTTCTTCACTATTTAATAGAAGAATCTCATTGTTTCATTGACCTGATCTCTATGTTTCTTCACTATCTAATAGAAGAATCTCATAGTTTCAGTGACTTGAATTCTATGCCTACTTGGGTATAGAACATCAAACAATAGAATATCAATAGCCACTTGAAAGTCCTTTGAATATTCTGTTCTCCTTGAAGCACTTGTAAAGTCTTCTAAGAGATGTCTATTCTTTAAAGCCACTTCTAAAGTCTTTAAAGAATACGTTCGGGTTTTCTGAAGCACTTCGAAAAGCCTCCGGAATGTCCGTTTATGTTTGTTGTTCGCCTCGAAGACTTTCGAGGTCTATTTTCTCCCACTTGTCATTTTGGAAACGAATCTACAAAAGGACATCATTTCGAGCAAACAAACATTATGTTCTCAAAAATTCGTGGTAGAAACAATACCCTTGTGTCTCATTTGAATAAATCACAATGAAACATATATCTATACTTGGGCTTTAGTTTGTCGAATGACAAACACTAAGCTCCCACTGAGTTTAGGAACTCTCTAGATATATTTTATGAAAAGTTATACTGAAATTACTTTTCAATAGCTTTGACGAATTTGGTTTAGTTTGGTGGTAGTTGAGCATTTTGTTTTAGAAATTATAGGAAAAGTCTTTATGATCCATCATTGATTGAATCAAGTACTAATCGACTTCGATCATTCCAACTTAGATATGCCATATCTTATGGAGCTAGATTGTGAAATTACAACACACAATCATTGATGATCATATTTGGTCTCAAGTAATCATCAACATGATCTAACCTAGATCTTTATGATTTCTTGCCAAGTGGATTTTATACTTCTGAATCTTTGAACTAGCCAAACAGATTCAACTTATATCACATTTGAGTAAATAAACCTATATTCACTCAAATCCATGTGAAATAATAAAGTCATAAAACCTTTCTTTAGCTTTGAACTCTATTGTCTAGGCGTTCTAACAATAGTTCATATCTTTTGTTACTTTCAACAAGTAAGACTAGTTGTCTTGAATGATCTAGAAATCAATCAACTTTCAAAATTCCATCAAAATAGAATTTTTTGAATGTTAACTTATTGATATGGTCTAAGCAACAATGCCAAAGATTCGTGGAACTCAAATCAAGGGGTTGATTTGAACCTAGTAAAGTTCTTTAAAGAGTTGTTTGTTTTAATCAAGCATATTGACTCATTCTGTAATTGACCATTTCATTCAAATAAACAAACAATCAAGCATTGTTTTTGTTCTTCTGAATGTGAGTCTTTCTGTGTTTGAAGCAGAAATTTAGGTATGC
The DNA here is from genome assembly GCF_020520425.1 of Spinacia oleracea. Lineage (NCBI taxonomy): Eukaryota > Viridiplantae > Streptophyta > Magnoliopsida > Caryophyllales > Amaranthaceae > Spinacia > Spinacia oleracea. The sequence goes on from NC_079491.1 coordinate 36,255,710, forward strand.
TGATTATGGAACAAAATAGCCATTAAGTTCCAGCCTTTGAAAGGACTTAAAACAAACTAGATGACCCTACAACTAATGTAGCATTGCCATGCTTCATTTCCCACTTGTAGGTCATTAGTGTATCCTAGCTTCCATTGTTTGAGTTATTATCGAAGTAAGAACCTCAAGCGGTATATGATACCAAGGAAGTTTGATTGCTAGGTCACCTCTCTTTAAACATAAACTTATAGGTAGAAACGGAATCGTAAATTCCTTTCATGTGTTCCTTTGTCTTCCTATTTCTTGTACCCTTTCTTATAGTCTTAAGAATTGAATTCTTTAGTGTTGACTTTTATACTTGTTAGACATGTCCAATGTCACCCCAACAAGGTTCTTAACATTTAATTTATGTTGAATATTAAGTTTCAACTAGATGATCTTACCAGAAGCTTCTAAAGTTCTCTAAGCATTGATCTATTCGAATGTCTAGGGACTAGACTCATTCGAGAATTAAATGGACAAAGATATTAGGTTGTTAACCATTGGTAAAGCTGAGCGTTTAAGCTCAATGCTTTATGATCTCAAAACTACAGTGTATTTTGAATTCACAAGCACCAATTGGTTTGCCATTCGAATTTGATATTCGAAAACAACCATAAAAGTCGATATAAGAAACGTACATTTTAAATTGCTCACTTTCTCTCTTTTCCGTGAATCGTTCTTGGATTCACTACCAATCGAGGAAATTTACTGTTACCTTTCTAAAAGGATTTATTGCAGTGCAAGATATTTAATTATAAACAATAATTAAAACATACATTGAAGCATGCAAAGTCTAAACATTTATCATGAATAATAACTTGAAATTAAAGCAACCATGCAATTCAAACAAGTTATTAGCATTTTATTCGAATTATGTGTTCCGGCAGGTGTGAATAAAATGATTCCAAGACCCTAAAATCATTGAAGAACTAAGCACAGTTTGTCGATTTAATCCTAAAACATTTTAGGTAAGCAAAAGCCTTTTGCTAATAGTCTAGAAACTACTCTTGGTTGATAGGTACGTCTAAGAACTTATTAGGTAAACCTATCGAATTTTCCACGACATAAAAGGACTCCTTACTTATATCGTTGAGTTTCACCAAAACTAACATGTACTCACAATTATTTGTGTACCTTGCCCCTTTAGGACCAATAAGTAACACCTCGCTGAGCGAAAACTATTACTAGATTGATGTAAAGGATATCCAAGCAAGTGTATATTTTGGCATGGCACCTTTTAACTCAATTTTTTAAGTTTGGAACTTAAGGCTCTTACTATGTTGGTTAGATTTTAAGTGAACTAAAATCCTTAATCATGCAACATAATCAAGCTTTTGATCTCATGCATTTTAAGACATATTTAAAACAATAAATAACTTAAAACATGCATAAGATAAATGTGATCTAGTATGGCCCGACTTCATCTTGAAGCTTTGACTTCAAAGTCCGTCTTGAAAATCTCCGTGGGAGGCACCATTTTCTTCAAATAGGATAAGCTATAACTAATTACAACTATTTGATGGTACGCAGACCATATTTGAATTGAAAAATAACTTTGGTACTTTAGACCAATTACATTCAAATTAATGGTACGCAGACCATATTTTCTATCCTATTTGGGCCATACTAGTCACTTCATAACCTGCAAAACAGTACATATACAATATATACCATTCACCCATTCATTATCATGAATGGCCCACATAGCTGGTTAGTAAAACACATTATGCATCACGTAAACATTTGCAGCAATTAATCAAGGGCACCAATAATCTACCAATTATTCAGTCCTTATTAATTCTAATCAAGTTGTTTTAACCTTAAGGATTTGTAGACCTAATCAAGAGTTTATGACTAAAAAGCGCTCCCACTTAAACCAATAAATTCATATGCTTTACTAATTTTAAACATAAAAATGTATTTCTAGTCTAACCGGAAACATACAAATTTAATTAAAATTTAAAGCTCATATAAATTTATAATTGAATCCAAAAAGTTTAATTTAATTTCAGTCGTATTTAAATTAATTCATGATTTTAATTTTAGTAAAATAATTAGAATAAATAAAATTTATTATAATTACAATATTCAAAATTAAAATCCAAGAAAATAATTTAAATTATTAATTTTAAAATTAATTAAAATTACGTGAACTGGAATTTTCAAATTAAACATTCAAAACGATCTTTAATCGTAACGCAAACACCCTACGCGTTGCACGCCCATGGGCCGCACGCACACAGCCATTGCTGGCCATGTGCGCGCAGCCCATGCGCTCGTCGCATAGCTGCTGCATCCCCATCGCAAGCCTCCGCACGCATTGGTGCTCGCTGCGCGCGCCAGCGCTCATCGCACGCGAGCTATCGCTCGCAGTGCGCGCGCGACATCGCTCGCTGGGCGCGCGACATCGCTCGCTGGGCGCGCGAGCCATCGCTCGCTGGGCGCGCGACATCGCTCGTTGGGCGGGCGACATCGCTCGCTGTGCGCGCGAGCAATGCTGGCTGTGCGCGCGAGCAATGCTGGGCGCAGCGCTCGTGGCACGCGAGCTTGCGCTCGCTGCGCGCTCGCTGCGCGCTCTTGTGCGAGGCAGCGCGCGTTGTGGCGCAGCTCGCTTGCTGCCCACACGCGACTGCCTTGGCTCGCCCTTCGCCCATGCCCATTCGTCCATTGCTCGTGGCACACGACACAAGGCAGGGCTGCTGCCTTGTGCTCGTGCACTACGCCCTTGCTCATTGCATTCGTGCCGCACGGGCGACGAGCTCCCTTGCTCGCCGTCGCATGCCCGCATTATACAACACCCCTTAAGGGTAACACGAAGCGTCCATTGCTTCGTGCGTGCAAGTTTTATGAACGAATCGCATAAAAATTTAAAATTTATATTTAAAATTAATGACAAATTAATAAATAATATTAATTTCATAATTTTAGGGCGAAAAATCGAAAATTCATTATCCAATTGATTTCCGATTGTTATGGATTCAAGTCTAGGTCATAAAAATTTAAAATTTATCATAAATTTACAATTTTTATGGTGGTTTTTAATCATAGGTTTCTAATTAAATTACAATTAATTATGAAAATCAAATTAATTCTAAATTATTCTAATTTTCAACAAATTAATCATAATTACAAATTAGATTGCATAATTAACAAGACTAGGCATTCAAACTTGTTAAACATATGCAGTAGGTCAATCAAAAATTCAAGATTTATCAACAAGAATCGCAAATATTTAATTTAACATCTTAAATTTACGAAATTTTGCATTCGAAAAACTAAAACCTTCGAAAAGTCATAGTTAGGCTTCGAATTTGAGAATTCTGGGTTCGGCAGAAAAATATTATTTTTGTCAAAATTTTAGAATGCCTTTTACATGCGGAATTGACACAAAAATCACTCAATACGGATGAGTAACGAAGAAACTGCCGAAAAACTGCGTACGTATAATTAAATAAACGCAATTTGCAATTAATTAACAATTACGAAAATTAATCACCCCTTTTAATTCTTGCAAATTTGTAATATTTAACCATGTTTATGCAATTTAGATTATGAAAATAATAAGGGGCTCGTGATAACACTGTTAGGTTATGATACATATGACATTACATAGATCATGCGGAAACAACCATTAACCCAGGACAACATATTATTTACACATAATCATATAGCATAATTTAGATGCATACTCTTTGTTGCGTGCCCTCCCTAGCTGCGCCCGAACCGAACAAGAACAAGTCTTTAGGACTCCAAGTGTCGTCCCTCCGTAGATAGTCCACAGCACGTCCGGATCCGCCTTAAGATTGACCAACTAGAATCGCCCTTAAGGTACTAGAAAATTTCGGCACTTTTATGAGCAAGATGTGTGTTTTAGTTTTCTCTCAAAAACTCACTTTTTGAATACTTTGAAACTTGTTATAAATTGTGAGCCCTAGCCTCATATTTATAGGGGTATTGAAAGGGAATCGAAATCCTATTCAGATACAAATTAATTAAACCTAGAATCCTACAAGAACTCTAATTTAATTAATTTATCAAATAGAATTAGGAATTTAATCATTAACCGAACTCTGCATGTTTTAGGAAACGTGCACGAACACAAACACTTGCACACACACGCACGGCAGCCACGATGGGCCCCCATGCGTGCGCGCGAGCAGCAGCCCACGCAGCGCCCGCGCGCGCTGCGCGTGCTGTGCGCGCTGTGCAGCCTGCTGGGCCTGGCCTTGCGCTGGGCCTGGCGTGGCTGTTTGTGCGGCGCGCTTGGCTTGCTGGGCGATGGCCTGGCTTCGTGCTGGGCCTCGTCCGACAGGCCTCGTCCGATGCTTATTCGTACGATGCGCTTCCGATTAAATTTTCCGATTCCGGAATTCATTTCCGATACGAACAATATTTAATATTTCCGATTCCGGAATTAATTTCCGTTTCGAACAAATATTTAATATTTCCGTTTCCGGAATTATTTTCCGATTCCGGTAATATTTCCGATTCTGACAATATTTCCGTTTCCGGCAATATTTCCGATTCTGGCAATATTTCCATTTCCGATAATATTTTCCGATACGTACCATGTTTCCGTTTCCGGCAACATCTACGACTTGGATAATATTTATATTTCCGATACGATCCATATTTCCGTTTCCGGCAATATCATCGTTTCCGGAGTATTCATTTCTTGCCTGTGACGATCTTAGCTCCCATTGAAACCAAGATCCGTCGGTCCCGAATATTCATAGATGGAGTATTTAATGCCATTAAATACTTGATCCGTTTACGTACTATTTGTGTGACCCTACGGGTTCAGTCAAGAGTAAGCTGTGGATTAATATCATTAATTCCACTTGAACTGAAGCGGCCTCTAGCTAGGCATTCAGCTCACTTGATCTCACTGAATTATTAACTTGTTAATTAATACTGAACCGCATTTATTAGACTTAACATAGAATGCATACTTGGACCAAGGGCATTATTTCCTTCACCTACACCCAAGAGTGTGACTGACATTTGTAGTTTTCTGGGATTAGCTGGCTACTATAGACGATTTGTGCAAGACTTCTCTAGGATAGCCAAGCCCATGACTACCTTGATGAAGAAGGAAACCAAGTTTGAATGGAGTGACCAGTGTGAGGAAGCATTCCAAGCCTTAAAGACGCAATTGACAACCGCGCCAGTGTTAACCTTACCAGATGAGAGTGGTGCATACGATGTGTATAGTGACGCCTCTAAGAATGGTTTAGGGTGTGTATTGATGCGAAACGGGAAGGTTATTGCGTATGCATCAAGGCAATTGAAGCCATATGAATCCAATTACCCTACCCATGATTTAGAGCTAGCAGCTATAGTATTTGCATTGAAGATATGGAGACACTATCTGTATGGTGTGAAGTGTAGGATATTTACGGACCACAAGAGTTTGAAGTACATCTTCACACAGAAGGATTTGAATATGCGCCAACGAAGGTGGTTGAAGTTAATTAAGGACTATGATTTGGATATCCAGTACCATGAGGGAAAAGCCAATGTAGTTGCGGATGCCTTGAGTAGGAAATCAAGTCATAGTGTCAATGCGTTAGTAGTTGCTAACGAGCTATGTAAGGACATGCAGCGTTTGAACCTTGAAATAGTAAGTGGTGAAAGCCTTGTGGTAATAATGAATGCCTTAACCATCCAACCGTCAATATTTGATAAGATTAGAGAGAATCAAGCTGGTGATGTAAAGTTGGAGCGAATCAAGGAAAAGATTTCGCAAGGTAAGGAGTTAGAATTCCGAATCCATGATGATGGAAGTTTGAGGTACAAAGGCAGGTGGTGCGTGCCTCAAAAGTGTGGAGGACTGAAAGAGAGATTGATGAAAGAAGGGAATAATACGCCATATTCTGTGCACCCAGGGGGTGACAAGTTGTATAAGGACTTGAAAAAGGTCTATTGGTGGCCAAGGATGAAGAACGAAGTGGCTGAATTTGTGGCTAGATGTTTGACTTGTCAGAAGGTTAAAATTGAGCATAGGAGACCTCAAGGGAAGGTCCAACCTTTAGAGATTCCAAGCTGGAAATGGGACTGTATTTCTATGGACTTTGTCACTTGTTTACCTAAGTCAAAGACTGGGAATGATACAATTTGGGTTGTGGTAGATAGGTTGACCAAGTCAGCAGTGTTTATACCAATGAAGGAAACCTGGAAAATGGAACAACTTGCTAAAGCCTACATTAAGAATGTGGTGAGGTTACATGGAGTTCCTAAGGATATCGTATCAGATAGAGATTCAAGGTTTCTTTCGAATTTCTGGAAAAGTGTGCAGAAGAGCTTTGGTACGACATTGAAAATGAGTACAGCCTTCCACCCAGCCATGGATGGCCAAACTGAAAGGACTATCCAAACCCTGGAGGACATGCTTCGGGCATGCGTTATTGATTTCCAAGGAAGTTGGGAAGATAGCCTAGATTTGATTGAGTTTTCCTATAACAATAGCTATCATGCTAGCATTGGAATGGCACCATTTGAGGCTTTGTATGGACGAAAGTGTAGAAGTCCACTTTGTTGGAACGATATTAGTGAAACCGTAGTGTTGGGACCTCAAATGATAGAGGGCACCATGAACCAAATCCGGACCATCCAATCAAAGATTCAAGCGGCGCAGGATCGCCAAAAGAGTTATGCAGACTTGAAACGTAGGGATGAAGAGTTCAACATAGGTGATAAAGTGTTGCTCAAAGTGTCACCAATGAAAGGTGTCATGAGATTTGGGAAGAAAGGGAAGTTAAGCCCTAAGTACATAGGCCCACATGAGATCTTAGAAAGAATCGGAAAGGTAGCTTATAGACTAGCCTTGCCTATGGACTTGCATAGAGTGCATAATGTGTTCCACATATCTCAGTTAAGGAAATATATCCCGGATAAATCGCATGTGTTGCAACCAGAGACCATAGAATTAGACCAAAGTCTAACCTTTGAGGAAAGACCTGTCAAAATCCTTGATAGCAAAGTGCGTAGTACGCGTACTAAAGATGTGAAAATTGTCAAAGTGTTGTGGTCTAATCAAGAATCTGAGGAAGCCACTTGGGAAGCGGAGGACGAAATGAGAAAGAAATATCCCGAGCTTTTCCCGAGGTTAGTTGAGTTACGGGGTCGTAACTCGTGTCTTTTAAGGGGGTAGAGTGCGGTAGAATTTCGCGCTTTTTACCTTGTTTTCCCCTATTTTATGCTTAAATTAGTGCTTTATATTGAATTTGCACTTATTATTGTCCTGTTTAATCATGTAAAGAGTACAACAACTTAAAACTTTTGTAAATGAACGTATTAAAAGTCTCAGAAAGTCTCAAGTTGAGTTGAAATTTTGGATTTCCGAACCCAAGTTTCGGGACGAAACTTCTTTTAAGGAGGGTATACTGTAATACCTCGTATCACTACTACAAAAGTTGGAATACGATACGCTGAATATAGAACGGTTAAGTTAGTTAAGCGTTTTGTAGAATAATAGAGTATGCATTTCTCTTATAACCGTTGTGTGAAAAAAGAATAGAGAACGGTTATCTTACCCAACTGTCTTATATCCGTTACCATAATTAAAAAAAATGAATAATCATATTAAAATACCTTTTTTTTAGGGAAGTTAAATTAAAATACTTGATATAACCTTTGTGTATTCTAGCTTTTTAAAAAAAAAATTATAAAAAGAGAAACTTAATTAATAATTTGTACTTTTTTTAAGGTAATTAATTGCTCCGTACTTGTATTGTTATAGCCGCATAGGGGGCTCCATACTTGCATATCCATCTTCAGATCTAAACCCCAAAAAGAATCATTCACATAAACTCTCAAAAGTAAACTCCAGCAAAAACTAAGCACAGCCGTTCCTACCGAACCTTTCACCGATCTCCTCCATTTACCACCAACTCCGGTGCACCGCCTTTATCCACCGCCTTCCAAACTCCGGTGAATGTCGTGTGTCCCGCAACTTTCGTTAATTTGAGGTTAGTATTCTCAATTTTGTTTTTCATAGTATTCATTCTACAAATAACCTAGGGATTACGAAATTTTTTGTTATCTATTTGTAATATATCTCTAAGGAATTCTAGCTTGTTTATTGACAAAAAAATAAAAAAAAGTAAGGAATTCTTGTTATATCACGTCGAATTAATTTACCAGAAGCATTGCCCGTTTGATGAATACATAGACGGAGCAAGAATTAAATCGAATTACACTACTACAGGTAGAATCACCGTCGAATGAATTCCATGAATTAATGTATTTAAATTGATTTTCTTTTAGACAGATCTAAACGCGGGGGTGAAAAAAGATACCGAATTCTTGATTTTTCGGACTCGTAGCGAGTTTTGTTGACATATGCGGTCAGTTTTCAATTTCTTCGACCTCATTTTTATCGGCGGAAAAGTTCCAAAATGTAGGTGAGTTTTTCTATTCTAGGTTTGAATTTTCGTTGGAATTTTTTGAATGTTATGAATGAACAAAATATTTATGTAATGATTGTTTTTGATTATTAGTAGATCTATTTGCATTTTTCTTTAAGTCTATTACTTTAAATTAATCGAGTCACCATGTAAAGTCACATGAATTGCTTTAGTAATAAAATACAAAGTAGAAGTATTGTGTGTTTAGATTTTCTTTCATTGGAGTAACTTTGAGTCTTTTCCTTATTTCAGATTTGTGGTCTGCAAATGTGTACTTTTTTAAAATGAATTGGGAGCTCAATTCATTGTGATTGATTATGAATCTTGCGACTTGTTTTGGATTTTTGCGATTGTTAATGATTTTAGATCTTGTTAAGTCTTTCCATTTCCTTTAGTTTTTCGATTAGATCTATGCGGGGGGTTATTAATCGTACATTCGTACATACTTCGTATTTGATTTTTCTAGTTATTAATTTTTTTTATTATATGTTGCACTGACATTTTTCCTTTTCTTTCCGGGTCTTTGATGTCATTGCAGGTCTGTCAAAATCCAAAGACAATGCCAAAGATGTCAAGCAAATTAATTTTTCTATTTTTCAATCGGAGTTCTTCATGATTTCACAACATTCTTATTATTGTGAATCCACTATCCATTATTTACCATTGTTCATATTTTGTATTCTACTACGAGCATTGTATAAGATAAAATTGTAAATATATTTCATGGGAGCAATAAAATAGTCATATTTGAATTTTGAATTTTTATTTTGGTATTGTATAATATCAATATTCCATAGTTACTTGAAAATATATTGTCTATCTTGAACTGCATTAATTTAGGGATGCGTGTGTTACTATTTTTGAATAATATTAAAAAAAGGGTAGAATATAGAACGGTTGTGTAAGGAAAATGCTTTCTATTTTAATATTAAACAGGAAGTATATAGTACGCCTATGTACGGAAGATGTTCTATATCTCAATATTTAATAGGAAGAATAGAGGACGGTTATGTACGAAAGACGCGCTTTATTATGAAGTATAGGAGACGGTTATGTACGTTAACCGTTCTATATTCCTTCTTCATTTTATGATTTTAGGAAAGGAATAGAGGACGCTTATCTCTTATTACTGTACTTTATGACTAGGTATATAAAACGCTTCTTTTATCCGTTTTATAAACTTTATAGCGCGTTGAGTTGGAGAACGCGTCTAACGCAATTTCGATGGTGCAGGCGTGTGCACCTAGATCTAGGTGCATCGGGATTAAAACGCAAACATTTTAAAACAAAACGCGTATTTTCATTAATTCTGCAGTTAAAAAGAACAAGTCTCACAATACAAAAGAACATCATGTGCTCTGTTCTTCCCTGTTTAGTTTTCGCGATTTTTTTTGTTGTTCGCTCCTTTTTGCGGGTATTTATATGTCTGGGCTTCATAATTTTGAATTCAAAAAGTGTGAATAGGAGAGAGAAAGCTTACATTTGTGCATAAATTTTTTTAGAGAGAGAAACTGATGGAAAATTCTCAAATATTCCATGATTTCTCTGTTTCAACATCAATTTCGAATGATTCTTCTTCTTGTCATCTGAATTCTTCAGCTGAAAATCAGAGTTACGAAGGTATTCTTTCAATTTGTAATAACGAGTTGCATTTTTCTTTGATTTTATGATTTCGATTTCATAATAATCGTACTTTTTATGTTTTTTGTGATTGTAATTAGTTTGATTAATTTAATTTTGAATCTCATTCTTCGTTGATTTTGGTGATTGTTGATAATGAAGGTTACGAATTGGTTTTTTTCGTTGATTTCGCATTTATTTCATTTATGTGGTGAAACTGATTCTGTAATAACTATTATATTTAAGGAATATACGTTGATTTTGTCTGTTTGCAGAAAAGAACATTGTATCATTTCAGAAGAACATTTTTCAGTATCAAATGAACATGTTTAGAATACGTATTGAGACGTTCCTTTTTATTATATTTAGCTTTTCAAATAAACACTGATTGTTCTTTATTGATTGTTCTTTTAACTCTTCATTGATTGTTCTTTAAGTCATAGTGTTCTTTTCGGTCACCTTTTGTGTTCGTTTACTCTATTTTTATTGTTCATTTTAATAGTTACTGTTCCTTTGATTCTTTATTGGTTTTTTTATTATATCTGCACGGATTGTTCTTTTATGTTTTTATGAGTTTACATTGTTCTTTTGATTGACAAAACTGATTGTTGATAATTATGCCGATATTGTTCTTTTAGGTTTTAATGTGTTCTTTTGATTGACAAAACTGATTGTTCTTTTAACTGTTTATTGATTTTTCTTTTAATGCGTAGTGTTCTTTCCAGTCTAGTTGGAGTGTGTAATTTACTCTTGATGCATTGTTCTTTTCTAATAGGTACTGTTGTTTTTTTATTCTTTATTGGTTGTTCTTTTATATCTGCCCAAATTGTTCTTTTAAGTTTTAATGTGTTCTTTTGATTGACTAATTGATTGTTCTTTTAACTCTTCATTGATTGTTCTTTTCATGCCTAGTGTTCTTTTCAGTCTACATGGATTGTTCGTTTACTCTTGGTGCATTGTTCTTTTTAATGGCTACTGTTCTTTTAAGTTCTTTTGTTCTTTTCTTTTTCTGATTTTTTTTATTTTATAAATTTCCAGATATATTAAATAATGCAGTTAATAATTCAGAACAAAATGATGCTAATGAGGATCCAGAATCCTATGTGCATGGTTGTTGGCCAAGGTACATGAATTGTACTTTTACTTGTTTATCACAATGTTCGTTTACGTCTTGTGTTTGTTCCTTTATCATACTTATGATGTTCTTTGTGTTCTTTTTTATCGTCATGCAGATTTTGAAGAACCAGTTTCATTAGAGGGAAGTGTAGTTAAGGATGATGATGAGGCGTATGAGTTATACAACAGTCATGCATTTAGGAATGGTTTTGGTACTAGGAAGGGTAAAAAGGAGTATAGAAGTGGTACTAGAATAGTTCGACAACGGTTTTTTGTTTGTGCATACGAGGGGTTTAAAAATCCAGATGGTGTTGTGCCTAAATCCTTTAAAAAAATTGATAGGAGAACTGGATGCAAGGCTTCAGTTCAGTTTGATGTTGATAAGAAAACTGGAGTGTATGTTCTTTCTAAACATTCCCGTCTGCATAACCATTCAATGGTTCCTGCTAATAAGAGACACCTTATTAGGTCACATAGGCACATTTCAAAAGAACAATTGGCTTTTCTTACTATTTTTACTTGTAGTGGCACGAAGCTTGCTGATGTTCTTAGAGCTATGAGGAAAGAAGTTGGTGGTGAGGCGAATTTAGGCTTCACTGTTCCTGACGCGTATGATGCTGTTTTGGCAGAGAAGAAGAAAAAGTTGGATGGTTGTGATTCAAATCAGTTGATCAGATGGTTCGCTATGAGGCAAGCTAAAGAACATGATTTTTATTATGATTTTCAATTGAATGAAGAGAATCAGTTGATCAATTTTTTTTGGAGAGATGGAAGAATGCGGTCTGATTATGAAGCTTTTGGTGATTTATTGATTCATGATACAACTTATCGTACTAATAAATACGATATGATTTGTGGGCCTTTTGTTGGAATGAATCTTCACACTCAAAATATCATGTTTGGAGTGGGTTTTATATTGAATGAGAAGGCAGGTACTTTTGACTGGCTTTTTAATTCTTTTTTGACTTCAATGGGAGGGAAGCAACCTGTGACTATCATGACTGATCAATCTTCTGCCATGGACAAGGCTATAAGGTAAAGTTCTTTTAGGTTGTTTGTATGTTCGTTCATCAAACATTTTTGTTCTTTTGTATTTTTGTACTATTTTTTATGTTCTTTTTCTTTTGTCTTTCTGTTTAGTTTATATTTTTATCTATTTTTTTTGTTTATGTTTTTTTAGGGAAGTGTTTCCAAAATCGAGGCATCGGTTGTGTACATGGCACATTGGGGAAAATGCTGTTGTAAACATCAAAGGTGTTATGGCCAAAGAAGGTTTCAAACGTTGGTTTGATTATGTTTTGAAATATACTGACACAGTTGCTGAGTTCGAGCATTATTGGAATAGGTAATAATTATTTTGCTAATAGACTGATTAGTATTTAAAATTTTGTTTTGTTCTTTTCATTCGACAACATGTTTTTTGTAATGTTAAGTAGTGTTCTTTTCATGGTTGATGAAACTTGTTCTTTTAATCTGGTATTTTAATGTTCTTTTCTTTGTTTAATAGAGTCCATACTTCTTGAACTGTGATTGTGTGTACTTTCTTTTCAAGTTTTATTGTACTGTATATTGTTCTTTTTTTGTCTTCATTTGTTCTTTGTTTTACTCAGGGTGTTCGTTTTGTGTCTCTGATTGTTCTTTTGTTCTCCTTGTTTGTTCTTTTGTAGTCTTTTGGCTGATTACAATTGCGCTAAACATTCATGGATAATAAGATTAAATAGTTTGAAGGAGAAATGGTGTCCTGCATATAACAAAGATTGGTTTTCTGGGGGTGTTTTGTCTTCTCAAAGGAGTGAGACTACAAATCATTCTATTTCTAGGAGGTTGCATAAAACGAATGGTTTATGTGATTTTTATAAGTGTTTTTTAGATGTAATTGATGAATGGAGAAGTAAGGAGAACAAGGGAGATTATAATTCTTCTACTGGAAATAGATATTACGCATGTGCGGATAACATGTTATGTTTGCATGCGCGGGATGTGTATACCATTGCAATATATTTGATATTTGAGCAACGATTCATCAAAGCAATTGGTTTGAGGTGTCAACGCATTTCCTATGAGTTTCCAGTTTCTAAGTACATTGTTGGGCATCCTACAAAGGATTTTATTAGACATGTTGTGATGTTTAATGAGCAAGAGATGGTTGTTGATTGTACTTGCAAGTCATATGGAGAGATAGGAGTTCTTTGTTCTCATATTCTTCGAGTTTTCATTGTCCATAATGTTGAAGAGATTCCCAAACAATACATTATGAAGAGATGGACCAAAAAGGCTATGAACACGATTGTTGAAGAAGGAGAAGATAGAGATAATGAAGTAAGTGTTGTTTCTGCTTCAGTTTGGAGGATGCAAAGCATAAGAAATTGCATTAAAGTTATAAATGAAGCTCAACATTGTCCGGCTGCAAGGAAGCTTATTGATTTGGGTGTGTTGGATATTTCATGCAAAGTAAAGGAGTATATTGGTGGTGTTGAAGGGGATGGTAATGTATCAAACAAGTATGTGCGAGAAGAAACTCTACTTGATGTCGTTGAGCCTTCAACAGACACAGTTTTGCCGGATGTTGTGGAACCGATTGCTGAAAAAGTCATTCCAACAATGATTCAAAATCCACCAAAGCGAAAGAGGAAGATTAAGAACGGGACTGAAAAGGCTAATGAGAGGAATGTGAGACCTAAAGGAATTGTTGAGAAGAAACGCAATAAACTGAAAGGTTGGAACAAGAGAAGAGAAAGACATGTTGATAATTTGAGGGAGGAAACTCAGTCTACTGATCAGGTAAACTGTTCTTTTTAAACATTTATTTGTTCTTTTATTACTTTTGAATGTTCTTTTTGTTTATCATTGTTCTTTTTTCCATTTTTATGTTCTATTTATCCTTTTTGTTTATGATCTTTTAGTTTACTTTATTATGTTCTGTTGGCAAATTGTTCTTTTTAATAATCTATTTGTTCTTTTATTCCTTTAGTTTGTTCCTTTTGTTTATCATTGTTCGTTTTTCTTTCTATATGTTCTTTTGTCTTTTTGTTTATGTTCTTTTGCTAAACAGTTCATTTTTTAAAAGAACATCTATTTGTTCTTTTAATGTTTATTATGTTCTTTTTTGAACTGTTCTTTTTTATTATCTAGTTTGTTCTTTTTTCTTCTTAATCATGTTCTTTTTTTCCTTATTGTTTCTTTGTTCTTTTTCAGTGTATCATAAATTTACCTGTTGGTGGGGTTTTGGTTCATCCAACATCTTCAAATTCACAATTGGAAGCATATGTTCCAGATGATTATTTTGGAGTACACATACAACCTTTGTAGATTGATTTACGATTGGTAATATTTTGATTTTTAGTTTGTTGTGTTTTTAATCATTTGTTTTTGTATTCTCAATAATGTTCTTTTACTCTTTTGATGTATATTTTTACGGGCTACTGATGTTTCGCTCAATCAATATTTTGAAATGAGAATTTTTAGTTGTATATATTCTTATTTTTGTTTTGATTTTTGTGCAATTAGGATTGCAAAATTATTGCATAAAGGAGTATATGCTTAAATGTGAAAAGAACTTACTAAAAGAGAATAAAAAGAATTTTGGAAAGGAAAGAACATATCCCATGATATAGAAGAACATGGTCTGGGATTGAAAAGAACTTGAACGTTTAATTGAAATACTTGTTAAAAATATCCAAACTACTTATCTGCAACTACTAGAACATCTAATTGTTTCCAAAAGAACACCACACATGTTTAAAAGAACAACCCATAACTCCAGCAATAACCACATCTACAAAATATACCATTGTTTTTTAAAGCATACTTCTAATAAAAGGTAACTATTATTCTGCCTTCATGAAAACAACCAACTATTCAACTTGATTAGCTCTCTTCAATGCCAGATACGTTAGCTCATGCCTTTTGTTCAGAACGGATAATAAGATTTCAGTACCGTACCGCATTCTCAGCTTGCAAATAAAGTCCTTCTGAAAACATAAAATAGTACATTAATAAAAGATTATATATTAAAATAATATACGTACATATATTCAAAATTTACTTACATCTTCATCTGTGTTTTTGAAGCCATAATTCGAAGTCTGGTTGCCTTTGTAGGTCTCCATATGCCTCATTGCATATACCCCACAATCAGTCTTGTTTGTTCTGTTTTTCCATGGCATTTCAAGCAACACAATTTCATATGCTGAAATCTGTGCCTTCCGCAAAGGATGTCCTTCTTGTTCACAAAATATTGTCCATGCTTCAAACTGAAATAAAAAGAACATTTAACTTAGTAAAAGAACAAAGAACAAAGAACAACAAAGAAACAAAGAACAACAAAGGAAGGAAAAAAGAACATTTAATTTAGTAAAAGAATAAAGAACAACAAAGGAAAGAACAAATAAAATATATAAGAGGAAATTCTTCAAATAGACTTACAGTTCTTTCTGCAAATGTTTTATATTTATCATCATATGTAATTCCTTCAGGTAAGGAGAGATTGTCAATGATCTCCACCTTCTTCTCCTTTTGGTTGATTACAATGAGATAAAAATGATCACCAGACCAGACTGGAAAGAACAACTACAAGCAGAGAAAAGAACATTAAACAAAGGAAAACGAACATATGTAAAAAAGAAAAGAACAATTTTATAATTTTACCAGATGGAATCCCTTCAAAGACTTCACACCAGCAGTTACATACTCATGGTGTACACTTAAAATAAAATTTTCTAAGCGTTTGCCCTCGGTTGCTTGACTATCCTGTGATCCACCATACGGTTCATTCTGGCAGAGCATATTCTGCACCGAAAAAAAAAAATTTAAAATATATGTTATATAATAAAAATAACTGAAGAAGTACGAAAATATGATTTTTTATTGATATTAAAACTTACGAAAGGGATTGTAGAGAAATAGAACTTCAAGTTACTCTTGACACTTTGATCTGGATCATCATTCAGTATTCTTGCAAAAGTGTCAATAACATTATTCATCACCCACACATTGGGAGCTGTTTTAAAGGAAAAGAACAAAAATATGAGTAAAAGGAACATCAACAGCATTTAAAAGAACATTTTAAATTCCAATAATTAAATATATACCTAGGGTTTGAAACTCTTCTCTGGTAACTATATTCCAATCATCAGTGTACAACACCTGACTGTTATAAGAATGAAAATAAAATTTCCATAAGAACATGTACAAAAAGAACATCTACATTCAAATACTTGTAATAGTATAAAATTCTTACGTTGGTCTTCCCTTTCCAAAGGCATAATCCAGTACGCATCGCATGTCCTTTTCCTTTTGATTCAACTATTCTTCCCCAACCAGTAGGTGTGAATACTGAGTTAAGAAGGGTGACAGTAACTTGAGGGGAACATTTTTCTTTCTCTTAACAAGTTTAGGTACTTGTACGTTATCTGGATCCTCTTCCTCACTTATGAAAACAAAGACATTATAAAGTAAAAAGAACATATTAGAGGGAAAAACGAATTCAGACTAACAATAAAAAGAACAACAAAGTGAAAAGAAAAGAACATTTTATAAATGATAATGAAAAATAACTTGTAATAATAAACGAAAAATAACTTATAAAATAAAATGCAGTAGTCATACTCTATGTTCATAGATGTAGGTGCATTTTCTGGTTGCGAGTACACCGCACTTGGAGTGCTAAAAGAGTGGAAAGAAAAGAATATATTACTATAAATAAAAAGAACAAAAGCGAGAAAGAAAAGAACATTAAATTGAAGATTATGAAAATTATATTTTAATAAAATACAGTAGTCTTACTTCAGGAATATTGATGGAGTTTCCATTTCAGTCTGCGACTCAGCGGCAGTCGGAGTCTTAAACTCGGATTCTTCAGTTCTAACAGTTGGAGACATGGGGTTTCCATCTTCAGCTCCTTTGATTAAACCTTCCATAGTCTGAAACTCGGAGTCTTCAGTTCTAACGGTTGGAGACATTGGTTTTCCATCTTCAGCTCCTTGGATTAAACCTTCCATATCTGATCTCACATTTTCAGGTTCTTTGTGTATTACAAAAAAAAAAAAGAACATGTGAGGAGAAACAAAGAACACAATGAGAAGAATTAAAGAACAAAAGTGCAATGAAAAAGAACATATAAGTTAATATTAAAAGTAGGAAGATATTAAAGTAAATATAGAAAGAACATAAAGAAATATATGAAAGGAACATTCCGAATAAAAGAAACAAAAGATCCATTAATTAATTGTATAAAGACAGAGAATTAATAAAAAGAACAAATCAAACGAATAAAAAAACAAATAATTGTTTATAAAAGAACATTGTGAATAATGAAAGAAACAGTCACATATTTATTATACATGTGTATGTGAACTGTTTTAAAAGAACGCATACTCAGTTTTTTCTGTAGGTGGCTGTTGTTTTTCAGCTTCATCTTTGTTGTCCCCTGAAATTGTCTCCAAATCACGTTCAGTCAAAGTTTTGTTTGCCAAGATTGCTTCTAATCTCATTTCCTCTTCAAAGTCGTGTGCCTGAGGAGGAGGATTTGAATCGGAAACCATTCCAAGCTTCAATGTCAAATCAGCAAATACATTAGGCTGGGAAGGCATGATCGGAGGTGTTAAAAATGGTGGCAAATCAAATGGAACATCCTCAGATTCCTCGATTTCCTTTCTTTCATTTCCTTCTGTTGCCTTTCGTACTGCTTCCTCAAATAGTATTGTGAAGTAGTCTGAGCTGAAAAATTCTTTACCTTGACTGAGGATTGAACCAATCTCCTCAGTATTCCTTCCTTCTTACCGCTCTTCTATAGAGTTGCCCTTCTCAAAAGTAACTGGAATTTCAGTTACAGAGCATGTTGACCACATTTTTGCCATATTGAATGGCAGACTTTTTTTGACATCAATAGTAGTGTCAAAGAACTTTCTGGACAACGACAATAAGTCGTTGAACTTGTTCATGACACTACTGAGTTCAGTAGTGGTTTTAGTGAATTCAGCATGGAATTCCTGTTTAACAATAACAACAATAAGGACTGGATAAATAAAAAGAACATTCGAATGGAAAAAAGAACAAGAGAGATTCCTAAAAGAACATTCAAGTAGAGCTTAGAAACATTGTTAAAGATCGAAAGAACATGTTAAAGAGATAAATGAACATGTAAATAACATGCTTAAACATATAAAAGAACATATTCAAATGTAAAGAACATCTTTTTAAGAAAAAAGAACATGCTTAAATAACATGAATAAACATTTAAAAGAACATGTAAAAGAACGTAAAGAACTAGTTTTTGATAAAAAGAACATAAACACAGAAAGCAAAAAACATGGTAGGAAAAAATATTATATTGAGGACGTAAAAGAACATTTGTTGGAGGAAAAAGAACATTACAATAAAAACGTTGAAAAAATAAATGCAATGGTTTTGTTGAGTGAATTTAATTTTTACCTCAATTGTAGAAGGGACTTTTGCTTTCTCACTGGGGTCTGCCTGTTGCTCTGGCAAATCTTTGTCATCCCCGAGTTGAGTCACTGGTGCACCTTGATGTTCTCTGGGCACATCATTTGTGGACCAGTTAGGCTCTTGGTGTTGATGTTGCTGTTGTGGTTGCTGCAGTGGTTGCTGCGGTGGTTGTTCATCATGTTGCTGCTGTTGTTGTTGTGGGTGTTGAAGAAGAAGTGATGGTGGTTGTTCACTGAGTGCTTTTTGCTGTTTGAGCAGCTCCATCTCCTCCCTGTACAGTTGTAGCTCAGGTGGACCTTGAATTCTGTCCAGAATCAAGCCATGTCCGAAGCCTGTAGCATTGTCATTGCGTACCCTGCTGCTTATCATATCTCTTGTCCAGCAAGAAATTAGGGGGAAGATCCTTGGAGGGTACTCTTTAGACCTGTCAAAAATCGACCCGACCCGAAAACCGACCCGAACCCGACCCAGAAATACTGGATTCTGAACAAGATTTTGTGACCCGTAACCCGATTTTATCCGAACCCGAGCAACCCGAAAAGTAATGGGTCAAAACCCGACCGAACCCGTTTTGGACCCGATCGATTGAAAATCATTGCATTTATAGTAATAAATGAGATTATGAGAAAATTTAAGCATAATAAACATGTTGTTTTTACTATTGTTGTGTGTAATATGATTTTAATTTCAATTATACGTCATTTAATGGTTGGATTTGACTAAATATAAACTTGTGTAGGAAAATTTGTTAATTTGTGCCCATATTTTGTATATTTATCACCTAAAGTAATGAAAATATAATGCGCGTTTTAAAATCTCTCAACCCGTTGGGTCGACCCGAACCCGAAAGTTCTGGGTCTTGAACAAGCATTTGTAAACCCTAACCCGAAAGTGACCGACCCGACTCAACCCGAACCCGAACGTAATTTTTGATAACCCGACCCGACCGACCCGTTTGACAGGTCTAGTACTCTTCCATGATCTGCACCCGATCGAAATAACATACCTAATTTAACAATAACAACATAATTTATTGTTAGTTAGGTGAAAGAAGAAGATGAAAGTAATATATATAACAAAGGGAAATGCTAACTTAATGATTGAAATTTACCATTAGAAATGGTAGTGGACCAGCAAACCATCTGCTACGGTCCACATTCTAGTACATAGCTGCCCCAAGAAGGCTGGTGTATGCATACTGGCACCAATTTAGATTCCTCACTTGCTCCAAGTCTACAGTGCTTGCTAGGAATATGAAGTTTGGCTTTTGAAACAGAAAAATATAAAAGAAAAGAACATTAATTATGATTTTAAATAGAATAAGAAAATAGAACATTCAATAGAAAATAAAGGAACATTAGAGAGAATGAAAAGAACAATGAAAGAAGAGCAAAAGAATATTGAATACAACTGAAAAGAACACAACTAACATTCATATAAAGGAAAGTACACCAATAGGACATTCAATGGAAAAGAAAGGAACATCATACAGAATAAAAGAACAGTGAAAGAGAAAAAAAGAACATGGAATTCGACAAACAAATAAAAGAACAATAAAAATATTAATAAACATTTAAAAGAACATAATACGCAAACAAAAGAACATTAATGAGAAACAAAAGAACATTAATGAGAAACAAAGGAATTTTGATGTATACCGATAAATTAATAGTGGATTTAATGCAGGTGTTAACTGCAACCACTAGGAAAGATCTCTTCCAGTTATCATCAACTGGAGTCTCATCTTTGATCAGTTTTTCAACCATTTCTTTCAATTTTGGGCATCCAGACTTCACTTTCCAGTATCCCCAAAATTCAGCAAAAACCCTCAACACTTCAGGATCTTGTTCATCAGTCCATTCCACGACCGGAGCTCCTCCAATAGGTATACCGTACACCAGGTATACATCCTCTACAGTAATATCAAGGGAAGACTTTGGTAGATGCAAGGACCGGTCGGACGAGTTGAAATTCCTAACCAACTCGGACGAGTTGTGTTTTTAATCATTTGTTTTTGTATTCTCAATAATGTTCTTTTACTCTTTTGATGTATATTTTTACGGGCTACTGATGTTTCGCTCAATCAATATTTTGAAATGAGAATTTTTAGTTGTATATATTCTTATTTTTGTTTTGATTTTTGTGCAATTAGGATTGCAAAATTATTGCATAAAGGAGTATATGCTTAAATGTGAAAAGAACTTACTAAAAGAGAATAAAAAGAATTTTGGAAAGGAAAGAACATATCCCATGATATAGAAGAACATGGTCTGGGATTGAAAAGAACTTGAACGTTTAATTGAAATACTTGTTAAAAATATCCAAACTACTTATCTGCAACTACTAGAACATCTAATTGTTTCCAAAAGAACACCACACATGTTTAAAAGAACAACCCATAACTCCAGCAATAACCACATCTACAAAATATACCATTGTTTTTTAAAGCATACTTCTAATAAAAGGTAACTATTATTCTGCCTTCATGAAAACAACCAACTATTCAACTTGATTAGCTCTCTTCAATGCCAGATACGTTAGCTCATGCCTTTTGTTCAGAACGGATAATAAGATTTCAGTACCGTACCGCATTCTCAGCTTGCAAATAAAGTCCTTCTGAAAACATAAAATAGTACATTAATAAAAGATTATATATTAAAATAATATACGTACATATATTCAAAATTTACTTACATCTTCATCTGTGTTTTTGAAGCCATAATTCCAAGTCTGGTTGCCTTTGTAGGTCTCCATATGCCTCATTGCATATACCCCACAATCAGTCTTGTTTGTTCTGTTTTTCCATGGCATTTCAAGCAACACAATTTCATATGCTGAAATCTGTGCCTTCCGCAAAGGATGTCCTTCTTGTTCACAAAATATTGTCCATGCTTCAAACTGAAATAAAAAGAACATTTAACTTAGTAAAAGAACAAAGAACAAAGAACAACAAAGAAACAAAGAACAACAAAGGAAGGAAAAAAGAACATTTAATTTAGTAAAAGAATAAAGAACAACAAAGGAAAGAACAAATAAAATATATAAGAGGAAATTCTTCAAATAGACTTACAGTTCTTTCTGCAAATGTTTTATATTTATCATCATATGTAATTCCTTCAGGTAAGGAGAGATTGTCAATGATCTCCACCTTCTTCTCCTTTTGGTTGATTACAATGAGATAAAAATGATCACCAGACCAGACTGGAAAGAACAACTACAAGCAGAGAAAAGAACATTAAACAAAGGAAAACGAACATATGTAAAAAAGAAAAGAACAATTTTATAATTTTACCAGATGGAATCCCTTCAAAGACTTCACACCAGCAGTTACATACTCATGGTGTACACTTAAAATAAAATTTTCTAAGCGTTTGCCCTCGGTTGCTTGACTATCCTGTGATCCACCATACGGTTCACTCTGGCAGAGCATATTCTGCACCGAAAAAAAAAATTTAAAATATATGTTATATAATAAAAATAACTGAAGAAGTACGAAAATATGATTTTTTATTGATATTAAAACTTACGAAAGGGATTGTAGAGAAATAGAACTTCAAGTTACTCTTGACACTTTGATCTGGATCATCATTCAGTATTCTTGCAAAAGTGTCAATAACATTATTCATCACCCACACATTGGGAGCTGTTTTAAAGGAAAAGAACAAAAATATGAGTAAAAGGAACATCAACAGCATTTAAAAGAACATTTTAAATTCCAATAATTAAATATATACCTAGGGTTTGAAACTCTTCTCTGGTAACTATATTCCAATCATCAGTGTACAACACCTGACTGTTATAAGAATGAAAATAAAATTTCCATAAGAACATGTACAAAAAGAACATCTACATTCAAATACTTGTAATAGTATAAAATTCTTACGTTGGTCTTCCCTTTCCAAAGGCATAATCCAGTACGCATCGCATGTCCTTTTCCTTTTGATTCAACTATTCTTCCCCAACCAGTAGGTGTGAATACTGAGTTAAGAAGGGTGACAGTAACTTGAGGGGAACATTTTTCTTTCTCTTAACAAGTTTAGGTACTTGTACGTTATCTGGATCCTCTTCCTCACTTATGAAAACAAAGACATTATAAAGTAAAAAGAACATATTAGAGGGAAAAACGAATTCAGACTAACAATAAAAAGAACAACAAAGTGAAAAGAAAAGAACATTTTATAAATGATAATGAAAAATAACTTGTAATAATAAACGAAAAATAACTTATAAAATAAAATGCAGTAGTCATACTCTATGTTCATAGATGTAGGTGCATTTTCTGGTTGCGAGTACACCGCACTTGGAGTGCTAAAAGAGTGGAAAGAAAAGAATATATTACTATAAATAAAAAGAACAAAAGCGAGAAAGAAAAGAACATTAAATTGAAGATTATGAAAATTATATTTTAATAAAATACAGTAGTCTTACTTCAGGAATATTGATGGAGTTTCCATTTCAGTCTGCGACTCAGCGGCAGTCGGAGTCTTAAACTCGGATTCTTCAGTTCTAACAGTTGGAGACATGGGGTTTCCATCTTCAGCTCCTTTGATTAAACCTTCCATAGTCTGAAACTCGGAGTCTTCGGTTCTAACGGTTGGAGACATTGGTTTTCCATCTTCAGCTCCTTGGATTAAACCTTCCATATCTGATCTCACATTTTCAGGTTCTTTGTGTATTACAAAAAAAAAAAAAGAACATGTGAGGAGAAACAAAGAACACAATGAGAAGAATTAAAGAACAAAAGTGCAATGAAAAAGAACATATAAGTTAATATTAAAAGTAGGAAGATATTAAAGTAAATATAGAAAGAACATAAAGAAATATATGAAAGGAACATTCCGAATAAAAGAAACAAAAGATCCATTAATTAATTGTATAAAGACAGAGAATTAATAAAAAGAACAAATCAAACGAATAAAAAAACAAATAATTGTTTATAAAAGAACATTGTGAATAATGAAAGAAACAGTCACATATTTATTATACATGTGTATGTGAACTGTTTTAAAAGAACGCATACTCAGTTTTTTCTGTAGGTGGCTGTTGTTTTTCAGCTTCATCTTTCTTGTCCCCTGAAATTGTCTCCAAATCACGTTCAGTCAAAGTTTTGTTTGCCAAGATTGCTTCTAATCTCATTTCCTCTTCAAAGTCGTGTGCCTGAGGAGGAGGATTTGAATCGGAAACCATTCCAAGCTTCAATGTCAAATCAGCAAATACATTAGGCTGGGAAGGCATGATCGGAGGTGTTAAAAATGGTGGCAAATCAAATGGAACATCCTCAGATTCCTCGATTTCCTTTCTTTCATTTCCTTCTGTTGCCTTTCGTACTGCTTCCTCAAATAGTATTGTGAAGTAGTCTGAGCTGAAAAATTCTTTACCTTGACTGAGGATTGAACCAATCTCCTCAGTATTCCTTCCTTCTTACCGCTCTTCTATAGAGTTGCCCTTCTCAAAAGTAACTGGAATTTCAGTTACAGAGCATGTTGACCACATTTTTGCCATATTGAATGGCAGACTTTTTTTGACATCAATAGTAGTGTCAAAGAACTTTCTGGACAACGACAATAAGTCGTTGAACTTGTTCATGACACTACTGAGTTCAGTAGTGGTTTTAGTGAATTCAGCATGGAATTCCTGTTTAACAATAACAACAATAAGGACTGGATAAATAAAAAGAACATTCGAATGGAAAAAAGAACAAGAGAGATTCCTAAAAGAACATTCAAGTAGAGCTTAGAAACATTGTTAAAGATCGAAAGAACATGTTAAAGAGATAAATGAACATGTAAATAACATGCTTAAACATATAAAAGAACATATTCAAATGTAAAGAACATCTTTTTAAGAAAAAAGAACATGCTTAAATAACATGAATAAACATTTAAAAGAACATGTAAAAGAACGTAAAGAACTAGTTTTTGATAAAAAGAACATAAACACAGAAAGCAAAAAACATGGTAGGAAAAAAGATTATATTGAGGACGTAAAAGAACATTTGTTGGAGGAAAAAGAACATTACAATAAAAACGTTGAAAAAATAAATGCAATGGTTTTGTTGAGTGAATTTAATTTTTACCTCAATTGTAGAAGGGACTTTTGCTTTCTCACTGGGGTCTGCCTGTTGCTCTGGCAAATCTTTGTCATCCCCGAGTTGAGTCACTGGTGCACCTTGATGTTCTCTGGGCACATCATTTGTGGACCAGTTAGGCTCTTGGTGTTGATGTTGCTGTTGTGGTTGCTGCAGTGGTTGCTGCGGTGGTTGTTCATCATGTTGCTGCTGTTGTTGTTGTGGGTGTTGAAGAAGAAGTGATGGTGGTTGTTCACTGAGTGCTTTTTGCTGTTTGAGCAGCTCCATCTCCTCCCTGTACAGTTGTAGCTCAGGTGGACCTTGAATTCTGTCCAGAATCAAGCCATGTCCGAAGCCTGTAGCATTGTCATTGCGTACCCTGCTGCTTATCATATCTCTTGTCCAGCAAGAAATTAGGGGGAAGATCCTTGGAGGGTACTCTTTAGACCTGTCAAAAATCGACCCGACCCGAAAACCGACCCGAACCCGACCCAGAAATACTGGATTCTGAACAAGATTTTGTGACCCGTAACCCGATTTTATCCGAACCCGAGCAACCCGAAAAGTAATGGGTCAAAACCCGACCGAACCCGTTTTGGACCCGATCGATTGAAAATCATTGCATTTATAGTAATAAATGAGATTATGAGAAAATTTAAGCATAATAAACATGTTGTTTTTACTATTGTTGTGTGTAATATGATTTTAATTTCAATTATACGTCATTTAATGGTTGGATTTGACTAAATATAAACTTGTGTAGGAAAATTTGTTAATTTGTGCCCATATTTTGTATATTTATCACCTAAAGTAATGAAAATATAATGCGCGTTTTAAAATCTCTCAACCCGTTGGGTCGACCCGAACCCGAAAGTTCTGGGTCTTGAACAAGCATTTGTAAACCCTAACCCGAAAGTGACCGACCCGACTCAACCCGAACCCGAACGTAATTTTTGATAACCCGACCCGACCGACCCGTTTGACAGGTCTAGTACTCTTCCATGATCTGCACCCGATCGAAATAACATACCTAATTTAACAATAACAACATAATTTATTGTTAGTTAGGTGAAAGAAGAAGATGAAAGTAATATATATAACAAAGGGAAATGCTAACTTAATGATTGAAATTTACCATTAGAAATGGTAGTGGACCAGCAAACCATCTGCTACGGTCCACATTCTAGTACATAGCTGCCCCAAGAAGGCTGGTGTATGCATACTGGCACCAATTTAGATTCCTCACTTGCTCCAAGTCTACAGTGCTTGCTAGGAATATGAAGTTTGGCTTTTGAAACAGAAAAATATAAAAGAAAAGAACATTAATTATGATTTTAAATAGAATAAGAAAATAGAACATTCAATAGAAAATAAAGGAACATTAGAGAGAATGAAAAGAACAATGAAAGAAGAGCAAAAGAATATTGAATACAACTGAAAAGAACACAACTAACATTCATATAAAGGAAAGTACACCAATAGGACATTCAATGGAAAAGAAAGGAACATCATACAGAATAAAAGAACAGTGAAAGAGAAAAAAAGAACATGGAATTCGACAAACAAATAAAAGAACAATAAAAATATTAATAAACATTTAAAAGAACATAATACGCAAACAAAAGAACATTAATGAGAAACAAAAGAACATTAATGAGAAACAAAGGAATTTTGATGTATACCGATAAATTAATAGTGGATTTAATGCAGGTGTTAACTGCAACCACTAGGAAAGATCTCTTCCAGTTATCATCAACTGGAGTCTCATCTTTGATCAGTTTTTCAACCATTTCTTTCAATTTTGGGCATCCAGACTTCACTTTCCAGTATCCCCAAAATTCAGCAAAAACCCTCAACACTTCAGGATCTTGTTCATCAGTCCATTCCACGACCGGAGCTCCTCCAATAGGTATACCGTACACCAGGTATACATCCTCTACAGTAATATCAAGGGAAGACTTTGGTAGATGCAAGGACCGGTCGGACGAGTTGAAATTCCTAACCAACTCGTACGGGAATGGATTTTCGTTTTGTGGGATGTCAAGTTGCAGAAGAGATCCAAAGCCTAACTCCACGACGGCTTGTTGTTTTCTTATATCATCTGGTTCATTAGATGCAATTCCCCTCAAGAATCGCATCATCAATTGCGGAGTTTGCCTTAGATTTAGTTTCCTTTCTTCAGGTTTTGGTTTGGCAACAACCAAAGATTTTGGTTTCTCATCATCCACCACCTCCATGACCTCATCAGAAACAACAATTTGTTTACTTCTTGTTGCTCTCTGGAAAAAAGAAAAAATATAAAGAACATTAGTCAGGGTGTAAAAGAACATTATAAGGAAGAAAAAGAACAAATAACTTAAGAAAATTTTTGACCTTCTCAACTACTTTTTTCCCCTTCTTCATTAAGGGTTCACTTTCCTCTTCTACTTCTTCACCTTCTTCTTCACCTCCTTCTTCATCTTCCTCGTCTTCATAAACCTCCCTCACAACTATCTGATTAACTTTGCTACCCCTCTGAATGAAAAAAGAACATAAATGATGATGTAAAGAACACAAGACAGGAAAAAAAGAACATTCTTTATTTAAAACACAATATTTATCTCTATTATAATATAACATTAAGGTAAATAAAAAGATATACAAAAAGGGTAATGTGAAGTTTACCTTAAGTGCTGCAGTCTTTTTCAAAGTAACTCCATTCCCCTTCTTAGCATTTGGTGCAACTTTTTTTTTTGAAATTTTCTCAGCAGGCAACAAGCTCTTCTTCTTATGTGCCTCTTCCAATTCCTGCTTTACCTCTTTGATAAGATCGGGAAATTCTTCTTTCAGCAATTGACTTCTGTTGACCAAAACAATAGAACATAAGTAGTAAAAAAAAGTAAAACACAGAAAATAAAAAGAACACCATTTATGTAAGTTACCTTGTCCTTTTCCTGTTTGGTATTGATTTCCAAGACTCCCCCTTTGCTTTTTCAGGTTCCTCACCAGCTTCTTCTCCGTCTTTTTTCTTTCTAGTAAAAACATAAATGCAAAAGTATGTTTAAGAAACGAAAATAACAACTACAATGTAAATATGAAATAGTATTAACAAACACAGATGATACCTCAAAGTAATTTTTAAGTTCGTTTTCTTTTCTTTTCTTTCTGGTTCATCCAGCTCTTCTGGAACTTTTACCTCAGCCTCCTCCTTTTTAGGTTCTTTCACTTCTTCATGCACTTTTACTTCATGCTCTTTCTTTTCAGTTTCTTCCTGCTTTTCAGGATCTTTGCTGGAATTTTTTTGTCCTTCTCCACCCTTCTTTTTTTGCTCAATCAGATCCAGCTGCTTTTCCTGTTGTAGCAGCTTTTCCTGAAGTGCTTGCACCATCTTCTGTTGTTCTTGCAATGCTTTCCTTTGTTTGGAAAGTCTATAATGAAAAAACATATGTCATGAAAAAAATAACAACACCAAAAACACATGTTATGAAAAAAGAACAACAGAAAAATGTTTGAAATAACACATGTAATGGAAAAAGAACAACATGTCGTGTACAAAAGAACACAGCTATGCCTTTGGAAAGAACACATATTATGAAAAAAGGAACAACACAAAAAACAAGTGCACAGTTCTCATCCTGCACCCTTGTACAATATCTTATTCATCTGATTTTTTTTTATTTTTTCATATACTATATAAATAATGTTTGTCCTCCATATTCTCATTCATTCATCATTTCATAATTTTAGCAACACATTTTAGAGAGAGAAAAATGAGAGGTTTTATTTTCTCTCAACAGAAGAGAGAATTTAAGAGAGAGAAAGAGTGAAATGCGATTTCTACTTTCTTCTCTCTCCAACTTTTCGCATTATTGTTCCTGTTTTTTTTGAGAATTAGTGAATTAATCAGAATACTAATTCTCAGGAGATGAAAAAATACAATTTGCTAATTTTCGTAGAAAGAAAATTGAAGGAGATAATGAAATTCAAGAGGATTGTGATCATTTGCTGAGGATTTATGTTGATGTTGTTGATAAATGTTGTTCAACTGTCGATCAAGGTATGCTTATATGTTCCTTTTCTTATGTTCTTTTTATTAAGTGTTCTTTTACTGTGTGCCAACAGTTTTAGGTTTGTCTTTTAAATGTAGATGGTTTGTTCTTTTATCCGTGATTGATTGTTCTTTATTTTTTAAAATACATTTAAGAACAAGTAAAAAGAACACCATCTCATCAAATCTAAGCACATTGTTCTTTTTAATTTTCATTGATTGTTCTTTTAATGCCTAGTGATCTTTTAAGTAGACATGGACTGTTCTTTTCTTCTAGATGCATAGTTCTTTTTAAGCCTACATTAATACTGTACTGTTCTTTTGAGTGTACATTGATTGTTCTTTTGAGTCTACATTGATTGTTCTTTAAACCTGCACAGTTGGTTCTTTTAAGTTTTTATAGATAAGAACATAGATAAAAAAGAACATAGATCAAATTCAATAGATAAGAACAAAATTATAGATCTAGGTTTAAGTTCGTCAAAATTGTACTGTTCTTTTTAGTCTATTTGTTGTTCTTTTAACCTGGGCGAATTGTTCGTCAAACAGTAGGGCTAATAAAAAGAACAGACAGTAAATAAATAAAAGAACATAGATCTACTTATTTAATTTAAATTTCCACTGTTCTTTTGAGTTAACATTCGTTGTTCTTTTAAATCTATACCATTGTTCTTCTAAGTGTATGCTTCAGTGACTTAAAATACATTTTAAAAAAACATAAATGTAGATCTACTTTTAAATTCGTTAAAAAATGTATTTGGTTTCATTATTGTAATTAGAACATTAAGGAAAACAAAAAGAACAAACAGAAGGTGTAAATGAACCTAGGTTTTTGTTTAAAAAATCCACTTACTCGCTCTCTTCTTCTTCTTCCGTTTCTGAAACTTCTTTGTTGATATCTTCCAACAAATCCGCATCAATTGTTGGTGTAATTTCTTTCTCTTTCTTCTTTTTGTTTCTTAAGTTCAATAAAGTCGTTGTCAAAGGAACATCATCCCTTCAAATGAAATTTTATAGAAAATTAAAATTCATGGGAAATTCTCTAAAAATTAAAATTAAACTGAAATTCAAGAAAAAAGAAAAGAAAAATGAAGTTGAATTCTTACTCAATAGAACATTTCGCATCAACTTCTTCTCCTTTTTTCGATTTCCCCATTTTCAATTGTTAGGGTTCAAGTTTTTGTAACCAGATTATCACTTCCAAAAAACAAATTGGGGAAGTTTTTAGAGTGAAAATAGTAGAATTGCAAATTGGGGAAGTTCGGATTTGCAAGAATTTGAAAGGTTTTGCACTGTTTTTTTGATTGTTGGTGAGTGGAGGTTTTGCATGTAGGTTGAGTGTGAAAGTGAAAATAAATGTCGCATTCAATGATGTATTTATATATGATAAATTGAAGAGAGAGAAAATAACTGATACAGTATTTTCAAATTTAAACTTCCTTTTTTTTTGGTTGTTCTTTTCGTCCGCTTTTTTGTTCTTTTGGCCTATAAGTAAAGAAAATGATGTTCGTTTGAGTCTTCTTTGTGTTCTTTTTATTATCTGTTGTTAGTATTTTTAAATTTGTTTTTTATTACTGTTTTTACTTAAATTATATTTTTTTATATTTTTATTTTAAATAGTAATCTATTTTTTAATTTTTTAAAATACAAAATGAAAGACAAGTAACTTATTTAATTTTTTTTTTTTATTAAAAGATTTTGAGGAGAGAGAAATTAACTGCCACGTTTTATGTTTTCATAGGAAAACTTCTGTTTTGCGGTTTTTTTCTTGCCACGTTCATTATTTCAATAAAAAACTTCTGTTTGGCGGTTTTTTCACTTTTTAACGTTTTTGTTGTTCTTTTCGTTGGTTCTTTTCTTCTTTTGTGCGTCTGGTGTTGCATTTGCCATGTTCTTTTTAAAAGTGCAGAGAAATCGTTCTTTCCTTGTTTTAACCTTTCTGGTTTTTAATATGTTTGTGTTTTTCTTTTTTTCTTTTTGTTCTTTTCCTTTACTTTCTGATCTTCTCTCATTTTAGTGTATTATGTTCTTTTACGTGTTTTAATCTTTTTGGTTTTTAATATGATTGTTCTTTTCTATTTGTTCTTTCGTTTAATTGCTGATGTTCTTTCTTTTTAGTGTTTTATGTTCTTTTACGTGTTTTTACTTATTGTTCTTTTACGTGTTTTTACTTATTTGTTGTTTTAACCTTTTTTGGTTTTCAATGCTATTGTTCTTTCCTGTTTTACTTATTGTTCTTTTGGTTTAATTCTTGATGTTCTTTCTTTTATGTTTTTGTGTTCTTTTATGTTTTTTGTTGCTTTTTTATGTTTTTGCGTTTTGTTCTTATTTTTCTGCGTTTTGGTGCAGGTGCACCTAGATCTAGGTGCACGCGCCTGTACCATCCGCGCGTTGCGCCTCTAAGGCGTCCTATAAAGTGTATTTCAACAGTACTCTTTGCCCCTTTTTGTAGTAGTGTATTTTTATAACATTTATAAATATATTTTATTATATTTATAAAGCATTTTACGATTTATTAGCATTTAAATAATATTTAAATGTATTTAATGTATTTTAATTAATTAGAATATTTATTATTTTAATTAATTACGAAACGAATTTAATTCTTGAGTCGGGAAATTAAATGAGTTGCAAATGATTTTTAAAGCTTCGGGTTTTAAATAAAAAGTCCAGTTCGTTTTATTAATCAAGCCCAATCCAAACGGTTTAATTTAAATCCTAAGCTAGCCCAATTCATTTAATTCCTAAGCCCAACTCAAATATCCTAAGCCTGGCCCATCAAGGGATTAGGGAGCCTATAAATAGGACTCCCCATCGTTAAATAAACCCCTAAAATTTCATAAAGCCCCTTTTTGATTTCTTGCCCAACACTCCTCTCTCTCTCTCCTCTTTGGTTCGGTCCGCCCGCACGCACAGCACGAGCACGGTCGTGCCTCGTGTGCTGCTCGTGTGTTGCTCGCCCCTTGTTGCTCGCACACTCCCTCTCTTCCTCTCTCGTCCCGCGCCCAGCAGTGCTGCACGCTGCTGCGTGCCTTGCATCCCCTCGCCCGCTCCCTCGCGCCAAGCGCGCTGTGCCCTCGCCTTCCCTCGCGCACAGCGCCGAGCACCCCCTCTCGCTCACTCGCTCTCTCCCTTGCGCTGCGCCCAGCCCCCGCGCGCGCGACCCTGCTGTGCCCCCTCTCCTCGCTCGCGCTCGTCGCCCTTGCTGCGCACACGCACGTTTGTGTGTGTGTGTGTGTTCGTATTCGATTTCTTTTTCGCCCAATCACCCTAATTCGTGATTGTTCCGTGCTATAGGCCGGATTGGTATAATTCTCTTCTTCCTTACCTATTCTATTTAAATTCCGTATTTTAAATTATTATATTAATATTGTTTTGAGTAATTAAAATGTTGGGAACCGGTTATGAATACCGTGGTCTGAGGATTTGTGTGTTGTGATTCATTAGGTTTGTTTTAATTATTAAAGGATGAATTTTCAGATTTGTTTATTTAATAAAGCATGGATTTTTATGATATTAAACTAGTGTTATTGGGATTTTCAAGTTAGGGTTTTAACCTAGACCTAATGAGTCAATTGATTAGCATAATTACGTGATGATTTTAATTATGATAATCAATTATATTTTCAGATTTGAATAAAGGTTTAAAGTGTTGATTTTTGTTGATTTTAAAGGCGGAAAAAGTATGTTTTTGTACTAGGGATTGATTTTGCAAATTGAGACGACTTTATTATTGAAAAGCGATCGAATTCTAAAGTCTAAAGGAAGTTTTAAATTTTATAAAGTTGCTGGAAATTTAATGAACATGGAAATAATTGAAGTTTCATTATTTTGATGATAGGAGGTGATTTCTAGTTGAGTGCTCGTTATTGCATAGTGGCCCCTACGCTTAGGTATTCATGGTACGTACAAGTCTAGGGCGACCACACCTTTTTTTCAATGACATTACATGATTGTTGATGATGTGAATTACATTATGTGAAATCATGTTTATTTTGGTGAACGAGCATGTGTTTTGTGATGTTGGATTTATTGAATTAATTGTTGAACAAGCATGTTGAAATTATTATGGGTATGGGTTTCATTGTCAATCATGTTGTTCAATATTTATGCATGTATGGTTAAATTCACATGCAAGGGATGGATTAATTATTTGTATGCTATTGTACGGGATGTCTATCATACTTTGAGCCATTTAATTGTACCTCGTTGTACTATTTATTTTACCACATGTGAAGGGTTAGCTCACGTAAGCCACCGCACATGTAGGGTTCAGTTGGGAATATTATGTATGAAATGAATTAGGATTTGTCGTGCAAGGGCACAACCCTCATGTTAATATGCATGATGTGGAGTCTCACTTTGGTGAGGAGGAACATGGTAGTAATATCACAAGTGTCTTACTTGGTTGATCACAAGTCTTAAAGCATTAAAATAAGATTGTTTTGGTTGTCGTTTATTAAGTGTATGTATGCATGTTGTCGAGTCTTGAGTTCGCCTTTATTAAAATATTAATAAACGTAAAGTGCAACCGGAACAAGCTTCAAAACTCTTGGAACGTATATACCTTGAGTATGAACAATGGGGGGAGTCTTGCCGGAAAGCTCGTACTCATACTAATGATACAAGACGTTGTTTCATTTATATTATGCGCAGGAATTCCGTCGGTATGGCCCGACACTCGGTATGGCCCGATTTTATTATTATTATATTTGGTGTTTGGTTGGCTCCCATCACCTTTTTCCCTTTGTGGATTATTCTTTTGGCCCGTTCGAAGCTTATTCTAATTAAATTGTGAGTCGAGAGTCGAGTCTTGTATCTCATGATTGTTTGATTTGTTATTATATGGCTTTTGCATGTTGATTAGTATTTAGTGAGTGATGCATGCTTAGTTTCATTAATCTATGCTTGTAAGTACTCAGCTTTTGCTGACTACGTGCTTTGTGTGTTTCCGGTCATGGCCTTTGCCTTAATGACCCTATGATGATCCATCATTTGCACTTGCATTGTTGGGGAGTAGAATAATATAGCAGGTTGGTAGATCAAGTACGATCGAAATCATGTGGCTTGGGATGATTGAGAGAGTTGCATGTTTTCGTCTTTTGAAACTATTTTCTTTAATATTTTAATTATGTTTGAAATGTTTGGATTATTTATACTTTGGGCTTTGGGCCATTATGGTTCCAAATTGTAGGAGGCCTCGATATTTTGTTAATTATGGTTTTTAAAAGTTAGTTGACATTTAATTTCGCTGCGTAATTCTGTTAATAGCCTTAACCGTTATCACGGTGGCGGTAATGCTTTAGTAATTCCTTTATTTTAAGTTGGAAAATGGTTTTATAAAAGCAAGGAATTATTAGGGTGTTACATATTGGGCCTGGCCTTGCGCTGGGCCTGGCGAGGCTTTGGCGTGTGTGTTGAAGCGTGTGGCTTGCTGGGCGAGGGCCTGGCTTCGTGTCGGGCCTTCGTCTAGCAAGTCTCGTCCGATGCTAATTCGTACGATACGCTTCCGATTAAATTCCCGATTCCGGAATTCATTTCCGATACGAACAATATTTAATATTTCCTATTGCGGAATTAATTTCCGTTTCGAACAAATATTTAATATTTCCGTTTCCGGAATTATTTTCCGATTCCTATAATATTTCCGATTCTGACAATATTTCCGTTTCCGGCAATATTTCCATTTCCGATAATATTTTCCGATATGTACCATGTTTCCGTTTCCGGCAACATCTACGACTTGGATAATATTTATATTTCCGATACGATCCATATTTCCGTTTCCGGCAATATCATCGTTTCCGGAGTATTCATTTCTTGCCTTTGACGATCTCAGCTCCCACTGAAACCAAGATCCGTCGATTCCGAATAACCATAGATGGAGTAATTAATGCCATTAAACACTTGATCCGTTTACGTACTATTTGTGTGACGCTACGGGTTCAGTCAAGAGTAAACTGTGGATTAATATCATTAATTCCACTTGAACTGAAGCGGCCTCTAGCTAGGCATTCAACTCACTTGATCTCACTGAATTATTAACTTGTTAATTAATACTGAACCGCATTTATTAGACTTAATATTAAATGCATACTTGGACCAAGGGCATTATTTCCTTCAGTCTCCCACTTGTCCTTAGGGACAAGTGTGCATTTCCTAATTCCTTTGTCGCTCGATGCTTGCTCTTGAACATAAGGTAAGAGTTGTCATCCTTATTATGTCCAGAGTTATTTCTCGGTTTCAGAGTTCAACTGATCAAATAAACAGATAATCATAGCCTATGATTCATCTGAGCATGGCCATGCATTTTACAGTTTCTAGCTCTCCGAGTGGCCTTGTACAACTTTCAGCATCTCATCCCGATTTATGGGAGGACAATCCCAATCTTGCGATCTTGAGATTAGACTTCGTTTGATAGGTGATTACCTGAGCGTTTGCCTTTATAGCCTCCTTTTACAGTGCGACGGTTGACAACGTCAAAGTAAGCAGTTCTCAAACAAGTAATCTCAAATCACTTAGGTATTGAGGATTAGTGTCTAATAATTTTAATGAAATTTACTTATGACAGATTTTCATCTCTTACAGTAAAGTTTCATAGGTCTTTCCGATACTAGTCTTCCCAAAGTAAGTATCTATGCAAATGATTACGATATTGCCATGTCCACATAGTTCAAGAAACAGAACTACTAGTCATCTTGCATTCTAGTCGTCTAACGTTTTCTATGCGTCCATCTTTATAGAAAACTCCGACCAGGGACCATTTCCAATTTTTGACATTCAAGTTCACTTGATAGACATTTCTTAGTCACAGGACTGGTCCTGACAGTCTATCTTGAATATATTGTCAAATTGAAGGGACTCATCATTTAATACTAAACCAAGATTAAATGGAATATGAAAATACATTTCATATATGATAAATGTTCAACCCCATTGTTTTACAACCATGGGCCTCAAACCCATCTTTAAAACAGTTCATGGAATTCAAAGCTATGCTTGATTTCCAGTGCTACAACGTGAGTGTTGCTTCTCACTTGTTGCATAGGTTTAGTTATCATGCTTTGCCAATCTTAATATCCTTTCCATCGAATGTTCTTCGAGATAGGATGATAAGATCTTTGGAGTTTGTTTATTATGTGATCTAGTCTTTCTTACTTCGATAGTGGTTCTACGCATTTTGCAATGAAGAACCATCAAGTCAGCAGACATGTGATCCACCCAAGTTCAGTGAAGAACTCTTTAACGTAAACAACCCTGTTTTATTGCTTCTTAGGCAATAAGTACTTTTACTTCAACTGTATAGGTCGCTAGTGATGCTTTGTTTGGATTTGCTTATCCAAGCAGTTCACGGATATGTGGAAGACTTTCCATCTGTATCTTAGAACATAGAAATTAATATTTAATTTACCACGCAACAACTCATGGTCTTCAATCTATGTTGCCATTTCATAACATGATGCTTATAGCCCGTTCTTGCCAATGGTTAACTCCAAAGGGATATTGCTTGATCCTTTGCCAGTGTTTATGCGTGTAACATCAATATTTAGCATATATTTATTTCCTTAAATCAAGATCTATTCCTATGTACCTTTTCAAGTACCATAAGTTCTCCTTGATCTCAATCTAGTTGATCTTCACTTAGATCAATAGAGATTGGTATGTGTTCGTCATGCCTAAAGCCATACGATACATTTTTTTTTTTTTGGCGATCCTCATATTATATCATACATGATAAATTCTTTGTAGAATAATTCCCAATTGAATTCTATTCATGTAACTTTAGCTCATTCTAGTTTCAGTAGATACTAAATCCAGCTAAATTCTTTGACATATAATATAGGTTAAGAATCTCATTTCGATCCTTTGATGTTTAACTTAGTAAATGCTTATACATAGTTCAAACATTCATTACTTAGAATTTTTCACATGGGTCGAATATCTCCAATGGAGTCTTTCGTGTTTGATTTAGTAAATGTTATTACTTAACAATATTATAAGATCTTTGTAACTAGATCTTAATACCCAGTATGTACTAAGTTTCGCCATGGTCCATCATTGATGAATAATTTCAAATCTAAGTCATTAGCATTTGAATGTTATTTCACAATAGATAAATATGTGTGTGATACACATAGGACCAATTAAGTTTTACGTACTCCCACTAAACTCCTTATATATCTATAAGAACCATATGTACATTATATGAAACTAAAATACTTATTACCTTCACTAAAATACATTTCTAATTCCCAATTGCTTGCTTAAATCTGTACTTAGATTTCATAAGCTAGCATTTATTTCAAGCTTTATTTGGATCCACAAATCCTATGACATGCCATGTACATAGTTTCTTCCAACATTTGACTGAGGAATATGTTTTGTAATCCAATTTCCATATGTACCAATATGCAATTATTGCTTAATTTATAGACTTGAGCATTACGATTTTGCATGAGGTTTCAACACAATCTACGCCGTGATTTTGCTTGTAACCTTTAGCAACTAATCTAGCTTTGTGTGTGAACACAATTCCATGTTTGATGGTTTTTATCCTTAAAACCAATTTGTAACCAATAGGTGTTTAATCTATTCTTGCAAATCAACAAAATTTCAATTTTGTCATCAAAACATTGGTTATGTTTTATGGCCTTTAACCATCTAAAACATTTGAGTCTATATATGGCCTCTAACCATTTTAGGGAATCTAGGTTTCGTCATAGCTTTCTTACAAGTCACAAACTCGTTAATCTACGCGATAATAGTTTGACTGCAAGTTGTATGTTTCTTCACTATCTAATAGAAGAATCTCATAGTTTCATTGACCTGATCTCTATGTTTCTTCACTATCTAATAGAAGAATCTCATAGTTTCAGTGACTTGAACTCTATGCCTACTTGGTATAGAACATCAAACAATAGAATATCAACAGGCACTTTGAGAGTCCTTTGAATATTCTGTTCTCCTTGAAGCACTTGTAAAGTCTTCTAAGAGATGTCTATTCTTTAAAGCCACTTCTAAAGTCCTTAAAGAATAAGTTCGGGTTTTCTAAAGCACTTCAAAAAGCCTCCGGAATGTCCGTTTATGTTTGTTGTTCGTCTCGAAGACTTTCGAGGTCTATTTTCTCCCACTTGTCATTTTGGAAACGAATCTCTAAAAGGACATTATTTCGAGCAAACAAACATAATGTTCTCAAAAATTCGTGGTAGGAACTATACCCTTGTGTCTCATTTGAATAAATCACAATGAAACGTATATCTATACTTGGGCCTTAGTTTGTTGAATAACAAACACTAAGCTCCCACTGAGTTTAGCAACTCTTTAGATATATATTATTGAAAAGATATTCTAAATTTTTTCTTTTCAATAGCTTTGACGAATTTGGTTTAGTTTGGTGGTAGTTGAGCATTTTGTTTAGAAGTTATAGGAAAATTCTTTATGATTCATCATTGATCGAATCAAGTGTTAATTGACTTCGATCATCCCAATGTAGATATGCCATATCTTATGGAGCTAGATCGTGAAATTACAACACACAATCATTGATGATCATTCTTGGTATAAGTAATCAACAACATGATCTATCCTAGATCTTTATGATTTCTTGCCATGTGGATTTTATACTTCTGAATCTTTGAACTAGCCAAACGGATTCAAACTTATATCACTTTGAGTAAATAAACAAATATTCACTCAAATCTAGGTGAAATAATAAAGTCATAAAATCTTTCTTTAGCTTTGAACTCTATTGTCTAGGCGTTCTAACAATAGTTCATATCTTTTGTTACTTTCAACAAGTAAGACTAGCTTGTCTTGAATTGATTTAGAAATCAATCAACTTTCAAAAGTCCATCAAAATAGAGCTTTTGAATGTTAACTTGTTGATATGGTCTAAGAAACAATGCTAAAGATTAATGGAACTCAAATCAAAAGATTGATTTGAACCTATTAAAGTTCTTATTGTTAAAGAGTTATTTGTTTTAATCAAGCATATTGACTCAACCCGTAAATGACCATTTCATTCAAATAAACAAACAAACATTGTTTTTGTTTTTCTTGAAAGTGATTCTTTCTGTGTTTGAAGCAGAAATTTAGGTATGCTGATTGTGGAACAAAATAGCCATTAAGTTCCAGCCTTTTAAAGGACTTAAAACAAACAAGATGACCCTACAACTAATGTAGCATTGCCATGCTTCATTTCCCACTTGTAGGCCATTAGTGTAGCCTAGCTTCCATTGTTTGAGTTATTACCGAAGTAAGAACCTCAAGCGGTATATGATACCATGGAAGTTTTGATTTCTAGGTCACTTCTCTTTAAACATAAACTTATAGGTAGAAATGGAATCGTAAATTCCTTTCATTTGTTCCTTGTTTTCCTATTTCTTGTACCCTTTCTTATAGTCTTAAGAATTGAATTCTTTAGTGTTGACTTTTATACTTTGTTAGACATGTCCAATGTCACTCCAACAAATTTCTTACCATTTATGTTGAATATTCTGTTTCAACTAGATGATCTTACCAGAAGCTTCTAAAGTTCTCTAAGCATCGATCTATTCGAATGTCTAGGGTCTAGACTCATTCGAGAATTAAATGGAAAAAGATTTTAGGTTGTTAACCATTGGTAAAGCTGAGCATTTAAACTCAATGCTTTATGATCTCAAAACTACATTGCATTTTGAATTCACAAGCACCAATCGGTTTGCCATTCGACTTTGATATTCGAAAACAACCATAAAAGTCGCTATAAGAAACGTACATTTTAAATTGCTCACTTTCTCTCATTTCCGTGAATCGTTCTTGGATTCACTACCAATTTAGGAAATTTACTGTTACCTTTCTAAAAGGATTTACTGCAGTACAGGATATTTAATTATAAACAATAATTAAAACACACATTGAAGCATGCAAAGTCTAAACATTTATCATGAGTAATAACTTGAAAATTAAAGCAATCATGCAATTTAAACAAGTTATTGGCATTTTATTCGAATTTATTGTTCCGGCAGGTGTGAATAAAATGATTCCAAGACCCTAAAACCATTGAAGAATTAAGCACATTATGTATTTAGACTCAATTCTAAAATCTTTTAGGTAAGCAAAAGCCTTTTGCTAATAGTCTAGAAACTACTCTTGGTTAATAGGTACGTCTAAGAACTTATTAGGTAAACCTATCAATTTTGACACGACATAAAAGGACTCCTTACTTATATCGTTGAGTTTCACCAAAACTAACATGTACTCACAATTATTTGTGTACCTTACCCCTTTAGGATCAATAAGTAACACCTCGCTGAGCGTAAAACTATTACTAGATTGATGTAAAGGTTATCCAAGTAAGTGTTATTTTGGCATGGCACCTTTTAACTCAATTTTTAAAGTTTGGAACTTAAGGCTCTTACTATGTTGGTTAGATTTTAAGTGAACTAAAATCCTTAATCATGCAACATAATCAAGCCATAATCTCATGCATAATTAAGACATATTTAAAGCAATAAATAACTTAAAGCATGCATAAGATAAATGTGATCTAGTATGGCCCGACTTCATCTTGAAGCATCAACTTCAAAGTCCATCTTGAGAATGGATTGGAAACTCCGTCTTGAATTTCACCATGGGAGGCACCATTTTCTTCAAATAGGATAAGCTATGATTAAACTAATTATAACTATTTGATGGTACGCAGACCATATTTGAATTGAAAAACAAACTTTGGTGCATTAGACCAATTACATTCAAATTAATGGAACGCAGACCATATTTTCTATCCTATTTGGGCCATACTAGTCACTTCATAACCTGCAAAACAGTACATATACAATATGTACCATTCCCCCATTCATTATCATGAATGGCCCACATAGCTGGTTAGTAAAACACGTTATGCATCACATAAATATTGGAGCAATTAATCAAGAGCACCAATAATCTACCAATTATTCAGTCCTTATTAATTCTAATCAAGTTGTTTAACCTTAAAGGATTTGTAGACCTAATCAAGAGTTTATGACTAAAGGCTCCCACTTAAACCAATAACTTTATATGCTTTACTAATTTTAAACATAAAAAATGTATTTCTAGTCTAACCAGAAACATACAAATTTAATTAAAATTTAAAGCTCATATAAAATTATAATCGAATCCAATTAATTTATTTTCAGTTGAATTAAACGAATTTAAATTAATTCAAGGTTTAATTTTAGTATTATAAATTAAAACTTTATAATAATTATAATATTCAAAATTAAAATCCGAGAAAACAATTTAAATTATTAATTTTAAAGTTAATTAAAATTATTTCCGAACTGAAAATTTCAAATTAAAATTAAAACGAACCAATCGGGTCAAGACAAGGCCATGGGCTTGCGCCCATGCCTCGTCAAGTCCAACAAGCAACAAACCCCTTGTCACTCGATTGATCGTACCGCAAAGCCCAAGCAACAACGCACCAATGCGTCAGGACTAGCGAGCACGCTTGCGCGCAGCCCACTCGCCCATCGCCTTGGCGCGCTGCTGGGCAACGCTTGCTGGACAGGCCAGCCAACGCTGCCCGCGTGCACGTTGTGTTGCGCTTGTCGCTGCCTTGGCGTGCTGCTGGGCGAGGCAACGCACATTGTGGCGCAGCATCCATCGCTGCCCACACGTGCTTGCCTTGCTCGCTGTACTTGCTTGCCCATCGCCCCATCGCCCCATACGCGTAGCACACAGCCCTTAGGCAGCTATTGCCTTGTGCATGCCACGCTCGTTGCTCGCTGCATTCGTACCGCATGGGCGACGAGCTCCCTTGCTCGTCGTCGCGTGCCCGCACTATACAACACCCCTTAAGGGTAACACGTAGCTTCCATTGCTTTGTGCGTGCAACATTTATGATCGAATTTTATAAAATTAAAAATTTTAATTTAAAATTAATGACAAATTAATAAATCATATTATTTTCAGAATTTTAGGGCGAAAAATCGAAAATTTATTAATCAATTAATTTCCGATTAACATGGATTCAAATCTAGGTCATAAAAATTTAAAATTTATCATAAATTAACAATTTTTATGGTGGTTTTTAATCATGGGTACCTAATTAAATCATTAATTAATTATGAAAATCAAATCAATTCTAAATTATTCGAATTTCAACAAATTAATCATAATTACAAATTAGGTTGTATAATTAACAAGTCTAGGCATTCAAAATTGTTAAACATATATAGTAGATCAATCAAAAATTCAAGATTTATCAACAAGAATCGCAAATATTCAATTTAACATCTTAAATCTAAAAACTTTTGCGTTCGAAAACTAAAACCTCCGAAAAGTCATAGTTAGGCTTCGAATTTGGGAATTCTGGGTTCGGCCGAAAAAAAAAAATTGTCAAAATTTTAGAATGTCTTTTACATGCGGAATGGACACAAAAATCACTCAATTTCGTTGAGTAACGAAGAAACTGCCGAAAAACTACGTACATATTAATTAAATAAACGCAATTTGCAATTAATTAACAATTACGAAAATTAATCACCCCTTTTTAATTCTTTGCAAATTTGTAAAATTTAACCATGTTAATAAATTTATAGATTATGCAAATAATAATAGGCTCGTGATACCACTGTTAGGTTATGATACATATGAAAAACATAAATCATGCGGAAACCTAGATGCCAGGATACATATTAATTGCACATAATCATATAGCATAATTTAGATGCATACACTTTATAGCGTGCCCTCCCTAGCTGCGCCCGAACCGAACAAGAACAAGTCTTTAGGACTCCAAGTGTCGTCCCTCCGTAGATAGTCCACAGCACGTCCGGATCCGCCTTAAGATTGACCAACTAGAATCGCCCTTAAGGTTCTATAATTTTCGGCTAATAGGGCAAGTAATATGGCTGATTTTTCTGCTTAAAAATCCTAGTTTTGAATACTTGAAACCTTGTATATAAATTTGTGACCCTAGGCACATATTTATAGGATTATGGAAAAGGACTTAGAATCCTATTAGAATACCAATTTAGTTTAATTAGAATCATGTTAGGACTCTATTAAATAAATTCTATCTACTAGGATTAGGATTTAATCATAGAACGAATTCTAATAGCTTTAGGATTCGTATTGCACACAACCGCACACGAGCACGAGCACAGCCCGCGCAAGCCTCGCGGCCCACGCGAGCTGCTCTTGCTCGCAGCCCATGTCCGTCGCAACCCACTTGTTCCGCGCGCGCCATGCCTTGCTGGGCCTGGCCTTGCGCTGGGCCTGGCGAGGCTTTGGCATGTGTGTTGAAGCGTGTGGCTTGCTGGGCGAGGGCCTGGCTTCGTGCCGGGCCTTCGTCTAGCAAGTCTCGTCCGATGCTAATTCGTACGATACGCTTTCGATTAAATTCCCGATTCCGGAATTCATTTCCGATACGAACAATATTTAATATTTCCGATTCCGGAATTAATTTCCGTTTCGAACAAATATTTAATATTTCCGTTTCCGGAATTATTTTCCGATTCCGATAATATTTCCGATTCTGACAATATTTCCGTTTCCGGCAATATTTCCGATTCCGGCAATATTTCCATTTCCGATAATATTTTCCGATACGTACCATGTTTCCGTTTCCGGCAACATCTACAACTTGGATAATATTTATATTTCCGATACGATCCATATTTCCGTTTCCGGCAATATCATCGTTTCCGGAGTATTCATTTCTTGCCTTTGACGATCTCAGCTCCCACTGAAACCAAGATTCGTCGATTCCGAATAACCATAGATGGAGTATTGAATGCCATTAAACACTTGATCCGTTTATGTACTATTTGTGTGACCCTCCGGGTTCAGTCAAGAGTAAGCTGTGGATTAATATCATTAATTCCACTTGAACTGAAGCGGCCTCTAGCTAGGCATTCAGCTCACTTGATCTCACTGAATTGTTTACTTGTTAATTAACACTGAACCGCATTTATTAGACTTAATATTAAATGCATACTTGGACCAAGGGCATTATTTCCTTCAAGACACATTTTTGTTTTATAATAGAACTCATAAGATCATTATGGTAAATGAACTTTTAGTGTCTCCTTATGAGTAGTCTGTAATCCCCCTATTAATTGCGAAATATAACGAGTATTTTATTCCAAAACACGCTAAAAAGAATATTACTCAAGGAAGGTGAAAAACGGTAAATAAGGAACTGCAAATAAAGGAAGTGCAATTATATAAGAAAAGTGCAAATCATATTAAAG
This sequence comes from Spinacia oleracea, assembly GCF_020520425.1. Lineage (NCBI taxonomy): Eukaryota > Viridiplantae > Streptophyta > Magnoliopsida > Caryophyllales > Amaranthaceae > Spinacia > Spinacia oleracea. Next base: position 36,299,636 of record NC_079491.1, read on the forward strand.
AACATATCTTAAATCAAGGGATGCTTAATTATTCAAAATCAATCAAAAGGTTAACGTTTCCTTTGATACTAACCCCATCTAAAATTATACACATAAGGCATAATATTACTCCTTAACTTATTACAATCACACAAAAGTTCCCCTCAATAAAAAAAATAAAACAATCACATAAAAGTCGTACTTTTTTTAGGATAATTTTGCAACTGTAAAGCAAAACCAGTAAGAAAAATGAAAAAAGACCGGTAAAATGGTGCATTTGAGAGTTGAACCCTGACACTGTCTAACACGTTTCCCCCTACAACCACTGAGGCATTTAGTGCTTATATGATACATCACACGTTTAGTTGTATTTATTTGAATTTACTGTTTTAACTCTTGTCAGTTTTTTGGGAACTAGTAAGGGTTCAATTGAACCCACTGAACCCTTACTAGTGTCGCCACTGGATAAAGCCATCCATTACATGCATTGCAAACTTCCAAAAATCAATTTCATCTACAATGTCTTCCAATTCAATATGAACTGGTTGGAGTTATTCAATCACATTGCTTCCATTAATAACTTCAGAAATTGAGTTATGAATAGTGAAATTAGTCGATGACACAGTTGAATCAACATCAAAATCCACTACAAGAAAACACGTTATTAACGTCTGTCATAAACCAGTTAAATTCATCATACATTCAATTCATTTTACATTTTATCATTGTTTGATTTTGAATTATCCAATTATAAATTTCATATTGCATACACAAGTTTCAAAACTATTATCATGCCGTGTATGAATAGCATCCAAAGAATAATAAGACCGATTTTGTAATGGAAATTTATAAGGGGCGATTTTTACTCCATTGGACTAATAGTTGCGAAGAAAATATATAATATTGATTTACTAGCATGTTGTGAATCATGCAAATTAAGTAAGAAGAGTTTTTGAAGAACTTATGCATGTTGTTTTTAAACATTCGGTCCTTCAAGTTTTGCATATGTATATCGCAACGTTGATAATACATTATCAAAAATCTCAAGGAGTGTTTTTGAGATGACAATTCAACCTGAAGTTTAAGTAAATAAGAGTTACGAAATACACATACTGAGTTTTTAACAGAAAAATTCTTATACAAATATGAATTATCTCAAAGTATAAGATTAATGTACGTAATGTCCTTATAATGTATTTTATTTTATTGGTCTAGAAGAACCATATACAACATTACTAGCTATATATATATCCGAGTTAGAATGATATCGTTATTTGTCATATATATCCATGAAATAATGAATTGAGAAAGTTCGATCAAAGTTGATCGATTTCTAATATTAAATGTGACCTCTAGAAGAAGGTATGTATGTCCAATATGTATGGCTAAAGTTTGTAATATCATATACAACAAAATGTATTTATTTCTGATGAAGCTTTGATTATCTATAAGGGAATTATTATTGTATGCATGTATTGGACAACTCGAGAATAAAGATATCAAATAAGATATAGCGAAGCACATCCTACGTGCATGATTTTCAAAAGAATGGTGATATGAATACCCGACTCATCTATTCAAGTGAAGATTTGAAGATTCAAGCAATTTTTGGAGAATCTGTTATCAAGGAAATCTCTGCTGCTACAATTGAGAAAATACCCAACAATATTGGATCAACTGACTAGAAGATCTCAAATAATATATTCATCAGAGGGAGAAATACGCGTTGCACTATTTTTTCCCTTAACCACGGTTTTGGCACACTGGTTTTCCTGGTAAGGTTTTTAACAATCCCACTTGAATGGACCTGGTCCACGCTATAATTAGCGTGGACCAGGGTGTTTTTGTAAATTAACGTGAACCGGGTAATCGGCGTCTTCTATCATAGAAACTATAGGTTCTGTAAAGTAACTATATCTTCAGAATAGTAACTATGAAAAAATAATAATACTAATATAGTCATTTCGATAAGAATAATTATTCTATCCAAAGAGTAACTATATCATATAGAAATGTAATTTTAACTGTAAAACAATTACTATAAAAATAAGAATAATTATATATTCATTCTTGCAGACAAAAAGAGTATATATATAGAAACTATAGGTTTTGTAAAGTAACTATATCTTCAGAATAGTAACTATGAAAAAAATAATACTCCGTAATAATATAGTCATTTCGATAAGAATAATTATTCTATCCAAAGAGTAACTATATCATATAGAAAAGTAATTTTAACTGTAAAACAATTACTATAAAAATAAGAACAATTATATATTCATTCTTGCAGACAAAAATAATAAATTATAGAAACTATAGGTTCTGTAAAGTAACTATATCTTCAAAATAGTAACTATGAAAATAATAATAATATAGTCATTTCGATATGAATAATTATTTTATCCAAAGAGTAACTATATCATATAGAAAAGTAACTTTAGCTGTAGAACAATTACTATATTATAAAATAAACAATATGATATATAGATGCTTTAGAGGTCATATAGTAACTTTTACTATTATATACTCCCTCTGTCCCAGATTAGTTGTTACACTTGCCTTTGTACAAAGTTTTAGGTGATAAGTAGCTGTTTGGTTATCAATTGTTATTTTATTGAAAAAGTAGGTGTGATAGTAATTATTGGGGTATTTTTTTTAATTGAATGAGAGAGGGTGTGGGGACAAAAAAAAGTTAGTGGGAAGAGAGAGACAATATAATAATTGCGGGATCATTCCTAATTTAGAAGTGTAACAACTAATCTGGGACAGACGAAAAAGGAAAGTGTAACAACTAATCTGGGACGGAGGGAGTAGTTACTATTGTATATCACATAATTACTGAAATAAAAAAGAGTAACTATATCAAAAGTAACAGTAATTACAACTCCAGAACAATAATAAAGAAAACATTAACTACTTAGTTAGTTGTTTTAGCTACGACATTCTAATTATTTGCATCTATTAAATAAACCAGGTTAAAATCAAATATTTTTTGAACTAAAAAATACTAATCGACACGTCCACGTCTCTTTTTTCCACCAGCACGTCCTCTCCTTCCTCTACCACTTCCTTGGTTTCCATTGTTGTCAGGATTTTCTTCTTATCTTGCTTTTGTTTTCCTTGCAAAATTTATTCTTTGCACGACTTCAATTCTGGATGCATCATCTTTGTATTTCTGAATCAATAATATTTAAACTAAGTTAATGATTTAACATTTAGCTATGAAAAAATAAAATAGTAACTATGTAAAACAAATAGTTTCTATTATGCATCATATAGTAACTCTTAGAATTAACGATTGTAAGATACTCGCAGAATTGCAGATATAGTTATTGTTATAGTCATATAGTTACTGTCATAATAATATAGTCACTTTTATTACTAATAACATAGAGTACAAAGAAAGAACATAAAAAGAACATAAAAGAACATAATGATAACATAATAACTATTAAAAACATATAGTTACTATTATACATGATATAGTATCTCTTAATATTAATGATAGTCATATACGAGCAGGGTTGCATATATAGTTATTGTTATGATCATAACATAGTGAAGGAAATAATGCCCTTGGTCCAAGTATGCATATAATATTAAGTCTAATAAATGCGGTTCAGTATTAATTAACAAGTTAATAATTCAGTGAGATCAAGTGAGCTGAATGCCTAGCTAGAGGCCGCTTCAGTTCAAGTGGAATTAATGATATTAATCCACAGCTTACTCTTGACTGAACCCGTAGGGTCACACAAATAGTACGTAAACGGATCAAGTATTTAATGGCATTAAATACTCCATCTATGGATATTCGGAATCGACGGATCTTGGTTTCAGTGGGAGCTGAGATCGTCACAAGCAAGAAATGAATACTCCGGAAACGATGATATTGCCGGAAACGGAAATATGGATCGTATCGGAAATATAAATATTATCCAAGTCGTAGATGTTGCCGGAAACGGAAACATGGTACGTATCGGAAAATATTATCGGAAATGGAAATATTGCCGGAATCGGAAATATTGCCGGAAACGAAAATATTGTCAGAATCGGAAATATTATCGGAATCGGAAAATAATTCCGGAAACGGAAATATTAAATATTTGTTCGAAACGGAAATTAATTCCAGAATCGGGAATATTAAATATTGTTCGTATCGGAAATGAATTCCGGAACCGGGAATTTAATCGGAAGCGCATCGTACGAATTAGCATCGGACGAGGCTTGCTAGACGAAGGCCCAGCACGAAGCCAGGCCCGCGCCCAGCAAGCCGAGCGCCCAACATGGAGCTGCCACAGCCTCGCCAGGCCCAGCGCAAGGCCATGCCCAACAAGGCCTTGGCGCGCGCACGCTAAGCGTGTTGTTGGGCTGCGAGCAGCGACTGCTCGTGTGGGCCGAACGGCCTGCGCGGGTGGTGCGATGCTCGTGGCCATACGATGCTCATGTTCGTAACGAATCCTAATCCTATCGGAATTCGTGTATTGATTAAATCCTAATTCTAATAGATTAAATTTATTATTTAGAGTTCAAGTTGGATTCTAATTAATAAATCCAAATCCTAGTAGGATTATAATTCCTTTTCCATACCTCTATAAATAGGTGCCTAGGGTCATAATTTATAGAGACAATTGAAGTATTCAAAGGTAAGATTTTCAAGAAAAATCAGCCACTCTCTTGCCCCTATTTAGTCGAAATCTATACTACCTTAAGGGCGATTCTAGTTGGTCAAGCTTAAGGTGGATCCGGACGTGCTGTGGACTATCTACGGAGGGACGACACTTGGAGTCCTAAAGACTTGTTCTTGTTCGGTTCGGGCGCTGCTAGGGAGGGCACGCAACAAAGTGTATGCATCTGAATTATGCTAAATGATTATGTGTGAATAATATGTTTCCTGGCTTTATGGTTTTTCCGCATGATTTATGTTTTGTCATATGTATCATAACCTAACACATAGTAACTCTTATTACTAATAACATAGAGGAAAACAAACAACATAAAAATAACATTATAATATACATAAAAAACTATACCAAACATATAGTTACTATAATACAAGATATAGTACCTATAAATATCATTGATGGTCATTTATATTATTGATGGTCATTTAGTCACAAAGTTGCAGACATAGTTGGTGTGATAATAATATAGTAACTCGATCCATAATATAGTAACTACATCACTAAAAATGTAGAATAAACATAAAAAACATGCAAATAACATAATAAACTAACATAGTACCTATTTCAAACATATAATAACTATATAAAACAACAATAACTATTGAATAAAATAAACATATGGTAACAAATCATGATCGATAAAATAAACATAATACATATTTCAAACATATAGTAACTATATAAATAATATAGTAACTATTGAAGAAAATAAACATGTGGTAACAAATCATGATAAAATAAAAATAGTACCTATTTCAAATATATAGTAACTATATAAACCATATAGTAACTATATAAAACATATAGTGATTATAATTATTATTATTATAATATAGTAACTATTGTACACATATAATAACCATTATAATCATATAGTCACTATCTAAGAAGCGGACAAAAACATATTCTAAATAACATAGTACATAATGTAATCGTATAGTAACTGTTATTTATCAAAAAGTCACTATAAACTGTTCATAACATAATAATTATCTTAAACACATAGTTACTGTTTTAAACTTATAATAACTTTCTAAAAAATATAGTAACTATTTTAAACACATAGTTACTGTTTTAAAGTTATAGTAACTTTTTAAAAAATATAGTTACTCTAAAAACTATTACTAACATAAATACAACGAACATTCCAGTGACTATTAAAAATACTATTTCGCAACATAAATTAAAGGTGACTATACATTTATATACTAACTATGTGAAACACTAACCCTAATTTCAACAAAACAACAAACGTTTCAAATCACTCAACAAAATAATAACTATTGTACACATATAGTAACTATTGTACACATATAGTAACCATTAAAATAATATAGTAACTATTGTACACATATAGTAACCATTAAAATTACATAGTACATCTTTAAACCATATAGTTTTGTATTACTCATATAATTACTATTTAAAATCGTGAAGTCACTAATCGAATTCGCGAAGTGAAAACGATATTTCGGTAAAATAAAAACATTAATTTCTCCAAAACAACAAATGTTTTAAATTTTAAATAATAGACTTAAAATTCTTTAAAGAACAACAAACCAAGATGTGATCTCTAAAAATTCTTGCGAAGATTTATAGACGAGCGCAAATTCTTAGATTCGATTTTGGCAACGACGAACCTCCTTCTTGATCTACTACTTCCTCCAATTTTTCCTCATCTAATAGATTCAATTATAAGAATTATAAGATAATTATAAAGAAAATCGAACAAAACCTAGAAATTTGGGCTAAATTGTGAAAAGCATAGAGAGAAAATGTAGAGAGAGAAATGAAAGAAAAATGAACAGAATGTAGATCTGAAATTTTGAAAAAAAAAAGTTTAAAACGTATATAAAGTGGGCTAGACACAAATCTCATTTAAACTCTACAAAACACATAGTAACTCTTTAAAACACATAGTTACAGTAATACGCATATAGTTACTATTTAAAATCACAAAATAACTGTCACGTTACAGTTACACATGTTTCCCGTAAAAATTACTCAGTTGCCCTGGTCCATGCTAAGTGTAATGGACCAGGTTTATATTAGTGTAAATAAGTTTTTAATGAGGCAACATTCCAATCGTATTATAAAGAATGATGTACTCTTTTTTCTTCACTAGGTTTCTATCCCACATGTTTTCCTAGCAAGGTTTTAACGAGGCATAATCTTCAATAATGGACATCCAAGGAGAATTGTTATGAAATATTTATGTAAATGCCCAATATACCCTTAGTATTTTTTCGGAATTTCTATATCTTAGGGTTTATTGTTATCCAAGTCAGTTGTTCTCTCACAACAGTAATTAGTATTACTCCATATTATCAATTTTTTCTAATGGTATTTCGTAATTTTGAATTATTTTCCACCAAACCTTAAAAAAAAATCAGAAAATAAAAACTTCACTCCAAACCGACTAAAAAGAAAAGAGACAGACGACCAAGCGGGCAGCAGAAACAGTGAAGGAATAGTAGGGAGAAGAAGATGGATAGAGAGTGGGGATCCAAGCCAGGAAGCGGTGGCGCCGCCACTTCCCAGAATGAAGCTATTGACCGCCGTGAACGTCTCCGCCGTCTCGCCCTCGAGACCATCGATCTTGCCAAAGACCCTTATTTCATGCGCAATCATCTCGGCAGGTCTGGTCCCCTTTTCTCTCTCCTCTTTTTTTGTTGTTCAATTTGGTTTTGAATGCTTGAAAATTGTGTTTAATGGCGGTTTTTGTTCATTGGCAACAGTTACGAGTGTAAGCTGTGTCTAACATTGCACAATAATGAGGGCAACTACTTAGCACATACACAAGGGAAGCGTCATCAGACCAATTTGGCGAAGCGAGCTGCGCGCGAGGCGAAAGAGGCTCCTGCTCAACCTCAGCCTAATAAGCGCAAAGTTAATCTCCGTAAAACTGGTTAGTTTTTTTGTTTTTTCTTTCTCTTTTCTTACTTTCTTGCAGTTTTCGCAATTAAGTGGGTTTGCAAGAACATGTAGCACTGGATAGAAACAAATGGAGTAAGAGGATTTCACGATTAAGTGGGTTTGCTAGAACATTTAGTAAATAGATGCTTTGAGAAGCGAAAATAGGAAGAGGTTTCACAATTAAAAAGGTTTGCTAGAATATGTAGCACTAGATGGAAGAGAATGGAGGAAGAGCGTATTTGTGGATGACCAATAGATTCTTTAGTTCATGCCGCTGACCCATCGATCGTTTTGTTATTGGCAATAAGGCTTTGGTTTTGTTATTGTTTCCGGATAATTCTTTTCTGTTGTCTTTTCGGGAGATGTTTTTGTTATGTTTGATGATTTCTGAACATATTTCTTTTGATGATTTGGAAGTAATTGAAGTTAAATTAATGGTGGATTGGTGAAAGATGATCAATTGTTAATATTATGCATTTTGTGTTGTTGGATTTTTTTTGAAGTAAGGACAGGAGAGTTAAATCTTTTTCATTATAGAAAGCATCTCTTGGATGAATTTGATTAAAGGAAGGGAAAAATGGTAAGCTATTTTCATTTAAAGATCGCCTCTTAGATGAATTGATTAAAGGAAGGGAAACGGTTTTATGTTTGGGAGGGTGTTTTGGGGGGGAGAAGAGCTTCCTAGGGTTTTCTTGTATTTGGGTTCCGATTTAGTGAGTTCATTTTTTGGAAGCATAGAGGTTTGAATTTTCTTTTCAAAATTTAGATTTATGGTAATTGAGATATTAAGGGTTGATTTTTTTTTAATTTTTTTTTCAAAATTTGGAATTATGGTAACTGAGATGCTAGCTATTATTTGTCATCTCTGTTACTCCTGGTGTCGAACACATGTCTCACGATTGGACACGAGTAAGGGTATCAAATCCATAACAGACACTTTACGTTACAATTGGAAGCTTCATGTTACTCTTAACACACCGGTAAGATGAGAGTGATGGCAAAGAGAGAGGCATAAAGGGGTGCAGTCAACCCTATATGAAATAGATCTTCCATTCAAGGAGTAATACAGATTACAGAGGTTCCTTGGTTACAGTTGAATTTTATATGCAATTATGAATGGATCTAAAAGACTTTTAAGAAATAAGTCAGCGTCAAATTAAGCTATTTTTGGAGTTTTTTGGGCCCTCAAATTCCTAATGTTATTAGCTTCATGTTTTAGTATTCTGTATTATACTTAAGGGAATGTTGTATTCAAGGATTTAGAATATACCTTGAAAATCTTAATGCCTTTTTAATCCTCCTAAACATTATCCTACCACTGCAGTAATTCTTGCTAAGAAGAATGCCCATGTTGTGTCCCCATGTCTTGAATTTAGAGCTTTGTCGAGTTGGATGCTCGGGTATGTATCTCATGGAATTAAAACTTGGACGTAATGGCCGTTCAATAACGGATTTGGATTTACCGTTCCGCGACACCCCGTTACATAATGGTGCGACAAAAATCACATCTTTCACCCCATGTCGCCCGTTGCGTAACGGTGACTCGCCGCGTTAGAACGCTTTTTTCCCGTTACACCGTTCTTTTGTACAAATTGGACAAAAATATTTTAGTAGTTAGTTATGCATTTTAAAAACAAGGTATTTTGTATGATCATTTGTTCACAAAATATGTCCCTTACTCACATTATGATAGGGTTTGTTAGGTTGTGTTGAAATAATGTCTTTTAAACTTAAAAGGTATAAACAAAGCTTAAACCTAGTAATATGATTTTTTTGAGAAATTCACACCGGCGTTAGCCGCGATCCGTTCTATTTATCCATTACACGCGGTTTCCGCGATAACGCAACCGTTAACGCGATCTTGACTGCATCCGCGATTTTTTTCTATGATGTACCTAGACAAGTGAACATCCATATTCAAGTCTAATATTATGTATGTTCATGATAATAACTTGAGAAATAGGGTGATCTATGGTTGGTCCTTTTCATCCAAACGTTTCATTGTATCATGTCGTACTGTTAACACCAAAACATGGGTATGGAATTTGTATTGAACACTTCAATCTAGTTGGACATTTCATTATTTTGATCCAGATTAGGCTAGGTATGCTCACGAATGGGATTAAATATAAGTTTTTAAAAAGGAGACAAAAAACATTTTTACCTTAAACATGTTTGAGTATTTGTAGACAAATTAATGTGAATGGCCTATGCAAAAATGTAGAAATATTTTTCACGTTCTTTTTTTTTGGCTATTTAAGCCTCCAATATCATGACGAAATCCTAGCATCTAGGTTTGTAAGTCATGGCATGTTGGGCACTTGGATTTGTATCCCACTGGGAACTCGTACCTCTTTGTGGTGTTTTGTAACATAGCTTAGGTCTGTGACTATATGTGTGAAACTATGGAGTTCAGCTTTCCTAAGTGAGATATGCAGGGTTCGTAGAACAAGGATCACAAAGTGGATGTTTTCGTGACTATCTTTTAGTTGTTTTGAGGTAGAGGTGGACACGAGCCGATCTCTAACATACCTTGGTTTGGTAAAAAAATTCCGAGTTCGGATTCGAGCTCAAACTCACCTCGATCTTAAAAAATTCCTTATCAATTTCGAGTTAAGTCAAGTTTCGCTTTATCGAGCCTTGGTCTCGATAAACTGATCAATCATATTCCAACAATAAGTACAATAATATATTCATAATTTTCTTGATTAACATTTTAATACTGTTTATTTTGGACAAGTTATGTAAAATATTATCCCATCAACTACGTTTAGGCATTGGTATTAAATGATACATAACAATCTCATAAATATGCATTATTATTTTTAAATTAACGAGCTCACGAACTTCCGAGCCGAACACCATTGAGTTTGGTTTGTTTAGTTACTGAACCATAATTTAAGCTCAAGCTTGGTTCATTTGCAAACGAAAGCTCAAGCCGAACTTTTATCGAACCGATAACGAAATGTTCACTATTTTCTGTTTGTGTCCACCTCTTTTTGGGGGGCAGGATAATCTTCTTACTTTTATCATGTCTGGTATCTTTCAAGATACTGGACAAATGTCATCAGATTTGGGCTCGTTTCTGTGATCTTGTATTGTATTTTTTCTTTAGTTGGACTGTTGTTTTGATTTCTTCAAGTATGTGTTTCTCGCTTTATGATTTTATACTAATTTTTTGGCCCGTTCTACACACTGTATAAATATGTATGTGGTGAGTCTTTTGTGATTTCATGCCTAAGCTTTGTATATGACATTATTGAATTTTAGTACTCGTAATAAATACCGATGGGTACATAAAATAGTGTCATAAGATCATCTGTAAGTCTTTGGTAGTAGATAAATAATTCTATAAGCGTCATGCATTCCCATGAAAGGAGGATTTATGAATCAGGATATGAGGTCAATGAGGGTATTTGTCAAGCTTAACCAACAAGCTTTGCTTGAGATCCTTTGAAGTATTTTCAGGATGCACATGGATTTCACTCTATAGTGCAAAAGCATGTTTTATTGCGAAATGATTGTCAGTTGGTAAAAATTTTAAGAGGTGAATTGTAAGTCTTGATAGAGTAGAGAGATTGGTTGGGTAAATTGTGCTTACCCTGTGATAGTAAATCACTAGACACAAGTGTGTGAATTACCATCGTAATAAAGCATGGCATTTAATTGTGACTTTGACACTCGTAAGTTGACACTAGTTGGGCAAATTGACGTTTTCTTTGGGTAAACCGAGACAGAATTTAGGACATAGAAAACTTAGTTTTAAAAAGCGCGCTTAACGCCCCGGAAGCTCACAGAAGAACGCTTCTGCCAGCCGAAGCCTAGCAATATAGCGCGCTTCTGTGCTTCTGCTGTAATCTGGGCACAATAGACCCTTCTTTTTAATTAAAAAATAAAGTCATGTGACTCTAATCTTCTTTTTTTAAAGTACCACGTGATTTTTTTTAAAAGCGAATATTTGGGGTGGTTTTGAAAACCCTAGTGCAATTTTCTCCCGTAGCCAGATTTCTCTAGCCTTCTCGCCGGATTTCTCCAATCGGATTCTGAATTTTTCTTTCATCTTCTCGATTTCTCTTTTTTTTTCCCATCTTTTCTTTCCATCTTTTCTGAACTTTTAAAATTTTATTATTTCTTTCCGGGTGCGCTTTCGCTTTGCGCTTAAGCTCCCAGCCCCTTTTGCGCTTCAGTGTGCTTCACGCTTTCTAAAACAAAGATAGAATGGAGGATTTGAGAGACAAAGGGTATCAAAATGTTTGAAATGGAGATTCTGACTTTCTCCTCTTTTGTATCTGTTTGTGTTTGCTATTCGGTCATATGGATAATGGCTAGTTATTGAATTTTGTGTCTGCTTATGTGATGCTCCACGGTGCTGGTAAAATGGTTATTTAGCATATTACATGAGCAGACTATAGGTACACTAGGACAATTACATGATGTTGAAATTTTACTTTTGTTTGTCAATTCTTTTTGCTGTAATCTCGAGGTCTTTCATAGTTCATGTGGCTGTTTGAGTTGCTAGCATGGTTGTTCAAGGTCTTCTGAACCTACATGTTCTTCAGTGAGAGTGGATCTTTCTTCTGTAGCGTCAACGTTGTTTTCTGTGCTGTGATTTGTGGTCTTCTCGTAAGTCTAATTTTCATGTTTTTCCTTGTAATCTTTTCGTGAACGGCTTCGTGCCCAACATGCTTTCACTTTATTAAAATTTGAAATCTGAAGCAGTATAGCCTACATGTTATTATGTTATATTTGATGTTGAAGTTTGATATCATTTGCCTTAGTTGATGCCTTAATGTGCTGCGTGTCTTTGCTTATTTGTCAGATATAATATTCCATTTATACCCGGAATTCACTATCATACTGTCCCATTCAGCGTTACCAGATTCGCGGTACCCCTCACAAATCTCAAATAGGTTTGCCCGTACCGGATCGTGGTTCTCCGGCGACCCAATTCGTTGTGGTTCGCCAACCAAATCGTTGGTAGTGTCGTGTCAAATCTGAAACCCTAGGTTTACCGATTGAAGGCCAGGGAAGGCGAGAGAAGAAACAAATGTGTTGGGCCTTTTGTTTGATAAGAAATACATGTTTATTGCGATCGTCAATTGTTGTCGTCGTTGTTCTTTCGTGTTATCTAAATCTAAAGTTCACACCCCGGCTTCAAGTCAATTTCCATTTTTTTGGTTTTTCTTCATTAGCGTTGGTGTCTTACTCTTGGTGGGGGCTGGTAGGCTTGAAATTTTTATGTTTTATGGTTCATGAAAGTTTGTTTGTTTTTCTTTCCTTTGTTTTATTAACTTGTTTGTTTAGTATGAGTACTAAAATAAAATCTTTATAAGTATCAAATATTTTGACAATTGTTTTAAAAATACCCAAAAAGAAAAGTTCCAAACCCCTCTCATGAACCTAAAATCAGCCAACCTGGTCATCACGAACCCGAATTTATACCTCGTACGGAAGCAAACCACGAATCAGATAATCCTGGTCCCAATCCTCAAAACATGGGTTCATTCTGATATGAGCATAATACTGTTTTTATTAGTTGTGCCCTTCCCACCCTCTGTCCGTCACCCTGAGTTGGGTATGTTGGAAAAGTTTATCATAGTGTATTTCTATACTAGAAAAACGTGATATCTTCTTCAGAAATTTAACATAGTACACTTGACTATTTCCAGGAGGGGGTATGGTATTTATACTTTGTAACTACTTTGTTGTCATCAATTCTTTAGTTGTTCTTAGGGGTAGAAGTTACTATGCGATTACTTGCTACTGCATATTATGTCGAACAGTTAGTGCTCAATAGCCGACTCTTTTGTTTCTTAAAGATGATGTAGTGTATCTGACGGTCTAATTTTTCCTCTCCTTGTTGAGCAGTCAAGATTGGTAGGCCTGGGTACCGGGTAACTAAGCAATTTGATCCTGAGACAAAGCAGAGGTCTCTTCTTTTCCAGGTAACTGCTGACTGTATTCTTGTTATTTGCAAAACTTGCTCATGGACCTTATATGCTCTGCTTAAAAGGAGTTACTGACTTGTCTCTATATGAATGCAGATAGAGTATCCTGAGATTGAGGACAACACAAAGCCAAGGCACCGGTTTATGTCTTCTTTTGAGCAGGTTAGTTTCGATATGTTGGAAACGTTGAACTACTCCGAATCTAATTGTTGCATATCTTAATATTGTTTATTTCTTCAATAGAGGGTAGAAGCTGTTGACAAAAGATTCCAATATCTCATGTTCGCTGCAGAGCCTTACGAAATTATAGCTTTTAAGGTAAATTTAATCAATCTTGTCACATTTCATGAATCATTTTTAATATGATAAATAATCGTTGATGCTTTGTAATTTATGTTGGTTCAGGTTCCCAGCACTGAAATCGACAAGTCTACCGCCAAATTCTTTTCACATTGGGATCCTGATTCCAAGATGTTCACGGTATGTCCTAATTATTTTTGACATTGGAATTCAGCTATCAAGATGTTCACTACATGTCATTTCTTGTATGTAGACTTTGTTTATCATTTGGTCATCTCAAGTTAATTCGGATTTGTTTTGTTTTTCTCTGATTCATATGGTAATTCTACAGTTGCAGTTATATTTCAAGCCCAAGCCACCAGAGGCAAACAAACCACAACCTCCTCCAGCACCAAATGGTACTTCAGCTCCAGGAGTTCCACAGAGGCCTCTTCCCCCACCTCCTCATGCGCCTCCACCCCCGCAAGGACCTCCACCCAATGCTCCATCTGGGAATCCTCCAAGAATGCCACCGCCACCACCACCACCACCATCGATGGGAAATGGTATGAGGCCTATGCCTCCTGGTGCTCCTCCAGCACCACCACCTCCCCCAGCAAACTTCACAATGGGGAACCAACCGCCACCTCCGCCCCAAGGTTTTCCTGGTCAACATATGCAACCACCACCTCCTCCACCTCCCAACATGGCCCAGTAATCTGGGATATTTGCATTAACTTTTAAGATTCAAAGGTTTTAATTTACATGAATGCGGTGTATAAGATTGAGCTGTGGTGCAAGGAATACTTTTGTGGGGTAAATCATTGTTAACAACTTCCCTAGCAAGGTGACAAGTTTTGTTTTTAATCAAACTGTGTAAAATATCCTTTGTAATTGTTACAAGTTTACGATCCATTTTTTATTTAAAACTTTACATTGTCAAGTGTTGTACATAAACCATGGCATCATTGTAATGAACCACGATGCCATGGTTCATTACCGCATGCACAGCAAAACCCGCATGCATTTTCAATGTATCCAAGCTTTCCCGCATGCACAGCAAAACCCGATCTTATAATATGAAAGTCGTCTCTTGGAACATACACGGAGGGAAGTGACTCAGTGAGCTCTCTGTCACGGATGGCCTCCCACACCATCGCATGTGGCAGCATGCAAGGCAACAAGCATCGCAAGGCAACGCGGTGCACCGCCAAGGGTGGCGGCAAGGTCGTTGGACACCATCAGGCAACGTGATGGTCCATCGGATAGTGGGTCGTTTGGGGGACCAAACGATATCCAAATTGGCTGAAACTTGGGGGTCCCATGTATTTTGGCCCAATGAAGACAATGGTCGGGCCAGATTTTAGGTTTGAGGCCCAGAAGGCCCGGTTTTGCAGCAGGTATGCACAGTTGTGCACCGGAAGGTTCTAGAATGCTCCGGATGGGTCTTGGACACTCTAGCTTGGTTGTTTCTTGAAGGTTCTAGCTAGGAAGAGTGTAGAACCTTGCTGTACAGATATTTCTAGATACCTCCTTGTATAGAGGGTTCCCTTGGATGTGGGAACATTCTAGAGAATTGTAGGGCATTCTTTGTAGGATATGTGTGGAATGTTCTAGAGTAGGAAGTCTATAGGCACTTGGGAGCCTATAAATAGGCTTGCCCATTCATTTGTGCAAATCAGCCAACACAAGTGTATTCATTCTCAAGCAATAAAAAAACCTTTCCAAACTCTCTTGCTTACAAAGTTTCCTTACTTAGCCATTTTCGTAGCACACTTAGCCTAGCTAAAACATAAGGTAGCCTTGACTAGTGATTCCGACGGGACTGTGACGCTAGTGGGCAGCGTGCATAAGGCTTGGAAATAGTCAGCACGTGACACGTGGTATCAGAGCGGGAACGTTCGTTGGGATGTAGCATCGTTGACGTTGAAGTGCTAGCTGTTGTGTGGACGAAATTCTGATCGGAAGGCTGGTCGTATGGCATCGATGAAGGAAAGTGTTGGTGCATCTGGCGTGGTGGAGGATCCCACCAAGAGGAGGAAGCCATCGACCACGGAGCTTGATGGTCGCTTGGCTAAAGTGGAGCTGGTGACGGCGGACCTCGTCGACAGCATGGGGATTGCGGAACAACAACTCGAAGAGTTGAAGGGGCTTGCTGCTAGCCATGGGCAAGACATCGAGGGTGTTGATAGTCGAGTCCAAGTGTTGGAGTTGGGGGCTACGGCGGCGGCCGAGGAGGCAAGGGAAGCCGTGAACGTCCTCATTAATGAGGTTGCTGCCACACTTCGGGGAGAGGTGGCACAACTAAGGGATGCCATCATGGGGCATTACAATGCCATGAAGGAGCAACTAGAATCGGTCAAGGGGGACGTGGTTCTACTCAAGGCGGCAGTAGCTGGGGGTGCTACTATACGGGAGGGACCAAGGATGAAGGTTCCGGAGCCGTCTAGATTTGAAGGAAGGCGTGACTCGAAGGTTATCGACAACTTCTTGTGGAGCATCGAGAGATACTTCGAGGCCATGCACTTGGATGACGATGCTACGAGAATCTCCACCGCCACCATGTACTTTTCGGAGGCTGCCATCCTTTGGTGGAGGAGGCGTGAGTTGGACATCCAGAAGGGTCTTTGCTCGATCAAGACGTGGGACGAGTTCAAGGCCGACATCAAGAGACAATTCTATCCGGAGAATTCCGAAGAAATCGCGATGAAGA
This sequence comes from Spinacia oleracea, assembly GCF_020520425.1. Classification (NCBI taxonomy): domain Eukaryota; kingdom Viridiplantae; phylum Streptophyta; class Magnoliopsida; order Caryophyllales; family Amaranthaceae; genus Spinacia; species Spinacia oleracea. The sequence goes on from NC_079491.1 coordinate 36,316,153, forward strand.
AGCTGCATGGGTTGAAGCATACCGGATCGATCAAGGAGTATGTGAAGGAGTTTACTTCACTCATGCTAGAGATATCGGATCTTCCGGAGAAGACCCAACTCATTTACTTTATGGATGGGCTACAATGATGGGTGGAGCAAGAGGTGCGGCGACGAGGAGCCAAGGATCTTGCCGAGGCCATAGCAGTGGCGGAGTCCCTATATGAGCTGCCAAGTTCGAGACGGGAAAAGGGTCAGAGGTTCGAAGAGGAAGAAGGCAACAAGGAGGCATCGCATCAACCGAGTGAAGGAAATAATGCCCTTGGTCCAAGTATGCATATAATATTAAGTCTAATAAAAGCGGTTCAGTATTAATTAACAAGTTAATAATTCAGTGAGATCAAGTGAGCTGAATGCCTAGCTAGAGGCTGCTTCAGTTCAAGTGGAATTAATAATATTAATCCACAGCTTACTCTTGACTGAACCCGTAGGGTCACACAAATAGTATGTAAACGGATCAATCATTTAATGGCATTAAATACTCCATCTATGGATATTCGGAATCGACGGATCTTGTTTTCAGTGGGAGCTGAGATCGTCAAAGGCAAGAAATGAATACTCCGGAAACGATGATATTGCCGGAAACGGAAATATGGATCGTATCGGAAATATAAATATTATCCAAGTCGTAGATGTTGCCGGAAACGGAAACATGGTACGTATCGGAAATATTATTGGAAATGGAAATATTACCGGAATCAGAAATATTGCCGGAAACGGAAATATTGTCAGAATCGGAAATATTATCGGAATCGGAAAATAATTCCGGAAACGGAAATATTAAATATTTGTTCGAAACGGAAATTAATTCCGGAATCGGAAATATTAAATATTGTTCGTATCGGAAATGAATTCTGGAACCGGGAATTTAATCGGAAGCGCATCGTACGAATTAGCATCGAACGAGGCTTGCTAGACGAAGGCCCAGCACGAAGCCAGGCCCACGCCCAGCAAGCCGAGCGCCCAACACGAAGGCCACAAGTCTCGCCAGGCCCAGCGCAAGGCCAGGCCCAGCAAGGCTGCTGGCGCGCGCGCTGAGCGTGCTCGTGGGCTGCGAGGCAGCGCTCATGCGTGTGGGCCGCAAGGCCTGCGCGGTGCGTGCTTCCCTCGTGGTCGTGCGACGCTCGTGTTTGTAACGAATCCTAATCCTATCGGAATTCGTGCATTGATTAAATCCTAATCCTAAAAGATTAAATTTATTATTTAGAGTTCTAATGGGATTCTAATTAATAAATCCATATCCTAGTAGGATTATAATTCCTTTCCATAAACTCTATAAATAGGTGCCTAGGGTCACATATTTTACATCGAGATTATTGAAGTATTCAAGGTAAGATTTTAAGCAAAAATCAGCCAAACACTTGCACCCAAATAGCCGAAAATCTAAGAACCTTAAGGGCGATTCTAGTTGGTCAATCTTAAAGCGGATCCCGACGTGCTGTGGACTATCTACGGAGGGACGACACTTGGAGTCCTAAAGACTTGTTCTTGTTCGGTTCGGGCGCAGCTAGGGAGGGCACGCTACAAAGTGTATGCATCTAAATTATGCTATATGATTATGTGTAAATAATATGTTTCCTAGCATTATGGTTTTTCCGCATGATTTATGTTTATTCATATGTATCATAACCTAACAGTGGTATCACGAGTGTAACACCCTAATAATTCCTTGCTTTTATAAAATCATTTTCCAACTTAAAATAAAGGAATTACTAAAGTATTACCGCCACCGTGATAACAGCTAAGGCTATTACCAGAATTACGCAGCGGAATTAAATGTCAACTAACTTTTAAAAACCATAATTAATAAAATATCGAGGCCTCCTACAATTTGGAACCATAATGGCCCAAAACCCAAAATATAAATAATTTAAATATTTCAAACATCATTAAAATAAAGTTAAATAAAATAGTTTCAAAGAACGAAAACATGCAACTCTCTCAATCATCCCAAGCCACATGATTTCGATCGTACTTGATCTACCAACCTGCTCTATCAATCTACTCCCCAACAATGCAAGTGCAAATGATGGACAGACTTCCCATTTTGAGTTCAATGAACTCCTGCGCCTTTTGCTTCTTCAGGTATGGTGGGTAAAACTTGTTCCTTAGTGCAGTTTTGAATGCTTCCCATCCAAAGTTAGGTGTGGCTCTAAGGGTATTTTCACATCGTTGCCACCACAGACCAGCTTCACCTCTCAAGTAGTACACAACACTATTCACCCTAAGGTTTTCGGGGCAATTCACAGCTACAATGAGTTTATCAAACTCTCTCAACCAGTTCTCCAACACACTTGGTTCAATCTCTCCGCTATAGAGTGGAGGCTTGCTTTGAGCTATTTTCTTAAACATTTCCCCAACCGGGTCATGCATTTGGTTTGCTCTGGTTTGAGCTAGGTCACGAACTACCTCAGCTAGTTGTCTAACCACTTCAGAAATCTCTTGGTTAGCCATATCCCTTCTCCTAAATAAATAAAAAGGCTAACTTTAATATTGGTTGGACACGACATTACTAAGGTACTGGTCCTACAACGAACCTACTCACAACAATAACACACTTAGGCGCCACCTAGGGGAAGAGTTGGCGCCACTTTCGGGCCTTCTCACCCCACTATTCGATGCAAGTAAATTTAGATGGTTGCTACTAAACCACCTTGCACATAAAATTTCATTGAAGAAATAACAAATAATCCCTTTGCGATACCCACACGACTTAGAATTGAGAATTAAACTTAAAGGATAACGAAAAAGAAAATTCTATTATTAAACTCCAATGAATAAGTCTTACATCCACTAATGCCATAACATTTATTCTCCAACTATAATAGACTAAAACCATAAATAGTAGCTTTGCCACTTTATTACTTCAACGGAAAGAAAGAAACAAAAGAAATAAAACTAAGGATTACATTTCTCTAGAGACTAACGTCATCACGACGATCATTTCTTTCCTTGTATTGCTCTGGAGTAAAGTCTTGATCATTAGGATCATCCAAGTCTTCTTTCGGATCTAAGTCTTCATCCATAGCCTCATTATTTTGTTGTGGTTCACTATCCACCACATTATTCTCTTCAAGCTCATCTTCAGATCCACTGGATATCTCAATGGTTGGTTCAGGAACTGTAAGGTTAGGGTTCTCAATCTCTACCACATCATCATCACTATCCTCCTCAACATCACTAGCTTGCTCATCATGGATCATATCATCCTCACCATCACTTTCTATTCCTCCATAGCCCATACCTAGACCCGCAGAATACTTTCCATCCTCATAGCTATTTTCCGCAATCTCTAGTATAGTAGCAAGAACCTCAGAATCATACTTCCACCTAGCATCACTAGTCCCATATTTGTACCAATTAGGGGTACCATCACTATAATGCATGTCACTGAACCTATTCTTGAGGTCTATGTAAGGGTTCTTATGGGGTAAACAATGTATAATCATACTAGCCATCATATCTTTGTGCCTAAGGTGGGGCATGTTCTTGGTCGAAGCCAAATAGTCACAAGCAAACACGATCTTCTAAACATACGTGCGAGGAGTCTCATTATCCATCTTTTCTAAGTATCCTAAACTGGTGAACTTAGAAGGTAGCATCCTTAATTCCTGAAAATTCACAACTCAAAAGTCTTACTAACGCGTTTCCATAGAAATTCCAACCCCAAAAGGATACAATAAATAGTTCGTGGAGCCATACAATTTCAATGCACAAATATATGCTCAACATGAAATATGATGCAATTAATCACATAAAGCAAGATAAAACATGGTTAAAACATATACATGGCACTTAATAATCACATTGTCACATAATATGCATTCTTAGACTAATATGCCCTTCTTAGTCTACCCATTTCTCACTTGAAAATAATATTAATTTTCGAAATTAATTAAGAAATAACTCCTAACTTTGTTGAAATTATTTAAATTAAAATCGAAAATTAATAAGAATTATTGATTAATTAAATAAATAAATAAATAAATAAATTTCGGATAAATAATTAAAAGGAAAATTCCGAAAATTTTAAACATAAATTCGAAATAATATTCGAATAAAATAAATAAATAAATAAATAAATAAATGATTAAAATAATTCGGATAATTAAATAAATTAATTTCCAAAATTAAGAAATAATGTCGAATTTAATTCGAAATTTTCGAATAAATAAATAAATAAAAAAATCGGAAAGATTAATTAAGTTAAATAATAATTCAAACTTTTCAAGTTATTTCAAATGACCCAAAATAATTGGTATTTGACCTTTAAAATATTGAGTACTCAAAATAATACGTTTTGACTTTAGGAAAATAATTTTCGAAAATCCTAAAGTTCCGCAATCGTAGTTTAAGGACTTACCACTTTGCACTATTAATTAATGCAAAGCAGCTCTCAAACTAGAGCTCTGCAAATACCACTTTGTAGTATGACTTACTACAAAGTAGCCTTAAGCTCTGATACCACTTTGTAACACCCTAATAATTCCTTGTTTTTATAACATCATTTTCCAACTTAAAATAAAGGAATTACTAAAGTATTACCGCCATCGTGATAACGGCTAAGGCTATTACCAGAATTACGCAGCGGAATTAAATGTCAACTAACTTTTAAAAACCATAATTAATAAAATATCGAGGCCTCCTACAATCTGGAACCATAATGGCCAAAAACCCAAAATATAAATAATTTTAATATTTCAAACATAATTAAAATAAAGTTAAATAAAATAGTTTCAAAGAACGAAAACATGCAACTCTCTCAATCATCCCAAGCCACATGATTTCGATCGTACTTGATCTACCAACCTGCTATATTAATCTACTCCCCAACAATGCAAGTGCAAATGATGGATCATCATAGGGTCATTAAGGCAAAGGCCATGACCGGAAACACACAAAGCACGTAGTCAGCAAAAGCTGAGTACTTACAAGCATAGAGTAATGAAACTAAAGCATGCATCACTCACGAAATACTAATCAACATGCAAAAGCCATATAATAACAAATCAAACAATCATGAGATACAAGACTCGACTCTTGACTCGACTCTTGACTCACAATTTAATTAGAATAAGCTTCGAACGGGCCAAAAGAATAATCCACAAAGGGAAAAGGTGATGGGAGCCAACCAAACACCAAATATAATAATAATAAAATCGGGCCATACCGAGTGTCGGGCCATACCGACGGAATTCCTGCGCATAATATAAATGAAACAACGTCTTGTATCATTAGTAGGAGTACGAGCTTTCCGGCAAGACTCCCCCCATTGTTCATACGCAAGGTATATACGTTCCAAGAGTTTTGAAGCTTGTTCCGGTTGCACTTTACGTTTATTAATATTTTAATAAAGGCGAACTCAAGACTCGACAACATGCATACATACAATTAATAAACGACAACCAAAATAATCTTATTTTAATGTTTTATGACTTGTGATCAACCAAGCAAGACACTTGTGATATTACTACCATGTTCCTCCTCACCAAAGTGAGTCTCCACATCATGCATATTAACATGAGGGTTGTGCCCTTGCACGACAAATCCTAATTCATTTCATACATAATATTCCCAACTGAACCCTACATGTGCGGTGGCTTACGTGAGCTAACCCTTCACATGTGGTTAAATAAATAGTACAACGAGGTACAAATAAATGGCTCAAATTATGTTAGACATCCCGTACAATAGCATAAAATTAATTAATCCATCCCTTGCATGTGAATTGAACCATACATGCATAAATATTGAACAACATGATTGAAAATGAAATCCATACTCATAATAATTCCAACATGCTTGTTCAACAATTAATTCAATAAATCCAACATCACAAAACACATGATCGTTCACCAAAATAAACATGATTTCACATAACGTAATTCACATCATCAACAATCATGTATTGTCATTGACAAAAAGGTGTGGTCGCCCTAGACTTGTACGTACCTTGAATACCTAAGCGTAGGGGCCACTTTGCAATAACGAGCACTCAACTAGAAATCACCTCCTATCATCAAAATAATGAAACTTAAATTATTTCCATGTTCATTAAATTTCCAGCAACTTCATAAAAATTAAAACTTCCTTTAGACTTTAGAATTCAATCGTTTTTCAATAATAAAGTCGTCTCAATTTGCAAAATCAATCCCTAATACAAAAACATACTTTTTTCGCCTTTAAAATCAATAAAAATCGACACTTTAAACCTTTATTCAAATCTGAAAATATAATTGATTATCATAATTAAAATCATCACCTAATTATGCTAATCAATTGACTCATTAGGTCTAGGTTAAAACCCTAACTTGAAAATCCCAATAACACTAGTTTAATGTCATAAAAATTCATGCTTTATTAAATAAACAAATCCGAAAATTCATTCTTTAATAATTAAAACAAACCTAATGAATCACAACACACAAATCCTCAAACCACGGTATTCATAACCGGTTCCCAGCATTTTAATTACTCAAAACAATATTAATATAATAATTTAAAATACGGAATTTAAATAGAATAGGTAAGGAAGAAGAGAATTATACCAATCCGGCCTATAGCACGGAACAATCACGAATTAGGGTGATTGGGCGAAAAGAGATTGGAAAACGAACACGAACAATCGACACACACACACGCACAATCGACGTGCGTGCGCGCGGGCGAGGGGCAGGCTCAGCAACGCGCTGGGGCGCGCGGGATGGATGGGCGAGGGCGCGAGCGCTGGGCGCTGTGCGCGAGAGGGAGAGAGAGAGCAGGGGTGTGCGGTGCACACGAGCAACAACAACACAACAGCTATACGTGCTGGCTGGGCGGGCTGCGAGAGAAAGAGCGAGAGACAAGGGGTGTGGGCTCTGGGCGCGCGCGAAGAGGGAGCGAGGGCGAGAGCGAGTGCTGGGGCGTGAGGCCGAGCAGCACGAGGCACAGCCGCACGAGCACGGGCTGCGTGCGTGCGGGCGTGCGGACGAGAGGAAAAGAGAGGAGAGGAGTGTTGGGCAAGAAATAAAAAAGGGGCTTTATGAAATTTTAGGGGTTTATTTAATGATGGGGAGTCCTATTTATAGGCTCCCTAATCCCTTGATGGGCTAGGCTTAGGACTTTTAAGTTGGGCTTAGGAATTAAATGAATTGGGCTAGCTTAGGACTTGAATTAAATACTTTTGATTGGGCTCGTTTAATAAAACGAATTGGACTTTTTATTCAAAACCCGAAGCTTTAAAAATCATTTGCAACTCATTTAATTTCCCGACTCAAGAATTAAATTCGTTTCGTAATTAATTAAAATAAAAAATATTCTAATTAATTAAATACATTAAATACATTTAAATATTATTTAAATGCTAATAAATCATAAAATGCTTTATAAATATAATAAAATATATTTATAAATATTATAAAAAATACGAGGTATTACAGTCTACCCTCCTTAAAAGAAGTTTCGTCCCGAAACTTGGGTTCGGAAATCCAAAATTCAACTCAACTTGAGACTTTCTGAGACTTTTTAATACGTTCCTTTACAAAAGTTTTAAGTTGTTGTACTCTTTACATGATTAAACAGGACAATAATAAGTGCAAATTCAATAGAAAGCACTAAATTAAGTATAAAATAGGGGAAAACAAGGTAAAAAGCGCGAAATTCTACCGCACTCTACCCCCCTTAAAAGACACGAGTTACGACCCTATAACTCAACTAACCTCGGGAAAAAGCTCGGGATATTTCTTTCTCATTTCGTCCTCCGCTTCCCAAGTGGCTTCCTCAGATTCTTGATTAGACCATAACACTTTGACAATTTTCACATCTTTAGTACGCGTACTACGCACTTTGCTATCAAGGATTTTGACAGGTCTTTCCTCAAAGGTTAGACTTTGGTCTAATTCTATGGTCTCCGGTTGCAACACATGCGATTTATCCGGGATATATTTCCTTAATTGAGATATGTGGAACACATTATGCACTCTATGCAAGTCCATAGGCAAGGCTAGTCTATAAGCTACCTTTCCGATTCTCTCTAAGATCTCATATGGGCCTATGTACTTAGGGCTTAACTTCCCTTTCTTCCCAAATCTCATGACACCTTTCATTGGTGACACTTTAAGCAACACTTTATCACCTATGTTGAACTCTTCATCCCTACGTTTCAAGTCTGCATAACTCTTTTGGCGATCCTGCGCCGCTTGAATCTTTGATTGGATGGTTCGGATTTGGTTCATGGTGTCCTCTATCATTTGAGGTCCCAATACTACGGTTTCACTAATATCGTTCCAACAAAGTGGACTTCTACACTTTCGTCCATACAAAGCCTCAAACGGTGCCATTCCAATGCTAGCATGATAGCTATTGTTATAGGAAAACTCAATCAAATCTAGGCTATCTTCCCAACTTCCTTGGAAATCAATAACGCATGCTCGAAGCATGTCCTCCAGGGTTTGGATAGTCCTTTCAGTTTGGCCATCCGTGGCTGGGTGGAAGGCTGTACTCATTTTCAATGTCGTACCAAAGCTCTTCTGCACACTTTTCCAGAAATTCGAAAGAAACCTTGAATCTCTATCTGATACGATATCCTTAGGAACTCCATGTAACCTCACCACATTCTTAATGTAGGCTTTAGCAAGTTGTTCCATTTTCCAGGTTTCCTTCATTGGTATAAACACTGCTGACTTGGTCAACCTATCTACCACAACCCAAATTGCATCATTCCTAGTCTTTGACTTAGGTAAACAAGTGACAAAGTCCAAAGAAATACAGTCCCATTTCCAGCTTGGAATCTCTAAAGGTTGGACCTTCCGTTGAGGTCTCCTGTGCTCAATTTTAACCTTCTGACAAGTCAAACATCTAGCCACAAATTCAGCCACTTCGTTCTTCATCCTTGGCCACCAATAGACCTTTTTCAAGTCCTTATACAACTTATGGCGTATTATGCCCTTCTTTCATCAATCTCTCTTTCAGTTCTCCACACTTTTGAGGCACGCACCACCTGCCTTTGTACCTCAAACTTCCATCATCATGGATTCGGAATTCTAATTCCTTACCTTGCGAAATCTTTTCCTTGATTCGCTCCAACTTTACATCACCAACTTGGTTCTCTCTAATCTTATCAAATATTGACGGCTGGATGGTTAAGGCATTCATTATTCCCACAAGGCTTTCACCACTTACTATTTCAAGGTTCAAACGCTGCATGTCCTTACACAGCTCGTTAGCAACTACTAACGCATTGACACTATGACTTGATTTCCTACTCAAGGCATCCGCAAGTACATTGGCTTTTCCCTCATGGTACTGGATATCCAAATCATAGTCCTTAATTAACTCCAACCACCTTCGTTGGCGCATATTCAAATCCTTCTGTGTGAAGATGTACTTCAAACTCTTGTGGTCCGTAAATATCCTACACTTCACACCATAAAGATAGTGTCTCCATATCTTCAATGCAAATACTGTAGCCGCTAGTTCTAAATCATGGGTAGGGTAATTGGATTCATATGGCTTCAATTGCCTTGACGTATACGCAATAACTTTCCCGTTTTGCATCAATACACACCCCAAACCATTCTTAGAGGAATCACTATACACATCGTATGCACCACTCTCATCTGGTAAGGTTAACACTGGCGCGGTTGTCAATCGCGTCTTTAAGGCTTGGAATGCTTCTTCACACTGGTCACTCCATTCGAACTTGGTTTCCTTCTTCATCAAGGTAGTCATGGGCTTGGCCATCCTAGAGAAGTCTTGAACAAATCGTCTATAATAGCCAGCTAATCCCAGAAAACTACGAATGTCAGTCACACTCTTGGGTGTAGGCCATTCACTGACAGGTTTGATCTTGGCAGGGTCGACTGCCACTCCTTCTTTTGACACAAAATGTCCCAAAAATGCAACTCTTTCTAACCAAAACTCACATTTTGAGAATTTGGCATATAACTGGTTATCTCTCAGGGTACTCAACACCGATCTCAAGTGTTCCGAGTGATCTTCTTCACTCTTCGAATACACTAGGACGTCATCTATGAAAACCACTACGAACTTGCCCAAATAGGCATGGAATACATGGTTCATTAAGTCCATAAATATTGCAGGGGCATTGGTTAACCCAAAAGGCATAACAGTGAACTCATAATGTCCGTATCTAGTTCTGAATGCGGTCTTTGGTATGTCATGGTCAGTGATTCTCAATTGATGATAACCCGAACGCAAATCGATCTTTGAAAAGATTTCTGCTCCTTTTAGTTGGTCAAATAGGTCTTCTATCCTAGGTAATGGATATTTGTTCTTGATTGTGACCTTATTGAGCTCCCTGTAGTCTATACAGAGCCTCATACTTCCATCCTTTTTCTTCACAAACAACACTGGTGCTCCCCAAGGCGATGCACTGGGCCTAATATAACCTTTCTTCAATAGATCCTCTAGTTGGCCTTTTAACTCATTCATTTCTGCTGGAGCCATTCTATAAGGTGCTTTTGAAATAGGGGCGGTTCCAGGCACTAAATCTATGGTAAAGTCAATAGGTCGATTGGGAGGCATCCCCGGGATCTTTTCTGGAAATACATCAAGGAATTCATTGACTACTGCAATATCCTCAGGCTGATCCTTGGTCACATGCTCTAGGTTCCTCACATTACATAAGAAGGCTGGGTTCCCTTTACTGACTAGCTTCACGAGTTCCATTGCCGTGATGATTCCTATGATCTTAGGCTTACCAAAACGACGATATGACACTACTTTGCCTAGGTTAGACCTCAAGTGAACCTTCTGCTTCTCACAATCTATTTTGGCTTTGAACTTGGCCAACCAATCCATTCCTAGAATTACATCTAGCTCTCCTAACTCGAATTCGATTAGGTTAGATAAGAATACGGTCTTGGCTATGGTCATAGGCACATCTCTATGGATTTTGGTACACTTCACTATACTACCAGTAGGTATGACTATAGGTACTTCAATCGATTCAGGCTCTTTCAACCCTAATTTCCCCAAAGCATCTACTGATATAAAAGAATAAGTCGCACCAGAATCAAATAGAACTTTAACTGACACGGAATTAATAGAAAAAGTACCCGCTATGACGTCAGAGGAAGTCTCCGCTTCTTGCCTAGATATCACATTCAACTTTCCTTGGGCAACTCCTTTGTTATAGCCACCTCCGTTGGAGTTCCCATTGTTGTTTCGGTTCCCATTCTGCTGTTGGTTCCCTCCAGGCTTTCCATGGTTCTGGTGATTGCCATTGCTATTGCCATTGTTACCACTTTGGTAGTTCCTTTGATTTCCACCTCCATTTCCCCCATTCCTGTTCTGATTATTCCGGTTATTGCCTTGGTGGTTACCTTGGTTAGGCTTTCCATTCTTTGAATAGCATTCATACTCCCTATGGCCTAACTTCTGACAGAATCTACAAGTCACCAAGTTCCCATCATAATCCTTTCCAGGGTGATTCATGTTACAGCGCCTACACTCGTAGGTCCGTACTCCATTCCTTCCAGACTGATTTCCACCACCTTGGTTGTTGCGATTACTACCATTGTTAGCCCTAAACTGGAAATTCCCATTTCCTTTGTGCTTCTTAAAATTCCCCTGATTCTGATGGTTATTTCCTTGATTTGAGTTTCCACCATCCTTTCTCTTTTCAGCACTACCATTCTTCCTTTGCTGTAACCCATACAGGTGAGCAGCTTTTCCGTACAGGGTGTCTAATGAGGTAAAGGTCTCTCCAGACAACAACAGCTGTAAGTCCATGGTCAAACCATTCTCAAATCTTTGAGCCCTGAGCTCTTCCGTTGCCACCACTTCAGGTGCAAACCTAGACAGCTCTATAAACTTAGAATAGTATTCCGTCACAGACAAACTTCCCATTTTGAGTTCAATGAACTCCTGCGCCTTTTGCTTCTTCAGGTAGGGTGGGTAAAACTTGTTCCTTAGTGCAGTTTTGAATGCTTCCCATCCAAAGTTAGGTGTGGCTCTAAGGGTATTTTCACATCGTTGCCACCACAGATCAGCTTCACCTCTCAAGTAGTACACAACACTATTCACCCTAAGGTTTTCGGGGCAATTCACAGCTACAATGAGTTTATCAAACTCTCTCAACCAGTTCTCCAACACACTTGGTTCAATCTCTCCGCTATAGAGTGGAGGCTTGCTTTGAGCTATTTTCTTAAACATTTCCCCAACCGGGTCATGCATTGGGTTTGCTCTGGTTTGAGCTAGGTCACGAACTACCTCTGCTAGTTGTCTAACCACTTCAGAAATCTCTTGGTTAGCCATATCCCTTCTCCTGAATAAATAAAAAGGCTAACTTCAATATTGGTTGGACACGACATTACTAAGGTACTGGTCCTACAACGAACCTACTCACAACAATAACACACTTAGGCGCCACCTAGGGGAAGAGTTGGTGCCACTTTCGGGCCTTCTCACCCCACTATTCGATGCAAGTAAATTTAGATGGTTGCTACTAAACCACCTTGCACATAAAATTTCATTGAAGAAATAACAAATAATCCCTTTACGATACCCACACGACTTAGAATTGAGAATTAAACTTAAAGGATAACGAAAAAGAAAATTCTATTCTTTTATTAAACTCCAATGAATAAGTCTTACATCCACTAATGCCATAACATTTATTCTCCAACTATAATAGACTAAAACCATAAATAGTAGCTTTGCCACTTTATTACTTCAACGGAAAGAAAGAAACAAAAGAAATAAAACTAAGGATTACATTTCTCTAGAGACTAACGTCATCTCGACGATCATTTCTTTCCTTGTATTGCTCTGGAGTAAAGTCTTGATCATTAGGATCATCCAAGTCTTCTTCCGGATCTGAGTCTTCATCCATAGCCTCATTATTTTGTTGTGGTTCACTATCCACCACATTATTCTCTTCAAGCTCATCTTCAGATCCACTGGATATCTCAATGGTTGGTTCAGGAACTATAAGGTTAGGGTTCTCAATCTCTACCACATCATCATCACTATCCTCCTCCACATCACTAGCTTGCTCATCATGGATCATATCATCCTCACCATCACTTTCTATTCCTCCATAGCCCATACCTAGACCCGCAGAATACTTTCCATCCTCATAGCTATTTTCCGCAATCTCTAGTATAGTAGCAAGAACCTCAGAATCATACTTCCACCTAGCATCACTAGTCCCATATTTGTACCAATTAGGGGTACCATCACTATAATGCATGTCACTGAACCTATTCTTGAGGTCTATGTAAGGGTTCTTATGGGGTAAACAACGTATAATCATACTAGCCATCATATCTTTGTGCCTAAGGTGGGGCATGTTCTTGGTCGAAGCCAAATAGTCACAAGCAAACAAGATCTTCTGAACATACGTGCGAGGAGTCTCATTATCCATCTTCTCTAAGTATCCTAAACTGGTGAACTTAGAAGGTAGCATCCTTAATTCCTGAAAATTCACAACTCAAAAGTCTTACTAACGCGTTTCCATAGAAATTCCAACCCCAAAAGGATACAATAAATAGTTCGTGGAGCCATACAATTTCAATGCACAAATATATGCTCAACATGAAATATGATGCAATTAATCACATAAAGCAAGATAAAACATGGTTAAAACATATACATGGCACTTAATAATCACATTGTCACATAATATGCATTCTTAGACTAATATGCCCTTCTTAGTCTACCCATTTCTCACTTGAAAATAATATTAATTTTCGAAATTAATTAAGAAATAACTCCTAACTTTGTTGAAATTATTTAAATTAAAATCGAAAATTAATAAGAATTATTGATTAATTAAATAAATAAATAAATAAATAAATTTCGGATAAATAATTAAAAGGAAAATTCCGAAAATTTTAAACATAAATTCGAAATAATATTCGAATAAAATAAATAAATAAATAAATAAATGATTAAAATAATTCGGATAATTAAATAAATTAATTTCCGAAATTAAGAAATAAATTCGAATTTAATTCGAAATTTTCGAATAAATAAATAAATAAAAAAATCGGAAAGATTAATTAAGTTAAATAATAATTCAAACTTTTCAAGTTATTTCAAATGACCCAAAATAATTGGTATTTGACCTTTAAAATATTGAGTACTCAAAATAATACGTTTTGACTTTAGGAAAATAATTTTCGAAAATCCTAAAGTTCTGCAATCGTAGTTTAAGGATTTACCACTTTGCACTATTAATTAATGCAAAGCAGCTCTCAAACTAGAGCTCTGCAAATACCACTTTGTAGTATGACTTACTACAAAGTAGCCTTAAGCTCTGATACCACTTTGTAACACCCTAATAATTCCTTGTTTTTATAAAATCATTTTCCAACTTAAAATAAAGGAATTACTAAAGTATTACTGCCATCGTGATAACGGATAAGGCTATTACCAGAATTACGCAGCGGAATTAAATGTCAACTAACTTTTAAAAACCATAATTAATAAAATATCGAGGCCTCCTACAATCTGGAACCATAATGGCCCAAAACCCAAAATATAAATAATTTAAATATTTCAAACATAATTAAAATAAAGTTAAATAAAATAGTTTCAAAGAACGAAAACATGCAAATCTCTCAATCATCACAAGCCACATGATTCCGATCGTACTTGATCTACCAACCTGCTATATTAATCTAATCCTCAACAATGCAAGTGCAAATGATGGATCATCATAGGGTCATTAAGGCAAAGGCCATGACCGGAAACACACAAAGCACGTAGTCAGCAAAAGCTGAGTACTTACAAGCATAGAGTAATGAAACTAAAGCATGCATCACTCACGAAATACTAATCAACATGCAAAAGCCATATAATAACAAATCAAACAATCATGAGATACAAGACTCGACTCTTGACTCGACTCTTGACTCACAATTTAATTAGAATAAGCTTCGAACGGGCCAAAAGAATAATCCACAAAGGGAAAAGGTGATGGGAGCCAACCAAACACCAAATATAATAATAATAAAATCGGGCCATACCGAGTGTCGGGCCATACCGACGGAATTCCTGCGCATAATATAAATGAAACAACGTCTTGTATCATTAGTAGGAGTACGAGCTTTCCGGCAAGACTCCCCCCATTGTTCATACTCAAGGTATATACGTTCCAAGAGTTTTGAAGCTTGTTCCGGTTGCACTTTACGTTTATTAATATTTTAATAAAGGCGAACTCTAGACTCGACAACATGCATACATACAATTAATAAACGACAACCAAAACAATCTTATTTTAATGTTTTATGACTTGTGATCAACCAAGCAAGACACTTGTGATATTACTACCATGTTCCTCCTCACCAAAGTGAGTCTCCACATCATGCATATTAACATGAGGGTTGTGCCCTTGCACGACAAATCCTAATTCATTTCATACATAATATTCCCAACTGAACCCTACATGTGCGGTGGCTTACGTGAGCTAACCCTTCACATGTGGTAAAATAAATAGTACAACGAGGTACAAATAAATGGCTCAAAGTATGCTAGACATCCCGTACAATAGCATACAATTAATTAATCCATCCCTTGCATGTGAATTGAACCATACATGCATAAATATTGAACAACATGATTGACAATGAAATCCATACTCATAATAATTCCAACATGCTTGTTCAACAATTAATTCAATAAATCCAACATCACAAAACACATGCTCGTTCACCAAAATAAACATGATTTCACATAACGTAATTCACATCCTCAACAATCATGTATTGTCATTGACAAAAAGGTGTGGTTGCCCTAGACTTGTACGTACCTTGAATACCTAAGCGTAGGGGCCACTTTGCAATAACGAGCACTCAACTAGAAATCACCTCCTATCATCAAAATAATGAAACTTAAATTATTTCCATGTTCATTAAATTTCCAGCAACTTTATAAAAATTAAAACTTCCTTTAGAATTTTGAATTCAATCGTTTTTCAATAATAAAGTCGTCTCAATTTGCAAAATCAATCCCTAGTACAAAAACATACTTTTTCCGCCTTTAAAATCAATAAAAATCGACACTTTAAACCTTTATTAAAATCTGAAAATATAATTGATTATCATAATTAAAATCATCACCTAATTATGCTAATCAATTGACTCATTAGGTTTAGGTTAAAACCCTAACTTGAAAATCCCAATAACACTAGTTTAATGTCATAAAAATTCATGCTTTATGAAATAAACAAATCTGAAAATTCATTCTTTAATAATTAAAACAAACCTAATGAATCACAACACACAAATCCTCAAACCACGATATTCATAACTGGTTCCCAGCATTTTAATTACTCAAAACAATATTAATATAATAATTTAAAATACGGAATTTAAATAGAATAGGTAAGGAAGAAGAGAATTATACCAATCCGGCCTATAGCACGGAACAATCACGAATTAGGGTGATTGGGCGAAAAGAGATTGGAAAACGAACACGAACAATCGACACACACACACGCACAATCGACGTGCGTGCGCGCGGGCGAGGGGCAGGCTCAGCAGCGCGCTGGGGCGCGCGGGACGGATGGGCGAGGGCGCGAGCGCTGGGCGCTGTGCGCGAGAGGGAGAGAGAGAGAGAGAGAGAGCAGGGGTGTGCGGTGCACACGAGCAACAACAACACAGCAGCACAGCACCAGCAGCTATGCGTGCTGGCTGGGCGGGCTGCGAGAGAAAGAGCGAGAGACAAGGGGTGTGGGCTCTGGGCGCGCGCGAAGATTGAGCGAGGGCGAGAGCGAGTGCTGGGGCGTGAGGCCGAGCAGCACGAGGCACAGCCGCACGAGCACGGGCTGCATGCGTGCGGGCGTGCGGACGAGAGGAAAAGAGAGGAGAGGAGTGTTGGGCAAGAAATAAAAAAGGGGCTTTATGAAATTTTAGGGGTTTATTTAATGATGGGGAGTCCTATTTATAGGCTCCATAATCCCTTGATGGGCTAGGCTTAGGAATTTTAAGTTGGACTTAGGAATTAAATGAATTGGGCTAGCTTAGGACTTGAATTAAATACTTTTGATTGGGCTCGTTTAATAAAACGAATTGGACTTTTTATTTAAAACCCGAAGCTTTAAAAATCATTTGCAACTCATTTAATTTCCCAACTCAAGAATTAAATTCGTTTCGTAATTAATTAAAATAATAAATATTCTAATTAATTAAATACATTAAATACATTTAAATATTATTTAAATGCTAATAAATCGTAAAATGCTTTATAAATATAATAAAATATATTTATAAATATTATAAAAATACGAGGTATTACAACGAGCCTCTTATTATTTTCATAATCTAAATTGCATGAACATAGTTAAATTTTACAAATTTGCAAAGAATTAAAGGGGTGATTAATTTTCGTAATTAATTGCAAATTGCGTTTATTTAATTATATGTACGCAGTTTTTCGGTAGTTTCTTCGTTACTCATCCAAATCGAGTGATTTTTGTGTCAATTCCGCATGTAAAAGGCATTCTAAAATTTTGACAAAAATATTCTTTTTCGGCCGAACCCAGAATTCCCAAATTCGAAGCTTAACTATGACTTTTCAGAGGTTTTAGTTTTTCGAACGCAAAAGTTTGTAGATTTAAGATGTTAAATTAAGTATTTGCGATTCATGTTGATAAATCTTGAGTTTTTTATTGACCTACAGTATATGTTTAACAATTATGAATGCCTAGACTTGTTAATTATACAACCTAATTTGTAATTATGATTAATTTGTTGAAATTCGAATAATTTAGAATTGATTTGTTTTTCATAATTAATTAATAATTTAATTAGGTATCCATGATTAAAATCCACCATAAAAATTGTTAATTTATGTTAAATTTTTAATTTTTATGACCTAGATTTGAATCCATGTTAATTGGAAATTAATTGATTAATAAATTTTCGATTTTTCGCCCTAAAATTATGAAATTAATATGTTTTATTAATTTGTCATTAATTTTGAATTAAAAATTTTAAATTTTTATGAAAACGCTCATGAATGTTGCACGCACAAAGCAATGGAAGCTACGTGTTACCCTTTAGGGGTGTTGTATAGTGCGGGCACGCGACGACGAGCAAGGGAGCTCGTCGCCCATGCGGTACGAATGCAGCGAGCAACCTAGCGCATGGCGCACGCACGAGGCAAGGGAGCCTGTGCGTGTGTGCTGTGTGCTATGGGCGATGGGCGAAGGGCGATGGCGTGGCACATGAAGAGGCGCGCGCGCGAGGGCGAGAGCTGGGTCGCCCAGCGATCGCTGCTTCGCGCACCAACACGCGAGGCCTCGAGGGCTTGCTTGCGCGCGAGCGAGCGAGCAGTCCTTCCGTAGCTGCTGTGATGCATTCAGGCAAGCAGGCTGCGCGCAAGCGTGGCTTGGCTTGCTGCGTTTGCGTGTGGTTGCTGCTGCGATGTGCCATGGGCCAGCGATTGGTCATGCACTCGACGGGCTTGGGCGCAAGCCCAAGTGCTCGTCGTGTTACGATTGTCGCGTTTTAAATTTTAATTTGAGATTTTCAGTTCGAGTAATTTTAATTAATTTTAAAATTAATAATTTAAATTGTTTTCTCGGGATTTAATTTTGATTATTATAATTATTATAAATTTTAATTTATACTAATTATTTTACTAAAATTAAACCTTGAATTAATTTAAATTCGTTATATTCAACTGAAATAAATTAAATAAGTGGATTCAATTATAAATTTATATGTGTTTTAAATTTTAATTAAATTTGTATGTTTCCGGTTAGACTAGAAATACATTTTTATGTTTGAAATTAGTAAAGCATATGAATTTATTGGTTTAAGTGGGAGCAATTTTAGTCATAAACTCTTGATTAGGTCTACAAATCCTTTAAGGTTAAACAACTTGATTAAAATTAATAAGGACTGAATAATTGGTAGATTATTGGTGCCCTTAATTAATTGCTGCAAATATTTATGTGATGCATACAATGTGTTTTAACTAACCAATTATGTGGGCCATTCATGATAATGAATGGATGAATGGTATATATATTGTATATGTACTGTTTTGCAGGTTATGAAGTGACTAGTATGGCCCAAATAGGATAGAAAATATGGTCTGCGTACCATTAATTTGAATGTAATTGGTCTAAAGCACCAAATTTGTTTTTCAATTCAAATATGGTCTGCGTACCATCAAATAGTTGTAATTAGTTAAATTATAGCTTATCCTACTTGAAGAAAATGGCGCATCCCACGGTGAAATTCAAGACAGAGTTTCAAATCCATTTTCAAGACGGACTTTGAAGTTGAAGCTTCAAGATGAAGTCGGGCCATACTAGATCACATTTATCTTATGCATGCTTTAAGTTCTTTATTGCTTTTAAATATGTCTTAAATATGCATGAGATTGTGGCTTGATTATGTTGCATGATTAAGGATTTTAGTTCACTTAAAATCTAACCAACATAGTAAGAGCCTTAAGTTCCAAACTTAAAAATTGAGTTAAAAGGTGCCATGCCAAAATAACACTTACTTGGATATCCTTTACATCGATCTTAGTAATAGTTTTCCGCCATAGCGAGGTGTTACTTATCGATACTAAAGGGGTAAGGTACACAAATAATTGTGAGTACAAGTTAGTTTTGGTGAAACTCAACGATATAAGTAAGGAGTCCTTTTATGTCGTGGCAAAATCGATAGGTTTACCTAATAAGTTCTTAGACGTACCTATCAACCAAGAGTAGTTTCTAGACTATTAGAAAAAGGCTTTTGCTTACCTAAAATGTTTTAGAATTGAGTCAAAATACATAATGTGCTTAATTCTTCAATGGTTTTAGGGTCTTGGAATCATTTTATTCACACCTGCCGGAACATTAAATTCGAATAAAATGCTAATAACTTGTTTAAATTGCATGAATGCTTTAATTTTCAAGTTATTACTCATGATAAATGTTTAGACTTTGCATGCTTCAATGTATGTTTTAATTATTGTTTATAATTAAATATCTTGCACTGCAGTAAACCCTTTTAGAAAGGTAACAGTAAATTTCCTCGATTGGTAGTGAATCCAAGAACGATTCATGGAAATGAGAGAAAATGAGCAATTTAAAATGTACGTTTCTTATAGAGACTTTTATGGTTGTTTTCGTGTATCAAAAGCGAATGGCAAACCAATTGGTGCTTGTGAATTCAAAATACACTGTAGTTTTGAGATCATAAAGCATTGAGCTTAAACGCTCAGCTTTACCAATGGTTAACAACCTAACATCTTTGTCCATTTAATTCTCGAATGAGTCTAGTCCCTAGACATTCGAATAGATCGATGCTTAGAGAACTTTAGAAGCTTCTGGTAAGATCATCTAGTTGAAACAAAATATTCAACATAAATTAAAATGGTAAGAACCTTGTTGGAGTGACATTGGACATGTCTAAACAAAATATAAAAGTCAACACTAAAGAATACAATTCTTAAGACTATAAGAAAGGGTACAAAAACAAGGAACAAATGAAAGAAATTTTACGATTTCGTTTCTACCTATAAGTTTATGTTTAAAGAGAAGTGACCTAGCAATCAAACTTCCTTGGTATCATATACCGCTTGAGGTTCTTACTTCGGTAATAACTCAAACTATGGAAGCTAAGCTACACTAATGGCCTACAAGTGGGAAATGAAGCATGGCAATGCTACATTAGTTGTAGGGTCATCTAGTTTGTTTTAAGTCCTTTCAAAGGCTGGAACTTAATGGCTATTTTGTTCCACAATCAGCATACCTAAATTTCTGTTTTCAAACACAGAAAGACTCACATTCAGAAGAACAAAAACAATGTTTGTTTGTTTGTTTGAATGAAATGGTCATTTACGGGTTGAGTCAATATGCTTGATTAAAACAAACAACTCTTTAACAATAAAAACTTTACTAGGTTCAAATCAAACCTTTGATTTGAGTTCCACTAAACTTTGGCATTGTTTCTTAGACCATATAAACAAGTTAACATTCATAAGCTCTATTTTGATGGACTTTTGAAAGTTGATTGATTTCTAGATCAATTCAAGACAAGCTAGTCTTACTTGTTGAAAGTAACAAAAGATATGAACTATTGTTAGAACGCCTAGACGATAGAGTTCAAACCTAAAGAAAGGTTTTATGACTTTATTATTTCACATAGATTTGAGTGAATATAGGTTTATTTACTCAAATGTGATATAAGTTTGAATCTGTTTGACTAGTTCAAAGATTCAGAAGTATAAAATCCACTTGGCAAGAAATCATAAAGATCTAAGTTAGATCGTGTCGATGATTACTTTAAGACCAAATATGATCAATGATTGTGTGTTGTAATTTCACGATCTAGCTCCATAAGATATGGCATATCTAAGTTGGAATGATCGAAGTCAATTAGTACTTGATTCGATCAATGATGAATCATAAAGAACTTTCCTATAATTTCTAAAAACAAAATGCTCAACTACCACCAAACTAAACCAAATTCGTCAAAGCTATTGAAAAGTAATTTCAGAATATCTTTTCATAATATATATCTAGAGAGTTGCTAAACTCAGTGGGAGCTTAGTGTTTGTCATTCGACAAACTAAGGCCGAAGTATAGATATATGTTTCATTGTGATTTATTCAAATGAGACACAAGGTATTGTTTCTACCACGAATTTTTGAGAACATAATGTTTGTTTGCTCGAAATAATGTCCTTTTGGAGATTCGTTTCCAAAATGACAAGTGGGAGAAAATAGACCTCGAAAGTCTTCGAGGCGAACAACAAACATAAAACGGACATTCCGGAGGCTTTTCGAAGTGCTTCAGAAAATCCGAACTTATTCTTTAAGGACTTTAGAAGTGGCTTTAAAGAATAGACATCTCTTAGAGGACTTACAAGTGCTTCAAGGAGAATAGAATATTCAAAGGACTCTCAAAGTGCCTGTTGATATTCTATTGTTTGATGTTCTATGCCCAAGTGGGCATAGAGTTCAAGTCACTGAAACTATGAGATTCTTCTGTTAGATAGTGAAGAAACATAGAGTTCAGGTCAATGAAACTATGAGATTCTTCTATTAGATAGTAAAGAAACCTACAACTTGCAATCGAACTATTATCACGTAGATTAATGAGTTTGTGACTTGTAAGAAAGCTTTGACGAAACCCAGATTCCCTAAAATGGTTAGAGGCCATATATAGACTTAATGTTTAATTGGTTAAAGGCCATAAAAACATACTCAATGTTTTGATGACAAAATTAATTTTTTTGTTGATTTGCAAGAATGGTTTACACCAATTGGTTGCAAATTGGTTTTAAGGATAAAAACCATCAAACACAAAGCTAGATTAGTTGCTAAAGGTTACAAGAAAATTCACGGCGTGGATTGTGTTGAAACCTCATGCATAATCGTAATGCTCAAGTCTATAATTCAAGCAATGATTGGATATTGGTAAATATGGCAATTGGATGAAAAAACGTATTCCTCAATCAAATGTTGGAATAAACTATGTACATGGTATGTCATAGGATTTATGGATCCAAATAAATGCTTGAAAAGGAAAGCTAGCTTATGAAATCTAAGTACAGATTTAAGCAAGCAATTGGGAATTGGAACTATATTTTAGTGTAACTAATAAGTATTTTAGTTTCATAAAATATACATGATTCTTATGGATATATAAGAAGTTTAGTGGGAGCACATAAAAACTTAATAGGTCCTATGTGTATCACACACATATCTCTCTATTGTGAAATAAAATTCAAATGCTAATAACTTAGGTTTGAAATTATTCATCAATGACGGACCAAGGCGAAACTTAGTGCATACTGGGTATTAAGATCCATTCACAAAGATCTTATGATATTGTTTTAGATTAAATAATGACATTTACAAAATAAAACACGAAAGACTCCATTGGAGATATTCGACCCATGTGAATAAATCTAAGTAATGAATGTTTGAACTATGTATAAGCATTTACTAAGTTAAACATCAAAGGATCCAAGTGAGATTCTTAAACCTATATTATATGTCAAATAATTTAGCTGGATTCAGTATCTGCTGAAATTGAATGAGCTAAAGTTACATGAATAGAATTCAATTGAGAATAATTCTGCAAAAGAATTTATCATGTATGATATAATATGAGGATCGCCAAAAATGTACCGTATGGCTTTAGGCATAACGAACATATACCAATCTCTATTGATCTAAGTGAAGATCAACTAGATTGAGATCAAGAAAAACTTATGGTACTTGAAAATGTACATAGGAATAGTTCTTGATTCAAGGAAATAAAGATATGCTAAATATTGATGCTACACGCATAAACACTGGCAAAGGATCAAGCAAGATTCCTTTGGAGTTAACCATTGACAAGGACGAGCTAAAGAGCATCGTGTTTTGAAATGGCAACATGGATTGGAGACCGTGAGTTGTTGCGTGGGAAATTAAAAATAATAATTTCTATGTTCCAAGATATAGTTGGAAAGTCTTCCCCATATCTGTGAACTGCTTGGATAAGTAAATCCAAACAAAGCATCACTAGCAACCTAAACAGTTGAAGTAAAAGTACTTATTGCCTAAGAAGCAATAAAACAGGGTTGTTTTAAAGAGTTCTTCACTGAACTTGTGTAGATCACCTGTCTGCTGACTTGATGGTTCTTCATTACAAAATGCGTAGAACCACTATCGAAGTAAGAAAGACTAGATCACATAATAAACAAACTCAAACGATCTTATCATTCTATCTCGAAGAACATTCGATGAAAAGGATATTAAAATTGGCAAAGCATGATAACTAAACCTATGCAACAAGTGAGAAACAACACTCACGTTGTAGCACTGGAAATCAAGCACAGCTTTGAATTCCATGAACTGTTTTAAAGATGGGTTTGAGGCCCATGGTTGTAAAACATTGGGGTTGAACATTTATCATATATGAAATGTATTTTCATATTCTATTTAATCTTGGTTTAGTATTAAATGATGAGTCCCTTCAATTTGACGATATATTCAAGATAGACTGTTAGGACCAGTCCTGTGACTAAGAAATGTCTATCAAGTGAACTTGAATGTCAAAAGTTGAAAATGGTCCCTGGTCGGAGTTTTCTATAAAGATGGACGCATAGAAAACGTTAGACGACTAGAATGCAAGATGACTAGTAGTTCTGTTTCTTGAACTATGTGGACATGGCAATGTCATAATCATTTGCATAGATACTTACTTTGGGAAGACTAGTATCGGACAGACCTATGAAACTTTACTGTAAGAGATGAAAATCTGTCATAAGTAAATTTCATTAAAATTATTAGACACTAAATCCTCAATACCTGATTTATTTGGGATTACTTGTTTGAGAACTGGTTACTTTGACGTTGACCAACCGTCGCACCGTAAAAGGAGGCTATAAAGGCAACGCTCAGGTAATCACCTATCAAACGAAGTCTAATCTCAAGGTCGCAAGATTGGGATTGTCCTCCCATAAATCGGGAGGAGATGCTTAAAAGTTGTACAAGGCCACTCGGAGAGCTAGAAACTGTAAAATGCATGGCCGTGCTCGGATGAATCATAGGCTATGATTATCTGTTTATTTGATCAGTTGAACTCTGAAACCGAGAAACACCTCTGGACATAATAACGATGACAACTCTTACCTTATGTTCAAGAGCAAGCATCGAGCGACAAAGGAATTAGGTAATGCACACTTGTCCCTAAGGACAAGTGGGAGACTGAAGGAAATAATTCCCTTGGTTCAAGTATGCATATAATATTAAGTCTAATAAATGCGGTTCAGTATTAATTAACAAGTTAATAATTCAGTGAGATCAAGTGAGCTGAATGCCTAGCTAGAGGGCGCTTCAGTTCAAGTGGAATTAATAATATTAATCCACAGCTTACTCTTGACTGAACCCGTAGGGTCACACAAATAGTACGTAAACGGATCAAGTATTTAATGGCATTAAATACTCCATCTATGGATATTCGGAATCGACGGATCTTGTTTTCAGTGGGAGCTGAGATCGTCAAAGGCAAGAAATGAATACTCCGGAAACGATGATATTGCCGGAAACGGAAATATGGATCGTATCGAAAATATAAATATTATCCAAGTCGTAGATGTTGCCGGAAACGGAAACATGGTACGTATCGGAAAATATTATTGGAAATGGAAATATTGTCGGAATCGGAAATATTGCCGGAAACGAAAATATTGTCAGAATCGGAAATATTATCGGAATCGGAAAATAATTCCGGAAATGGAAATATTAAATATTTGTTCGAAACGGAAATTAATTCCGGAATCGGAAATATTAAATATTGTTCGTATCGGAAATGAATTCCGGAACCGGGAATTTAATCGGAAGCGCATCGTACGAATTAGCATCGGACGAGGCTTGCTAGACGAAGGCCCCGCACGAAGCCAGGCCCACGCCCAGCAAGCCGAGCGCCCAACACGAAGGCCACAAGCCTCGCCAGGCCTAGCGCAAGGCCAGGCCCAACAAGGCTGCTAGCGCGCGCGCTGAGCGTGCTCGTGGGCTGCGAGGCAGCGCTCATGCGTGTGGGCCGCAAGGCCTGCGCGGTGCGTGCTTCCCTCGTGGTCGTGCGACGCTCGTGTTCGTAACGAATCCTAATCCTATCGGAATTCGTGCATTGATTAAATCCTAATCCTAAAAGATTAAATTTATTATTTAGAGTTCTAACAAGATTCTAATGAATAAATCCATATCCTAGTAGGATTATAATTCCTTTCCATAAACTCTATAAATAGGTGCCTAGGGTCACATATTTTACATCGAGATTATTGAAGTATTCAAGGTAAGATTTTAAGCAAAAATCAGCCAAACACTTGCACCCAAATAGCCGAAAATCTAAGAACCTTAAGGGCGATTCTAGTTGGTCAATCTTAAGGCGGATCCGGACGTGATGTGTACTATCTACGGAGGGACGACACTTGGAGTCCTAAAAACTTGTTCTTGTTTGGTTCGGGCGTAGCTAGGGAGGGCACGCTACAAAGTGTATGCATCTAAATTATGGTATATGATTATGTGTAAATAATATGTTTCCTGGCATTATGGTTTTTCCGCATGATTTATGTTTATTCATATGTATCATAACCTAACACCGAGGGCCAAGCATGCGGAGCATGGCAAGGACAAGGCCCAATCGAAGAGGGACGGTCGTGACGGAGGTAAGTCGTTTAGGCCTTTGAAATGTTATCTTTGCGAAGGTGAACATTTTGCAAGGAACTGCCCCGTCCGACAAAAGTTGGAGAAGATGAGTGCCATGGTCGGCACTACGGAGTAGGAGCCAACTGCCGAGAGAAGGCTAGGGGCGATGCAAGTGGACGAGGAGGTCCAGCTCTCCAACTTGAGGCTCCGTAATGTTGGGGTCGTGGACAGCAGGCCGCGGGACATGGTCGTGCCACGGGAGATGGAACCCACAACAACGAAGGGAGCGGGCATCAAGTCGGGTGGAAACTTGATGGTCGTACATGGAGAAGTGAACGAGGAACCGTGTCGGGTGCTCGTTGATACAGGGGCAACCCACAATTTTCTTGCGCGGGGAGCAGCCAAGAAGTTAGGGGTGAAGTTCACTCGGGTCTGCGGCGAGATGAAGGCCGTGAATTCAAAGGCAACGCCAGTGTATGGCAAGGCATGGGATGTCCCAATCTGCTTGGGGAAGTGGAGGGGGAAGGTCGACTTTATGGTGGTCGACATGGATGATGAGGACGCGGTGCTAGGCATGGAGTTCCTAGGCCTGGTCCTACCATTTTGAGTGAGTGATGGGGTGTTGACCATCACACACAAGGATCGTGAGGTGGACATTAGGCTCGCACGGGACAAGGAGGAATGTCCAAGGATTTCTTGCTTGAAGGCTCGTGCAACGGCAACCAAGGGGCGTCGAAGGAAAAGGGACGTGTGGTTCGGGTCGTGGGCACGAGAGATAGCTGATCGTGTGAGGATCCGGGGGAGGATTAAGGAAGGTAGGCATGGTGCCTATCATATGGGCGAGGTGCCCAAGGTTGGGGTCGTGCAGCGACAAAGTATTGGACGAGGTGCATGGTACGGGTCGTGTGCACGCACAACGGGACGTCTTGACGAGGGAGTCAAGAACTTAGGTGGGGGAGAATGTCACGGGTGGCCTCCCACACCATCGCATGTGGCAGCATGCAAGGCAACAAGCATCGCAAGGCAACGCGGTGCACCGCCAAGGGTGGCGGCAAGGTCGTTGGACACCATCAGGCAACGTGATGGTCCATCGGATAGTGGGTCGTTTGGGGGACCAAACGATATCCAAATGGGATGAAACTTGGGGGTCCCATTTTTGTTGGCCCAATGAAGACAATGGTCGGTTCATATTTTGGGTTTGAGGCCCAGAAGGCCCGGTTTTGCAGCAGGTATGCACGGTTGTGCACCGGAAGGTTCTAGAGTGCTCCGGATGGGTCTTGGACACTCTATCTTGGTTGTTTCTTGAAGGTTCTAGCTAGGAAGAGTGTAGAACCTTGCTGTACAGATATCTCTAGATACCTCCTTGTATAGAGGGTTCCCTTGGAGGTGGGAACATTCTAGAGAATTGTAGGGCATTCTTTGTAGGATATGTGTGGAATGTTCTAGAGTAGGAAGTCTCTAGGCACTTGGGAGCCTATAAATAGGCTTGCCCATTCATTTGTACAAATAAGCCAACACAAGTGTATTCATTCTCAAGCAATAAAAAAAACCTTTCCAAACTCTCTTGCTTACAAAGTTTCCTTACTTAGCCATTTTCGTAGCACACTTAGCCTAGCTAAAACATCGGGTAGCCTTGACTAGTGATCCGACGGGACTGTGACGCTAGTGGGCAGCGTGCATAAGGCTTGGAAATAGTCAGCACGTGACATCTCGCTCAACTTATTATTTTAAAAATTCAGACAAATTCAGACATTCTTTTTCTCTTAGAAACAATGACAAACTACTCTAATAGCACTTTGATTATTAAAGCACTAAAATTCCAACACAAACTCATTATAGACCCTACAAATTATTGTGAGGGAATGTGGATTTTATGGAATGAAAATAACGTTAAAGTTACAAATTCACACTCACTTATAGATGTGCACACTGCACACCTAACTGTCTATCATAAACAAACGAATAAATTAGTATTAATAACAAGTGCTTATTGTCCGGCTCAAGAAAATCGCAAAGACAGTTTCTCGGTGCACTAATTACCTTTTATAAAAAATGTATATCCCTTGGCTTCTTATTGGAGACTTAAATTAACTTCTCGTACCTGACAACAAAGTTGGGGGCAACCCCATCTCCCGGCAATGTAAACGATTACCATCTTTTCTCACATATTTGAATGCTATTGACATTCAATGTGTACAAAAACCATTCTCCTAGAAATCTAATTCAGATGAACTTATTTTATAACACATTGACAGGGCGCTTGCTAGCAACCAATTTTTCCTCACCTTCCCGGGCGTCTTTACATCATATAGAATCTTCTCAGTCTCTGACCATGCACGTGTTATTTTCTACTCTTCTTCACCCCCAGTTAATAAAATACCTTATTCAGATTCCAAACCTATGGACTCTGGATACCGAATCCCATTATGTAGTTAAAACCTATGGAATACCAGAAAACAAGGGTCAAGATTCTTCCGGATAAGAGAAAAACTCAAGACATAAAATCTAAATTACTACAATGGACAAGAAACAAGTACGGGAATAATAAATATAAACTCCTAGTCATTTAGAACGTATGATTGAACAAAGGGAGAAATTACTTCTTTTTGGCTAGGCAAGTTGGAAGAAATTCGGAAAAAAAGGAATCGCTAACGCATGGCGATAGAAGCACCAGATTCTTTCACTCAAGAAGCAAACACCTTAATGCCCGAAACACAATCTTCCGTCTTAAAACGAACGATCAACCAACAATTGCGGATACCCTGATACAAGCCTTTAAACAACGCTTCTCCTCTAGCGTCCAACCAAATAGAAACATTGACCTCTCTTCTCTCCCACAATTGTTTACTACACAGGAAAAAGAGGATCTCATTAAACCTTTTTCTGATGAAGAAATTAAGAATGGCTTTTTTGATATGAATCCTCTTAAATCTCTAGGCTCTGACAGATTTGGCCATAAATTATTTCAAGCATATTGGCCAATAGTCGGAACAGAAATTACAACGACCATCAAGGATTTCTTCTATCATGGGAAGATATCAAAAGCTCTTAATCACACTATCATAGCTCTAATACCAAAACCTAATAATCTTGAGAACTCGAATAACTTTAGACCAATTAGTCTTTGTAACATCATTTATAAAGCAATTTCTAAACTCTTAGTTCTAAGACTTAGACATGTCCTTCAAATCCATATTATCCTATTTCAGAATACTTACATACCCGAGCGCTCTATCCACGATAACTTACTTATTGTCCAAGAAATCCTAAACACTTTCCAAATTTGAACTCTAAAATAGGTTGGTGCGCCC
This sequence comes from Spinacia oleracea, assembly GCF_020520425.1. NCBI lineage: Eukaryota > Viridiplantae > Streptophyta > Magnoliopsida > Caryophyllales > Amaranthaceae > Spinacia > Spinacia oleracea. Next base: position 36,345,599 of record NC_079491.1, read on the forward strand.
TTAAATTAGATATGGAAAACGCTTATGACAAAATAGAATGAGATTTTCTCTGAGCAACTCTTTCAGCCTTTGGGTTCCCTCGATAATGGATTACGTACATGGGTTCAAGCTTATGTCGCAACAATTTCTTATTCACTCGAAATAAATGGATCTACAACTGACCACTTCTCTCCCTCTAAAGGAGTACGACAAGGAGACCTCTTGTATCCTTACCTTTTTCTCCTTTTTATGGAAGTGTTTATAATCACGTTAATCAACAAAACAACAAACCCAAAAGCAGGAGTTGGCCTTAGCCTAACATCAAGGAAAACTAAAGTAGCTCGCCTCTTATTTGCAGATGATATTATGGTTTCTATAAAGCAACTTCAACCTCTTGTAACAACCTCAAAGCTAATGTAGAGGAATTTTGTACCAAGGCGGGCCAACTAGTCCATTTTCACAAATCGAAAATTATTTTCTCCAAAAAGTTCCAAACGCTAAGGAAGACACCTTGGCATGTCTCTTTTCTATGACTAAATTCTTATCCCTGGTAAGATACTCGGGGGCTTTCTTCTCTTCGTACAAACCCACCAATTCTGATTATAATACTATCATGCAAATAAATAAGTAGCATATTAATTAATTCTCGGCATGAAAACTACCTTTCTAAAGAAGGTATGGATGTCCTGATTCAAAGTAATCTAGAAGCTCTTCCAGGTTACGTTTTTTCATCTTTCCTATTCCCTGGCAAAAATTTCTACCAATTAGACAACATACACAATTTTTTTTTCCTAGAATCACACACCACACACCAGCTCCACTCTTTTGATTTCTTGGAGTAAAATATGTCAACCCAAGTCAATAGGAGGACTTGGATTCTGTAAAACTAGGCCACTCAATAAAGCTTTCATAGCAAAATTGGGGTGGAAAATTCTCACTAATAATAATAATAACATATGGGTGTCTCTGATACGAAGTAAGTATCCGAGGAATACAAATTTCTTCTAGTGCAAACCTAAACAAAAGGACTCCAAAATGTGGCATGATATTTTAAACCAAAGAGAAATGCTAAGAAAAGAAATCTGCTGGAAACTAGGAAATGGCAAAACAATCAACTTCTGTATAGATAATTGGAATTTTTCATGAAAATCTTCTCATTCGTTGCAATCTCAATTATGAAACATTTGATATAAACCTGATAGTATCCGAATTCTTCCTCCTTGACAAAACCTGAAATATTCACAAATTTAACGATTTTCCCCCTCACATTTATCCTGAAAAATACAAGAAATTCCATCCCAATATCGAACTTGGAAGATACACAAATTTGGGATCCCACCTCACCAGTCAAGTTCTCGGTAAAATCTGCCACCCGGGTTTCCCATGATTTAATTCCTAATACCTCTAAATGGGAGTTTCATTGGATCTGGAAATTCGAACCCCCCCCCCCAGAATTTCTTCTTTATTTGGAATCTACTCCCTCCGTCCCAACATTATAGTCTTGTATTCCAAATCGGGTGTCCATAATTACAGTCTTGTTTCCTTATTTGAACATAGAATACTTCCCATATTATCCTCATTCGAGACCATAAAAAAATTGCATTGAAAACCTCCCCATGTAATATATTCCCCTTCCCCGTTTACTTTATTTCTTTTTACATGTATTATATTCTCATACAAATTAATCATCAATGTACTATATTTCAATTTCCCACACACTATATTCCACTTTTGTTAAAATCCGTGTTTTAAGTCAAACAAGACTATAATTTTTGGACGGATGGAGTATGTCACATGAGCATTCCAGTTAGAGACATTCTCCTCAAAAGAAATATTCCCCCTTTCGTTGTCTGCCCTTTGTGTGATATATACATCGAAAGCATAAACCACATCTTTATTCAATGCCCATACAACTTCCACCTTTTAGGGCATGTCCCTTACAAAAACCTGGTTCCATTTCTCCTTAACCTCCCATAATTTACATGATATCATCATGACTCTTAAAAAATTTCCACCCCAACTATGCAAATTCATATTTTCTATTTGGGCCATCTGGAAATAAAGAAATAACTTCATTTTCAACAATACCACTTTTAATCTTATAAAGATTTTAAATCGGTCTCTCTCAGTTTACAATGAGTGGGAATTTCGTACACTTCTTGAATTACACCACCTTAAGGGCACCCCTCTCACTTCACACACGCACACAGATCAACCACAACAACAATCAATCTTAGTTCATTGGCTACCTCCTATTTCTGGCGCAATTAAACTTAAATTTGACGGATCGTGCAAAAACAACTCTGCAAGTGCTGGAATCATGACCAGAGACAGTCATGGCATAGTGATCTCGACATGCACCTACAAGCTTGCTGGACCCAAGCATTTATGGAGGAAACCAGTGTCCTACGCAAGGGTATTCAAGAAGAAGTAGCAAGAAACATCTCCAAAATTCACATCGAAGGTGATAATCTCCTTATTGTCAACACTACAAAAGGAATATGGCCTACTCCATGGAAACTACAGAATATCATAACCGACATTCTGACCCTACTACAAGACTTTGAAGAGTGGGACATTAAACACATTTATAGAGAGGCAAATAGAGTTGCGGATTGGGTTGCCAATGTTGGCCACCTAGCTACTTCTTGTATGTACATAGATCATATCATTTTAATAGCCCTCGGTTAGTTTCTATTCTCCAAAGGGACTACTTAGGAGAATCCCTAGTGCAGAGGGGCACCTAAAGTAATTCTCCTTATATTTAAATAAAAATCATGGTAATGAACCCACAATATATAAGCGTGAGAATGAAATATATACCTAATATTCAAAAACCAAAATCACAAAGGCCACGTGGCACTGCCTCTTTTCATCCTTCTTTTTAACCTTTCAAACTTTTTTCCATGACCTTCTATTGCCTATTTAACGCGGATTTTTCTAGGGTCGTCAATGTGACAACCACCATAAACAATCAATGCGATCCACATATTTTATCTTTAAATTTAAATTATTTAACATATTTTAATGGATTAAATGTTTTTATTTTTAAACTTAAATGCCCAAATTTGTTATTGAAAATAGTTATTGTAATTTCTGAATTTTCTCAACTCATGATTATGGTCATTCATTAACACACAATGACATCCTGAAAACAGACCAACTAGTTGTGAATATCGGAAACCCATATCCTGGAAGATCGAATATGGAGGCACAAGGAGGTAACTCGTGGGTCAATGTTGTCTGAGGTAACCAACTCACTGTGAAAGGTAGCCCTTTTACTTTTATTGCTTATGTGTTGAATGATGGTAAGGCTATTGCTCAACTTGATAAAATAGAGATTGGTAAGATGTGTGTTGTTTGGGAAAATTCCATTGTTATGTATGTTGTGAGTGATTTACCTTCAATTGGTGTTAGCAAGTTAGCAAGCCCCATGTGTACCTTCATGATGAAGGTTTCTTCGTTATCAAGTTTTCTTCGAAGGAGGACAAGAACTGTATTCTAGCTGTTAGCCCTCACTCCTTGAATGGAAGGCCTATGATTGTTTAATCATGGAAACCTGATTTCAATTTCCACAAGGAAATACTGAGAATAGTTCCTTTATGGGTAAAGCTTCCCAATCTGCCCTTAAACTGCTGGGGCGATGACTCTCTAAGAAAAATTGGAAGTCTGTTGGGGGTTCCTGTTTGTGCTGACGAGTGCACTTCTAAGAAATTAAGGGTTTCATATGCAAGGTTGCTAGTTGAGGTTGATGTAACAAAGGAAATATCTAGTTTTGTACTGATTTAAGATCCCAATGGTACTGTTGTGAACCGGAAGGTGGTGTTTGATTGGCTGCCACCCTACTGCAATAAAGGCAAGGTAGTGCGGCATTATTCTGCTAAAATTAGCAAGGAGAACACTGTCAGGTACTAGTCTGCACCATCTAAGAATGTAAAGAAATGGGTCCCTAAACAAGCTCAAAAAACTACCACTTAGGTGATATCTCAACAGGTTGCTCCTACCTCTAAGGAAGTTGTTTCTCACAACAGAATGAAGAGGGAGGAGGGGTGGATAGATGGAGGGTGATCAATATATAGAAAGAAGAATCATAGACCACTCACTACTTCTTTGTCTACTATATATCATCAAACCTACATGCCTTGCACAAGTGAATAACTAGGAGATAAATGGAGATGGTAGGCATGTAGAAGTTTGGGGGGGAGCCTCCTGATCATGTCACATGAATATCTGTAGTGACCCCTATAAGATGGTGGAGGTGAGGGAGCTTTTGAGCAATAATAAAGTAAGTGTAGCTTCTTTAGTGGGAGATTAAAGTTAAGCATAAGAATAGTAGTAAAATAATGAAGAAATTTGGGTCATTTTGGTCCTGGGTTAACAACTATACTGACTCCCCTAGGGGGAGAATTTGCTTAGGATGGCATCACAGTGACATTAGTAATCAGATATTTAATAACACTGAATTCATGATTCATTGTTTACTGCAAGCTAAAAATGGTTAGTTCACTACTTACCTCACTGTGGTGTATGGCTTGCACACCGTGGACACACAGAGGCCAATGTGGGGTTATTTAGAGGCTCTTGATAGTTCTATGATTGAGACATGGTGTGTGATTGGTGACTTTAATGCAGTCTTATATGCAGGGGTTATAATCAATGGTAACCCTATTACTGTAGGGGAAACTAGAGATTTTGAGCATCTGCTGGACTTTACTGATCTGTTGGAGCTTAAATCTAGTGGCTCTTACTTTTCATGAAGCAACAAGGGGGAGGGTGACTGTAGAATTGAATCCAGAATTGGCAGATGTTTTGGTAATTCAAGGTGGCTTGGCTAGTACACCACTGCTTCGGTGGAACACTTGACTCCAGGGCTCTCTGATCACTCACCTCTAGTGATTAGGTGTAACATTGAGACTAGACAAGGGGGTAAACCTTTTAAAATAATATAAGAAAAAGAACATTAAAAAGAAATACTACATCTTATATAATAATTAAAATGTCATTGGCTATTGTGAGGCCTCCAAAATCCCAATGAAGCATTTCTATACACTCCCTCCAAAACCAATCAATCCAAAATTTAAATGGATTTTAATTATTAAAGAAAAAAAAACACAAATCAAAACCCACGTAATACACTACTCCTCCTCTCCACCTAATATCGTATCAGTAACCTCCCAGTAAAATAAGCTACTCTCTCCCGGCAAAATAAACTAATCCTCCTATTTTCATGGAACATGAACAACAATTACACCATAACAAATCAACCTCACGCCGCCGTTTCCCTTCATTGTTGTACCCTGTTTCTCCTCACAACTAAGGTACGTATAACTTCAATTTCATTTTCAATAGTTTAAAATTTATTTTTGTGATAATGATATTAGTACTTTTTCAATGGTTTATGATGATGACTAGGTTTCTTAACTGTTGTTCGTTGCTTCAATTCGTGCGGTGTTGTTTCTGCTCTTTGAAACTAGAGGTATATCTCTGCTCTTAGATTTCGTTTCCGAGTTTGTATTGGCCAAATTTTGTATGGAAAAGGACTAGGTCATCCTCAAAATTTCTTAATAGTTAAGTAAGAGTGATATATATCGTCCATTCCATTGTTGTTACTGATGAGTCTGATCCTCCTACTAATAAGTCTTGTTCAACATTATTCATTTATGTACTCAATTAGCTTTCTATCTAATTTTCTTTTTGTCAAACTAAAACCTAGTTCAATTTTTTTTTCATTACAAAAAATTAACTACTACGTAGTAGAAGAGCGTCATATACTTGTTGTTCTTTAAAACAAATAAATTTATGAATAAATTATAATACTTTAATTAGAAGAGCGAAGTATTGAACTTTAATTAGGGGAAAAGTGAGATAACTAATTTTTACGGTTTGTCGGAGGATCAGATTAAAAGGCTCATATTAATATAAGATCAATATCGGGATTAAATGGGTTATAGTTTGTAAACGGGTAGGATTAAAAGGGTTACAGGTTGTAAACAGTTCGGGTTGTAAAGGTAGCCCTAATTGATGGTCGTTATTTTGGCAGTTGTGTTCTCCGTTTGATAGAGAGAAGGCTTTAAAAAGGTTTCTGAAGTCCTAACCTTTTTATTATGTTCCACTGGTCTCTTTAACGTTGCTAATAAACAATAGCGATTATGGTAAAATTTGTTTCAATTTTATATAGGATTTTTTATTTGGTTCCGGTTTAGGTTTGTTAAGAAAGAGAATGCAAGATGGGTAGGAATTAATCATTAGCACCAGAAGAAATTGATTGACATTAATAGGTCCAGACTCAATTTGGTTTGTTCATCGACCTGAGCCTATATTGGGGTTTTCCCCCTATAGTCTGATGAATATTGTGGGTAGTCTGTGTGTTGTGTGTTTATGCTGCAATTTGCAGGTATGAAGGGATTCCACTTCTATGGAGGGTGTTGTGTGAGAAGTTATAGGCGGAGGTCCGTCGCAGATTTTGATGAGGATGAAGACAGATTTAGTATTCATGAGAGGATGAGAGGGAAGGAAGGGGTACGTGTGGGAGGAGATTATAAGGGAGAATAGTTTGGTGCTTATAAAGTTGGAGGAGTTGGTCACTTGGTGGTTTTTGGATAAATCTTTTGTTGTGGAATGGTATTTGGATAATATGAATAAGAGCAAGGAACATGTAATTATATTGCAATAACTTAATATTCCGACCTATAATTAATTTGTTGTATTTGTTGTACAGGTGCATGTCTTTCTAAAGTTGGACGCAGTGGACTCTTTATTGATCCAAATATTGATGAAACTGGAGATATTCATGGATGGTAAGTCTTACGTACTTCAAACAAACCATTAGAATATTATGTTACAAGTAATAATTTTTTATATTCAATTTACACAAGTATGTCGATGATGGATACGTGCAGAAGCATATAAACTAGACTCAAACATTAGCAAATGACATCATCTAGATGAAAATGATGTTTAATGACAGAAGAAACAAATTACACCAATATTCACCATTTCCTAATGTGTGCTTTTTACTACATATATCCTTTTAAGAAAATAAATTGATTACTGTCCAAAACTTTAATAATTACATTTATTATCTTTCAGGTGAAATACTTTTAAGTACTCAAGGATACTAGATATTGATTTTTCAGAGCCTCTTTGGTATGAATCATATGTTGGACACTCAAAGAGAATCGATCTATGCTCGTAATGTTTATACACGGGCACATTCTAATACTTAAAGAATAAAAAAGGATGAAAAGAGTAAGAAACATGAATCCAAAAAAAGCGAGGAAACTGAATAGTAGAGCAAACGTCACATTCATAACAAGTAAACAAATAGTGGTGACCAAATTCAAGACCCCGCCTCGAAAATAACGGGTTTTGAACTTGTAAACTTAAAACAAGCCGTAAGTTTCACGCGCCAACACTTCCTGAGTTCCTTCTTCTCTTCATCTTCCTCCTCAGGGTGCCAGGTGCTTGTTTCTGTATCACGACACGTCATCCAAACGGTATTCGAAGTTTCTCTCTCCTCCATTACAGAATCAGTACAGAGGAAGAAAGCCACCCAACAATTCCCTTACTTTCTCGCCGTTTTCTCTCAACTATAAAATAAGATATTCGTTTTCCCGTTAGTTAGCTCATCTTTTTGCTGGAATAAAAAGCAGCAATTACAGAGAGAAAGAAAGAAAGGAAGGAAGAAAGTGTAGGAGAGAGAAAAGATGGTTTCGAGCTCGAATAATAGTAATAATACAACTAACTATGATCTATCATTCAAGGTGTTGTTAATCGGTGATTCTGGAGTTGGCAAGAGTAGTTTGCTTGTTAGCTTCATTTCTAACGCCGTTAATCATGATGATCTTTCTCCTACTATTGGTAATTTCATCCCTTTTTTATTTTATTTTTTAAGATCATACTTGCCGACAATTCTACTTTCTGTCATTTACTGATTTTTAGTCTTGTGTTTCTATTAATTGGATTGCTGTTGAATTACCTTGATTTTCGATGTAGATTTCGATATCGAATTCCACTTTGTGGATCTGGATTTTGTGTTTCTGGATGAATTGCTTGCTTGTTTGTTGGTATAATTTGAGATAAAGTGGGTTAATACAATAGTACACTTTCCGTTACCGGGTTGGTTATCGTCAAGTTAAAGGAACTGACTAAAATAGAAAGCCTGACCAACTTAGGGGAACGGATTCTTAGCAATTTTGCGTTTTTGTTACTGACATATTATGTGTTAGCACTTAAGAGGTTGTATTTGGGTTACTTATAGGTTTAGAAATCTTCCTCCTGGAGTAGTTTTAGTAACTTATGTTGATGAGTTGACAAATTCTATGCTTTTGTAATTCTTGTTTTGTTATTTAAGGATTTGTTGTAATTTATTTGTATATAAAGAATTTGCTTAAGATTTCTCTGTTTCCCAAACTAAGAGTGTTGTGGAATTAAAACATCGATGTAAGCTTGCTTGCTTGGTAAAATACTGATTGCTGATTTTCTTTACTCGAATTAAGCTCTCGGGATGAGCAAAAAATACCTTGGGTTTTAGAAAATTGGTGCTAGGTATCTTGTTTCTAGAATATAAACTTCTGAGCTACAATCGCATCCACTGTCTTTGGTGCCTTTCTTTTTACTCAATTTGACATTAAGCTTGGTTTTTTAATCTTAATATGTTGTGTAGGGGTTGATTTTAAGATCAAGACGTTCACTGTTGGTGGGAAGAGGTTAAAACTTACAATATGGGATACTGGTAAGTGGGATACCTTAATTAGTTAATTGTATGTTGTGGTATCTGGTATCATTTGTGTCCTTGATAGTCACCCCTGAGCATAATGGTCCAGATCTTTAAAAATTCACCGCAAACAAACATCTAAACCTATAGTTATACTGTTAGACTGTTAGTGTATTGAATATATTGCCAACTCTTACGATAAACTAATCCCAAGAGCAGTCATAATTTATGTGTTCTCTGTTGCAGCTGGACAGGAGAGGTTCAGAACACTAACAAGTTCGTACTACAGAGGTGCCCAAGGGATAATTCTTGGTATGTTCTGTTGTTTCTGAATATTATCATTTTTCCGAAATATTTAAGCTCCTAGTTCAATGATATTAAAGGTTCATTTGTATACATACTTAAAAGAGGTCAATCATAAGACTGGTTTTATTTCTTTTCTGGATCAAACCATTTCAGATCCTTGTCGAGGCTATTCTGAGATAGAATTATGCCAATCTCTGCCAGTACTCATAAAGCTTCCTTTACCAATGTTATTGATGTACATCATCATTTTTGCCAAATTTACCATCTTAGTACTCCTTCCGTCCTTTATAGATTACCCAATATACTATTTTTTGATATCCCTATGAGTTTACCCCATATCTATATTGGTATGCTTTTCCACTTGCTCTCTCTCTCTCTACCGGGCGCCACATGTTCACACTTTTATCAACCCACGTGCAATTTTTTTTCCAAATCTTAATAAAGTGAAATTGGGGCATGGGGCCTAGTTTGATTGACGGAGGGAGTAGTTAGCTTGTTATGAAACTTGTTCTTTAGTTAGCATCATTACTTGTGGAAACAAAAGAAATGGTGGAATATTGTATCAAATTAGGCGAATCAATATAGGAAAACTTGCTTCTAATTCCTGTCCTCTATGGGCTCTATTTTCATCATTCATGGAGATGCTAACTTATTCCTCAAATATCTTATGTTCACCCATTCATATGTTGCCATAGCGAGCATGCAAAAGGTTCATAACTAAATAGCACATACTTGATAGTTGATACTCCCAGCATGAGTTGGCCGTTCAATCTAGCGTCACCAATTTCACGGGCATTACTCTACAGATTAAAACCATTTCTAATCACCACTGGCTAAATTTATGAAGGACAGTTTCAGATCCTCGATTTTGACTTTTCCTCGTACTCTTGTATTTTCCTTGTTGTCATTGTAGTGTATGATGTCACAAGAAGAGAAACTTTTACCAACTTGTCTGATGTTTGGGCTAAAGAGGTTGAGCTTTACTCTACCAATCAAGATTGTGTCAAGATGCTTGTGGGAAATAAAGTTGATAAGGTATATCTAAATTTATTTATTTATTTCAAATATTTGGGCTTGAACTGCAACATTTACATACTGTAGATTATTCGTTTTCTAATTTAAGAGCTTGAGTATTAGATTAACCCTTCCTAGCCAAGACTCGAGATTCTGAGTAATCTTATTTCAGTTAGGTAACATAATTAGATAGATCCTTCCTAGCCTTCATCCTTTAATGCTAACATAGTGGTCTCTTGTACTGTAATAAGGCTGGTATGGTAGTTGATTACGTTATTCACTTGGTGTTCATAACCATCATTAGTAATCTGAATTTTGGATAATATTTAAAAAAAAAATATAAAATAACAAGTCAAAGGAGGATTTCTGAATTTAGTGTTAAGACGGACAAAAAGGCCTTATAACTTGCATCCAAGACGGTTATTTTTGCTTTACACTCTTCTAGTATTATAATTCCTTTAAAAAGATTGATGCTTGTCAGATATAAATAACTCAATGTGCTTGATTTTAGGATTCTGAAAGAGCTGTGACTAGGGAAGAAGGGGTGGCTCTTGCACAACAGTTGGGTAGTTTATTTCTTGAATGCAGCGCCAAAACTCGAGAAAACGTGGAACAGTGCTTTGAAGAGCTTGCTTTGAAGGTAATTATGTTCTCTCCACCCTTGAGTGTTGCTGTTATATATATGTGCAAGGTGTTTTTAACTTTTGAAGCATCTTTAGGACTTCAATGTGTGTCTCAAAACTTTGGAATTATTAGTTTATGCTTACTATTATAAAATGTTAAGGTGGCCAACAATTAGGTTTCATACAAAGCAATTGCTCATTCAATTACGGTTGGTTCCACTCATATATGATATTTCATGGTTACAGATCAAGCTTGAGAATTTTAGGGGTCTAGTCATAAAATGATCTTGTTTAGTGTTTGTTTCGTTGGATACTTGAAATTATTCATCTTAGAAAGTCTCACATTCCATGGGATTTTTCCAAGACTACTCTGGTAGGGTCTTTGAAGTATACTTTTACTTTCTCTGTTTAATTGGGCAACTTCACACACCTTTTTTTTTTTGTAAGTAGAACTTCCTGAAAAGTTATAATGTTTGCATTGGAAGCTGAGCTTCTTTCTTTGCCATTTAATCTCAGAAGTTTCATTTTAAAAGATTTCAAAATAAAATATTGCTAAATCGATCGTAAAAAAAAAAAATCCATGTATACTTATTGGGCGTACATGTAGCCTTAACTAGCTCAAAAATTAGCTTGTAACACAGTAAATTGACCCTAAGGACTTGAAACGAATGTGCAATCTTGCACTTGCCTTTTGTAGCAAATTTACTGCTAATGTTGATTTTCTTGTCAAATAACTATTGAATCTGGTAACTAAAATAAAATCCATTTCAATATTTCAATCAATTATGGATAAAGAATGAACAATGATAGTTAGGGGATTGAGAGAGAAAACAACAAAACTAATGATTATTTCTAGGGAACTTTTTGGCTTTGCATAATAGTACTTTACAAAGAAACTCCGAATATAACTTTTGCTTTAATCTTCTGCGCGGAACCACCTATACAGCATTGCAATACTAGATACTCCTCGACTTAATTTCTTTCTCTTTAAAATGTTTAAACTTAAAAATGTCCAAAATAGCCTCATGTGATTCTCTGTGCAACTATATAAGCATTTCAAAGTCATAACTCCATCAAAATTGTCACTGGAAATGTCCCTGAAAAGAATCATAGTGCTAGTCTGCTAGAATGATCCAGCTTTCCGTTAAAAACTTGAAATAATTACTGAGTAGAAGAAGCTGGTCAGTGAAGGCATTTGAAGTTGTAATTTCATTTGCGATTAGTATGTCAATATAGAAAAGTAATATAAGGTGGTTTTGTTGAAAAATGTCTTTAATTAAACTTAAAAATCCGCCATGGTAATTAATCGATACCATTCAGAAAAACAATGAATAGCCTGATAGGGGGTATGTTGGGAAGAGTGTATTTTTTAATCTGATAGGGAACATTAATCTGTATTTTTTTAGTCCTCTTTCCATAATCCGCATGTTTAGACACTCGACTGCCCAACCCTTGACTTTAGCATTTTACAAAACTTATCATAGTACGAAGTATAATACTTTAAGTTGATACTTATATATATTTTGTGTACATTTTTAGTAGCTTACAAGATTATCCCTAGCTTTTGGTTTATTTTACAAGTATATTACTTGGTATTAGTAAAATACCATTTTGCGTTGAAAATGTTCATGTAAAAGTTGATCCCACGTATAGCAGTTAAATAGGCAATGTGTTGGGAGTCAAAAGACAAGAAGATGAATAACTCAAAGACCTTGTTATTCCTAGGAAATACTAGAATTGTTGTTAGTCATGTCGATGACCAAATCAAATTAACAATGTGTAAGTGGAGAGAAGGGGTGGGTGGGGTCTGTGGGGAAAGTAGGAGAGGGAAGGGAAGGAAAGGAAAAGGAAAAGGATTATATAAACCAGTATGTGTATGTTACAAATTTACATCAACTGTTTAAAACTAATGAAACTGTGATAGATTTGACTTTTAGCTGACTGTTTACAGACTATGGAAGTTCCGAGTCTCTTGGAAGAAGGGTCTACTGTGGGAAAAAGGAATATCTTGAAACAGAAACAAGATCAAAGGGCGTCTCCTCAAGGTGGTTGTTGTGCTTGATCAGTTGCAACTTCATTATTGGCGGAATGTTGCGGTCAAATTATGTACATGATAATTCATTTTTCACTTTTCACTTTTCTGCTGTTCTGGTTTGGTTTTTACTCGGCTTCTTTAGTTGTGTATCGTGATTTATAGCAGTTAAATAACAATGGTTACAAGTTTGTGTATATACCAACGAAGGTTTTTACGTATCCTTGGTAATTCAAGGGTTATATGATGGTCATTCGGTCCATGTATGATTGATCCTCATATGAAAGGAACGCACCAAACATGCTAAATATGAATATGTTTATGATAAATATGTTAGGGTAAATACTTATTTTGTCCTAATTGTACTCACCAATACCAGATACTTTTCCCATCTCCTTTTCCTTCGTATCCTATATCTCTCTCATGCCAGTAGAAATTTTATCTTTCGCTCTTCATCCCTGTTTGACTAGTGTTGGTAAGGATAGATGCCAAGGTTTTGGGCAAGGGAATTACAAGTGGAGTACAACAAGTGGTGGTGGAATTTGTGATTTTAAGGATGATTTGGTTGGAGTGGACCGGCGGCAATAGTGGCTAGAAATATTCAGGTGGGTTACTTCTGGTGGTTGGGTGGGAGGAAGATGTGACATTGAAGTAGGAATTAGCAATGGCAACAGGATCCCTAAATTTTACAACTTAATTCAATATCTGCAAATATAAACAGCTATATCAAAAAAAAACTAGGGATTCTGCCTCTACTTTGTACTCTCAACACATTCTTGTGTATACAAGAATTTATTTATTTTTTAACCTTCTCAAATGGTCTCGACTCTCGAGATACTTGCATTATTTAGACAGACGGGAACGAGAGAGAAGGGAAGATAGACAACTTATGATAATATACACAAATAACCTATCACTACATCTCCTAATATATTTTCTTCAAGGACTAAAATTTCTAATCTAACTATCAAGACTTTAAATCCCTTGGCTAACAATTATGTGATGATAATATACAAGCTACCAATATGCCTAATTACACAACCAATTGCTGCACTAAATGCGTGTTGCTGTTAACACAAACACAGACAGATAACCGATTCACCTCACTCACATCTTTCTCTGTGCTGGCTGTTTCCCTTTCTTCATGGCTCTGCTATCACTTTGAATCCTATCAGCATACATGGGTAAGCGTATGATCTCCCCTATCTCGTTCAACAACACCTCCTCAGTTATATTGTCTGTTATACTTTTCATAACCTGCAAAATACCAGTAAAATGGCATCACGCCAACTTCGAAAAGCATAACCACGATATAACATAATTAACTTAAGCTTTTGTGCTGGACCTTCCTGTAGGTGTTGAATTCATTGGGAGTTGTCTTATCAGTCCTCACTCGCATGCAAACCCACATGTTTTCCTCTGAATCAAACGAGCATTCAACAATCTTACCAGCGTAAGCAGAGGGATCTATACCATCTGCAAATATTCAAATTTCACAAGCATTAAACATTTGCAAGAAGCTCGTGGGAGAAGAAATAAAATCGCAAAATCATAATAGCACCTTATTAACTCCCAAGATTCACCAAATAACAAATGAAAAGTATGTATATATAGGGAAACAACACCTGATAATAGAATTATGTCTGGGTCACCAGCAGCTAAGATGAAATTGGCTGGACTATAAGCTCGATAACTACACCAGTAAATGTTCTTGCCACTAATATTCTGTTCTATGTTTCAGATATTATTTGAAACTAATAAACATCTTTTTTCAAATAGTCACATAGCCAGTCCACGTAATACATATCGTAAGCTCATATTTAAAGCGGAGTCCATAAGATTGCGATATTTGGTGTCCTTATTTAACCCCATTTATTGTCCCACCTAAGATGTCATCTAAATCATTATGCCACCAAAGAAGCTAAGCAAGAATTGGAGAATAATGATGAGTTCAGGTATTTCTTCTCTCCATCACCCAACAAAACCAAAAGACAGGGACACTATAAGCCAACTGTCAAATGCACGACCTAGTAATAGCAGAGCCAACACGTGGAAATGAACTATAACCAGATTCTGATACGAACTCTATTCATATATTTGATTCCTGATGGCAGAGCCAACAAGTAAAAATGAACTATAACCAGCTTCTGACAGGACCTCTTTATTCATACATTTGATTGCTGATAAAGAACGGCCCAGAAGGAATCTTGTCTCCATCATCATATACAAAAACTCACCAAGAAATTGCCAGGCACAATAGGTTATCAAACTCTCCACTCCCTACAAGTAAAAATAAACCACAGGCTCTCACATTCCACTCGGTTAAATTGACTTCCACATACTGCTTCCCAGTTTATAGTCATCATGCTAACTCAACAAGTCAACAGGTGAGGGTAGGAAAAAGGAGAAAACTGACAGAATACGGAAGGGCTCCAACTTTGAACATCCTTCTAACACATCTCTCCACCAGAAGAGCTCCTACTTTGAAGATTCTTTTAACACATCCTCTCCACCAGAATCAACTAGTAATAGGTAAAGCCGAGGCCTCATCTGACAGCAGAACCCATCAAGGGCTGTTGTATGGAGGGTTCCTCATCTTCCTACCCGATTCCCGTCTCTTCATCCCACAACTGCTATACCTTGTTACAACGACTAGGTTTTTTGAAAAACCCAAGATGGAGATATCACAAACTGAAGCATCTAAACAAGTAAAAGTTTACAAAAATCCTCAATCATATCTGCTCCAAACACGGCTCTAAACACTACTGCATTGCAAGTAACAGCCCCAAAAAGAAGGCCATTGTGTTACATTGCATGGAATTAGAATCCAACATAATTATGGTAGAATACTCAACATATACCAGAAACACCTGAGCAAAACTTAACATACTTTATTCATTATTTAGTAGTTTGGCTAGTTGCAAACAACAGATATGAATAAAGTACGTCAGGTTAATACCGCTGTGTGCAAAAATATGGGAAAAAGGAAGGAACTTTTAATGTTTCACAAAGTAATTTTTACAAGTGACTATTTATAAAGCTTATATAGAAAAAGATGAAGTTGTTGACCTCCAAATTTAACCCTGTTGTTGTCCATCAATCGCTTTTTCCCTCGATCATATAGACAAAGATTTTCAGCGCCATCTTCTCCTATCTGCCAACAAAAGTTATTAAGCAATTTTCTAGGTCACTAGCTCATTCCATATGAAAATTTACTCTGTTAAGGAACTGGAATTCAGATGTGCCCTTTTTCAACTCAGAGTAAAATCAAGTTATAGTCGGTGTTGAAGAGAAGGCTCACCTTGCATCAACAAGTATGACACTGTTTAAATGTGTGATTAGTTCTGTTTAGAGAGCTATTTTATGCGCATAATTTCCCCAATTACAAATGTTTCCTTTATTAAGAGAGAAAACAAGGCTCTAAACATTACCTCAAAGAGAAAATCAACTGAGTTCATTTCAGGATATTTCCACTTTAAGAGGCCTTGATGTGTCCTAGGAACGTAGGGATCATCCCAGCCCTGATTCATAGAAGAACAGACATGCCAGGTTATCAAGGAGAGAAGTTATCAGAAATTTGAAGAAAAAAATGCTGAAATAGCACCAATATATGTGCCAGAAGCTAGTGAGGCTAAATATTAAATGGTCCTAAAACCACCACCCCTGACATATAAGCATGGAAATCGAAACGCACATGGAAACATAAAACTGAAATTTCAAAAAAAAGAAATTTAGAAACTGAATAGGATCAATTATAAACTACTTCCGTTCATAAATGTTCTTTACGTTACTATTTGCACGGTAATTAAGGAACTTTGATGAGCATGTGACGGTGGGGGTAACAAATGGGGAAATGAGTGGCTATAAATTTTCGAACAATATAAGTGGATGAAAATTAGTATTAAAGTACTATGAGTGGGTAAGTTATGGTGGACTCCCATAATAAAATATTGCAAGTTGTATGTTATGGTGGGCCAAATGAAGATATAAATGTCAAATTTATATGC
Organism: Spinacia oleracea; assembly: GCF_020520425.1. Taxonomy (NCBI): domain Eukaryota; kingdom Viridiplantae; phylum Streptophyta; class Magnoliopsida; order Caryophyllales; family Amaranthaceae; genus Spinacia; species Spinacia oleracea. Next base: position 36,362,276 of record NC_079491.1, read on the forward strand.
CAAAAATGGAATAACGTACAGCGTAAAGAATTTAGGAACGGACTAAAACGGAAAGTGTAAAAGAACTTTTAGGAACGGAGGTAGTATTTTAAAGCCTACCGTTAGATTATTTAATTATTTTCCGAAACAAATTGTTTTACAAAGGAAACTTAGTTTTGCAGTTCGTATAGACAAATGTGCCTCAAAACCATAAGTTAAGCAGCCCGCTCTTTCCACGGGTCAGAAACTCAGAATATATATAGCGACAAAATTGATATCCACTTCCTAAGGCCCAGAATTAGCACATATGCACAAAAGTGCACGTAGTTACTAGCTCCAATAAACAAACCCCGCCCTGAAATAAAAGGACCTTCTTTTCTTTGATAATTTCAGGACCTAGCCATGGCCACAATACAGAGACAGTTTCAGGATCTATGCTCTTGAAAAACAGTCCAATGAAAATGCAACCACATGCCAATTTTCTAAATGACATACCTCAACCTTCCCAACCAGCCAGTCAACTGGAATAAAACGGGAATTGAAAAGTCAGAGAAGGTTTATTTGAATCACTTCTTCAAGAAAGACAGCACCAGTAAACATAAGCCACTGGTGGAGAGAGAGAGAGAGAGAGAGAGAGAGAGAGAGAGATGTAAAATGGTGAAATAAATCAGAGAGAGATGTGAAATGGTGAAATAAATCAGAGAGAGGGGTGCTTTGTAGATTTCAGAAGAATAAAGTGTACTTAGACATGACAACTATCTTCCCCTCAAAAAAAAAAAAAAAGAGACATGACAACTATCTGGTAAATCTGTGTCAACATGACACGACCTACAGAAATATATTTTCTAGTTTGAAATAAGACACAATTGCGCATATAACCCAGAAATAGATGAGCTATTGCTTGAGAAAAAAATTGAAACATACATTGATCTTTTCTTTGTAAAGAAATAAACAAATTTAAGATTTGGGGTTTGAAGTAGGAGCAATAACGTACAATACCAACCAGAGGCGTCCGAGAATGGCGTCGACACCAATGTGTGGGTGTCATTCACCGACAAGGTGGTGGCCCGAACAACGGACGCCCCTTGATTTATTCTATTGATTTTCGTTTTTGGACTGGTGACTGGCAGTGGTGCTGCATGGGGTGCTGGTTGGTGCTCATGTGATGGATGGTTCAATGGTCAAGTAACAGTCAGGTGGTTCGGTTAAGTGAGGTGGTGTAAGGGAGAGGAGAGAGGAGAGAGGAAAAAGAAGGGGGGAGGAGAGAGAAAACGGATGGTGGTGGATGGTTGTGGGTGGGTGCAGGTCGGTGATGGGGGGTTAGGTGGTTCTGTCAAGTATAGTGGTGGTCCAATAAAAATTACAAACAAAATGAAAGAAAGAGAAGGCATGGGGGCGTCTGCTAATGGCGTCCACGCCTAGGCGAAAGCATCCGCAAATAGCACTTCCACCTAGGTGAGGGCACCATCTACAGACGTCCATGCCCTGGTGGAGGCGCCATTCGTGGACGCCTCCGCCTGGACACCATGAGTAGACGCTCCTTACCAGGTGAAGGAAGGAGGTAGTGGTGGAAGCTGGTCAGGCGGGCGGTGTGAAGGTTGGTCAGGTGGTCAATGGTGGATGGCTAGGTGCTCAATGGTAAGTGGTCTGACGATTTTTGGTACTGCTGGTCCAGTAGGTGATTTGGTGGTGGCACTCCTGATGGGGCTTCTCAAAGGGAATGGAGAGCTGGAACTGAGGATGAGAGGAGAGACAAAAAAGGTAAAAATGTAAAATAAATTAGAGGGAGGGGAAAACATGGTACTTCCTCCCTTCCTTAAATATTGCACCACGGTTGACTTCTACTCCTCCAAAAAACTACTTTGACTCTTAATATCTCAAATAATGTACAAGTAAAAGTTACAAAAAATTGATATTTAGAAAATATAGATACGAATCTAACATGATCACACATGACTACAATTTTTCTTACGTATGAATCACAAAAAATGGCCAAAGGCGTAGTATGAATGTTGTAAAAATCAAAATGGTACGATATTTAAGGAACGGCAGTATTTAATATTGCGATTGCTAGTAAATTTTTGCGGCATTTAACAAATCATTTTAATTAATGAGCAAAAAATAACATAATGTGAAAGCGATAGAAGAAAATGGAAAACAAGTAAACTGTATTCCATTTACCTGTGGAATGTGCACGAGAATGGTAATAACATGAAAATATGTGAGGAAGCTGAAACATTTCTAATCCTACCCTTGCATTCTTAAACATTAAAAACAGGCGTATCACTGCAAAAAATACTAGCATATGAGTACCTGAAAAACAAGGCCATCAGCTTCATGTGAAAGGTTAGGGATAAATTCCTTCAAAAGTTTGCCAACAGTTGACAGCAACCAAAAGTCCTTCCTTCTAACCTGAAACATTGGTCTAGTTCCATTATTGACAGAACAGGCACGAAAACAAGAAGCCATATACTAAAGATACTGTATTTTCTAATAGGAGCATCTTAAATATAAATTGAACAGCATACCCTAAATGGTTCAAGATCATATCTGTATGGCTTGCCATTTAAGTCCATACTCCGCCGCTCTAGATTACGGGGCTCAACCACCTCTTTCTCAATCAGTTTCCAACGCTCATGGAAAGGCCTCTGCAAGGCATACAATAATGAGAACCTTGCCGAAACCATTAAAAGATGAAGATTTACAAGAAGAAAACCCATTTAATCAAACCCTTTATCACTACATTTCAAAGCTTTAGATATCAAAAAGCTGCAACAAGTTATTAGACATAATACCAATTAATAAATCTTAATGCATTGCAGATTAGCATGCTAAACAAAAAGTGAATTTTACATCTAGACAAAAAGTTAATGGGTGGTTTGGGCGGGTCAACTGCCGGTCACTCAAAATTGTTTGCGGGTAGTGTCTGGTCATGCATGTCAGGGCTAGGGCCAATCTGAAGCAGGTTGTCATGAATAGGATAAAAAATGCAGGTTATAAAAATATTAATGCAGTAAGATGCATTCGAAATTTCATCGCTGCTTTCCGTAGTTAACATATTAAGCATAAACGGATTTCAAATTTTAAAGCAAACAGAAGATTTGAAATCCAAACCCTGTTAATTATGATCAAGAAAAAATTGAGCTGAAATCATTGTTGCATGATTGTTCAAGCTAAGTTGGGAAGTTGAAGAAAAACGTTTGAGATGAGAGAGATAGGAGAGAGAAGCAAAACGTCGCCATAGATTTGTACTGAGAGAGGAGCAGAGAAAGGAATGATCACTGACCCATTTAAAAGTTATTGGGTTCCTTGATAAAAACAGAGTTATTAGGTTACCCAGTAAGGCCTTGTATTGACCCTTTAATTTTAGGTCCAGGAGAGAGACCTTGTCCCAGTAAGTGAGAAATCCTGTCCAACCCCTTTAAGCTTGACCCAACCCTGGTGCCCAATGGGCAACCCTGTCCAGTAATGTATTCCAAATTCTTTTAACATTTTCAGTTACCAAAACAAGAGCAACCTTGCAGAATTTCCCTCTCATCTATTTCCTTTTTACATAAAGTGAAAATAAGAATTTCATAAAGTTTTTTTTCTTCTAAAACCTATCAAATTCTATGCAGCAAAATGTCAAATACTGACACTCACAGCACCCAAATACATATGTATGCTGTACCTCCATGCTTCTTAAACTGTACAGCTTAACTTGTCCTCTCATAAAAACATAATCAACATAAAAATTAATAGAAGGGTGAAATTTAACATAGCACTATCGAATATCCAACCTCAGCAAGGGACACACGATTGATAGCAATCAAGTCATAGATCAGGTATCTCCTCTCCTGCCTCTCGGAACTAATAGTATCAATAATCATTTCTCCATCAAGCAACGTATACTGGTGAAGCTGAGAGTCGCATAAAAAAAGAAAAAAGCAACATCAGCCAACACAATAATAAACAAAGCCATATAAGCTCAAACGTTTAAGTACTACAATGAAATAACATATTCTTCTGATCTTCTCTAGACATACATCTGTCATATTTTTGCATGGAAACCGCATCTGGACCCTCCGAAATTTAAAGCTTCTATCAACTAGGTAAGCCCCATCGGGACAAAGGAGGAGCATATATCTTGTGCCATCAGCTTTCCATGTAGCATAATAATATCGCTGCCTTAACAGTTGTAAATTGTCCCTGTAAAAAAAACGGCTAATAAAATACATATATACTCCATAATAATAAACTGTAACGATTCCACATTTCCACCAGTTTAACTGATATGTTAACAAACATTTAAAATGCAATGACACAATGGCTTTTTCTCAATACTATTATAAAATGCTCAAACATCAACCTCCCTTCTCCAAAGAACTTTCTATATGTCAGTGCCATTGTTTCTCCATTGGCACCAATGAGTTAAGAAAAAAGCATACGCTTACATCCTGCAGAAAATTACAATTCACTTTCCACTAAATCCTGATCTATGTGCTTTCAGGATATGATATAAAACATTATCAGGATGAATTTATCCTTATAGCTCTAATGAGCGGGTAGGACTTTTTTCCGTGAATCAAGGTCAGTAAACTCAAATTACTCTCATCTTGAATCCATCTAATTGTACTGAGAAGGATCAAAGTCATTTCCATGCAAAGAAAGATGATGCAAAACACAATTGCAGTGAAGGGAACTATTAAACATATTATACATGTCTAAAGAGCTACTACTTACTAGTACAATGGATTCCAAGAACAGGGTGATGTCTGCCATTAGCGGGATTTTTAAATGAAGGAACACCAAAACTTTATCCGACTTGGTAGAAATTTTCCTTCCTCTAATTCCAAATTGAAAATGAAATAACTCCTTCCAATAAATCAATTAATATTCTTTCTAGTACAGAGACAACACGTCTTCACAGAACACCAGAGCAAAAAATCTAGGTACATAATGTCCAAGGCCAGTATAGTGCACCTTGCACCTAATGACTAATGTACAGTTCAAATAACAGATATATCTCTGTTCATTTAACGGAAGATCGTCATATAAGAAGCACCAGCTCATTTTCAGACAAAATAAACCACCGATGGGGAAGCTCCATTTTAGTGGCCTCCTTCTATCATTAATCTCCCTACAATTCCATTTTGTTTCTTAGATAAAAGAAAATAGCTTTGACCAGATCAATGCAATCAAGGAATAACAGGTGGTAAGAAAATCTACTCCAAACATGTAAGAGATGAGCCTTACTTTTCTAAAGGAACGTAGCTACAAAGACTTCAATTATACATGGGTATTGAAAATCTTAAAAACCCGCATTTTACCAATTTCAAAAGAATTCCTGCCAAGATAACAGTTTCCTGATACTCCCTCCGTCCCAAAATTATAGTCCTGTTTTCCAAATCGAGCGTCCCAAAATTATAGTCCTGTTTCTAATTTTGGCTATTAAGGTGCTCACTTTCTTATGTACTATATTAATTAAAAATGCATTTAAAACCCCACCCATGTACTATATTCCACTTTCCTATGTGCTATATTCTCTTTCCCGTGTACTTTATTCCACTTTTCCATTCAACTCAATCATCATTTGTACTTTATTCCACTTTTCCATGTACTATAATCCATTTTCTTAAAACTCGTGCTTTTGGTCAAACGAGACTATAAATATGGGACGGTGGGAGTAGTACTATTCCAAGTCCACTCTGAGTCTGTATGGCATAAAGACTACCTCAGCCGAACAACTCTTTTGTGCCCTGAGAATTAGTATGCATGGAGTAACAGTTTTTATATTTATATTTACCAGCTCCTCTTACTAAAGAACCCAGTGGAGAGCATTTTTTGAATAGGTGATTCCTATGTTACTCGGACTCTTCGTTTTACTTCAAGTACCCGTGTCGGATCCTCGACACTTGGACATGGGTATGGACACTCCGACACTTCATTTTGGTCTAAAATCAAGGAAATTTTCCACAATTTAGCCGTGTCGGACACTTGGACACCGTATCCGACACTCGTACCCGAGTCTGAGTAACATAGGGTGATTCAGAATATATCAGAAAGACGTCAAGGGTGTTGTCTTTGATGCACGGACACGGAAAACGCCAAAACACATTTCGAAACGCCTAAAATACATGTCCTTCATTTGCAAAACGTTTTATCAATTTCTGAGTTCAAGAAATGTAAGGAAACGTAATTTAGGGATTCTCAAATACGTTTCCCTATTACAAATTAACCTATGCTTGCCTTCTGCAAACTCTAAGCAGTAGGAGAGAGAGTGAAGTGAAGATGTATTGCAAAGGAGGAGGAGGAGGAAGAAGACCGTTCCTGTAATAAAAATGGAGGACGAAGGTCTGGTAGTTGGTACTCTGGCTCAAGTTACGTGGTTATAGGGAGCTTTTCAACTTTAACATACATAGAGCTATGGGCTTGGCAGACAGTTGTACACAATAAAAATATAAGTAGTTTACAAGCTTTCGATGGTTCTACCTATTTAAATTGATTTTTCTGCTTGTGTAGTTGGGTTATCTTAATGATTTTAATTATTTAATTCTAGTTAGGCACTAAAATATGACCCTAAAACATTAAGTCATTTTTATGTATTTTGATTATTTAAAATCCGTGTCCCCATTTCCGAACGTGTGAGAATTTCCCATTTCTCCGTTTTCCCATATCCATTTCACGTTTCCGTGCAACCTGGGTTGTTAGACTTGCCACCCATGCTAGAAAGGAGGACTAGGAACAAAGCAACTCAAGCCCCTTGAACTATAATGAAGCACTTTGTCTTCATGATCACCAAACCCAAAGTAATGAAAATCGGAACCTAATACATGACTCCAGCTATACAAAAGCCTAAATGTAGGAGCTTGAAACATTGGTGAGGGAAAAGATATACCATCAAAATCTGTTACTTACTCTCTTTTCAACTACACAAATTGCCAATGGTCTGGAACACATGAGCTAATACATAATAACACTCAATCAATTTTATTAGATAAAACATTGGAGGAAGAGTTCTCCAAGAGACAAATTGTCCAAAAGTCCCTACCAATTCCACTGCATATTCCAAAGAAAGGCATAATAATCAGCTACACCTAGAGCTAAAGCTTCTCGAAAATGTTGACGACGAAATCTTCTCTTGTTACGTTTCATTTAAATTCAGCCAGATTACATCACAATTGTTCTGACAAACCTTTAAGCTTGCCCCTAAGCAAGTAGCTATGGTGTTCCTTCTAAATCCTACTTCCCTGTATTTTTCATTTTTTTTTGGTACTGCCACACCTATTATTGCGTGTTCTTGCATCCTACACAATTTTGGATGTAAAACACAGAATTGGCAACAGCTTACTTGTGAAAAAGAGACCTAAAAAAGCAAGTAACTCGGGACAAAAAAACAAAGATGATTCCAATTTATAAAAAGAAAATTTGGTAATATTAATCCAACCTTTGGCCGACTTTCTTTTATTAAGCCCACCTACGACATATTTTTTAATAATCCTACCGTTACTACCTAATGACTTTTATTGGGCCCAACGGGGTCATAAACCTGTTGTAGGCGGCAATATGTCCCTACGTGGCAGTACTCTCTCTCTCTTCTCACTCGATATATTCAGTCATCGTCATCAATTCATCACTATCTCGTTGACTTTTTCACCGGTTACCGATCACTCTCTCTCTTCTCCCTCGATATATTCAGTCATCGTCATCAATTCATCACTATCTCGTTGACTTTTTCACCGATTACCGTTCACCTAAGCCCAATAAAAGTCGTTGGGTAGTAAAGGCGGGATCATTAAAAAATATATCGTACGTGGAATTAATAAAAGAAAACCTGCCAAAGGTTGGATTAATATTACGAAACTTTCCTTTATAAAAATAATATTACTACTTTGTCCGTTCCTTAAATATTGCATCATGGTTGACTTAACGCTTTCTAACACTCTTAATATCTCGAATTATGTATAACTAAAAATTATTAAAAAAAAATTGATATTTAGAAAATATATGTCAATACGAATCTAACAAGATCTCACATGACTATAATTTTTCTTAGGCGATCATAAAAGATGTCCAAATGTCTAATGTGAATGTGTAAAAAACAAGATGATGCGATATTTATGCAATGGAGGAAATATATGCTTTCGTGTATGAAACATAATTCATAGCTATTTGATATTATAATTTACAAATATTAATGGTTTTGCACACTAAATCCAAATTACATATTTTACACGTAATAGCGTAGAAAGGAAACAGTTAAAAATCAAGTCAACTTTTTATCTTAGAAAACAAAGTCTCCTTTTCAAAAGAAAAGACAAAAATATAACTCTTCAGCTTCATTTTTTATTAAAGGCATCTCATGACTCTCCATTATTATTGTCAAAGTAACTTATAAAAGAAGACCAGTTAAAATAATTTAAATGTGGATAGGAATATATAAACTAGACAAAGTTAGGAAAAACTTCCACGTAGCCTTTTAACTTCTTCCCTCCCCTTCCTTCCCACCCACCCACCCACCCACCCCAAGTCCCAACCCCAACTCCGGAGAAAGAAAGAGAGAACAAAGACAAAGTAAGTATGCTATTCAGAGAAGACAGAAGAGAATGGCTAAAGCGAAAACAGACAGTTATTGATGCGACCAACATGTTCAGTCTACCATTCAAACTAAAATTTCCTTAACAGAGGTGGTTCTCTTTCCATTCTATATACAAAATGTGGACAGAAATTGGCGTTAAACAATAGCTAATAAACAATATGAGATGTGGTTTGTGGGGTAAGAGTCAAACTAGGAGTCTCTAGTCTAACCCTCTAAGTCTCTAACATTCTTAATAGATAATAAACTATGATTAAATTCAAGAGACCTAGTGAATCCTAAAACAATATACTGGAACAAGTAGCATAAACGATATACTAATTTAATAACTATTTAAAAAAAATCCTAATATAACGTCATTTTTCGGTCTTCATCATTCATTACCCGAGAACTAACAGATGCATCCTCGTGTAGAGATGTAGACAATCTAACATGAAGAAGGAAACCAGCGGCAAATAAACATCTACTAACCAAGTTAACTTCACTACTTCCTTTATTTTTCCCTCACTGGAATTAAATGCTCCTCTAATAAGCATCACAGTGTCCTAGCAATAAACAGAGGTATTCTGACATAGAGCTGAAGATGCTCCATCAGCCTCAGAAAAGAAACTTTCTTTAATGAGTAAGCTCTATTTTAACCGCAGCCGAAGAGCAGATACAAGCTTTCCTAGAACCAAAGAGAGCATGCAAAAAAAATTCCTCTTTCAGTATTCACCCTATGTTCTTTGAGTTTTTATGCTAACCCAAGTAGTCGGTGCTTGGTTGTGGTCAAGAGATATAGTACAAGGGCTTCACCAGAACCACCAGCAGCAGCTAGTATGGATCCCGCTCCAGGTAAGTTTCCGTTGGATCAACTCTTTCTGCTGAGTTTGAATGAGTCCAAAACATACAGTCATACAGCTACCTCAACAAGGGCAGCAAGCCAGCAAATATGTAAACATGGGTGTTTATTCTATAAGGAACTGGAATAGAGAATCAAAAAGGGTTTTACTATTAGAGTTTCTGGTATCTTGTTTCTCTAGTCTTGCTCTGTTTTAGGACATCTTGTCCTTAAGTTTGTATCTTTTCCTCTCACTTAAAATTTCTGTTTCTTACTAAAAATATGGAAGCATGTGTGAAAATTACAAAGTTGTTCATGCTGGAAGATTATCTAACTTCACAATACAATTACCTATAACGTCCAAGTGCAAAGACCTCCCTGCTACTCTTTTAAGTTTTACAGCTCTATTTATCAACATGAGAGAAACTTGAACAATTTTAACTGAGCAATCTCTGAATTATAATAATGAATGGCTTATATTTATATACTCGCTCCGTCCAACCATAGCTTTCCACATTTTGGCACACAATTCTAGGAGTGAAATAAAAACTAAGTGGAATTTGTTTATTATTTTGAAATTAGAAACATATTGGATGAGTGGGTGGGAAAAGAGGAGAGAAAGAGGAATAATAAAAATAAGAAAAAAGGGAGGAAAGGATTGATAGCTTTTACGACCCATACCAAATAGGGAAAACAGAAGACCAATTAGGACAGGCGAAAATGGAAAAATGGGAAGCTATTGTGGGATGGAGAGAGTATGGAGAGCAAGGAGCAAATTGGCAATATCTGAAAACTACAATCAAAACAAAAAAAACCTGTAGAATACAGCATCACAATGAACCATTTCACTATATAGTACATGCAAAGCTACTTGGTCACTATCGCAACCACATGTATAACAATGCATTAAGAAGCAGAGGAAAAGAAAACTTAATGAAGGTATCATATCTCACATAACAATGACTCAACCCATTTGAATGAAGAGAAAACCACATATACTGAAGCAATTATTATAGAAAAAGGTGTGCGGCAGCGAGAAAGAGAGAGAGTCAGAGAGGTGAGGTGAGGTGAGGTGAGGTGAGGTGAGAGTGTGAGAAATGAGTTGTGCGGCTGGGATGTGAAGTTAAAACCCTACAAAGGAGACATCAGTAGCACAAACCACACACGCATAATTTTTTTAACCGGGTACACGGGTACCCGTTTAATGAAAAGAACGGCCCTTGCCCCGACCCGGATACCCGATTAATATCCCGGGTCGGGTACCCGGCCCATTTATTTTTCAAAAATCAGAAAATTACCCGGTTTATTTGTATCGGGTCAGCGAGTTAGTGGGTCGGGTAATCCGGGTCGGGTAATTTTGAACACCCCTAGAAAAAGCGAACTTGAACAAATTACACATACCAAATACGTGATGGATAGAACTCATATGTCGAAGGCTATCCAATGTATTGCACATCTTATAACCAATGTAAAAGTAAAATGATGTGCTGACAGCCTGACACTAGTAACAAACTCACGACTAAAATTCCACACTTCAACTTAACTTCAAGCAGTCTAAGCAGAGAACAATTACGGTGTTACATGATACACCAAAGTAAAGAAGAAACTCAATCTGTTCTACATAATAGAACCAAACAAGAATGGTGTAAATGTCACCTGTCAAGAGACACTGGATGTGACCCTGGAAATTGTACAGTTCCCCTCCCCTGCGCACAGAACATTGTGATAAATAACACGGGGAAAAAAATCAGGAGTAAACATGCATTCCAGGCTATACAGGCACAAAATTGAGCATGCATAGCAGAAATATAGATCTGTATCATGTATGGAAGTTAAACGTGAGCACAACATATAGTAAGGATCATGTAACTTGAGATCATACAGATACAGGAAGAAATAGATGTACAACACTCACACGCCAAAATATTTAAGTCTTAGTTCTCAGAAAACATTACAGCAGAAAGATAGCATAGATTCTAAGGAGCCAAGGGCAATCTTGGGAAACAAGCAAAGAGATACAAACAACACAAAAATGCATATCTTACACGCATGTGAATGGAAATTCTGAACAAGCAGTCACAAAAGCAAAGTCCATCTAATCTATAAACAGAAGAAAGAGGAGGGCAAGAGGTTCTCCACAAACAAAATCAAGAGCAACACTGAAACGAAAAGTAAATCAACATGTTAAAGCTCCAAAGTTATAATGAGTTAAATAAGAACTGACTTGAAAGTCGATACAACTATAAGCTGAAAAGTAGAGAAGCATTATCATGTTTCTCAAACCATCGACAAAAGTACCTATGTTTAGTTCACTCGCAATAAGAATATCCACTTCCAAATTTTTGTAAGGTTAATCTGATTTTTCTAGTTTTTCATTAACTTCTTTTTATAAATTGTTTTTAATAGATTCTTTATTATCATATTATAAATATTTTACTACAGAACATTAACAGTTATCCCAAATTTGGTCACTCTTCTCAAACAGTCTAACTCTGAATATTCTCATGTTTGGTGATATCTTATCAAAACAGTCTATAGTTAACAACATTTCTTTATCCACCAGAAAAGTAGTGGTAATTTTTTGTATAGATTTTTTTGTAATTGAAATTATATAGATTTTTATAGGGTACCTTTCTTTTCCTAAATTTAATTAAAAATTAAAATAAATATACATGAAATAAGTGCAGTGTTAAATCTAGTCAATTTGAAGAAGATACCCACCAAAGTTAGGATTTTCATATGTCGCATTTTTTCATAAGGTCAAACCAGTAGTTTTTTACCTTCACCAACTATGTTTTTGTTTAACTAATGTTTGGTCTAACGAAAAAGAACTCGTCAACCCGTCTTATATAAACATTTGCCAAAGGAAAATTGAGATTATTTTACGAAGACGGACAAAATCATGATTGTTCCTGAAAAATAAAATTGTTATTATTAGTATTATTACTCGTAAAGGTGGAAAAGGTTAGAGCGATGTAGTATAAAGGTGGGTGGGTTTTAAAAAAGAGTGGATAATAGAAGAGATGTGCGTGGAATTCATACTGTAGGGAAAGGGGGACAAGATTGTAAAAGGTGTTTGTCGTAGAAGAAAGTAAAAGTGAGTAGAATATTACAAAACACCCCAAGACGAAAACATTAAGAAACGAAGGTAATAATCATTATAGTTGTCTAAGGTAAAATAATGTAATAATAACAAGAAGAAATATTATTTTTGTTCTTATTTTAATCATCATCACCACTACGACCATCATCATTATTATTACTCCCTTCACAAAGAAAAAATTGGCGACACTTTCCGTATCATCCTTTTTTGTCACACTTTTACTTTATTCCTATTTTGGGCAAACTTATATTCCAACCTTAGTACCTTACACCACATGCTACACTATATTTCCTATACTTTCCTTGCACAAACTCAACCTACAACACTCACTCTCCGACTTTTGTTACACAATCCCCACTTGCTTTTATCTCTCCTACACACTCCTTGGTTTCTTTTGAGCTAGGACAATTGTAACCAACAAAAAAAAAGGCAGTGCAATTATGTATCCAACAAAAGTGTATAACCTTTCAAAGACAGAGGAAATAATAAGGTTTCTAAAATGAAGAGAGGATGTATACTTTGTCAGCATTAACCTACTCTTTTTTCTGGCCAGATGTGATACAGACAAAGAACAAATTATTAAGTTCTGAAAAAAGGTGAGAGGAGCTTAGAAAAGGCATTCCTTCAAAAAAAAAATAAGATTGCAGTTAGCCAAACACACATAATAACTACCAAAACAGAACACTTCCAAAGAGTTGCTCATTCCTTTTTATGAATAAGAAATGCCAAGCATTGGTATTAAAAGGTATACCAAAGTACAAAGTATAAATGCAAATTCAATTGTTTAATTCTCTCCAAAACACTAAAATGCAGATTCAACGCATTGTAATATGACAATAACGTACGAGGCATCTTAAGCTTAATTACCTATTACCACAAAAAAAATTACTCCGTACAATCAGAGAAAAGGAATTTAAAAGTCCTTTCTCGCTCATAATCCTAGCCCAATCCTATGGTGATTGTAGATACCACGGGAATTTTACAAACAGCAAACACCAATTGGAAAGAATTTTACATCACCTACTAGTATATTTTCAACTTTGCTTTCAATAAAGTTCATCTCTCCATTAGTACAATTAAGTTATTCCATCTGTTGATGGATTGATGATCTCACTCTCATTAAAAGCTATAAACATCTGAATAATTTAAGTTCTTGAAAAGAATAGTACTTGATGATGTTCAATGCAGTTATGCTATGGATACTGTTTCTTAGGTTACACCTTAATCAAAGTAGATAAGCTAAATCTGAAATATTTTTCCAATAGGTACATGAATTTTATGAATGCAAACAGAAGCATTTAAAAACAGTTGTTCAGGACGATTGATTCATTTTGACCACAAATATAAACAGTTTTCCCCACCATCTAACACACACACACAAAAACTCATAATATTCAGAGGCAAATATTTTACTTGCTCTACAGAGAGCAAATAAAACTATGAGGTCTATGCAATGTATAAAAAAGCTCAAGGCACACCTAGGCGATTTGGGATTCCCTGCACCTTAGGCGCACGTAATAAAAAGCAAAAGAACTGTGAAAATTGGTTTGCGTCTCAATGGATACGCCTTAGGGCGCCCCAGCGCCTTAGTTGCGCCTCATTGAAATCGCCTCGCCCAGACCATAAAAGGCACAGGCACCATCACCTTGCGCCTCAGGCGCGCCTTTTAATACTAAGGGAACTCAACTTCCCCAACTAAAGAGGACAGAAAAATTGTGAACAAGTGAGAAATGACCAAACAAAAGAAAGATCTACAAGGGACAGCCCCCCAAAACAACTACACCAGTCACATCCTTGGAACCAAACAAGATGAAAGATAATACAAAAGGATCTTCCACATCCCCCACACATCTTGTACAACAAAACAGAAAGTCCACACAAATAGATTTCCCTAAGAATATAGGAAAAATAAAGAGGATAGCTATGCACCCACAACAAAATCTTAAACCAAAACAAATTCACATATTTTGGAACTATATTTTGCAACATCGAAATAAGACAGGTACCACAGTTTTAAGGATTTCGCAGCAAAATCTCTGCAATTGATATTCTTGCTGATCAGGTACTTTATCCCCCAAGACATCATCATTGGTCAATCTTACAACATTCTCTGGTTTTTCCTGAAGAAAGAAACGGCACATCAAAATGCAATTATAAAAAACCAGCACAGAAACCAGATTTAACTTTTTGACTAACGTTCCAGTTTGCTAATCTAATAAAGCATTGTAGCGAAACCATTTAACCAGCAAGATTACCAGAGAACGCAAGTGCAAAGCTAAGTCATAGGATATGGCATAATTCATGAATGACCACTGAAGAAGTCCAGTACACATTAGTTAGACTGCACTACATTCCAGTTACAAGTGAAAATCAAGTCAGTAAGTCAAAGAGCTGATGCTTAAAAGTCATTTACAAAATCCAAATGGAACATAATATCATTTTGTGCCACTTAAGAGCATCATCTTGCAGGTCTGGAACAAAACTTAGGCGTTCAGCCTTAAGGGAGGGACAACAAAAAAAGCATCGAAGTGTTGCCTGCTAGGACTATGGAAATACTATCTAACAGAGCTCCAACTCAAGACTAAATTAATAGTAGTGTGCTGCAGATATAATTTCCCAGACAAGCAAAAAACATACATTGGTAGAAGCGTATGGAACACCATCATCATCTTCGGGAAGAGCTTCACCATTTAGATCAAAATCAGAGGACCTCTTCCACTCTGGGGTATCAGGGCATACTACTAAGTCACTTCTAGTTTCATGATAAAACGCATATAATGCATCAATGTAGTCTTGTTTATAGATCCCTGGAGGCCGAGCTTTTGCAAATCTTTCTATAGCCTGCCCATAAGAAAATAATGTATGAAAAAGATTTAATTTAGATGTGAAAATATCAAAGACCAACTGAGAACAAAAAAAGGACTGACCTCAGTAACAGAACTAGCTTGCTGTGTACGCATCAAATAATGAACTATCATGTAACCAGTTCGATTGTGCCCATGAGTGCAATGGACAAATACATACTTCCTGGGCTGTCTCTCACTTTGATTGAATATAAATTGTGCAACCTGAAATATGTCAATGAATGTAAGATCCTAGAATACGAGATAATATAAAAGTTGGTAAGAGGTAATGTGCCTACACCCAAATACATTCTCCCTCCGAAATAATGTTTCAAGCCACACGTAAATTGTTAAGAAAACTACCATATTTCGACCGTTCTCTTTCAATTGCAATAATTTTCCTTTCACACTTGTAATTCAGGATATGTATCAATATCCTGAATTATCTAATAGAGAAATTATAAAAGTTATAGCAAAAAAATATGCATTGAGATTTGAGACTAGACCAACAACCTTATACATAACACTCCTCTGTTTTTTTAGGTGTTACTTACAGTTTGAACAGCACAAAGTTTTAGATGGTTGAGTTGAATTTGTTAAAATAATGTGCAAGTGAATAAGTGGGTTAAATCTTTATTGGAGGAAATCGGTAGTGGATTAATTATTTAATGTGAGAAAAAGACAGTGTGAGTTTGTTTAAGGACCATAGAAGAAAAAGAGATCAATATAATTAGGAGTGGGGACCATTAGTGAAAAAGGATATAATTAAATACGGAGTAGTACTCCCTCAGTCCCTTTTTAATCTTTACGCTTGGTATCATGCATGTGATTTAACGACTAATTAATGTGAATAAAAGATTCCTTCTTTTTTTATTTAAGCAATGAAAATTATGTTCGTTAATAATGTTTCACTATTATCCAAAATATGACATTGGGAAAGTGTGAGAGATTGAATACCCCAATGGGAAAGTGTGAGAGATATAATGCCCTAATGAAATTTGATTGATTAAAATGATCACTTGGCACAATTTTTGACAGAATATTAGGGGAATTTACGTTACAAATTTAAAGAATATATTCCAAACGTAAAGATTAAAAAGAGACTACCAAAAACGGAATACGTAAAAAATAAAAAGGTATGGATTGGAGTATTGTATAAATTCCCATAAATAGAAGTGTTAACACTTTAAGAAAAATGGTCGTTCTAGGCATATGTAACGATTACAAAACGGAGGGAGTAACATTTGTTTTTCTGGGGTATGTAAAAACAATAGGTCATAATTAGTATACGAATGACTTGTAATCTTATGATGTACAGTACAAAATCAAAAGAGAATGGAGGAACTATTTAAGGAGTATAAATGCAAAACTGCATTTATTTCTTATAATTGATTATCCCTAGAATCTGTAGAATTGCTTCTAAATGACTTGTAATCTATGATGTACAGAAACGACTACTTTCTGTGATCGGCCGTTTTGGAGACGTTTCGGAAACGTGAAATGCTGAAACGCATTTCGAAACGGCAGACAACCGTGTCCTCTAATGGCAATATGTTTCACCAACTTATCAGATATAGGGATATGTGTTCTAGGTTACATAAACACGTTTCCAACATGGAGATTCGAAAGAATTGCAGGTGGTCTCCCAAACACAGATTTGACGAAGCCATGAATGTTTGTTTAGATTTAAAGAAAAGCAAGCAGGGAAGGGGGAAGGAGGCACGACAAACATGAATTGGGTATGGGTGTAGGGACCACTAAAACCTTTATTTTATTTTTTGATAAAGTGGGACAACTCAAATTTACCACCTATTAGTGATTAATATTGTTTCCACTTATTTTATTCCGTATTTTATTTGTTTATTTTTGGTTTGATAAAGAAAGAAAGTAAACATTTTATTTTGTTTTGGAAATATTTCATTTAATTATATATTTTGATTTAATTAAATCCGTGTCCCCGTTTTTCACAGTTTGTGAATTTGTCGTTTCTCCGTTTCCATGCAAACTAGCTTGTACGGAGTAATTGATAAGGCTAACGGTGGAAAGCAACATATTAACCACATCAGAAGAGTATAAACCATACAAAACACTCTAAGGCACACAAGTAACAAAAAGGCTGCAATAACTATAAAAGAATTTTGAGAACAAGAATTTTGTTTTTGTTTACTGAAATGCTTTAAAAAAATAAAAAATAAAAACAAAAAAACAAAAAAAAAACAAGAACTACACTTACTTCCACATTTAAAAAATGTACTTCAAATGAAATATCTACAGCGGTAGGAAAGGCTTGGGATCTTTTGAGAAATCTTTGCATGGACAGATTTATGTAGTAGCTAAAAGCCAACCGATTTCGGTATAGATGAAATTTATAAACAAGACTGCAACCAGCTACACCTTGCCCCAGATCATGTGGATTAGGCAATGCATAACAGGAATCAAGTCGACGAAAAAGACAATATACATGTTAAAAGCGTCAGTGATCAGAAGACTTTGAAAACTCGCTGCTGAGTTGAACCAACTAGATAGGGACAAATGATGTCAACCTGATGAGAAATAAAAATAAAATTGACAAAGTATTACTAGCATGGTCACAAATCTCCACTATATACATTTTCTGTCCAGGTAGGTGGTCAGGACATGTTCCCTCCTCTCTCTTTGCCAATCTTTGAGCATTGCACCATCTTATTTAGCCCAATAAAAAAAGGATAAAATATTTTACACCAAAAACAAAGGAAATAGTATTTGGCAATGTTCCAAATATCAGAACTTAAGGAAGCAGTATATTATTTACATTATAAAACATCCTAAATTCTACTCACCTCAAAGACAAAGATGTTTACAGACTCGTTATCTGGTACAGAATCACGCCCCTGGCACCGAATCTACAAGAAATTTTATAGATCAAATGATACACCTAATAAACCAAGGAAATTAGATCTTTAAGGGAAACTTTGAGCAAAGGTACCTTTAAATATTTAAGACCTTCTTTCTTAAAATCACTCGATGAATAATACCGATCTGTATTTGTCAAATCAACTATCATACCAATCTGAAAAATAAGTATCTACGTCAGTCATTTACTACGACAGTTTACCATTCATTTTTCACACTGAAGGGAAGACAGGATGACGACTTAATAATTATGTAATGTGGAGAAAAATTCCAATTTAAATCCAGAAAACTAATTCATACTAGGTCCTGAGTCAAGGACCTCATAAGAAGAGCATCAGGAAACATCAATTAGATTCCTGCAATCAACATGAGTCTCTCAACAAGCTTGATCAGCAATTCTATCTTTGTAAGTGTTTAAAATAGATCTAATTTTTGCCCACTTTCAAGAAAGCACAGAACCACAGAAAATCCAAGAGACAAAAAGTTGCAATCTTTCCTTAGAAGTTCAAGCCAAAAATATCGCAAAATGCCACTTGTTCAGTTATCAACTAAACTAAGCTTTTTGAACTTCTGAAGATGTTTGTGGTCTGCGGACTCAGCCTCATCTCCCATTTTCCAGAAACAATAAAGAATACCACGAGAAGCACACCAAGTGGGTATTTCCCACATGCAATAGGTGAAACATGGAAAAAAACAACATGCCCACTAATGCATTGAATTACCAATCAATCAGGCAATGAATTTAGAAGAATTAAGCATGATCTATCTACCGGCGGGGAAAAGAAGTGACACTCATCCCTAACCCTTCTCAAATTGAGCTAAATTAAAAACAAATTTGAGCCGTGCTGAGTCGGTCTTTCATATTACAATGTTCTCTTCACCTTATTTCAGAAATTTATTCTTTATACTTGTAAGAACCAGAGTCAGATCATACCACACAAAAGAGATTCAGACCAAATGTACTTATTACAAAATGCCTTTAATTACGTATTACTCCCTCCTTCCCAGAATATGTTCAAACTTTCCTTTTCCATAAGTCCCTTCACACTTCCACTTTAGGAATGACCACACCAGAATGTTCATATTCTCTCTTACCACTACAAAACATGTTTGGACCCACACCCTATCTTATCAATACTAAAAAAATACCCCACTAACTATTACCGTATCTACTTTTTCAACAAAACAAGAGGGCGTTTTTTCAGGGCCTTTAGGAAAGGGAAACAGAAACAACCCCCTTCATTTCCTCTTTTATTGTTTGTTTTCCAATTTAAATCATTCCCTTTACCCCTCTTCTTCCCCCAATTTCCTCTACCATGATTCCACACCAAACCCCCCCCCCCCCCCACAAGGTAATCAACCATTATCCCAAAGTCCCCTAAACTCAAGACGAAATAAAACACCACAACCCACAAAACAACCTCCAACACCCGAAAACAACCCCCCAACACCGAAAACTTCACCCAGGTCTAAAAGTTTCCTTCGATTGAGCGAGAGGGGAAGGGCGATGGGTGCGGTGGAGTTGTGTGGCAACGACGGATTAGTGGAATGGGGTGGCGCTGGTCAAATAGGTGGCGTAGGCGTGCAGCGGTGCAAGGTCGAGGTTGTGCCTATGGGGTGGAGTGTCAATCGAGGCGGTGGTCAGGAGGTGGTGGTTGCAGGTTGGGAGAGAGAGAAGGATGCTTTTTTTTTGTTTCCCTTTTCCTCTGTAAACAAACACCTTGCAGATTTGGGGTGATTTTCATTCCTTTCTCCCTCGATCCCTTTCTTGATTTCACTCCCTTTACCTTATGCAAACCAAACGCCCCCTAACAATTGACACCCTAAACAACACTAAAAATTTGTGCAAATATGAACGGTAAACACCTTTCCAAGATGGAGAGAGAAGTATATTATATAAATTAAACATTTAAGAAATACATATTGAGACAATTAAACAAGTTCCATACGATAATGATCTTTCTTATAGCGTAACTGAATTATTCATAGTCTGCTTTATTTTAGGTGAAGAGAACTTACCCTATATGACTCAAAAAAGACATACTTCCTATGTTCACATAATCTACTTTGACTATCAATTGTGATTTATACTTAAGAAAAAATATAGTTATGTGGGGTCTTGTTATAACCGTCTCATTGTAAAGATTTATAATATCACATTTTTACAACTTTTTTACCCATTGATAATTAAAGATATTAATGATTGAAATATTGTATTGGAAAACGTGATAAACTAAATGTGTCAACTAAAAAAGAACGGGGGAGTATTATATTGTCTAGTTGTACTAGATCTCCTCTCTTCTAAACTCCATGCCTTTCACTTTTGTCTCTACTACTACCATAGATCAAAGCCGCGGTATCAGTCGCGGTCGCGATATCAATCGCGGAGTTTCGATAACGGAAATGATACGTTAGTCGTGGATCGTTCGCGGATTACGCCTAGGAATTTGAAATCTGAAGAAAAAAAAGCCCCATGTCAGCCCCACTCACTACCTAGTACCTACCCTAGTCCCCCTCCCCTAAACCGTAAACGTGACATAATTAAATGAATTCCTTTGTCCACCTTTTCTTTCCTCTCTTGTTTTAGATCTGAAAATGGAGTTCTCTACTCTATTTTAGTGAAGTACTGAAGTTTCTCCATTTCTTACGTTTTTCCCTTTCTTTTTGTCGAAAACATAGGGAATTCAGATGAAAACTGAAACGATGTGAGGCTAATAACATTTGATGCAGACAAAATTGGTTCGGATCGGTTGAACCGGTCGAGATCTCGCTGTTTTTAAAAACACCTTTACAACTCGGGATATCTCGTATCGCCAGCCTCCAAAACCTAGTTAACAAGGGCGATACGAGTTAACTCGGGCAAGTTTTTACACCATGGCTACTACAGACAAAGGACATCCAGAATAGGCAAGACAATGAGATAAACAACATGAAGTGCTAGTCGCCGAAAAAATACGACCTCCAAAATGTCGAAGGATAAGTGGGTATTCTAATGGTTCAAATAATAGAACCATATTGGCACATGGTAGGACTCAGACACCAGTAGGCAAAGAGTGGAGTGTATAAAAAGGCTCCCTTCCAACAAAATAGAAGGGTCTAAGCCTCTAAGCGCACCAAAGCCATATGGATTTTGCTTGCGCCCCGTGAAATGAGCACACTTAATAAAATGTACAAATTTGGTGAAAAAGAAGAACTTGTGTGCCCAAGTGCATCTTTTGGTATGACTCGCAAATTCACCTTGGCTTATTGGCTAGACCAAAAAAGGCACATGACCTATGTCGCTTTGCGCCTCATCTATACACTGACCCATGCCTTTTACTTTTTGTCTCTACTACTACCATAGATCAAAACCGCGGTGTCAGTCACGGACGCTATATCAATCGCGGAGTTTTGATAACGGAAACGATGTGTTAGTCGTGGATCGTGTCGCGGATGTCGCGTAGGAATTTGAAATCTGAAGAAGAAAAAAGCCCCATGTCAGCCCCACTCACTACCTAGTACCTACCCTAGTCCCCCTCGCCTAAACCGTAAATGTGACATAATTAAATGAATTCCTTTGTCCACCTTCTCTCTCCTCTCTTGTTTTAGATCTGAAAATGCAGTTCTCTACTCTATTTTAGTGAAGTTTCTTACGTTTTTCCCTTTCTTTTTGTCGAAAATATGGGGAACTCAGATGAAAACTGAATAGATGTGAGGCTAATAAAGTTTAATGCAGACAAAATTGGTTCGGATCGATTGAACCGGTCGAGATCTCGCCGTTTTTAAAAATACCTTTACAACTCGGGATATCTCGTATCTCCAGCCAGCAGACAAAATTGGTTCGGATCGGTTGAACCGGTCGAGATCTCGCCGTTTTTAAAAACACCTTTACAACTCAGGATATCTCGTATCGCCAGCCTCCAAAACCTAGTTAACAAGGGCGATACGAGTTAACTTGGGCGAGTTTTTACACCATGGCTACTACAGACAAAAGACATCTAGTTTTTACACCATGGCTACTACAGACAGTGAAATAAACAACATGAAGTGCTAGTCGCTGAAAAATACGACCTCCAAAATGTCGAATGATAAGCGGGTATTCTAATGATTCGAATAATAGAACCATATTGGCACATGGTAGGACTCAGACACCAGTAGGAAAAAAGTGGAGTGTATAAAAAGGCTCTGTTCCAACAACATAAAAGGGTAAGCCTCTAAGCGCACCAAAGCCATATGGATTTTTCTTGCGTCCCGTGAAATGAGCGCACTTAATAAAATGTACAAATTTGGTGAAAAAGAAGAACTTGTGTGCCCAAGTGCATCTTTTGGTATGACTCGCAAGTTCGCCTTGGCTTATTGGCTAGACCAAAAAAGGCACATGGCCTATGTCGCTTTGCGCCTCATCTATACACTGACCCCTCCCCCCATACACCACCACCCCCCACCACCACCACCATGGTTGTTAAATAAGGAACTTTGAGGAACAACTTATGCATTTTCATTAATCTTCATAAGAGCACCTTGGTTAAATATTCAAGGGTGAAATTGCTAAAGCATGTCAATATTTATGTTATGCAACATTTGACTTTTGTTAGAGGTTGTGGAGATTTTACAACCTTCTGATCTGATACTGATCTCTTGTTTTGTTACTAGTTTATGAAACAACTCAATTTTTTCTAAAAAACAATGAGCTGCAAGCCTACTGGGAAAATTTAAGAGAGATTGCTAAAGATATTGTGAATAAACACTCATTAACCCAGCCAAAAGTCCGGTCACTTGATCAATTGGGTACTTGATACAGCCCCAATTCTCTACGGTTGTTCAAGCAACCACCAAACAAATATAATAACAAAGAAAAATAACAATTGCATCTATCTATTGTCTGAATAACCCTAGAAAATAGTTGGAGCTACCCGGTCTGTTATGGAACAGTCTTCACCAAAAAAGTAATTACTATTGAAGCCCACAACAACGTTCTTGGAACTACTACAATAATTTCCCCTACATATGCACCCATTTGGATATCCTCCATCACACTTCCAATCATCATGTGCTTCTTAAGCCTTAATCAGAAAGAACATGACCCTACAAGAATCACAATTTGCAGATTGGAGACCGGATGGGATCACAAACCAGCGCATGCCATTCAAATATTATTAAAGGACGCATCATACTTATAACATGTAAAAGGACAATAGGGGGGAAACTAAAATACTCAATGATTTTATTGAACAGGGGTTCTTTAAACAAATTGACAAGAGCTTCCACAAGTAAACTTGTACAGTTAAGTAACAAACTAACAATATTTGAATTAGCTCCACCACAACTCAAAAGACATAAACGACAGAAAGAAGACCCAAGTATGTATACTAAAAAATTATGCATTGATTATGGGCCAAAAACATAAAAAGAAACCCAACCTCTTCAGACAAAAAATTAGTAATTCCCCACGGCCCCATCAAAACTCTAGTAAAGGACTTTCAAAACACTTCATAATCAATGCTCAAACTTGGGAGTAATTTAACAAGATAAAGACACTGTTACTTAAGTACCTAACCACCCCTCCCCAACACACACACACGAGGTGATCCGAAAAAAGATATAAGATAAATGTGGTCCATTTTTTGCCTATTTAACAACCCCATTCCTATACTAGAGAATTAGGTAACTGCTTGAAACTAATAAGTTAACATATACGCTTCTAATTGACAAAGTATAGATGCTAAGCAAGAAATTCAAAGAAGGAAATGCAGACTCCACTAAGTCCAGATCACAATTTTGCAAACCAAAAAAAACAAAATTAAATTGTAACTATATCCATAAAACTAATCAAAATTTAAAACAAGGCATCCAATGCTACCTTATTGGGTAATATCTCTCATCAGATAAAGCACTCTGACAGACTGACATGATCACCAAATAGGAGAAGTAAAATATTATGTACTTTAGTTCGAATTGCTTACTTTAAAAGTCTTCACTCTTAGCAAATGAACCACTTGACGGAAGGAATATCTTTTGCCGGGACCAACACAGTCATTAAAACTTTCATCAAGTGGAACTTTAGATGGGATAATAAAACCAACTTCGTGCCCAAAGTTTGGACAATCCAACCAACCTGAATATCACAACAAAATGTATTCCAAAAATGTGTCATACAAAGGGGAAAATACCATAGAAAGCCAGATTTATAGGTCATGCAGGGAAGTGTTTCCAGTATCCATTAAACATATTGCCAGCCAAAATTTCTAAAAGGTTCATTTAATCTTGCTCTGTATACACCTTAGCCGGGTGCCTTAATTGTTTACAAAAACCTACAAATAACAAATGTGTTCTCGACATTAGCCAGGACAACAAGTGTAGCACTTCTGTTTTTGTTATAAAAAAAAGGACAAGAGTAAATGGACCACATTAAAATTTCACCACAAAAAAATATAAAAAAATATAGCCCAGGTTAGAACTAAGACATAACATAAGCTCCTAAACAGTGATTCTAACAGAATCCAGTTGATAACCTAAAAGCTCAGTCAGAAGCTTACCAGGGGGTAGCCTGTTTCTTTCAGTTTTGAACTTCTTCAAGACAGGCCCTTCATCACGCTCCAAGGGACGGGTTACCCGCATTGGTCTTTCATCTATTGGATCTCTTTTAATTCGATCCCTTCTTTCTTCTCGCTCCTAAATAATAATGGTTGAACCCAATTTATCATAGCATTTCAAAGTCAAACAAATTTACAAGGCTGAATCATCAATCAAGTATCATGCTAGACACATTAAGAATATGACTCATCTTTTTAGACAATTGTAAAACCGTCACACAAATGGCACTCCATTCTAGAAGAAGAAAATCGAAAACAAAATCTCATCACAACATTGCTTCTGTTTTTTATGAGTAGCTACAACATCAAAGTTTTCATGAAATATTTTCAGCTTAAGCTCTTTACTTTTTCCTGTCACTAGGAACTGAAACTTCAAAAAGCAATAATTTCTACCAAGTCCCCAGGATGAGGAAGGATAATTTAGCTACCACCACCAAGTGAAGATCCTGCTAACGTCAGGTGGTGGGAAGGACAAGATGCAGACAACCTTGCCTTCTATATGATTCTTTAAGAAAGCCTTTGAAGGGAAGTACAACAACAATAAAGACCAAAAAAGCAAAGAAAATTCCTAGACCCACAAAATGTACATAAAGAAAAAGTAGACTCAAAGCTAATCCCCATTCCCATGAATTTCAGTGTCCCTCCACAATTAGTAAATTACAAAGCATAATGTAAGATTCTTTAGTTTTCCCTCATGCTGCCAGTGATTTGAATCATTTGACTTCAACAATCATGACTTTTACAAGAAATCTGGGTCTAAACAGCGAGGACCTATGTTACTCAGACACGGGTGTCGGTGTCGTGTCCGACACGGGTGTCGGAGTATCCGACACTTCGATCTAAATATTTGCAGACACTCCGACACGGTCAAAGGAGTGTCTTGACTTGTTTTTTAGACACCGCTCTAATACAAAGTGTCGGATAAAAACACGACACTTTTTTTTTAAAATATAAAATAATTGTTAAATTAAAAAAATGAATATTAAAATATTAATAAAAGCTACTTAAATATTAAATGCAAAATTTATTAAAGTAAACTAACAATAAATGAAATACAGGAAAAAAAAAAAAAAACTAAAAAAAATGAATGGGAAACATACTCCCAGGCACGTGTGTTTGTCACCACTCTATAATAAATGAAAAACAACAAAAAACTAAAATAAAACATTGAGTGGGGAAGGTAGGCAGAGGCACGTGGGTTTGTCTACTTCCCACACCACACCTTCACTTTATTAAAAAAAAAAGGTAAAAAAAAGAGATAAAGTTAGAAACTGTCCACCGTCCCACCCAGGCAAAATTGCAGAAACAACTCAAACCCCAAAACGACGGGATTGAAGCCATGGCTGTGGTTTCTCAAAGAGTTAGTTTTCAACGAAAAACAAAATTGAAGAGGGCATTCAAATCGTTTTTTCTTCTACAATAAAAGCCCCAACAATATTTTTCTTATCTCGCCTTCTCCGACCGTCAATTACGAGAGCTAGGGTTTCGAATTCTTCAAGATCTAGTGTCTTTGGTTATTGGTAAGACAAATTTAGCACCTATGATGTACTTTCTTTTTTCTCCTTCCGATTCCGACACTGTATTCCGGACACTTTTCCGACATCGGTGTCGACACCTCCCCGGACATGTGTCGCGGGTCGGGTCGTGTCGACACCGACACCAGCCGTCCGAGGGAGTGTCGGAGTAACATAGGCGAGGACAATAACAAGAAGAAGGTTACTTCTCAAGTGAGATTAAACGAACAAATGGCTCAACAAAAAGTCTGCTATTTTTCATCGGACCACATGGATTTCCTGTACATTTCCGGAAAGGGTTAGTAGATTAATTTTCTTCAATTTCAATCTTTTGGATTGCTGAGGCTGATACCTACATAGCAAGAGTCTTTTACGTGACTTCGTGTCAAATGCTTTAACGCCAAATCATGTGGCACACTCTTCACTATATGGGAGCAAGGGGGCAAGCCTAGTGCCGAAGGGGTCTGTGTGCCCTTAGCAAGCACAAGAAAAGCTTCAATTAGAAAGGGGGTTGCCGACAAGAGTGAGGGACGAGGGTTGATTAGGGCGTCTATATGCGTAGCAGACACAAGCAAGCACACGGTAATAGTTTGTATTTGCAAGCGTTTAGAATGGCAAGGGTTGAGGGGGTGGATACAGTCAACAACAAAAAACTTTCATCATCGCCCTCTAAACAACCTTAATTTTAAAGTCACTGGGATTAGGGATTATAAGTCAGTAATATAATAATAGAATCCAAAGACATAAAAACTTAAAGAAAAGTCCTTAAAAGATATGTTACTGGAACTCTTCATTTTACCTCAAGTACCCGTGGTTCCTCGACACTCTGACATGGGTACACACACTTCGACACTTCATTTTCGACTTAAATTATGGACAATTTTCACAATTTCGCCGAGTTGGACACTTGGACATGTACCGATGTTTGACACTAGTACCCGCGTCCAAGTAACATAGCTTAAAAGCATTAAATATGGAAAATACTAGTAAATAAAAGGTTGGTTTCTAACACTCCACGTCCCCGGCACTGTTCTCAACATTTAAAGTCCTAAACTCCTAAATTTTAGACCACAATCATACCGGCAACAATAGAACTCGGACTTCTCTCCAACATGAGTTTAGTGTTGTGGAATGATAGAAAGAAATATTTGGCTAAAGAATTTGATCCGAATAACTTATTTTGGGTTTGAAATATTTGAATTGTCTGGAAAAAACTTATTCCGACAAAACTTATCTATCTTAAATTATTTTGTCTAAGTAAGTCAAAATAAGTTGAAGAGAACATGGACTAAGGGGGAGGAAGTTTGGAGTCATATAGTAACGTTTATGCAGCGCAAACAATACCAACTTGGTTCTTTTACAATAGTCCATTGCACAATGTAATCTATATCACGTCAGATCATTTGTATAACACATATTGGCCATCAAACTCAATTCTAGTTAAACCACATTTTTTTGGAAGATCCATATTTTAATTTCGAATAACAAAACGAAGCATTACCCACAAAGTTATTGTACCAAGGGATCTCAGTACACAAGACAAACCTCAGCCAACACTCATATGGTAAAACAAAACTTTTTTCACATTTTAGCCTGTAACCTTGAAGGATTAAATAATCAAAATCATACCAGCATTTCCCAAGTAATGAGAAATCTCATGATTTCATGAAAGACAAAGAAAAAACCGGGGGTCATAAAATTAAACAATATCATAGTCCATAAATGCTTTGGCAAAAACACATTGCCTTAAGAAGCTGATCTTACAACTAGTAGCATTTATTGTATAGAAGACCTCGCAAGTATCTCGAGTCCATAGTATAGTAAACAGTATAGTAAACACTATCACTATCATAGAAGCATCAAATGGGGTGTGAGTGTGTGACAAGTTATTTCAACAAGTACATATACAAGAATTGTGTATTTTCCTCAAAAGATGTTTAATTTCCTCAAAAGCAACCAAAGAAAATATCAATCAATCGACTTATGAATTTGAACATACCCGCCGCATGGTTTGAACAGCAGTCTCTATGTTATCATTCCGAGGCACATCTTCACCAAAATGATTTTCACAATACTCTTCATCGTCTTCCGGCAACGGTGAGACATTCAAGTCCATTACAGTAATAAATCAACACCAAGCATGAACTGAGAAACAGGCCCGTCCTTGAGCCAGGTCAGGAGGGGCGCCCACCCTGGGCCCAAGTACACACTAATTAGACATACAACACCATCAAAACAAAGCCAATAAATATCCCACAGAATATACTTAACAATTTGAAACCATCACATCAGGCAAAATCCGATCTTCAAATACAAATAAAATAAACAGAAATTCCAAAGAAAAAAAATCGATACAAAATTGAGAAGCGAAGAAAATACATACCAAGAATAGCAGCGGCAGATAAGTATGGGTGGTTGGCAGAGACACCGCCGACTGGAGGTGCTGATACAACTAGAAGATGGTGGTTTTGTCGGAGGAGAGTAGTTAGGGTTCTAAGAGGAGGAAGGAGATGCAGGGAGATGGAGCTAATTGGAGTTCGAAGAAAGAGAATTTTCAAATGGTTATTTTCTCCTTTTTTTTTCAGAAAATAGTCCTAGCACACTAGCACGCAAGGTGTCCTAAGATATTAAAATCAATCAACAAAATAAAATCAGCAAATTAGCAGAGTGACGAAAATACACCTGGTAAAAGAAAATTAGCAAAAACAGTATAACAATTAGCATGCTATAATACGATATATGTGTAATTGTGTATAAGTACAAGAAAAGAAATAGGGAAAAATACAAGCAATGAGATTTGAATCCTAAATGGCTTACAATACCAATATAAACTTATAACTAGATTAGATATCGTACACGCACGACTTTGACAATTTTTTCACAAAATATTTAACTGAATATCTCTCAAACTACTGCATAATTATAAGAGCAAGATTAGCGTTAGTATAAGCTAAGACTTCCACATCATCTTTTTATTAAT
Source organism: Spinacia oleracea (assembly GCF_020520425.1). Classification (NCBI taxonomy): domain Eukaryota; kingdom Viridiplantae; phylum Streptophyta; class Magnoliopsida; order Caryophyllales; family Amaranthaceae; genus Spinacia; species Spinacia oleracea. The sequence goes on from NC_079491.1 coordinate 36,391,554, forward strand.
CAGATTCTTGTCGAGACCCTTTCAAATTTACTTAATTTTTCCACTTCACCCCTCGTACTCATTCAAGACTCCTAAAATAAAAAATAAAAAATAATAATAATTGAGATTGAATTTACAATTTAAACGTCTTAAGTAGAGTCTTGGAATTCCAAGACTCTTGCTCAGACTTTTGTCATACTCTTCTACTTAAATGGGAGGTCTTAAGTTAATACTCATTAAGACTATTGCTCAGACTATTGCTCAGACCGGCGCTAATCTTGCTCTAACATTTTTAACATACTCGTTTAAATTTATTCATATAATATGCATATTTAAAATGCTAATATGGTAATTTGATCAAAATATTGAGTGATATATTTTCTATTATTAATATAGCGATTAGTCTAAAATATTACTAACTTAGAACAATTATTATTACGTCGTAGCTATTATTGTCATAATTTATAAACTTAATTTTGTTTCCATACATAAATAGTTAATAAAAAAAGGTAGAGAATAAAAATAAATAGATACACTTTTTTGGGAAAGTGGTTTTGGCGAGAAAAAATCGCACCAGGAATTGACACGTGTCATTCCTGGTGTCTCTTTTAGTATATAGTAATAGATGGTAGGCTTTGGAATATTTCCTATATAGAGAGAGAGAGTTTAGCCCGTGTGATGCAAGGATTCTATTAAATTGTTAACTTCAAATAAAACTCTTATATATATACCAACTGCTATATAGATTAGATTAGTGTTTGATTTTGGATTGAATTTCATTTTAGATTTTTTTTTTTTAGGAAATTCTCAATGGTAACCCTATCTTATTGCTCTTTCTCAATGGTAACCAATTTTTTTTAAAATTATCAAGGGTGATCTCGAGTTTTTGAATTTTATCAAACGTAACATTAATGTGAGTTTCTAATTTAAATTCCTGTTAAAATGAACTTTTAATAACCACGCTCAACTTATCCTACCTTTTTCCATTATAATACCTTTATTATACTAATTTTATCAAATTAGTATAGTACCCGTGCGATGCACGGTTTATAAGTATTTAAATTTATATAAAATATGGTAAACAGTTATCATCAAATAGAGTTTGTACTTTGTAGATATTATCCAAATTAAAATTAATGATGGCTAAATTTGTTATTGTTTATTCGGTGACTTATTAAACAATTAAAACAATTAAAAGAAATAAGGGTACATAGATAAAAAAATAAATTCCATTCTCATTCACCACTTGTGTCAAGCATAAAGTTATCTCATCCACCCTTAACTTCGATAGTAAGACCCACCTAATACTCGCACGATCGTCTCATCAATCTCATTACCCGATCACATAACACCTACCTACACCATATACTTTATTCAGTTAGAGATGACTTTGCGGCGGGGTGAAGCCTGCACACAGCACACACGTACCCACCTATAATTCTCATCCCCATCTTCTCCATCCACGATAGAGATGATACCTACTCCTCCCAGTCCCTGTCTTGAGAGGTACAAAATAAAATGCATCCTCTCTTCATCACCCTCCCGTATCCAGACCCGCCTGAAACCCACCCTAGACTCAACTTTTTTCTTGTAAGAGAGTTTGAATTTTAAAACTCTATTAAGGGGTCTCTAGCAATTCGTTTGTCTGATTAGAGTAATTGAGTAAATAAAAAAACATTATAATATATAAGTTAGTAGTATTTTTTTTATATATTCATAATCAAGTATATGTAGGATTACCTATGTGTGCGGGTCCAATCTAATTAAATTCATCCTCGTCCCGTCACCCGCAAAAAATACAAATTTTAAACCCATCAATTACAAAACTTTCCTCCATCCCCGCCCACTTAGGGAGGATGCACAGGGAGATCTCCCAGAAAATCTCCCCCTTAAACTTTCAACTAACTTTTTTTTGCTTTCAACTAACTTCTAAAATCTTGACATAAGTTTATTACGAAGTATTAAAATTGATTGTATTAGCTATAATATTGATAGAAAAAAATATTTTAAAGTAACATACATAATTATGAGTGAGTATTCTCAAATCCAATCAATTCAAACTCGCCCCCACCAAAGTGGGTACATGTTATCCTTATACCCGTCCACCAACAAAAAATTAATCTCTACATGTTAGTCAACATTAGTCAATCATCTACGTTTATATTTGTTGTCAGCCCAATCTAAAATACAAACTCGCCCTAACATCAAATGTGATACACCATTTACATATATAAATTTAATATTGCAATCATTTACATTAATATATAAAAAATATTTAGTTGTTGCAAACATATTAATAATAAGGAAACTTAATCATAGACCTGATGATTTCGGAAATAGTTAATTACAATATATTATTCAAAATTTCAACTCATATGTCTTTAGGACTTCAATAATATGAGCGAATAAATTATTATCCGTGCCCCGTATAAAAATATTACAATAATGAGAATGTAGCCAAAGTTCTTTTTGATATTTAAGATTAAGATAGGCTACTGGTTAGGGCCCAACATAAAAAAAGTACATGGTTAGGGGTCTCATTTTGTTAGTTAACATTGGGCATATAGTAATTTGTTTTTCCACCCTTATTCATATTTTATTGATTTTCTAATTTATTTGTATTCTAATTAGGTTAAATTGTTTTTTACCATCTAAAAAAATTGATAAACTATTTTTTAGCACCTAAAAAAAGTAAAACTTGTTTTTTACCACCTAAAAGTAAAAACAATTGTCTTAAGTTTACCATCTCTTAACTACAAGATGGACGAAAACTTTATGTGAATTAATAGGAAGCAAGGGAAAATGGTGGCTTATCTACATGAAAATCGTGGGAGAAGAGAAGGAAATAAAAAATATAGTGGTTGAAATGGGTTCATATAATGTTTTCGTCCATCTTTCCGGGTAAGAGGTGTTAAAAAAACAATTTTTAATTTATTTTTAGGTGGTAAAAAATAATTTTTATTTTTTAGGTTGTAAAAAACAATTTGTCAATTTTTTTAGGTGGTAAAAAATAATTTATCCTTCTGATTATGTAAGTACAAATCTGTATACTACTCTTACATTTTTAAAAATATCCTACTATGTACTCCTTATATGGATTAATTTTTTTGTAAAGTTATAATCCTATATTGGTTATATGCGTTACCAAAATATATAAAATATAATTTACAAAATATTCCCATTTGTAGAATGTAATCTGTTTTTTAGGAAAATAAAATCAAATATTTTATGAGGTGAAAGTTAACAAAATAAATTTAGGATCAAATATTTTACTTCCTCCATTTTTTTTTATAATTGCACCAACTTAGGTTTAATCACTATTCACATATTCTTATATAGTTAGTTTATGTGATTTATATGTAAAGAAAAATATATTCATGTGGAATCTTGTTAGATTCGTCTCGAAATATACTTTCAAATTATCAAAATTTTATAATTTTTTCAAATGTATAATCAGAGATATTAATGGTTAAAATAGTGCATTGGCAAGCGTCAAATCTAAGATGGTGCAATTAAAAAAAATGGAGAAAGTATTTGTTATAATTTTTTGTATATCTATAAGAGAGGCAAGTTAGAGAACGTCATTTGTCTGTTCTTTTTCTCTTTTAGTATAATATGTAGATAGCTAGAACTATATTAGAATAGGGTTATAGTTTGAAACGCTGCGTATACTTTGTATTGGCTGCACAGTTGTGCTCCAATCCGTTAATTACTTATGGGCTGTGTATTTTATTAAACAATCTAATACGAAGTATTAGTTTTCTCAAATCAGTTAATATGGCCATTTATGTATTTTATATATTCTAAAAAGAACACACACCGTGGGCAATATTCTCAGCCTTTTTTGTTGCAATGTTAACATAAATTGCGTGATATTACTGGGTTGTGAAAGATTAATTGCTTTAATTTTTTTAAAACTTAATTGTTTTGTATTACGAGATTAGTTGCTTTACTTTATGAGATGGGCAATATTCGTAGCCTTTTTTATTTGGAATGTGAACATAAATTGCCTGATATTACTGGATTGTGAAAGATTAGTTGCTTTATTTTAAAAAAAAAAATTAATTATTTTATATTAAAAGAGAGGCCAATCAATGAGTGACATTTGTCATCACCACATTGATTTCCTCTCTTTTAGTATATTATATATATAGATAGATAGATGCTATTTTCTCTTATTAATTTGTCATCCAAAAGCTATCAAATTTCAAGCAAAAAGACGATTCAAGTTGTCAGTCTTCTTTTGGGGAAAAAAAAAATCATAGTATTACATCAATACACCTAAAGCATGAGGAATTGATGTTCTCAAAGGCAAGCAAGACAGATTAAAAAGACATAAAATAAAATTTTATTTAAAAAAAAAAAAAAAGGTTACAAGCTCTCAATGGTTCTTAATGATATAAACAAAAATATGAGAATTGGTTAATCGGGACTTTCCACTGCCACGAAAAAACGACTATTCTGTTGGGGGAAACCCACCATCAAAAACTTCCTCCGCCAAAAATCTAGAGTACTGCTCTAGTTGGTCATCAAACAAGAAACATGTCTAGTACACAGGAAACGAAACCCAGATGTCACTACGAATTCAGGGAACTGATCAGCAATAACTAGTATGCTATAGTGTTTGCAGCAGCTTCTAGTAATCTCTTTGCTTCTGTATCTGGTTCAGCTAGTTCAGCTGGAATCTGTCAAGTAAGATAACAAGAATATCAGCGCTTCACATCAAATGAAAGACATACTCAAAGTAAAATCAATCATTTAACTGCAACTTACTTTGTCAAAGATGTTTTTCTTAATAGGAGAAGCCCCATGTGCCAACAGCAACCTTATAACATCCAGATGTTCACCTCGTGCTGCATGGTGAAGAGGCTGCAGAATTCAAAGGGCGGTTAAAAAGTGTTATAAGATTTGTTAAGAATCTGATCTGTTTGAAATGAAGTGTTAACAGTTAACACAGTAGATGTACCTCTTCATACACCTAAACAATACTCCGTAACAGAGGATCAAAGAAAAGCAAAAGGCTTACAAGTATTATTCAGTGTTACTTACAGTGTCACCTTCAACATCAATTGTTTCAAGCATTCTTCTCAAACATTCTGAATCAGAGGCCCTGCTAATGAGAAGTTGGACTATCTCAGTATATCCTGCGATCAAGTTCAAGAAATTATGACACATGATTACATGAATAGTAAAGATTAATAAAAGATGCATTTCTTGCCAATCAAATTCAAATTGAGTGTTTCGGACTCACCCCCTGCACAAGCATCATGCAGAGGAAGTGCTCCATCTTCATCTTTGGCCTCCACGGAAGCTCCTCTTTCCAAAAGGAGCTGAGCAAGTGCAACAAAAATGCATAAGCAATGAACTAACAATATTAGGTTCGGAGAAGAAAAAAAAACCCAGTAATAATAAGCAACCTGAACACAGGCCAAATGTCCATACAGACAGGTAAGGTGGAGAGCAGTATCCCCGTCTTCGACTGGCTCGTCAATGTTGCCATCCAAGTTATCTATACATCCATCACATAGAGGAAAAGATCAATATGAATAGCACTCACATTATCCAGCAAGAACTCTCTTGATGACATGAAAATATCGTCAACATACCTTCAATTTCCAATTACAGATAAAAGGTGCCAAAGAATCAAATTAGCATTACAGACAAACATATAAACCCAACTGCCTTGAAGATGATATAAATATCAAAAACATGGTATGGTTATGATTCTTTCTTTCCCCCACTCTTCCGATTTCAAACCCATAGCTTCGCAAAAAGAGTTCTTAGAGTTTCTAAGTAAAAGAGCAAAACTCACAACATACTCAAAAAGTAAATTATAATCCAGCCATGATATTTAGAACTATCTCCGTTTAGTACTTGTAACATTCAGGGTCCTTTTGTTCATCATAAAAAAACAAAGAAAAACTATAATAGCAAACTACAAAGACAACAAGTATTAAAACTTACATTTTAATCACTTAATACGTAATCAGTCTATTTATTAGAGGGAAGAAACACTCACACTTGATTTATATCACAAGTCAAAAGAAGGTTTCGGAAAATAAAAACATATACACATTGATACGTGACATTTATGTCACTCCTATAAGTAGTTTTTAGTTATTTTTCTACGTCTTTTCCTATACTTTTACCTATTTTTATCTATTTTAACCTTAATTTCTTATTTTTATATAATTTTTTGTAATTTAATTAGCATAATTAGTGGATTTTGCTAGTTATTAGGTCTTAATTTCGTAGTTTATTTATTTTATTTGTTTTAATAGTTTCATACGGAGTAGGTTTTAATTTAGTTTTTGTAATTAATTTTCTATTTCAATTTCTTTTAGCTTCTCGTTTTTATTATTTCTCTTCGCTTTATTTGCTTTTATTTTTTTATTTTTTTATTTTTTATATTTTCGATTCTTCCCTCGTCTTTATTCTAATTGTGTAGGTGAATGTGTTTTTAGTCCCGAGACACGAGGCCAAGCCAATCGCATTATACATGGTCAACAAAAGTTAACTCCGACTTTCAGAATCACAAAACAAGAAATGAGGCTTATCATACACCACACCATCTGCACCAGCTCCAACAAGCTTCCGTACTCCACTTCTACCCGCTGCAACCCCGTTTAGCCAGCCACCTAAACAGCCACGCAATTGCAACATCCCAGCCACTCCGCAAATAGCCACTAAAACCGCAACCAACATTACTGCCCTGCGCCTCCAACATTACCGAACAACATCAGCTCGCCAACACCATGGAAGCCACCTTCTCACCTCCACCACAACAAGCCCAAAATCGCAGCCAAGAACAGCCCAAATACAGAGAAAAACAGAGTAATTCGGTTTGGTCCAACCCAAATTTTGAGTTCGACTACAGAAGTTTCTCCAAATTTGAGGATTTGAGGTCCGATCGAACGTCCCTTGAGTTTGATCAAACATTTGTGCGGTTGATTCTGGTATGTAATTAATGAAATTCGACGGCTGCGATTTGATGACGGTGAGCTGCCATTTAGGTCGTGCAATTGAAGTAGAGAAAGATGATGATGGAGATCAGACGGCCATGATTATGACTGATTGAAGATCGGCGATGTTGATGATTGATGGCGGACAATTATGATGGAGATGATGATGGTGAGAAAGGGGTGCAACGAGGAAGAAGGAAAGGCACAAGGGGGGTCTCATTGTTGGATTTTCGGGGGTTTTATATTCACTTTTCTTTTTCCTTTTTTTAAAAAAAAATCGCCGCTTTTTATTACTTCATTTTATTTTATTTTGAGCTCATTCTTTTTTTAGTACTATAAATACACTCCTACTCTCATTTTTGTATGGGGCGCAATCAATTTCTAGGGTTTAAGGTTTTAGTTAGTTTAGAGAGAGAAACTAAGAAAATTCAAAGAGTGATTGGGGATTTTGATGTTCAAGGGTGACACTTGTATTGAAGTTTCCATAATCGATTAATGAGCATTTATTACTCTATCTCTCCTCATTTATTGCTTTAACTGGTTTAATTATTTTTGCTTAGTTTAATGATTTATGTTTTAAATTAGTTGTTTTAATCTTTATATTAGCTGTTATATTGGTTAGTTTCATGTTCTTTGTTGTTAATTTCTGTAAATTTCCTATTTTTATGTTGATGGGTGTATTGTTTAGGGTTTGGGTGAAAATCTAACCACTACTGATTTAGGTGCTTAAGGTTGATTTTAGGGAGTTAACTTGATTAAATTATTAGTTGATTACTTGATTGATGGCTTAGTCAAAGTCGTTGCATTCAATTTGATCATTTGGGTGGTGATTGACTCTTTGGTGTGGATTTTACTTGACAAACATGAGAGTGAATGTTACGTACTTACTTACGTAGATTCCATTGGTTGGCTAGTGCTTAATTTCACTTGATTGCATGATTTTGTGTGCAAGAGTAACTTGATTATGTGATTGGGGTAGGTCTTGGATTGTCGAAAGAATGTGAAGATGGTTATTTGTCAACTTGCCTCGATTAACTAGTTTTCTTGTTTTAACCTTTGATTTCACTTGCTTACACCTATTTCATGATTGCTTGGTGTTAAATTCCAAACATTAATCTTGATTATCTTGATTTATAATTTAATTTATTTTAGTCACTAGTTATTAGTTGACTTTCCCGAACCCTCTTCGACCTAGCTTATCGTTTGATTAACATAAAGACATAAACTAGTGTGTCCTTGTGGAAGAATAAACCTTGCTATTATATTTGGAATAGTGGTTAGTTAGGTTTTGTTTGATTAGGAGAGGTTAGTAACGACCTAGTTTTCCCCATATCACACATAGGGGTGCTTATGAGCTCCCCGAACTCGCGAGCTACTCGAACCCGACTCGGTCAAAGCTCGGTCAAAACTCGACTCGAATCAACTGTTACGGTCGTTATTCGATTCAAAGAATCTCCGGCTAAGTTCACGAGTTGGAGATAAGCGGACTCGAACCGCTGACATCCGCCACAGGGTAAACCACCGTCTCTCAGGCCGTCCGCCCTGCACCCACCCCCCTAGTATATGCTTCAACAGGAATCGCACAAGGGGAGATTGATACAATCGAAACCTCTGGTAAAATGCCTCGTCACCCCAAAATGAATGAAAGGGGTGATCTCGTAGTTCTTGGTCTGTGAAGATGCGTTGTTAGGTGCTGTAAAGACGGTTTTCAGTGCTGGTTATCCAATTACAGAAGCGACCCACACTAGTGGAAGAATAAACCTTGCTATTATATTTGGAATAGTGGTTAGTTAGGTTTTGTTTGATTAGGAGAGGTTAGTAACGACCTAGTTTTCCCCATATCACACATAGGGGTGCTTATGAGCTCCCCGAACTCGCGAGCTACTCGAACCCGACTCGGTCAAAGCTCGGTCAAAACTCGACTCGAATCAACTCGACTCGAGCTCGAGATCGACTCGAAAATTTAACGAGTCGAGTCGAGCAACTTGATACTCGACTCGAAAAGCTCGAGAAGCTCGAATTATATATACATAATAAAAACTGTTATAAAAATATAAATATTTTATTTTATCATTTTTATTCATCATTTTATGTTTTTTAATTCTTTAATAAAAATATTTTTTTTCTTCCTAAAATGGATGAATAAGTTATTAAGGACAAAAAAAAAATCTAATTCGTCCATATGGATTACACTATTTGGCAGTCAAAATTTCTTCTACCGTTACTCCAACGTTGGTACATAAATAAGGGAGGAAAGAAGGAAATAAGTATATTCATTTTGTCCCACATGGGTAAATAAGTGAGGGAGGAAAGAAGAAAGTGTTATATTAACTTTGTCCCACATTGGTAAATAAGTGAGGGAGGAAAGGGGAAAAGGGTTATAAGTATTACTTTTGAGTATGAAAGTGTACAAATCACTTCCATTGGGCTTTCATTTGGGCTAATGGATATATTGATTTGGGGTATAAACTTACTTTTTATAAGATTTAAATTTGATTTAAGTCGAATTTAAGCTCAATTTTGGGTTTTCAAGTCGATTACGAGTTGAGTTTTAGCTCGAGTGCTTGTGTTTTCGAGCCGAGTTCGAGCTTGAGTTTAGTTTTGGAGCTCGGCTTTGAGTTTTCGAGCTGATTTCGAGCCGATTTCGAGTCGAGGTCGAGCTCGGGTTTAGTTTTCGAGTTCGAGTCGAGTTTGAAAATTTTAGGCTCGCGAGTTTTCGAGTCGAGTCGAGTTTGACTATGAGTTTTCGAGTTCGAGTCGAGCTTAGCCAAACTCGAGCTCGACTCGGCTCATTAGCATCCCTAATTCACACATACTAGAAGACATTGCTAGAGGTTTGCAAAAGAAGAAACATGCAATAGTGAAAAACTTCAATTTCAGTAATTTTATCAACCTTGGCAGGGACAATATTATCAGAGTTTTAATCTTGATCACCAGTATACAAAGAACGTGGTTTGTATTTCTTAGAAAAGAAAGAAAAAAGAAAGTGATGTCTCTTGGTTCCCTTTTGTTACTGCACATGATGCAAACGAATTATGTATACTCCCCGTAATCAAATTTACTTATTCAGCTTTAACAAATTGTTACATACAGAATATCTCCAGAGTGACAAAGAACAACAGTCTAATTTTAGCAAAATGACTATTATAATTACTATTTCTGTTATTAGAACCTTTTTTAGGGGAACTGTTGTTTTAACTTCATTGAAGACCTACCCACTTATCCCGCAAAATACACTGAAAAAACCTAAAATTCTTTTGTAAAGCAATCAGATTTCTGCAATTTCCCTATTTTTTATGTAATTACTTAAAATGTAGTTGGACTACTCTCAAATTTTCATAATTTTTTTTTTCTACCGACAGAAGATTAAACATATTAATGGTAGAAAAGTTGTGCGTTAATTAGCTTGAAATCAAGGTGTCACAACTAAGCTAACGTTAAATACATATCCAGAAAGTAAGTCTCAGGTCAATAACAAATACAAATATGAACTGAATTCCAGTTAGCAAATGCTGCAAAGCTCGGATAATCGCAAATAAACCCAAATGAAGCATATAATTGAAAAAAGAGAAACAACACAAATATGATTACTATTTCAGAAATTCTCCTTGAATCAATACAATCTTGACAAATTAAACTTTCAAATTTTTTATACAGGACAAAAGATTAAAAGCGGGAACATAAACCCTAGAGAGAGATAATTGAAACTGAAAGAGCGAAAATAAAAGAAAGAAGAAGAGGAGACAGAGAGAGAGAGAGAGAGAGAGAGAGAGTTAGTACCGAGAGCGAGGCGGAGGGCAGGGAGGTCGCCGGACTGAGAGACGGCGGCGAGTTGGCGGAGGTGGGGAGGAGTGTCGTCGAATTGAGCGTCAACGACAAGACCATCTTCTTCGAAGAGGCCTTCTTCAACGTCGTTGTCCTCGTCTTCCCGCATCCCATTTCTTCGCCCTGGAACTGCCATCTCTGATATTTTCTCTCTCTCTCCAAAACTTTTACAGTGGCTGCTTCGAACTTATTATGGAGTTTTTAGTTTTAACATAGTACCCGAAAAATCATACGGGGTTTGGACCGGGCTTGAGTAGCAGAGTAGCGCAGCAAATGAAAAGTCAAGCCCATTATAAAGACCTCGTCCGGTATCAATTCCAGGTTTAAGTTTTTGGTTTTATAAAGATCAAAAACTGATTTTAATTTTAATTTACAATATTTTCAAAACTAAGGCCTCGTTCGATATCAATTCCAGTTTTAAAGTTTTGGTTTTATAAAATCAAAACTGATTTTAGTTTTGATTTTCAATTTTTTCAAAACTAAAATAAAACTAATTTGATTTTAGTATTAATTATGCTTGTCAGCTAGTCACTTTGTATTGATGCTCAGTTGCACCCTCCCTTCACCTTTGTACCCATTTTCTTTAGTAATTGGGAAATCTTCATCTCTCCTCAACCGACACTCCTCTCTCTCTCCTTCCACTTTCGAACTCTCTCTCCACTGCACGGCACCGATGTCGCCCCATCGCCGACGATCTTCGTTGATATTCTCTCGCCAACGATATTGATCAGGTTGTTGTTATTTGTTGGTGATATCATTGCCTCTTTTCCTCTACTGTCTCTCTTCTTTCTCTCATCCTTATGTTGTGCCGCCGTCGACGGTGGTCGTGGGACTGATGACCACCTATCTATACTTTTAGCAATTGGTAATTTAATTATTTCAACTCTTTCTTTTGATTTAATTGGATTAATCATTTAAAAGTCCCAAACCCCAACTTATGGATTTCCTCTCTCCTTTGTGGTGGACTGCTGGTGTGTCACCCTCCTCCGTCACCGGAGTTGTTACTGTGGCGAATGGCGATGTCTCTCTTGCTCGTTGATGTTGTTGGTACTTGGTAGTGTTGGAATTTAAAGATGGAAAAGCGCTCAAAACCTGCCTGCCAGGTTTTGGAAAACCGGCAGGTTTCTCAAAACCTGCCTGCCAGGTTTTCCGAAACCGGCAGGTTTCGAGTGTAAGTTGAAAATCGGACTTAAAAGGCATTTTTTGAAGTGAACCGAAAACCGGCCGGTTTTGGAAAACCGGCAGGTTTCGAGATCGGTTCTTGGTGTTGTCCGTTTTTGATCTTCTCTTTGGATTCCTCCTTTATGATAACCTTTTAAGTATTATTTATGGACAATTATCATTCTGATTATGGTGATTAAGTTGGTCCATTATTTCTCTTGATTATGGGGGTTATCAACTCTTCATTATCATGGGTTTATGGTTGATTAATATCATTGAATTCCTTTGAAACCTTTGATTTCTTTGGATTGTTTTGTCTCCTCCACACATCCTATAAGTACTCTTCATTTTCTGAGTTGTTGGTACACACATATATTGATCTCTTCCTCTCCTCCTCCTTTCCCTTTTGTTTTGGATGGAAGAATTTTGGTTCATGATTAAGTCATGAATATTTGTATCTCTTCAAACCTTTTCCTTCGTATTCTTTTGGGCATAAGTTTATGTGGCTCCATCTCATCACCCAAAAGTGCCTTTGTGTGTTGAGAGTTGTGTAAACCTTAGGGAACGCATCGGTGGATACAATTGTGCACCCCGGTTGCACCGAATCTCGTTTTCAAGGCAGTGGTTTGGTTACCACGGCGCAACGATTTCCTAAACTCGTTCTTATTCTTATTCTAGTATTTGCCTTGAAAACCCAATTATTACAACAATTTGAAAACGAGATATATTTCAATGGCTAAATACTTCTTATGATTTTTGAGGAAATTTATATTTGTGAGTTTGAGTGAAAGATAAAGGGAATTTAGAGGGTTTCCAAAGATGTTTTTCATTCACGTTTTTCTGGGAGAAGTCTCAAAGATTGATCCGGATCGAGGGTCATCCGTGGTCCGATTGTCCTGAAATTTTGACACAATATCCGGGACATCTTGGGCTTGATTTTCAACGGTCGGATTGTCATTGGATGATCGCGATCGTCAGTTTCAACTTCAACAACGAACCTGATTTTTCTGGATACGGAAAGTCAAAAGTAACGTCTTGGAAGAAGATGATTGATGAATGGTGGTCATGATATCGTGATGGAGGATTGATTGAAGATTTTGGAATGTCTTACAATACACATACTTGATTTAATATCAAGGGAGGTTCATTCTAAACTACTTCTTTTAATAAGATATTATTCTAACATGTTCATTTCTAATAGTCATTTCAACAAATTATATTTTGTGAAGATGACAATATTAAAATTGATTTTTATATTGTCAAATGATGTTTGTTGGAATGATTACTAGAAAGTAGAGTATTTGAATTATTTATGATGTATGAACATGTTATTGCACTCTACAGTTTACTTTGGTTTCATGCATGTTTAATTTCATGAGGAGACCTTAGTTTTATTAAAGTTATGTTTTTAGTCTTTCAAAGACTAATGTGAATTATTTGTGCATTGTCATATTTTCCTTGGTAGAGGAATTTTGGGCTTGTGACTTTGTGTACTTGCTTTACTAAGGGTATTTAATAAGTAGTTTTATTCTAATAGTGATTAGATTATTAGCCTTGTACGTTGTCATTTCAAGCGCTAACTTGTCATAGTAATATTGGTGTATACGTATGATTCCAAGTTCTTGTTTATCACCATGAATATTGGGTATGTAACTTCATAATCAATGGTTTCTTATGCATTGTTGGAAATATGCATATTTAATTCCTTGGAGTTTTTTGTGTACCCATTGGAGCAAGTTATCATAAGCTTGTGATGACCCCCTAGAACATAAGTGTTTGAGTTTGTGGAAGCAAACTATGTTAACCCTTTTCCTTGGAATATGTTGAGTGAGTTTTTACGTATAATATTTTCCTTGGATGCATACCTGATTATTCGAGTCACTACACTTTTGGGAATTTGACCATTAATCTTGTCATGATTGGTATGGTGTTGTTTAATGAATTTTCTATGGTTGAGACTAAATAGCCTTTTTATTTGTGTTGGTGTTGGAATTTCATTAAAGTTGGCCAAAAGTTTTGAGACTTGAGTTTTAAGGGTTTATTGATCTTAAAATGGTTTTATGGGAATTGTTGAGTACATAATTTTATTATGGCATTTCTCATAGTTTAACCTTGTTGAGTGATCATTTTATGATCTTAATTTTTGGGCTTATTATTTCCATGTGGGGGTTGTTTTTGAATGCTCATGTATTTTTGAGAGTTTCTCTTGGGAAACCTTTAGACCCCGGTGTTTTTTGGAAAGTGGTTGTGAGTCCAAATATTCGAGATTCGAAATTTTTAGGTGTCATGTAAAAGAGACTTTTAAGTCCACTATATGGGAAGTGCCTAATATTTCAATGTTGGACTTGTTTTCTTGGTCCTTGTATTATTTGAGTGTACTCTTTTTATTATGCATGTAATTCCATGACTTCTTGGGATGTTCATCTTATTGATGAGTTTTGGTATGTACTTTTTTGAGTATTCTCATTTTAACGGTAATTCTTCTTTTAGCATGTTTGTGCATGATGCAATTAATTGTTTGGCTATGCATGTTGGGTTTAAAGTGTCTCTTGCTTGATTGTTCTATTTTCTTCTAATTCTTTTGTTAGTAGTGAACAAGTTGAATTTAGAAGAGACTTGAAGTCAGAGTTTTCAAGGCATGAGAATTGCCCGTTATGCTAAAGGACGTTTTTATGTATGCCTTGAATTTGTGTTGTGTTTTCAATTCCTATGAGTAAGACCTTAATTCCGTGATTTGTCAATGGAGACTTTTTGTCGTTAACCTTTGAGGGGAAGCTTTTGGGAGTAAGTTAAGCTTACTTGTGAGTTTCGCAACCTACCTAAGGAATATGAATATCTAGATGTTTTCTTGAAAGGGTTTGATGACTATTCACCGGATGGTTATTAGGAGTTTCAAGGCTATACTTGAATTGGGAGAACCTTATCAACGTAAGGGAGTGAGATTTTCTTATTCTTATTATTTTGGGAACAAGTTTTATATCACTTAGATTTTTGAGCAGTTTAATTTTCATTCCTATATTGCATGCTCTTTTATCATAGGTATGTAAAGTGATTGTTCTAAGTGGTAAAACCATGAGTGATGAGTTCCCATGCTTGAGGATAAGAATTATGTGTTTATGGAATTCATTATGTGTGTTGGAGTTATCACCATTGTAATGGTACATGTACCTTATCGATATCTTGATGCATATTGATTGTGTAGAATTTGAATTCTCATAGTTGTTTAGATTAATAACTTGGGTGGAGAATTTCAATTCTTATTTTTCCAAGGTGATAATTATGTGTGGTTATTTTACTCGATATGTGGATGATGTGCTCAAGTTATATTTACATCACATGTTGAATATTGAGTTTTAAACCTTCATTGAATTCTATGTCTTCTCCCTTGAAAGTTGAAAGTGTTATTTAAGTAAATGGTTTTGAGTAATATATGAAAACAAATGTTTGGTTTTCATAGTAAGTCATTTTCTTAATTTTTGAGAAGATTTGTGGAAATATAAAATCATATCATTTGTGGGTATGTGTGGAATGTAATTTTTAGCTTCAACCTTTAAAAGGACCTAAAACATGATTTAGGTTGTGGACGCTAGTATATTTTCCGCTATGATAATGATATGTATTGTTGGTATTTTGACATAGCTATTATTTGTGAATTTACTGTGAAATAATTGAGTTGTTTTTAATTTCACAAATTTTTAGTGAACGAGGGTTTGCTTCATTTTAAAGGTATCATGGATAAGGTCGAATGGTATTTATTTGCTATGTTTTCAAAGTATGTCGCTTTGAAGTTTTCGATGCAAATTATAGAAGTTTAATATTGATGAAGTACTTTCACTAAAGTGGCTATGTTGATTTGAGGATCATACTTTATGAAGAACTTTTTGTAAAATTGAGTTTTACAAAATTGTCCCATCAAATTTAATTGGTGTTAGTTGAACCAAGAACAAAGCATCTTATAATTTCTTTACCATGTGTGCTTTTGAGTGAGCATATACCATTTAAATGTCCTTGCTTATGGTTATACTTTCTAACGGAAAATCTTAATGCAAGGTACGCTATGCACTATGGTACGAAGATTGAATTGGGACATGTAATGATCCTTGATGGTTGAAATGTCGAGGGGGATAGGCTTCATGCCCATTTGAGTAAAGTAATAAGCATTACTTGCTTATCCCTATGGCATGTGTTGTAATGCTTGAATGAGGTTGAGTCTTTGAACTCTTAATGGTAGAGTGCTAGTTGAGATGCACTTTAAAGAGAACCACCGCTTGTATGAGGGTTGAGTTGTATAAACTCTTAATGAATCTAACATATTGAAATGGACGCATTCAACTTGTGGATTCACCAACCAAATTATTTGAGAGGTTGAACATTATATTATGTTCTTAATGAATCTATGGTCTTGTGGGTGTTAATATAGTTGCGAGGTAGCTCTTGATGGTTCACTAAAAGTGAACATAATTTAACCCTATTGACTAAGTGCTATTTTGAGAAGCACTTGAGGATTCACCTACGTGGTTGTGAAGACTCGCCATCTTCTATGGAAACTTGGGCAGTTTCCTAGAGCTTCCATGAGAACTAAGGTAAACGCATGGCTTAAAACGCGTACACTTTGCGGAGTCCACATAATCTTTGGAGTGAGGTATGTGTTGTGGGGGCGTGACTTAAATCTTAGAGTTTCAAGGTTAGTCACTCTTTGATCAAGGACTTAAGGGTTTCAAGGTTCGTCCACCCTTGGGTTTATAAGTCATAATTCACTTCACTAAGCATTTGGTTTCAATTTACTTTATGTAACACCAAGTGTTATGTATTAAGCTCCTCTTATGCCCAATATCTTCCTCTTTCATTTGGTATCTTTTCTCATCTTTAGTGGGGGATTGTTGGAATTTAAAGATGGAAAAGCGCTCAAAACCTGCCTGCCAGGTTTTGGAAAACCGGCAGGTTTCTCAAAACCTGCCTGCCAGGTTTTCCGAAACCGGCAGGTTTCGAGTGTAAGTTGAAAATCGGACTTAAAAGGCATTTTTTGAAGTGAACCGAAAACCGGCCGGTTTTGGAAAACCGGCAGGTTTCGAGATCGGTTCTTGGTGTTGTCCGTTTTTGATCTTCTCTTTGGATTCCTCCTTTATGATAACCTTTTAAGTATTATTTATGGACAATTATCATTCTGATTATGGTGATTAAGTTGGTCCATTATTTCTCTTGATTATGGGGGTTATCAACTCTTCATTATCATGGGTTTATGGTTGATTAATATCATTGAATTCCTTTGAAACCTTTGATTTCTTTGGATTGTTTTGTCTCCTCCACACATCCTATAAGTACTCTTCATTTTCTGAGTTGTTGGTACACACATATATTGATCTCTTCCTCTCCTCCTCCTTTCCCTTTTGTTTTGGATGGAAGAATTTTGGTTCATGATTAAGTCATGAATATTTGTATCTCTTCAAACCTTTTCCTTCGTATTCTTTTGGGCATAAGTTTATGTGGCTCCATCTCATCACCCAAAAGTGCCTTTGTGTGTTGAGAGTTGTGTAAACCTTAGGGAACGCATCGGTGGATACAATTGTGCACCCCGGTTGCACCGAATCTCGTTTTCAAGGCAGTGGTTTGGTTACCACGGCGCAACGATTTCCTAAACTCGTTCTTATTCTTATTCTAGTATTTGCCTTGAAAACCCAATTATTACAACAGGTAGTGTTTGGAATTATCAACAATGAAAAATCATGAGAGAGAAAATTTATGGAAGAAGGAAGAAGAAGGAAGAAGAAAGTCCGAAACAACAAGAAAGGGGGGACGAGAGAGGAAGAGGAGAGAGAGTGACTAAGACATAACAAAAAATACTTTTAAAAAAAATCAAAATCTTGAAACCACTAAAACTAGTTTTCATATTTACGTTTATTTTTTAAGAAAACTAGGAAGAATTGAAGTTGTATTTTCAACCGATTTATTCAAACAGTTGTGTTTCGATTTTCAAGAACAAGAACGAAAAAAACAAAACGGCAACATTTCCGAACAAACCCTAATATTTTTGAGATAAATTTCTAAGAAATACTGTGAGAATTCTAAGGTGATCCTATCGAGGACCACCTTAGTGTTTTTTATTTTATCTTTTTTTCTATTACTAAAAATTCTTTTTCTTATTTGTTAAATGATTTGTAATATTTGTAAATAATTTCCTAAATCCATATACTTCTGTAAAAAAAATAATTTCCCAAAATTTAAAAACACTAATTAAGTTAATTTTATATAAAAAAAAAACACAAAACCCACCCGCCAGCCCCGGAACACCACCTCTACCGCCGCCAACCGAAAATTTTGGTGTTTGCGTGAGGGCGGGCGGGTGATTTGTTATCCGACAAGGAGTAATTAGTACGTAAGTAATAATTAATAATTAATCATTCGAGTTGACGTTCGAATGCGTGACTTGGGTACATAACTTGGATCTCGAGTATAAGATAAAAACGAGGGGAGAATCAACTCAAGTAATTAGAATCTTACGGCATAAATTATTGTCGGTTTTCTGTTATGAAACAATTCTGTTTATTAAGATTAAATTACGTAGGCGATAATAGTTAATGTGATTTCGGTGTCAGTTATGGTGAAAGAGCTGGGAACTATTTCATGATTAACTAGCTTTTGAGCCCGTTCAAAGAACGGGCGGTTGTATAGTGGTTATTTAGTGTATTTTTTTAAGTTCTAATTTTATTGAGTTTGTGATTTTAGAGAGTATATATGATTTAAATAGAGGTAAATTTTGAAGGTTGAAAAAACATATGTAAATTAAATAGTGTATTAATATTGAGTGTTAATCGGGAAGATGGAGTGGAAGATGCAAAATTAATAGATTGGTGAATTGATGGTGTATGAGGGAGGCGGTTGGAGTTGCATAATATATCAAACAACAAAGAAAAAATAAAATTAAAAAACCAATTGATGGAGGAAACAATGGATAACACGTGTCATCTAATCAAATGTGGTGACACGTGTCATCTAATAAAATGTGGTTTTGCTTTTTACATACTAGGTATAGATGAGATTGACCAATGTCAATTATATACATATTGATTTTGATAATCATATATATATATATATATGACATATATGACTTATATTCCATCACGTTTATCTTTTGATTTTTTTTGTGAAGACCATGAGACTCCATGTCGCTACTATTACCTTACGGGGGTGTACCTTGAAGACTCAAGATATAATCCATGGTATCGAGTATTTGAGTTACCAATTATGATTAACAACAGAAAATCTAATCCTATTCTTCATTACCCGCACAATGAAGAGTTAATTTCTTTTCTTGAGGGAATAATGTTTTGAGGTGGTGTTGACCAGGGAAAAGATCAAGGAGACATGAAGTCATCATACTATCTCATAATGACAATTGCCTATATTTTGCAATGGGCATGACCATCACAATGGCGGATCTTAGCTCTCGTAATTTAGTGAATTTGATGAAGTATAATGCTATTTGTGCATATATATCATTATTGCTCAAATGCATATTCTGGGAAATGATGGAAATGAATTTTCTTGTTTGGATGATATATTCACTCATATCAATGATCAACTTTCTATGTATGAGCTAAAATCATTGGTGACCAAGCTCGTAATTACAAGCTTAGCACTCTAACAATTTTGCGCTACAAAAGGGAAGTTCCTCCTCGATTTTGTTATTATCAAGTTTTAACTTATTTACATATTTTAGTAAATGTACTTTCTCATAGTCTTATGTTAGATATTTTATTAAATACTCTAGCAGGGAATGTGGGGGTTGAGGTTAAAATTTGAACACTAAGAGTAAGTTGTGGTACGAAATTGGTTGCTAGTAAGGTTGTGCAGGTGTGTCACTCACATTTGATACGACTATTTTTCGTGTGATGCTAGCAATACCAATGAGATTTTTTGTGTACTACTTGGCGAGCAGGTGCAGTGATGGTAGTGTATCCATCAGGCACAGTAATAAGGAATTTTTTAATTGCTTTATAACATATTAATGTTTTTTATTATTCATATATGTTTTACGTGTGCTCCGTTTATGCATAATGTTTATTTTGATAAATAGTTGTGTAATGTGGGGGTTAGCTAGTGTTTGAGACTAACGAAATAAGTTAGTTGCAAAATTGGTTATGGTGAGTATGTTTGAAAAGTTACGAAAGATTCGTTTCAAGCACTTACGTACATAGTGGTATGAGAAGTTTTTATTAAAAACTACTCTTTTTCTTGGCTTGTAATGTTTGAGATTTATTGCATGTGTGTAGCCTAAACTATTAGCCTTGAGTGTGCAGTATGTATTGTGGTAATTAAGCATATGTTGTTGGTTCTCACACGCTATAATGATGTTGGTGAGACAAATGTTTGTATATTGTAATGTCTTAAGTCAAGATGAAGGTTCAAGGTCAATTATATGACACTTGATGGCTTGGTAAGGTTAATGAGTTGGTATAT
This sequence comes from Spinacia oleracea, assembly GCF_020520425.1. Classification (NCBI taxonomy): domain Eukaryota; kingdom Viridiplantae; phylum Streptophyta; class Magnoliopsida; order Caryophyllales; family Amaranthaceae; genus Spinacia; species Spinacia oleracea. The sequence goes on from NC_079491.1 coordinate 36,411,938, forward strand.
GCACATTTAATCTTATTATCACTGCATGGAGAATGTTTTGTAAATCGTCAATTACCTAATGTACACTCGTTGTGGTTCTAGCATATTATTATTCTTGAGAAAGAACCCTCAAAATATTATGGTAATGTGTTTGTAAGTATAATGCGGTGATCACTTACACTCGATTTGTTGTTGCTTTGCAGTTAGGACGATCATATCATTACTAGTTAATTTGTTCTTCACTAGGTGATAGTGTGTAATGTTATGAAAAGATGCAAAGCTATATTGCACTTTACACTATGAAGCTGAGCTCATAGGATTGAATCTAAGATGTCAAGAGAACAAGGTATGTAAGTTGGCTAAGTCGTAGTTGAAGGACTTAAGAAAGCTCTAAATGACGCATTACAAGTTTGACAAGACTATGTCTGGTAACGTTTTTCATGTCATTGAAGTGACATACTATTATGTTTATTCTAAGCATGATTCTCTTGATTGTGTGATCGTTTGTATTTATGTGGATGATATGATAATGTTTGATATTAACTTGGATCGAATTTATGAGATAAAAGAATTTCTAAATTCAGAATTTTAAAATGATAAACTACATGGATAAGGCTAATGTGATTTTGGGAGTAAAATCCATAAGGACTCCAAATGACATTTGTCTTAGTCTGTCTAACCAAGCTGAAAATTTTGCTTATAATATTTTTCTCATTTAATTAATGTCGATCAAGTTACAACTCTTTTTTGATCCAAACGCCCACTTAAAGATAAAGGTGATCTAGTTTGTCAATCCGAATATACTAAAATCATTGGCAGTGTTATATGAACTACACTACGCTTGACATTGATTATTTTGTGAAGTGGATTGAGCAGGTACAATCATAGCCCAAGTAATAATTATTGGGATGCTATAAGGTGATTGCTTCAGGTACCATAGGGGTACCATGGATTGGAGTTTGCACTACTTCGAATTTCCAGGAATGTTGGAGGGATTATGTGATCCGTATTTGGTATGTGTAAATTATAAAGTTTACTCCAACGATGGTTATGTCTTCGCCCTAGGAGATGGAGTTGTATATTGTAATACCTCGTATTTTTATAATATTTATAAATATATTTTATTATATTTATAGAGCATTTTACGATTTATTAGCATTTAAATAATATTTAAATGTATTTATGTATTTTAATTAATTAGAATATTTATTATTTAATTAATTACGAAACGAATTTAATTCTTGAGTCGGGAAATTAAATGAGTTGCAAATGATTTTTAAAGCTTCGGGTTTTAAATAAAAAGTCCAATTCGTTTTATTAAACGAGCCCAATCAAAAGTATTTAATTCAAGTCCTAAGCTAGCCCAATTCATTTAATTCCTAAGCCCAACTTAAATATCCTAAGCCTAGCCCATCAAGGGATTAGGGAGCCTATAAATAGGACTCCCCATCATTAAATAAACCCCTAAAATTTCATAAACCCCTTTTTGATTTCTTGCACCTCACTCCTCTCCCTCTCTCCTCTCGTCCGCACGCACGCACACCCGTGCTCGTGCCCTTCGTGCGCTCGGCCTCACGCCCCGCACACTGCTCGTGCTCTCGTGCCTCGGTGTAACACCCCGACAATTCTCTCTTTTCTAAAATAATCTTTTAATATAAAACGTAGAGAATTATCAAGGCATTATCGCCCGTGTGAAAACGTAACGGCTTATTCAGAATTTTGCAGCGGAAAACATAAAACTAACTTTAGGTTTATAAATAATCGATTACAAGTTTAATCCCAAAAACCAATCAACGAAAATAAGGAAATATAAATAGTACGACAAGTTTAAAGTCCAAATTAACAAACCAAGTCACTTAGCAAAACAAAACTAAATACAAGCTCTCTAATCCTGATCCCCATGATGCATCATCTTCAAACCTGTAGATGGACAATGCTTATTGATCCTTAGAGACTGCTCACCAAAGATTAGGTCATCACAGGATCAATAAGGCATAGCCATGATCAACATGCACAAGCAAAAACACGTAATCAGCAAAGCTGAGTACTACATACTAAAACAAAAACAATCTTAACATGATACTAATAAACGATAAGTAAGGGCAAACAACACATATTAATTTGAATACCACACTTGACTACACTAGGCTAGACTGGACTAGACTTTTATAACAATAACATTATTTTAATTGAAATAGTCAATGGACCGAGTTGCTACTAGAAACTTCTTCTTCTTCACTAAGGAAGACGAGGTACGGGCGCGACTCCGTAAACCCCAATGACCTGCGATATCGAGGGACTTTTGAATAAAATAGAACCGGTGATCAATCCGGCCCCAGAAAAAGCCATAGGCTACCCATGACCCCAACTCCTGATTGTTCGTCACTTTAGACGTGCACAGCCTAAAGCTATTGCTACTCAGTTTCACTTTACATGATTTACAAATTAAACTCTGTTATGACTCAACAATCACATAAGTCATACAATCCACGATTATTCACAACTGTTTTTATCTTGGAATTAAGTATGTGATCACAAGGCATCAAGCATGACTCATTCCAATTAAATCCAACCTTTCCTTTAATACTGATCAACCCCTCTATATGGGTATAAGGTTTCAACTTACTAAACAAGGTCCACGGCCCTCATAAAGTAGTGAAAAACTAAAAGGGGACAATGAACAATCGATCTGAATTAATATATATAATAATCTAATGTTACCAACCAACATGTTCGCATCAATCATCCATACTAACATGTTATAATTCTCATAACGAAATATATATGCTTAACATGTCCATCCAACAATATTAAACATGCAAATTCAACATGACCAAGTTCATCAATAATATCAACGTAACCAAGTTCAACAACAATCTCAACATAACCAAGTTCATCAACGATTTCAACATGGTTTCAACAAATAACACACATTCCAAGCACACAGGTATGTACGTACCTTGTGTAAACAAACTGATAGGCCACTTTAACGAGTTCAAAAGTCGCCTACAAAGAATTCTCCGCCTAAAAACAACCAATACAATTCCCAATCAATATCCACAATTTACAGCAATACTAAAGTACTCTAAATACACCCTAAACATATTTTGAACCATCCCCAATATCGAAACTTAACTAAATAACCTCCAAGCATAATAACTATTAAACTAATGATCCCAAATCGTTCTAAACTCCAATAAAACATCCCTTTTAAAATTTCCAGCAATATAAAATAATTTCAAACGTCCACAAAACATAATCAACGTTCTTAAAATCATAAAAATAATAGCTTTAATGACGTATAATCATTAAAACCTTAAAAATTCATACTTTAATAATTAAAACTCTTATTTTAATCAAATTATATAATCTGAAAATTAAACCATAAAACTATAAATCTAATCCAAGAAAACATGAATTAACTTAATAAACATAATTAAAACCCTAACTTAAACATGATTAACAAATCTGAAAATAAATTAGTTTATAATATCAATTTATAATTTGAATTCTAAATATAAATTATCAAAACTAATAATTTAAACTATGAAAACCTTAATTAAATTATTATAACATAATATTGCATTAATTAAATAAAAGGTTAAAGGATTAACCAAAAAGAGACAAAAGGGGGTGGCTGGCCGGCGACAAGGGGCGGCGGCAGCAGGAACAGGTGCTCGCGGAGGTTGGCGGTGCGACGGCGGTTCAGGTGGCAGGAAGGTCGTCGCACGACGTGAGGAAGGGAAGACGAACGCGCAGGGAAGAAGAAGAGTGCTGCTGTGCGTGGAGGGCGCGGCAGTAGAAGGGCGGCGCGGTGGTTGCGCGGCTGTTGGTGGTGGTGTGGCTGGCGCAGCAACGACTGTTCGAACGCAATGCCACGAGAGGAAGAGAGTAAGAAATCAAATCAGGAAGAAAAGAAACGAAAAAAGAGAAGGGAGGAGGAAGGGACGAAGAAGAAGGGGTGAGACGCCTTACCGGCGGCGACGGGTGATGGTGGTCCGACGGCTGGAGCAACGAACGTGAAGGAGGAGGATCTTGGGGTTTCACGTGAGTGCAAGGGGAGAGGATGAGGGTTTTTGATTTTTACGTGAACTTGTTTGGGTGAGGGTTTGAGTGTTGGGTCTTGTTTATTTCCACGTGAATTAGAGGTGGAGAGGGAGTATGGGTTTCTTGTTTGGGCTTGCAACAATGGGCTAGAGATAGGATTTGGCTTTTATAATTCGAATTCAAAACTGAATAGGATCGTTTTCTAAATTCAATCGATTTTCGTAATTCAAATTCTTTTCAACTTAAAATCCTAAAATTATTTTTGATTTCGTAAATCATTAAAAAATAATTAAAATAATTAAAATATAATAAATAAATACACGTTAATTATATATTTATTTCTAAAATTCATAAATTCTTATTTAAATATAAATAATATACGTTAAAATATATTAATAAAATTTATAAATTTACGGGGGATTACAATCTACCCCTCTTAAAAGAAGTTTCGTCCCGAAACTTGACACGAAATTTCCCACATTTTCCCCAAAAGATTTTAACTTATTCTTACTAGAGAAGTACTTGTGCCGTCTATGTGCACTCTTTTGCCAACTCAAAGCTGTTTGTGTTACTCATGAACACCTTTTCTTGTGCGGAGAATCTATTTGCTTGCATCAACTTGTAAAATTTGCTAAAATAAGCAATAAAATGCATAAAAATGCCATAAAATAGGTAAAAAGCGCGAATTTCTATCGCATTCTACCCCCCTTAAAGAAAACGAGTTACGCCCTCGTAACTCACCTCAGGGAATAGCTAACCAAAATTCTCTTTCGACGAATTCTATCCTCAAAATTCATATTTCACTAAAACTACTAACTTTAGTCTTTTCACAACAGATGACGAAACAAAAGAACAAGTCACCACGAATTAAATAATGCTTAACTTGCGCGGAGTTAATAGAAAAGTACCAGAATCTATATCGGCAGATCGTTCATCCTCATTCTGATTCATCATGTACAACTTTCCTGGAGCCTTATTCGGGTTGTTGTTATCATTTGCAGGCTTATTATAGTTCTCTTGATTGCTTTGTGCCCCTCCAGGCTTTGAATTTTGACCTCCAGATTGGTTAAACCTCACTTGGTTTCCACTTCCATTACTATTTTGTTCCTTTCTGTGCTTAGTGAAGCACTCATACTCCCTATGTCCCCTTTTCTGACAATAGTTGCAGGTCACTAATTCTCCTTTGCAGTTCTTACCAGGGTGATTGTTACTGCACATCTTGCAATGATGCACTCTCTTAGATTGGTTCGAGTTGTTGTGGTGCCCCTGATTGTTTCCTCCTTGGAAATTTCCATCTCCATTTCCGTTCCTATTCCTTTTAGAGATCTCTTGGTTTCCCCCAGTATTAAAATCTTTTCTCTTTTCCCCAATTACCACAGTTTTCTTGTCCCTTCTAGACTGCAGACCATAAATATGAGCAGCTCTCCCATACACTATGTCTAAGGATGTAAAAGTTTCCCCACCTAATCCCAATTGAATTTCATCAGTCAGCCCTTGTTCAAACCTTTGAGCCTTTAGCTCCTCAGTAGCTACCACCTCAGGTGCAAACCTCGATAAAGCTATAAACTTGCTATAGTATTCAGCAATAGTCATATTCCCCATCCTAAGGTTGATGAACTCCTGCGCTTTCTGCTTTCTCATAAAAGGAGGATAAAACTTCCCCCTCAAGGCAACTATGAATGAATCCCAATTGAATCCCTCAACAGCACTTAGTCTATTTCCATTTTCCCTCCACCAAAGGTCGGCCTCATCTTTCAGATAAAGGACAGCTTGACTTACTCTCATACTCCCAGGGCAACTCACAGCCTCAAATAGTTTCTCAAACTCCCTAATCCAATTTTTCAGGAAGGTTGGGTCGGCTTGCCCCTTGAAATACGGTGGCTTAACCTTAGAAAGTCTTTCAAACATTTCCCCTGCAGAGTCGGGGCGCTCAGTTCTCTCTTGGGTTAGCTTTTCCGCCAAGAGGCGAATCGCAGCAGCTAGATCATTGTTGTTGGCCATTCTAGAACGCGACCTGCAATTAGTATACTCTACTTTAGGTTCGAAACATCACCTATACGTCATCCCATACAATTTAATACTTGAATTGACCATAAAGATCGCCTCAACCAACAATGTTCACATTAATACACATCATTTATGAAGGCACGACAATCGTTTACGAAGGTGCAACGATCGTCTACAAGATGCAATAATCATTGAAAAATAATCATCCTCAATAATTTACGAAAGACATTCACACACTGCACATAAGGCATAACATTTTGAATCATATTGGTCATGAGGGTCTAGATTGGCCCTCACTTCCTTTAGTACTCAAATCATTTAATATTATTGTGGCAATTAAATTGATCCACAATTCACACTGAGTATGCAACCAATAGAAAAATTAATCCATGACGTGTTACCTAAAGGTTGGGGTATTATGGAATCCTAAAAATAGAATAAAGAACAATTCCTTGAAAACTTTAACTTTTATTGCTAACTCCATAAAGGTTTATTACATCCTTCAAAATAATAAAGAACATTTCAAACTTCAATAAACTTTAACCTTAAACTGTTGTAGCTTTGCTACTTATTCTTTAAAACATAAAAGAGCTAATTAACTATTTATGACTTCAAAATATTTGTGGCCTCTTGCCTATCTATCGCTCCTAAAAGCTTTCGGAGTGAACTCTAGATCTCAAGATCATCGAACTCTTCTCCAGGGTCTTCATCGGGGTCTTCCTCAGGGTTTGCATCTTCTTCCATGTCTTCATCTTGATTAGGCTCACTTGCCATCTCTTGTTCACTTTCGAGCTCTTCATCTGAATCACTAGAAATCTCAATGGTTGGCTCATGGGCCGCTGGGTTAGGATTCTCTGCCTCAACATCTACATTCTCATTCTCCACAGCTACATCATTTTCCTCTAGGTCATTATTTACACTTACTCCCATCGGTTCTTCTGTAAATATCCAACATGACTCCCTACGATTTTACCGTCTCTAAACCCACTTTCTGCCGCCTCAATAATGGTGGTCAGAATTTCTGAATCATATTTCCATCTACCATCCCAAGTCCCATACTTAGCCAAGTTTGGAGTTCCATTATCAGAATGCATGTCTTTAAACTTTTCCTTGAGTTCTAGGTATGAAAATTTGTTAGGTAAGCAATTAATGATAGTGGCTGCTATGGTATCCTTTCTCATTAAGATAGGTTGCCCTTGAACTTTAGCATGATATTCACATCCAAACACAATTTTCTTCACGTAAATGTCAGGGGTTTCTATATCAAGTTTCTCGAAGGATCCTAGGTTGGTATACTTGGAAAGAAACATTTTATTCCTGAAATAAACAATTACATGTCTCACTAACGATTTTCCAACCGAATCATAATCAAAATTCGATAACACAATGAGTTTGGTGGAAGCAAACAATTTCTATTATGCACATATAATTACAACATTTAAACAATAAACACTTGCACGTACATAACAATTAATTTCTTATGCTAGCATTAACTAGCTACTAATGCACATGTAATTCATCTTATATGTCCTTCTTATACTACCCATCTCTCATAAACTAAAGCATTGAAATAATTTAAATGACAAAGTAAAAGAACGATAATATAAGAAAATTATAACATAAAATAATAACATAAATATAAATATTAAATAAATAAAGTAAAATAAATTAAGGAAATGCGTAGCGAATAAATTCGAAAAAGATTTATATTTCCTAAATAACGAATTGTAACTCTTGAAATAACTTTAAAAAAAAAAAAAATTTTGAACTTCTAAAAAAATTGTACTCATTTTTGAATAATAAATAATAAGAAAAAGAATAAAAATTTCGAAAGTCACCTTAATTCGAATAAATAATTTGATTTCGAACTTAAATAAGAAATATTATATACTTTCAAACAAGATAAAAGGAAATCGGCCCCCCAAAAAAAAGTACCAATTTTTGAACACTATAATACATAGAAGCTCGATTTTTAAGAAATTTATTTTAAATAACTAGATAGTGTAGACACCTACTTTTGTCCCCATTCCCGCAAGGGAAAGATTCGATGATGAAAGCATAAAAACTCCACTTGACAACGCATCTCCTATAAAATAAACGAATCTCGATTCCCCATTTCATTTCACCCGAAACTTGCTATTTATGGAAACCTGCTAAAAATAGTAACTGCCGTAAAAGGTAGCTTCTAAAAGTGGCAAATCATAAAAGATAGAAACCTGTCAGAATTAGGTGTTGCATTCCAACATAAATCCTAAATGAGATAGAAAACTGCTAGAATCCTATTCCTAATATGATTCGGAAATAAGAGTTACGTATTAATTTAAATCCTAACGAGCCTAGAGTTCGTAACGGGCCCGGATGCATTCCGTCACAAAATTGATACGCGCTAAAAGACTCGAATTAATCTCAAACTCTACGGATTTCAGGAATCCGAATCTGACTAAAGAAAACAGCCCAGACCCTATTTTCAACGCCTGGCTCTGGGCGCCGAAATCTTCGGCGCCCAGGCCTGGGCGCTGAAAATACATGGGTACGTGTTTTTTCCTAATTCTTTGTGGATTAGAACTCTGCAATTCTATCTTTCCACGAACTCTTCCCTATAAATAGGCCCCTAAATTCGACGTGAAAAAGACAACAACAACACACAATTATATTCTGAGTATTGACTCCAACCCTTAGCCTAAGCCTCTCGCTGCGAAACTGTTCACGCGTTCTGTCGCAATCGATCCATAAATCGAACAGAACGTATCCTGTCCCATAATCGAGATTCGTTAAATAAAAAGGAGAAATAGCAAAGTCAAAGTGGTTAGTTTTCTGAGAACCGTGACGCACCTCTCAAGGGTGCGTCGTAATGTGTCCCTTTTCGATGATTTAACTGCTTTCCTCGCCCTTTTTATGAACGGTTAAACTAACCTAATCTGATTGCTCTATCACGCCTAACAAATATATTATTTTTGGGAAATCGGATTATCATGCTAGGTCCCTTAATACTATTTAAATCAGATAATCACGATCGTTCTAGTATTATATGTTGCATATTGCTAAAATCAACTCAGATTAGTTTAGTAGTTAACGCATGTCCCTTCAATTATTTATGCTGAGCTAGTAAGGATATCCTGCCTCTGGAGTTATCGACGAGCGAATTACTCCTCTCGGTAGTTACAGTCCCCCGAACCCTCAATCTCTACCTTGCGGGTGTATGTTGAGAGATCCCCACACCAGGGATCACAAGGGAACCTACGGCCGTCGTGGTCAAACATAATTGCACTCCCTTTATGTCACGATAACCGGGTTTTGTCAGTTTTTCTCATTGTCGTTAAAAACTGAATGGCGACTCCTATATTACTAGTCAATTGGGTGTATACTCACAGGAAATCCAATTACACTTGATTGAATAAAAAGAATCGTCACACCCACGAGGGATGAGGTCACGCAGTAGCCTCGTGCTTTTTCGACCCCCTCACAGTGGCGACTCCACTGGGGATAGTGAAGGAAATACTCGTGCTTGTAGGTAATCAAAATAGCCGAAGGGTGAAACGATCCTACCCCGCGTTTATTTCCCCATCAAGTTGGGACGACCTGAAAATCAGCATATTAATGTGAACGGGCAGAACCGCATAACGAATCTCGGCTCCCTCGGGAGTTGGGACTAAGGATACCTTTTTTCGCCAATAGGGGGTGCATACGCCGCCCATGTTTCCCACTCGGTACTTGTGCAGGTAGTACACCTATCCCGAACCCAATCGCTCGCTCATTAGGTCCCTCTCGCCTGCATGCCCCCTTGGCTTGCACTTGCGGGTTGGCCTCTTGAGCGAAATTCGTCTGTTGAAGACACTACCTCGACCGGGGCATGTGTTGGATCTACGATAGAAGCGGTACCAAGCCAGACGCAAATAAACTACCCATAGAAGCCTATCATAAACTACGTGGCATATTTAATTTTCAAATCTTTGTTTGTAATGTAGTTATGTGTAGCGAAATATGTGATTGTGTGTGACAAACTATCCTAGAAAACCAACGACCTTAAAAACTGCCCAAACATTCATAGACTAATTTGCCAAAGAGTTATACCGAAACACGTGTTCCGCAAACCCAAATGATCGCCACAAAATAAGCGACGCTCGGGATGGCCTGTAACGAATCCCACAAACGCTGTTACGCGTAAAGGACGTTATTAGGCAAGCACGCAAGTCGAAGTCGCATAAACAGAAGACAGAAAACGAGAACCAGCCAGGGACGCATTTTCAACGCCCCTGGCTGGGCGCCAGAATTTCTCACGCCCCTAGCTGGGCGCTGAAGTTGCTGCTTGGCCTTCTGGTCAGGCGCAGCAGCCTCGGTGCCCGAACGAAAGGAAAATACGTAGCACAAAAAAAAATGTTCATCAAAAGAATTGCTACGAGGGCGTAAGAAAAGCACTCGATTTCAAAGGCGACTCGTGAAAAAATTAATAACTCTTTGTGTCGTTGTTGGGCCTCCTACGACGGCAATGCTCGGCACCAAAACCGAACATGCTAACAACTATGAATATCACACGGGCAAGTGTTTCGAAAATCCAAAGAATGACCAAAATAAAAAAAAACCCAAAAAGTGTACTGACAAAAGAAAAAGTGAAAAACCAATTTAGAGAGTCGAGGTCTAGACTAAGTAATGCTTGAAACTTTGGGAACCTAAACTTTAGCTTATCTTATGCCTAGGACTGGTCCTGCCACTTGGTGCCGATCAGGGAATCAACGGTTAGTGCGTCTCGAAGATACATCGCCAACACCAGGTTTAGTAACTCCAAGCTCCGTCCGTCGTCCCTCATTTCAAGGATCTCCGCTTCCCCAACCTCGATTCGCACCTTCAAACATGTCCATCGAAGATTTGCGAGACCAGATGGTCCAAATGACCCAACTTATGGGCCAACTGAAAATGGAAAATGGAGCTTTAGCGGCTGCGCAAGCCAAAAATGACCTCGATAACGAGAAGAGGATCGAAAAAATGGTCCTACAGCAAACCATGGGGAGCAAATACTTCTCTCTCGATCCTGAACCTTTTCCTGGCAAATTACTAGAAAAGTTCAGTTCATCTGACTTACCAAAGTTCAAAGCCACGGACAACCCCCGTGATCATCTACTGAGCTTTGTGAATACCATGAACTTGAAAGGCGTGGACAAGTCCATGTACTTACCTGCCTTTCCTTTGTCCTTGGAACCTGTGCCGCTCAAATGGTACTACCACCAGGACCCTAAGCTCTTCCCCACTTGGGAAGACTTTGTCAATGTCTTCATCAAGCAATACTCGTCGAACATGGACTTCCAAGTCACCATGCGCGAGCTGGAAGTTCTCTTCCAAAAGAAAAATGAGGGTTTCACAACCTACTTTGCTAGATGGAGGGACCAGGCGGCCCAGCTAATCAATAGGCCTCCCGAAACAGAATTGGTCCAAAAATTCATTGACAACCTGGACCCGGCTTACAGACAACACCTTAGGTACCTGGGACTCGACACTTTCAAAAGAGTTTATGATGTGGGAATAAAGATCGAGGACGACCTCGCCAAAACCATACAGAGAAAACCCACATATAAGACCAACACCTATAATCGGGGTAACACATCCCAAGCCCAAGAAGTCCATGCTGTAGAAGAGACTCCCGCCCGAAGAAACCCTGCAAGATGGGTCCGAGACCGAAAGTTTGCCCCACTCGGGTCAACTTTGGTACAAGCCTTTGAAAGACTAACCAGTTAAGGAAAGTTGAGAGCTATAGGCCCCACCCGTGACCCTCCTGTCAAAAGCAAATATTGGGTCGAAGGTACTTACTGCAAATTCCATCAAGGAAATGGGCATGACACTGAAAACTGCTGGAGTCTAAAACATACGATCCAGGACATGATAGAGGATGAAGTGATACCTCTCCCTAACGTTGGCAAACCCAACAACAACAAGATCCCACTCGGCTCTTGTCACATCTCTCTCGACCAACCAGAGAATTTCGACCCCACGGTGTATATTACACCTCAAGGTGCACCACTCGCTGTGGTCCCTATGGATCGAATCGAGAGGGAAGTGTGCGGTGTGTGGAACGATGATGCTGAAGATATTTACCTATCTCAAGTCTCGGGCCAGGACTTCTTCACTGAAACTTGGTCCGGGTATGCTCTCATTGACACCACCCCTCAGGAGCCCGAGGTCGACAACCTCACCCGATCCGGAAGAATATACCAACCGGATATTCACCCACCTCCTATGGACGACGTCCCGGTTAGGCAAACTCCTGAGAATGGACGGCACGCTACCGTCGCGGAAGTCATTTAAAATCCTCTCCTGAAACAACTAAAAAGAACCAAGGCCAAGATTACCATCTGGGATCTTATGTGTACTTCAAAGGAACATCGCGAAAAGCTTATTCGCTCACTTGACCTCATCTCAATACCTACAGATATCACACCTGACTCATTGGTTAGCCATGTCACGAGAGATGCCGGAGAAAAGGCCATAGTTTTCACTGATAAAGACTTACCCAAAGAGGGGGGTGCTCACAATAAAGCCCTTTACCTAGTGGTCGGATGCAAAGGACAAAACATCCCCCTAGCGCTCGTAGATAATGGTTCGGCGGTTAATGTCTGCCCATTGCGAACCGCCCATTGCTTGGGGCTAGGAAGCAATGACTTCCAAACCTCCACGCAAGGGGTACGAGCTTATGATAACTCCCGAAGGCCTGTATTGGGGAAAATCAACCTTACCATACAAACCGGGCCTGTGGCACGCACCACGGAGTTTCAGATAATCGACATCAAACCCACTTTCAACCTCCTCTTGGGGCGACCTTGGCTCCATGACTTAGGAGGTGTGGCTTCTACCTTGCACCAAATGGTTAAACTTACCCATAACGGGGTAATACTAGAAATCCGCGCCCCTCCTCTCGACGTCAGTTGTACTATGGTTGGAACGGCTGAAGCTGCAGAAGACCTTTATGGGTTTCAAATGGAAGAAATAATCCAGTTCATCGAAGATTATGATCCAGCATTCCTAGACCCGCATGCATCCCGAGTCATCCCTAGAATGCTGTTAGCTCAAGGCTATTTTCCAGGAACCCCATTGGGCATAAGGAAGAAGGAATGCACATTCCATCCTTTTCCCGACAAATCTACTCCCTTTGGCTTAGGTTATGAACCAACGGAGGAAGATATTGCTGATCGCCTATCTAGGCTACGCCTTAACAAAACCAAACAAACCACCCTCCTTCCCCCATATGTAATCCCCCGCAAATTTATAAATTTTATTAATATATTTTAACGTATAGTTATTTATATTTAAATAGAATTTACGAATTTTAGTAATAAATATATAATTAACATATATTTATTTTATTTAATTACATACTAAATATTTTAACGATTTATGCAATCAAAATGATTTTAGAATTTCATGTTGTAAAGAATTTGAATTGCGAAAATACATTTGAATTTGGAAAACAATCCTAATCAGTTTTGATTCAAACACTAAAGCTCAATCCTAATCCTAGCCCAACTTGGTAAAGCCCAAAGTAAATAAGCCCATAATTTTCCTACCCTTGTTTCAACATTCACGTGAAAACAAAAGAAAACTCCCAAACCCTCCTTATTTCTCCTCCTTCTTCTTTCACGTACATTTACTCAGCCTCCTCTTCTCCTTGCTCTCGAACACCAACCACCACCACCACCTGGTCGACGTCCCCTGCGCCCCTTGCCGCACCGTCAGCAACCACCGCACGTCAGCGTCGTCCAACACAGCAGCCATCGCTCCTCCTCCTCCTTCTTCCCTCTCGTTTTTCTTTTTCTTTCTTTTCGTTCCTCTGTTCATTTTCTCTCCAATTGAAATTGTTGGTTTTGTTTGCTCACACAGCCGCCGCCGCGCAACCACCGGCGAGTACACCTGACCGCCGTCGACCGTGCCTGCGGTCGTGCCCAGCCGCCGGCAACCCTTGCTTCTCGCACTCCCCTATTCGTTGCTTCTTGCTTTCTGCCTCACAAGCAAAACAGTCCCTGCACAACCACCGCGGCCACCAACACTGTGGCCCATTCCCGCGACCACCTGCCTTGTCGCCGCCGTCCCTCCTCCGGCCAGCACCCTTACTCCTCCTCTTTTTGGTTATTTCTTTAACCCTAAAACTATTTAATGCTTTAATTTTTGTTTTAGTAGTTTAATTAATGTTTTCATATTCTAAATTTATGGTTTTAATTATCTAAATATAGAATTCAAATTTATATGTTTGCATAGTGAGTTTATTAAATTTCAGATTTATTGATTTGGATTGAAATAAGAATTTTAATTATTAAAACATGAATTTTTAAGATTTTAATAGTTTTAAAATCATGATAGAATGGTTATGAATAATTAAAATTATTATTTTTATGTTCTAAGCATGATAATTTGGTTTTGGGAAAGCTTTAAACGATTTGATATTGCTGAAAATTTAAAGTATGACGTTTGCGAAGAGTTTTCAACGAATTTCAATCATTGATTCAATAATTATGATGCTAGGAAATCAAATGTTCAAGTTTTAATGTTAGGGAATGTCCTAAATATGTTTAGGATGTAGTTAGAATGTGTTATTATAGCTGTGAACGATTAGAAGTTGATTGGGAATCCTTGTTGGTTGTTTTTAGGCGGAGAATTCTTTGTAGGCGACTTTTGAATTATTAAAGTGGTCTTGCAGTTTGTTTACACAAGGTACGTACATACCTGCGTGCTTGGAATGTGTGCTAATTGTTGAAATCATGTTGATATTATTGTTGAACTTGGTGATGTTGATATTATAGACAAACTTGGTTATATGGAATGTGCATGTTTAATACTGTTGGACAAACTTATTGAACTTATTTTGCACTATAGGAACTGTAACATGTTAGTATGGATGTTTGATACAAACATGTTGGTTGGGAACACTAGATTATTCTATATGATTGGGTTGGATCAATTGGTTGTTGTTCCCTTTCTATCTTTTCACTACTTTATAAGGGCGGAGGACCTTGTTTAGTAAGTTGAAACTCTATGCCCATATACAGGGTTGCTCATGGTTAAAGGAAAGGTTGGTTAAGTTGGAATGAGTCTTGATTGATGCTTTTATGATCACTCACTTAATTCCAAGATAAAAACAGTTGTGAACAAATGTGAATTGTCTGTCTTATGTAATGGTTGAGTCATAACGGAATCTCAATTTGTAAATCATGTAAAGTGAAACTGAATAGCAATAGCTTTAGACTGTGCACGTCTGAAGTGACGGACAAACAGGAGTTGGGGTTCATGGTGGTAGCCCATGGCCTTTTCTGGGACCGGATTGATCACCGTGTCCTATTTTTATTTAAACGTTCCTCGATATCGCAGGTCACTGAGGTTACGGAGTCGCGCCCGTACCTCGTCTTCCTTAGTGAAGACTTCTGGATGGTCAACTCGGTCCATTGTCTATTTCAACTAAAATAATATTATGGTTATTAAGCCTAGCTTAGTCTAGTCAAGTATAATCGTCAATTTATTATGTTTTGTCTGTCCTTACTTATATTTATTAGTATCATGTTAGGGTTGTTGGTTTGATAGTATCATGCTAGGATTGTTGTTGTTTTAGTATGTAGTACTCAGCTTTGCTGATTACGTGCTTGTTTGTGTGTGTTGATCATGGCTATGCCTTATTGATCCTGTGATGACCCATCTTTGGTGAGCAGTCTTTAAGGATCAATAAGCGTTGACCATCTACAGGTTTGAAGATGATGCATCATTGGGATCGGGATTAGAGAGCTTGTAGTTCTATTCGTTTAATTAAGTGATTTAATTTGTTAACTTGGATTTGAAATTTGTCGTACCATTCGTATTTCCTTAATTCAGTTAAATGGGTTTGGACCTAATATGTAATAGATTATTTATGAACCTAAAAGTTAGTTTTATGTTTTCCGCTGCAAAATTCTGAATAAGCCGATACGTTTTCACACGGGCGATAATGCCTTGATAATTCTCTACGTTTTATATTAAAAGGTTATTTTAGAAAAGAGGGAATTGTCGGGGTGTTACAAAGTGGTATCTAGAAGCTAAGGTTTTATTTTAATAAATTTCTAGGCGCCTAACCATCTAGTTATTCAAAATAAATTTCTTAAAAATCGAGTTTCTACGGATTATAGTGTTCAAAAATTGGTACTTTTTTTTTGGGGGGCCGATTTCCTTTTATCTTGTTTGAAAGTATACGATATTCCTTATTTACGTTCGAAATCAAATTATTTTTCCAAGTTAAAGTGATACTTTGGACATTTTTATTTTTTTTATTATTTATTATTCAAACAAATAAATAAAAATAATATAAATACAATTTATTTATTTTTTTAAAAATGGAGTTCAATTTTTTTTTTAGTTGGTTTAAAAGTTAGAATTCGTTAGTTAGGAAATATAAAATCTTTTTCGAATTAATAACTTTATTTTCGAATTTATTCGCTACGCATTTACTTAATTCATTTTACTTAATTTATTTTATTTTATATTTTTATTTATGTTATTATTCTATGTTATAATTTTCTTATATTATCGTTCTTTTACTTCGTCATTTAAATTATTTCAATGATTTACTTTATTTATTTTATATTTTTATTTATGTTATTATTCTATGTTATAATTTTCTTATATTATCGTTCTTTTACTTCGTCATTTAAATTATTTCAATGATTTAGTTTATGAGAGATGGGTAGTATAAGAAGGGCATATAAGATAGAATTATATGTGCATTAGTAGCTAGTCAACGCTAGCATTAGAAATGGATTGTTATGTACGTGCGTGTGCTAATTGTTTAAGTGTTACATTTACATGTGCATAAAGAATTGTTTGATTCCACCAAACTTATTGATTACTGAACCTTGTTTATGTTTTGGCTGGAAAATCGTTAGTGAGACCTTGAATTGTTTATTTCAGGAATAAAATGTTTCTTTCCAAGTATACCAATATAGGATCCTTCGAGAAACTTGATATAGAAACCCCAGATATTTATGTGAAGAAAATTGTGTTTGGATGTGAATATTATGCTAAGGTTCAAGGGCAACCTATCTTAATGAGAAAGGATATCATAGCAGCCACTATCATTAATTGCTTACCTAACAAATTTCCATACCTAGAACTCAAGGAAAGGTTTAGAGACATGCATTCTGATAATGGAACTCCAAACTTGACTAAGTATGGAACTTGGGATGGTAGATGGAAATATGATTCAGAAATTCTGACCACCATTATTGAAGCGGCAGAAAGTGGGTTTAGAGACGGTAAAATCGTAGGGAGTCATGTTGGAAATTCAGTTACAGAAGAACCTATGGGAATTAGTGTAAATAATGACCTAGAGGAAAATGATGTAGCTGTGGAGAATGAGAATGTAGGTGTTGAGGCAGAGTATCCTAACCCAGCGGCTCATGAGCCAACCATTGAGATCTCTAGTGATTCGGATGCAGAGCTCGAAAGTGAACAGGAGATGGCAAGTGAGCCTAATCAAGATGAAGACATGGGTGAAGATGCAAACCCTGAGGAAGACCCCGATGAAGACCCTGAAGAAGAGTTCGATAATCTTGAGATCTAAATTTCACTTCGCAAGTTTCAGGAGCAATGGATAGGCAAGAGGCCACAAATATTTTGAAGTCATAAATAGTTAATTTAACTCTTTTATGTTTTAGAGAATAAGTAGCGAAGCTACAATAGTTTAAAGTTAAAGTTTATTGAAGTTTGAAATGTTCTTTATTATTTTGAAGGATGTAATAAATATTTATGGAGTTAGCAATAAAAGTTAAAGTTTTCAAGGAATTGTTCTTTATTCTATTTTGAGGATTCCATAATACCCCAACCTTTAGGTAACACGTCATGGATTAATTTTCCATTGGTTGCATACTCAGTGTGAATTGTGGATCAATTTAATTGCCACAATAATATTAAATGATTTGAGTACATAAAGAAAGTAAGGGCCAATCTAGACCCTCATGACCAATATGATTCAAAAGGTTATGCCCTATGTGCAGTGTGTGAATGTCTTTCGTGAATTATCGAGGATGATTATTTTTCAATGATTATTGCATCTTGTAGACGATCGTTGCACCTTCATAAACGATTGTCGTGCCTTCATAAATGATGTGTATTAATGTGAACATTGTTGGTTGAGGCGAACTTTATGGTCAATTCAAGTATTAAATTGTATGGGATAACGTATAGGTGATGTTTCAAACCTAAAGTAGAGTATACTAATTGCAGGCCGCGTTCTAGAATGGCCAACAATAATGACTTAGTTGTTGCTATTCGCCTCTTGGCGGAAAAGATGACCCCACCTTTTTAGAAAACCAGATTGGAGAGTTTGAGAAATTGTTTGGGGATTTGAATTGTCTTGAGAATATGAGAGTGGGTCAAGTTGTCATGTATTTGAAAGATGAAGCCGATTTACAGTGGAGAGAAATAGAGTTAGGCTTAGCGCTGCTGAAAGATTCAATTAGGATTCAATTGTTACTGCCTTAAGGGAAAGGTTTACCCTACCTTTTATGAGAAAGCAGAAAGTTTAGGAATTCATAAACATTAGTATGGGGAGCATGACCATCGATGAATACTATTGCAGATTTATAGCATGACCACCTTAGGATTAGGTGGGGAAACCTCTACATCTTTGGATTTTGTGTATGGGGGAGATGCTCATATTTATGGGTTGCAGTCTAGAATGGACAAGAAAAATATTGTCGTTGGGGAGAAAAGAAAAGAGTTTAATGCTGGGGAAAACCAAGGAAATTTCAAGAGAAATATGAATGAAAATAATAATGGGAGTGGTAACCAGGTAAAGTAGGGATTTAACCAGTCAGGAAATTAGGGTCGAAGCCTTTAGGGGCGTAGAACAACTAAGAGAACTTCCATAAGTCTGCTAATGAGAATAACAACCAGGATAAGGCTCCGGATAAACTATTCGTTATGAGTAGAAGTGAAGCTGAACGTTTTGCAGATGTAGTTTATGGTACTTTTCTGTTAACTCCGTGCCAGTTAAAACATTGTTTGATTCAGGGGCAACTTGCTCTTTTATTTCGTGCTCTATTGTTAAAAGTTGAAGTTAGTAGATTTTGAGGCGATTGATTTACCTGTTAGTCTACCTACTGGTGTAACCATAAAGTGTACCAAGTTGTTTAAGAACTTGCCTTTGAAGACAAAAGATTGTGTTTTTCCTTCTGATTTGATAAAGTTTAGTCTGAGGGACCTAGATGTAATTTCGGGGATGGACTAGCTAAGTGTGTACAAGGCTAAGGTAGATTGTGAAGTTCAGAAAGTAAGTTTAAGGAACCTTATTGGAAAATTGACCTCATATAGATGTTTTGAAAAGTCCAAGAACCTTTACTTATTTCTGTAATGCAAGTGAGGAAATTGATGAATAGGGAGTACGAACTATTTTCTGTAGTGTGTCAGAGGTGATTAAAGAAGTTAGTGACAATCGAGGATGTTGCCATTGTGAGTGGATTCATTGATGTGTTTCCGAGTGAAATTACAAGTATGTTACCTGTTAGAGCTTTTGAGTTCACTATAGACTTAGATCCTGAAACGACACCTATATCCAAAGCACCTTATAGCATGACACCTCCTGAAATGAGCGAATTAAGACACAATTGCAAGAGTTGTTTGTTAAGGAGAAAGATAAGAGTATGGGAACCATGCATCGATTTTAGGGAGCTAAACACCATCAAGAACGAGTATCAAGAACCTTTGCCTAGGATAGATGACATATTTGATCAATTGAATTGGGCGAGTGTGTTCTCAAAGTCTGATTTGTGTTGAAGTACCACCAATTGAGGATAGATGATAAGGGCCTAGACCTCATTAGGACTCGTAATTGTCATTATGGGTTTAGAGTAATGTCTTTTGGGTTAACCAATGCACCTGCCATAAATATGGAATTGATGAATGAGATTTCCCACGAATTCCGAATTAAGTTTGTTATTATATTACTGATGGTATCCTGATTTATTCAAAGAATGCAAAAAGAGCATAATGAAATCTTGAGGATTACTTTGGAAACGCTTAGAAAGAATCTAGTTTTTTTTGTTTCTTAAATGAAGTATACAAATCTTGAAGTCATGTGTGTATAAGTGACACCAGTGGAAAAGTGAAGGGCTAACTTGATTGAGAACTATGTTACGTAAGGGAATAAATCTAAGAGACGATTTGAGTGGTCCAGGATCGTTAGAAATCATTGTTGTCTGGAAAAGATGTAAAGAAATACATGAATTGGCGCAAGAGCTAAGAGAAAAGCCCAAAAGTTATACACCCATGAAAAGCGTAATGAGGTTCGGTAACAAGGAAAAGTTGAACAGAAGGAATTTCTGTAGATCCTGCTAAGATTCAAGCTGTGAGTGAGCGACTTACTCCAAAGAACGTGTCCGATACTTGAAGTTTTCTAAGCCTAGATGACCATTATAGGAGTTGTGAAACACTTTCCGAAGAGAGCAAAACCATTGACCAACTTGTTGAAAGAGGAATCAAAATTCGAGTGGAGTGAGAAATGGGAGAAAGCTTTCTAGATTTTAAAAGAGCGTGTAACCTCCGCACCTGTTGTCGCATCAATTGAAACCTTATAAGGCCAATTACCCTACCCATGACCTAAAGCTAACTGCTATTGTGTTATTTGCGAATATTTGGAGACATTGCCTTTATAGGGAAACATGTAAGATCCTTACCGAGCACAAAAGTTTGAAATTTTGGCAGTAAGGTCCAGTTGAATCTTGGGGACGACATTGAAAATGAGTACTGCTTTCCACCCTGCAATTGATGGTCATCCTGAGAGGACTAACCAAACTATGGAATATATGTTGAGATCCTATGCTACTGACTTTAAGGGTAGTCGAGTACCACATAGGTTTGATTGAATCTTCTTACAAATAGTACCCATGCGAGCATTAAAATAGCACCTTTTGAGGCGTTGTATGGAAATAAGTGTAGAAATCCCACTTACTGGAATAACTTCCGTGAAAATGTTGTATTGGGAACAGGATTCGTTGAATTAGGAATATCCAGAATCATTCCCTGAGATGAGTTACGAGGGCGTAACTCGTTTTCTTTAAGGGGGTAGAATGCGATAGAAATTCGCGCTTTTTACCTATTTTTATGGTATTTTTATGCATTTTATGCTCATTTTTAGCAACTTATACATGTTGGTGCAAAGTAAATAGATTCTCCGCGTAAGGAAATATTCGTGAATATTACAAGTAACTTTTAGTTGGCAAAAGAGTGCACAAGAGTGGCACAAAGTACTTCTCCAGTAAGAATAAGTTGAAAAGTTGGAAAGATATGTGAATTTTCGTGCCAAGTTTCGGGACGAAACTTCTTTTAAGAGGGGTAGATTGTAATCCCCCGCAAATTTATAAATTTTATTAATATATTTTAACGTATAGTTATTTATATTTAAATAGAATTTACGAATTTTAGTAATAAATATATAATTAACATATATTTATTTTATTTAATTACATACTAAATATTTTAACGATTTATGCAATCAAAATGATTTTAGAATTTCATGTTGTAAAGAATTTGAATTGCGAAAATACATTTGAATTTGGAAAACAATCCTAATCAGTTTTGATTCAAACACTAAAGCTCAATCCTAATCCTAGCCCAACTTGGTAAAGCCCAAAGTAAATAAGCCCATAATTTTCCTACCCTTGTTTCAACATTCACGTGAAAACAAAAGAAAACTCCCAAACCCTCCTTATTTCTCCTCCTTCTTCTTTCACGTACATTTACTCAGCCTCCTCTTCTCCTTGCTCTCGAACACCAACCACCACCACCACCTGGTCGACGTCCCCTGCGCCCCTTGCCGCACCGTCAGCAACCACCGCACGTCAGCGTCGTCCAACACAGCAGCCATCGCTCCTCCTCCTCCTTCTTCCCTCTCGTTTTTCTTTTTCTTTCTTTTCGTTCCTCTGTTCATTTTCTCTCCAATTGAAATTGTTGGTTTTGTTTGCTCACACAGCCGCCGCCGCGCAACCACCGGCGAGTACACCTGACCGCCGTCGACCGTGCCTGCGGTCGTGCCCAGCCGCCGGCAACCCTTGCTTCTCGCACTCCCCTATTCGTTGCTTCTTGCTTTCTGCCTCACAAGCAAAACAGTCCCTGCACAACCACCGCGGCCACCAACACTGTGGCCCATTCCCGCGACCACCTGCCTTGTCGCCGCCGTCCCTCCTCCGGCCAGCACCCTTACTCCTCCTCTTTTTGGTTATTTCTTTAACCCTAAAACTATTTAATGCTTTAATTTTT
The DNA here is from genome assembly GCF_020520425.1 of Spinacia oleracea. NCBI lineage: Eukaryota > Viridiplantae > Streptophyta > Magnoliopsida > Caryophyllales > Amaranthaceae > Spinacia > Spinacia oleracea. The sequence continues at coordinate 36,434,225 of NC_079491.1, forward strand.
GTTTTAGTAGTTTAATTAATGTTTTCATATTCTAAATTTATGGTTTTAATTATCTAAATATAGAATTCAAATTTATATGTTTGCATAGTGAGTTTATTAAATTTCAGATTTATTGATTTGGATTGAAATAAGAATTTTAATTATTAAAACATGAATTTTTAAGATTTTAATAGTTTTAAAATCATGATAGAATGGTTATGAATAATTAAAATTATTATTTTTATGTTCTAAGCATGATAATTTGGTTTTGGGAAAGCTTTAAACGATTTGATATTGCTGAAAATTTAAAGTATGACGTTTGCGAAGAGTTTTCAACGAATTTCAATCATTGATTCAATAATTATGATGCTAGGAAATCAAATGTTCAAGTTTTAATGTTAGGGAATGTCCTAAATATGTTTAGGATGTAGTTAGAATGTGTTATTATAGCTGTGAACGATTAGAAGTTGATTGGGAATCCTTGTTGGTTGTTTTTAGGCGGAGAATTCTTTGTAGGCGACTTTTGAATTATTAAAGTGGTCTTGCAGTTTGTTTACACAAGGTACGTACATACCTGCGTGCTTGGAATGTGTGCTAATTGTTGAAATCATGTTGATATTATTGTTGAACTTGGTGATGTTGATATTATAGACAAACTTGGTTATATGGAATGTGCATGTTTAATACTGTTGGACAAACTTATTGAACTTATTTTGCACTATAGGAACTGTAACATGTTAGTATGGATGTTTGATACAAACATGTTGGTTGGGAACACTAGATTATTCTATATGATTGGGTTGGATCAATTGGTTGTTGTTCCCTTTCTATCTTTTCACTACTTTATAAGGGCGGAGGACCTTGTTTAGTAAGTTGAAACTCTATGCCCATATACAGGGTTGCTCATGGTTAAAGGAAAGGTTGGTTAAGTTGGAATGAGTCTTGATTGATGCTTTTATGATCACTCACTTAATTCCAAGATAAAAACAGTTGTGAACAAATGTGAATTGTCTGTCTTATGTAATGGTTGAGTCATAACGGAATCTCAATTTGTAAATCATGTAAAGTGAAACTGAATAGCAATAGCTTTAGACTGTGCACGTCTGAAGTGACGGACAAACAGGAGTTGGGGTTCATGGTGGTAGCCCATGGCCTTTTCTGGGACCGGATTGATCACCGTGTCCTATTTTTATTTAAACGTTCCTCGATATCGCAGGTCACTGAGGTTACGGAGTCGCGCCCGTACCTCGTCTTCCTTAGTGAAGACTTCTGGATGGTCAACTCGGTCCATTGTCTATTTCAACTAAAATAATATTATGGTTATTAAGCCTAGCTTAGTCTAGTCAAGTATAATCGTCAATTTATTATGTTTTGTCTGTCCTTACTTATATTTATTAGTATCATGTTAGGGTTGTTGGTTTGATAGTATCATGCTAGGATTGTTGTTGTTTTAGTATGTAGTACTCAGCTTTGCTGATTACGTGCTTGTTTGTGTGTGTTGATCATGGCTATGCCTTATTGATCCTGTGATGACCCATCTTTGGTGAGCAGTCTTTAAGGATCAATAAGCGTTGACCATCTACAGGTTTGAAGATGATGCATCATTGGGATCGGGATTAGAGAGCTTGTAGTTCTATTCGTTTAATTAAGTGATTTAATTTGTTAACTTGGATTTGAAATTTGTCGTACCATTCGTATTTCCTTAATTCAGTTAAATGGGTTTGGACCTAATATGTAATAGATTATTTATGAACCTAAAAGTTAGTTTTATGTTTTCCGCTGCAAAATTCTGAATAAGCCGATACGTTTTCACACGGGCGATAATGCCTTGATAATTCTCTACGTTTTATATTAAAAGGTTATTTTAGAAAAGAGGGAATTGTCGGGGTGTTACACCATATCAAAGGACCCTTAACGGGATGTTCATTCGGGAAGGAGAAGAACACCAATGCTGTGATTTCCCTGAACCCTTCGTTCAGGATGGCTTGCTAAAACCCGGATTTGAAATTTTCCATGACTGCCACACCTTGGATGAGGCACCCCACCTCACCAAGACTAAAACAACTGAAATATTGGAAAACCAGGCTCTATGGACATTGTTTAACGAATCGAGGCCTATGGAGGACGAGACCGTGATGACTACCCTAGCTTTACAAGATGAAGGTTTCGATCCAACCCGGTTAATCTCTCCTGCATCAACACTAGAAGAGGTCGAGAACGGATGGGTGAAGACATATCAGTGGGTCAACGCAAAAGGAATGGAATTCAAGATGAGTACCGGTGAAGGACCGAAGTTTTATGAGACTAAACCCCAGGCTTGAGCCACATAGAGCACCATTAGTAAAAAGCGCCTAGTAGTTCTTTAGATTGATAGAAAAAAAAATAATAGAGACTTTAGATGGTCCTAAGGCCCTTTAGAATATGGGTCAGTTTTATTTCAGTGTGTTTTCCTTACTTTCCGAATCAATAAAGGCGTAATATTTCTCCTAAAATTTTTATTCTAACACTAAATAAACACCAAATGTACTTGCAAAATACAAAAATAAAGAGGCGGCCCACTCTAGGCCCAACAAACAAAGCCCACTCGGTTTGAAATAGTGCCATGGGAACCAATTCCCGAAACCCACAAAATAAACCACACTATCCCATTCATATCCCCAAAACCTAAAAAGCCAACCAGTGTCATCATAAGAGCCAATCCATGCAACCCAAAATTAAAGGAAATCAAAAATTTAAAACAATGCAAATGTTACCAAAAAAACAGATTCATAAAACATAGATTCCATCATACCCTTCACTAACAACCCACCTCCAAAGCCTACACAAAGATCTTCATAACTTCCGCACCCTAACTCCATTTTCAAAACTGTTTCAAGTCACCAATAGAAAAAATTAATCCAAACAAAAGTACATTTCACGCTAACAGTAAAAAAGGCCTCCAAAATAGCCTCAAAATTAACTTTAAATACGAAGCACAATATCAAGGCACAAAAAAAGGGGAATAGAAATAAACGCAAGAACACGTGAAGCAAAGCGTCAAAAATTGACCGCCCAAGTCATTTTCAGCGCCCAGGGCTGGGCGCCGAAATTTCTGACGCCCCAGCCTGGGCGTTGAAACTCTCTGCCTGCCAAAAATTTTCTTTTTGAAAGTGCTCCTCATTTTATCCGCACACAACGGAAAAATAACGAACACTTGGGCGGTACCGTACGTATCCAAATAGGTTTACCAAGAATATAGCTATACAAATTAGTCGAATTTTACTCAACCTATGGCAAAAAACGGCAGATGAAAATAATGATAAATACTTCACTCATTTGACCAATTAAGTAATATGTTTCCACTTCAGGACATATCTACCGAAATCCGGCATACTAGAACTTATTCTAAAGCTAGAACTACGCGCGACCTGATTCTGACAAGATACGTAGGCAATCCTTACCAAGGATTCGGTCCAAATAAAAAAATAATATATTCTTTGCAAAAAAAGTGTTAGACATATAAAATACATAAAAAAGAGGAGAAACAAAAATAAATGAAAACTAAAAATACGTCTTTATTAAAATATAATAAGAAGGAAAACAGAGTGCTAAAAATAAAAACAAACACGATTGAAATAAATAGAGGGCACCTACACCCTAGCAAGAACTACACTACTCTAGTTCTTCTGGATCATCAAATAAAGTCTTGTAGAGGGCAATATTCGTAGGATCCACTCCCACAGTCCTCTGCGCTGCCCCAATGTCAATCTCCATAAGAACCGGCTCCTGGACACTAGCTTCCAAAGATGCCAAGGCTTCAGAAACGTTCTCAGTTATAGCCCGCTCAGCCTCGAGGGCACAGGCAATGATGGGAGAAGGATTATTATCATCAACTAGACTAGCCGCTGTTTCTACAGGCGGCTGAGCCTTCCTAACCCATACATTGTTCCGACGACGATCTCCGCGAGAGCTTGCATTTCTTTTAACAACAGCAGGCCCCTTCATGTTAGGCATCTTTTTAGGCCTGAAACTGGAACGGGGAGGAACTTCCTTTCGCTTTCGATCAGGACGAGCTTTCACAGTCTTAACACTATAGGTACGAGGTTTGGCAGAATCAGGACCCTCATACTTAACACGAATACGAGGTATCAAAATCTTAGCCGGCTCCCCATTACGAGCCTCGGTCCTCACATCTTTGTCATCGGAGCTCATCCACAACTTGTAGTTTTCAGAAAGACCCACAAAGCCATTTGTAGCTACGACCCAACGCGGGAGACCATCATAATACTTGGCCCACGCTAGGACCCGTGTTTGTGAAAAGGCCGCTACCTTAGGTGGTACCGTATCAGAAAAGGGGATAGTCTGCCTTAAACCATATTGACGCATGACTCGGTAAGGGAAAATATAAATGGGACGAGATAGCCCCAACAAAGAAACATAAACCGATACATCAGACCCCCCTGTCATAGTAGTCAAACCCCACCATGGTACTACCCACTTAATAGAACAAATGCCATAAGTAAAAAAGGAGGTCCATTCGGCCTCGTCCTGGCCTTGGTGCAAGTATTTTCGGTTACCCAAAGCTATAGGGCGATAATGTTTAGGATCGGCAGGAGCTTCCAAAAGTCTAAGCCGTTCCGCAAGCCAAATCTGCAAAAACAGGTACGATCGAATCAAAAGAATGAAAAGAAAGAAAAAACGGTTCCTGGGGCGCAGTTTCAACGCCCAGGACCAGGCGCCGAATATTCCAGCGCCCAGCCCTGGGCGCTGAAACTCAGCCCCAGGCAAAAAGAAATATATGCAAAAAAAATATACATGTGCGCAAGGAAAAGATCGATTACCTGCAGCAATAGGGGGCTCCCCTTAAAATATTCAGATTTGGCGCCCTTCTTCAGTTCATCCGCACTCAGCAAAGTCTTAGCAACAACCAACGGCATAATAGAATAGCAACTTTCCATCTGGCTAATCAAGGGGATCAACCTTATGTCACCGAACTCACCATTATTATTCGACAGCAAATAATGATTCAACAAGCAAAATACAAGGGCTCGAATGTTCAATTTTTGTTCGGTCATATTCTTACTAGGCCTAAAGTGATGTTTTACAAGTTTCGCCAAGTTAACCTTATCATCTACAATAATTTCAGCAAACATGTTATCATCTAGCCCTAGGGAAGCCCTTATGGTTGTTTTACCCTCTTCAATAGTGCCAGGGGTAACAGGAGTAGCATTAGTAGGATAACCAAGGATCGCAGCAAATTCATCAGGCAAAGGACATATTTCATTGCCTCGAAAGTCAAAAACATGATGATCGGAGTCCCAAAAGCTTAGGGCAGCATGCAGAAAGTTATAATCAATATTAATTTGTTGTAAACCTAAAAGTGCCTCTAAGTGGTATTCTTTTAACAAAGCTTTTTCTGTGGGAGTAAGCGCCCGCAGCCAACGCCTAACAGTCCGTTGGAGTGAGAAAGTAGGGATCGACATGACAAAAGCAATGAATAATTAAAGCACAACAAAAGGAAAAGAAAGAATTTGAGAGTGGTGGAAAATAAGGACGTATCTAGCCCCTATATATAGCTGAACGCACCCAATGACATCCTGATCCCATTCGGAAACGTGTTAGGAAATCCGAAAATCAAATATTACCAGGAAAGGACTTTCAGCGCCCACGCCTGGGCGCCGAAATGTTTAACGCCTGAACTTGGGCGCTGAAAATGCAGCCCAAGGCCCATATTTCACAAAACACGGAACAGAAAAGGACTTAAGACCGTGTTGCTAAAACACGAGGCCCTATTGCAAGTAGGATCAAGCCCAAAGCACCTTTAGCTCCCAAATAAGCAAGAAAAAAATAATAACATTAAAACTTGGTCGAAACTTAGACTCGTCTCAGAAAATGCTTATGTACACTTTCAAAAAAAAGCAAGTTAAATATCATGGTCATTCTTCGAAACACCAAAAATATGTGTCGTCAAGTCATTGGTTTTCCAAATAAAAAATGTTTCTCTGTCAAAGGGTTAATCCGGGCCAAGCTAAAACCGGATGTCGCCTGAAAACTAAAGTCGCACTCCACGGCTTCGCTAAAGTAGCACACTACTATAGAAGATCGCTCGCACATACGAGCATGACCCCAAACATGATTACAAGATGCGAAAAACAACCGACGAGCCCCAGTGCTTGGGGGCTCGCTAAAAAAATAGACTCCAACGAGGAGCGCGCGATCAAAATCACATTCCCGGACTGCGCCATACACCATATCATGTTTGGATATCTCAAAAAAAAAGAACAACAATAGGTTCGACCTCATCGAAAGGACATCACTGACACTTGTACACGGTCCTCTGATCAAAGACCAAGTCGAGCCGTAAAGACTAGCTCAAAATCACGAAAACGGACGGTCGCAAGACAAAGATCCATCTGAACACGTTGTCAGCCCACGTTCAGGTTACAACTAAATTCGAGCACCCCTCGAAAGAATTCTCTCTTGCAAGAAGGAATAAAAAGAGATTCTCAAAAGAAATCACAAAGAGCCAAAGAAATAGGAACTTGCCCATCTTCAGTCGGCAAGATCGCGTCACAAACCGCGCGAGTTCCCAAATCAAAAAGAAAACGAATTCAGGGACGTCCACCCTCAGCGGACAGGGCTCGCCCACCCTCAGCGGGCGGGGTCTGCGTCACTAGCCGCGCAGGTCCTCAGTTTTCGACAAAAATAAAGTATTCAAATTTAAAATAGGCTCGCCATCTTCAGCCGGCGGGGTCTACGGCGCAAACCACGTAGGTCCTTATTTTCAAAAAAGCAAAATAAATTTCAAAATAGATTCGTCCACTTCTATCGGACGGGGTGTCCACCCTTAGCGGACAAGGTTCGCCATCTTCAGCCGGCGGGGTCTACGTCACAGACCGCGTAGGTCCTTATTTTCAAAATTTCAAAAAACAGATTCGTCCACTTCTATCGGACGGGGTGTCCACCCTTAGCGGACAAGGTTCGCCATCTTCAGCCGGCGGGGTCTACGTCACAAACCGCGTAGGTCCTTATTTTCAAAATTTCAAAAAACAAATTCGTCCACTTCTATCAGACGGGGTGTCCACCCTTAGCGGACAGGCTCGCCATCGTTAGCCGGCGGGGTCTGCGCCATTAAACCGCGCAGGTCCTTAGTCGCTGCAGCGATAACTTTTGCTGGATTTTCCTTCGTTTTACGTCCTATAAAAACAAGGGTGCTGGATTTTCCTTCGTTTTACATCCTATAAAAACAAGGGGGTTTTCTCGTTTAGCTAGCCCTGAAAATGAGAACCTTCAAAAAACATTTTTACCTCGTGATTGGGCTTGGCCAGGCCAAATTACACTTTATAGCTTTGATTTCGAAAACATCTGTAGTTACTCCCAATGACAAAGTGAGGGAGTTCCTACGCACCTTTAGATCCTTCCAATGACAAAGTGAGGAAGTTTCTATACTATCAGTTGACAAATTCCAATGACACATGAGGGATATGTCGACACTTCAAAGTGATGACCCTTAAGTCAAATGTTATCACTCGGGGGCTCGTGAGACCCTCGAAAAACAGGTCACATACACCATGGCTTGTGTGACGCACTCCGTCTAATACTTTGACCATCGTCTTGCTCCAAGACTCGGTCAAAGTGGGGGCTAACTGTAGACACCTACTTTTGTCCCCATTCCCGCAAGGGAAAGGTTCGATGATGAAAGCATAAAAACTCCACTTGACAACGCATCTCCTATAAAATAAACGAATCTCGATTCCCCATTTCATTTCACCCGAAACCTGCTATTTATGGAAACCTGCTAAAAATAGTAACTGCCGTAAAAGGTAGCTTCTAAAAGTGGCAAATCATAAAAGATAGAAACCTGTCAGAATTAGGTGTTGCATTCCAACATAAATCCTAATTGAGATAGAAAACTGCGAGAATCCTATTCCTAATATGATTCGGAAATAAGAGTTACGTATTAATTGAAATCCTAACGAGCCTAGAGTTCGTAACGGGCCCGGATGCATTCCGTCACAAAATTGATACGCGCTAAAAGACTCGAATTAATCTCAAACTCTACGGATTTCAGGAATCCGAATCTGACTAAAGAAAACAGCCCAGACCCTATTTTCAACGCCTGGCTCTGGGCGCCGAAATCTTCGGCGCCCAGGCCTGGGCGCTGAAAATACCTGGGTACGTGTTTTTTCCTAATTCTTTGTGGATTAGAACTCTGCAATTCTATCTTTCCACGAACTCTTCCCTATAAATAGGCCCCTAAATTCGACGTGAAAAAGACAACAACAACACACAATTATATTCTGAGTATTGACTCCAACCCTTAGCCTAAGCCTCTCGCTGCGAAACTGTTCACGCGTTCTGTCGCAATCGATCCATAAATCGAACAGAACGTATCCTGTCCCATAATCGAGATTCGTTAAATAAAAAGGAGAAATAGCAAAGTCAAAGTGGCTAGTTTTCTGAGAACCGTGACGCACCTCTCAAGGGTGCGTCGTAATGTGTCCCTTTTCGATGATTTAACTGCTTTCCTCGCCCTTTTTATGAACGGTTAAACTAACCTAATCTGATTGCTCTATCACGCCTAACAAATATAATATTTTTGGGAAATCGGATTATCATGCTAGGTCCCTTAATACTATTTAAATCAGATAATCACGATCGTTCTAGTATTATATGTTGCATATTGCTAAAATCAACTCAGATTAGTTTAGTAGTTAACGCATGTCCCTTCAATTATTTATGCTGAGCTAGTAAGGATATCCTGCCTCTGGAGTTATCGACGAGCGAAGTACTCCTCTCGGTAGTTACAGTCCCCCGAACCCTCAATCTCTACCTTGCGGGTGTATGTTGAGAGATCCCCACACCAGGGATCACAAGGGAACCTACGGCCGTCGTGGTCAAACATAATTGCACTCCCTTTATGTCACGATAACCGGGTTTTGTCAGTTTTTCTCATTGTCGTTAAAAACTGAATGGCGACTCCTATATTACTAGTCAATTGGGTGTATACTCACAGGAAATCCAATTACACTTGATTGAATAAAAAGAATCGTCACACCCACGAGGGATGAGGTCACACATTAGCCTTGTGCTTTTTCGACCCCCTCACAGATAGTTAGGCGCCTAAAAATTTATTAAAGTAAAACCTTAGCTTCTAGATACCACTTTGTAACACCCCGACAATTCTCTCTTTTCTAAAATAATCTTTTAATATAAAACGTAGAGAATTATCAAGGCATTATCGCCCGTGTGAAAACGTAACGGCTTATTCAGAATTTTGCAGCGGAAAACATAAAACTAACTTTAGGTTTATAAATAATCGACTACAGGTTTAATCCCAAAAACCAATCAACGAAAATAAGGAAATATAAATAGTACGACAAGTTTAAAGTCCAAATTAACAAACCAAGTCACTTAGCAAAACGAAACTAAATACAAGCTCTCTAATCCCGATCCCCATGTTGCATCATCTTCAAACCTGTAGATGGACAATTCTTATTGATCCTTAGAGACTGCTCACCAAAGATTGGGTCATCACAGGATCAATAAGACATAGCCATGATCAACATGCACAAGCAAAAGCACGTAATCAGCAAAGCTGAGTACTACATACTAAAACAAAAACAATCTTAACATGATACTAATAAACGATAAGTAAGGGCAAACAACACATATTAATTTGAATACCACACTTGACTACACTAGGCTAGACTGGACTAGACTTTTATAACAATAACATTATTTTAATTGAAATAGTCAATGGACCGAGTTGCTACTAGAAACTTCTTCTTCTTCACTAAGGAAGACGAGGTACGGGCGCGACTCCGTAAACCCCAATGACCTGCGATATCGAGGGACTTTTGAATAAAATAGAACCGGTGATCAATCCGGCCCCAGAAAAAGCCATAGGCTACCCATGACCCCAACTCCTGATTGTTCGTCACTTTAGACGTGCACAGTCTAAAGCTATTGCTACTCAGTTTCACTTTACATGATTTACAAATTAAACTCTGTTATGACTCAACAATCACATAAGTCATACAATCCACGATTATTCACAACTGTTTTTATCTTGGAATTAAGTATGTATCACAAGGCATCAAGCATGACTCATTCCAATTAAATCCAACCTTTCCTTTAATACTGATCAACCCCTCTATATGGGTATAAGGTTTCAACTTACTAAACAAGGTCCACGGCCCTCATAAAGTAGTGAAAAACTAAAAGGGGACAATGAACAATCGATCTGAATTAATATATATAATAATCTAATGTTACCAACCAACATGTTCGCATCAATCATCCATACTAACATGTTATAATTCTCATAACGAAATATATATGCTTAACATGTCCATCCAACAATATTAAACATGCAAATTCAACATGACCAAGTTCATCAATAATATCAACGTAACCAAGTTCAACAACAATCTCAACATAACCAAGTTCATCAACGATTTCAACATGGTTTCAACAAATAACACACATTCCAAGCACACAGGTATGTACGTACCTTGTGTAAACAAACTGATAGGCCACTTTAACGAGTTCAAAAGTCGCCTACAAAGAATTCTCCGCCTAAAAACAACCAATACAATTCCCAATCAATATCCACAATTTACAGCAATACTAAAGTACTCTAAATACACCCTAAACATATTTTGAACCATCCCCAATATCGAAACTTAACTAAATAACCTCCAAGCATAATAACTATTAAACTAATGATCCCAAATCGTTCTAAACTCCAATAAAACATCCCTTTTAAAATTTCCAGCAATATAAAATAATTTCAAACGTCCACAAAACATAATCAACGTTCTTAAAATCATAAAAATAATAGCTTTAATGACGTATAATCATTAAAACCTTAAAAATTCATACTTTAATAATTAAAACTCTTATTTTAATCAAATTATATAATCTGAAAATTAACAACTTAATTATATAAAACATATAATCCGAAAATTATAATTAAACCATAAAACTATAAATCTAATCCAAGAAAACATGAATTAACTTAATAAACATAATTAAAACCCTAACTTAAACATGATTAACAAATCTGAAAATAAATTAGTTTATAATATCAACATATAATTTGAATTCTAAATACTTCCTCCGTTCCGTTAATATCGCACCATTTGGTTTTTTACACTATTCACACTACGACTTTGGCCATTTTTTGTGATTCACACGTAAGAAAATTGTAGTCATGTGGGGTCACGTTAGATTCGTATTGATATATATTTTCTAATTGTCAATTTTATATAATTTTTACTTACACGTAATTTGTGATATTAAGAGTCAAAGTAATGTGTTAGAGGAGTAAAAGTCAACCATGGTGCGATATATATGGAACGGAGGAAGTATAAATTATCAAAACTAATAATTTAAACTATGAAAACCTTAATTAAATTATTATAACATAATATTGCATTAATTAAATAAAAGGTTAAAGGATTAACCAAAAAGAGACAAAAGGGGGTGGATGGCCGGCGACAAGGGCGGCGGCAGCAGGAACAGGTGCTCGCGGAGGTTGGCGGCGCGACGGCGGTTCAGGTGGCAGGAAGGTCGTCGCACGACGTGAGGAAGGGAAGACGAACGCGCAGGGAAGAAGAAGAGTGCTGCTGTACGTGGAGGGCGCGGCAGCAGAAGGGCGGCGCGGTGGTTGCACGGCTGTTGGTGGTGGTGTGGCTGGCGCAGCAACGACTGTTCGAACACAATGCCACGAGAGGAAGAGAGTAAGAAATCAAATCAGGAAGAAAAGAAACGAAAAAAGAGAAGGGAGGAGGAAGGGACGAAGAAGAAGGGGTGAGACGCCTTACCGGCGGCGACGGGTGATGGTGGTCCGACGGCTGGAGCAACGAACGTGAAGGAGGAGGATCTTGGGGTTTCACGTGAGTGCAAGGGGAGAGGATGAGGGTTTTTGATTTTTACGTGAACTTGTTTGGGTGAGGGTTTGAGTGTTGGGTCTTGTTTATTTCCACGTGAATTAGAGGTGGAGAGGGAGTATGGGTTTCTTGTTTGGGCTTGCAACAATGGGCTAGAGATAGGATTTGGCTTTTATAATTCGAATCCAAAACTGAATAGGATCGTTTTCTAAATTCAATCGATTTTCGTAATTCAAATTCTTTTCAACTTAAAATCCTAAAATTATTTTTGATTTCGTAAATCATTAAAAAATAATTAAAATATAGTAAATAAATACACGTTAATTATATATTTATTTCTAAAATTCATAAATTCTTATTTAAATATAAATAATATACGTTAAAATATATTAATAAAATTTATAAATTTACGGGGGATTACACTCGGTCTCACGCCCCGCACACTCGCACGCCCCTCTCCCTCTCCTCGCGTCCAGCGCGCCCCTTGCTCTCTCTTGCTCGCACACCAGCGCACCCCTTGCCCTCTCTTGCTCGCGCACCAGCGGGCCCCTGCTCTCTCTCCCTCGCGTACGCAGCGCGCTCCTTGCCCTCTCTTCCTCGCGCACATCAGCGCGCCCCTGCTGCCTCTCCCTCGCGCAGCGCACGCCTGTGCCTCGTCCCTCGTCGCTGCGCTCACACCCACACACGGTTGGTGCGTGTGTGGGTGTGTGTGTTGTTCGTGTTCGTTCTTGTTCAATTTTTCGCCCAATCACCCTAATTCGTGATTGTTCCGTGCTATAGGCCGGATTGGTATAATTCTCTTCTTCCTTACCTATTCTATTTAAATTCCATATTTTAAATTATTATATTAATATTGTTTTGAGTAATTAAAATGCTGGGAACCGGTTATGAATACCGTGGTTTGAGGATTTGTGTGTTGTGATTCATTAGGTTTGTTTTAATTATTAAAGGATGAATTTTCAGATTTGTTTATTTAATAAAGCATGGATTTTTATGATATTAAACTAGTGTTATTGGGATTTTCAATTTAGGGTTTTAACCTAGACCTAATGAGTCAATTGATTAGCATAATTAGGTGATGATTTTAATTATGATAATCAATTATATTTTCAGATTTGAATAAAGGTTTAAAGTGTCGATTTTTATTGATTTTAAAGGCGAAAAAAGTATGTTTTTGTACTAGGGATTGATTTTGCAAATTGAGACGACTTTATTATTGAAAAACGATTGAATTCTAAAGTCTAAAGGAAGTTTTAATTTTTATAAAGTTGCTGGAAATTTAATGAACATGGAAATAATTTAAGTTTCATTATTTTGATGATAGGAGGTGATTTCTAGTTGAGTGCTCGTTATTGTAAAGTGGCCCCTACGCTTAGGTATTCAAGGTACGTACAAGTCTAGGGCGACCACACCTTTTTGTCAATGACATTACATGATTGTTGATGATGTGAATTACATTATGTGAAATCATGTTATTTTGGTGAACGAGCATGTGTTTTGTGATGTTGGATTTATTGAATTAATTGTTGAACAAGCATGTTGAAATTATTATGAGTATGGATTTCATTGTCAATCATGTTGTTCAATATTTATGCATGTATAGTTAAATTCACATGCAAGGGTTGGATTAATTATTTGTATGCTATTGTACGGGATGTCTAGCATACTTTGAGCCATTTATTTGTACTTCGTTGTACTATTTATTTTACCACATGTGAAGGGTTAGCTCGCGTAAGCCACCGCACATGTAGGGTTCAGTTGGGAATGTTATGTATGAAATGAATTAGGATTTGTCGTGCAAGGGCACAACCCTCATATTAATATGCATGATGTGGAGTCTCACTTTGGTGAGGAGGAACATGGTAGTAATATCACAAGTGTCTTGCTTGGTTGATCACAAGTCTTAAAGCATTAAAATAAGATTGTTTTGGTTGTTGTTTATTAATTGTATGTATGCATGTTGTCGAGTCTTGAGTTCGCCTTTAATAAAATATTAATAAACGTAAAGTGCAACCAGAACAAGCTTCAAAACTCTTGGAACGTATATACCTTGAGTATGAACAATGGGGGGAGTCTTGCCGGAAAGCTCGTACTCCTACTAATGATACAAGACGTTGTTTCATTCATATTATGCGCAGGAATTCCGTCGGTATGGCCCGACACTCGGTATGGCCCGATCTTATTATTATTATTATTATTATATTTGGTGTTTGGTTGGCTCCCATCACCTTTTTCCCTTTGTGGATTATTCTTTTGGCCCGTTCGAAGCTTATTCTAATTAAATTGTGAGTCAAGAGTCGAGTCAAGAGTCGAGTCTTGTATCTCATGATTGTTTGAATTGTTATTATATGGCTTTTGCATGTCGATTAGTATTTAGTGAGTGATGCATGTTTTAGTTTCATTTACTCTATGCTTGTAAGTACTCAGCTTTTGCTGACTACGTGCTTTGTGTGTTTCTGGTCATGGCCTTTGCCTTAATGACCCTATGATGATCCATCATTTGCACTTGCATTGTTGGGGAGTAGATTAATATAGCAGGTTGGTAGATCAAGTACGATCGAAATCATGTGGCTTGGGATGATTGAGAGAGTTGCATGTTTTCGTTCTTTGAAACTATTTTATTTAATATTTTAATTATGTTTGAAATGTTTGAATTATTTATACTTTGGGTTTTGGGCCATTATGGTTCCAAATTGTAGGAGGCCTCAACATTAAATTTATTATGTTTTTAAAAGTTAGTTGACATTTAATTCCGCTGCGTAATTCTGGTAATAGCCTTAACCGTTATCACGGTAGCGGTAATGCTTTAGTAATTCCTTTATTTTAAGTTGGAAAATGGTTTTATAAAAGCAAGGAATTATTAGGGTGTTACATATATTGGAGCAATCTTGTACTAACTGCTATGACTAATATAGAATACAAATTTATTGCTATTGAGTTGGCAGGTTATGAGGCAACATGGTTGAGGGATGTGCTTGCAGATATTCCATTGTGGGGGAAGTCGGCTCCTTCAATTGCAATTGTTTCTGCAAACAACCATGCATATAATGGAAGAATGACACATTCGTTTTGAGGCATAAGGCCGTCAAAGGTATGTTGTCTATTGCGTAAATCTTTAGATTGTGTAAAGTCTGAAATGAATAAAGCGGATCCGTAAACCAAAGGCCTATAATGAAAACTAGTTTTGGAAACATTGGAAGGGATGGGCTTGAGCCCCATTGGATGAATTGTAAAATAATGAACTCCTACTCTCAGAGTTCAAAGGACGACATTATGATACAATTCGGAAGCACAAAATCTTAGTTTTGTCCATCCCCTAAATGTTATTATGTGTGCTTGCTACAATCGGAAAGAGGTTGAGAATACGGCTCTTAATGAACCCATACCATATGTTTGGTGGTGTGAAGGTAGCTCACACTTGATGGGATTCACCTACGTAGGTGTGGAAGTGTGGCCGCTTCCTATGAGAATTGCGATATGGGTTATTCACTAGAGCATCTATGAGCATAACCAGGTCGGACGTATGACCAGTATAAGGCGTCACTTTCTTCGCGGAGTCAGAATAACATACATATTCAGTTGCGTGCTTTAAGTGACGGGTTTCTAACTTCCTATCAAGTTCAATACGAAAGTCACTTGGTAGGAAAGAGATCATAGCTTAAATGTCACTAAGTGTTAATTCAAGTCAAAAGACATTGACACCTATTCAATTGTTTGTTTTGCCCAAAATCAACATCATTCTCTTCTTTCTTTCTTTTCCACATATTCGAACCTGTGGGGGATTGTTGGAAGTTCTCATTTGAAAACACAAAAGAAAAGAGAGTGAAAATTAGAGAGTCCCGCATTGGAAAAACTCTTCATATTCTCTTTGTTTATTAATTGGGGAATGGGTGTAACTCTTGTTTAAGAATGTGTGAGAATGGTATGGGTGGACACATAACACACACGTGCGCGCCGGGCTCGGGCCGTGGGCCTTGGGCTCTTGGGAATGTGATGTGCGGGCGTGGGGTGGGTTTTATGGGCCTTACATATTCTTTTGGTACCGGACTGTTTTGGTTAAGTCCTTGTTACGGGAATCTGTATTGGTTACGTAACCGATGGATTAATTAACATTCATTGAGTCTGTTACAACCATAATTGTTTCAACGCGTCTCTTGTGTGACCGGTCACACCATCAACTTGATGGTGTGACACATTCACATTGAAGATTTGCTAATTTCAGATCAGTAGGTGTAAGCTTCTTTTCCACGATTAACTTGGCATCACTCACATCTTTAAACTCCATATTATTGGTGTTGTTGTGTTGACGCAATAGTTCCAACACTTGATTATCTGAATGACGACGATCTTGTTATGTTTTTAATTTCTTGGGGATGGAACGTCTAATGGGCGGATTATAAAAGGAAGTAACTGAAATTATAAAAAGAAGTAGTCACTTAGTAACTCTACTAACATTTTCTAAAGCTATTAAAGTAATTACTACTAATATTACTATAAAAAAAGTAACAGATCTAAACTATAGAAGTAACATGCCAAAACTAAAAAAATACCTCCTCTAAAATTATATAAAAAAAGTAACATTCTATAGAAGTAACATACCTAAACTTAAAAGGTACCTCCCCTAAAACTACTCCGTATAAAAAAAGTAACATGTCTAAACTATAAAAGTAACATACTTAAATTAAAAAGGTAGCTCCCCTAAAATTACTTCGTATAAAAAAGGTAACATGTCTACTTCTTCCTTTTTTTACAAGTATATCTCTTTCCCTTTGTTGTACCAACCGACCCCTAAGTGTTACTCCTCACTTGAATTCTTGAAGATCATAACAGATCTTTCATGATAATTTTTGGATTACCCAACATAATATTCAATAAACATATGATTCTGTAGGAGAAGTTACCTATCACTACATTTAAAGGTTACTAATTTATTTTTTAAAGAACTTATTAACTTAAATTGAGGTGGGGTAAAGAGGTGGACAAAATGAAAAAGCACCAAGGAAGGCATTGGAATAATATTCAATAAACGAGTATGAAGCCTCTGCCTTCGCATGAATGAGCTTTGCTGTATTTAAATTGAAGATATAATGACAAATTAGTCCATATAGTGTGAACACGTCACACCATCAAATGATGGTGTGGACGATCTTATACAAGACTTGAGGTAATTGTTTTCTTCCCATAATAACTTACCACATTATTGCTCTTTACGTTTTTGTCCATTGCCTTTTATGGAGATTGATTATTTAATCAATCTCATTTTCATACGTTCCTTACATGGAATATAATCACAGTTCCAGAAATACAAAAACACATTATTTTTTTCTCTCAAATTGCTCTTGGTTTTGGCATATATTCTGACTCCATTAGGGTTTGTGAGTGCACGAGGTAGTGCGGAATCGTCTTTTAGGACAGTGGTATCCCAAGGCGCAACAATTGTTCGCTACGTGTTCTTCCGATTGTTCGCATATTCCAGATAAGTCTATTCTATCTACGTACATTCTTGTAGCAACATTATTATATTTGTTATACTGTGCAAATTCGCAACACCTTAATATCGGTATATGAGTTGCTTGTATGCGTCTTTGTTCTGTGAGTAGTAATCTACTTCTGCCTGCAAAACATGAAATCCAACTCTTAATAATATAAGAAAGAAAAAAACAACATAAGAATAAGCATATAATTGAAAAGTTCACTGCAACAGCTTGCGAGCGACACTAAAAGGTCACACCATCTGATGGAAAGTGTCCTAATGCTAACCACTTGTTCAAAACTTCAAAATAATTACAA
This sequence comes from Spinacia oleracea, assembly GCF_020520425.1. Taxonomy (NCBI): domain Eukaryota; kingdom Viridiplantae; phylum Streptophyta; class Magnoliopsida; order Caryophyllales; family Amaranthaceae; genus Spinacia; species Spinacia oleracea. The sequence goes on from NC_079491.1 coordinate 36,451,870, forward strand.
ACTTAAATCTTAAAATGATCAACTTGAGAAGTTTGGCTATTATTATTAGTTTTATACTTGTATAAGTTCTTTACACTCAAGGCTATCTCTCAAAATTACGCCCAGTTTGCCCGTTTGGTAAGTAGTAATAATGATCAAGTTCCATCATATATAATGTTAATGGTTATAATGCAATGTGTTCACCTTGATAAATAATTTCTGTAGCCATCCATTAGACCATTGCCCCTTTAATTAGAAGGTGTTGAGAATAGACATTGACAAGGGATTTCACTTTACACATGTAAGATAAATATTAATTATCCGGCTAACAAACAAGAGCAAATTATTTTATGCACCCGGGAGCATGATGCAAAGTACGTTAGGTCATGAAAGTGACAGTATTGTATTCGATATAAACTAACCTTCCTAACTCCCTTTACAGCTGTCAGCAGCTTCTCACCGAGGAATTCCTTAAAGAAGTTGTCCTTATGAAGAGCTTCCAAGGATTCGGCAAGTGATGTTGGCAACCTCTGAAGTTCTCCATCAAGGCTAGAGGGATTCGCTTCTGCAACACGTTAGTATCAAACATTGTCACTCAGACTGTAATTAGGGATGTCAACTATTCACTTATTCAAACGTTAAAATCTCACGTTTTCCCCGGCGTGTAGGTTATGCATAATGAAACTTCTGGTATAGTGGTATTTGATAAAGTTTGTTTGGTCTGTTAACATCTAATATAAACAATAAAGAGACTTGCGTACTAGTGAGCACATAATCTTCCTAACTTACTGTTTTTGGCAATGCAATAAGATTAAGCTGCAATTAAATGCCGACTTGATTATATGTATGTTTATACTTGAACTCTAAATAATCTTACCAACAGGAAAAGGCAGAACGAGGTGCCTCCGTAAGCCATCAATCCCTGCAGCCATTATAGAAGCCAATCCCATGTGGGGATTTGCACAGCCATCAAATGATTTAATTTCAAAGTTGCTTACAAGGCCATCTGCTACTCCAGGAGGGCAGGCAGTCCTCAGTGGAACTTCCCTGTTTTCTTTCCCCCAGCAATGATATGCTCCACTCCATGTATCTGGTTGTATCCGATCATAGCTGCAAAACATTAATTTATGCTTCTTATTACATAATATGAGAGGTCAGTACAAGATTTCTGCTACATAAACCATGATTAGGAGCAACAAAGGAAAATAGGCAATCATAAAGTTCCAGACTTGAACTATTGGAGAGAAATCATCCAATCATAAAGGTTGTTACAGAATTAAGATAAAAGTGTTACCTATTTGGATTTGGAGCAGTAAATGCTAAAATGGCTGGAAGATGAAACAGAACTCCAGCCATAAATTCCTCGCCAACTTTAGACATTCCGTGACTGGACTCACCAGCTCCAGTGAAAACATTTACCCCATTTTCCCACAAACTCAAATGCACATGGGATCCAGATCCAATGTCATCCAATGTATACCTAGTAAGAAAAGAGAAACAAACAGTACCGAACGATTAAGAAGCTAACACCAGGATAGTTAAGTAGATGTTAAACAAAAGTGTCACGAATATTTTCAAAGAAAATCATCAAAACCAACAACTAGCACATATACACAGGATAAGATAGAAATTTACATGAAAATCAATATTAACAGCGCAGCATTCTTTTATCAACTGGCTTGCCCTTTATAAAGACTTAAAACTATTATGTGTTTGATTTTACTCTGATATTTTTTACTTTCGTCGTTAGTATAGTTATTCTCTTTGTCTCAAAGATATTTATTTCAGTTTTAATGTATTAAATCCTATTCCTCATTACCCAGCAGAAGGTAAATAGGATATTGTTTACTTCCTTCATTGCAATAAATTTAATTTTTAAACAAAGGGAATAACAATGAGGAATTAAACTGTTATTATTGTTTCAAACCGTCCTAAGAATAGTCTTATTCCCAATGAGTTTGGTTCAACTGCATGAGCCGAGAGTCTATCTCATGTGGTCGTCCAGAAATATCCTCATACATTCGCTTCTATCTATTGCTACATTTTCTTGCAAGCCCACTTTCTCCATGTCCCTTTTAACTCCCTCCATAATGTCAGGGGCCTTCCACGACTGTGTTTGAGAACTCCATTACTCCATTACCCCAACCCTCCACTTTCCTTACCGGTGCATATTCTGGCTTAGAATGAGTAATAAGATCCTAAAATAAAGTATACAAAACATACTCTGAGTAGTGCATAATTAACATTATGCTCTGGTTGCAGGTATTTTCTAGATCTATGACATGGAAAAACACACATACATGATATCAGATCAGAGCAGGGTCAAAATAATTGTGACGTGTGCAGTGGTTACTGCTGTGACTACCACATCTGGAAAGAAAGAAACAGAACTTGCCAGGAGCTGGAAATTCTTTGCCTGCAAATCCTGTTCCTTATTGTCCAGCAGATAGCAACTGTGGCTACACAACACGATGAAGTATCCAAGTGTCGTCTACTTTTTCCTTTTCTTCTCTTGAGTGCAAGGAAATAAATACATGATGCAGATGTAACATATTAAAGCTACTGGCTAATTGGATATTAACACTTCAAGAATGAAATAATATTCAGAAGATATTTGAATATGTATGCCTATTGGTCCTATCCTGAGCTCTTACCACACCCTCTCCACTAAGAGGTGGAATAAAAAGGAACCAGAAAAGCTACACCATACAACACAAATCTAACCAACTACGCTAGTAACAAGTTAATCGATTGATGGTTGGTATTAAATAACAGCACCTCAAGGAACAAGCTGATCACAGCAGTTTAATTATCAGTATAGTTGTGACAACATCATGTCAATATCAACAAATAACATAAATTTCCTTCTGCAAGTTACCATATGAAAAGGAATCAGCAAAAAGAGCAGGTCATTAATACTTGAAACCTTCACAATAGGATGACATATAGTTCTGATATAGACAAATTACCATATTCTTCATCAAGTGCCTCATTTTAGGTTCAGACACGATACTTACTTTGGTGCAAAAGTTGCCAGCAAACCGTGTTTTCTAGCCACGGCCCTGATAGCTTCACGAGCAAAAATCAAATTATCTGCAGCACGGGTACAAACAGTGTGTCCCAGGGCCATCTCGAATTGGCCTTTCCCTGCTTCTGCATGTACCTATAGAATTTAAAAGGGGAGGGAGGGGGGGGGGGGGAATGCTATTAGAACAACATCTGAGATAAGGTGTGGCACCAATAAAAAGAAGGAATAAAAATAAACAAATGAAAGTTTTATACACCAAATCGAGAGACAGTTTAAAATTCACACTTTCAATCACGCAATCCTGATCAAATACCAGTACTTGCCATCAAGGTATCTGTTCTCCAAGTAAGAACACAGAGACCAGCGAAATATTATCGACTGATATCTACTCCGTACCTGCTCCATTGTAATATCTAGAGACTGAAGAGAAGCAAACATTTCCTGAAGGATGGGAGAAGCTGCATCGAATGATGAAGTTGAACAGTATGGGGTTGAATCAAAAGGAACCCATTCTTCTTTTCCATCCCTACATTTTTTTTTCAATAATTAATAAGATCTTGGAAGTCATGAATATTAATGAAATAAAAATGAGGAAAAAGAGTGGCAACATTAATGTAATCACCTTGAAACCGGTTTCAAGAGATAAAACTCATTCTCAAACCCCGCATTCATTTCCTAGACAAACAAGACAACACCATTTAGAGGTAGAACGAGCTAGAGCTAAGTCCCATTAACATACTAGGCACTAAAAACATACCAAATTAAATTCTCTTTTCAGGACTTTTGCAACCCTCCTTAATGCCTCCCTTGGGCAATATTCCCAGGGTTCACCAGGTTTGAGATGCATGTCTGACAAAACCATCTCTTCACCTTGAGCCCTGACAAGGAAAACAGAGGAACCCACTATGTTAAAAATTTATTCCGTAGGAGAGGTTAATCAGCTTTTTCTTAAAGAAAAACAAGCATAAACGCCTACGTATCACTTGCACTATAATCTATGTTAGATTAATGAGCAAAAAAAAATCTATCAACAATTGCAAAACAACTAGATACAAAAAGAGATGATCTAGCATTAATATTCTTGGAAACAGAGCAATGTAATTACCTATCAGTGGTTCCAAGAAATCTTAAGCAGTAAACTGCAAGCATGTGAATCAGATGAATGAAAATCTACATAACAACTTTTTGCAATTTGTTGTACTGGCGTACACTGTAATGCTTCCCATTTCTGTAGCAACTAGCAATCATGAAGCACCTTACCTACGTACTGGATTCATGTAATCAACATATGATGCAGAATACATATGAAACATATGCTCTTCCAAATCTCCTAACATAACACGTTGAAAATTTGAATATTCCACAGAAAATAAGATTAATGTCTGCTCCATTAAACACAAGAGAGCACAGGCTCATGAAAAGACTTATCGTTACACCATAAGCTGTAATTTTTAGGCCCCCCTCCTCGAAATTGTCATAGACAAAAATTAATACAGAAATTCTCTAACAAAATACTTCTTAGCATTAAGGAAATGATTGATTGCATGTTGGGTCATTAGGTAAACTCTTCCCTTGACTTTCAAGGTTAAAGAATAAAAAGAAAAAGGCACTCAGTCTCCAGCACACCTAGCACAAAGAATGATCATCTAATAATGTTTTAAAATTTAAAGTAAAATGGGACTCAATGGAGGAAAATATGAAATTAGTAGAAAAAGGGTATTGGAGACCTTGGATGGAAAAAGAACAAAAAGGAAGTGCTACTTGATATTACCATGGGATTGTCCTAAGTGTTGACATATCAGGAATAAGTCTGATCTCGCCTGTTCCTGTCAAGTTAGACTCAGCAGCTGGGCCATCCATAAAAGAGGTCATTCCCATGCACGCAAAAGTTAAACCAACACCATTTTTCTTGACAACTGCATGGAAGCGCTTCAGAGGAACAACCTATATCATGATAGATTAGATATATTAGAGATAGGTCAAAATAGCTATAAGAGTACCATAATGTAATTCATTTACTCAACAGGATGTTTCACAGTGTATATGGAAAAAAATTCAAATTATTCACCAGAATTTTCAAGATACCAGAAAGGAGAAACTAGATAAGGAAAAGAAGGAATTTAGAGAGACAAAAAACAATAGTTGGTATAGTATAAAACTAATCTTGGGGCTTCAACCATCAGCTTAAGCTTTTGGTGGAGTTGGTCCTTTGACAATAGTAGATGAAGAAAAAAGTTAAAAATTAGAGGCAAACTATCGAGTACCAGTGGAAGACATAAATACTTGGAAAAAATATATAGGGTATACAAGCTGACAAGTGTATACGAAGTATATCCATAAATCAATGAATCATAACATGCACTTGTGATTTTATATGATAGTTATAATTTCTTCATATTCACCGTAGTTGGTAAATATTACTACATATAGATGGTATGTCAGACATGAAATTTATTTGCAGCATGACTTTAACACAACCTCTAGATCTTTCACCTTGTAGAATTTCTTCGTCCAAAAGTTTCACAATAACAAAGTAAGAGACAAAAGAAGCCTTGCATAAGAATGCTCCTAAAACATAAGCACATGAGCCACTCCCAGTCACAAGCCTATAAGGAAATCCCAATTCTAAGCAACAAGCAACGTGAACCACGCAGAGATGTTTCCGAAGCGGGACTGATTATTGAATATAATTTAGCAGCTCTAGATAACTCAGAATGATATGCTATAATTAAGAAAAAGCAAATGAAAAATCTAAAGTAATCAACGAACAAAGGTTTCAGACTTTCAGCAAGAACATACAGGACAAGAGCCAAGGAAGACTGTTACTGGCCTCTAACTGAAGGCAACAACAAGGAAACAAGAGAAAAATAGAAGAAAAATAGACAAAAATATAAGAGACTATCTCTTCACTTTTCGTTCTTACCTTTTTTCCCCCTCATTTTACATTCACAGGGACGTATACACCTAGGTAATATATGCATAGAAATACATATAAGCATGTGTTTGTGCGCGTGCCCACGTGAGGTGACTACAGAAATTGCAGAATTTGAGGATGATTTCAGGCTTCTATAGTTGAAAAAATATTTGTTTCATTAGGATATGCAGATCCATTCAAAAGGATAAAAGTAAAAAGATTCTTACATGTCTAACCAAGCTCATATAAAATTTAGGGGGATAAATCTTGGCCAGAGAGTAAATTTTATAGCCACGAGTTAAGGGGGAGATTCAACTAGAAATTTTCATAGAACATATAAATAAAGGTCCGAAAGTATTAGAGATTTCTGTACATATTTTTGCAACATTAGAATTATTTTACTTGTATAAAGAAAAAAGGGTCCAAAAGTCTGTAACTTCTGATTGATATTTATTACTCTGCAGTTCAAAGAACCAGAAACAGGGGACACTCTAATGGTAAGACATAAATAACCTCTTTAAAAGACAGGCCTACAATCCCAGCTACTTAAGAACAATAATTATTTCTAGCACAAATTTATGGAAATTTGTTTGTTTAACTATAAGAAAGCTGCAAGAAACCACAAATTTCAAATTGTTGCTAAAGAAAACTTTATTAAACTTACACGACATCTGCACTGCCCTGAAGTATCGACCCAGATTAAGCGGACTAATGTAATATTACTTTGTGGCACAATATTTGTATCCTCTCCAAAATTATGTGACATGGCTTTTGTTAAGCCCAGTTCACCACTCCATTTGATCTTGTAAAATTGAATTGCATTTTGAGCTAGAAGGTGCTTAGCAGCTTCCAATGCTTCAGGAACAGAAAGATCTCCATCAATGCAAGAATCACGTAAAATCGAGAAAATAACTTCACGTGCTCGCCTGGAACCTGTAACGTCAGAATGGGTTCTGTAAGGACTATCTTATGGGAACCTCAACTGAGCAATGGATAAATACATATCTCTGGTTTTTATAACCTTTTATGTCAATGCAAAGACATAAGTGTGCTATGCAGCTATAAGATGTGTGTGAGAAAAGAATGGCGCAATTTTAAAAAAAATGGCAAGTAAACTCTTTAACTTATGGTTTCCACTTAGGCTCCGTTTGGTAGTGTGTAAAACGTTTTCATGGAAAACGATTTTCCCCTCTTCAATCATTTTACGTTGTTTGGTTCGGCAAGGGATGAAAAACAATTTTCCACAACTCCCTCAAAGGTGGAAAAAGCTTTTCCATTTAAAGGGAGGGAAACCACTTTTCCACCTTTCCTCATTACCTCCCTCTCCCTTTTTCCCTTCAATCTTCACCGTCTTCTCTCAATTTCTTTTAAGGAACCAAACAAAAGAAAACTAGTTTGGAATTGTGTTTTCCCTTGAAAAATATTTTCCATGGAAAATCATTTTACACTAAAAACGATTTACACCAAACCAAACGGAGCCTTAAACTCAGATGTCATGTCAAATGTTTGAATCTTATTTGCAGAGCCCAGTCCACACTAGATACAACAGTATGCTAGTGTTAAAGAGTATAATTCACAAGTGAGCGTTGGGACTAGTTATCACACATTGACTAACATATAAGATTGGTGGGCTACTCCACTTATCACCAATTGGTTATTGGTTATAGGATGGAACCCTGTCGGGCTTATATGTAGTCAGACTCTCCTCCAGTGTCGGCTGGTGTTTGTCGCAGTGAAGAGTATCAGCTAGCGTGCTATTCTACTTTGACTCAAGAAGTCAGGATGTATGTGCAACCTTTAATTTGACTGGCTAATTAGACAGAGAGGTGTTGTTAATAAGGATACAATGGTCTATGACTACGAAGTATAATTTTAGAAAGTTCAGGTTTTGGAGTGATGTGGAGAATGATCCGGAAACCAACCACATAATTTATAATCATGATTTCAGCAGAATTATCATGGATAATTAAAGTATTACAATCCCCTCCAAAAAAGTAGTAGAGTCAAAATAGTGGTTCCTAATTTTAAGGCCATATACAAATTTATTGGTCTATTGATAAATATGGTACAAAGTACTACATAGCTACTGGAAAAATTAACTTGAAATTCAAAGTTCCAATATTGGGCTAAAATAAAAACCAAAGCTGAACAAACCTAAGTAAAATGCTTCAGGAAACGCATAGCCATCAGTGCTGAACATCACCTGTAGACAATTACCCCCAAAGTTTGATCTAATATTATATTAACATGATATCAGTAAATCAGCAAAACTAATATTCCAGAGAAAATATTCACGACGAAACATAATAGTTTGCATTAAAAAGGAAGGTAATCTCTTGAGCAAAATAAAGCTTGTAGTTTCAGAAGTAACTGTGATTAGTCAAAGGACCGTTTGACATAAATGTAGTCCATAATTCATAAATAATAATAGTAATGGATGATGAAAGACTTGCTTATAGGCTTATAGCAGTGGAAGTGCACTTCTGGAGGCCAGCGTGTCAGCGATACTATTCTTCACTACATTGGGTAAACCGAAATGAAGGATTCAATAGTGCCAGTGGTGGTTATCCATCAGAAATAATGTCAGAGCAAATGATAATATACATATGCATGACTTTTGGTGTTTCAGTACAAAATTACAAATTAGTCTGTAAACATATCACAGAACATTCCGAGCTGCAAGCAATCAAGAACAATGATACAAAGAAAGAAAAAAAATTGACAGAAATAACCCTGACTAGGCAACTATGGACCATCGAATAATAACAGTGTCAATTATTGAAATGTCAAAATGTACATAGCTTACTGATAAGGAAAATATAATGTTTTAATTTTTAGATATAGATTCCCTTTGTTAGGAGAGGATAGGGTAATAAGGGAAGATGTAAAATGACTAGAATCACTTAACAACTCTGACAACCACAATACTCTTCACCACACATCCATATCTTTTCATCACACTCGTGACATTTCGTTTATTTGAATCTAAACCTCCACTACAAAAATCATCTCTTTATTGCATTCTCATGTACTTGCATTAGTATGGTTTGAATTACTTGAAATTGGCTCATAGGAGCAACATATCCTTCCCTCCCTCCCTGATATTGGGGTCTATTCAGTCTCAATTAATTTCAGTGTTTACAAATGAAAAAAAAAATCGGTTTGAACTTTCTGTTGATATTCGTTGGTTGTTCCTATTTTGTATAATATCATTTGATGGCCCATACTTGGACAATTGCTGATGATTTTTCCTAATAATTATAGCTGGAGTAGTAAATTTGAAGGTCCAACTTAACAAGTGTTCAGTTCTATAGCCATATGGTCTTGAGAAACACGTCACCTTTTTTATGGGAGCCAGCTCCAGTAGCTCTTTAACTGCAGATTTCATCCCATTGTTACTGAGTAAGAGAAGTCCCAATCCGAAGTCAAGGTAAACCTAGCACATCACGGAAGGTTTAGCTAATGCCTACAAAAATTAGCTATGGCATAAAAAGGAAGTTCACTGCTGTAAATATTACCTGGGGATAAACACATGCCAAGTATGATGCCTCTTTTGAAAATGGATACGAAGCATGTAAGAGAACAAAACGACACTTGGAAAATCTTGTATCTTCAAGTACCTTTCGAAGATGAAGCGGGTTTGATGTCCTCAAATCCTGATCTTTGTCTCCAAACCTAAGACACAAACCAAATGCAAACTTAGGCAAATAAGGCAATGTAAGGAAAAAAATACAAGATCGGAAGAATAGATAGCGGACAACAACAAAAAAAAGAAAGCATCTAAACCTAGTAGGTAGAAACTCCAGCTGCGGAACCACTTACATGATATATACAACAAAACCTACAGCACTATAACACTTCAAACTATGTGCTTGTAATACACCTAGAACAATTAACTTTTTAAGTATGTATTTACCCTGTGTGTATTTGTATTGGCAAGTCAAAGTGCAAAGCAACCTCCAAACTACGAATAAAGATATACTCGATTAACTTCTTATTTCCAATCCGGACAGGCTTCCCAGCTGCAAGATAGAAGAAACAGAGAAATAAATATGTCGGGGAGTAATGAAACAAATGGAACCTCTCGGGCCTCACTCACCACGTAAAACTTCAGAAAGACCATATTCAGCATCTTTTTCGCTAATATTTGGATCAATTTCAAGACCACCACGATATGCAGCTATACTCTTCAATCCAACCACTGTGGTAGCTAATGTGGAAGAAAGGTTAGGGAACCCAAATAGAGAAAGAAAAAAGTTATACTCATTTTGTCAGAATAATCTTTCCACGTTAAGCAGAAGGTAAACCTAAGGAATATCACTTATAATAGTAAAGGATATGAGTTCAATTTTGCAACAAAAACTTCGGTAAACTTGTTCAGTGTCCATGTAGCTCCATCAGGCGAGTCCTACAATATGACTCAGACAGCAGAGAAGTATACATATCAACCTCTCATATGTAAAATTTCACCTAATCAGAAATGTTGCATATGCTTGGAGTGAAAATAGACAAATGGTCTGTTTAATGAATATAAACAATAATGTTAAATCAGAAATTCAGAGGTTGATAATTTAGAAAAGGATTTTTTGGTATTTACTACCTTAAAAATACACCACTTTTGTATTGACTAACTTATGAAAATTTTATTGTTATTTACTACCTTAAAGTATGTTTTTGTGTTGAAATCACTACCACTTTACGGTTTTCTCATTTTAAAATTAAGATATCTCTTTAGTTTCTTAATCGTTTTAAGTGATTCAAATCCCATTCTTCTCCTTTATGTGTAAGGATTCCATAGAAATCGTGCTTTTGAAATTTCGTAGATGATCAAAGGAAGTAAAAATATTTGTGAAGTATCAAATAGTTGTTTTGAAATATCGTTCTCTATTAAATACTTACAAAAAAAAAGGAGAAGAATGAGCTTTGAATCACTTAAAAGTTAAAACGATTAAGAAACGAAAAAGATATCTTAATTTTAAAATGAGAAAAACGTAAATGGGTAGTGATTATAAACAAAAACATACTTTAATGTAGCAAATTACAATAAAAAAATTCATAAGGTAGCTAAAACAAAAGTGGTGCATTTTTACGGTAGTAAGCACCAAAATACCCTTTAGAAAATGTGAAGCAATAGTCTAGCTGACTAGCGAAGAAGTTTATTTTATACATTTACTGCATTTGCTTGTATTTTACATGCTACAGTTCAGAAACTTAACACAAATGAAGAGACAAAATGTTCTTACTTCATCCAGAATCTTTCCTGCCAAGTGTTCAACTCTTAAAATTCGACCAACAAAAGGCACATAGCTCTTATGCCACTCTATGTCATACTTGTTATCAAAATCGATACCATCATCAATAAATAGTCCTGAGATCCTTGCAGCTCCAAAACAAGTTGAGCTAATGGAATCTATTCCAGACTGTTTCCGATAATCTTCGATGCTGTCCAAAGATGATTTGCAACCATAAAGTTCGGCAATTTCCCTCACCCCCCTCTGAAAAAGAAATCAACAAGTGTTGCAGCCAAATTGTGAAATTATCATGTTTCATTTTTATTCCAAAAAGAGATGTAGCAGGACATGACTAGATAATTCAAGAACAAAAGCCCTCATAACAAACTTAGCACAATTTTTGAGAATAAATGAAGTAGATTTAAAATATGTTATCATAGGTTCTGCAGTATCGTTCTACATGCATCAAGCACTATGTTCACGAAATTGACAAGGACCAAAATGTTGGTGTAGATGTCTAACATTACTTATTATTGCATCAACGCAGTGGCTGAGCCAGATATCACAGACAGTTATGTAGGAACTACAATGATAGTTTCTTTTGTTATTGGAATTTAAGCAAAAAAAATTATACTCTAAAAGCTAACCAGAAGGTCATCAACTACAGGGAATACCACATTTGTGCTATATAAAAGAAGTAACACCACATCCAATAATCCTTCACACCAATGGATCAATCAATTTTTTAACAGATGACAAACAGGTAGTGGAAATTAACAAAACATAAGCTATCGTCGTAATCAGAAGCTTTAAAACTAAACTAAAATTCACAAAAGTGATCATTTAATTCTCAAGAAAAAACTGCAATTTTTTGGTCAATAAGATACCAGGTCATATCCAGCTAGCTTAGCACAATTTTTTAAGGCCGAAAATCATGCAAGTACAATAATGTCAAAGCACAACTGAAACTTGATAAAAAGAGGCAGCTTCTCCCTTTTTTTTTCTTTGACAATGTTGAATAAAATCACCAAATAAATAAATATTACATCACAAAGTAATTACATGACATTTGCATTTGGATGGATGTTGTTGATTATTCAGCTTCACTCTCACCTTGTTACAAAGGCTTCCACATTGAAACCAGGCTTTCTAACATTCCGAAATGTATTAAATAAGCGGATCAAATCCCTTCTAAGAGAATTGCACAAACATTATATCAACCAGTTTCACAATTGCATACAAACTCTCATGCATAATGCCAAACTGTGAAAACAAAGGCTATGTAATTGTTATCTTAGTATAAATGAAAGTTGAGATTAGACTTTATTCTTCAAAGATAATTGAAAGGATTTGTGCTTCGGTACTTCCCTTAAAGAAATTTGTCATAACTATTAACATATTCTCAAGAACAAAAGTCTGATTAACCTCCATATTAGAATTCAGAATTTGATACAAGTGTAGTTATATACTTATATTTAATGGTGTGCTGCGCAAGAAAAGAATATTGTCCTTCAGTAAACATCTTCAAAATGACAAACCTGTTTTGTTCAATAATGTACCTCACTTATATCTTATATTGTGTTGAAATGAAACCGAAATAAGAATGAGATATTGCCACAGAGCTTCGTGTGTTTATAACCAAGACTGAGGCAATTGAAGCCCATAAAAGCATGAAGCCTATACTCCCTATAGAACCTTCATTTGGTAGAAATCAAGGATTCAAGGCTAACTGGCTAAAGTTGATCCATAACTTCACTACTACTGATGTTTACCAATATAAGGAAGCAAGCCTCTGAAAGCTACCTTAAAGGACTACTTCACTAAACATTATATGTACATTAGGATCTAAACACAACTTGAAAAGCTATTCTTTAACCACGCCTAAACAGAAAGACATTTTTGTAATGTGTATTGTAAATCAATAAACATACTTGTTCTAGCTTTGTTTGATTTTGTGACCTGAGGGATTGGATAGTCCCAAGTCCATCATTTTAAGTTCCCCAACATTGACTCCTTTTTATGTAATTTGTTTTGCTTGGCATCATTAACTAAAAGGACATTAAATGCATTTCCTAAAATGAAAGTAGGTTAAAAATTTATGACTAAATCATGTGTTGATTGGCGCAATCAAATGGTTGATGTTTCTAAATTTTCTTAACATGAGTACATGAACCTTCAAAAATCGAAAAAGTAGGAGTTAGGCTGTTTGCCTTAAAAACAGGACAGAGGGAGTACTTATCATAGTGTAAGATGACAATTCAGAAAAAAAATCTTAGGACTAACATCATATTCTGGATGTTTAGAAACCTTTGTCAGCTTCCCGCATAGAACATTATTTTCCTTATTTCTTAGGCCTCTTCTTGAAACTAGTTGCAATAATAAGTAGCAAAACAATTATTGGGATAGACAGGTCCTTCAGAACAAATTTTATCCATTTACACTCAAATGTTATTCATTTACCTTCAAATTTTATTCCTTTACTTCACTTTTTCGGTTTTCTCTTTCTTCTTTTTCCTTTTTTTACCAATTTAGTAACCAAAATGACATGCGATTTGTGAATAATGCAAATCACAGTTATTGATTTTGTAGCCAGGTGATTGCCATTTAAAGGTGGCATTTCATTTTGTAAGCTGTCAAATTTAAGAAATCTCCAAAACCTACTTTTACCAAAAAAAAAACTAGTTTTAGTTAATTAGCAGATTAAACAAAAAGCTATTCATATCAATTTACCATCGTTAAAGGACGATGTAGATGAATATCACACATTCATACTTAAAGCTAATTGTGCAAAATATCCCGTCTGGTTTTTTAAGTTCCGGATATCTGAATTATCCAATTCAACACATATATTCAGTGGCGGAACTGTGTCTATAAAAAGCTGTACAATCCACAATTGTATCTCGAAAACAAATCTATCATCTTTCTTGGCCCACCAAACAGAGGTTTATTTTAGGAAAAACAAAAAAATGCACATTTTTGGACAGGGAAATTAATTACTGATAAACTAAACAGACATATAAATTACTACATCTTAATCTAAAATCAATCAATTCACAACAAATTCAACCCAAATAAAATGATCAAACTCCCTCCAAAAACCTTTCACATAAATAATTTTCAGCAACATTTTCAAAACAATTCAGAATGGTAAGTTAACTCATACGGAGTACTGTTCAAAATTTGTTAATAGGAATCGGAGATGAAATGATTACCTTGAAGGAGAGAGAGTGAGGAGCAAAGGTTAAAGCGTCACCGTCAGCTTCAGAGAAGCATTTGATGAAAGGAAATGACGAATTAATTCCGACGATATTGTGAGCATGAGCGTCGATTAACTCCAATTTCTCAATTGTTTCTCTTAATTCTGCAAATTTCTCCATTTTAATCTCGTCTTTTTCTTTTCTTACTCTCCAAATTTGAAGTGAGACGAGGAGTGACTTTGGATGGGGTTTGACTTTTTTTTATCAAATTAGACATGCTCCCTTCATGGCCCGTGTGGTTTTCTTAGACTATGGACAACGGTTGTCGACTTGTCGGTGCACAATAAGTATAACGGTTTTTTCATGAAATGCCCCTGAGGTTTGCAATAATGCACCAAATACACCTGCGCGTTTCAAAATTCATAAAATACCCCTATTTACTCAAAACTGTTCACCAAATACCCCTATTATGACTTTCCGTTAGTCCTCCGTTAAGTCATGTTTAAAATTCATAAAATGCACCTAAATATAAAGGTTTTGCATAGTATACACCTATTTGTAAAGTTCTTTGCACCAAATACCCAAACTTCATAATTTGAATCCAACGACTAGTTTTAATTCAATATAGCCGTTATGTTCATGCTGCCTATAAGTAAGGCTGTTGTTCACTTGACTTGCTCCATGTTTAGCCCTCTATTTCCTAAATAGCCATGAGTTCTAATTCAAAAACCGGATCCTCTTCCATCCCAAGTTTGTCATACCTAAGAGTTCCAAATAAAAACTGCAATTGTGGGAGAAGATTTGCAATTAGGAGCTCGGAAACGGCTAAAAATCCGCAAAAGCTTTACTACAAGTGTGATTCTTGTGATAATTTCAAGTGGTGCAAAGGTTTTGTTGAGCAGACATTTGATGAAGCTCAAAGCAAGGGAAACAGAGCTGATGAAAACAGGGGAATGCAAGAAGAAAACAGGGGAATGCAAGAAGGAAGCAGGGGAATGCATGAAGAGTTGAAGCTATTGAAGAAGAAACTGAAACAACAGAAACAACAATTCAAGTTTGCAATAAAAATTGGTGTAATAATGTTTGCATTTCTAATTTGGATAGCAATGAAGTAGAGTTGTAACAAATTTCAAGCAAGAACATCACTTGTTTAAGCATATGAGCTTTACAAAAACTGATTTCTAAGTGGACAAATGCCACTGAAACTGCACAAAAACATCTTGTCTAAGCAATTGTGTTCTTTCCAAAAAGTGATACTAATTGTAAATTGCCTAAGCTATTTTAACTTTGTGCACCTACAATTCACCAAAAACTGACTAACTTTTAACTTTGTGCATGGTTAAGTTGCTGTGTTTGCTCTTTTCCTCCCCCTTGAACCCCCTTGTGATGTACTTGCTCCTGCTGCTGCTGAAGTGCTTGGTCCAGTGCTTGGTCCTCCATTCTTACATGTCCTTGAGTTATGACCAAACTCCCTGCACTTTCCACATTTCACATTGCTGTTTCTCTTCCCCTTCCTGGGTTCATTTGGTCCTCTCTTTCTCTTCTTAGCAGGTCTGCCAGCTTGTCTTTTGATGACTGGAGGCTGAATGGTAGGGAGAGAAAAGTTAGGCCACTGTGTTGGGTCTGACATGGGGTGAATGTGGTCTGCATATGTAAGCTTGTATGCAGCAGACTTGAAGAATGGGGAGACAAAATCAATGGGGTTCAGCCTTTGGTCATAAATCACCCTGAGTGCATGCTTGCAGGGGATTCCAGAAATTTGCCACTTCCCACACCCACAGCTTCTAGTTGATAACCTGATGGGGAAGTTCACATGTGCATCTCTGACCTCAAATTCCCCCCCACCACAGGCTGTAGCATAGCAGAACCTAGACTCTCCTGTTCTTTCATCCACCTCTTTCTTGGCATACTCAGTCAACTGACCATCCTCCATATCAATTGCCATGTCAAATCTTGCCCCAACCCTCTCCATACACCACTTTCTGATTGCTGTACAACAACACAACAACATACAACATTATACACAGAACATCACAAACATCACAAAATAAAGGAACAGAACATGAAGTGGTGAGCTATACCTTCCAACAATGAGAATACAGGCATGTCTCTGTATGGTTTTGTGCATGCATTGAATGACTCCACAAAGTTTGTTGTGTTGTGATCACAACAAACAGCAGGGTCAAACATATGCCTGGACCACTGCTCCTGGCATGTGTCCAAGTATGCAGCAGCATTTGGATCATGAGCAGTGATCTTCTCTAATGCTTTACCATACACATACTCATTGTGTGCATTTGCAGCTATCCAAAACAGTTTGAAGAAAGCAGATCCACTAAATCCATTGTTTTTGCAATTCATGTACAAGTGTTGGCAGCAAACTCTCCTAGTAGCTCTAGGAAAAGTATCTCTCACTGCCAAGTCAACTCCCTACACAGGATATGTTCATTTTAGGCCAATCATATCTGTTGCAATATTATAAAATTGAAACAAAAAAGGAGCAAAATAAACATATACCTTCATCCTGTCACTGATGAAGGTCCAATCATCTTTGTTGCAACCCTCTTGCTCAAACATCTGCCTCAAGCATCTCATGAAATGTGTCCAACTATCACAGCTCTCAGTGTCCACTATCCCATAAGCCAGAACAAATATTTCATTGTTCCCATCAATGCCAACAGCTGTGAGTAGGATTCCCTTGTAAAACCCACTTAGATGAGCCCCATCTATTCCAATTATAGGCCTGCACCCCCTCAAAAAACCCTTGACTTGAGCAGCAAAGGAGAAGAAACAAGCTCTGAACTTGGGGTTCACATCCCCACTTGTAGCACCCCATGAAATCAGTGCATAACTTCCTGGGTTTGTCTGTTTAATCATCTCAGCATACCTAGGAAGCAACTCATAAGCCTCAGCCCAACCACCATGTATCTTCTCTACTGCCATACTCCTTACTTTGTACAACAATCTCTTTTTAACCCTCAATTGAAATGTCTCCTGTGCATACCTTCTCAATGTCTCAACAGGAATTTCAGTGTTGGCCTCAATTAGACTCATCATGTTCTTACATAGCCACTCAGAGGTCACCACAGGGTTCTCCTCCAATCTCCCACAAGTTTTGTGGCACCCACTGATCCCCTTAATAGCCCAACTGACACTGTCAAACATCTTACTTGCATGTATCCTCCAGTCACAAGTTTCTATTGCACACACTGCAGTGTACCTCTTACTGTCAGCCCTCTCAACACTTAGTCCAAACCCCTCTTGTATGCAAAAACTCCTCAAAACATCTAGGAAAGTGGACTTGTCTGGAAAGATCAACCAAGGTTCTAATTTGATGGACCCATATGGTTGATGAGTCCATATCTTTCCATTCTTGTAGGCCTTATCCATCTTACTAGAACCATCCAAACATTCCTCAAACAATAAGTCAGGAACATCATCTGTTATCACCTCAGCCTCCACATCAGAGTCAACCCAATCATCAAGTTTATCCTCCTCTAGTTCAGAGTCTGGTTCAGATTCCTCCCAATCTGAATCCTCACTCTCCTCTTCTGAACCTATATCCTCAATATCAGTGAACACCCTTGCACTCTTTGACCTCCCTGTACCCTTCCTACCTATGCCCTTCCCTTTGGATACCCAAGTTCCAGCTTTCTTGGCAGTCACTTTGTTCACCCTGAACCCTGTAGGTCTAGTTCTGGCCCCCTTCCTTTTAACAGCTTCAGACTGATTCTGTGTTGGTGTTGAATGGGGTGGCTGATCATTTTGGGTGTTCTGTGGTGGTGGGGAATGGGGTGGTTGATCATTTTGGGTGTTCTGTGGTGGTGGGGAATGGGTGGGGTGTGTTTGTGGTGATGGGTTGGGTTGCTGTGGTGGTGGGATGGGCTGCTGTGTTGTTGGGGTGGGTTGCTGTGCTGGTGGGATTGATTGTTCTGGAGTTGGGGTGGGTTGCTGTGGTGTTGAGGTGGGCTTTTTTGTTGTTGGGGTGGGTTTTTTTGCCTTTGGTGTGGCCTGTTTTTGAGTTGGGGTGGGTCTCCTCTTAGGGGTCAGTTTCTTGGCTTTAGGAACCTTAGGAGCTTTTGGAGTAGTTGGCTTGACTTTGGCCTTTTGTTTTGGTTTAGGAGAAGTAGGTTTTTTGGAGGGTGAAGATTCTTGTGTGGGTTGTGGTTGAGAGGCTCCTGGAAACACCTCATCAGCACCATCCTTGCTTATAATCCTCACATACTCAGTGCTTAAGTCCTCACAATCAACCACAGGCACCTCCACAGCTATTGTGTACTCCATTTGTTCTTGAAGTTCCCTTAAAATGTCCTCTCTCTCCTGTTTTTTCCTCATTTCCTCTTCCTCCTTTCTTTGAGCCCTAAGAAGTTCATCTTGTCTCTCTTTGAGCTTTCTCTCACTCTCCTTCCTATGATGCTCAATTGTGGCAACAACATTTCTAAACACCACTCCTGGTTTGTCTGTACCCTCAACCCATATTTCAGCAGTGTCCTTACCCCAATTCCATCCCCACATTAGCTTCATTGTCTTATCATCTACCAACTCAACTCTACCACAGGGAGACTCAATAAACAGGGCAAATGTACTAGGTAAAAACACATCCTGCCTAACAGATTCCTCAAAAATATCCAAAAACAACCTCAAAAGACGATACTTTTCCATGTCTGTAACTCTCACATCAAAGCTATGTGATCCATGATGCAATAACAACCACATTGCAGTCATCCTAAAGGGAAAATTTAAGGAAAAAAAACATGAATTTCGATTCAACCAACAACAATTCATCAATAAACAACCACAATCATGATCACAATGAAATTCAACAGGTCACAATCACAACTTACAACTAACCAAACAATTATTCACAACAAATCCAAGGAATAACTAACTTCTAACCAATCAATTAATCTCAACTGACAATTTCAAAAAATCACTGACAATTTCGCAAAACCCTAACCCTAATCAATTTCGCGAAAAAAATTGTACTTTACAAGCAAAATAAATCAGCGAAGAAGGAATTATTACCTTGAAGTAGATAATCCAACTAGGAAAAGGGCCCTTGTTCGTCCACTGCACCCGAAGCTCTAAATCGCCTCCAAGTTGCCCCCTTTTTGTCGCGAATTCACCAAACGAACACCCACGAACTCGCCAAAAGAGAACGCAACAAATTTCACTAAATTCTTGAAGATCTACCCAGAATTTTGTCAGTTACAGTAGAATTGATGAGGGTTGAAGAACAGAGGAAAGGAGAGAGAAAGAAGAGAAGTTGAGAAGTTTTTTTTTTTTTGGAATTTCAGTCACAATTGTTACCTAAATCGCGCCAAACAACAATTAAGGGCAAATTGGTAAAACGTCACTAACGGCAAGCTAACGTCCGTTAAATCCAGGAGCATTTAATGAACAGTACGGAACTTTAGGGGTATTTTATGAATTTTGAAACGCGCAGGTGTATTTGGTGCATTATTGCAAACCTCAGGGGCATTTCATGAAAAAACCGTAAGTATAATGCACGAAGATTTCATACAGTGTATCGCTATTCGACGTCCTCGTACGCTAAAATTGTCCCTGTTTTTTACATAAAAAGACGATTTTTC
This sequence comes from Spinacia oleracea, assembly GCF_020520425.1. NCBI lineage: Eukaryota > Viridiplantae > Streptophyta > Magnoliopsida > Caryophyllales > Amaranthaceae > Spinacia > Spinacia oleracea. The sequence continues at coordinate 36,471,813 of NC_079491.1, forward strand.
TCTTATAAAATTATATCCCATAATAATAGTACGGAATAATAATGAGCGATTTCCTTCAATATTGTTTAAAGAACGTCAAATTCCCAAAATGCGCCACTTTTTAACTTAATTCCCACCATACCGTCCACGTCAGCATTAAAACCGGTCTCTTTTTTTTTTAACGAAGCGACACTAAACCGCTATCTCAGGTAGCGGTTGACTTAAGTAAACCGCTATCTGAGATAGCGGTTTATAATCACGTAGGTAGTACTATTTATAAATGGTTAAAAAAAAAAAAAATCATCAGCTAGGGGTCAAACCCACGACCTTTTGGTTAGGAAATAAACACTCTATCCGCTGAGCTACAGACACTAATGTTGATAAGTTAAATTTAGAAATGTTTATAATGAATATTAATAAATGGTTAAAAAGAAATAAACACATCAGGTAGGATTCGAACCCACAACCTCCTGCGTAGAAACAACACACTCTATCCACTGAGCTACAGACACAATTGATGTCATAAAAGGTTACTTCTAAATTATATTTCTATTTAAACTGTAATTCATGTTAAAAATAATTTACAATTAAGTAAACCGCCATCTGAGATAGCGGTTTTGTTTTAATACAAACCGCTATCTGAGATAGCGGTTTATAACATTGAACCGCCATCTGAGATGGCGGTTTGCTTTAAAACGAAACCGCTATCTCATATAGCGGTTCAATGCTGAACCGGAAAAAAAAAATTACTTCTCTTTCTCCCTTGCTTACGTGGACGGTATGGTGGGAAATAACTTAAAAAGTAACGTATTTAGGGAATTGTTGGATCTTTATGCAATATTGAAGGAAATCGCTCAATAATAATAATAACAATAATAATAATAATGATATAATAATATCAATAATTCTAATAATAAAAATAACAATAATAACAATAATTGAAATTCACAAAATTTTAAATATATTACGAAATTATGTAATGTAATTTCATCTTTAAAAAAAAAAATTGTTTAAATCAATTTTTTTTAAAAAAATAAGAGTGCCACCCATAGAAGGCGGCCGATACCGTGGTACACTCTCTCATAATTAGCGGCGGCGACCATGGCTCAGCCGCGCAAGATCTGCGGTCGGCCATGGTCGCAACCGCTATTTCTGAGCGGTTGGGTCGTCTTCTTTGGGCGGCAGCGGTGCTTGAACAGAATAAAAAAAATTGGAAATAGAATAAAGCAACGACGGAGAACAGAGAAACGAGGTGTCAATGGAGAACAGAGCAACGAGGCGGCAGCGACTTGGAAGGAGAACAGAGCAACGAGACAACGGTGGTGGCGAGACTTGGCCGGATAAATAACGTCAGTAACAATGGTGATAGAATATGTGTAATTTACCATTATTATGTAAAGATTTAGTCAAATATTCTAAAACTGCAAACGGTTACTTAGCACTATAATAGGAAATAAACTCCTCAATTATGGGATTATGTCAAGCAATTATGCTGGAGTATGTCACGCAATTTCCACAAACTCCTCAATTATGACAACCAGCATTGTAATCCCTTGTATGGAATGTAAGGGTAAAATTGTCGTTTCATGTAAAATACGCGGGCGTTTTTAGCGAAATAGGACGTTGAATAAAAATCCCCTATCATATATGTATGGCAAATTTGCCAAATACGAAGTACAACCTAATAAAGTTCACTATTTGCCAATTACAACCTTAAATTTCTAATTTTGTCAATTACAACCTTAAACTTGTACATCTATTTTAAATTACAACCCGGAACCATTTTCCGGCAAAAATCACCGGAAGATGATGTCATAACGTTATTAAAAAAAATTTACGAAGTACATAATATCTATAAAAAATACTTTTTCAATTATTTTATGTTTTTTGTTTTAATTATTATTTATCAAATTAATTTTTTTTATAGAAATTATGTAATTATTTTTTTAATAACTTTATGGCATCATTTTTTGGTGATTCTTGCTGGAAAATAACTTCGGGTTGTAATTTAAAATGGATGTGTAAGTTTAAGGTTGTAATGAAGCATAGCGTTTGCCGCCTCATTAGCCTCCCTAAACACATGATTAAAGCTAACAAAATCAAAACAGTTGACAACTAATAAAATCTCCCTAATTGCTATGCCAAGATAAGAACCTCACATTGCTTGTTTTGGAGTAACCTCACCACTTGCAAGTTGCAAGTTGCAAGCCGTCACTTTTTAGTTTTTAACTTTTTACCATAACCGAACGAGCCTCACATTGCAATGCCATTTTAAGCCCTAAAACTACCGCCTTTGCCTCTGCCATGCTCACCTCCATGTCTTGTTTTTGTTGTTGGCAGGCAGCCCATACCACATCTCCATTGCAATCTCGAATTATCACACCCAAACCAACTCCGCCTTCACTAAACGTTGTCGCGTCGACGTTTATCATTATTCATTAGCATACCCATACTTGGTGGGCACCAAGTAGCATCTGCTCTTCGTTATTGACATATTAAAATAAGTTTTATTGAATGCAAATTTATCCACAATTAATCCCACGATTCACCTTAGCTTTTTGGTATTCCATCTATCTTCCACTAACCTCCATTCTTAGCTCTGCCTTTGCTACTTACTAAACTTTTAATGTGGAAAGTTGAGGATTTAGAGTTCTTCAGTTACGACTATGAGACCGAATTTGGGGTTCATCAAATTAACTCTTCAAATTTTAAAATAGAGAATCAGATATTACGTAATAAACTTCATGTACAGTATGTAATTGAAAAAGTGGTTAAAAGAATTGATGGTGTACTATACTTGTGTCATAAATAAAAATTAAGAGTTATACATCCAAGTATGACTTTTCACTTATTTTAATTTTTTTGTTTTTTTTAGTTTGTTTAATTATCAATAACATAGAATATATATTCAAAATATATTACTATAGCAAACAAAGTACTTGTAAGGACTTAAATTTTTGGGGTATTGCGTGATTCATTATACGAAGTAGGTTCTAATATGGAATGACGAATTCAATGACATGCACAATTCCTACAAGAATTATAATTTTATCAGAGAAAACGGTGGAAGAGAGAACCCCAAGTAATACAATTTTAAGGAAAGAGACAAAAAATCTGATAGTATAGGTAAATCGTGGGGTAGTATGGGGTAATTTTAATTCGTTTTTTTTTATTGTAAATTTGATATTTTTATTTACGTTAATAGTCAACTTAATTAACGGACAAGATTAGTCAACAATAATGGATGGATTAGTCAATAATAATTCGTGGAGATCCAATTTGTTGTAGTGGCTACCATTTTTATGTAGCCACTCAAAAATCATCCTAAATATGCATGTTCTTTTACTTAAGGTAATGTTCTTTTAATTATGTAGTTGTTCTTAAGATGCATCATACTCATTGTAAATCATGGTCTACCTTCTAAATTGCGCCTTACGATTCGCCTATTGCGCCCCCCATTCCTGAAAGATTGGTCCATATAGAAAACTTCACTTAATTAATACAAAATATTTGGGTGTAAACTATGCACCTAAGTTGATAAAAGTGGATCTCCTAATGATAGAAATGAAGAGAGAACAAGTGAGAAAGTTACAATTTAAGGTATGGAGCAAACTGAAAAGGACATCTTAAAAAAAATATTAAGCACTCTTGTAGGATGAGGAAGTTATAATCCCCCGTAATTTTATTACATTTTATTTATATACTTTAACGTATATTTAATATATTTAAATAAGAATTTATGAATTTTGAAAATAAATATATAATTAACGTATATTGATTTATTACATTTTAATAATTTCAACGATTTACGAAATCGAAAATAATTTTAGAATTCTAAGTTGAAAAGAATTTGAATTACGAAAATTGATTGAATTTAGAAAACGATCCTATTCAGTTTTGGATTCGAATCATAAAAGCTAAATCCTAATTCTAGCCCACTTGGGAAAGCTCAACATTAAAATCCAAAGCTCAAAACCCCACCCAAACTATTTTCACGTAAAACACCAAAGCCCTTTGCTTCTCTCTGTTTCACGTACAACTAACAAGTCCTCACTGCAGTTTCTCTGCTCCTCCTTGCGCAGCCGCTGCCCTCACCGCCGGAACCTCTCACGTCGTCGCCGGTAACCCTCATCTCCTCCGTCGTTTCTCTTTCCCTTTCTTTCTTTCTTCCTTCTTCTTTTCTCCCCTGTTTCGTTCTTTCTCTTAACCCTTTCGTTTTCGCGCAGCAACACCGCGACCCAGGCCAGCCGACCACCGCAAGCAGCCACCGTTCCCAGCCCCTTGCTACGAGCCACCACCGTCCGCCGGCCAGCCCTCTTCTCCCCCTCTTGAATTGGTTATTTTCTTAAACCCTAAGTAACTAATTATTTTAAATTAAAATTTGTTAATTTAGATTATGTTCTTAAATTAAATTTATAATTTTTATGGTGAATATGATTTTCAGATTTGATGTTGATATTATAAACGAATTATTTTCAGTTTTGGTTGATTAAAATATAAGTTAGGGTTTAATCATGTTTTATTAATTTGGATTATGTTTTCTTGAATTAAAGTTATAGTTTTATGATTTAAATTATAGATTTCAGATTATATAAATTATATAATAAAGTTATTAATTTTCAGATGATCAAATTACATTGAAATATTAATTTCGATTGTTTAAAGTATGAAATTCAAGGTTTTTATGATTGTAAATCATGGTAGGACGAGTACGGATTATTAAATTTATTGTTTCGATGTGCTAGGAACATAGATTGGTCTTGGTGAAGTTTTTAAATGAGTTTATATTGCTGAAAACTTAAAGTACGATGTTTGCAAAAAGTTTTCAACGAATTTCAATCACTAGTTCAATAATTATGATGCTAGGAAATCAAATGTTTAAGTTTTGTTATTGGGGAAGGTTCTAAATATGCTTAGGACGCATTTAGAACGCTTTATTATGATCGCCAATGTTTAGAAATTGATTGGGATTATTTGTTGGTTGTCTTAGGCGGAGAATTCTCTTTAAGCGACTTTTGAAAGTGTTAAAGTGGCCTATCAGTTTGTTTACACAAGGTACGTACATACCTGTGTGCTTGGAATGTGTGTTATCTGTTGAAACCAAGTTGAAATTTATTGATGAACCTGATTATGTCGGACTTTCATGTTTAATATTGTTGGATGGACATGTTGAACATATGTCTTTCGTTACAAGGATTATAACATGTTAGCCATGTTAGTAGATGATTGATGCAAACATGTTTGATTGGGAACACTAGATTATTTTATACATACTGATTCAGATCGATTGTTCATTGTTCCCTTTTAGTTTTTCACTACTTTATGAGGGCCGTGGACCTTGTTTAGTAAGTTGAAACCTTATACCCATATAGAGGGGTTGATCAGTATTAAAGGAAAGGTTGGATTTAATTGGAATGAGTCTTGTTTGATACCTTTGTGATCACTTACTTAATTCCAAGATAAAAACAGTTGTGAATAAATGTGGATTGTATGCCTTATGTGATTGTTGAGTCATAACAGGGTGTCAATTTGTAAATCATGTAAAGTGAAACTGAGTAGCAATAGCTTTAGACTGTGCACGTCTAAAGTGATGGACAAACAGGAGTTCGGGTTCATGGTGGTAGCCCATGGCCTTTCCTCGGACCGGATTGATCACCGTGTCCTATTTTTATTCAAATGTTCCTCGATATCGCAGGTCACTGAGGTTACGGAGTCGCGCCCGTACCTCGTCTTCCTTAGTGAAGCTTCTAGCTAGAAAACTCGGTCCATTGCCTATTTCAATTAAAATAATATTATTTTTATAAAAGTCTAGTCCAGTCTAGCCTAGTCTAGCCAAGTGTGGTCGTCAACTTATCATGTTTTGCCTGCCCTTACTTATGTTTAATAGTATCATGTTAGGATTGTTATTGTTTTAGTATGTAGTACTCAGCCTTGTTGATTACGTGCTTTGTTTGTGTGTGTTGATCATGACTATGCCTTATTGATCCTGTGATGACCCTAAGTTTTTGTTTCTGTTTCTTTTCTAATGTGAAGCAGGAACTTGTTGTTAATTTTCGCACTTCTCTTTTTTTTGTGACTTGTAGCTCTGTAGTACCTTCATAAGTCATAGTTTTAGTGGATCGGTTTACTTCGTACATATTAGATATTTCCTTTAATGATGGCCTATCTAGCACTGTATATTTTTGTTTGAGGGGCCTTGAAAATAAAAGAATAGAAATTTGGAGGTAAGAATTTCATTTCCAGAATAGAACCATCAGAAATGAAAAACTATGTTGCTCCGGACTTGGGTATGTCGCGGAGGAGATATAACCAAAACCATGGTTAAATGCCTACCCCTGTATGTTTAAAGTGAACTCAGATGCCCTTCTCTTTAGATAAGGAAAGGTGATTGAGTATACAAGGTTTCAGTTGGCTGCAATTTTAGGACGTGTACACTATTTGACTAGTATAAGACTATATACACCAAAGCTATTGGATTTCAGTTGATTGAGTATACAAGGTTTCAGTTGGCTGCAATCCTTTGTTACTTGTAGCTCCTTGATGACATCTTCAATTGTAGTTCGATTTTGTGGTGATTCTTGATGAATGAATGATTCAATGTAGTATGAATGATTCAATGATTGTGCATGTTCAAGTTTCTCATTGCTTTTAGAAAATACTCAAGATTGCGTTGTGTGCCTCCCCACCCCTATAATTATTTCCAATCTTTTGCTAGATAGCATGGATAATGACAGGAGTTGGATGCATATTCAAGGGTTGAGAAATCGGCTACAACCACCTTACCGAAATGGTGTTAAAAGTTTTCTCGAATTTGCTTTCAAGGACACAATCCCTAATACTAGGGCTAAGAGAAGATGTCCTTGTTTGAATTGTCGAAATTATATCGACCATGATCGAGAGACAATGCGTGCCCATCTTTTCCGAGTAGGAATAGAACCTGGCTACAATCCTTGGATATTCCATGGAGAAGAACAATTCCTTGACATGGGAAACATGGAAATGTCCGAGGAGGAAGGCGATTGGTTTGATGATGAAGATCCTCTCGTATCAGAGGAGATGGCAGCTTTGGTGCATGATGCCACAAATGTAGTGCCCGAAAATTTGAATGAGGAAGAAGAAGTGGATCGTGCTGAGATTCCTGATAAATTTCATAGGTTGATGAAAGATGCTGAAGAAGAATTATTCTCGGGTTGTAAAACCTTTTCAAGGTTGGAATTCATCGTAACTCTCTTACATATTAAGGTTAGTGGACATTGGCCCGAGAAGTCATTTAGTCTGCTCCTTAATGCGTTACAAAAGGCCTTCAATTATGATCCAAATTTTCCAAAGAGCTCCCGTGAAGCCCAGAAGTACACAAAAGATCTTGGGTTGAATTATGTGAAGATCCATGCTTGTGTAAATCATTGTATTCTTTATAGAAAGGAGTATGAAAATGCCGATTCATGCCCTATTTGTGAGGAGTCCAGATGGAAAGAAGGTAGTGGTGAATTTGATGATAGTGTCCCATTTTCGGAATCTCAAGGAACCTCACAACGGATTCCTAGAATACCTCGTCTAGTTCTTCGCCATTTTCCTTTAGTGCCTAGGCTTCAAAGGCTTTTTATGTCTTCAAAAATTGCTAAGCATATGAGATGGCATAAGGATAGGAAGCAAGTTGATAAGGACGTATTAAGGCATCCATCTGATTCAAAGGCATGGGAGAAGCTCGATGATTCATTTCCTGATTTTGCAGCAGATCCACGTAATGTGAGATTAGGTCTTTCAACTGATGGTTTCAATCCTGGTGCACATTTAGGTGTATACTCACAGGAAATCCAATTACACTTGATTGAATAAAAAGAATCGTCACACCCACGAGGGGCAAGGTCACGCATTAGCCTCGCGCTTTTTGGACCCCCTCACACATACCCATAACTATTTTGCGTAATTTTTCTTACCTTTATTACCCTTTGATTAAGGTGGATTTATGTTCTCTTCCAGTTTCCTATTTCTTTTATCTTATTTTACTTTTTCATTGCATGCAAGCTAGACACATGTCATTTAGTTTTAGATTTAGATTATACCTTTATGATCCAGGTGCCCCTCAAGAATAAAGAAGAGGAAGGAGATTGAGTAGATGAAAGAGGAAGCGTGGGAGACCGCAGAGTAGGTGTTTAACATCGCAAATTCACAAGAAGGTATTTCTCATCTCGATGAATGCTTGATTTTACAGGTTTATTGTATATTGATGATCTTTTTTACATAGTTTTCTCATGGTTATTTTTTTAAAAAAGGTTTCCTGATATATTTTTTATGTATTTATTTGGTTATAAGTTGCAGATGTAGTTAGTTCACTAACAAGTAGATCGACATAGTCCAAAATAATTGAATGAGAATGAGAATGGCCCACTAGGTTCTCCCAAACAATTGCTATCTTCGATAAAGTAAAAGAAATATTGGTTAGAAAAAATCGTAAATTTTCAGGTTTAACCCTAACAACTACTCTTCGTATTAGGTTTCTTATCACTAATTCTCTATAGCTATAATAAAAACGATATGGTGTATGTGATAATTGGATTAGTAAATATTGATTTTTTGGCTAATTTAAAAAAAAAAAAAATTGATGGATAGATGTAGTGAATAAACAAAACTAAGTAATGCATTGTCCTTCAACCAATGGAATCACTTCAATGTAACATCTATCTATATCTATATTTATATATATTATTAAATCTCTAAGGCAATCCATGACATCTCTCCACGTGTCACGATGACTTGGCAAGTGACATGACATCGCAACGCCACGTCATACGCACACATGATTGTGTATTGTCCTCGCCAAAAAAATTGTTGCTAGCCATCCTTGAACCCATGACCTCTTGTATGTTAATGCCAAGTTTTATCCCTCACTCCAATGATACAACTTGTGACTCTAAATCAACTAAAAAGGAGAAAGGTCGTATATAAATTTAATGCCAAATTTATGTATTTGAATAACAATTTATGATTACAATTTTTTTCTTAATTTGTATTCTTTTACTAATCAAATCATATAGATTTCCTAGAAATTTATTTAGATCAAAGATAAAACCATGACATTAACAGAGAAAACAATAGGAAAAAAAATATTACGCTTTCTTTTAGCCAATAAAATGTGTTTTTTTTCCTCTAAAATGTATTTCGACTTTGTAACTCAATATACAATTGTAATTATTTTTTTTTGATAAGTTGTAAGTATGGTATTACAAAAAATAAAATTTTATACAAATAAAATTACTCAAAAATTTAGTTAAAAAATGGTTGGTTAAACAATTTTATTCTTAAATTACATATATAATAAAAATCATATTATTATTCTCAAATTGCATAATTAAAGAAATTTATAAGTAAATTACAAATGAGTAAAAAAAAAATCAAACTACATGCGACACTCCGGAGATCGCCTTAGACACTAACTAGTTGAAGTTAAAAGCTTACAAGAGTAACATACGAACTATATATTTACATTGTACTACAAGACAATGTGGGCATACTAGCATAACTTGACATCTTTTTGTATAAGGAACAACAATACTCATCATGTTATCAAAAGTGGTATCGGTCTTATTTAGTCCATCTGAACAAGCAATTCTTTTCAATATTTTATTTTCATCGTTGTTTTTGTGTAAGTAAAATGTTTGAAAACTGGAAAAAGTGTAGCAATTACTAAAGTGCTGCAAGATAAAAGGTACAAGAACCACAATCGTGAGTCCCAATAAATGGAGTATTAATCCGCTACCCACTTGTAATGTAATATGTACTACTTTCTTATCTGACTTGATAAGTATAATGCACTATTTTGTTTTAAGGTAAACAAAATATAATGAAACAGTTATTACATTACATTACATTGCGTGTTGTTAAAAGAAACCATTACATTACAACAAACAACTTAGAATTTGTTATCTTCGACTTATTTTAAGTTATTTCAGACAAAATAAATCCAGTTAAGTTCAGATAAGTGCAAATAATACAAGTTCAAATAATACAAGTCGATAAAAAGGAGCTTTCATCTTAAAATTATAAATTTTTAACAGACACGTGCGTTGCGCATATTGAGATAACTTTTACATTATAAATTAAAAAAAAAATCTCACTAAAAAATAAACGACTTTTACATTATATCGAGATAACTTTTAAACATTTTGAGACAAGTTTAAATTCGCCTTACAATATTTATTGTACACCGCGTTAATTAATAGTTTGTGGTCCAAATTATTATTTCCTTACATTTATGGTAGATTATCGTAATAGATCATAAAAATGTGAAATGAAGAGTGCTCTGAAATGACTCAAAGTAAAAGTGTTTATTTGAAAAATGATATGTGTAGTAACAACCAACGAAGTTATATACTCCATACATACTACTTCTGTAACACCCCGACAATTCTCTTTTTCTAAAATAACCTTTTATAAATATAACTATAGAGAATTATCAAAGTATTATCGCCCGTGTAAAAACGTAACGGCTTATTCAGAATTTTGTAGCGGAAAACATAAAACTGACTTTTAGGTTTATAAATAATCGATTAGATATTAAGTCCCAAAAACCAATTAACGGAAATAAGGAAATACGAACAGTACGACAAATTTCAAGTCCAAATTAACAAACCAAATCGCTTAACAAAACAAATCTAAATACAAGCTCTCTAATCTCGATCCCAATGAGGCAATGATGCATCACGTTCAAACCTGTAGATGGGCAACGCTTATTGATCCTTAGAGACTGCTCACAAAAGATGTAATACCTCGCATTTTTATAATATTTATAAGTATATTTTATTATATTTATAAAGCATTTTACGATTAATTCGCATTTAAATAATATTTAAATGTATTTTATTTAAATGTATTTTAATTAATTAGAATATTTATTATTTTAATTAATCACGAAACGAATTTAATTCTTGAGTCGGGAAATTAAATGGGTTGCAAATGATTTTTAAAGGCTTCGGGTTTTAAATGAAAACTCCAATTCGTTTTATTAAACGAGCCCAATCAAAAGAATTTAATTCCAAACTCTTGGCTAGCCCAATCATTTAATTGCTAAGCCCAATTCTATTTTCCTAAGCCTAGCCCATTAAAAATAAGGAGCCTATAAATAGGACTCCTCATCATTAAATGAGCCCCTAAAATTCATAAACCCTATTTTTGCTTTGCTTGCCCCTCACTCCAACTCCATCTTCTCTCTCTCGTCCGCCCGCACGCACGCCCGCACAGCCTCGCGCTCGTGCCTTCGTGCTGCTGTGCCATCGCCCTTGCTCCTCGAGTGCTGCGTGCCTTGTGCCTTGTGCTCGCCCGTCGCCCACACACACACTCTCGCCCTCCCTTTCTCTCGCTGCCCGCCCATCCAGCACGCATCGCTGTTGGTGCCGTGCTGATGTATTGTTATTGCTTCGTGTGCACCGCACACCCCTGCTCTCGTCTCTCTCTTGTGCGCCCTCGCGCCAGCCCCTGTCGCCAGCCCTTGCGCCCTCGCGCCAGCCCCTGTCGCCAGCCCTTGCGCCCTCGCGCCAACCCCTGCGCGCAGCCCTGCTCGTCGCCCCTCAATCCCCCGCGCGCACACACACGGACGTGTGTGTGTGTGTGTGTGTTGTTCGTGTTCGTAATTCAATTCTTTTTCGCCCAATCACCCTAATTCGTGATTTTTCCGTGCTATAGGCCGGATTGGTATAATTCTCTTCTTCCTTACCTATTCTATTTCAATTCCGTATTTTAAATTATAATATTAATATTGTTTTGAGTAATTAAAATGCTGGGAACCGGCTATGAATACCGTGGTTTGAGAATTTGCGTGTTGTGATTCATTAGGCTTGTTTTAATTATTAAAGGACGAATTTTCAGATTTGTTTATTGGATAAAGAATTGATTTTTATGATGTTAAATTAGTTTTAATGGGATTTTCAAGTTAGGATTTTAACCTAGACCTAATGAGTCAATTGATTAGCATAATTAGGTGATGATTTTAATTATGATAATCAATTATATTTTCAGATTTGAATAAAGGCTTAACGTGTTGATTTTTATTGATTTTAAAGGCGGAAAAAGTATGTTTTCGCACTAGGGATTGGTTTTGCAAATTGAGACGTTTATATTGTTTGAAAAACGATTGAATTCTAAAGTTTAAACAAGGTTTTAGATTTTATAAAGTTGCTGGAAATTTAATGAACATGGAAATAATTTAAGTTTCATTATTTTGATGATAGGAGGTGATTTCTAGTTGAGTGCTCGTTATTGCAAAGTGGCCCCTACGCTTAGGTATTCAAGGTACGTACAAGTCTAGGGCGACCACACCTTTTGTCAATGACATTACATGATTGTTGATGATGTGAATTATATTATGTGGATTCATATATGCTTGGGTGAACGATCATGTGGATTAATGTTATTGGAATTATTGAATTGTTGGTTGAACAAGCATGCTGAGATTATTATGAGTATGGAATTCATTGTCAATCACGTTGTTCAATATTTATGCATGTATGGTTTGTTTCACATGCAAGGGATGATTATTTAATTGTATGCTATTGTACGGGATGTCTAGCATACTTTGAGCCAATTATTCATACCTCGTTGTACTATTTATTTTACCACATGTGAAGGGTTAGCTCATGTAAGCCACCGCACATGTAGGGTTCAGTTGGGAATATTACGTATGAAATGAATTAGGATTTGTCGTGCAAGGGCACAACCCTCATGTTAATGTGCATGATGTGGAGTCTCACTTTGGTGAGGAGGAACATGGTAGTAATTTCACAAAAGTCTTGCTTGGTTGATCACAAGTCTTAAAGCATTAAAATAAGATTGTTTTGGTTGTTGTTTATTAATTGTATGAATGTACATTGTTGATTCTTGAGTTCACCTTCAAATAAAATATTAATAAACGTAAAGTGCAACCGGAACAAGCTTCAAAACTCTTGGAACGTATATACCTTGAGTATGAACAATGGGGGGAGTTGTAATCCCCCGTAAATTTATAAATTTTATTAATATATTTTAATGTATATTATTTATATTTAAATAGAATTTATGAATTTTAGTAATGAATATATAATTAACGTATATTTATTTTATTTTAAGTACGTTCTAAATATTTAACGATTTTTGAACTTTATTATATTTATATATTTAATGTATATTTAATCCTATTTAAATATATTCTAAATATTTTAACGGTTTTTGCAATCAAAAATAATTTTAGAATTTTATGTTGAAAAGAATTTGAATTAGGAAAACACGTTGAATTCGGAAAAACAATCCTATTCAGTTTGACTGAAACACTAAAACCCATATCCTAATTCTAGGCCCAATTGGGTAAAGCCCAAATCAATAAACCCAAAATAATCCTCCTTCCTCTCTTTTTCACGTGAAACCAAGAAACCCTCCTTCTGCTTTAGACTTCACGTGAAAACACAACTCAAAACCTTGCAATCTCATTGCTTCAGGCCGCCGTCAACCACCTTGCCTGACCGCCGCCTGTTCCTCCGTCGTAGTCCCTCTCCGTCGGCGCACGGTAACATCTCATTCTCTCACTCGTTCGTTCTCCTTCCCCTTCGTTTTCTTTCCCTTACTTGTTTCGGTTTCTCGCAGCAACCATAGCAACCACCGCAGCCCACCGCCGTACCCACCACCAGTCGCACAACCACCTTCGTCGTTCCCTCCACGTTGCGCCGCCACCTGCAGCGTCGCTGCTGCACTGCACACACCAATTCTCTCCTTCCTCTTTCGTTGCTTGCAACCACCCGCGACCACCAACACCAGTCGCGCCGCCCAGTCGCGTCTCCACCAGTCGCGCCTCCCTCGTCGTCGTGCCTGCACCAGCCGCCGGCAGTCCCTCTCTCTTTCTCCTTTTGGTTATTTGCCTACGTATCTTGTCAGAATCAGGTCGCGCGTAGTTCTTAGCTTTTAGAATAAGTTCTAGTATGTCGAATTTCGGTAGATATGTCCTGAAGTGGAAGCATATTACTTAATCGGTCAAATGAGTGAAGTATTTTCCATTATTTTCATCTGCCGTTTCCCATAGGTTGCGTAAAATTCGACCGATTTGTTGGTAAACCTATTTGGATACGTACTGTACCCCCCAAGTGTTCGTTATTTTTCCGTTGTGTGCGGATAAAATGACGGGCACTTTTTGAAAACAAGGAAAACTTTTGGCAGGCAGAGAGTTCCAACGCCCAGGCTGGGGCGTCAGAAATTTCGGCGCCCAGCCCTGGGCGCTGAAAATAACTTGGGCGGTCAATTTTGACGTTTTTGCTTCACATGTTCTTGCGTTTATTTCTATTTCGTTTTTTGTGCCTTGATATTTTGCTTCGTAGTTAAAGTTAATTTTGAGGCTATTTTGGAGGCTTTTTTTACTGTTAGCGTGAAACGCATTTTTGTCCAGATTAATTTTTTCTATTGGTGACTCAAAACAGTTTTGAAAATGGAGTTAGGGTGCGGAACTTATGAAGATCTTTGTGGAGGGTATGATGGAATCTATGTGAAAGCTGTTGGTGGATTCTATGTTTTATGAATTTATTTTTTTGGTAACATTTGCATTTGTTTTAAATTTTTGATTTCTTTTTTATTTTGGGTTGCATGGATTCGCTCTTATGTTGGTTGGCTTTTTGAGGATGGGATAGTGTGGTTTATTTTGTGGGCTTCGGGAACTGGTTCACATGGCATTATTTCAAAACCGAGTGGGCTTTGTTTGTTGGGCCTATAGTGGGCCGCTTTTATTTTTATTTTTTTTATTTTGCAAGTACATTTGGTGTTTATTTAGTGTTAGAATAAAATTTTTAGGAGAAATATTACGCCTTTATTGATTTGGAAAGTAAGGAAAACATACTGAAATAAAACTGACCCATATTCTAAAGGGCCTTAGGACCATCTAAAGTCTCTATTATTATTTTTTGTCAATCTAAAGAACTACTAGGCGTTTTTTACTAATGGTGCTCTATATGGCTCAAGCCCGGGGTTTAGTCTCATAAAACTTCGGTCCTTCACCGGTACTCATCTTGAATTCTATTCCTTTTGCGTTGACCCACTGACATGTCTTCACCCATCCGTTCCCGACCTCTTCTAGTGTTGATGCAGGAGAAATTAACCGGGTTGGATGGAAACCTTCGTCTTGTAAAGCTAAGGTAGTCATCACAGTCTCGTTCTCCATAGGCCTCGATTCGTTAAACAATGTCCATAGAGCCTGGTTGTCCAATGTTTTAGCTGTTTTAGTCTTGGTGAGGTGGGGTGCCTCATCCAAGGTGTGGCAGTCATGGAAAATTTCAAATCCGGGTTTTAGCAAGCCATCCTGAACGAAGGGTTCAGGGAAATCACAGCATGGGTGTTCTTCTCCTTCCCGAACAAACATCCCGTTAAGGGTCCTTTGATATGGGGGAAGGAGGGTGGTTTGTTTGGTTTTGTTAAGGCGTAGCCTAGATAGGCGGTCAGCAATATCTTCCTCCGTTGGTTCATAACCTAAGCCAAAGGGAGTAGATTTGTCGGGAAAAGGATGGAATGTGCATTCCTTCTTCCTTATGCCCAATGGGGTTCCTGGGAAATAACCTTGAGCCAACAGCATTCTCGGGATGCATGCGGGTCTAGGAATGCTGGATCATAATCTTCGATGAACTGGATTGCTTCTTCCATTTGAAACCCATAAAGGTCATCTGCAGTTTCGGCCGTTCCAACCATAGTACAACTGACGTCGAGAGGAGGGGCGCGGATTTCCAGTATTACCCCGTTATGGTTAAGTTTAACCATTTGGTGCAAGGTTGAAGCCACACCTCCTAAGTCATGGAGCCAAGGTCGCCCCAAGAGGAGGTTGAAAGTGGGCTTGATGTCGATTATTTGAAACTCCGTGGTGCGTGCCACAGGCCCAGTTTGTATGGTAGGGTTGATTTTTCCCAACACAGGCCTTCGGGAGTTATCATAAGCTCGTACCCCTTGTGAGGAGGTTTGGAAGTCATCGCTTCCTAGCCCCAAGCAATGGGCGGTTCGCAATGGGCAGACATTAACCGCCGAACCATTATCTACGAGCGCTAGGGGGATGTTTTGTCCTTTGCATCCGACCACTAAGTAAAGGGCTTTATTGTGAGCACCCCCCTCTTTGGGTAAGTCTTTATCAGTGAAAACTATGGCCTTTTCTCCGGCATCTCTCGTGACATGGCTAACCAATGAGTCAGGTGTGATATCTGTGGGTACTGAGATGAGGTCAAGTGAGCGAATAAGCTTTTCGCGATGTTCCTTTGAAGTACACATAAGATCCCAGATGGTAATCTCAGCCTCGGTTCTTTTTAGTTGTTTCAGGAGAGGATTTTCAATGACTTCCGCGATGGTGGTGTGCCGCCCATTCTCAGTAGTTTGCCTAACCGGGATGTCGTCCATAGGAGGTGGGTGAATATCCGGTTGGTATATCCTTCCGGATCGGGTGAGGTTGTCGACCTCGGGCTCCTGAGGGGTGGTGTCAATGAGAGCATACCCGGGCCAAGTTTCAGTGAAGAGGTCCTGGCCCGAGACTTGAGATAGGTAAATATCTTCAGCATCATCGTTCCACACACCGCACACTTCCCCCTCGATTCGATCCATAGGTACCACAGCGAGTGGTGCACCTTGAGGTGTAATATACACCGTGGGGTCGAAATTCTCTGGTTGGTCGAGAGAGATGTGACAAGAGCCGAGTGGGCTCTTGTTGTTGTTGGGTTTGCCAACGTTAGGAAGAGGTATTACTTCATCCTCTATCATGTCCTGGATCGTATGTTTTAGATGCCAGCAGTTTTCAGTGTCATGCCCATTTCCTTGATGGAATTTGCAGTAAGTACCTTCGACCCAATATTTGTTTTTGACAGGAGGGTCACGGGTGGGGCCTATAGGTCTCAACTTTCCTTGATTGGTTAGTCTTTCAAAGGCTTGTACCAAGGTTGACCCGAGTGGGGCAAACTTTCGGTCTCGGACCCATCTTACAGGGTATCTTCGGGCGGGAGCCTCTTCTACAGCATGGACTTCTTGGGCTTGGGGTGTGTTTCCCCGATTATAGGTGTTGGTCTTATATGCAGGTTTTCTCTGTATGGTTTTGGCGAGGTCGTCCTCGATTTTTATTCCCACATCATAAACCCTTTTGAAAGTGTCGAGTCCCAGGTACCTAAGGTGTTGTCTGTAAGTCGGGTCCAAGTTGTCAATGAATTTTTGGACCAATTCTGTTTTGGGAGGCCTATTGATTAGCTGGGCCGCCTGGTCCCTCCATCTAGCAAAGTAGGTTGTGAAACCCTCATTTTTCTTTTGGAAGAGAACTTCCAGCTCGCGCATGGTGACTTGGAAATCCATGTTCGACGAGTATTGCTTGATGAAGACATTGACAAAGTCTTCCCAGGTGGGGAAGAGCTTAGGGTCCTGGTGATAGTACCATTTGAGCGGCACAGGTTCCAAGGACAAAGGAAAGGCAGGTAGGTACATGGACTTGTCCACGCCTTTCAAGTTCATGGTATTCACAAAGCTCAGTAGATGATCACAGGGGTTGTCCGTGGCCTTGAACTTTGGTAAGTCAGATGAACTGAACTTTTCTGGTAATTTGCCAGAAAAAGGTTCAGGCTCGAGGGAGAAGTATTTGCTCCCCATGGTTTGCTGTAGGACCATTTTTTCGATCCTCTTCTCGTTTTCGAGGTCATTTTTGGCTTGCGCAGCCGCTAAGGCTTCGTTTTCCATTTTCAGTTGGCCCATGAGTTGGGTCATTTGGACCATCTGGTCTCGCAAATCTTCGATGGACATGTTTGGAGGTGCGAATCGAGGTTGGGGAAGCGGAGATCCTTGAAATGAGGGACGACGGACGGAGCTTGGAGTTGCTAGACTTGGTGATGTATCTTCGAGACGCACTAGCCGTTGATTCCCTGATCGGCACCAAGTGGCAGGACCAGTCCTAGGCATAAGATAAGCTAAAGTTTAGGTTCCCAAAGTTTCAGGCATTACTTAGTCTAGACTTCGACTCTCTAAATTGGTTTTTCACTTTTTCGCTTTTTCTTCTGTCGGTACACTTTTTTGGGGTTTTTTTTTTAATTTTGGTCATTCTTTGGATTTTCGAAACACTTGCCTGTGTGACATTCATAGTTGTTAGCATGTTCGGTTTTGGTGCCGAGAATTGCCGTCGTAGGAGGCCTAACGACGACACAAAGAGTTATTAATTTTTCGCGAGTCGCCTTTTGAAATCGAGTGCTTTTCTTACGCCCTCGTAGCAATTCTTTTGATGAACATTTTTTGTGCTAGGTACTTTCTTTTTGCTTGGGCACCGAGGCTGCTGCGCCTGACCAGAAAGTCAAGCAGCAACTTCAGCGCCCAGCAGTGGGGGTGAGAAATTTTGGCGCCCAGCCAGGGGCGTTGAAAATGCGTCCCTGGCTGGTTCTCGTTTTCCGTTTTCTGTTTATGCGACTTCGATTTGCGTGCTTGCCTAATAACGTCCTTTACGCGTGACAGCGTTTGTGGGATTCGTTACAGGCCATCCCGAGCGTCGCTTGTTTTGTGGCGATCATTCGGGTTTGCGGAACACGTGTTTCGGTATAACTCTTTGGCAAATTAGTCTATGAATGTTTGGGCAATTTTTAAGGTCATTGGTTTTCTAGGATAGTTTGTCACACACAATCACATATTTCGCTACACATAACTACAATACAAACATGGATTTGAAAATTAAATATGCCACGTAGTTTATGATAGGCTTCTATGGGTAGTATTTGCGCCTGGCTTGGTACCGCTTCTATCGTAGATCCAACACATGTCCCGGTCGAGGTAGTGTCTTCAACAGAAGAATTTCGCCCAAGAGGCCAACCCGCAAGTGCAAGCCAAGGGGGCATGCAGGCGAGAGGGACCTAATGGGCGAGCGATTGGGTTCGGGATAGGTGTACTACCTGCACAAGTACCGAGTGGGAAACATGCGCGGAGTATGCACCCCCCTATTGGCGAAAAAAGGTATCCTTAGTCCCAACTCCCGAGGGAGCCGAGATTCGTTATGCGGTTCTGCCCGTTCACATTAATATGCTGATTTTCAGGTCGTCCCAACTTGATGGGGAAATAAACGCGGGGTAGGATCGTTTCACCCTTCGGCTATTTTGATTACCTACAAGCACGAGTATTTCCTTCACTATCCCCAGTGGAGTCGCCACTGTGAGGGGGTCGAAAAAGCGCGAGGCTAATGCGTGACCTTGCCCCTCGTGGGTGTGACGATTCTTTTTATTCAATCAAGTGTAATTGGATTTCCTGTGAGTATACACCCAATTGACTAGTAATATAGGAGTCGCCATTCAGTTTTTAACGACAATGAGAAAAACTGACAAAACCCGGTTATCGTGACATAAAGGGAGTGCAATTATGTTTGACCACGACGGCCGTAGGTTCCCTTGTGATCCCTGGTGTGGGGATCTCTCAATATACACCCGCAAGGTAGAGATTGAGGGTTCGGGGGACTGTAACTACCGAGAGGAGTAATTCGCTCGTCGATAACTCCAGAGGCAGGATATCCTTACTAGCTCAGCATAAATGATTGAAGGGACATGTAACACCCCGACAATTCTCTCTTTTCTAAAATAACCTTTTAATATAAAATATAGAGAATTATCAAGGCATTATCGCCCGTGTGAAAACGTAACGGCTTATTCAGAATTTTGCAGCGGAAAACATAAAACTAACTTTTAGGATTATAAATAATCGATTACAGGTTTAGTCCTAAAAATCAACCAACGAAAATAAGGAAATATAAATAGTATGACAAGTTTAAAGTCCAATTAAACAAACCCAAGTCAACTTAGCAAATCAAAACTAAATACAAGCTCTCTATTCCCGATCCCAATGATGCAACATCTTCAAACCTGCAGATGGACAATGCTTATTGATCCTTAGAGACTGCTCACCAAAGATTGGTTCATCACAGGATCAATAAGGCATAGCCATGATCAACATGCACAAGCAAAATCACGTAATCAGCAAAGCTGAGTACTACATACTAAATCAATAATAATCCTAACATGATTCTATTAAACGAACAACCCTAACATGATACTAATGAACACAAACAAGGGCAGACAAAACATGATAGTTTGACGACCATACTTGACCAGACTAGACTAGGCTAGACTTTTAGCAATAATATTATTTTAGTTGAAATAG
The DNA here is from genome assembly GCF_020520425.1 of Spinacia oleracea. Taxonomy (NCBI): domain Eukaryota; kingdom Viridiplantae; phylum Streptophyta; class Magnoliopsida; order Caryophyllales; family Amaranthaceae; genus Spinacia; species Spinacia oleracea. The sequence continues at coordinate 36,491,934 of NC_079491.1, forward strand.
ACAATGGACCGAGTTGTCCATCCAGAAGTCTTCACTAAGGAAGACGAGGTACGGGCGCGACTCCGTAACCTCAGTGACCTGCGATATCGAGGAACGTTTTAATAAAAATAGAACACGGTGATCAATCCGGTCCCAGAAAAGGCCATGGGCTACCACCATGAACCCCAACTCCTGTTTGTCCGTCACTTTAGACGTGCACAGTCTAAAGCTATTGCTACTCAGTTTCACTTTACATGATTTACAAATTGAGACTCTGTTATGACTCAACAATCACATAAGGCATACAATCCACATTTGTTCACAACTGTTTTTATCTTGGAATTATGTAAGTGATCATAAAGGCATCAATCAAGACTCATTCCAATTTACCCAACCTTTCCTTTAACCATGATCAACCCTGTATATGGGTATAAAATTTCAACTTACTAAACAAGGTCCACCGCCCTCATAAAGTAGTGAAAAGCTAAAAAGGAACAACGATCGATCGATCTAAACCAACATATATAGAATAATCTAGTGTTCCCAACCAACATGTTTGTATCAATCATCCATACTAACATGTTATAATTCTCATAATGCAATCTAGGTTCAATATGTCCATCCAACAGTATTAAACATGCAATTTCAACCTGACCAAGTTCATCAATAATATCAACATAACCAAGTTCATCAACAATCTCAACATAACCAAGTTCATCAACAATTTCAACATGGTTTCAACAAATAGCACGCATTCCAAGCACACAGGTATGTACGTACCTTGTGTAAACAAACTGCAAGACCACTTTAATAATTCAAAAGTCGCCTACAGAGAATTCTCCACCTAACAACAACCAATATAGACTCATATCAATTCATATTGAATTTTCAGCAACATTAGGGAGCTTCAAACCCTTCCTAAACATAATTAGAACATTTTCCAATATCGAAACTTGAATATTTGATCTCCTAGCATCATAATTATTATATTAATTATTGAAATTCGTTGAAAACTCTTCAAAGCATCATACTTTAAATTTCCAGCAATTTAACTAATTTCAAACTACTCCAAAACATAATTAACATGTTTGAAATTATAAAAAAACAATAACTTTAATAACTTGTAATCGTCCTACCATGGTTTAAAACTATAAAAACCTTAAAAATCCATGCTTTAATAATTAAAAACCCTATTTTTAATCAAAATATATAATCTGAAAATTAGTAATTCAATTATGCAATATTAAAATCTGAAATTCATAAATAAATCACAAAAATCATAAATTTAATTCAATCAAAACATAAATTAAATTAATAATATAACTAAAACATTTAAATAACTTAGGGTTTAAGAAATAACCACAAGGAGAGAATGAGGAGGAGGCTGGCCGGCGGTAGACTTTGCGGCGCGGCAGCGACGGTCGATTGAGCTGACGAAGGTGGTGTTGTGCGGGTGGCGAAGAGACTCGCGGAGGCTGGGCGAAACAGAAAACCGAGTGAGGGGAGCAAGCACGACCAAAAGAGAGGAAGGGACAAAAGAGAGAAGGGGGAGGAAGAAGCATACCGGCGGCGAAGGCGGTGGCTCAGCGGCGCGGCTAGGCGCAAAGGTGGTGTTGTGAAACCAATAACACCGTTAAGGAGGGGAAAAACGACGAGGAGGAGCAGGGCAAGACAACCGAAAGAAGGGAGAGGAAGAAGGAGTTACCACGAGGGTCGACGGTGGTCGTCGGTGCAGGTGGTGGTCCGGCAGTGGGCGACGGCGTGGAGGGGAGGAAGGAGAGATGGCTGAGTTGTGCGTGAATTGAAGGAGGGTTTCTCTTTTCTTTTATTTTTTTTTCTTCTTTTGGTTTCACGTAAGAGTAGAGAAGAGGAGGGAGTATTTAGTTGGGTTTATTGGTTTGGGCTTTGCCCAATTGGGCTAGGAGTAGGATTTAGGTTGATGAATCCACAATGTTTAGTATTGCTTTCTAATTTCAATAGAACGTGGTTTCGTAATTCGAAATCGTTTTAACGTAAAATTCAAATATACATTTTGATTTCGTAAATCATTAAAAGTATTCAAAATGAAATAAAATAATTATATTTTAATTACATATTCATTTCTGAAATCCGTAAATTATATTTAAATATATTAATATACGTTAAAATATATAAACAAAATATATAAAATTATGGGGGATTACAATCTACCCCTCTTAAAAGAAGTTTCGTCCCGAAACTTGACACGAAAATTCACATATCTTTCCAAACTTTCCAACTTATTCTTATTGTAGAAGTACTTTGTGCCACTCTTGTGCACTCTTTTGCCAACTAAGAGTTACTTGTAATATTCAAGAACACATTTTCTTATGCGGAGAATCTATTTCCTTTACATCAACATGTATAAGTTGCTAAAAATGAGCATAAAATGCATAAAATACCATAAAAATAGGTAAAAAGCGCGAATTTCTATCGCATTCTACCCCCCTTAAAGAAAACGAGTTACGCCCTCGTAACTCATCTCAGGGAATAACTTTGGATATCTTTTCTTCAACGAATTCTGCTCCCAATACTATATTTTCACTAAAATCATCTCAACAAGTGGAACCTCTACACTTCTTTCCCATACAATGCCTCAACATGTGACATCTTACTGCTCGCATGGTATCTATTTTTCAAGAAATTCAATCGAATCTAGGTGGTTCCCCAGTTACTCTTAAAGTCAATAACACAGGCTCTCAACATATATTCCGTAGTTTGGTTAGTCCCCTCAGACTGACCATCAATTGCAGGGTGGAAAGCAGTACATTTTTCGATGTTGTCCCCAAGATTCAACTGGACCTTATTGCCAAAGTTTCAGACTTTTGTGCTCGGTAAGGATCTTACATGTTGCCCTATAAAGGTAATGTCTCCAAATATTCGCAGGTAACACAATAGCAGCTAACTCTAGGTCATGGGTTTGGTAATTAGGCTTATAAGGTTTCAATTGACGCGACAACAGTTGCGGAGGTCAAACATTCCCTTAAAATCTGGAAAGCTTCTTCACAATTCTCACTCCACTTGAATTTCGATTCCTTTTCAACAAGTTGGTCACTGGTTTTGCTTTCTTCGAAAAGTTTTCCACAACCTCCTATAATAGTCATCTAGGCTTAGAAAACTTCAAATATCGGACACGTCCTTTGGAGTAGGTCACTCACTCACAGCTTGAATCTTAGCATGATCTACAGAAACTCCTTCTGTTCAACTTTCCTTGTTACCGAACCTCATTACACTTTTCATGGGTGTATAACTTTTGGCTTAACTCTTAGCTCTTGCACCAATTCATGTATTTCTTTTCATCTTTTCCAGACAACAATGATTTCTAACGATCCTGGACCACTCAAATCTTCTCTTAAATTTATTCCCTTACGTAACATAGTTCTCAATCAATTTAACCCTTCACTTTTCTGTCGGTGTCACTTATACCCATATGACTTCAAGATTTGTATACTTCATTTAATAAAACTAGATTCTTCCTAAGCGTCTCCAAGTAATCCTCAAGTGTTTGTCATGCTCTTTCTCATTCCTTGCATAAATAGGGGTATCATCAATAACATCATAACGAACTTAATTCGGAATTCTTAGAAAATCTCATTCATCAAATCCATAATTAATGCAGGTGCATTGGTTAACCCAAAAGACATTACTCTAAACCCATAATGACAATAACGAATCCTAATGAGGTCTTAGGCCCTTATCAGCTATTCTCAATTGGTGGTACTTTAAACCCAAATCAGTCTTCGAGAACACACTCGCCCAATTCAATTGGTCCAATATGTCATCTATCCTAGGCAAAGAATACTTGTTCTTGATGGTGTTTAGTTCCCTAAAATCGATGCATAATTCCATACTCTTTTCTTTCTCCTTAACAAACAACACAGGAGCTCCCCACGGTTATGCACTAGGCCTAATATACCCCTTAACGAAACAACTCTTGTAATTGTGTCTTAATTAGCTCATTTCAGGAGGTGTCATTCTATATGGTGCTTTTAGATATAGGTGTCGTTCCAAGAATTAAGTGTATAGTGATCTCAAAGGCTCCAACAGGTAACATACTTGCAATTTCACTCAGAAACACATCAATGAATCCACTCACAATGGCAACATACTTGATTTTCACTCCAACTTCTTTACCCACTTCTAACACACTGCAGAAAAATAGTTCACACTCCTTATTCATCAAGTCCTCACTTGCATTACAGAAAAAACTAAAGGTTTTTGGACTTCTCAAAACATCTATACGAGGTCAATCTTCCAATATGGTTCCTTAAATTTACTTTCTGAATTTCACAGTACGTCTATCTTAGCCTTGTACAAATTTAGCCAATCCCATCACGAGGTTTATCAATTATTGTGCCTTTTGCTTTCTCATTAAAGGAGTTTCCTTAAGGCAGTAACAACGAAGCCCAATTGAATCTCTCAACAGCGCTAAGTCTAACCCCATTTTCTCTCCACCACAAATCAACCTTATCTTCCAAGTACAGTACAACTTGACCCACTCTCCTGTTCTCAAGACAGTTCACATCCCCAAAAAGTTTCTCAAACTCTCTAACCCAGTTCTCTAAAAAGGTAGGATCAGCTTGCTTCTTAAAGTATGGTGGCTTAACTTTGGTTAGTCTCTCAAACATGTCCCCAGTAGAATCAGGACGCTCAGTTCTCTCTTCAGCCAGTCTTCCCGCCAAAAGGCGAATAGTAGCAACTAACTCACTATTGCTTGACATTCTAGTGTGCGACCTAAAATTAATTACTCTACGATACATAACTCATATGTCCCCTCTACGAAAGAAATTTAGATTTGATCATAGAAATCGCATCAACAAACACTTATTCAAGAATATACACCAATAATAGAGCAATCATCGTCACTCATTCAAGAAAATATCCCCATCAAGGACATACAATTTGAAAACCAATGAATGGAAGTTCAATCACAACAAATAAGTAATAATATTCCCATTCGGGTGCCCAAAATAAACTCATGATCATTTGGATTATCAATAATCTAACTCTATTCCTCAAAAGAATGTTAATAACAATTTCTAAACCATAATAACGCACTTGTCCTCAAATTAACATAAAGGTTCTATGACACAAACATAAACTATTGTTGGCGAATAATGGAATTCTCAAACTGGAAATGAATACTTTAACTTCTATTGCTAACTCTATAAAGGTTTATTACATCCTTGAAAATAATAAAGAACATTTCAAACTTCAATAAACTTTAACTTTAAACTGTTGTAGCTTCGCTACTTATTCTTTAAAACATAAAAGAGCTAATTAACTATTTATGACTTCAAAATATTTGTGGCCTCTTGCCTATCCATTGCTCCTGAAACTTGCGGAGTGAGATTTAGATCTCAAAATCATCAAACTCTTCTCCAGGGTCTTCATCTTCTTCCATATCTTTATCTTGATTAGGCTCACTTGCCACCTCCTGTTCACTTTCGAGCTATGCATCTGAATCACTAGAAATTCAATGGTTGGCTCATGGGCCACTAGGTTAGGATTCTCTGCCTCAACACCTACATTCTCATTCTCCACAGCTACATCATTTTCTTCTAGGTCATTATTTACACTTATTCCCATAGGTTCTTCTGTAACTGCATCCCAAGCATGACTCCATGAGTTTCTACCCTCCTTGAACCCATTTTCTACGACCTCAATAATGGTGGTCAGGATCTCTAAGTCATATCTCTACCTACCATCCCTAGTCCCATACTTAATCAACTTTGGTGTTCCATCATCAGAATGCATGTCTTTAAACCTATCTTTGAGTTCTAGGTATGGCATTTTGTTAGGTAAGCAATAGACAATGGTGGATGCTACAGTATCCTCTCTTATTAAGATGGGTTGGTCTTGTATCTAGCAAAATACTCACATCCAAACACGACTTTCTTCACAAAGAGATATTTTATTCCTGAAAGAAGCAACTTAAGATCTCACTAACGATTTCCCAACCAAACCATAATCAAAGTTCAATAAAGCAATAAGTTCGGTGGAATCAAACAATCTCTCTAACGCACATTTGACTGCAACACTTGAACATTTAACACATGCATATAACAATTAACTTCTTATGCTAGAATTAACTAGTATGCACACATAATTCTATCCTATATGCCCTTCTTATATTACCCATCTCTCGTAATAAATCAAAATAAGTAAACATTGAAACGCTTAAAATAAAACAAGAATGATTAATAAGAAAAAAAAATTTATTAAACGAATAAATAGAATAAGGTTTTTTTTTTTTTTGAATATATTTAATTTAAATACGAAAAGAAGAACTTACTTAATTCACATAAACGTAAAGTTTCGAATAAATAAATTAATTTCAAACTTAAATAAGAAATATTAATATACTTTTTAAACAAAATAAAATGAATTTGGTCCCCCAAAAAAAAGTACCAATTTTTGAACACTATAATACGTAGAAACTCGATTTTTAAGAAATTTATTTTAAATAACTAGATAGTTAGGCACCTAAAATTTTATTAAAGTAAAACCTTAGCTCTGATACCACTTTGTAACACCCCGACAATTCTCTCTTTTCTAAAGTAACCTTTTAATATAAAATATAGAGAATTATCAAGGCATTATCGCCCGTGTGAAAACGTAACGGCTTATTCAGAATTTTGCAGCGGAAAACATAAAACTAACTTTTAGGTTTATAAATAATCGATTACAGGTTTAGTCCTAAAAATCAACCAACGAAAATAAGGAAATATAAATAGTGTGACAAGTTTAAAGTCCAATTAAACAAACCCAAGTCAACTTAGCAAATCAAAACTAAATACAAGCTCTCTATTCCCGATCCCAATGATGCAACATCTTCAAACCTGCAGATGGACAATGCTTATTGATCCTTAGAGACTGCTCACCAAAGATTGGGTCATCACAGGATCAATAAGGCATAGCCATGATCAACATGCACAAGCAAAAGCACGTAATCAGCAAAGCTGAGTACTACATACTAAATCAATAATAATCCTAACATGATTCTATTAAACGAACAACCCTAACATGATACTAATGAACACAAACAAGGGCAGACAAAACATGATAGTTTGACGACCATACTTGACCAGACTAGACTAGGCTAGACTTTTAGCAATAATATTATTTTAGTTGAAATAGACAATGGACCGAGTTGTCCATCCAGAAGTCTTCACTAAGGAAGACGAGGTACGGGCGCGACTCCGTAACCTCAGTGACCTGCGATATCGAGGAACGTTTTAATAAAAATAGAACACGGTGATCAATCCGGTCCCAGAAAAGGCCATGGGCTACCACCATGAACCCCAACTCCTATTTGTCCGTCACTTTAGACGTGCACAGTCTAAAGCTATTGCTACTCAGTTTCACTTTACATGATTTACAAATTGAGACTCTGTTATGACTCAACAATCACATAAGGCATACAATCCACATTTGTTCACAACTGTTTTTATCTTGGAATTATGTAAGTGATCATAAAGGCATCAATCAAGACTCATTCCAATTTACCCAACCTTTCCTTTAACCATGATCAACCCTGTATATGGGTATAAAGTTTCAACTTACTAAACAAGGTCCACCGCCCTCATAAAGTAGTGAAAAGCTAAAAAGGAACAACGATCGATCGATCCAAACCAACATATATAGAATAATCTAGTGTTCCCAACCAACATGTTTGTATCAATCATCCATACTAACATGTTATAATTCTCATAATGCAATCTAGGTTCAATATGTCCATCCAACAGTATTAAACATGCAATTTCAACCTGACCAAGTTCATCAATAATATCAACATAACCAAGTTCATCAACAATCTCAACATAACCAAGTTCATCAACAATTTCAACATGGTTTCAACAAATAGCACGCATTCCAAGCACACAGGTATGTACGTACCTTGTGTAAACAAACTGCAAGACCACTTTAATAATTCAAAAGTCGCCTACAGAGAATTCTCCACCTAACAACAACCAATATAGACTCATATCAATTCATATTGAATTTTCAGCAACATTAGGGAGCTTCAAACCCTTCCTAAACATAATTAGAACATTTTCCAATATCGAAACTTGAATATTTGATCTCCTAGCATCATAATTATTATATTAATTATTGAAATTCGTTGAAAACTCTTCAAAGCATCATACTTTAAATTTCCAGCAATCTAACTAATTTCAAACTACTCCAAAACATAATTAACATGTTTGAAATCATAAAAAAACAATAACTTTAATAACTTGTAATCGTCCTATCCATGGTTTAAAACTATAAAAACCTTAAAAATCCATGCTTTAATAATTAAAACCCCTATTTTTAATCAAAATATATAATCTGAAAATTAGTAATTCAATTATGCAATATTAAAATCTGAAATTCATAAATAAATCACAAAAATCATAAATTTAATTCAATCAAAACATAAATTAAATTAATAATATAACTAAAACATTTAAATAACTTAGGGTTTAAGAAATAACCACAAGGAGAGAATGAGGAGGAGGCTGGCCGGCGGTAGACTTTGCGGCGCGGCAGCGACGGTCGATTGAGCTGACGAAGGTGGTGTTGTGCGGGTGGCGAAGAGACTCGCGGAGGCTGGGCGAAACAGAAAACCGAGTGAGGGGAGCAAGCACGACCAAAAGAGAGGAAGGGACAAAAGAGAGAAGGGGGAGGAAGAAGCATACCGACGGCGAAGGCGGTGGCTCAGCAGCGCGGCTAGGCGCAAAGGTGGTGCTGTGAAACCAATAACACCGTTAAGGAGGGGGAAAACGACGAGGAGGAGCAGGGCAAGACAACCGAAAGAAGGGAGAGGAAGAAGGAGTTACCACGAGGGTCGACGGTGGTCGTCGGTGCAGGTGGTGGTCCGGCAGTGGGCGACGGCGTGGAGGGGAGGAAGGAGAGATGGCTGAGTTGTGCGTGAATTGAAGGAGGGTTTCTCTTTTCTTTTATTTTTTTTCTTCTTTTGGTTTCACGTAAGAGTAGAGAAGAGGAGGGAGTATTTAGTTGGGTTTATTGGTTTGGGCTTTGCCCAATTGGGCTAGGAGTAGGATTTAGGTTGATGAATCCACAATGTTTAGTATTGCTTTCTAATTTCAATAGAACGTGGTTTCGTAATTCGAAATCGTTTTAACGTAAAATTCAAATATACATTTTGATTTCGTAAATCATTAAAAGTATTCAAAATGAAATAAAATAATTATATTTTAATTACATATTCATTTTTGAAATCCGTAAATTATATTTAAATATATTAATATACGTTAAAATATATAAACAAAATATATAAAATTATGGGGGATTACAGGACATGCGTTAACTATTAAACTAATCTGAATTGATTTTAGCAACATGCAGCATATAATACTAATTCGATCGTGATTATCTGATTTAAATAGCATTAAGGGACCTAGCATGATAATCCGATTTCCCAAAAATATTATATTTATTAGGCGTGATAGAACAATCATATTAGGTTAGTTTAACAGTTCATAAAAAGGGCGAGGAAAGCAGTTAAATCATCGAAAAGGGACACATTACGACGCACCCTTGAGAGGTGCGTCACGGTTCTCAGAAAACTAACCACTTTGACTTTGCTATTTCTCCTTTTTATTTAACGAATCTCGATTATGGGACAGGATACGTTCTGTTCGATTTATGGATCGATTGCGACAGAACGCGTGAACAGTTTCGCAGCGAGAGGCTTAGGCTAAGGGGTTTAGAGTCAATACTCAGAATATATTATGTGTTGGTGTGTGTTGTTTCACGTCGAAACTAGGGGCCTATTTATAGGGAAGAGTTCGTGGAAAGATAGAATTGCAGAGTTCTAATCCGCAAAGAATTAGGAAAAGAGACGTACCCAGGTACTTTCAGCGCCCAGGCCTGGGCGCCGAAGATTTCGGCGCCCAGGCGTTGAAAATATGGTCTGGGCAGTTTTGTTTTGTCAGATTCGGATTCCTAAAATCCTTAGAGTTTGAGATTAATTCGAGTCTTTTAGCGCGTATCAATTTTGTGACGGAATGCGTCTGGGCCCGTTACCAACTCTAGGCTCGTTAGGATTTTAATTAATACGTAACTCTTATTTCCGAATCCTATTAGGAATAAGATTCTCGCGGTTTTCTATCTCATTTAGGATTTATGTTGGAATGCAACACCTAATTCTGACAGGTTTCTATCTTTTATGATTTGCCACTTTTAGAAGCTACCTTTTACGGCAGTTACTATTTTTAGCAGGTTTCCATAAATAGCAGGCTTCGGGTGAAATGAAATGGGGAATCGAGATTCGTTTATTTTATAGGAGATGCGTTGTCAAGTGGAGTTTTTATGCTTTCATCATCGAACCTTTCCCTTGCGGGAATGGGGACAAAAGTAGGTGTCTACAGTATGCGGCTTTTTAATATAAGCTATGATATAAAATTCCTGTGTTCCTTAAATATTGTACAAAAGATTTTGTGCAAGACCGTCTAACAGTTGGACCACTTTGCACTAACTAAACTAGTGTAAAATATAACTAAAAGTAATAAAATCATAACTAATTGAATAACAAAATAGTTAAGGTATAAAGACAAATAGTTAAGGTTTTGAGTCGAATAGTTATTATTTTTGAACAAACTTATTATTATCTAAAACTCATAAAATCTTAACTAATTGATCTCATTTCTTAACTAATCAGCTTCATTGTTTAACTAATTGGTTCAGTGCTTAACTAATTCGTTCGGTTGCATAACTAATTGTTTCGTTGCTTAACTAATTGAATTTCAGACTTAACTAATTGGTTTTAGTGGTTAACTAATTAGTTAAAGTGCATAACTAATTGGTTCCAGTGCATAAAAGTGGTCTAAGCGTTAGATTGTCTTTCCTAAAAGTTTGTAAATATTGTATCATGGTCGACTTAACGCTTTCCGACACATAAGTTGACTCTTAATATCTCGAATTATGTATAACTAAAAGTTATTTTAAAAAATTTGAATTTTAGAAAATATATGTAAATATGAATCTAACAAAATCTCACGTGACTATAATTTTTTTAGGAAAAATTGATTCTAAAAATAAAACCTTTAAGCGATCTGCTTAAAAAGGGCTGATTTTATGTTTATCTAAGAATAACACAACTTTTTGGACCTATCTTTTTTTAAAAGGCGGCCCTTTATAATATGCTACAATAACTTGCTAAAATAGGTAATATGCTACAATATTTTTTAATCTTCTTGTTAATTATATAAAGAAAAAATGTTTAATTTGTGAGGTTGGTTTTCATATTAACTATTGTAGCAAGTCTTTTATGAGGGGAACCCTTTAAAAAAGAAACAGGTCTAAAAGGTCGTGTTATTCTTAATTAAACGGAAAGTCAGCCATTTTAAGCAGATCGCTTAAAGGTTGTATTTTTAGAATCATTTTTTCCTTTTTTTTAACTATCAATCACAAAAGATGACCAAATGTCTAATGTGAACAGTGTACTATATAAAACAAGATGGTGTGATTATGGAACGGAGAAGGTTAAACCACTCGTAATGTATAAAGGTATTCATATAACCCTAACTAATTTAAGTAAAATCAATTAAGTTTGCTCTCTCTAAGGTGAGAGCCCCTCTCTCTTCATCAGAGAAGGAGAATTAAAAGGAAGTTATCTAAAGTATTACAACCTCTGCTCCTTAACGTTTTTCCTGTTTCTCGAAACGGCGTTCCTTTTTGTTTTATTCATTGTGAATCTTTTCTTTTTTTGACAAAAAATTTTCCCCAAAATACCCTCATTTTACAATTTAGTTCCTACCATATCCGACATTTATTCGACTCACCTGCCTAATTATTCTCATCGATTTCCCTACCCACATTATTTAATTCATTCACCCACCTTATTTTATCATTTTTATAAATAAAATATCTCTTTTTGCTTTCATTATTTATTATTTTTCTCTTTTCCATTTATTGTAAAAGTAGAATCTTCTAACTTTAATCATTACTCTTACACCCAATCATATCAATATTCCATTTTTTTTAATCCCCTCCTCGTTGTGAATTTCGTGGGGTTGTATTTCTTGAGGTGGAGAGATCCGTGGATGCGGTAAAATTTGTTGCCAAGGTTGATGAAATGTTGGGTTGTTGATAAAGCCCAAATGTACTTTGTCGTGGAGTGGTATAAATTGTGTAATCATTAATATATGGATACCTATCCACGTATCTATACGTGCATACTAGATGAAACGACTGCGTTTCTGGAAAAAAATAAAGCACGCGCCTATTCTATACCCATTTTTCTCTCTTCTCTAACCTCTCACCATTTTCTCTCTCATCAAAACCTCTCACTCTCTTTCCTCCATTGATGTCACTCCTTCTCCTGCCTCCCAACCAATCCGACCTCCTCCCCTCCACCTTCCGCCGTTGCCTCCCTTCGATCTAACAACCGCCACTCCTCCGCCTCCCTTCGGTCTAGCAACCGTCACTTCCTCCCTTCGATCTAACAACCGCCGCTTCGATCGAACAACCGCCGCATCCTCAACGGCGCGCAACTACTCATTCGAGCTAGATCAAGCGACACCGCGCCAAAGACGTCATCACTGAAGTCGACATAGCTCTCTCTCTCCCCTCCCCCGCGACGCTGCCACTTTGATCCTTCGTGCATTGACGCTCTACATTCTCGACCGCTGAAAATCAGCGCTCCGAATCCTTCCACCTCTTGCTCTGGTCTGTTCTATATCCTTCATTTGTATAATTTAATAAATTTGACTTTATTAATTTTGGACGAATTTTTTTGAAATTATTAGTTGTAAACCCTAGTTTTTGTGTGAATTTGATTGAGAAGCATGTTCATGTATTCAATTTTGTGTGCTTATAGAATTTCAAGTCAGTAAGTGTGATTACAACAGAGAAATTGCAAATAGTTCACTGATTTAAGCGTCAACTTATTAATTTCAATTTGATAAGAGAAATTGCAATTTATTCATTAATAATTATGATTTGTTGACATATTATTTGATTAAGAATTATAAGTGTGATTAGAATGAACTACACTTGTTAATTTGATATTGTTGTTGTTGTTGGTATTGTGGTTTGTTCATGGTGGTTGTACTTGCGGTAGTTACGGCTGAATATTAATTCTGAAATCGTTAGGTTCGGTTTATAATGTATCATGTTCAACTTATGAAAGATGATGTTCACAAATAATAATATTTTTGTGTGATGTTCAGTTTTTCAACTCTCGTGTTCAACTTATAAAGAATCATGTTCAATTTTACACAAAATCATGTCAACTAAATTGAACTTATAAAATTAATATATGTTCAATACTTTTGTGTGATGTTCAGTTTCTCAACTCTCGTGTTCAACCTATATAGAATTATGTTCAATTTACACAAAATCATGTTCAACGAAATTGAAATGTTAATTTCATTAATTTTTGGTTGTGATATGGATTAATTTCATTAAGAATAGTGATTAGTATTAACTTCATCTATTTTACGCTGATAATATCGTTGAACATATATTTTCAACTCTCTTGTTCAACCTATAAAGAATCACGTTCAACTAAATTCAACTTATAAAACTCTGATATGTTCAATAATTTTGTGTGATGTTCAGTTTCTCAAGTCTTATGTTCAACTTATACAAAATCACGTTCAACTAAATTTAACTTATTAAACTAATATATGTTCAATACCTTTGTGATGTTCAGTTTCTCAAGTATTATGTTCAACATATAAAGAACCATATTCAACTTATAAAACTATGATATGTTCATAAATAAGAACACTTTTGTGTCATGTTCAGTTTCTCAATTCTTATGTTCAACTTATACAGAATAATGTTCATATATTTGCCACCTCTTTGTATAAAAGAGAGCAGTTAATATATTTGCTTTTTAATCTTTTGGAATTGTTTCATTGTTGCGAGCTTTTGGTTAGTTGATTGGAATGCGAAAAACTAATATTCTTTTTAAAAAAACTAATATATGTTCAATACTTTCGTGCGATTTTCAGTTTCTTACATATCATATTCAATTTATAAAGAATTATGTACACATTCATGTTCACTTTACTGAAAGATCAAAAGTAGTGATGTCTAAATATTGTCATGTTCAGTTTATAGTTCATCATGTTCAACTTCTAAAATATGATGTTCATAAAAACACTTTTGTGTGATGTTCAGTTTTTAAAGTCTCATGTACAACTTATAAAGAATCATGTTCAACTAAATTCAACTTACTAAACTATGATATCATCATAAATAAGAACACTTTTGTGTGATGTACAATTTCTCAAGTCTTATGTTCAACTTATACAGAATCATGATCAACTAAATTCAACTTATAAAATTACTATATGTTCAATAATTTTGTGTGATGTACAGTTTCTAAAGTCTCATGTTCATAAATAAGGATATATGTATGTTCGATTTATGGGTTTGTAAATTTGAATTACTGTTAAAATATTTAATACTCAATTCTGGAGTTAATGTGTTTAAATCAGTAATAGGTTTTTTTTTTAGTTTCTAAAAAAAATCACTTATTATTCTTAGTTATGTCAAATTTTTAAATTCAATGTTCAGGTTTAGAAATTTAATGTTCGTACTATGTTTGATATCCTGTCAAGTTCATTTTTAATTAAAAAAGGTTTTATGTTCAATTTTCAGAATTTAACGAGGAAAAAAAACAGAGTCGAAGAAGAAATGGAGGAGAAGTTGGTGAACTCAATCCGTTTGCAATTGGTGGTAGAAAATTTATCGACGAGGAAGGCAAATAAGAACTATTAAGATGGAGAAAAGTTGCAGATAAGAGAGAGAAACATAGAGGAAAGAGGAACATAGAAGAAGAAAAAGATTCATCAATGTTCATATTTTTTATTTGTTTATTTTTGGAATGATAATTTTCTACCGAAATGTAGCGTAGTGATTAAACATGTGTGGACGTACTAGAGTTTCTGATATATTAATTAATATTACTTAATTAGTCTAAATTATTAAAAGACAAGTATGAAGAAGGATATTTTTTTTCATGTTCATTTTTTTTTATCATCGTGTTCAATTTTAACTGTTTCACGATGTCTAAAAAAACCTCATATGCACTCAGCTCTGCATGCATAGGTATGCAGCCAAAAATTTGGGTAAATTGTGTGAAGATTTTTTGGGATGATAATTCTAGGTGTATGACAACTCTAGTGAGAGACTCCTACTTGGTTGAGCTTAGACTTTTACAGAAATAGGTTTTCTTACAATGAGATGCAAACTCAAAGGATGACACTTCTAGGGGTGAGTGGTATAAATATGTTTGTACTTGTCATAATGTACAAGCATGTTGTATGAATTCATTAGTTTGTCAAGGAAAGTCTATTACATGTGTGTTGTTACTTAATATTACATGTAGAAAGAATAGTTGGACTCTTTATGTGATCTTGAGTTGGGATAGGATTTGGAAAGCCATAAGACATAATATAGTAACACGAAAGTATGGTCTTCAACATGTTGCAAAGATACAACCATAGTCAATGTCGCTTCAATACAGAGGCATAACAAGGAACTGGAGGCATTTGGGCAAAATAAGCCTCTTGCCAAAATCCAAGATCACCAGAAGCATCTAATAAAGCAGATAAATTTTCCGATTACTCTTATCTCATTCCCACTGCCTAGAACTGTAATCCTTGTCGATTGGGAGAAGTGTTAGTATGAATACAGTTTATCAAACAAAACCTGGAGTATTCTTCTAAAAATCATGGTGATGATCCAACTTCTCGCTGATAAACATGGCTCGCTCATATACTGGCAATTAAAATTTGATGCAGCTGCCAATTGAACAAAAACTCTGTTCTCACATTCAAAGTGATATAAAATCTGTTTTGTATTTTTGAATCACTATCATTTACAGAATCAACAAAATTTTCGGAACAGGAAAAACAAACTAGTGAATCATCACAACAAAGAAGTGATCTCAATGAATGCATCTCTGCCTGCCTCATCAGTCATCACAGCAGAGGACATCTCATGACAGCTTTTCCACAAATGGATCTAGTAGTGTCTGGCCATTGACTACTTTTGTTGTAGCGATGATTATGTCATATTCCATGAGTTCCTGAAAGTAAATATTGCAATTATAGGGTTCACTTAGGAAATTCAACAACCAAGGATGACAGGAATACGAGCCTAAAGCCTATGTTACTCCGACTCTTCATTTTACCTCAAGTACCCGTGTCGGACCCTCGACACTCCGACACTTCATTTTCGACTTAATCCTGGAAATTTTTCATAATTTAGCCGAGTCGGACACTTGGAAACGTACCCGTGTCAGACACTAGTACCAGAGTCCAAGTAACATAGCCTAAAGCTCGATGAGCAGTCAGTACCAGTAACTGCTTCTGAAGCCAATCCACGCCGGCTTTTTTCACTTGACACTAAAGCTACTCTCATGCCACGTGGGTAACTCTGATTGTTCTAAGTTTGTGAAAAGAGGAATAGGTGGTGGGGTAAGTAAGAGAATGAGCAATGGCAAGCAACAACCTTTGTTGCTTTGCTTTGCCACATCAACTTGTCAAACCAAGGTACAACCCCTTGCAGTGGTAAACTACACCTTTTTTTGTCTTTTGTGGATCCCGCATGTCAATTTTTACTCTCTAATGAGGTTGTTTGGGACCACTTGGAATTTACGAACCTTATAGCTCTACAAAGCTAGAAGCTTTTCCCTAGCTACAAGCTTGCATGTTCAGCATTGGTTGAGCTTGTAGCTCCAAGCCTCCAACTATTTAGAAATTGCAAGCATGCCCTTGCTGGCAAGTGGCAATCACTGCTGATGCTCTAAACGGGCATTATTGTCTTTATAACTCTCATTCACACCTCCTTAATTCTTGTGCAAAAATGAAGTGTGTCAACTAAAACTGATGAAGTAATTGAAATATGATCATGATCTTCTGAAGTTGAAAATTTAATCAAAAGTGGATCAGGTGTGTCCTAAAAGATTGACAGTCAACCTATGCATTCAGTGGAGGAAGCATTAGATAAATGGATGACAGCTAAACTTTAAACAGTATAACATTGAACAATTCTATCCAATAAAAACATTAAACAAATCTATCAAAAAAAAAAACATTGAACAAACCTGAGAACTGAGGAAGCGGAGAGCAGATATCTCAGCAAATGTCACCCCACCTATGAAGACAACCAGTACTACAGAGCGTCTACCAGAAGCCGCTCTGAAACAGATGAAAACCAACGCAGAGGTGTCAGAATGTAAAGCATCTTCATTGGATAAAAAAGTACCAGATACGGAAGTGACTAATCTGACTATATTCACAAAAACTTCAGCACTCTTTCTGATACTTGTTTTCAGATGCTTAAGACTCCGTAGTATATGAAGGGAAAATAATCTATTAGAGTAGTAAAATAATTTTTAATATTCAGCGGCAATAAAGCATGGTTAAAATAAGGTTGCCAATTGTTAATTCAACCAAATTCAATAATGAAATCCACAGAGACAATTAGTCAAAATGAGATAATGGAAAATCATATTACCACGATAAAAAAATTAAAGCAATCGTATAAATATTTTTAACAAGTAATAGTGTTTACTTGTCAACATTAGCTGATCCTCCTGTCAGTGACTCCAATGACGAGGCCCTTGATAGTCCCCCCTAAAGACAGCATGCCAACAATTAAGGATTATAACAGTGAGGAAAATAAAAGAGTTTGCACTAAATTTATAAACATAGCCAAGAAAAGCTCACTCTTTTGGTTTCAAAGTGTGGTCCAGGTAGTAGCTTTAATATTTCTTCAATGGGACGCCTACATAATCAATTACAGAATCTGAACCATGATGCTAAGAAAGAATTTTAAATATACCGGCAAAACAACAAATTTAACTCTCCTGGACAAATGAGTAATAGCATATGGAGAGACCAAAGAGTTTAAACATAAGAGGGAAATGCAGAACCTAATACTCAGGAAGATGAGCATACAGTATAGGAAAAGATTCTCCTAGGCCCCCAAGGCCTCAATAATAAAAGGCTTAGCATCCAAGGAAAAAATGGGTTGTAAGACCACATGATAGAGATACAGTTGAACTACAATAGACAGAGGCCTGTCACCTCAAAAAACATTTGAGCATACTTCAGACAAGGAAAAAAAGGTAGATTAAAGATGAGAGCTCCTTGTCACAGTCCTCACTCTTCCTCTAGCATCCCCCACCCCTCTTAATTCCTGCTTCAACAGGTGAAAGTTTAGGGAGGGAAAAGGAAAGCATAGAAGAAAAAGAGAGAAGAAGATCCCAAACAATAGTGACCAAGTAAGTAACCCTCTCCATATAGCATATACGAACATTCCAAATTTGATTAAATTGACAAGTGAAAAGCTGACTGCTCTTTTCTCTTCCAGCATGGATAGTTTCGATCAAATGACCAGATTTACCAAATTGAATTTCAGTGGCATAAGCATGGAATTAAAACTCGGTCTTTCAGTTACATAGCACCCGTTCTGTAACGGGTTTTTGATTTGCCTTTCCGTAAATCCCGTTACATAACGGTGCGACAAAAATCACACCTTTTCTCCCCGTGTCGTCCGTTACATAACAGTAAATCGCCGCGTTTTAACGTTTTTTTTCCCGTTACACCGTTCTTTTGTACAAATTGGCCAAAAATATTTTAGTAATTACTCGCCGAGTACTATGTATTTCATTAAACATGATATTCTGAGTGATTATTTGTTCACAAAATATGTTACCCACCCTTTTTATGATAGGTTTGGTTATATTGTATTGAAATACTATTTTTATACTTAAAAGTATTAACTGTGATTTTTTAGACAAAATTCTCACCGCGTTAGCCGCGATCCGTTCTACTTATCTGTTACAAGTGGTTTCTGCGACAACGTGACCGTTACTGTGACAACGCGATAGTTACCGCGATTTGCGACCGCATCCTTGATTTTTTTTCTATGGACATAGGCCCTTCAATTCCAAAATACATATACACACCACACCATTATGATAGGTAATTAACTAGATCCTCGGATACAGACCAGGCAAAGGAGAAGGGTGATAGCTACTCTCGACTTATACAAACACTTAAAAGTGCTTAAACTGGATATTGTACAACTGACAGCTAACTGAAGTTTACCCACTATTCAATATTCATAAATATTGACGGATCGATGCACTTTGTAGCTGCTTCCATGACGTGATAAAATCATAAAACTGATGTAGTTGCTTATGACTTCTTTGTACTTTCAATAGTGAAGTCATTGGTGTTAAGCCTTCTTTACTTTTTTTATATTAGCAAGAGCCTAAGAGGCTTCCGTGATGGCGTCTAGACCAGCCCTGCCCTCGAATAACAAAGAAATGAACAAAAACGACAAGACAAACAACGAAGCACACACACATCATTAATCTTCTGAGAGAAAATTTGGATGAGAATTCCCAGGAACCTTGTAATTGAAAAAAACCGAGCTCTATTTTAGTCATTTTTATGATGAAAAAACAAATATCAGAATCCACCAGTCTTTCAGGGTGCTTGAAAAGGAGGTAGTACATCTGGAAGACAACAAGGACTATTCATGGTTGATTAAAGACAATTGCAAATTTTGTGATTCTTTTTTGTGGGATGATAATTCAAGCATATGGACTAGGTTGGACTAATACTTCAAGCATATGGATTCTTCAATTCCTAAAAATAGATCCACAACAGGTAAAAGATGGTAGAATCTTAGGCACATATGCGATCATGCACCAAGAAAGGATAGGGAGATAAATTGGTAAGTACTCAACCTACATTAATAGTCGAAGTTTTTGAACTGAACTCATACAACTTGACTGTTACCTACACTCAATTGTTCACATCTGTTGACCAATAGAGTGATGCACTATTTAACAGCCTATTAAATGTGGTAGTGCAAGTGCAGTCACTTTATGTCATTTTATGACCATCAAAGTCCATGATGTAAGCCTTTTGATATAGGCAGTCATTTTTCATGCCATTTTTGTAAGCTTTGGTGTGCCTAAATCAAATGGCAACACTCACAATGAGTTTGCTGATTCATAATACTCAACAGACACACAGGTATCACCAAACGAAGAGATATATCAAGCAAAGAATCAAACTCTAGTAGCAGTCAGTGAGCATTCAGGAATATCAAAAATATATAGAATCACATTGAGGTGTAATTTGTATCCAGAAAAATGGAAGAAACAAAAAATGGAAGGCAAAACCTAAAATGATACTCGTACAAACAATATGACAGACACGATTTGGCTTACCATCCAGATCTAATGGCTTGCTGTATCAGACGTACACTAAGTGGTGCATATCCAGAGAAGACATAAGAAATATCGTTGGGGCTGCCATAAATCACACCACAAGGAAATCAGCATAGAAGCAGTAGAGATGAAATATACAGGGAAAGATGATTCATGAAGTTCCATCAACACAAAGGTTCAATAAAGGTGTCAGAAATTTACATAGCTTATTCATAAGTAAACAGATATATCAATAAATCATCAAGCTATTTTTCCCTCTTACCGTTAAAATTTTAAAATAGAATTATGAGGGCCTCTCAAAAAAGAAAAGAAAAAAAGAACAGTGTTGATAACGATAACTTACGTAGAAGTTTAGCTGCTTTGGCATGGCACATGTTTCTTGCCATGACCTTCACTTATTTCAATCTTAGGAACAGTATATTCTGGGATCTAGCTGTTGACAGAATTGCTTATGTAGATGAAAGAGGGCTTCTGATGCAGTGTAAAAGGTGGACTGCTGGGTAATTTCTGTCTCTTGTTTCTATCATTGTCTCTTTGGGAGTGACAGGTGGTGGTGATGGTGAAGGAGAGATGCAAGCACGATTGCTAGATGAAGGTAGAGGTCGGGTAAGGGCTGTGGTCAACGACTATGGGTAGCAGTTTTGGGAAAGACAGGTGATATTGTGGCTTAGTTCTAAAAGGCGCAAGGTACACCAAGGCACAAAGGGTGCCTGAAGCCCGTGCACCAAGGTGCAAGGCAAAGGCAGAATCCTTTGGTGGTTACCAAATAGACATGCACTTTTCCGGAAAAGTGCATTTGTAGAAATGAGGCAGAATCCTTTGGTGGTTACCAATTACTGCAATATTTTGGGTAAAGAGTTTCTGGTCAATTATGGTGCTTAACCGTCTCCTTTTGGTAGCACGCATCCACGCTACTCACTGGGGCATTTCACCAAATTATCATATTCTTAGGTTCAACACACAATTGGTGTACTCTTTTTATGTCTTAGTAATTGTTGGAAGACTCGTGGTTTTTGTTGAAGTGATCACATTACATTATTATTAATGAAATCGATCGAAACAAACTAGGTTATCTGAAGAAGACCTTCCACTCTTCCAGACAATCATGGTGACAGTTTCATGATTCGGACATTAGCCGATAAGCATGTCAATTTCTGAGATAATTTCTACAAACAGAAATCCACAATGACATACATGATAAACAGTGGAAAGTTTTCTCACCTCAACAGCGTATATGATTAAAATCAACATGCATAATAATCAAAAGAAGAAATGGTGACAGATATCAGAGTGCATACTTGGCTGTATCAGTATCTTCAACCACAAGACGCAGAGCTCGTTTGACGGTCAACCAGTTGCTTCTCATTTCCTGCCAGGATCAACAAGCAAAAACTAAATTATCAATAGAAAACACAATAACCATGATTGATGAGTTAATACTGCTTCAATTTGCTTAAAAGATAAACAGACCTGTTTTCTGAAAAACCCTGCCTTTTCCAGATTATTCAGTGTGGCCATGTGCTCAAACCCATAGCTGTGAAGTATCTCTCTCCTTTATCAAGCACGTATACCATATAAAACTCAGTAAAGAAGAAGAGGGTATTTTAAAGAAAATGCTGCTATGATAAGTCTGACAGAAAATTAATAAAATTAAAGGAAAACAGTAAATAAGATATACCTCAAATAGTCATAATTTCTCTTGGGTAATCCAGAATTTGTAACTGAAAACAAGATGAGAAGCCGAAGAACACTGGCAAGAGGTTCCTGCTTGTGAATCATTTCTTCAATATACTCAAAAGATCTGCATTGTAAATAAGCAATGGATGTGTCCTTTTAAGTGAAAAGCAAAACAATACACATAAAGCCATCAATTAAATATGTAATGCATCTACAGAGAGCAGTGGTATCATGTGAAGCCCACCCACCCATACCTCCGGCTAAGCTACTAGAGCGGCTAACATGCACTCAAACGTTGAAAATACCAAATTCACAAAATAAATTTTAACAGCATCTGGGATATCTTCTATTAATACGGGACACAATGAAAGACTCCACTTAAGTTTGATTCTTAAACTACTTTCATGATTGATTCATAGAAGTTACACCATGGAATTCAAACAATGATGTTTCATAAAGGCCATTCTGTAACGAAATTTGAACTTGCCGTTCTGCAAAACACCATCCCATCACATGGCTTTAATTCACGCCGTGACATCAATCATAGACCATTAGTTTACCGTGATTAGTAAAACCGTGGAGGTTATGGATACAATAAAAATCACATTTAAGATAAGATTATTCTCATATTTTTGTCAATACAAATGCTTAGAACCTCTTTTCAATTGAAATACTCCCTCCGTATTTATTTAAGGGATACATTTGCCTTTTCCGGCCGTATTTATTTAAGAGATACACTTGCCATTTTTAGTAACTTATCAACCCCACCATCTAATTAAATAATCTATCTAATATATCCTATGTCCCACCACCCTATTAAACAAATAATTTCAAAACTACACCCCACCCCCTAAAATGACATGGTCTCCACTTGTTTTACTTATTAAAATATCTACTCAACCCCACTTGTTTTATTACTTTATTTCATTCAATTCTTCTTCTTAATACCCGTGCCCGACCAAGTGTGTCCCTTAAATAAATACAGAGGAAGTATAACAAAACGAGGTTCTAAAAAGTACAGAGTATAATTTATGCTATAATCTAAGGACGTTTTCCTTACTAACAGTGATAAACGGATATTTTTCAATTTGTCAAGCCATGCGGCTTCCACGCCACCGCCACGTATCAAAATAACCACAAGATGCCACCTCCGCGCCACTGCGGTTTGGGACTTTAAGCATGTCTCGCCAAGAGTTGTTTCCATCAATCAGATCTCTCTCCCTAATTTTGATGGTTTGACTTTGACCACATAATCTACAGAGAATCAATTCCTCCCTCCCTCAAAATATCTACACGTTTAATTAAACTGTACCAATAAAAAATACTAGAAACATACATGTCATAGCTCTCAGATTCCACAATAGTATGTTCCATGTCGAGACGCCCAAGAAATGATGGCTTAGATGTCAATGTGGACAAATGCTGAGCAAGATTTATGTGCCTCTGGACCAAACAAAAAGGCAAGTTGAATTCTTATACTCCATTGCAAGTCAAAAAGCTTGGGAACTATGCTAAAAAATCACTTACAGTCATCTCTGGCAAGGAGTTAAGCTTTTTGACGAAGTCCTTCAGTTCAGATACTGTTTGATTCTACAATTATTTTGACAAATGAAATTAGGATTGAAATGGACATCCAAGTGTTTTTATTACAATAAAAGGTAATATCAGCATTGCATTACTTCAAGTATCGGAGTTATCATATTACCAGCATAACTATTTCCCCATACATGTGCAAGATGCCAAATAAAAATGTACTAAGCTTTCACATAATATTACTTCTGAGATATTCAGCTCCAAATTTATACCCAAAAAAAATTATTCAACAGACTTGCCAGTTAAATAATCTAACCACCAGGGCTTCATTATCAAAGTTTCAGCAAGCATTACCCACATTCCAACTAATATAGAAAGGATATGAAATTGCAAAACAATTTAAATCCAGTAACAAAAACAGAACAATAATACGTATGAAAACCTTTCCAAAAAGATAAACAATTAAGTTCATCAGCACCATGTTTCAATCTTTGTAAAAGTGGATATATGCCCCAAGTCTTAGCATACTCATAAATGAATGACTCCATCTTTTGTGAGTCCGCTCCAACCAAAATTTAAGTGATGGACAAATGCAATAGGTATCAGTGTGTAATATAACATTCCACTAGGGACCACTACATTGATGTAAACTGCAACGCACGAAATGGGTCCAACATTTAATAACTCACATTCGTTGTTATGTCAGTATAGTCTTGCTTCATGGATGTTGCCTTTTGGCGTAAGACCTGCAGTTATATGTAAAACAACTGAGAATAATGAACCAGGGAAAAAAGTTCTGACCAATCACTTGGCTAAAAACAAGACAAATAATAGAAGCAACTGATAACCTGGACAACAACTTCAAAATTGAGGTCCCGAGTCTCCTTTAAAAGCTTGTCACTGAAAAAGTGAAAGGAAAAAAAGGATGATAAAACTGGAATGCTTTTACTTGATAATAGAGACCCCTCATTTCCACTTATAGACCAATGATTGAAAAACTCCAAATGGTTTGGTCATTACAAGTTACAAACATGTAGAATTCTATTAGTAAAACCATTGTGCCAAAGCTTTACAACTTTAAGTTCAATACACCAGTAAATGCCAAATTAGGCATTTCAGAAGATTTGTCCCTCCTATAAATCTGAAACCCTAAATGGATACCAAAGCTTGAAAATAAGAACCCAAGGACAGAACAATGACATTCAGATAGATTTCAAATAGCCCCGCTAGCAGCTAATCCCATCTAGCACTTTTAGGATGAAATGACATCCTGCACCTGAGACCAAGATGCGCATCCTGATCCCAAATGAACAAATGGTTCAAATTATGAACATTTAGTCATTTAGATCATAGATTGTGAACAAATATTCATATGATTTAAAAATTATGATTTTCATACATTATGAAATATGGTTCAGAATTATTTTATTTCTTTTGACAACTAAAATAACTCATATGGCCAAAAGGGGATGCTCAAAAGATTACAATACAGCAACAGAACAACAACAACAACAAAAAAAAACTCACAAGGAGAACCACCCAAGAAAACAAAGCCGCCAACTATATCAGTGTTTTCCAGGAAGGGTGAAAACATTAACTCTTCGTAACAACAGCAGCATATTCTTGTCACCCTCAAAGAACGACAGGAAACTCTGGAAACTACCTCTCTGAAAGTTTGATCTACATTTTTCTGAAGCTTGCCGAAAATCTTACTGTTCCTCTGAATATAGTTCAGAGATTACAATACAAACATATAATTATTTAAACTTCAACAGCTAAAGTGAACACAGTTCAAATTATGACAAGAGACAAATGTGCTCATAATCTTTAAAATAGGTTCTTATTTTACACTTCCTCCGTTTTTTAATACTCGCAACGTTTGGACTTTTTTCACTATTCACATATTCTACTTTGACTACTGTTGGTGATTTATATGTAAGATATAACATAGTCATGTGGGATCTTGTTAGATTCGTCTCAATATGTATTTTCAAAATACCAACTTTTTATAATTTTTGCTAAAGAGAATTAAAGATATTAATAATCAAAGTTGTGTATTGGCATGCGTAAAAGTGGGGGAATAGCTATTTTACTCGGACTCGGGTACCCATGTCGGGCACGGGTGTCTAAGTGTCTGACTTGGCTATTTTGTGAAAACAAATTATGCTTTTAGTCCAAAATGAAGTGTTTGGTGTCCATACCCAGGTCTAAGTGTCGAGGATCCGACACGGGTACTTGAGGTAAATGAAGAGTCCAAATAACATAGGGTAATAGATGAAAAAGAAAAATGGTAGTAGAGAAATCCTAGGAAAAGCTAGCAAATCTATATTGCTTTTCTAGATACTTAAACATTCTGAGATCAAACAATACAGCATTGCTGCCGAACCACAGAAACCAAACTGCACCACTCTCAATTTATCTTCTTTCTCCCTTCTATGAAACATATCCTCCAAAACTCTTAGGGGGCGTTGGGTTCACACGGGGTAAAGGGAATGAAACCAACAAAGGGAAAGGAATGGAAAGTAATACCCTTTGATGTAAAGGGTTGTTTGGGTCATATTTGATAACCTAATACATCCACCACCAGAAAAATCCTCACTCCTCCCTCAGATCCTAAATTCTTAATCCCCACTGCAAAACCACCACCGTCCACCCTCTCAAATCCTCCAAAATTCAACCTTTACCCTCCACCCCACCACCACCACCATCTCAACCACCGTTGTTCCCTCTTCCCCTAACCCAAAATTCCAAGAAAAAGCCATCTTCTTAAATCCTTCTTCGATTACCTCACCTTGCTTGGTTTCTCCCCGCCGCAGCTCCGTCATATTGTCACCGAGTAGAGGGAGGGTAGTTTTGAGGTGGGGAAGGGTGGTTTCTATGTTGTCGGTGCGGTGCAGTGGTGATTTCTGGGAGGCGGGTGATGATTTAGGGGGTGACGGGTGGTGATTTCGGGGTGGGGCCGGTGGTACTGGGGTTGTCGGTGTGGTGCTTTAGGGATGGTGGGGTCAACGGTGGTGGATTCGGTGGTGGGGCCGGTGGTGCAGTGGTCCGGGTGGTGGAGTTAGGTGGAAATTTGGTGTTACAAGCTTAGTCAAGGTTGGTTATAATGGTGGTCAATGGTGTAGAAGGAAAGGGAATGGAAATACCTTGGGGGGTAGGGTATCAATTTAGAGCCATTTGGGGGTAAGAGAAAAAGAAAATAGGGTAAAGGGAGGGAATGCCAAAAAACAACAAAGGGAATGATAGAAGTATCCCTTACCTTTCCTAACCCCCAACCAAACGCCCCCTCTTCCATATCATCTGAAGGAATTCCAATTCTACCTCCTCATACAAATAACCCTCTTCCATATCATCCGAAGAAATTCCAATTCTACCTAACTTATGAAACTAACATAACAAAGAAAAGAAATGAAATACAAACAGCTTCCAGTGGCTAATACTTCATACTATATAGCTAAGTTGTTAAACTTCTGTGTCAAATAACCTTGTGGCCATACAACACAATAATAAATTAAATAATTAGGAAAGCCTATTTCAAAAAGGTGTTGTTCAAATCTTTCTTCTCTGCCCTCCTATTACAAGCAAAGTCAAGTCAAATTTGTGATCTAGCATGTTAGAAATCCAATACACGGTTCTCAGTGAAAACCACACAGGAGTAAAACACAAATGCAATGAAAAAACTACAGAACATGCAACAAAAAGTAAATATTGAAGTATGATTCAACATTTAAATAGAAAACTCCGAGAAGTTATTTGGAAAAGGAAATATATTTATAGTAAATGCTTGAAGATATTTTACAACCATTTATTAAACTACCTTGAATTTAGAGGTACTTTGACCTTTTTCCCTTCCTGCTGGGCACCCATAATAGATGCATCCAGCTCCACAGCCCCATCATTCACGTGTAGCAACTGCAATTCCAATAATCACATTGGTTGAAAGTATTAAAATAATCATTGAAAAGCTGGAGATTCCAATGCTTACCACTTGAAACTGATAATACGGGCAGGGGAAAAGTAAAAGAGAGACTTTTAAGTTTTCAACTAAGCTAGAAAAAGTTGTGGCAAACAGAAATTGATTTTGTCCAATTGATTTAGTCAATCCAAAACTAACTGGTATCTGAGTAAGCAGAAATCTGAAGGGGTGAGGAATTAAAAGGATAATTTCTCGACACTTTGACAAAATTGATGCTTTGTGTGGTTCAAAATGTCACTTTTCACTGCAAATTATTTGATTGACATAGCAATACAAATATAAAAAAATCAGTTTCCAAGTTGAAAAGTCCTTGCTTGAATCATCCAACTCATTGCTCCTGGTACCTTCAGATATGATTCATTGCTATTCGTTTCTTTCCTTTTTTATGTCAGGTAATAACAAATATTAGATAAACATCAGAGGTTGTCATCCATAGACAGGAGGACCAAAACAATTTCAAATAAAATGGCCTCAAGTTATCACCATCCACAAACAAAATCAAAGAGTGTCTGGTGCTACCTAGAACCTAACACTTGCCAGCAGCTAAACAATAGCCTCAAATAAGAGGAATTATCTCTTGAAGCTAGTAAGCTTTACCCTCAACTAAATAGCCGGATTCTCGCAAGCATATCACCAAATTGCAAACAACACCATCCTCCACACTGCAGCAAACCAACTTTTCTTATCCTTCTTTCACATACCGCAACACAAGGTTACTCATGCCAAACAAGGCTACGGATAGCCAGGAGAAAGAACCAAAGACAAAAAAAAAAAAAAAAAAATTCCTGGTGACAAACTGCAACAGCTTGCAAGAAAAAAGATATCCTTCATTTAAGAACATACTCTAAGGTTTTCACCTTGACCTTGAGAAAAATTGCTTTAAGAGGAGCTTTGTGTGTTCCAAATATCATTAACAGAGGGGACCACTTACCATGTCGCCAGAAAATATAGTCATTCCTTTCAAAATCAACCAATGGGAAGTTTCAAAAACAAAAATTTCAATGTTGTTAATTACTGGAGAAAGGAAGAGCCTACGCACCAACAAAGCCTCTATGCACCTTATTAATAATTTGATAATACTCTTACATGATATTTCATCTTCACTCGCTAACTTCTACAGCCACTTTGCATTGAGAGCTCTATTTGATTTCATTTCAATTTTTTGAAGGCATTGAGAAGGCCTCCAATTACAAAACTCTTTTCTGTCTCTGTTTTTAAAATTCTTATCCATCTCTTCCCTCCTACCAAGTGATCAACAAAAAAGGCAATGATGCAATAAAATGTAATTCTTGTCTTCGCTAGAGATTAAACGATCAGGAAAATTTGCATATTTAAGTTTGGCTTGTAGCAGTATAAACTAGTCCTCACTAACTAAAAAAACTAAATATCAAGAGAGTAGTTTATGCAACTTCGTAATCCTACTTTCTGCATTCTCTTACCTCGTCCAACAGGCCTTCATAAGTTAACTGAGTACACATAGGAGTTATCATGTCCACCTGCAATAAAAAAAGTTATCCTCACTGTCAACCTGCCATCACATAGAACTTGATTACTGTCTAAGCAAGAGGACAGGTAGTTTATAAGTCCTTTTCTAAAGAATACTTCTTATGTGGGCTGCACTCCACCACATAACCTACTCTCTTTTCCATTACGCAAAAAGAAATAATAATTCGAAGAATTTCACCAAGGTTAAATATTACATGAGCTATTTCAATCATGCAACAACCGTAAGAAAATTCAAATGTTTACCTCTCTATCTAGCAAGATCAGTGTATTTATATCCGGTAACACCTGAAAAATTTTGATGTTCAGAAAACATGGGTGAATAGATCAATTAGAAAAAAGGAACTCCACGGTTTTTACAAACTTAATATACATTCAAAAGCCAAAGCACAATTACGTTATCTATGTTGACTGGCTCTTCCGTCTGCATCCTGTCCAAAATCTCTGCAACATCAAGCGAAGCCTTGCCTTTTGCCCTCACATTTGGTATCAAACCGAATGAAAACTATACACATTAAATAGAGAAGGTTTCAGAAAAACTAGTAAAATCACTTCGTGGAACACATCTTGCCACAAAGTCATCATGAAGAATTTATTTCGCATACAGTTGATATTATCGCTAACCTTTGTTATCTTAATAACAATTTAACAACGAAAAGAAAATGATGAGACACTGCTGCAACTTAAAGTGATTGCATTCTTAAAATAAACCTGATTTAATGTCACTAGAGTATCACGGGATACAATGCAACAATGTTTTCTTCAATTTGAAGCATCTGACTGTGATCTAATATCAAGGTAAATAATGGTTGGATTCAAAGCTTTGGATTGCTCCAAAAAGGAAATCTTCCTGCGTAAGAAACAACCATTTTTGTGCTTCAAATGTTACTATTTTGTTTTCTACTAAGGAAAAAATCTGAAAGGCTAATACAGAAGAAGTACAAGGTGTTCACACATACAAACAAAAAATCTACAAAATTTACAGATTAGACGAATTCCTATGTATCTACCCTAATAATTAAGGAAAGCCCCAGCTACCTAATCCTGTAAAGAAGTTAACAAAGTCACTTTATCCCATAGAAAAACAAAGTCATTTTATTCTTGTAGCAACATCCTTCAAAAATCGATCATTCCATTCCAGCCAAACACACCACATAATTGCCATCACAGATTCACGACATTTTGCCAAGGAAGCTTCTTTTCCTCCACCTCCTCAACGAGCACACCCAAGTCTATTCTTTATTGTCACGAAGAGTGTTTCCAAAGATAGCTAGCTAGTTCACAGGGAAGAAAAACATGTGATCAAACATATATCTGGTGAGATAGCCAACTTCAGTCTACACTTTTAAAGCGCATAATTTGTGTTGATTTTTTCCCAAAGTTAGCATCCACAGGTCCAAACAAAAGCTCTCACCTTAAGATATATCTTCCTTTAAATGAAATTTCCTAAGCAACAACGAAATTAAAAGAAAAGGTCCCTAACAAACCTCCCAACTACACCCAAGAATCATATAAGCCCATTAACTGATGCATAGAAGTCAGTTCATCTATCTCTCAGTGACGGAGTGGTCCCCTGAGTTGCAAGTACCACACACTCTGACAGAAGAAACCCAACTCTGCATAGATAAGCAGTAAAGTCATAAAAATAGGCATTGAAAGGCTGCTCTCCTATCAAAACATCTTCTCATAATCGACCTCGCCTTCCATTCCCTATCACCTCACCAAAGGAAGCCTTTTGTGAATTAAATTTCAAAGGGCAATTGTGAGTCACCTGAACAACACCTCGAACATCCCAACCGCTTTCACACAATCTGTATTTAGTCTTGATGAAATTGTACATCAAGTTAAATCATTCAGATCTTAAGCCAGACACTTTCTAAACTAATTGGTGAACAATATTTTAGCTTAAGAAAACTCGTCATGCAACATCAATGACGAGGCATAACCATTTGAACCTTTTGTGATATGCTAGCATATATTAGAACTTAACCTCTGCTATTATGCTTACTTAGGAAAAATAATGCAGAAAAGGGATTTGAAATTAGGAATTGTAAAACATCGCATGAAGCAATTGAATATGCACGATGCCGACATGGAAAGGGTCTCTTTAAGGTTTAGTACTTTGGTATGTCTTTCTAACGTGACATTTAACACCAGTTATGTGGATAACTTTCCTCTTTCGTTGTTTTTTTCTTAGCAAAATATTAATTGCAATAATAAGCAGAAGCGCTGATAGTTCATGACTAAGCAACTAAATATTGGTATTTATTTTGTATCAAGCCAACCTAATTACTAAGTTCAACTGTAAATAAAGAAAAGGTGATTGTTCAAGAAGAACGACAGTCATGCATATCCTGCTGAAATTTCTGTTGATTTACTAATAGAAAGCAGCCACTCAACTAATAAAAAATAATGGTTGTTATTCCCTTTCCTTATTTACAGGTTCGAGAAGTTCAAAAGAAGCATTAGAGTCTAACAAGCCCAGACAAAAAAGGTGGAGCGATAATGGATGCAAGTCCATGCAATTTGTCTCTCTGTCTACAACATGACATCTACTAGTAACATACACCAGCAATGAAGCATAATAAGAACTTCACATGAGATGGAACAAACCTCAAGCCTGTGAATGGCTTTTGCAATATGCCAAAGAGAGCTTGTATCAGCATCAACTAGGCACTCCTAAACCACCACAAAGGGAAAGGCTAAGGGAAACATCCAATTTACATCAACAAGTATATTGTTAGCATTACACAAGCTAGGCTATTACCTTGTATGCAAAGTCAAGTTCAAAAGATATCACATCCTCATCAAGTGGAACCATGTATAATGGATATTCTCCAATCGTAAATAAATCATGTACCTTTTCCTCTTTCAGTATCTGCAGCTCAAAGAAAAGGGTTAAAAGTTAGATTACATTTTTCTATTTCCTTGAAGATGTCCAATTAAACTACCACCAACTATGACTCAAATGCATACAAACCAACAAGGTTTCAGCCCCAGCATTAGGGTGAAATTGCAAAGAAAAGTTGGTGTCATTGTATTGGTTACTTTAAATATACAGGAATTGTGCAGCTTTTATTTCCCAAAAAATACAGCTTCGTATGCATTCCCTGATAAAACGATTACCACCTCTCTCTAGCCCCCATATCCGGAAGTTGGTAATTCCTTTCCAGGCATCAACAATTGATCCAAAGCAACAGAAAGTAGAAAGTACCTGCTCGCATGCTACAGAACGTCGAGGAACAAAGTAAAGATAATACTCCTTTTGTAATCCCTTTGATGTGTTGTCATGAATATGCAAGGATATATGTCGCGTCGTTGCAAGTTGATCAGACACAAGGTACACTAATTTTGTACATTCAGTTTGTAGTGGTTCAGCTGACAAATGTCGCAATTCTACCCCATGTTCCTGTCCCACAAGCCAATAGACAACATCATTATCAAAAAGGTTACACATGCCACCTAACTTTGAACTAAAGTTTTCTTTTTACATAAAACTCTGGAAAGATCTTTCATTTTCTTTTCTGCGTAACTATTTTACATCAAGAGGATAGGCATTTGTATAAAAATAATACACCATTGAAAACAATGTTGTAATAATGCACAAAATATAAGGGGAAAAAAGGAAGAAAAGAAAAGCACGTGTGAAGAAAAATACAAGATAATAGTGAATATTTATCCCTTTCTCTTTTCTCTCTCACGTACGCCCTTTTCTACAGTATTGCAGTTGACAGATTACATTGTCCTCCCATATAATTTACTTTAATGCCATTAGGCGTTTATAAACAATCAAAATCACATACAAGAAAAGTTAACTGCCATATATTAGGCACCATAAAGATTTAGAACCTCTTATTTCTATAAAAATCAACAAGATACGATTTAAGAAATACTTCGTACATATTCAACTATAATCAAGAAAATGACCCAAACCTCTTGAATTGCAATAATAAATTCCGATTCAACAACTGGCACAATAATGGCCTCCTTAATTTGTTGCTGCTAGACTAATACTTCTTCCATACCAATTTAGTATCTACATTTTCCTGTTTTAAGACGTCCCAGTTTAGTTGATAGTCTTGTATGTACGGAGTACCTTTTATTCTTTTATGATAAGCTTTTTCTCTACAGTTGGCCCTACATCCACCGATCCTCTCTTTTATATATTAGTATGCAAAAAGACCAAAAGAGAGCTTTTAGAAAATTATCGCACACAATTAAGAGGCTAAGCATCTGTGGTTTATTAAACAGCCCCCAAGTCCAACACAACCTCCCATGTCTCCCCTCTCTAAATTCGTTCTCCACATTCCTTTTGAAACAAGTATGTTCTATATAACGTCATATCTATATAAGTATATTTCTTAGCACTATTTATAAAACAATAACATTCAAGTAGATATTTGAGATAGAGGTGGGTAGCAAAGGTAGGTGTCCTATTTAGATAGAATACATTAATTTTGAACTTAACGTAGCTCATATTTGACTGAAAACATACAAAATCTCAGACCAAAATGGACATAGCTGCACTTCTTTTTCAAAATGAGTTACCTTAAGAAGTGCAGTCTGTACAATAAGTGAGAGAGAACCACTGAGCTTCGGATCAATAACGAGACATTTTTTCCCACGAATCTGTGAGAAATAAGGAATATGCAAAAGAGTAAAATAATCAATATAGAGAAAAGAGTTTTTTCGTGTATACCAAAGTAACTCACATTTTTAAGGATAGTTAACAGCTCTTTCTGCGATTGCTCTCTATATTTAACAAAACAAACAACCAATGATCACAAGTGGGAAAGAAAAACAGTTACATGAACAGGAAGGGTAAAATAAGTACCTGAGAGAAGCTAGATTAATGGGAGCATTATCTAAATTAGGAATTTGAGCCATTAACACAAGAGTCCCCCTCTATATTAAATACTGCAGCAAGAGAAAACAAAAGGCAAAAAATCCATCTAATTATTGTATATCAACTAGACAATACAGAAAAAGTAACAAAAAGAACTGGCCAGGACTTGAGCTACAAGGGATAAAATATTCTCTTACTTAAGCCCCCACTAAAGATGGCCGTGGGTCGGGCCGCGCTTCGGGACGAGCCCATGGGCCTAAACAGGATGGTCCCACGTCAGGCCCATTACGCATAAGTAGTCACTATGGACCAGTGAAAAACATTCAGTAGGAGATAAAAGGAGAACATCATTACCCCTAAAAGTAGTACCAAAATACCCACAGCTTACTGGACAATAACCAGAAAATTGGATCCGGACAACATACTTTTGGCTTTTGGCAGACATTAGAATTGTGGAAGAGACAAATGCTTACTCAACGGCAACGAAAGAGAAATTGAACTAGTATCAAACATTGGCATTACAATATACCATAGTATCCACCGCAACAATAGTGACTATTCCCCTCGACTTGGGTGCTCTACTTAAGGGTAAAGGGCTGACAACAAATCTCTTTCCCATTCCCAAAGGTTGGAGATCAACCCCCAATCAATTGGTTAAACAAAAGATAGCAATATCTTCCTCTAAAACGCCTCTCTTGATAAAACTAAGCATGTTTGGTATAGTGTATTCAATTGTTGGAAATGGAATCAATCAAACGTCTCCATTACCAATAGTTTGGTAGGGGTGAGTAACAACTCCATTTCCTCAATCCTTGATTTAATACTACAACGGATTATTTTCCTTACTTATACCAAACAACTAATAGAAGTACACTTTTCTTACTTATAGTGCCCAAAGTATGATTTGTTACCAAAATATTTAGGAACTTGTCATTTGATTGGAAAGTTTTCCCATCAATGAGATTAAATCGGAATTTATCTGAATGTAACATTTGTGTGCTATAACTCCATCGGGGCGTTTGGTAATGTAGGAATGAGAGTTTGAGATTAGCTTGTGTTTGGGAATGCTGACTTCATTTCAATTCCTGAATTTCGATTCTAGAGTTTTAAATCCCAAATATTGAATTCCAAATCAATTTTTGAGATAATCAGAATTGTAAACCCATTATTTCAAATCCAATGCATTGTTTGGATATACATAAGAATTTCAATTCAACAATTTTATCATTTCCAAGTGATTATTTCATCAAAAACAAAAGAATTGACAAATTAGCTTCAAAAAATAAATTATTGGTAGTACAAAAGAGCTACTTCGTGTAACTGAATTCTGGGATTGGATTGTTAAAACTCATCGTTTAATTGTTTTTATTAACATGAATCTGTTGAACCATTTGATCAATATCAATCGAAAGAACAATTGGAATCAACAAAACCAAGGTAATAATTGTATTACAGCTCCACCGTACCCGAATTAGTTACCGGCGATGAGTAGTTCTGTATCGCCTCCGTTGGATGGAGGAACGTCGCGAATTGCGTCAACCTTGTACGAAAGAATGAACGGCAGCTAGGCGGCTAGCTCTGCTATGGCGGCCAACTCCGGCGAGTGAAGGAATGGCGACGGCACCTATTGGTTTTGCGCCAGTGAATAAATGAAATATTGTGGTTATGGTGGACGTGAGAGAGGAGAAAGATGGAGTAGTGAGGGACTGAGGGTGTTACGAGTTTGATGGTGTTTTCCGACGAGGAGTTGGATCAATAATCTAAACCTCTGGGAACTCAACTAATTTGACAATACTTACGTTTAACAAAATGCACAAAATAACTATCTTCTCGTAAATGAGCGATTTTCTTCAATATTGCTTAAAAAACGTTAAATTCTCAAAATACGTCACTTTTTAACTTAATTCTCACCATATCGTCTACGTCAGTAAAAAAAACCCGATTTATTTTTCAAAAAAAAAACCAGTACAAAACCGCTAACTGAGGGTATGTTCGGTATCATTTTATGTTTTGAGTTTTTAGTTTTTACAAAACGGGGAACTGATTACTGTTTTGCTTTCTAACTTTTTCAAAACTAATTTTAAACCAGTTGTTTTTTCGTACTGAAAAAATACTTCATCTTCTTCGTATTCCTTCCTTCCTTCAATGTTACATCTGAATCTAATACCCATTTTATCTCTGGTGTTCTTTAACTATCAACATCCCCACTTAAATTACTATTGTTCATCTAAAAATATTCAAATCAAAATAATAATAATTACTGGGCATGTTCACCAATCACCATCATATTCCTAGTTCTCTAATCACCAATTCACCATTATCAACGAGCCTCCTACCGTTTCAGCGGATAAAAATCAAATGAGTAGTCGACGCTACCTCCTCGCATATCTCGCCGGCTACCTCTTCACATGCTCCTGGTATATCTCTGTAGATATGTAATTGCAATTGTTAGGTCTATGAACGGGAGATCGCAATTGTTAGTTTCATACCCTTTGTAGACGTCGCCAAATGAACCTCTTCTGACGAGCTCTAAGTTACCAAATATCGACCTTGCAGCTTCTAGTCACAACCGCCATGTCTAACAAAAATCCTCACCCCTCTTGTAATTGCAATTGTTAGGTATGTGACGGAAATATCTATGGAGTAGAAGTTGAATTCTAGATAATGGAGATTGGAGAGTATTTGGAGGAGAGAGAAACTGAGGCACAGAGATAGAGGGACAGCCCAAACTGTATATGTGTGATTTTTAAAACCAATTTTCTAAAACCACTTTTAGTGGTTTTGCCTTTTTCGTTTTAGTTTTGTCAAAACTACCCAATATTGGTTTTATTAAACAATATACCCGAACAGTTTTGTTTCGTTTTTTTTTTTAAAATAAACGGAAAACGACGAATCAGTAATGGTGCCGAACAGCTGTAATCCCCCGTAATTTTATAAATTTTATTAATAAATTTTAAAATATAGTTAATTGTATTTGAATAGAATTTACGAATTTTGGAAATAAATAATATAATTAACGTATATTTATTTATTACATTTTAATATT
This sequence comes from Spinacia oleracea, assembly GCF_020520425.1. Taxonomy (NCBI): domain Eukaryota; kingdom Viridiplantae; phylum Streptophyta; class Magnoliopsida; order Caryophyllales; family Amaranthaceae; genus Spinacia; species Spinacia oleracea. The sequence continues at coordinate 36,528,733 of NC_079491.1, forward strand.
TTCAACGATTTACGAAATTGAAAATGATTTTAGAATTTTAAGTTAAAACGAATTCGAATTACGAAATTCCGTTCGATTGAAATTAGGAAGCAATCCTAACCATTTTGGATTCAACAAACTAAATCTTAATCCTAGCCCAAGTAGTAAAGCCCAAGTTAAATAAACTACCAAGTAAACCCATAACCCTCTCCTTGTTTTTACTTCACGTAAAACTCAAATCCCAAACCCTCCTTATTCCTCCTCCTTCACGTGAAACCAACCTCCTCCCTCTCCTCCTTGCCGCCCCCTCTCCGCCTACGTCAACCACCATCAACAGCCGCCGCCGCGACCACCCTTCCACCTGCACGCCGCCGTCGGTAACTCTCCTCTCCCCTCTGTTTCTTCTTCGATCTCCCTTTCCGTTTATCACTCCTCCTCTCCCCTTAATTGTGGCTTTCGTTTTTCGCACAACCACCACCGAGGACCACCAGCATTCGTCACTACGCCCAGCCACGCACCACCGTGTGCGGCTCTGCCACCAGTCGTCCTCCGTCGGTACCTCTTCCTCTTCCCTTTCGTTTTCTTTTGTTCCCTTTCGTTCCCCTTTCCCTTGTTGTTTATTCATCCTCCTCACTCGTGTTATGTTGTTGCGGCAGCCACCACCGCGCGCACCACCGCCCCATTGCCGCGCGCACCATCGCCCCATTGCCGCCGCGCCGCCGCGCCGCTGAACCACCTCCGGCCAGCCTTCTTTCCTTCTCTCTTTTGGTTATTTCTTAAACCCTAAGTAATTAAATGTTTTAATTATATTTTATCAATTTAATTTATGTTTTGATTGAATAAATTTATGATTTTTATGATTTAATTACTAATTTTTAGATTATATGTTGTCGAAATTAATTTAATTATTTTCAGATTTGTTAATTACGTTTAAATTAGGGTTTTAATGAAGTTTTATTAACTTAATTCATGTTTCGTGAATATAAATTATAAGTTTTTATGATTAAGTTAGATTTTCAGATTATACATTATGCTTAATTGATAATTTAATTTTCAGATTACATAGTTGAATTGAAATAAGGAATTTAATTATTAAAGCATGGATTTTTAAGGTTTTAATGTTCTAAAATCATAATAGAATGATTATACATTATTAAAGCTATTATTTTTATGATCTTAAGAATGTTAATTATGTTTTGGAATAGTTTGAAATTAGTTATGTTTCTGAAAATTTAAAGTACGATGTTTGCAAAGAGTTTTCAACGAATTTCAATCACTAATTTAATAATTATGATGATAGGAAATCAAAGGTTTAAGTTTTGATATTGGGAAATGTTCTAAATATGTTTAGGATGCATTTAGAATGCTTTGTTATGGTTTCCAATGATTAGGAATTGATTTAGGTACGTTTCTTGATTGTTTTAGGCGGAGAATTCTTTGTGGGCGACTTTTGAAAGTGTTAAAGTGGCCTATCAGTTTGTTTACACAAGGTACGTACATACCTGTGTGCTTGGAACGTGTGCTAATTGTTGAAACCATGTTGAATCTTGTTGTTGAACTTGGTTATGTTGATATTATTGTTGAACTTGGTGATGTTGATATTATGGACGAACTGGGTTATATTGAATGTGCATGTTTAATACTGTTGGACAAACTTATTGAACTTATTTTGCACTATAAGAACTGTAACATGTTAGTATGGATGTTTGATACAAACATGTTGGTTGGGAACACTAGATTATTCTATATGATTGGGTTGGATCAATTGGTTGTTATTCCCTTTCTATCTTTTCACTACTTTATAAGGGCGGAGGACCTTGTTTAGTAAGTTGAAACTTTATGCCCATATACAGGGTTGCTCATGGTTAAAGGAAAGGTTGGTTAAGTTGGAATGAGTCTTGATTGATGCTTTTATGATCACTTACTTAATTCCAAGATAAAAACAGTTGTGAACAATTGTGAATTGTCTGTCTTATGTAATGGTTGAGTCATAACGGAATCTCAATTTGTAAATCATGTAAAGTGAAACTGAATAGCAATAGCTTTAGACTGTGCACGTCTGAAGTGACGGACAAACAGGAGTTGGGGTTCATGGTGGTAGCCCATGGCCTTTTCTGGGACCGGATTGATCACCGTGTCCTATTTTTATTTAAACGTTCCTCGATATCGCAGGTCACTGAGGTTACGGAGTCGCGCCCGTACCTCGTCTTCCTTAGTGAAGACTTCTGGATGGTCAACTCGGTCCATTGTCTATTTCAACTAAAATAATATTATGGTTATTAAGCCTAGCTTAGTCTAGTCAAGTATAATCGTCAATTTATTATGTTTTGTCTGTCCTTCCTTATATTTATTAGTATCATGTTAGGGTTGTTGGTTTGATAGTATCATGCTAGGATTGTTGTTGTTTTAGTATGTAGTACTCAGCTTTGCTGATTACGTGCTTTGTTTGTGTGTGTTGATCATGGCTATGCCTTATTGATCCTGTGATGACCCATCTTTGGTGAGCAGTCTCTAAGGATCAATAAGCGTTGCCCATCTACAGGTTTGAAGATGATGCATCATTGGGATCAGTATTAGAGAGCTTGTAGTTCTATTCGTTTAATTAAGTGATTTAATTTGTTAACTTGGATTTGAAATTTGTCGTACTATTCGTATTTCCTTAATTCAGTTAATTGTTTTGGACCTAATGTGTAATAGATTATTTATGAACCTAAAAGTTAGTTTTATGTTTTCCGCTGCAAAATTCTGAATAAGCCGTAACGTTTTCACACGGGCGATAATACTTTGATAATTCCCTACAGTTATATTTAAAAAGAGGTTATTTTAGAAAATGGGAATTGTTGGGGTGTTACAAAGTGGTATCTAGAAGCTAAGGTTTTATTTTAATAAATTTTAGGCGCCTAACTATCTAGTTATTTAAAATAAATTTCTTAAAAATCGAGCTTCTACGGATTATAGTGTTAAAAAATTGGTACTTTTTTTTGGGGATCCGATTTCCTTTTATCCTGTTTGAAAGTATATAATATTTCTTATTTAAGTTCGAAATCAAATTATTATTAAAGTTAAAGTGATACTTTCGACATTTCTATTTTTCTTATTATTTATTATTCAAAAAAAACAAAAAAAACAAAAAAAAAAAAAGTACATTTTTTTTAGTTGTTCAAGAGTTAGAATTCGTTATTAGAAAATATAAATCTTTTCGAATTAATAACTTTATTTTCTAATTTATTCGCTACGCATTTCCTTAATTTATTTTACTTAATTTATTTTATATTTTTATTTATGTTATTATATTAGCGTCATCTTACCTTGTTATTTAAATTATTTCAATACTTTAGCTTATGAGAGATGGGTAGTATAAGAAGGGCATATAAGATAGAATTATATGTGCATTAGTGGCTAGTCAACGCTAGCATTAGAAATTGATTGTTATGTACGTGCGTGTGCTAATTGTTTAAGTGTTACATTTACATGTGCATAAAGAATTGTTTGATTCCACCAAACTTATTGCGTTATTGAACTTTGTTTATGATTTGGTTGGAAAATCGTTAGTGAGACATGGAATTGTTTATTTCAGGAATAAAATGTTTCTTTCCAAGTATACCAACATAGGATCCTTCGAGAAACTTGATATAGAAATCCCTGATATTTACGTGAAGAAAATTGTGTTTGGATGTGAATATTATGCTAAAGTTCAAGGGCAACCTATCTTAATGAGAAAGGATATCATAGCAGCCACTATCATTAATTGCTTACCTAACAAATTTCCATACCTAGAACTCAAGGAAAAGTTTAAAGACATGCATTCTGATAATGGAACTCCAAACTTGACTAAGTATGGGACTTGGGATGGTAGATGGAAATATGATTCAGAAATTCTGACCACCATTATTGAGGCGGCAGAAAGTGGGTTTAGAGACGGTAAAATCGTAGGGAGTCATGTTGGAGATGCAGTTACAGAAGAACCTATGGGAGTAAGTGTAAATAATGACCTAGAGGAAAATGATGTAGCTGTGGAGAATGAGAATGTAGATGTTGAGGCAGGGAATCCTAACCCAGCGACCCATGAGCCAACCATTGAGATTTCTAGTGATTCAGATGAAGAGCTCGAAAGTGAACAGGAGATGGCAAGTGAGCCTAATCAAGATGAAGACATGGAAGAAGATGCAAACCCTGAGGAAGACCCCGATGAAGACCCTGAAGAAGAGTTCGATGATCTTGAGATCTAAAGTCACTCCTAAAGCTTTCAGGAGCGATGGATAGGCAAGAGGCCACAAATATTTTGAAGTCATAAATAGTTAATTAGCTCTTTCATGTTTTAAAGAATAAGTAGCAAGCAAAGCTACAACTGTTTAAGGTTTAAGTTTATTGAAGTTTGAGATGTTCTTTATTATTTTCAAGGATGTAATAAACCTCTATGGAGTTAGCAATAAAAGTTAAAGTTTTCAAGGAATTGTTCTTTATTCTATTTTGAGGATTCCATAATACCCCAACCTCTAGGTAGTACGTCATGGATTAATTTTTCTATTGGTTGCATACTCAGTGTGAATTGTGGATCAATTTAATTGCCACAATAATATTAAATGATTTGAGTACATAAAGGAAGTGAGGGCCAATCTAGACCCTCATGACCAATATGATTCAAAATGTTATGCCTTATGTGCAGTGTGTGAATGTCTTTCGTGAATTATAGAGGATGATTATTTTTCAATGATTATTGCATCTTGTGGACGATCGTTGCACCTTCGTAAACGATTGTCGTGCCTTCGTAAATGATGTGTATTAATGTGAACAGTGTTGGTTGAGGCGATCTTTATGGTCAATTCAAGTATTAAATTGTATGGGATAACGTATAGGTGATGTTTCAAACCTAAAGTAGAGTATTCTAATTGCAGGTCACGTTCTAGAATGGCCAACAACAATGATCTAGCCGTGGCTATTCGCCTTTTGGCGGAAAAGCTGACTCAGGAAAGAACTGAGCGCCCCAAATCTGCAGGGGAAATGTTTGAAAGACTTTCTAGGGTTAAACCACCATACTTCAAGGGACAATCAGACCTTACCTTCTTAGAAAATTGGATTAGGGAGTTTGAGAAACAGTTTGAGGCTGTGAGTTGCCCTATGAGTATGAGAGTAGGTCAAGCTGTCCTTTACCTAAAAGATGAAGCCGATCTGTGGTGGAGAGAGAATGAAACTAGGCTAAGTACTGCCGAGAGATTTAATTGGGACTCATTTGTTGTTGCATTGAGGGAAAAGTTTTATCCTCCTTTTATTACAAAACGAAAAGCGCAGGAATTCATAAACCTTGGGATGGGGAGTATGACCATCGCTGAATATTATAGCAAATTTATAGCGTTGTCGAAGTTTACACCTGAGGTTGTAGCCATAGAGGAGATAAAGGCTCAGATGTTTGAGCAAGGGTTGACCGATGAGATCCAGTTGGAATTAGGTGGAGAAACCTTTATACCTTTAGAGAATGCGTATGAGAGAACCGCCCATATTCATGGTTTGCAGTCTAGAAGGGACAAGAAAAATGTTATTGGGGAGAAAAGAAAAGAGTTTGATGCTGGGAAAAACCGAGGGAATTTCAAGAAGAATAGAAACGTGAATAGGAATGAGAGTGGAAATGGAAATTTTCAGGGAAGAAGCAATCAGGGGCACCACAACAATTCGAACCAATCTAAGAGAGTGCATCATTGCAAGATGTGCAGTAGCAATCACCCTGGTAAGAACTGCAACGGAGAATTAGTGACCTGCAACTATTGTCAGAAAAGGGGACATAGGGAGTATGAGTGCTTCACTAAGCACAGAAAGGAACAAAATAGTAATAAAGCTGGAAACCAAGTGAGGTTTAACCAGTTTGGAGGTCAAAATTCAAAGCCTGGAGGGGCACAAAACAATCAAGAGAACTATAATAAGCCTGCAAATGATAACAACAACCCGAATAAGGCTCCAGGAAAGTTGTACATGATGAATCAGAATGAGGATGAACGATCTTCCGATATAGATTCTGGTACTTTTCTATTAACTCCGCGCAAGTTAAGCATTATTTAATTCGTGGTGACTTGTTCTTTTGTTTCGTCATCTGTTGTGAAAAGTCTAAAGTTAGTAGTTTTAATGAAATGGGAATTTTGAAAAGAGAATTCGTCGAAAGAGAATTTTGGTTAGCTATTCCCTGAGGTGAGTTACGAGGGCGTAACTCGTTTTCTTTAAGGGGGTAGAATGCGATAGAAATTCGCGCTTTTTACCTATTTTTATGGTATTTTTATGCATTTTATGCTTATTTTTAGCAACCTTTACAAGTTGATGCAAAGCAAATAGATTCTCCGCATAAGAAAAGGTGTTCATGAGTAACACAAACAGCTTTGAGTTGGCAAAATAGTGCACTTAGGTGGCACAAATACTTCTCTAGTAAGAATAAGTTAAAAGCTTTTGGGGAAAGTGTGGGAAATTTCTTGTCAAGTTTCGGGACGAAACTTCTTTTAAGAGGGGTAGATTGTAATCCCCCGTAATTTTATAAATTTTATTAATAAATTTTAAAATATAGTTAATTGTATTTGAATAGAATTTACGAATTTTGGAAATAAATAATATAATTAACGTATATTTATTTATTACATTTTAATATTTTCAACGATTTACGAAATTGAAAATGATTTTAGAATTTTAAGTTAAAACGAATTCGAATTACGAAATTCCGTTCGATTGAAATTAGGAAGCAATCCTAACCATTTTGGATTCAACAAACTAAATCTTAATCCTAGCCCAAGTAGTAAAGCCCAAGTTAAATAAACTACCAAGTAAACCCATAACCCTCTCCTTGTTTTTACTTCACGTAAAACTCAAATCCCAAACCCTCCTTATTCCTCCTCCTTCACGTGAAACCAACCTCCTCCCTCTCCTCCTTGCAGCCCCCTCTCCGCCTGCGTCAACCACCATCAACAGCCGCCGCCGCGACCACCCTTCCACCTGCACGCCGCCGTCGGTAACTCTCCTCTCCCCTCTGTTTCTTCTTCGATCTCCCTTTCCGTTTATCACTCCTCCTCTCCCCTTAATTGTGGCTTTCGTTTTTCGCACAACCACCACCGAGGACCACCAGCATTCGTCACTACGCCCAGCCACGCACCACCGTGTGCGGCTCTGCCACCAGCCGTCCTCCGTCGGTACCTCTTCCTCTTCCCTTTCGTTTTCTTTTGTTCCCTTTCGTTCCCCTTTCCCTTGTTGTTTATTCATCCTCCTCACTCGTGTTATGTTGTTGCGGCAGCCACCACCGCGCGCACCACCGCCCCATTGCCGCGCGCACCACCGCCCCATTGACGCCGCGCCGCCGCGCCGCTGAACCACCTCCGGCCAGCCTTCTTTCCTTCTCTCTTTTGGTTATTTCTTAAAACCTAAGTAATTAAATGTTTTAATTATATTTTATCAATTTAATTTATGTTTTGATTGAATAAATTTATGATTTTTATGATTTAATTACTAATTTTTAGATTATATGTTGTCGAAATTAATTTAATTATTTTCAGATTTGTTAATTACGTTTAAATTAGGGTTTTAATGAAGTTTTATTAACTTAATTCATGTTTCGTGAATATAAATTATAAGTTTTTATGATTAAGTTAGATTTTCAGATTATACATTATGCTTAATTGATAATTTAATTTTCAGATTACATAGTTGAATTGAAATAAGGAATTTAATTATTAAAGCATGGATTTTTAAGGTTTTAATGTTCTAAAATCATAATAGAATGATTATACATTATTAAAGCTATTATTTTTATGATCTTAAGAATGTTAATTATGTTTTGGAATAGTTTGAAATTAGTTATGTTTCTGAAAATTTAAAGTACGATGTTTGCAAAGAGTTTTCAACGAATTTCAATCACTAATTTAATAATTATGATGATAGGAAATCAAAGGTTTAAGTTTTGATATTGGGAAATGTTCTAAATATGTTTAGGATGCATTTAGAATGCTTTGTTATGGTTTCCAATGATTAGGAATTGATTTAGGTACGTTTCTTGATTGTTTTAGGCGGAGAATTCTTTGTGGGCGACTTTTGAAAGTGTTAAAGTGGCCTATCAGTTTGTTTACACAAGGTACGTACATACCTGTGTGCTTGGAACGTGTGCTAATTGTTGAAACCATGTTGAATCTTGTTGTTGAACTTGGTTATGTTGATATTATTGTTGAACTTGGTGATGTTGATATTATGGACGAACTGGGTTATATTGAATGTGCATGTTTAATACTGTTGGACAAACTTATTGAACTTATTTTGCACTATAAGAACTGTAACATGTTAGTATGGATGTTTGATACAAACATGTTGGTTGGGAACACTAGATTATTCTATATGATTGGGTTGGATCAATTGGTTGTTATTCCCTTTCTATCTTTTCACTACTTTATAAGGGCGGAGGACCTTGTTTAGTAAGTTGAAACTTTATGCCCATATACAGGGTTGCTCATGGTTAAAGGAAAGGTTGGTTAAGTTGGAATGAGTCTTGATTGATGCTTTTATGATCACTTACTTAATTCCAAGATAAAAACAGTTGTGAACAATTGTGAATTGTCTGTCTTATGTAATGGTTGAGTCATAACGGAATCTCAATTTGTAAATCATGTAAAGTGAAACTGAATAGCAATAGCTTTAGACTGTGCACGTCTGAAGTGACGGACAAACAGGAGTTGGGGTTCATGGTGGTAGCCCATGGCCTTTTCTGGGACCGGATTGATCACCGTGTCCTATTTTTATTTAAACGTTCCTCGATATCGCAGGTCACTGAGGTTACGGAGTCGCGCCCGTACCTCGTCTTCCTTAGTGAAGACTTCTGGATGGTCAACTCGGTCCATTGTCTATTTCAACTAAAATAATATTATGGTTATTAAGCCTAGCTTAGTCTAGTCAAGTATAATCGTCAATTTATTATGTTTTGTCTGTCCTTCCTTATATTTATTAGTATCATGTTAGGGTTGTTGGTTTGATAGTATCATGCTAGGATTGTTGTTGTTTTAGTATGTAGTACTCAGCTTTGCTGATTACGTGCTTTGTTTGTGTGTGTTGATCATGGCTATGCCTTATTGATCCTGTGATGACCCATCTTTGGTGAGCAGTCTCTAAGGATCAATAAGCGTTGCCCATCTACAGGTTTGAAGATGATGCATCATTGGGATCGGTATTAGAGAGCTTGTAGTTCTATTCGTTTAATTAAGTGATTTAATTTGTTAACTTGGATTTGAAATTTGTCGTACTATTCGTATTTCCTTAATTCAGTTAATTGTTTTGGACCTAATGTGTAATAGATTATTTATGAACCTAAAAGTTAGTTTTATGTTTTCCGCTGCAAAATTCTGAATAAGCCGTAACGTTTTCACACGGGCGATAATACTTTGATAATTCCCTACAGTTATATTTAAAAAGAGGTTATTTTAGAAAATGGGAATTGTTGGGGTGTTACAACAGCACCTGAAAGAGCGGTTAAATGGGGTTAACCGCTATCTCAATTGGCGATTTAAGCTTTAATGAACCGTCATTTGAGATAGCGGTTTACCTCTTACATCTACAGCAAATCAAAAGTGATTTCGAGTTTCAAAATATCACAAAAAACAAAGCCAGCTCCATTCTTCCCTTCCTCTCCGTCGATGGTGCTCCAAACCATCCCACCCCATACTGCCTGTCCGCGGCCGAAAACTGTAATCCCCCGTAAATTTATAAATTTTATTAATATATTTTAATGTATATTATTTATATTAAAGTAGAATTTATGAATTTTAGTAATAAATATATAATTAACGTATATTTATTTTATTTTAAGTACGTTCTAAATATTTAACGATTTTTGAACTTTATTATATTTATGTATTTAATGTATATTTAATTTTATTTAAATATATTCTAAATATTTTAACGATTTTTGCAATCAAGAATAATTTTAGAATTTTATGTTGAAAAGAATTTGAATTAGGAAAACTCGTTGAATTCGAAAAAACAATCCTATTCGATTTTGACTCAAACACTAAAACCCAAATCCTAATCCTAGCTAGCCCACATGGGAAAAGCCCAAAATAAAAACCCAAAAACTCCCTTTTCTATTTCACGTAAAAACAAAATAACACCAAAACCCCTTCTCTCTTCCTATGTCACGTGAATACCTTCAACCCTCAAACTCCTTGCTGCCCTAGCCACCACCATCAGCCGTCGCACCACCTCCCTGCGCCACCAGTCGCTTCCACCCGACCACCGTCGCTCCTCCTCCTGTGTCGGGTAATCTCCTTCTCCTTCTCTCACTCGTTTTCCTTTCGTTCTCCTTTCTCTTCTCTCTCTTTGCTTCATTCTTTCCTGTTATTGAATTGCAGCAACCACCGCAACAACCGCCGCTCCCCCCAGCGACCAGTCGCGCCACCACCGACTGCCCAGTACCGACCCCTATTGTCGCGTCGCGTCGCCCAGCAGCCGCAGCCGCCCTCCTTTCTCTGTCACGCACGAAACCGCAGCTCCCTCTCTTCTTGCTTCTTGCGTGCACAACCACCACCATCCACAAGCGCCGCCAACCTCCGCGACCACCTGCACCGCCGTCGCGCAGCCCGCCATCGGCCAGCTCCCCTTCTATCTCCTTTGGTTATTTCCAAACCCTTAAAACTAATTAATGTTTTAATTAAGTTTTAATAATTTGATTTATGTTTCTTGAATTAAATTTATGTTTTTATGATGAAGTTATGAAATTTCAGATTATATGTTGTTGAAATTAATTTAATTATTTTCAGATTTGTTAATAATGTTTAAGTTAGGGTTTTAATTATGTTTATTAATTTAAATTATGTTCTTGAATTAAATTTATAATCTTTATGGTTTGAATATGATTTTCAGATTTGGTGTTGATATTATAAACTAATTAATTTCAATTTTGGTTAATTAAAAATTAAGTTAGGGCTTATTCATGATTTACTAATTTGAATTATGTTTTCTTGAATTAAAGTTATGGGTTTTGTGATTTAAATCATAAATTTCGGATTATGCAAATTATATAATAAAGTTATTAATTTTCAGATTATCAAATTACTTTGAAATATTAATTTTGATTGTTTAAAGTATGAAATTCCAGGTTTTTATGATTATAAATCATGGTAGGTTGAGTATGGATTATTGAATTTGTTGTTTTGAGATACTAGGAACGTAGATTGACCTTGGTGAAGCTTTTAAATGAATTTATGTTGCTGAAAATTTAAAGTACGATGTTTGCAAAAAGTTTTCAACGAATTTCAATCACTAGTTCAATAATTATGATGCTAGGAAATCAAATGTTTAAGTTTTGATATTGGGGAAGGTTCTAGATATGGTTAGGATGCATTTAGAATGCTTTATTATGGTTGTCAATGATTAGAAATTGATTTGGGTACGTTTCTTGATTATTTTAGGCGGAGAATTCTTTGTGGGCGACTTTTGAATTCGTTAAAGTGGCCTATCAGTTTGTTTACACAAGGTACGTACATACCTGTGTGCTTGGATGTGTGTTGTATTGAGAATATGATGAATATATTTATGAACTTGTTTATGTTGGAGTTTCATGTTCAATGTCGTTGAATTAATGCGTTGAGCATAGAACTTTATTTATAAGAATTGAATCATGTTAGCATGGAATATTGATGCAAGCATGTTGGTTTTGGGGAACTTTATAGTATTTAATATTGGTTTAGATCTTTATTGATCGTTGTTCCTCTTTAGATTTTCACTACTTTATAAGGGCCGAGGACCTTGTTTGGTAGTTGAACCTTATACCTAATAAAGGTTTTTAAATATGGGTAAAGGAAGGATTAAAATAGTTGGAATTGTCTCTTGGTTGAATGTTGTGATCACTGGTTTAATTCAAAGATAAAAGAAGTTGTGTTTACTTGTTGAATATAATATTTATGTTTGATGATTCATAACCAAGTATTAAAAGTTAAGTCATGTAAAGTGAAAATGAGTAGCAATAGCTTTAGACTGTGCACGTCTAAAGTGACGGACAATCAGGAGTTGGGGTCATGGGTAGCCTATGGCTTTTTCTGGGGCCGGATTGATCACCGGTTCTATTTTTATTTAAAAGTCCCTCGATATCGCAGGTCATTGGGGTTTACGGAGTCGCGCCCGTACCTCGTCTTCCTTAGTGAAGAAGAAGAAGTTTCTAGTAGACAACTCAGTCCATTGACTATTTCAATTAAAATAATGTTAATGATACAAAGGTCTAGTTCAGTCAAATATAGTCTTCAAGTCAATATATCTTGATTATCCTTGCTTATGTTTTATTTAGTACCATGTTAGGATTGTTCGTTTAATAGAATCATGTTAGGATTATTATTGATTTAGTATGTAGTACTCAGCTTTGCTGATTACGTGCTTTTGCTTGTGCATGTTGATCATGGCTATGCCTTATTGATCCTGTGATGACCCAATCTTTGGTGAGCAGTCTCTAAGAATCAATAAGCATTGTCCATCTGCAGGTTTGAAGATGTTGCATCATTGGGATCGGGAATAGAGAGCTTGTATTTAGTTTTGATTTACTAAGTTGACTTGGGTTTGTTAATTGGGACTTTAAACTTGTCGTACTATTTATATTTCCTTATTTTCGTTGGATGATTTTTTGGGACTAAACCTGTAATCGATTATTTATAAACCTAAAGTTAGTTTTATGTTTTCCGCTGCAAAATTCTGAATAAGCCGTTACGTTTTCACACGGGCGATAATGCCTTGATAATTCTCTACGTTTTATATTAAAAGATTATTTTAGAAAAGAGAGAATTGTCGGGGTGTTACAAAAACCACCGACGTCACCGGCCATATAATTCTCCGGCGAACGCTTCCTCACCACCGTGCTCTTCCGCACCACCGTTGTCGCAGACTGCCGTTGCTATGGCTTCTCTCAGGTAAAGCCCTAATTTCTTCTTTTTTTTGTAAATTCGAATTTAATTGATAATTGAGTAAAAATTGAGATCATGTTTTGGTTTGTTTAATGATGTTATAATGAAGATTATGCTTAGGTTTGTTTGATGGTGTTATGATCATAATTATCATGAATTGCAATTTTTTGTTGTTGTTAATGTACTACCTCCGTTCCTAAATGATCTTTACGGTTACTATTTGCACAGTAATTAAGGAATTTTGGTGAACATGTGATGGTGGGGTAACAAATGGAAAATGAGTGGCTATAAATTGTCCAACAATGTGAGTGGGTGGAAACTAATATTAAAGAACGGAGGTAGTATGTCAAACCGCTAATTGAGTTAGCTATGTTATTATTCATATTATTTTAAAATCATCCATGGCATTTTTAATTGATAGATGCTAGTATGATAAACTAATTGAATTATAAGGGACTAGAATATGGTCAATTACTAGTGTCATATTGTTTAATTTTATGGTTAGATACGTCATGCATCTTCTCTCCTTTAATTTGTGTGTTGATTAATTGTTTGTTGTTTAAAATATGAAGTTGCCAAACTATGCTCTTTATTGTCATTGGGGAGGGGAATTTCGCAAAGTAGCGGTGATGTTACATATAAAGGGGGAGAGCAAAAATTTGGGTTTGTCAATTCTCAAATGAGTTATGATGAGGTTTTGAGTAAGGTTTATGATCTTATGAGATGTGACTCGAGATATGTGGAGTTGAAGCTACTAACGAGGTATCTAATGATGCCCGGTTCATATGTAGCCATTCCTTTGGATGGTGACAATTCTTTAAAAGCAATGTTATTGGCTATGTCTCAAACACAATCAACCACAATGCAATTGTTCATCGAGCAACTTCCAAAGAAACCCGAAACTCAAACTCACTTGGAATCTTTCATGAAATGGATTCATGGGCGAGAAAATTTCCCTACTTGCCCTTGACAAATCAAAGTGGGGTTACGAGTTCATTCACAAGAATGCTTACTGATGAACAATATGTTAGTGAACACATTTCAGAGCTCACTTCTCCAAATCAAACACCACATGTAGAAGCTACAAATGGTGATCCATCTATGATAACTTTCGATTCTCTAGATCAAATATGTGTTGATTATTTTTGGAGATGAAGGGGTTGGGGTGGATAGTGATGTTGATGAAGATGAAGATGTAATTCCCCGAAGTTTTATTATAAGTGGATCTTATGTAAGAGCTAACTGTAAAGTTCGAGGACGAACTTTGTTTTTTTAGTGGGTGTAGATGTAATAACCAGAATTTTCGGATACTTTCTTATAAATTATTTTGATAAATTAAAATTATTATTTTTTTAAATTAAAAATTAAGGTTTTAATGATTTTAAAGAAGGAGAAAATGAATTTTTCGACTTATTCAATCATCTTAACGAAATTTAAATCTCTTAGTTAAACTCTAATCCTAACCTTGTCTATATATAAACCGTCAAACCCTCAAAATTTCCATGTTACGTGACCCAAAGAAAAGCCCAACCTCCCTCAGTTTTCTTTTGTCGACTGCCGTCATCACCATTTCACCATCATTAAGCACCCCTCCATCTCCATCTATGTGGATAAACCCATCATCACCACCTTCAATCTATACGACATTGTCAATGCCAACATCTGGTAAGTAAGAAATTAACACGCTTTCCTATATAGTACTTATGCCCTCCCATTTGTTCCTTAATAAGCGTTAATTAAACATAGCTTAGTCATAAAGAGTTTAGTTTTGATTAAACGATTATTAATGTCTAATGGATAGTTAACTTTGTCTATTTTGGTTTTAGAAATCAGTAAAGATGGTTTTATTTTTTATGTTAATTATTTTCTGGTTAAGTTTTACGAAAATGAATTTACTTCTAACTTGATTATGGTGGTCAATGAGGCTTAGAACAGTAGATTAATTAAGGATTCTTGATAGGATTCTTGTGGATGAAAGTAGCGTAGGGATCATGGAAGGATATTCGAAGTGCGGATTACGCTCGTTTAAGGTAGTTTTCAATGTACATCATATTTAGTATCCCGGTAGGAAGATGTTTCGGATATGTGTATGTGCTACTATGTGATAGAGGATAAATATATAAGTAATAATGTGTTAATAATGAAGCTTGCCTTATACTACTACTTGATAGCGTTGATCTTCGTACGTACTTGTAATACTATGTATAATTACTTGTCAAATACGTTTTCTATTTTATAGTTACTTTTCAATAAAATGGGTACCTGGTGATGTAGATATGCACTGATTGTGGATAATACTCTGGAAATGCAGTAAAGTTGATTACATCAGACATAATTACACTTATTGATGATTCTAAATGAGAATAATGGTGGATGGTGAAAGGATAAGCGACAGTCCTTGTTTTGGTTCTCTATGTTTACTTGTCTATATGTCTGAACCTTATTAAATTACTAATAACGTAAAGTGTAATTTTAGAGGGAAAATCCTGTAAGGGTTAGGAACAGGTTGGCCTTCTAGATGTTGCTCTATCGGTGCACTTTAGTGGAGACCCGGTAGGCTTCTAGCAGGTTTCTATTATTCTGTATTAAACTTTCTGCTTAGTCATCCTCCTAATTCTTTTGGTGCGCGGTCGCGGAGACCCTTAGTCAATTAGTGAGGGGTGTGCACACTAGGGACATTCTGTACTCATCTTACTTTGGCCATTTTCAAGGGTTACGCGCGACCCTTAGCGTTCTCTTTCCCTCACTTAATTAAGATTGATCTTATGTGATAAGTTTAATAATGGTATTATTAAATTGATACCTGTTGTTTAATTATTTATTTTATGTACACAAAACGTTTTCAACTAAAATTATTTATTTTACGGGATGGAGTTGGAATTACTCAGTTTATATGATTTTAGAGAGTCCGTCTCTCTTGTCTCTTTTCTTTTTCTTTTTTTTCGCAGGTTGGTAAAGGTATTTGGCTATGAGTGAGGAGACGCTTAGAATAACCACGTACCTAGTCAAGAGACAATTTCTATTTCAGTTTAAGTTGGATTTTGTTATTTATTTTATGGGAATTGGTTGTAATATTTTATGGGCCACCTTTTAGACCACTTAGTTAATTTTGACTTTAATAGTTTTAAATTTTTTTGTTGCTTTGCATTTATTTTCTATGGAGAATAAATGTAGCAGTGACACTCCCAAAGTTTGAATGATGATTTTGTGAAATAAAAACAGTGTTTTTGATTATATAAAAGGTCCAAATTTTGGGGGTGTTACAGAAGATACACAGGATGCTAATGACAAAGCTATAAGAGAAATCTCTCCATCTCAAGTTTTCAACAATGATAAAGATGTGTCGAGCCGCTCGTAGATGAGCACGTGACATTGGTAGTCCACCTATACTTCTGCAGTTATATATGCTCATGGGAGCATATTCACATTGGTCGTCCGAGGATTTCGAGAGTTCGCGATCCTCCACTTCACAACCCTGAGCATCCTATTGAGGACGACGGTCCATCTATTCTTGGTACTCAACATCAACGTGGAGTGGACCCTTAGCATGCAGGTAACTAATTTGTTTAACTATTCATTGTTACTTCGACAAATCAATTAATTTGTTTTCATTTGATTGTTTTATTAACACTTTACTTTACTTGTTTTTGTTAGTTGGCTTAGGGTTCACTTTTCATGTGGCCATATAACTAGTGGACTCCCTTACTACAAGGATGCACTTGACCATCAAAAAGAGACACATGTATTAAATATCTCACCTTACTAATTACTCAAAGGCTTCGTTTGTTTATTAGTCTAGCAATTCAACTTAGGTCATGTTAGATGTCCTTTAATATGGTCAACATAGGTGAAGTTAGGTCAATTTGGTCAACTAAGATCAATATAGGCAAACCTAGGCCAACTTAGGTCAATTAAGCACCCTCAACTCATTTAAGTCAACTAATGTCAATATGAGCCAGCTCGATTCAATTTAGGTCAACTTAGGTGAGGTTTGGTCAACTTAGGTCAATTTAAATAAATTTGACCTCGTCCGTTTCAAGTTAGGTCAATTTAGGTCAACTTTGTCCCACATTAGTTTTTTACACTTCTATTTTAGGAAAGACCTCCACAATTATTGTAACACCTCTCTCTTTCCACTACCAAAAAGTAGGGGTGAACATGGGTCAGGTACCCCTAATAGCATTATCGGATCGGGTAACTGATAACCAATAGTGCTAAAATTGATATCCATGAATCGAGCCGTTAAGTTCTAGTACTCGTACTTCGGGTACCAAAAACTTCGGATTGGATACCGGGTACCCGTTATAATATCCAATCGGAAAAAATTAGAATTCATAACTAGATTATTGTAATATCATTCAACACTAAATACCAACATCAGCACATGATTTTGACTATATTACTAATGAAATTATAATTTACTCAAATTATACATTGATTATTAACATTTTTATCTCCGCAACCATATCAAATACCCAAATTTCGGATGGGGTACCCAGTTTTTTGGATCGGATACCAATTAGGGTTTTGGATTTTTGGTTTTACTGATAGTTTTGCTCAACCCTACCAAAAATTAAAGGCCCACCCCCTCTCACATTCAAGTTAAAATAATACCGTCACTATCTCATTGTACATCTACTTTTTCATTACATTAATATTTGATAACCAAAAAACAAGTAATCTTGTAAAACTTTGTGTCATTATAAGTGTAAACTAATTTGGGACGGAGGGTGTAGAAAGTTTTAATTTCAATAAGCGTACTCTACATTAGGTTAAACAACCTAAAAAGTTCAAGTAGTTAGATTGGATTCTTGTTTTACATATTATTTCTCTAAATTCTTGCGGTTTAGAAAATATTCCACTCACTACTTATCTATTCATAAATCAGAATTTTCATTACTCCTATAAAACGTGACAACTTGTTTTTAATTATAAGCAATGTATTATGTCGTTTGAAAGTAGAGAATATGAGCATACACCTTCTGATTGATTTTTCGAACCAAAATATAATAATTATCAATCATATGTTTGGTTGTTACATTCTTGATTTTATATTTAGTAATAAAGTCCAAGATATTATTTTATTTTAATTATTTATATTAAAAAAGAGGTGAATTATAAAATGGCATTTGTCATCACCACATTTATTTCCTCTCTTTTAGTATAGCATACTAGTATAGTACCCGTGCGAATCACGGTTTATAATCTAAATATAAATTTGTTTGAAATCTGGTAGAGAATTATCATCAATATAGAGTTTAAAGATATTCTCCAACAAAAAAATAATTTATGATGGATAAATTTGTTATTGTTCATTCGGTGTCTTACTTATTCAAACAATTAAAACAAATAAGAGTACATAGATAATATTATTTTCATTCTCATTCACCGCTTGGGTCAAGCATAAAGTTATCTCACATGCCCTTCACTTTGATAGTAATACCCACTTAATACTCTCATAGTCGCATGTCAACCGCATTACCCGATCACTTAACACATATCTAGAACATTTACTTTATTGAGTTATAGATGACTTTGAGGTGCGGCAGGACCATGCACACCCACACCCGCACCCGCCTATGTACATTTCGCATCTTCATCCCTCCATCCATGATATAAACAATACTCACCCCTATGAACCCCCGTCTCGAGAGGTACAAAATAAAATACATCCTCTCTTCATCACCCCCCCTTCCCGTGTATCCACACCCACCCCTAGACTCGATTTTTTTCTTTCTGGTATTTTAAAACTCTATTATAGATCCTCTGAAAATTCGTTTGTCTGATTACAGTTATTGAATAAATAAACAAAATAGTATAATATGTAAGTTAATAGTACTTTTTAATACATTCATAATCAATCAGGTGGAGGATTAACGACTCGCTCAGGTCTAATCTAAAACCCATGATCGCCCCTTCACTCGCGACGAATACATTTTTTAACCGCATTATCAAATAAACTTTCCTCCATTGCCGCCCACGACAACGGAGGTAACAAAGCGACTGAAAATCACCCTCTTTGATCAAAGAGGGCAATTTATTGGCTAAAAAGGGAGCAAGTAGTCGGCCTCTTAGATAAGATTTGTTGTACGTACATGGGGATCTCCCAAAAAGCCCGTCCCACTAACAATATGACATCCCTATATTCGATAAATAATCAAATTTTCCTTTCAGCTAAATTTTAAATATATTGACATGAGTTTATTACGAAGTATAAAAATTAATTGTATTAGCTATAATATTGAAAAAAAAAGTGATATACATAATTAGGATTGGGTGTGTGTTCTCAAATCCTATCAATTCAAACTCGCCCCATCACCAAGGTGGGTACATGTTATCCTTATACGCATCAACCAAAAATCTCTTTTTGTTAGTCAACATTAGTCAATCATCTACTTTTAACTTTGTCGTAAGACCAATTTAAAACCCAAACTCGCTCCATCATCAAGTGTGATTCACCATTTACATATATAAATTTTATTTTGCACGAAATTTTAAAGTGATATTGCTATAATTTACATTAATATATAAAAAGTATTTTTTTTATTGCAAAAATATTAATAATACGGAAACTTAATCATCTAGATCTTATGACTTTGGACATAGTTAATTACGATTTATTAGTCAAAATTTCAATCAACATGCTCTTAAGACTTCAATAATATGAGCAAATAAACTATTATCCGTGTTTCATATAATTATATTACGATAATGAGAATGTGGAAAAAGTTAATTTTGATATTTAAGATTAAGTATAGGGTTCTTACTAAAGAAAGTATATGGCTATGGGGCTCATTTTGTTATATTAGTTAACAAATGGCCTATAAAATGTTTGAGACAACCTTGTTAAATACATTAAACCAATACTTAACTTTTGTTATGCATATTTGTATTCATTATATAACACAAATTCTTAAAAGTGTATGATAGTATTGTAATTATATAATAGTTCAAGCTAAACTATTTTATGATTTTCTACACGACAACTTTTGTGTAAGACCGACAGAGTGTCTTACCGAAAAGATCACTTTGATTGATTAACGTACTAATCGATTTCATTGCTTAATTAATCGGTTCATTGCTTAACTAATTAGTCCCAGTGCTTAACTAATTGGTTTCAATATTTAACTAATTGATTCTAGTGCTTAACTAATTGATTTCATTGCTTAACTTATATGACACCAAGGTGGTCTTTTGTGTAAGACCGTCTTATATAAAATTTTGTATTTTCTATATCAAAGGAACGTTCGAAGGTATCCGTACTCAACATATGACACAATTTCTAAACAAAACTTGATAGTACTTACAATTAATAATTATTTATGTTATAAGAGAGGCAAATCAGAAAACGACATTTGTCATCTCTACATCGATTTGCCTCTCTTTTAGTGTAGTACGGAGTATACATAGATCTATATCTAGTATTTAAAAACCCAAACCCTAACATCCATGTGTCTTCCTTCTAGAGTATTTTCCCTTCTATCCCACGTGTCAGTTTGTCACTCCTTAAACTACAGACATGCAATTGCTCCAAGCCACGTGTTTCATCCTTTTATAAACTATTTTGTTTTCCTGGTACCATTCTCAAATTCTTATGGCTCCTCTCTTCATCTTCTCCATTATTATTCAATAAGTTCTCACATTCAAATGCCATGAATTCGTTTCTCTAACGCCAACCCTTCCCTTTCCATCTTTTAATTAGTTAATTATTAGAAAATTAATTGGAGTTGTTAATTGATTCATCAATGGCGACAATCAATTTGAAACTGTTGGAGTGTGTAGAAGCTTTATCAGTCAATTAAATAAATCCATTAGAACAACGAGGCATTCTTTTCAAGCCACAATCAGGTACTTCTTCCCACTTGAGTTTTTTTCCTAATAGATTTGTAGTTAATTTTAAATCAGCTTTCAATCTTTCTTATATATCGACAATTGTTGGTACATAATTTCATAAATATTTGTGATTTACGATTACTGATATTTTTGGCATCAATGTTTATAATTACATTATTTCATATATCTGGGTAATAAAGAGTTCTTACTATGATATTTGTTAACAATTCACATGCATTGTCCTTCAAAAGCAGGTTGTCGATGGAAAGATGATGTTGGTTTCTGCTAGATGTACTTTGGTTGAGCATCATGTAATACTTTAATTATATACTCCATTAATACCCACTACACCACACCCAATACGGAGTATTATTCATGTTCTATTTTACTGTTAAATCATTTTACTGTTTGCATTTAACAGGTACTTTCAAGTGTTTTAACTTTCACATTCCAAATTTCAAGAACTTTTCAACAATTTTACATTCTAATAACTGATTTTTTTGTGAGTTTTGTGACAGCAAAAATATAAATTCTTATCTAATTTTCAATCTTCGTTACATACTTTGTATAAAAATCGGGAAATATATTTTTTCATGTTTGAAGATTTTGGGAAGTTCTTGATTTAATAACGAAATATAATACTCCAACAACTTGCCTGGTATATATATTTAGTGAATATATTTTGAGTTGGATCTGTTGAGAATATTGTTTGTACATAATAGCTCCATTGAGCAATCAAGTATTAGAGGGTGTACGGGAGAGGAAGGACAAACAACTACTCCGTAGAATAATTAGAGTTATGGCTCTCCGTCAACCAAAGAAGTACATACGTGTATACAACTACGACGAATTGTCAACGGAAAAAAAAGCCTACCACGTAAGAGGGAGCAAACAACCACAATCGGTTACCCCGTTTGTCGTAACTTAATTCTTCCATGTCGAAGTGTTTATTCACTTTAATTTATCCACATACTTTGGATGTTTTTAAAAGTTGTTTCACTGTTCTATGGTTCAAATGGCTAAATGTATTTTGGTGGCCGGATTTATACTTGAGTAGTAGGTTAACTTTTACTTATAGGAAAAACTTTCGATCTATGTTTATAAAAATATATATGAAATTTGATTGATAATATAGCATTGTACTTGATTGGGTTTGACTATCATCTTTTCGAGAATTAGTTCTTATATTTTTTTTGGGTTTGATATTTGATAAAGTGTAAGAAAGATGACCATCATATTAAGAATACAGAGTATAAAACAACATGTCAACGAAAAATAGTTCAATTAATTAGCCCTATAATCAACTCGTTCGTAGAACGGGCCAATGACCTAGTTTAAATTAAGAAATTGATATGAGTAAATAAGTAATTCCTAGTATAATCAATTATTACGATAAGTAATTAGAATATTTTGGGTAAAACATATACAAAGTATATTAATTACTTTATCATTGGTTAGTTACCAATATTATAAAAGAGGAAAATTAGAGCGGCATTTGTTCAGCTCCACATCAATTTGCATCTCTTTTAGTATAGTACTCCATATATATGTTTGTTAAAAACTAAAATAAGCCAATTGTTTAGCCTAAAATTTTTGGAGGAGATTTTTTAAGTAGAGAGGACTACCTGTTAGTCGCGCATCATTTTTCTTGTTTACCACTTCTTCCTTTTTTTTTGGATAGGTTGTTAGTAAATAAATTCAACTATTAATATCTTAAATTATCAATTAGTAAAATTATTTTTAGAAAATGTAGTATTATGTAAGTATTTAGCCATATCCAACAAAATGCTACGGAATACATGACTATGTTCATCATAAAGTATTAATAATCACAAAAAAACAGAAAAGGTAGTGGTATATGTGAATATAATAGTTAGTGTAAAATTAAATAGTTGCATCTAAAAAATTTATGAATTACGTAGTAAAGTAGTAGATAGATTAGATTGCACAACAATTGCTCATGTTTAAAGAAGCTACATAATTATTTTTTTAATGTAGTACAAAATGGAGGTGATAATTATCGAATTTAGTTGCTAAAATAGACATGTATACCATAAAGTGAAAAGGATCCATTAAATTTGCCAACTACACAGGCACATTACGTCATTTATCATACCATCTAATTTTTCAGTTAGATCATCTTACAATTAGTGTAATTAATTTTCTAGTTGTGTGAGGGGGTCGAAAAAGCACGAGGCTAATGCGTGACCTTGTCCCTCGTGGGTGTGACGTTTCTTTTTTGTCAAATCAAGTGTAATTGGATTTCCTGTGAGTTTACACCCAATTGACTAGTAATATAGGAGTCGACATTCAATTTTTAACGACAATGAGAAAAACTGACAAAACCCGGTTATCGTGACATAAAGGGAGTGCAATTATGTTTGACCACGACGGCCGTAGGTTCCCTTGTGATCCCTGGTGTGGGGATCTCTCAACATACACCCGCAAGGTAGAGATTGAGGGTTCGGGGGACTGTAACTACTGAGAGGAGTACTCGCTCTTCGATAACTCCAGAGGCAGGATATCCTTACTAGCTCAGCATAAATAATTGAAGGGACATGCGTTAACTATTAAACTAATCTGAGTTGATTTTAACAATATGCAACATATAGTACTAGATCGAACGCGATTATCTGATTTAGATTGTTTTAAGGGACCTAGCATGATAATCCAATTTCCCAACATATTATCTTTATTAGGCGTGATAGAACAATCAGATTTAATTAGTTTAACAGTTCATAAAAGGGCGAGGAAAGCAATTAAACCATGGAAGAGGGACACATTACGACGCACCCTTGAGAGGTGCGTCACGGTTCTCAGAAAACTAACCACTTTGACTTTGCTATTTCTCCTTTTATTTAACGAATCTCAAATTACAGGACATGATACGTTCTGTTCGATTTTTGGATCGATTGCGACAGAACGCGTGATCAGTTTTGCAGCGTGAGGCTTAGGCTTAGGGGTTTAGAGTCAATACTAAGAATAATAATTGTGTGTTGTGTCTTTTTCACGTCGAACTTGGGGCTATATTTATAGAAAAGAGTTCGTGGAAAGATAGAATTGTAGAACTCTAATCCATGAGGAATTAGGAAAGAACACGTCCCAGGTATTTTTAAAAATGTTTTTAAAAATTCTCATTTTCAGGGCTAGCTAAACGAGAAAACCTCCTTGTTTTTATGGGACGTAAAACGAAGGAAAATCTAGCACATCGTTCTTTTTTGGAAAAACGGAAAACCAATCCTTTAATTTTTGGAAAAAGGGAAAACCAGAAAAAGTTATCGCTGCAGCGACTAAGGACCTGCGCGGTTAGTGGCGCAGACCCCGCCGGCTAAAGATGGCGAGCCTGTCCGCTAAGGGTGGACACCCCGTCCGATAGAAGTGGACGAATCTGTTTTTGAAATTTGAAAATAAGGTCCTACACGATTTGTGATGTAGACCCCGCCGGCTGAAGATGGCGAACCTGTCCGCTAAGGGTGGACACCCCGTCCGATAGAAGTGGACGAATCTGTTTTGAAATTTGTTTGTGCTTTTTGAAAATAAGGACCTACGTGGTTTGTGACGTAGACCCCGCCGGCTGAAGATGGCGAGCCTATTTTGAATTTGAAGACTTTATTTTTCGAAAACTGAGGGCCTGCGCGGCTAGTGACGCAGACCCCGCCCGCTGAAGGTGGGTGAGCCCTGTCCGCTAAGGGTGGACGCCCCGCTCGCTGGAGGTGAGCGAACCTGAATTCTTTTTCTTGATTTGGGATTCGCGTGCCGCGGTCTTGCCTGATTGAGGTGGACAAGTCCCTAATTCATTTTTTTCTTGTGATTTCTCTTGAGAATTTCTTTTTTCTTCATTCTTGTAGGAGCGAATTCTTTCGAGGGATGCTCGGACTTAGTTGTAACCTGAATGTGGGTTGACAACGGGTTTAGACGGACCTTTGTCTTGTGACCGTCTTCTTCTGTGGCTTTGAGCTAGTATTTACGGCTCAATCTTGCCACTACCTGGGTCCTTGATCAGGGGACTATGTATAAGTGTCAATGGCGACCTTTGTCTTGGAGTCGTAAACCGGTTTTATTTTTTGAGACATCCAAACACGGGACTTCGTACAGCGTAGTCTGGGAATATTGTTTTAACTTTGCATATTCTCTTTTGAAGTATATATTTTCTTTCGAGCCCCCAAGCATTCGTGCTTGACAGTCATTTCTTGTTGAAGAGGTTCCTTGGGGATACGCATTTTGTAATGTCCTTGATCGTGTTTGGGATTGTGCTCGTAAGTGCGAGCGATCTATGTAGTGGTATGCTACTTTTAACAAAGCCGTGAGGTGCGACTTTCAGAAATCGGCAATTTTCGAGTCGAACGGATACAGCAGGGCCCTATAGAAGTCAGGGGCCTCTTTTTTTTTTTGGGTCTGGGATCATTTTCGGCGCCCATGCCTGGGCGTTAAAGAGCGCTGGGCGCCGAAAATAATTTCTGGCGAGGTTTCTTGATAACACAGTTGGCCTCTTGTTCGTTCGTTTTCTTTTTTTTTTCTTTTGAACGCGTTCGTAAATGTTCGATACTTAGAAAAGATGATATGTATGTGCGAACGAGCGTTCATAGAATGGCCGTTGTGTGCGGTCCATTAATCAGTTTGTTTGAATCCTTTTTTTTTTGAGCAATGACTGATTTTGAATAGTTTGCTTAGAAGCTTGATAGGGTTCAGGCCCATTTACGAGGTGGGCTCAAGCACCGTGCCCTTTCGATCGTTCAAACATTTGCTTCGAGATCTTTTATTTTGCTATGGTCGTTTCGTAGCTTAGAGCCCCCAAGTATGCATGTTGGGATGCTTCTTTTTGGCGTACGATTTTTGTAGGTTCTTTCGAGAAAGATGCCTAGGGGTTCCGCTCGTGTAGGTGCGAGCTATCCCTGCCGTGGTAGGTAATATTTTGCTACCTTTAATCATTAATGTAGAAGTCGTGTGGCTTGCATTTTGAATTTGGGTGATAAGTAGTCTTTGCCTCTTTTACACATGCTCTTGGTCGTGCCTGCATTAGTGCAATATGCCTTACTCCCTTTTTTAGACTTGTACCGTGGGACGGTTGAACTTATGGTGCGACGTAGGCTAGTGTGGCCTAACGGCGTGTCTTAGAACATTCCTCCAGGTGTTGGGATATCTTTATTATTTTTGCATTGGAGTACTTCATCATGCCTCGTTCAGGTGTTCGAACAAGTGTAGCACCTTCTGCGTGGGTTTGCACGGCTTATTACTTCGTTCGATGCGAGGATTCATAGGTGTTTCTTTCTCATTTTTATATCTGGGCAAAACTTGGCTAGCAGAAAGATTCAGCGCCCAGGCTGGGGCGTTAAAGATATCGGCGCCCAGCTCTGGGCGTTGAAAATGATTTCTGGGTATATTTTGACAGTTCTTATCCTTGATTTTTTCTTTCGCTTTTGCTTTGGAACGAGGTAGACTGTGTAACGGGCGCTTGTAGGGCGAGCGTTATGTGCAGTAGTTTGATCGGAGTTTTGGTGACTCGCGATTTTCAGTTACCCTTGTTAGTGGGGTGACTTTATATATTCTAAGTAGTGCTTAGAATTTGGGAGGGGTTGTAGCCATTCTAAGGTTCGTTTTGTTAGGTTATGATACATATGACATTACATAGATCATGCGGAAACAACCATTAACCCAGGACAACATATTATTTACACATAATCATATAGCATAATTTAGATGCATACTCTTTGTTGCGTGCCCTCCCTAGCTGCGCCCGAACCGAACAAGAACAAGTCTTTAGGACTCCAAGTGTCGTCCCTCCGTAGATAGTCCACAGTACGTCCGGATCCGCCTTAAGATTGACCAACTAGAATCGCCCTTAAGGTACTAGAAAATTTCGGCACTTTTATGAGCAAGATGTGTGTTTTAATTTTCTCTCAAAAAACTCACTTTTGAATACTTTGAAACTTGTTATAAATTGTGAGCCCTAGCCTCATATTTATAGGGGTATGGAAAGGGAATCGAAATCCTATTCAGATACAAATTAATTAAACCTAGAATCCTACAAGAACTCTAATTTTAATTAATTTATCAAATAGAATTAGGAATTTAATCATTAACCGAACTCTGCATGTTTTAGGAAACGTGCACGAACACAAACACTTGCACACACACGCACGGCTGCCACGATGGGCCCAATGCGTGCGCGCGAGCAGCAGCCCACGCAGCGCCCGCGCGCGCTGCGCGCTGCGCGTGCTGTGCGCGCTGTGCGCGCTGCGCAGCCTGCTGGGCCTGGCCTTGCGCTGGGCCTGGCGTGGCTGTTTGTGCGGCGCGCTTGGCTTGCTGGGCGATGGCCTGGCTTCGTGCTGGGCCTCGTCCGGCAGGCCTCGTCCGATGCTTATTCGTACGATGCGCTTCCGATTAAATTTTCCGATTCCGGAATTCATTTCCGATACGAACAATATTTAATATTTCCGATTCCGGAATTAATTTCCGTTTCGAACAAATATTTAATATTTCCGTTTCCGGAATTATTTTCCGATTCCGGTAATATTTCCGATTCTGACAATATTTCCGTTTCCGGCAATATTTCCGATTCTGGCAATGTTTCCATTTCCGATAATATTTTCCGATACGTACCATGTTTCCGTTTCCGGCAACATCTACAACTTGGATAATATTTACATTTCCGATACGATCCATATTTCCGTTTCCGGCAATATCATCGTTTCCGGAGTATTCATTTCTTGCCTGTGACGATCTTAGCTCCCACTGAAACCAAGATCCGTCGGTTCCGAATATTCATAGATGGAGTATTTAATGCCATTAAATACTTGATCCGTTTACGTACTATTTGTGTGACCCTACGGGTTCAGTCAAGAGTAAGCTGTGGATTAATATCATTAATTCCACTTGAACTGAAGCGGCCTCTAGCTAGGCATTCAGCTCACTTGATCTCACTGAATTATTAACTTGTTAATTAATACTGAACCGCATTTATTAGACTTAACATAGAATGCATACTTGGACCAAGGGCATTATTTCCTTCAGTCTCCCACTTGTCCTTAGGGACAAGTGTGCATTTCCTAATTCCTTTGTCGCTCGATGCTTGCTCTTGAACATAAGGTAAGAGTTGTCATCCTTATTATGTCCAGAGGTGTTCCTCGGTTTCAGAGTTCAACTGATCAAATAAACAGATAATCATAGCCTATGATTCATCCGAGCACGGCCATGCATTTCACAGTTTCTAGCTCTCCGAGTGGCCTTGTACAACTTTTAAGCATCTCATCCCGATTTATGGGAGGACAATCCCAATCTTGCGATCTTGAGATTAGACTTCGTTTGATAGGTGATTACCTGAGCGTTGCCTTTATAGCCTCCTTTTACGGTGTGACGGTTGGTCAACGTCAAAGCAACCAGTTGTCAAACAAGTAATCTCAAATCACTCAGGTATTGAGGATTTAGTGTCTAATAATTTAATGAAATTTACTTATGACAGACTTTCATCTCTTACAGTAAAGTTTCATAGGTCTTGTCCGATACTAGTCTTCCCAAAGTAAGTATCTATGCAAATGATTATGACATTGCCATGTCCACATAGTTCAAGAAACAGAACTACTAGTCATCTTGCATTCTAATCGTCTAACGTTTTCTATGCGTCCAATTTTATAGAAAACTCCGATTAGGGACCATTTTCAACCTTTGACATTCAAGTTCACTTGATAGACATTTCTTAGTCACAGGACTGGTCCTGACAGTCTATCTTGAATATATCGTCAAATTGAAGGGACTCATCATTTAATAAACCACAAATTAAATGGAAAAATGAATTCATTTCATTTATTGTGAATGATTAACCAATAATGTTTTACAAAGATTTAAACTCTAAAACTTTAAAACATTAAACAGAGACATCAAAGCCATTCTCCAATATGCTTGATTCCCATAGCTGCAGTGTGCGAGTTGTGCTTCGCCTGCGGCAGAGGTTTAGTTAATGTATCTGATATGTTGTCATCAGTTCCAATTTTGCTTATCTCGACTTCTTTTCTTTCAACGAACTCTCGTAGAAGGTGAAATCTACGAAGTACATGCTTGACTCTCTGGTGGTGTCTAGGCTCTTTTGCCTGTGCAATAGCTCCGTTATTATCACAATACAGGGCTATTGGTCCTTTAATGGAGGGGACTACACCAAGTTCTCCTATGAACTTCCTTAGCCATATAGCTTCCTTTGCTGCTTCATGTGCAGCAATGTACTCCGCTTCAGTTGTAGAATCCGCAATGGTGCTTTGCTTAGCACTTTTCCAGCTTACTGCTCCTCCGTTGAGGCAGAAGACAAACCCAGACTGTGATCTAAAATCATCTTTGTCGGTTTGGAAACTTGCGTCCGTATAGCCTTTAACAATTAATTCATCATCTCCACCATAGACCAGGAAGTCATCTTTGTGCCTTTTCAGGTACTTCAGAATATTCTTGGCAGCAGTCCAATGCGCCTCTCCTGGGTCTGACTGGTATCTGCTCGTAGCACTGAGTGCGTACGCAACATCCGGGCGTGTACATATCATAGCATACATTATTGAACCAATCAATGATGCATATGGAATCCCATTCATTCGTCTACGCTCATCAAGTGTTTTTGGGCACTGAGTCTTGCTTAGAGTCATTCCATGAGACATGGGTAGGTAGCCTCGCTTGGAGTCCGCCATCTTGAACCTATCAAGCACCTTATTGATATAAGTGCTTTGACTAAGTCCAATCATCTTTTTAGATCTATCTCTGTAAATCTTGATGCCCAATATGTACTGTGCTTCTCCTAGATCCTTCATCGAAAAACATTTCCCAAGCCAAATCTTGACAGAGTTCAACATAGGAATGTCATTTCCGATAAGCAATATGTCGTCGACATATAATACTAGGAAAGCAATTTTGCTCCCACTGACCTTCTTGTATACACAAGATTCGTCTGCGTTCTTGATGAAACCAAAGTCACTGACTGCTTCATCAAAACGTATATTCCAGCTCCTGGATGCCTGCTTCAATCCGTAGATTGACTTCTTTAGCTTGCATACCTTTTTAGCATTCTTTGGATCCTCAAAACCTTCAGGCTGTGTCATAAACACAGTTTCTGTTAAAACGCCGTTTAAGAAAGCAGTTTTGACATCCATCTGCCATATTTCGTAATCGTAATATGCAGCGACTGCTAACATTATTCGAATAGACTTTAGCATTGCAACTGGTGAAAAGGTTTCATCGTAATCCACACCGTGGACTTGCCTGTAACCTTTTGCAACCAATCTAGCTTTGAAAACTTCAAGTTTCCCATCCTTGTCCTTTTTCAGTTTGAAAACCCATTTGCTTCCAATGGCTTGGTAGCCATCTGGCAAATCGACCAAATCCCATACTTGGTTTTCAGACATGGAGTCTAATTCAGATTGCATGGCTTCTTGCCACTGCTTGGAGCTAGGGCTCGTCATAGCTTGTTTGTAAGTCGCAGGTTCATCACTTTCAAGTAATAGAACGTCATAGCTCTCGTTCGTCAAAATACCTAAGTACCTTTCCGGTTGAGATCTATATCTTTGCGATCTACGCGGGGTAACATTTCTAGATTGACCATGATTCTCACCAGATTCTTCTAAAGATCTCTGAGTTTCATCCTGAATGTCATCTTGAGCATTCTCTAGAGTTTGTTGTTCGACTCGAATTTCTTCGAGGTCTACTTTTCTCCCACTTGTCATTTTGGAAATGTGATCCTTCTCCAAAAAGACACCATCTCGAGCAACAAACACTTTGTTCTCAGATGTATTGTAGAAGTAATACCCCTTTGTTTCCTTTGGATAGCCCACAAGGATACATTTGTCAGATTTTGGATGAAGTTTGTCTGAAATTAATCGTTTGACGTATACTTCACATCCCCAAATCTTAAGAAAAGACACATTTGGAGGCTTTCCAAACCATAATTCGTATGGAGTCTTTTCGACAGCTTTAGACGGGGCTCTATTTATAGTGAGTGCAGCTGTATTTAGTGCATGTCCCCAAAATTCTAATGGAAGTTCGGCCTGACCCATCATTGACCTGACCATGTCTAGCAAGGTTCTGTTCCTCCGTTCCGACACACCGTTCCATTGTGGTGTTCCAGGAGGAGTCAATTCTGATAGAATTCCACATTCTTTCAGATGGTCATCAAATTCATAGCTCAGATATTCACCGCCTCTATCAGACCGCAGTGCCTTAATCTTCTTGCCTAATTGATTCTCTACTTCACTCTGAAATTCCTTGAATTTGTCAAAGGATTCAGACTTATGCTTCATTAGGTAGACATAACCATACCTACTGAAGTCATCAGTGAAAGTGATAAAGTAGCTGAAACCACCTCTAGCATTTGTACTCATTGGTCCACATACATCTGTATGGATTAAACCCAATAGTTCATTTGCTCTTTCTCCAACTTTAGAGAAAGGTTGCTTTGTCATTTTGCCAAGTAAACATGATTCGCATTTACCATAATCCTCTAAGTCAAATGGTTCTAGAATTCCTTCCCTTTGAAGTCTTTCTAAGCGTTTCAAGTTTATATGGCCTAATCGACAATGCCACAGATAGGTGAGATCTGAATCATCCTTTTTGGCCTTTTTGGTATTTATGTTATATACTTGTTTGTCGTGATCTAATAAATAAAGTCCATTGACTAATCTAGCAGATCCATAAAACATCTCTTTAAAATAAAACGAACAACTATTGTCTTTTATTATAAAGGAAAATCCCTTAGTATCTAAGCAAGAAACTGAAATGATGTTTTTAGTAAGACTTGGAACATGGAAACATTCTTCCAGTTCCAAAACTAGCCCGGAGGGCAACGACAAATAGTAAGTTCCTACGGCTAATGCAGCAATCCGTGCTCCATTTCCCACTCGTAGGTCGACTTCACCCTTGCTTAACTTTCTACTTCTTCTTAGTCCCTGTGGATTGGAACATAAGTGTGAGCCACAACCTGTATCTAATACCCAAGAAGTTGAATTAGCAAGTATACAGTCTATAACGAAAATACCTGAAGATGGAACGACTGTTCCGTTCTTCTGATCTTCCTTTAGCTTCAAGCAATCTCTCTTCCAATGCCCCTTCTTCTTGCAGTAGAAGCATTCGGATTCAGAAGTGGGTTGACTGACCTTCCTCTTTGCAGATTTGGCGCCAGTTTGCTTAGTTGGGCTGGCCTTGTTGCCACCTTTCTTAGCATTCCTCTTCTTTCCAGATTTCTTGAACTTGCCCCCACGCACCATAAGCACATCCTGCTTATCACTTTTGAGCGTCTTTTCAGCGGTCTTCAGCATACCGTGAAGCTCAGTGAGCGTTTTGTCCAGACTATTCATACTGTAGTTCAGTTTGAACTGATCATACCCGCTATGAAGAGAATGGAGGATGGTGTCTATAGCCATTTCCTGAGAAAATTGCTGATCCAGCCGACTCATATTCTCAATGAGTCCAATCATTTTGAGAACATGTGGACTTACGGGCTCGCCTTTCTTAAGCTTGGTCTCAAGAATTTGGCTATGAGTCTCGAATCTTTCGACTCGAGCCAGATCTTGGAACATGTTCTTCAACTCACTGATGATTGTGAAAGCATCTAAGTTGATGAACGTTTTCTGCAGATCCGCACTCATGGTGGCGAGCATTAGACATTTCACATCCTTGTTGGCATCAATCCAACGATTGAGGGCTGCCTGAGTGACCCCGTCGCCTGCAGCTTCGGGCATCGCCTCATCTAGGACATACTCCTTTTCTTCCTGCATAAGAACTATTTGCAAGTTCCTTTGCCAGTCAAGGAAGTTTTTCCCGTTCAACTTCTCCTTTTCGAGAATTGATCGAATGTTGAATGAATTGTTGTTTGCCATATTAAAAACTACAATTGAAAAGAATAAACAAATAAATAACCATTCACAGTTTCTCTTAATAAACTTAAATTCTAGCATACATGCATAATTCAATGTTTATTAAGCATTTTATTCAAATTATGTGTTCCGGCAGGTGTGAATAAAATGATTCCAAGATCCTAAAATCATTGAAGAACTAAGCACAGTTTGTCGACTTAATCCTAGAACATCTTAGGTAAGCAAAAGCCTTTTGCTAATAGTCTAGAAACTATTCTTGGTTGATAGGTACGTCTAAGAACTTATTAGGTAAACCTATCGAATTTGCCACGACATAAAAGGACTCCTTACTTATATCGTTGAGTTTCACCAAAACTAACATGTACTCACAATTATTTGTGTACCTTGCCCCTTTAGGACCAATAAGTAACACCTCGCTGAGCGAAAACTATTACTAGATTGATGTAAAGGATATCCAAACAAGTGTATATTTTGGCATGGCACCTTTTAACTCAATTTTTAAGTTTGGAACTTAAGGCTCTTACTATGTTGGTTAGATTTTAAGTGAACTAAAATCCTTAATCATGCAACATAATCAAGCTTTTGATCTCATGCATTTTAAGACATATTTAAAACAATAAATAACTTAAAACATGCATAAGATAAATGTGATCTAGTATGGCCCGACTTCATCTTGAAGCTTTGACTTCAAAGTCCGTCTTGAAAATCTCCGTGGGAGGCACCATTTTCTTCAAATAGGATAAGTTATAACTAATTACAACTATTTGATGGTACGCAGACCATATTTGAATTGAAAAATAACTTTGGTACTTCAGACCAATTACATTCAAATTAATGGTACGCAGACCATATTTTCTATCCTATTTGGGCCATACTAGTCACTTCATAACCTGCAAAACAATACATATACAATATATACCATTCACCCATTCATTATCATGAATGGCCCACATAGCTGGTTAGTAAAACACATTATGCATCACGTAAACATTTGCAGCAATTAATCAAGGGCACCAATAATCTACCAATTATTCAGTCCTTATTAATTCTAATCAAGTTGTTTTAACCTTAAGGATTTGTAGACCTAATCAAGAGTTTATGACTAAAAAGCGCTCCCACTTAAACCAATAAATTTATATGCTTTACTAATTTTAAACATAAAAATGTATTTCTAGTCCAACCGGAAACATACAAATTTAATTAAAATTTAAAGCTCATATCAATTTATAATTGAATCCAAAAGTTTAATTTAATTTCAGTCGTATTTAAATTAATTCATGATTTTAATTTTAGTAAAATAATTAGAATAAATAACATTTATTATAATTACAATATTAAAAATTAAAATCCAAGAAAATAATTTAAATTATTAATTTTAAAATTAATTAAAATTACGTGAACTGAAATTTTCAAATTAAACATTCAAAACGATCTAATCGTAACGCAAACACCCTACGCATTGCACGCCCATGGGCCGCACGCACACAGCCATCGCTGGCCATGTGCGCGCAGCCCATGCGCTCGTCGCATAGCTGCTGCATCTCCATCGCAAGCCTCCGCACGCACTGGTGCTCGCTGCGCGCGCCAGCGCTCATTGCACGCGAGCTATCGCTCGCAGTGCGCGCGCGACATCGCTCGCTGGGCGCGCGACATCGCTCGCTGGGCGCGCGACATCGCTCGCTGGGCGGGCGACATCGCTCGCTGGGCGGGCGACATCGCTCGCTGTGCGCGCGAGCAATGCTGGGCGCAGCGCTCGTGGCACGCGAGCTTGCGCTCGCTGCGCGCGAGGTTGCGCGCTCTTGTGCGAGGCAGCGCGCGTTGTGGCGCAGCTCGCTTGCTGCCCACACGCGACTGCCTTGGCTCGCCCTTCGCCCATGCCCATTCGTCCATTGCTCGTGGCACACGACACAAGGCAGGGCTGCTGCCTTGTGCTCGTGCACTACGCCCTTGCTCATTGCATTCGTGCCGCACGGGCGACGAGCTCCCTTGCTCGTCGTCGCATGCCCGCATTATACAACACCCCTTAAGGGTTAACACGAAGCGTCCATTGCTTCGTGCGTGCAAGTTTTATGAACGAATCGCAAAAAAAATTAAAATTTATATTTAAAATTAATGACAAATTAATAAATAATATTAATTTCATAATTTTAGGGCGAAAAATCGAAAATTTATTATCCAATTGATTTTCGATTGTTATGGATTCAAGTCTAGGTCATAAAAATTTAAAATTTATCATAAATTTACAATTTTTATGGTGGTTTTTAATCATAGGTTTCTAATTAAATTACAATTAATTATGAAAATCAAATTAATTCTAAATTATTCTAATTTTCAACAAATTAATCATAATTACAAATTAGATTGCATAATTAACAAGACTAGGCATTCAAACTTGTTAAACATATGCAGTAGGTCAATCAAAAATTCAAGATTTATCAACAAGAATCGCAAATATTTAATTTAACATCTTAAATTTA
Source organism: Spinacia oleracea (assembly GCF_020520425.1). Taxonomy (NCBI): domain Eukaryota; kingdom Viridiplantae; phylum Streptophyta; class Magnoliopsida; order Caryophyllales; family Amaranthaceae; genus Spinacia; species Spinacia oleracea. The sequence goes on from NC_079491.1 coordinate 36,563,752, forward strand.
CGAAATTTTGCATTCGAAAAACTAAAACCTTCGAAAAGTCATAGTTGGGCTTCGAATTTGAAAATTCTGGGTTCGGCAGAAAAATACTATTTTTGTCAAAATTTTAGAATGCCTTTTACATGCGGAATTGACACAAAAATCACTCAATTCGGATGAGTAACGAAGAAACTGCCGAAAAACTGCGTACGTATAATTAAATAAACGCAATTTGCAATTAATTAACAATTACGAAAATTAATCACCCCTTTTAATTCTTGCAAATTTGTAATATTTAACCATGTTCATGCAATTTAGATTATGAAAATAATAAGGGGCTCGTGATACCACTGTTAGGTTATGATACATATGACATTACATAGATCATGCGGAAACAACCATTAACCCAGGACAACATATTATTTACACATAATCATATAGCATAATTTAGATGCATACTCTTTGTTGCGTGCCCTCCCTAGCTGCGCCCGAACCGAACAAGAACAAGTCTTTAGGACTCCAAGTGTCGTCCCTCCGTAGATAGTCCACAGTACGTCCGGATCCGCCTTAAGATTGACCAACTAGAATCGCCCTTAAGGTACTAGAAAATTTCGGCACTTTTATGAGCAAGATGTGTGTTTTAATTTTCTCTCAAAAAACTCACTTTTGAATACTTTGAAACTTGTTATAAATTGTGAGCCCTAGCCTCATATTTATAGGGGTATGGAAAGGGAATCGAAATCCTATTCAGATACAAATTAATTAAACCTAGAATCCTACAAGAACTCTAATTTTAATTAATTTATCAAATAGAATTAGGAATTTAATCATTAACCGAACTCTGCATGTTTTAGGAAACGTGCACGAACACAAACACTTGCACACACACGCACGGCTGCCACGATGGGCCCCATGCGTGCGCGCGAGCAGCAGCCCACGCAGCGCCCGCGCGCGCTGCGCGCTGCGCGTGCTGTGCGCGCTGTGCGCGCTGCGCAGCCTGCTGGGCCTGGCCTTGCGCTGGGCCTGGCGTGGCTGTTTGTGCGGCGCGCTTGGCTTGCTGGGCGATGGCCTGGCTTCGTGCTGGGCCTCGTCCGGCAGGCCTCGTCCGATGCTTATTCGTACGATGCGCTTCCGATTAAATTTTCCGATTTCGGAATTCATTTCCGATACGAACAATATTTAATATTTCCGATTCCGGAATTAATTTCCGTTTCGAACAAATATTTAATATTTCCGTTTCCGGAATTATTTTCCGATTCCGGTAATATTTCCGATTCTGACAATATTTCCGTTTCCGGCAATATTTCCGATTCTGGCAATGTTTCCATTTCCGATAATATTTTCCGATACGTACCATGTTTCCGTTTCCGGCAACATCTACGACTTGGATAATATTTACATTTCCGATACGATCCATATTTCCGTTTCCGGCAATATCATCGTTTCCGGAGTATTCATTTCTTGCCTGTGACGATCTTAGCTCCCACTGAAACCAAGATCCGTCGGTTCCGAATATTCATAGATGGAGTATTTAATGCCATTAAATACTTGATCCGTTTACGTACTATTTGTGTGACCCTACGGGTTCAGTCAAGAGTAAGCTGTGGATTAATATCATTAATTCCACTTGAACTGAAGCGGCCTCTAGCTAGGCATTCAGCTCACTTGATCTCACTGAATTATTAACTTGTTAATTAATACTGAACCGCATTTATTAGACTTAACATAGAATGCATACTTGGACCAAGGGCATTATTTCCTTCACGTTTTACACGATCAAACCTTAGGATTGTGCCCCTATGATGTATGTATAACATTAGCGTCGAGAATTTGCGATAAAATCGTCATTTCGAGCATTTTTAGAGTGTTTTTCTCAAGCCCCCAATTGTAGCTACGGGATTGGCTTGGTGCTATAATGCTTGGCATACGTTTTTATGCATTCATGGTGACACGGATCATGAATAGTTTGAACCAGACTCGTTTAGTGCGAGGTATGTTCGAGTAGTGATTTGCTACTTTTCTCGTAAATGTCGTATTGTGCGACATTGCCATGGTCAAGGTAGTCACATGTTGAAGTGTGCCTTGACCAAAAGCTAGGTGCCTTTCTTTACCCATAATCATATTTAGAAATCTTTTTGACTCTTGCAACGTCGAGATAAACGCATACTTAGATTAAACCAACGACACTTTATTATGTTTGGAGAAGTCTTTGAATTTTTTTGAAATCCGAGTCCTACTGTGTACAATCCGAGGTGTCCTAGGTAAGTTGACTTATAGAAAGGTTCGTACAGGATTATATGAGTGAATCAAAATAATGTTACGATTTTTGGATTACTGTCTAAGGATTTGCTGGAAGCCAGGGTGCAGGTGTCAAGATATTACTTGTGCCCGTTTGGCATATGCTTTTAGGCTTTTAGGGCCATCTTTTCCATAATTGCGGGAATATAAACCGTTTTCAAATTGACTTAGATTTACTTGGTGTATGTCTGCACAAAAGGTCAAGGTATACTTAGTTCTTTCCCTATCTCTTTCATTTCAATTTTTAGCCCCCAGTTGCTGTTATGTCTTCCCATTAATGATGCTTTCAGATTTCGATTTTAGATCCTCGTGTCATATGTCTGAGTAGGGTGAGCCTTGGTTAAGTGCCAAGTCCTATTGACAATGTCTGATTTTTTTCAAAGGGGATTAGCAAGCATTTGAATTACCATGAACGGGTGCCCTGGGTTCGAAGGAACGATGGGCGATGCCGTAGAATAATCCTCTTTATTGCAAGCTTACTGCCTTTACTACTTGTTGGCGATTATGATTGTGTCTAGTGGTGAAAGAAGGTCTTTAAGTGAGTTAGTTCGCTTTAGGGAGGGTCAATTTGAGTACTTTAGAGGTCATGGACGCTTGCGCTAGCCCCCATTCAATTGAGGCAAAGCGATCTTTTTGAGTCTTGGCTAAGTGCCTAGGAGTGTGAGTGATCCTTCTAGCAAGGGTAAGTGCCCCTATTATTTTTCGATGTGTGCTCGTTTTGGCATCTTGGTGACTTGGATTCTTCCTTTGACTTAAATTTTCTTTCGACTTGGGTTGCAAGTAATTAAATTTCAATAAGGGACTCTATTTCTTATTCTTGTTATTCTATAGGTTCTAACATTTTTGCAAATTAGTTGGACCGAATCATGGATTTCCTACGTATCCACTTTAAATAAATTTAATTTGGAATCAGGTCTTGCGTAGTTCTTAACCTAGAAAATGGTTTCTTAGAATGCCGAATTTAAACAAGTACGTTCTGAGGTGGAAACATATTATTTGAAACGGTTGAATAAGTGAAGTTTATTATTATTTTAATCTGCTGCCTTGCCGTAAGCCAAAAATTTGTTTTATATTTTTTTTTGAGTACATGTATATTTTTTTTGGTGGTACGTATATCTGAATACGTGCTGTACCCCTCCAATTGTTCGTTATTTTTCCGTGCATGTGCGGATAAAATGACGAGCACTTCTGGACAAAATTTGGCGAGCAGAGAGATTTAGCGCCCAGGCTGGGGCGTTAAAGATTTCGGCGCCCAGCTGTGGGCGCTGAAAATTATTTCTGGGCGGATATTTTTTGATGCGCTAAATGCTTCTTTTCCCTTTTTTAGACGAACTTTAATGGCGCTTTGCAAAGTATTTTTTATTTATTATTTCTGTTAAGCGTTAAGCGTAGAATGTATTTTTCATTTGTCTTCTTTTTTTTATTCGTGACTCAAGACGGCGTGAAAGATGGGTTGAATGAGTTGTATAGGTATTAGTCAAGCACGAGGATTACATCAACCAAGGCCAATGAATAGCATGGGGACGGCTCAAGGGTATATCGACAGGATGTATTCAAACAAGTTATATGGTCATTATGCTAATGGTGATGTAAGAGCAGGTTTTGGAAATAATGGGTATGACGCACGTGTCAATGGCCGTACGTGGTTTGCAGTTGATAACAAGTTCAAGAACAAGGGTCGAGGAAATGGTTTCTTGGGTTATGACAATGAGAACATGGATGGGTTAAATGAGCTGAACAGGGGCCCCAGAGCGAAGGCGTCTAAGAACATAAGGACTGGAAAGGGTAGACATCGTAGAACTTTATGTAGCTTTTGTGGCATGATTTGGATTGGTTGACTCAATTCTTTTCCTTCGTCCGTTTGGGTAAATTCCGCACTTTGGGAGGTACGGGCTAACTCAATTATTTCCCTTCGTTTACTTGGGTAAATTTCGCACTTTGGGAGGTACGGGCTAAGTACTTCATGGCTCGCTCTTTTCGCTCTCCCTTTTCTCTTTCAATTTTTTCTTTTTGCTTGGGATTTCTTCCCAACATAAATCCTTCAATTTTTTTTATATTTGGGCTAAAAGGTAGATGGTTGTGGTCTTTGAGTCACGAGGCGAGACTGAGTGAACCTCGTTTGGTAGGCCTATAGTGGACCTGTAACTTTAGTAGGCCTAGGGTGGACCTTTAGCTTTAGTAGGCCTAGGGTGGACTTTCAAATTGTCTTACTTTGCAAGCGTATTTAGTCGTTTCTTAAAATGTGCAAATAGCGTAGATTCAAAATGTTGTTTTTACCTTATTGAAATTTAACGAAAGAATTACATCGAAAATAATTTTTTGTTTCTTTTCAGACTCCAGTTTCTGGGATTTAATTGGAAGTTGTGATTTAGACTCGAACTTTCATTAATTTTTCTGATTATAACCCGTGTATGAATACAAGGAGGTGGCCTAGACTCAAAATAATGACGTGGCGTAAGCCTATAACACTTGACCAAGCGACTCTCAGACTTAGGCTAATTGGACCATAACTTTCGTTGGTTGACACTTTAGATTTTAACCCTTGGGTGTTCATTTGTCACGCGCCATTTTTCTTAATGTTGGCAAGGTAGTTAGTTGGGGAGATCGAATTTTTATTTTTGCAAGACTAGAATCATTAGTGCGACTTCCCTCTTAGTGTGTATTGCTTTACCCCAATGGTAGCCTTATGGTATGCCGATCTGGGTATTTTCATGGTTGGTCATGTTGCATTCATGGAAAATCTTTTAGTCCGTACTTAGGAGTATTTAAAGGAGCGAGTGGCTCGAGAGGACTATGATAGTCGTGACCCAATGTGATCATAAGCCTTGAGGCCATTAATTTTTTTGCTAATGGTATTGACACCTTAGGTTCACTTTGGGGGTTGTGCGACTATGGGGGAATGATTTCCAGAATGTGACCGTTTCCATTTTGCAAATACATAACATATTCTTTTTATTGGTGAGAGAGAGTATTCGAACATTATTTTTCCTTGAACACTTCATTTGAACATTTATTTTTTGAATACTTTGCCCATGTGACATTCAAGGTTATTTCAATTAGCGTGCTCGGTTTTGGAGCCGAACATTGTCGTCATAGGAGACCTGACAACGACACAAAGAGTTATTTTATTTTTTACAAGTCGCTTTTAGAATCGAGTGCCTTTTCATGCGCCCTCGCAGCAATTTTCACGAATTTTCTTTTACTGCTACGTATACTTTATGCGCGGGCACCGAGGCTGCGGTGCCTGACCAAAAGGCCAGGCAGCAACTTCAGCGCCCAGCGTTGGGCGTGAGAAATATTGGCGCCCAGCCAGGGGCGCTGAAAATGCGTCCCTGACTGGTGCTCATATTCTGTTCGCGTATATTTTTTGTATATGCGACTTAATTTTGCGTGCTTGCCTAATAACGTCCTTTACGCGTTGTGCAGCGTTGTGGGATTCGTTACGGGCCCTCCTGAGCGTCGCTTATTTCTGTGGCGATTGTTCGGGGTTGCGGAACACGTATCTTGGTATAACTCTTCGGCCAATTGGTTTATGAATGTTTGGGCAATTTTTAAGGTCGTTGATTTTCTAGCATTATTTGTCACACACAATCACATAATTCGCTACACATAACTAACATTACACCATGAGGCAAAATAATAATATGTCATGTAGTTTATGATAGGCTTCTATGGGTAGTATTTGCGCCTGGCTTGGTACCGATTCTATCGCAGATCCAACACATGCCCCGGTCGAGGTAGTGCCTTCAACAGACGAATTTCGCCCAAGAGGCCAATCACGATGTAAGCCAAGGGGGCATGCACCAATGAGAGGGACCTAATGGGCGAGCGATTGGGTTTGGGACGGGTGTACTACTAGCGAAAGTGCCGAGTGGACAACATTCGAAGCGTATGCACCCCCCGGTTGGCGATGGGTATCCTTAGTCCTAACTCCCTGAGGGAGCCAAGATTCGTTATGCGGTTCTGTCCGTTCACATTAATATGCTGATTTTCAGGTCGTCCCAACTTGATGGGGAAATAAACGCGGGGTAGGATCGTTTCACCCTTCGGCTATTTTGATTACTTACGAGCACGAGTATTTCCTTCACTATCCCCAGTGGAGTCGCCACTGTGAGGGGGTCGAAAAAGCACGAGGCTAATGCGTGACCTTGTCCCTCGTGGGTGTGACGTTTCTTTTTTATCAAATCAAGTGTAATTGGATTTCCTGTGAGTTTACACCCAATTGACTAGTAATATAGGAGTCGCCATTCAGTTTTTAACGACAATGAGAAAAACTGACAAAACCCGGTTATCGTGACATAAAGGGAGTGCAATTATGTTTGACCACGACGGCCGTAGGTTCCCTTGTGATCCCTGGTGTGGGGATCTCTCAACATACACCCGCAAGGTAGAGATTGAGGGTTCGGGGGACTGTAACTACTGAGAGGAGTACTCGCTCTTCGATAACTCCAGAGGCAGGATATCCTTACTAGCTCAGCATAAATAATTGAAGGGACATGCGTTAACTATTAAACTAATCTGAGTTGATTTTAACAATATGCAACATATAGTACTAGATCGAATGCAATTATCTGATTTAGATTGTTTTAAGGGACCTAGCATGATAATCCAATTTCCCAACATATTATCTTTATTAGGCGTGATAGAACAATCAGATTTAATTAGTTTAACAGTTCATAAAAGGGCGAGGAAAGCAATTAAACCATGGAAGAGGGACACATTACGACGCACCATTGAGAGGTGCGTCACGGTTCTCAAAAAACTAACCACTTTGACTTTGCTATTTCTCCTTTTATTTAACGAATCTCAAATTACAGGACAGGATACGTTCTGTTCGATTTTTGGATCGATTGCGACAGAACGCGTGATCAGTTTTGCAGCGTGAGGCTTAGGCTTAGGGGTTTAGAGTCAATACTCAGAATAATAATTGTGTGTTGTGTCTTTTTCACGTCGAACTTGGGGATATATTTATAGAAAAGAGTTCGTGGAAAGATAGAATTGTAGAACTCTAATCCATGAGGAATTAGGAAAGAACACGTCCCAGGTATTTTCAGCGCCCAGAACTGGGCGTCAAAGATTTCGGCGCCCAGCTCTGGGCGTTGAAAATAGGATCCAAGCAATTTCAGCGCCCAGGGCTGGGCGTTGAAATTGATGTTTGGGCCGTTTCTTTGTCAGATTCGGACTCTTGGAATCCGGAGTGTATGAGACTTAATCGAGTCTTTTAGTGCGTATTAATTTTATGACGGGATGCGTCTGGGCCCGTTACGAACTCTAGGCTCGTTAGGATTTCAATTTAATACGTAACTCCTATTTTCGAATCGTAATAGGAATAGGATTCTCTCGCAATTTCTATCTCATTTAGGATTTATGTTGGAGTGCAACACCTAATTCTGACAGGTTTCTATCTTTTATGACTTGCCACTTTTAACAACTACTCATTACGGCAGTTACTATTTTTAGCAGGTTTCCATAAATAGCAGGTTTCTATAAATAGCAGTTTTCGGGAGAAATGAAAAGGGTGATTGAGATTCGTTATTTTATAGGAGATGCGTTGTCAAGTGGAGATTTATGTTCTCATCATCGAACCTTCCCTTTCGGGAATGGGGACAAAAGTAGGTGTCTACAAGTTGAACTATGTGTTTCAAATTAATAAACACCAAATTAGATATATGCAGCCATGCAAGACATTTTTGTAGTTGCTGCTTATGAGACTTTATGACATCATGTTTCTTTGTTTGTCCTAATTCTTTAATTGTTAACTTTTTTCAAAAATAATCCATAGAAAATAAAAAGTAACATAAAAAGTTAGTTATTTTAGACTTCATGTTAACATTTATTTATAAATTAATGTGAAGAGATAAAATACAATTGGTGGTTGGTTAAGATGGTAATGAGTATTGTCATCCACATTTGAGGTCTAGAGTTCGAATCTCATTGTAATGATTTTTGGTTGTCCATAACATAACATACCACTTGATGAGTGAATGATGTGGCGCAAAGAGAAGAGTACTACGTGGCACATCGACTTTTTTCACAACGCCTTTTAATATATTAGTATAGATATAGATAGATTATTTTTAAAAAAGGTAGTATTATGTAAGTATTTAGCCATATCCAACAAAATGCTACGGAATACATGACAATGTTCATCATAAAGTATTAATAATCACACAAAAAACAGAAAATGTAGTGGTATATGACTATATGTGAATATAATAGTTAGTGTAAAATTAAATAGTTGCATCTAAAAAATTTATGAATTATATAGTAAAGTAGTAAATAGATTAGATTGCACAACAATTGCTCATGTTTAAAGAAGCTACATAATTATTTTTTTTAATGTAGTACAAAATGGAGGTGATAATTATCGAATTTAGTTGCTAAATATACTATGTATAAAATAGTCAATCAATGAGGGTTATAATTATCGCATTTAATTGTTAAAATATTATATAGTACTATTGTAATTTCTTTTTATGCATTCTTATTCCTTGATAGATTTTTTAATTCATTTGTATTCGAATTATGTAAATACTAAATACAAATAAGTAGACTGCTCTTAAATGTTTATAAAAATCATACTACGTGCTCCATATAATGGATTAATTTTTATATAAAGGTAATCTTATATTGGTTATATTTGTTACCATATAGTAAAGATATATAATTAAAAAAAGATATTCCCTATGAATAGAATGAAATATTTTTTTATTTTGAGGAAAGGAGGATCAAATTTTTTATTTTTGAGGTAAAAGTTAACAAAATAATTATAGAATCAAGTATTTTATTTTATTTATAATTTTTTTAATATCTATAAGAGAGGCCAATCAATGAGTGACATTTGTCATCACCATATTGATTTTCTCTCTTTTAGTATAATATATAGAAGATAGATGTGTCAATTACTACCTAGGTCTTTAGTGACTCTGTGAATCACTACATAGCTTGTTAATAGTTGTCAATACTGCATAAGTGTTTAGTTATTGTTGGCAATTGCTACCTTAGTCCATATTCCGGCTAATTATTCAATAATCATATCATAATTAACCGTTAATCATACTTTTGTTATTTTATTTAGTTAATGCAAATTACATATTAAAATTTAAAAAAACTCAACAACTAATTAAATTAAAAAAAAGGAAAATACCCAAAAAAAAAAATCTAAACTAATTAAATCAGAAAATCCGAATTACTCCTGTTTGTCTTCCCTTCGACATCAGAGTACGCCGCTTGAGATGATTCATTAGATGTTAGGCCATTCATATCACTCCAGAATATCCCCAAAAAGTAGCATCTTGGAAGTATCAAATTCAACAACAAATACATGATTATATGCAAAGCTGTTGTTGGAAAGATTCAAAAGTCCTAGATACTCAGCTAGAACAACGTGATCAAAGTTCAAATGGATTAAAATGAAAAACGTAAATCTTTACTTTTTTAAAAGTGGGAATGACAAACACTGTAGCTTATCTACAGTAAATAAAACGAATTGTTTTGCAAATTACAATACAGAGTACACTTTTTAATTTTTCTCCCCCACTTTCCACCACACTCGTCTCATCTCTCTCTCCTCTTTCATCTCTCATCTCTCTCTGTGATTCGTACTTCGGTTCTTCCGCCCTCGCTTCTCTCTCTCCACGGCCATCTATGGCAGCCCGATCTTTAAGAAGGCGACATCTCGATGCATTTTGGCTGGCTTGCGTTTATCGGCGGGTCGAATTGTTCGATTTTTGAAAGCTGGGATGGAGCTCCGGTTTACCTCGCCACCGTTAATGGGCCTAGGTATTGTTTCTGAGATATTTTCTTTCTAATTACCGTCATTTCCATGTTCTATTCGTTTCCCAATTGAACATATGCTCAATCGAGTTTTGATGAATCTAGGGTTTATATTTTTTTGACGGGGACTCCTTTATATAGTTTTGAATGACCATTTTTATATTGTTTTGCTGAATCTGGGGTTTAATTGTGTTAGTAAGTTTGTGAATTCGAGTTTTAATTTGCGATTATTTGAACTTTAATTTGAGGATTTTGATTTGAGATGTGTGTTGTTTGTTATTGATTATGTCGAATCTTGGGTCTCCAGCAAATTATGAGATGGTCTCTAACTAATTCAAACTTCAAATTGTTTTTGTTTGTTGATTAAGCTACAATACAAATTTGGCTCGTAAGTGTTAGTTTGTTTGAAGTTTAATGAATTCATTGAAGTATTGCATAAATGTGGAAACTAAGTTAGATATATGGAGTACTTCTTTGAAAATTCAAAAAGACTCTCATGATAGAAATTAATAGGACAACGAGTGGTGGTGGTGTTCCCACTGCTTTAGAGGTAACAGTGTGTGAGCCGTCAGATCATCATCATCATCATCAGGCCGGGATCAACGAGTGGGCGATGCTTGACCGTGTTATAGGACACCAGCAGGATGACCATGATGACCTTAATTAATCTTTTATTACTTTAAATCCTTAATTTTTTTGCTTAATTCAATGAAATTTCATTTTGGTGTTAATTTTGGTGAATTTTATTGATAGGTTGATTGTATGCGATGGAACTAGGGCAGTAGATTCATCTACTAGGTACCTAATTTTCTCAATCTTCACATTTAATTTTTCTTCGCAATTTTGCAATTTGAGTTTTTTCATATAGTAATTGCAAAAGTGATTGAGATTGTTGTTATTCAATTTGCTTGATCATTTTTTCTGGAGTTGATGATAATTAGATCATGACTGTAGGAATTATTAGATTACACACCAATTGACGTGGAAGTTTTAGACAGAGAAAGGAAAGTTCGCGGTACTTGACAATTCTGCTTCATATAACTACATGTATTTTGTGAGGTAAATCTGAGCTTTCAACCTAATCAAAAGTCATTAAGTTTATTCGAGTTAGGCGAACTTTTTACTAGATGTCACTATTGGCCTACAATATTTGAATGTAATTTGTGATTGTTGATGGATAAATCTGCCAGAGTACCTTATTTATTTGATGTGTAGTATGGTTTTGTCATATTGTTGGAAAGAACCTAAATGCAAATGTTTGTATCGATTGGTTATTTGAGTCGTTGAACTTTTTTGTATTTATGTATGTTTCTGTTAGTTCCCTTTTCTGATAATGAACCAATATGTTGTTTTAACTGCTTGTGTTGTGTTTGGGTTAGCCTCACTTGAGAGATTCCATGACTTGTAAGATTGTGTGTGTAGAAAGAAAAAAAAGGAAATTTAATCATAAAGGAGTGGCTTTCTCAAGCATGAGTTCAGCTACCATGATACTACTAGGAGCTTGAGCTTAATTGATTACTAAAGCTCTAGCTTGGCATACCATGGCTTCAATATGCTTTTATACACCTATAATATCGGCAGGGTAGTTTATGTTTTGTTGGTTTGCATCTATTTCAATAATTGCGACTCATTTCCTATTAATGTTGGATGTCTGTTTTGTCTTTCGAAAAGCACGTACGAGTGATTGAAAATATTTCCCCTTTCAATCTTGTTTTTGTTAATAGGTAATAACACTAAATTATGATCTCTGTTTTGGTGGTGTTTGAACTTTTTTGCTCTACTTTTTTGGCTCTCCAGATTTGTATGGCTTTTCTCCTGAAACTCTATAACAAGCAAGATGATAAACCTTTTGTACAAGTGCGTATACAAGCGGAGGAGGGTTCAGGCAAGCAGAGTTTGTAAGACAATGATAGACGGATTATACAGGAACCAATCCACCGTATACAAGTGCGTGTACAAGAGGCGGCTAATTAAGGTGGCTTAATGTGTTTACTGAATCGTTGGTGCACTCTCTGAGAAGGAGAGGGATGGAGGAGAGAGTCTTCTGAGATTTCAGTTTCAGTTTGGAGTAATGGTAATTTTAAATAACTTGTGTTGATTTTAGTGTTAAATGTATTATTTTTTAATTATCATATACTTTATGCCCATTTTCTGTCGATGGTGCTGTTGGGACTTATAGCCTATTAGCCTTGTCCATTTTCCAAGTTTGTAAGGATTTGGCCAGGGAAGGAAAAGGAGGTTACATTTAGTGCACTGAAGATTAGTACTTGAGAATGTTGATTCTTTGTATACCATTAAATGTTCTACTGTCTCTTATTAATTATATTGAATTCCACTCTTTTTTTTGGTGTTAATATCTTGCTTGCAGTTGCATACATTGGATTGATATAAAGTCTACAATACTAAAAAGTGCTGTCAGGGTGCAATCAATTTTAGTTAAGTAATGAAATAGTAATATTCTTACATTACTCATAATTATTGTAGAATTAAAGCAAAACAAAATCATAAATACTACTCGTATTATTCCATGGCCTCATAAGCCCTAGAACACCATTGGCGCCAAATCTAAAATTCCCTGCTACACCGCGCGCAGGGCCTACCACTAGTATTATTTTGAAAAGTTTAAGTCAAGAGTCCATGTAATGTTTAAATTTAATATTTGCAGTCATGAGGTAAACTAAATGAAATGATTTATCTCTAATTAAAAAGTTTCTGAAATAAAATTATTTATTTTATTAGATGGAGTTGGAATTACTCGGTTTTCTACTTAGTTTTTTTTATAAGAATAGTTATCCTTAGTTAAATTAGTTTTCTTTTCTAATTAAAAACAATGTTAAGATTCTCGTTTTAATAGTTAAAACTAGTCTTATATGCACGTGATGCGTGCGAATATAAGTAACAAATTGTGTTATTACATTTGAACCTGAAATAACATGTAAAAATATAATATAAATGCGATGTGTGCGAATATAAGAAACATATAAGTTAGATAGAGCCGAACGCATATAAACAAATTGATTAAAATGGTAAGAATTTGTTTAAGGGGCTAGAATGATTAAAATGCTTCTTTGGACTTTTCCTATTGGGTACTTTATCATTATATTCTCTATTCTATAAGTGTGGAGGGTATTTTAGTAATATAAATGGCACACCAAAAGTGGATTTACTAGAATAACCTCACCTCTTCACTTATATAATACTCCCTCCGTCCCAAAATTATTTTCATGCTTTCCTAAACGAGAGTCTCAAAATTATCTTCCTGTTTCTAATTTTGGCTACTAAGGTCCCCACTTTCTCATGTACTATATTAATTAAAATTGAATTGAAAACCCAACCCATGTACTATATTCCACTTTTCCCACGTACTATATTCTCTTTCACATGTACTTTATTCCACTTTTCACATGTACCCAACTCAATCATCATTTGTACTTTATTCCACTTTTACATGTACTATATTCCACTTTTCTTAAAATCCGTATTTTTGGTCAAACAGGAAGATAATTATGGGACTGAGGGAGTAATAGAGAAGAGATGCTTGATATTAGTTATGATTTTGGACATTGTACATTTGGTTATTTCATGAAATGATCCTAAAACTTCTCAAAACTAATAAAATACCCTTATATTTTCATAAATGCACCAAATACCTCTAACATTTGCGAAAATATATCAAATGTCCTTATTTAACGTAAGTAAACTTCGTTAGACAGTAACCTCTAATAAATTAATTACCCCACTAAATTAAACTATTAAGAAATAAATTTGCCCACCCTTTTAATTTTCTAATCCTCTCCAGCCACCTTCCTTTTTCCCTTCTCCCTCCTCTCTCCAATCGCCCAAATCTGATACCACCTCACCAACCAGCTGGCACCTAGTCAAAACCCCGTTAACTAATTATTCTATCAGTCAATAAGAGCATTTGATACTTTCTTTTTTATTTTTTATTCAACTCATACATTACATACCAAATCTTTGTCTAGCTAATTCAACAAAAATGTTCCAATGTTTAGCTATTTGCTTGAGATTTGTGGAAATTGTAAGGAAGTCCCTAAATGGAACCATATGGAGTTGTTCAAGGATAATTTTCCAACAGTTCTTGTGGAGCCCCAACCAGTCAATCCCCTTGATAGGCGAGTAAACATATCAAGGGGTATTTTCGTAAATAAATTATCAAAATATACAATCTACATATTTAGGTATACAATACGGAGTTTCTTTTTATATTAAAATTATTTTCTTTTATTTTTATGTTTTTAAAATATCAAATATGTTGTACATTGCAATTTCTAGATTGTATATTTGCTAATTGTAATTACGAAAATGTCACTTGATATGTCAATCAAGGGGATTATTTTGAAATTTCTCGTTCTTGTGTCTAGAGATGGTAAGTGGATTGTGTGTTAATTGTCCCTGACTCATGACCCATCCAACCGGCCTCATTTGTCAATTGTCAATTTGTCATCTCTACTTGTGTCCCCATGTCCTACATCTTCGATTGAAATGTTATTTTTCTTGTATCTATTTCGTATTTGTACCATTGTCCGAATCCGTTTCCATATAACCTAAGCTAGGGCTTAAGTCGACCAACTAATCAAAAAAATAATGTGAAGTTTCCATATGCTCCAAAATCGCCATTGTCATTATTTGATCCAAAATATCATGAAAGATTATATAGAACAAGTTCACTGATTGGAGTAATATGGAAGTATTAAGATGTGGCATTAAATTCAGGCCACTGATTGGAGTAATCCGGAAGTATTGAGAATTTGAGATGTACAATTCTTGGACTCAACATAAAAACCGTAAACACTAACATATATGATATATGATATATGATATATGATATATGTAATTAACATTTTGTATATCCTATGAAACTTGATCTCTAAAAACAATTAGCTAGCTTACATATGAGCAAGGTTTGAAATCATGTATCTCCTATTTATTGTAATCATCAACCTATTCCTCTCTTTACCCCTGAATAGTGACACCATCCTAATCTCCAACGTTTGCAACAAAACACCGTACCCAAAAGACTGCCAAAGTTGCTTAAACAAAAACACAGGTGCCTCTCAAATGACAGTAAGAGAGGTCGCAGCAGAAGTTATGTATTGCACCTACAACATGTCTAGGCTACTCAACAAACGATTCGTTAATATTGTATCCAAGGATGATGACGTCGAAAATACCATTATACACACTAATTGTACTTCGAAAATAAACGAATTTGGGGATAAGCTATTAAGGGCGATCACATTGTGGTACCAATTGGGTGATGAGATCGCTAAGAAGGAGTTTGATGCTGCCAAAGATGATTATCAAAATTGTGAAAATGCTCTTCACATCTTGGTTAGTCCCATGCCTTCTGATGTGGATGCTATGTTTAAGGGTATGATTAATCTTTACCAAGATTCAAGTAATATTATTTTGCTGTCTTTACTCTAAATTAAGGGAATCGAATCATTCATACGTAGTATGTAATTACAAGTTCTCTACTAGAAACTCTTTGATATTAATAAATTACCACCATATGTTTCTATTCATATTTCATACCAACTTACCTCTTGTTGGTTATCAGTATCACTAACCATGTTTTTTTTGTTTTTGGTTATAACCCGAGTGCATAAACCACATATTGAAGCTCAATTGGGAAGGAGTGTAGGCACCGAAAATTTGTCAATGTTCCACGTTGGATAATGTTCAGGTCAAAAAGTCAAAATATTGACTCGGTATATATTTAACGGTCAATTAAATTTAATTAATTTGGGTAATCAAAATAATTCAGCCCATATTAGTTACTTTTATTGAACTCATTTATTTTAATGGTTAAAACCCAACAAAATGGGTTAAAACTATTTAATGGGTCATGACTGTTAGGTTATGATACATATGAACAACATAAATCATGCGGAAAAACCTTAATGTCAGGAATCATATTAATTGCACATAATCATATAATTAGTCTAGGATGCATACACTTTGTAGCGTGCCCTCCCTAGCTGCGCCCGGACCGAACAAGAACAAGTCTTTAGGACTTCAAGTGTCGTCCCTTTGTAGAAAGTCCACAGCACGTCCGGATCCGCCTTAAGATTGACCAACTAGAATCGCCCTTAAGGTTCTTAGAATTTTCGGCTATTAGGGTGCAAGTGTTTGGCTGATTTTGCTTGAAAATCTTACCTTTGAATACTTGAAAACTTGTATATAAATTTGTGAACCTAGGCATATATTTATAGATTCATGGAAAAGGATTTAGAATCCTATTAGGATACCAATTTGTTTTAATTAGAATCTTATTAAAACTCTATTAAACAAATTCTATCTTTATTAGGATTTAATCATAGAACAAACTCCATTAGCTTTAGGATTTGTATTGAACACAACCGTTGCACGAGCACGAGCACGAGCCGCACAACCCGCGCAAGCCTTGCTGCCCACGCGAGCAGCACAGCCCGCAACCCACGAGCTCGCGCGCGCGCCATGGCCTTGTTGGGCCTGACCTTGCGCTGGGCCTGGTGAGGCTTTTCTGCGTTGTGTTGATGCGCATGGCTTGCTGGACGAAGGCCTGGCTTCGTGCTGGGCCTTCGTCTAGCAAGTCTCGTCCGATGCTAATTCGTACGACGCGCTTCCGATTAAATTCCCGATTCCGGATTTCATTTCCGATACACATAATATTTAACATTTTCGATTCCGGAATTAATTTCCGTTTCGAACAAATATTTAATATTTTCGTTTCCGGAATTATTTTCCGATTCCGATAATATTTCCGATTCTAACAATATTTCCGTTTCCGGCAATATTTTCGATTCCGGCAATATTTCCATTTCCTATAATATTTTCCGATACGTACCATGTTTCCGTTTCCGGCAACATCTACGACTTGGATAATATTTATATTTCCGATACGATCCATATTTCCGTTTTCGGCAATATCATCGTTTCCGGAGTATTCATTTACTTGCCTTTGACGATCTCAGCTCCCACTGAAACCAAGATCTGTTGATTCCGAATATCCATAGATGGAGTTTTAATGTCATTAAATACTTGATCTGTTTACGTACTATTTGTGTGACCCTACGGGTTCAGTACAGAGTAAGTTGTGGATTAATATCATTAATTCCACTTGAACTGAAGCGGCCTCTAGCTAGGCATTTGGCTCACTTGATCTCACTAAATTATTAACTTGTTAATTAATACTGAACCGCATTTATTAGACTTAACATTAAATGCATACTTGGACCAAGGGCATTATTTCCTTCAGTCTCCCACTTGTCCTTAGGGACAAGTGTGCATTTCCTAATTCCTTTGTCGCTCGATGCTTGCTCTTAAACATAAGGTAAGAGTTGTCATCCTTATTATGTCCAGAGGTGTTTCTCGGTTTCGGAGTTCAACTGATCAAATAAACAGATAATCATAGCCTATGATTCATCTAAGCACGGCCATGCATTTTACAGTTTCTAGCTCTCTGAGTAGCCTTGTACAACTTTCAGCATCTCATCCCGATTTATGGGAGGACAATCCCAATCTTGCGATCTTGAGATTAGACTTCGTTTGATAGGTGATTACCTGAGCGTTGCCTTTATAGCCTCCTTTTACGGTGCGACAGTTGACAACGTCAAAGTAAGCAGTTCTCAAACAAGTAATCTCAAATCACTCAGGTATTGAGGATTAGTGTCTAATAATTTTAATGAAATTTACTTATGACAGATTTTCATCTCTTACAGTAAAATTTCATAGGTCTGTCCGACACTAGTCTTCCCAAAGTAAGTATCTATGCAAATGATTACGACATTTCCATGTCCACATAGTTCAAGAAGCAGAACTACTAGTCATCTTGCATTCTAGTTGTCTAACGTTTTCTATGCGTCCATCTTTATAGAAAACTCCAACCAGGGACCATTTTCAACTTTTGACATTCAAGTTCACTTGATAGACATTTCTTAGTCCTGACAGTCTATCTTGAATATTTCGTCAAATCGAAGGGACTCATCATTTATTGTGAATGATTAGCCAATAATGTTTTACAAAGTGTTAAACTCTAAAACTTTAAAACATTAAACAAGGACATCAAAGCCATTCTCCAATATGCTTGATTCCCATAGCTGCAGTGTGCGAGTTGTGCTTCGCCTGCGGCAGAGGTTTAGTCAATGGATCTGAGATGTTATCATCAGTTCCAATCTTGCTTATCTCGACTTCTTTTCTTTCAAGGAACTCTCGTAGAAGGTGAAATCTACGAAGTACATGCTTGACTCTTTGGTGGTGTCTAGGCTCCTTTGCCTGTGCAATAGCTCCGTTATTATCACAATATAGAGCTATTGGTCCTTTAATGGAGGGCACTACACTAAGTTCACCTATGAACTTCCTTAGCCATATAGCTTCCTTTGCTGCTTCATGTGCAGCAATGTACTCCGCTTCAGTTGTAGAATCCGCAATGGTGCTTTGCTTAGCACTTTTCCAGCTTACTGCACCTCCGTTGAGGCAGAAGACAAACCCAGACTGTGATCTGAAATCATCCTTGTCGGTTTGGAAACTTGCGTCCGTATAGCCTTTAACAATTAATTCATCATCTCCACCATAGACCAGGAAATCATCTTTGTGCCTTTTCAGGTACTTTAGAATATTCTTGGCAGCAGTCCAACGTGCCTCTCCTGGGTCTGACTGGTATCTGCTCGTAGCACTGAGTGCATACGCAACATCCGGGCGTGTACATATCATAGCATACATTATTGAACCAATCAATGATACATATGGAATCCCACTCATTCGTCTACGCTCATCAAGTGTTTTTGGGCACTAAGTCTTGCTTAGAGTCATTCCATGAGACATGGGTAGGTAGCCTCGCTTGGAGTCTGTCATCTTGAACCTTTCAAGCACCTTATTGATATAAGTGCTCTGACTAAGTCCAATCATCTTTTTAGATCTATCTCTGTAAATCTTGATGCCCAGTAAGTACTGTGCTTCTCCTAGATCCTTCATCGAAAAACATTTCCCAAGCCAAATCTTGACAGAGTTCAACATAGGAATGTCATTTCCGATAAGTAATATGTCGTCGACATATAATACTAGAAAAGCAATTTTGCTCCCACTGACCTTCTTGTATACACAAGATTCGTCTGCGTTCTTGATGAAACCAAAGTCACTGACTGCTTCATCAAAACGTATATTCCAGCTCCTTGATGCTTGCTTCAATCCGTAGATTGATTTCTTAAGCTTGCATACCTTTTTAGCATTCTTTGGATCCTCAAAACCCTCAGGCTGTGTCATAAACACAGTTTCTGTTAAAACGCCGTTTAAGAAAGCGGTTTTGACATTCATCTTCCATATTTCGTAATCGTAATATGCAGCGATTGCTAACATTATCCGAATAGACTTTAGCATTGCAACTGGTGAAAAGGTTTCATCGTAATCCACACCGTGGACTTGCCTGTAACCTTTTGCAACCAATCTAGCTTTGAAAACTTCAAGTTTCCCATCCTTGTCCTTATTCAGTTTGAAAACCCATTTGCTTCCTATGGCTTGGTAGCCATCTGGCAAATCGACCAAATCCCAAACTTGGTTTTCTGACATGGAGTCTAATTCAGATTGCATGGCTTCTTGCCATTGCTTGGAGCTAGGGCTCGTCATAGCTTGTTTGTAAGTCGCAGGTTCATCACTTTCAAGTAATAGAACGTCATAGTTCTCGTTCGTCAAAATACCTAAGTACCTTTCCGGTTGAGATCTATATCTCTGCGATCTACGTACGCGGGGTTACATTTCTAGATGGTCCATGATTCTCACCAGATACTTCTAAAGATCTCTGAGTTTCATCCTGAATGTCATCTTGAGCATTCTCTAGATTTTGTTGTTCGACTCGAATTTCTTCGAGGTCTACTTTTCTCCCACTTGTCATTTTGGAAATGTGATCCTTTTCCAAAAAGATACCATCTCGAGCAACAAACACCTTGTTCTCAGATGTATTGTAGAAGTAATACCCCTTTGTTTCCTTTGGATAGCCCACAAGGATACATTTGTCAGATTTTGGATGAAGTTTATCTGAAATTAATCGTTTGACGTATACTTCACATCCCCAAATCTTAACAAAAGACACATTTGGAGGCTTTCCAAACCATAACTCATATGGAGTCTTTTCAACAGCTTTAGACGGAGCTCTATTTATAGTGAGTGCAGCTGTATTTAGTGCATGTCCCCAAAATTCTGTTGGAAGTTCGGCCTGACCCATTATTGATCTAACCATGTCTAGTGTCACGGTCCGAGTGTTTTGACACCGGATCCGTGCGGCGCGCTCTTGCCTATGGGGCGGCAAGGGCGCAAGCCTTGTGCGGAAAGTGAATCTCAAGGCTTGGGGCATGAGCGGACGTCTGCTTTAGAATGGGCACTCTTGCCTATTGGCGACAAGAGCGAGAGTCGAGGGTCGATCGGGGCGCTTGTGTGCGCACAGCAGGCATAAGCGGGACCGACGACGGGAGTGTATCTGTTTTGCAAGGGATTTTGATGGGTCTTGGAAAGCTTAAAAACATGCGACAACACAATATCTATAAAGGCTAGCAACAACACATGAATTAAGCAAAGGCAACTTCTGATGAGAGGTATTGGTTCATACCCCTCATAGAGGTTTATTTTGAATTAGCTAAATCTGCCCAGTGAACACTGGAATTACAGTAACATAATAATTCTTCCTAAAGCCTAGAAAACTATTAGAAAGATCCTAGAAAGCAATAGAAAGGAGAAATACAAGTAAAGGAAGGTTGGATTCTAACATCCTCCCCCACTTAAGCTGTCGACGCCCTCGTCGACTTACAAGAGTTACAAAAGATGAAAGAAAAAGCTCATATTCTAAACTCTGTAGTCCTCTCTGCGCCGTTGGTTGATGGCGGTTGCTGGAGTCTTCTTGAATCTTGTTGTGTCTTGATAGGCTGGTGAGTCTTGTGAATCCAAGTCTTCCTTGTTTTTGGTTTCTGGCTCGGAGCGGCTTGGCTTGAGCTTGCATCTTGTCTCTTATTTCTGATGCGAGGGGGTATCTGAGATGTCGCCTTTCTGAGTGGCTCCATCACTCGCATTGCCGAAAGGTATCGGCCCTTCTCTTTTGTCTTTGTGGGAGTACCTGTACTTCGAACTAGACAAGTTTGTCCACCTGCTACAAGCAAAGAATTCAAGTGAGGCATTACAACTGCTTTGCTGGTGCGGAGGAACTCCAATCCAAGCACAAGGTTGAAGTCGTCCATGTTGACGGCAGTGAAGTTCATTTTTCCTTCCCAGTCTCCCAACTTTGCTTCCACCTGTTCTGCCACACCGAGGATCGGCTTGGCTTTAGAGTTGACGGATTTCATGCTACCGCCTCCTTTCTTGAGCACTAACCCCAATCTTCGGGCTTCTGCTTCGGTCACAAAGTTGTGAGAGGCGCCGGTGTCTACCATGGCTCGAGCATTCCTCCCATTTACCACGAGGTCCACGTACATCATGTTTGTGGGTTCCTCTCTTGTCTTCGGGCCCTCTTTCCCCATTGCATACATCATGTAGACGGAACTCATCCTGCGGGGTTCTTCGTCCTCATGGCATGCTTCTTCTTCTGTCACTTTTGGGGTTTCCTCCACGGACATGGCCGACAACTTCCTCTGTAGGTTGTCGATCTCCCCTTTGTGTTTGCACTCCCACCATTTGTGTGGGCCTCGACATAGCAAGCAGTTGAGTCTACTGATGTTTCCCGAGGGCGTGTTGATCTTGGATTCCTTTGTTGATACGGAAGGTGATGACCAGGATTTCTGTGAATCTCCTCCCCCATTTCCTTTCTTGAATCCCCCGACTGAGCTGGACGACACCCTTGAGTCACTTCTCGCACTCTTGGGTGAGCTTGGAGTCGGGCCCTCCGAGCTTGTAGGCGTCCCCCTTGTTCCTTCTTCCGAGCGATGACCCCTTCCCGCGGAGTAGTCCATCAATCGCTCTGCAGCAGTCATAGCGGCCGAAAGCGTGTCCACTTTCGCCCTCAATACTTCACGCTGCGCCCATTCTTGCAGCCCGTGAACAAAGTTGAACAACCGATCTTTCTCATTCATGTCTCGGATGTCCAACATGCAGGCCGAGTATTCCTTCACATAGTCGCGTATGGAGCCCTTGTGGCGGATCTCCTGTAGCTTCATTCTTGCAACAAACTCGGTGTTCTCGGGATAGAATTGATCTTTGAGTTCCTTCTTGAACTCTTCCCAGGTGTCTATCTTTACTTTCCCTTCTTCGATGTCGGCGTGCTTGGTGCGCCACCACAGCTTCGCATCATCAGACAAGTGCATGGTCGCGGTATCCACCTTTAGATTGTCACTCAGTTGACAAATTCTGAAATACTGCTCCATGTCGAAGAGGAAGTTATCAACTTCCTTTGAGTCTCTAGCCCCACTATAGTCTCGAGGCTTTGGAGGTTTGATCTTCATCGCACCACCTCCATTCGAGTCAGTCCTTGCAGCGCGCATCAGTGTCGCGCATTTATCTTGGGCATCTTCAGCTTGCTTCTGGACAAAGTTGAGTTGTTCCTGAAGCGCTTATTTCTCTTGCATGAGCTCATCGACCGCACCCTCGAGTCTTTCTATCTCTTTGGCTTGGCCAATCACAATTTCCTCGAGTCGGGTCCAGCTCTCAGACTTGCCTTCTAGCCAGGCTAGTCTTTCTTCGATCATTTCCATCTCAAATTGCTTGCTTGGGTCTCTCGATGCCTAGGTTTGAACCTTGGCTCTGATACCAACTGTCACGGTCCGAGTGTTTTGACACCGGATCCGTGCGGCGTGCTCTTGCCTATGGGGCGGCAAGGGCGCAAGCCTTTTGCGGAAAGTGAATATCAAGGCTTGGGGCACGAGCGGACGTCTGCTTTAGAATGGGCACTCTTGCCTATTGGCGACAAGAGCGAGAGTCGAGGGTCGATCGAGGCGCTTGTGTGCGCACAGCAGGCACAAGCGGGACCGACGACGGGAGTGTATCTGTTTTGCAAGGGATTTTGATGGGTCTTGGAAAGCTTAAAAGCATGCGACAGCACAATATCTATAAAGGCTAGCAACAACACATGAATTAAGCAAAGGCAACTTCTGATGAGAGGTATTGGTTCATACCCCTCATAGAGGTTTATTTTGAATTAGCTAAATCTGCCCAGTGAACACTGGAATTACAGTAACATAATAATTCTTCCTAAAGCCTAGAAAACTATTAGAAAGATCCTAGAAAGCAATAGAAAGGAGAAATACAAGTAAAGGAAGGTTGGATTCTAACATCTAGCAAGGTTCTGTTCCTCCGTTCCGACACACCGTTCCACTGTGGTGTTCCAGGAGGAGTCAATTCTGATAGAATTCCACATTCTTTCAGATGGTCATCAAATTCATAGCTCAGATATTCACCGCCTCTGTCAGACCGCAGTGCCTTAATGTTCTTGCCTAATTGATTCTCTACTTCACTCTGAAATTCCTTGAATTTGTCAAAGGATTCAGACTTATGCTTCATTAGGTAGACATAACCATATCTACTGAAGTCATCAGTAAAAGTGATAAAGTAGCTGAAACCACCTCTAGCATTTGTACTCATTGGTCCACATACATCTGTATGGATTAAACCCAATAGTTCAGTTGCTCTTTCTCCAACTTTAGAGAAAGGTTGCTTTGTCATTTTGCCAAGTAAACATGATTCGCACTTACCATAATCCTCTAAGTCAAATGGTTCTAGAATTCATTCCTTTTGAAGTCTTTCTATGCGTTTCAAGTTAATATGGCCTAATCGACAATGCCACAGATAGGTGAGATCTGAATCATCCTTTTGGCCTTTTTGGTATTTATGTTATAAACTTGTTTGTCGTGATCTAATAAACAAAGTCCATTGACTAATCTAGCAGATCCATAAAACATCTCTTTAAAATAAAACGAACAACTATTGTTTTTTATTAAAAAGGAAAATCCCTTAGCATCCCAGCAAGAAACAGAAATGATGTTTTTAGTAAGACTTGGAACATGGAAACACTCTTCCAGTTCCAAAACTAGCCCAGAGGGCAACAACAAATAATAAGTTCCTACAGCTAATGCAGCAATCCGTGCTCCATTTCCCACTCGTAGGTCGACTTCACCCTTGCTTAACCTTCTACTTCTTCTTAGTCCCTATGGATTGGAACATAAGTGTGAGCCACAACCTGTATCTAATACCCAAGAAGTTGAATTAGCAAGTATACAGTCTATAACAAAAATACCTGAAGATGGAACGACTGTTCTGTTCTTCTGATCTTCCTTTAGCTTCAAGCAATCTCTCTTCCAATGCCCCTTCTTCTTGCAGAAGAAGCATTCGGATTCAGAAGTAGGTTGACTGACCTTCCTCTTTTCAAACTTGGCGCTAGCTTGCTTAGTCGGGCTGGATTTCTTGCCACCTTTCTTAGCATTCCTCTTCTTACCAGATTTCATGAACTTGCCCCCACGCACCATAAGCACATCTTGCTTATCACTTTTGAGCGTCTTTTCAGCGGTCTTCAGCATACCGTGAAGCTCAGTGAGCGTTTTGTCCAGACTATTCATACTGTAGTTCAGCTTGAACTGATCATACCCGCTATGAAGATAATGTAGGATGGTGTCTACAGCCATTTCCTGAGAGAATTGCTGATCCAGCCGACTCATATTCTCAATGAGTCCAATCATTTTGTGAACATGTGGACTTACGGGCTCGCCTTTCTTAAGCTTGGTCTCAAGAATTTGCCTATGAGTCTTGAATCTTTCGACCCGAGCCAGATCTTGGAACATGTTCTTTAACTCACTGATGATCGTGAAAGCATATGAGTTGATGAACGTTTTCTGTAGATCTGCACTCATGGTTGCAAGCATTAGACATTTCACATCCTTGTTGGCATCAATCCAACAATTGAGGGATGCCTGAGTGACCCCGTCGCCCGCGGCTTCGGGCATCGCCTCTTCCAAGACATACTCCTTTTCTTCCTGCATAAGAACTATTTGCAAGTTCCTTTGCCAGTCAAGGAAGTTTTTCCCGTTCAACTTCTCCTTTTCGAGAATTGATCGGATGTTGAATGAATTGTTGTTTGCCATAGTTAAAACTACAATTGAAAAAGAATAAACAAATAAATAATCATTCATAGTTTCTCTTAATAAACTTAAATTCTAGCATGCATGCATAATTTAATGTTCATTAAGAATTTTATTCAAGTTATGTGTTCCGGCAGGTGTGAATAAAATGATTCCAAGACCCTAAAACCATTGAAGAATTAAGCACATTATGTATTTAGACTCAATTCTAAAATCTTTTAGGCAAGCAAAAGCTTTTTGCTAATAGTCTAGAAACTACTCTTGGTTAATAGGTACGTCTAAGAACTTATTAGGTAAACCTATCAATTTTTTCCACGACATAAAAGGACTCCTTACTTATATCGTTGAGTTTCACCAAAACTAACATGTACTCACAATTATTTGTGTACCTTACCCCTTTAGGATCAATAAGTAACACCTCGCTGAGCGTAAAACTATTACTAGATTGATGTAAAGGTTATCCAAGTAAGTGTTATTTTGGCATGGCACCTTTTAACTCAATTTTTAAAGTTTGGAACTTAAGGCTCTTACTATGTTGGTTAGATTTTAAGTGAACTAAAATCCTTAATCATGCAACATAATCAAGCCATAATCTCATGCATAATTAAGACATATTTAAAGCAATAAATAACTTAAAGCATGCATAAGATAAATGTGATCTAGTATGGCCCGACTTCATCTTGAAGCTTCAACTTCAAAGTCCGTCTTGAAAATGGATTGGAAACTCCGTCTTGAATTTCACCATGGGAGGCGCCATTTTCTTCAAATAGGATCAGCTATAATTAAACTAATTACAACTATTTGATGGTACGCAGACCATATTTGAATTGAAAAACAAACTTTGGTGCATTAGACCAATTACATTCAAATTAATGGTACGCAGACCATATTTTCTATCCTATTTGGGCCATACTAGTCACTTTCAATAACCTGCAAAACAGTACATATACAATATATACCATTCACCCATTCATTATCATGAATGGCCCACATAACTGGTTAGTAAAAACACATTGTTATGCATCACATAAATATTTGCAGCAATTAATCAAGGGCACCAATAATCTACCAATTATTCAGTCCTTATTAATTCTAATCAAGTTGTTTTAACCTTAAAGGATTTGTAGACCTAATCAAGAGTTTATTACTAAAAATGCTCCCACATAAACCAATAAGTTTATATGCTTTACTAATTTTAAACATAAAAATATTTTTCTAGTCTAACCAGAAACATACAATTTTAATTAAAATTTAAAGCTCATATAAAATTAAAATCGAATCCATTAATTTAATTTATTTTCAGTTGAATTAAACGAATTTAAATTAATTCAAGGTTTAATTTTAGTAAAATAATTAGTATAAATTAAAATTTATAATAATTATAATAATCAAAATTAAATCCCGAGAAACAATTTAAATTATTAATTTTAAAATTAATTAAAATTAGGATTTTTTGGTATTTACTACCTTCAAAATACACCACTTTTGTATTTACTACCTTATGAAAATTTTATTTTAAATTACTACCTTAAAGTTTCATTTTTTTTGTATTCACTACCATTTTACAGTTTTCTCATTTTAAAATTGAGATATCTCTTTCGTTTTTTAATCATTTTAAGTGATTCAAAACCCATTCTTCTTATTTATGTGTAAGGATTCCATAGGGATATTTCATTTAACCTTTTGTAAAAGGTAAAATAAATTAAATATTATTTGTAAAATATTAAACTACTTATGAATTATGAAATAATTTTTTTTTTGAAATGACGTTCTCAATGAATTCCCTATAGAAAAAGGAAAATAATGAACTTTGAATCACTTTAAACGATTAAGAAATGAAAGAGATATCTTAATTTTAAAATGAGAAAACTATAAAGTGGTAGTAAATAAATAAAAATTGGAAGTTTAAGGTAGTAATTTAAAATAAAAATTTCATAAGGTAGTAAATACAAAAGTGGTGTATTTTAAAGGTAGTAAATACCAAAATTTCCTTAAAATTATTTCCGAACTGAAAATTCAAAATTAAAACCAAAACGTGTCAATCGTCGCAAGACGAGGCACTTGGGCTTGCGCCCAAGCCCCATCGAGCCACGAGGCCACATCGCCCCTCGACTGACCGTTGCACAAGGCACGAGTAGCAGCAGCCACGCGCAAACGCAGCAAGCCAAGCCACGCTTGCGCGAAGCCTACTCGACCGCATCGCATCGCAGCAGCTCTCCCTCGAGAGGCATCGCTCGCTGCGCGAGGCAGTGCGCGTTGTGGCGCAGCACGCTTGCTGCCCACACACGACTGCTCGCAGTGCCTTGCCTGTCGCCCATCGCTCATCGCCCATCGCATAGCACACACGGCCAACACCATTGCCTCGCGCGCGCACCATGCTATGTTGCTCGCTGCATTCGTATCGCACGGGCGACGAGCTCCCTTGCTCGTCGTCGTGTGCCCGCACTATACAACACCCCTTAAGGGTAACACGTAGCGTCCTTTGCTTTGTGCGTGCAACAATTAAATAAGGACATCAAAGCCATTCTCCAATATGCTTGATTCCCATAGCTGCAGTGTGCGAGTTGTGCTTCGCCTGCGGCAGAGGTTTAGTCAATGGATCTGAGATGTTATCATCAGTTCCAATCTTGCTTATCTCGACTTCTTTTCTTTCAACGAACTCTCGTAGAAGGTGAAATCTACGAAGTACATGCTTGACTCTTTGGTGGTGTCTAGGCTCCTTTGCCTGTGCAATAGCTCCGTTATTATCACAATATAGAGCTATTGGTCCTTTAATGGAGGGGACTACACTAAGTTCACCTATGAACTTTCTTAGCCATATAGCTTCCTTTGCTGCTTCATGTGCAGCAATGTACTCCGCTTCAGTTGTAGAATCCGCAATGGTGCTTTGCTTAGCACTTTTCCAGCTTACTGCACCTCCGTTGAGGCAGAAGACAAACCCAGACTGTGATCTGAAATCATCCTTGTCGGTTTGGAAACTTGCGTCCGTATAGCCTTTAACAATTAATTCATCATCTCCACCATAGACCAGGAAATCATCTTTGTGCCTTTTCAGGTACTTCAGAATATTCTTGGCAGCAGTCCAACGTGCCTCTCCTGGGTCTGACTGGTATCTGCTCGTAGTACTGAGTGCATACGCAACATCCGGGCGTGTACATATCATAGCATACATTATTGAACCAATCAATGATACATATGGAATCCCACTCATTCGTCTACGCCCATCAAGTGTTTTTGGGCACTAAGTCTTGCTTAGAGTCATTCCATGAGACATGGGTAGGTAGCCTCGCTTGGAGTCTGTCATCTTGAACCTTTCAAGCACCTTATTGATATAAGTGCTCTGACTAAGTCCAATCATCTTTTTAGATCTATCTCTGTAAATCTTGATGCCCAGTAAGTACTGTGCTTCTCCTAGATCCTTCATCGAAAAACATTTCCCAAGCCAAATCTTGACAGAGTTCAACATAGGAATGTCATTTCCGATAAGTAATATGTCGTCGACATATAATACTAGAAAAGCAATTTTGCTCCCACTGACCTTCTTGTATACACAAGATTCGTCTGCGTTCTTGATGAAACCAAAGTCACTGACTGCTTCATCAAAACGTATATTCCAGCTCCTTGATGCTTGCTTCAATCCGTAGATTGATTTCTTAAGCTTGCATACCTTTTTAGCATTCTTTGGATCCTCAAAACCCTCAGGCTGTGTCATAAACACAGTTTCTGTTAAAACGCCGTTTAAGAAAGCGGTTTTGACATTCATCTTCCATATTTCGTAATCGTAATATGCAGCGATTGCTAACATTATCCGAATAGACTTTAGCATTGCAACTGGTGAAAAGGTTTCATCGTAATCCACACCGTGGACTTGCCTGTAACCTTTTGCAACCAATCTAGCTTTGAAAACTTCAAGTTTCCCATCCTTGTCCTTATTCAGTTTGAAAACCCATTTGCTTCCTATGGCTTGGTAGCCATCTGGCAAATCGACCAAATCCCAAACTTGGTTTTCTGACATGGAGTCTAATTCAGATTGCATGGCTTCTTGCCATTGCTTGGAGCTAGGGCTCGTCATAGCTTGTTTGTAAGTCGCAGGTTCATCACTTTCAAGTAATAGAACGTCATAGTTCTCGTTCGTCAAAATACCTAAGTACCTTTCCGGTTGAGATCTATATCTCTGCGATCTACGCGGGGTTACATTTCTAGATGGTCCATGATTCTCACCAGATACTTCTAAAGATCTCTGAGTTTCATCCTGAATGTCATCTTGAGCATTCTCTAGATTTTGTTGTTCGACTCGAATTTCTTCGAGGTCTACTTTTCTCCCACTTGTCATTTTGGAAATGTGATCCTTTTCCAAAAAGATACCATCTCGAGCAACAAACACCTTGTTCTCAGATGTATTGTAGAAGTAATACCCCTTTGTTTCCTTTGGATAGCCCACAAGGATACATTTGTCAGATTTTGGATGAAGTTTATCTGAAATTAATCGTTTGACGTATACTTCACATCCCCAAATCTTAAGAAAAGACACATTTGGAGGCTTTCCAAACCATAACTCATATGGAGTCTTTTCAACAGCTTTAGACGGAGCTCTATTTATAGTGAGTGCAGCTGTATTTAGTGCATGTCCCCAAAATTCTGTTGGAAGTTCGGCCTGACCCATTATTGATCTAACCATGTCTAGTGTCACGGTCCGAGTGTTTTGACACCGGATCCGTGCGGCGCGCTCTTGCCTATGGGGCGGCAAGGGCGCAAGCCTTGTGCGGAAAGTGAATCTCAAGGCTTGGGGCACGAGCGGACGTCTGCTTTAGAATGGGCACTCTTTCCTATTGGCGACAAGAGCGAGAGTCGAGGGTCGATCGGGGCGCTTGTGTGCGCACAGCAGGCACAAGCGGGACCGACAACGGGAGTGTATCTGTTTTGCAAGGGATTTTGATGGGTCTTGGAAAGCTTAAAAACATGCGACAACACAATATCTATAAAGGCTAGCAACAACACATGAATTAAGCAAAGGCAACTTCTGATGAGAGGTATTGGTTCATACCCCTCATAGAGGTTTATTTTGAATTAGCTAAATCTGCCCAGTGAACACTGGAATTACAGTAACATAATAATTCTTCCTAAAGCCTAGAAAACTATTAGAAAGATCCTAGAAAGCAATAGAAAGGAGAAATACAAGTAAAGGAAGGTTGGATTCTAACATCCTCCCCCACTTAAGCTGTCGACGCCCTCGTCGACTTACAAGAGTTACAAAAGATGAAAGAAAAAGCTCCTATTCTAAACTCTGTAGTCCTCTCTGCGCCGTTGGTTGATGGCGGTTGTTGGAGTCTTCTTGAATCTTGTTGTGTCTTGATAGGCTGGTGAGTCTTGTGAATCCAAGTCTTCCTTGTTTTTGGTTTCTGGCTCGGAGCGGCTTGGCTTGAGCTTGCATCTTGTCTCTTGTTTCTGATGCGAGGGGGTATCTGAGATGTCGCCTTTCTGAGTGGCTCCATCACTCGCATTGCCGAAAGGTATCGGCCCTTCTCTTTTGTCTTTGTGGGAGTACCTGTACTTCGAACTAGACAAGTTTGGCCACCTGCTACAAGCAAAGAATTCAAGTGAGGCATTACAACTGCTTTGCTGGTGCGGAGGAACTCCAATCCAAGCACAAGGTTGAAGTCGTCCATGTTGACGGCAGTGAAGTTCATTTTTCCTTCCCAGTCTCCCAACTTTGCTTCCACCTGTTCTGCCACACCGAGGATCGGCTTGGCTTTAGAGTTGACGGATTTCATGCTACCGCCTCCTTTCTTGAGCACTAACCCCAATCTTCGGGCTTCTGCTTCGGTCACAAAGTTGTGAGAGGCGCCGGTGTCTACCATGGCTCGAGCATTCCTCCCATTTACCACGAGGTCCACGTACATCATGTTTGTGGGTTCCTCTCTTGTCTTCGGGCCCTCTTTCCCCATTGCATACATCATGTAGACGGAACTCATCCTGCGGGGTTCTTCGTCCTCATGGCATGCTTCTTCTTCTGTCTCTTTTGGGGTTTCCTCCACGGACATGGCCGACAACTTCCTCTGTAGGTTGTCGATCTCCCCTTTGTGTTTGCACTCCCACCATTTGTGTGGGCCTCGACATAGCAAGCAGTTGAGTCTACTGATGTTTCCCGAGGGCGTGCTAATCTTGGATTCCTTTGTTGATACGGAAGGTGATGACCAGGATTTCTGTGAATCTCCTCCCCCATTTCCTTTCTTGAATCCCCCGACTGAGCTGGACGACACCCTTGAGTCACTTCTCGCACTCTTGGGTGAGCTTGGAGTCGGGCCCTCCGAGCTTGTAGGCGTCCCCCTTGTTCCTTCTTCCGAGCGATGACCCCTTCCCGCGGAGTAGTCCATCAATCGCTCTGCAGCAGTCATAGCGGCCGAAAGCGTGTCCACTTTCGCCCTCAATACTTCACGCTGCGCCCATTCTTGCAGCCCGTGAACAAAGTTGAACAACCGATCTTTCTCATTCATGTCTCGGATGTCCAACATGCAGGCCGAGTATTCCTTCACATAGTCGCGTATGGAGCCCTTGTGGCGGATCTCCTGTAGCTTCATTCTTGCAACAAACTCGGTGTTCTCGGGATAGAATTGATCTTTGAGTTCCTTCTTGAACTCTTCCCAGGTGTCTATCTTTACTTTCCCTTCTTCGATGTCGGCGTGCTTGGTGCGCCACCACAGCTTCGCATCATCCGACAAGTGCATGGTCGCGGTATCCACCTTTAGATTGTCACTCAGTTGAAAAATTCTGAAATACTGCTCCATGTCGAAGAGGAAGTTATCAACTTCCTTTGAGTCTCTAGCCCCACTATAGTCTCGAGGCTTTGGAGGTTTGATCTTCATCGCACCACCTCCATTCGAGTCAGTCCTTGCAGCGCGCATCAGTGTCGCGCATTTGTCTTGGGCATCTTCAGCT
This sequence comes from Spinacia oleracea, assembly GCF_020520425.1. Classification (NCBI taxonomy): domain Eukaryota; kingdom Viridiplantae; phylum Streptophyta; class Magnoliopsida; order Caryophyllales; family Amaranthaceae; genus Spinacia; species Spinacia oleracea. The sequence goes on from NC_079491.1 coordinate 36,595,782, forward strand.
TGCTTCTGGACAAAGTTGAATTGTTCCTGAAGCGCTTCTTTCTCTTGCATGAGCTCATCGACCGCACCCTCGAGTCTTTCTATCTCTTTGGCTTGGCCAATCACAATTTCCTCGAGTCGGGTCCAGCTCTCAGACTTGCCTTCTGGCCAGGCTAGTCTTTCTTCGATCGTTTCCATCTCAAATTGCTTGCTTGGGTCTCTCGATGCCTAGGTTTGAACCTTGGCTCTGATACCAACTGTCACGGTCCGAGTGTTTTAACACCGGATCCGTGCGGCGCGCTCTTGCCTATGGGGCGGCAAGGGCGCAAGCCTTGTGCGGAAAGTGAATCTCAAGGCTTGGGGCACGAGCGGACGTCTGCTTTAGAATGGGCACTCTTGCCTATTGGCGACAAGAGCGAGAGTCGAGGGTCGATCGGGGCGCTTGTGTGCGCACAACAGGCATAAGCGGGACCGACGACGGGAGTGTATCTGTTTTGCAAGGGATTTTGATGGGTCTTGGAAAGCTTAAAAGCATGCGACAGCACAATATCTATAAAGGCTAGCAACAACACATGAATTAAACAAAGGCAACTTCTGATGAGAGGTATTGGTTCATACCCCTCATAGAGGTTTATTTTGAATTAGCTAAATCTGCCCAGTGAACACTGGAATTACAGTAACATAATAATTCTTCCTAAAGCCTAGAAAACTATTAGAAAGATCCTAGAAAGCAATAGAAAGGAGAAATACAAGTAAAGGAAGGTTGGATTCTAACATCTAGCAAGGTTCTGTTCCTCCGTTCCGACACACCGTTCCATTGTGGTGTTCAAGGAGGAGTCAATTCTGATAGAATTCCACATTCTTTTAGATGGTCATCAAATTCATAGCTCAGATATTCACCGCCTCTGTCAGACCGCAGTGCCTTAATGTTCTTGCCTAATTGATTCTCTACTTCACTCTGAAATTCCTTGAATTTGTCAAAGGATTCAGACTTATGCTTCATTAGGTAGACATAACCATATCTACTGAAGTCATCAGTAAAAGTGATAAAGTAGCTGAAACCACCTCTAGCATTTGTACTCATTGGTCCACATACATCTGTATGGATTAAACCCAATAGTTCAGTTGCTCTTTCTCCAACTTTAGAGAAAGGTTGCTTTGTCATTTTGCCAAGTAAACATGATTCGCACTTACCATAATCCTCTAAGTCAAATGGTTCTAGAATTCATTCCTTTTGAAGTCTTTCTATGCGTTTCAAGTTAATATGGCCTAATCGACAATGCCACAGATAGGTGAGATCTGAATCATCCTTTTGGCCTTTTTGGTATTTATGTTATAAACTTGTTTGTCGTGATCTAATAAACAAAGTCCATTGACTAATCTAGCAGATCCATAAAACATCTCTTTAAAATAAAACGAACAACTATTGTTTTTTATTAAAAAGGAAAATCCCTTAGCATCCCAGCAAGAAACAGAAATGATGTTTTTAGTAAGACTTGGAACATGGAAACACTCTTCCAGTTCCAAAACTAGCCCAGAGGGCAACAACAAATAATAAGTTCCTACAGCTAATGCAGCAATCCGTGCTCCATTTCCCACTCGTAGGTCGACTTCACCCTTGCTTAACCTTCTACTTCTTCTTAGTCCCTGTGGATTGGAACATAAGTGTGAGCCACAACCTGTATCTAATACCCAAGAAGTTGAATTAGCAAGTATACAGTCTATAACGAAAATACCTGAAGATGGAACGACTGTCCTGTTCTTCTGATCTTCCTTTAGCTTCAAGCAATCTCTCTTCCAATGCCCCTTCTTCTTGCAGAAGAAGCATTCGGATTCAGAAGTAGGTTGACTGACCTTCCTCTTTTCAAACTTGGCGCTAGCTGTTAGGTTATGATACATATGATATTACATAAATCATGCGGAAACAACCATTAACCCAGGAATACATATTATTTACACATAATCATATAGCATAATTTAGATGCATACTCTTTGTTGCGTGCCCTCCCTAGCTGCGCCCGAACCGAGCAAGAACAAGTCTTTAGGACTCCAAGTGTCGTCCCTCCGTAGATAGTCCACAGCACGTCCGGATCCGCCTTAAGATTGACCAACTAGAATCGCCCTTAAGGTACTAGAATTTTCGGCACTTTTGAGCAAGATGTGTGGCTGAATTTTTCTCTCAAAAACTCACTTTGAATACTTGAAACTCGTTATAAATTGTGAACCCAGGCCACATATTTATAGGGTTATGGAAAGGGAATTGGAATCCTATTCAGATACAAATTAATTAAACCTAGAATCTTACAAGAACTCTAATTTAATTAATTTATCAAATAGAATTAGGAATTTAATCATTAACCGAACTCTGCACGTTTTAGGAAACGTGCACGAACACAAACACTTACGCACACACACACGGCAGCCACGATGGGCCGCCCATGCGTGCGTGCGAGCAGCAGCCCACGCAGCGAGGCCTGCGCGAGCCGCAAGCCCACGCAAGCACCCGCGCGCGCTGCGCGCGCTGTGCGCGCTGCCACGGCCTGCTGGGCCTGGCCTTGCGCTGGGCCTGGCGTGGCTGTTTGTGTGGCGCGCTTGGCTTGCTGGGCGATGGCCTGGCTTCGTGCTGGGCCCTCATCCGGCAGGCCTCGTCCGATGCTTTTTCGTACGATACGCTTCCGATTAAATTTCCGATTCCGGAATTCTTTTCCGATACGAACAATATTTAACATTTCCGATTCCGGAATTAATTTCCGTTTCGAACAAATATTTAATATTTCCGTTTCCGGAATTATTTTCCGATTCCGATAATATTTCCGATTCTGACAATATTTCCGTTTCCGGCAATATTTCCGATTCTGGCAATATTTCCATTTCCGATAATATTTTCCGATACGTACCATGTTTCCGTTTCCGGCAACATCTACGACTTGGATAATATTTATATTTCCGATACGATCCATATTTCCGTTTCCGGTAATATCATCGTTTCCGGAGTATTCATTTCTTGCCTGTGACGATCTCAGCTCCCACTGAAACCAAGATCCGTCGATTCCGAATATCCATAGATAGAGTATTTAATGCCATTAAATACTTGATCCGTTTACGTACTATTTGTGTGACCCTACGGGTTCAGTCAAGAGTAAGCTGTGGATTAATATCATTAATTCCACTTGAACTGAAGCGACCTCTAGCTAGGCATTCAACTCACTTGATCTCACTGAATTATTAACTTGTTAATTAATACTGAACCGCATTTATTAGACTTAACATAGAATGCATACTTGGACCAAGGGCATTATTTCCTTCAGTCTCCCACTTGTCCTTAGGGACAAGTGTGCATTTCCTAATTCCTTTGTCGCTCGATGCTTGCTCTTGAACATAAGGTAAGAGTTGTCATCCTTATTATGTCCAGAGGTGTTCCTCGGTTTCAGAGTTCAACTGATCAAATAAACAGATAATCATAGCCTTATGATTCATCCGAGCACGGCCATGCATTTCACAGTTTCTAGCTCTCCGAGTGGCCTTGTACAACTTTTAAGCATCTCATCCCGATTTATGGGAGGACAATCCCAATCTTGCGATCTTGAGATTAGACTTCGTTTGATAGGTGATTACCTGAGCGTTGCCTTTATAGCCTCCTTTTACGGTGCGACGGTTGGTCAACGTCAAAGCAACCAGTTCTCAAACAAGTAATCTCAAATCACTCAGGTATTGAGGATTTAGTGTCTAATAATTTAATGAAATTTACTTATGACAGACTTTCATCTCTTACAGTAAAGTTTCATAGGTCTTGTCCGATACTAGTCTTCCCAAAGTAAGTATCTATGCAAACGATTATGACATTGCCATGTCCACATAGTTCAAGAAACAGAACTACTAGTCATCTTGCATTCTAGTCGTCTAACGTTTTCTATGCGTCCAACTTTATAGAAAACTCCGATTAGGGACCATTTTCAACTTTTGACATTCAAGTTCACTTGATAGACATTTCTTAGTCACAGGACTTGTCCTGACAGTCTATCTTGAATATATCGTCAAATTGAAGGGACTCATCATTTAATAAACCACAAATTAAATGGAAAAATGAATTCTTTTCATTTATTGTGAATAATTAACCAATAATGTTTTACAAAGATTTAAACTCTAAAACTTTAAAACATTAAACAGAGACATCAAAGCCATTCTCCAATATGCTTGATTCCCATAGCTGCAGTGTGCGAGTTGTGCTTCGCCTGCGGCAGAGGTTTAGTTAATGGATCTGATATGTTGTCATCAGTTCCAATTTTGCTTATCTCGACTTCTTTTCTTTCAACGAACTCTCGTAGAAGGTGAAATCTACGAAGTACATGCTTGACTCTCTGGTGGTGTCTAGGCTCTTTTGCCTGTGCAATAGCTCCGTTATTATCACAATACAGGGCTATTGGTCCTTTAATGGAGGGGACTACACCAAGTTCACCTATGAACTTCCTTAACCATATAGCTTCCTTTGCTGCTTCATGTGCAGCAATGTACTCCGCTTCAGTTGTAGAATCCGCAATGGTGCTTTGCTTAGCACTTTTCCAGCTTACTGCTCCTCCGTTGAGGCAGAAGACAAACCCAGACTGTGATCTGAAATCATCTTTGTCGGTTTGGAAACTTGCGTCCGTATAGCCTTTAACAATTAATTCATCATCTCCACCATAGACCAGGAAGTCATCTTTGTGCCTTTTCAGGTACTTCAAAATATTCTTGGCAGCAGTCCAATGCGCCTCTCCTGGGTCTGACTGGTATCTGCTCGTAGCACTGAGTGCGTACGCAATATCCGGGCGTGTACATATCATAGCATACATTATTGAACCAATTAATGATGCATATGGAATCCCATTCATTCGTCTACGCTCATCAAGTGTTTTTGGGAACTGAGTCTTGCTTAGAGTCATTCCATGAGACATGGGTAGGTAGCCTCGCTTGGAGTCCGCCATCTTGAACCTATCAAGCACCTTATTGATATAAGTGCTTTGACTAAGTCCAATCATCTTTTTAGATCTATCTCTGTAAATCTTGATGCCCAATATGTACTGTGCTTCTCCTAGATCCTTCATCGAAAAACATTTCCCAAGCCAAATCTTAACAGAGTTCAACATAGGAATGTCATTTCCGATAAGCAATATATCGTCGACATATAATACTAGGAAAGCAATTTTGCTCCCACTGACCTTCTTGTATACACAAGATTCGTCTGCGTTCTTGATGAAACCAAAGTCACTGACTGCTTCATCAAAACGTATATTCCAGCTCCTGGATGCCTGCTTCAATCCGTAGATTGACTTCTTTAGCTTGCATACCTTCTTAGCATTCTTTGGATCCTCAAAACCTTCAGGCTGTGTCATAAACACAGTTTCTGTTAAAACGCCGTTTAAGAAAGCAGTTTTGACATCCATCTGCCATATTTCGTAATCGTAATATGCAGCGATTGCTAACATTATTCGAATAGACTTTAGCATTGCAACTGGTGAAAAGGTTTCATCGTAATCCACACCGTGGACTTGCCTGTAACCTTTTGCAACCAATCTAGCTTTGAAAACTTCAAGTTTCCCATCCTTGTCCTTTTTCAGTTTGAAAACCCATTTGCTTCCAATGGCTTGATAGCCATCTGGCAAATCGACCAAATCCCATACTTGGTTTTCAGACATGGAGTCTAATTCAGATTGCATGGCTTCTTGCCATTGCTTGGAGCTAGGGCTCGTCATAGCTTGTTTGTAAGTCGCAGGTTCATCACTTTCAAGTAATAGAACATCATAGCTCTCGTTCGTCAAAATACCTAAGTACCTTTCCGGTTGAGATCTATATCTTTGCAATCTACGCGGGGTAACATTTCTAGATTGACCATGATTCTCACCAGATTCTTCTAAAGATCTCTGAGTTTCATCCTGAATGTCATCTTGAGCATTCTCTAGAGTTTGTTGTTCGACTCGAATTTCTTCGAGGTCTATTTTTCTCCCACTTGTCATTTTGGAAATGTGATCTTTCTCCAAAAAGACACCATCTCGAGCAACAAACACTTTGTTCTCAGATGTATTGTAGAAGTAATACCCCTTTGTTTCCTTTGGATAGCCCACAAGGATACTTTTGTCAGATTTTGGATGAAGTTTGTCTGAAATTAATCGTTTAACGTATACTTCACATCCCCAAATCTTAAGAAAAGACACATTTGGAGGCTTTCCAAACCATAATTCGTATGGAGTCTTTTCGACAGCTTTAGACGGAGCTCTATTTATAGTGAGTGCAGCTGTATTTAGTGCATGTCCCCAAAATTCTAATGGAAGTTCGGCCTGACCCATCATTGACCTGACCATGTCTAGCAAGGTTCTGTTCCTCCGTTCCGACACACCATTCCATTGTGGTGTTCCAGGAGGAGTCAATTCTGATAGAATTCCACATTCTTTCAGATGGTCATCAAATTCATAGCTCAGATATTCACCGCCTCTATCAGACCGCAGTGCTTTAATCTTCTTGCCTAATTGATTCTCTACTTCACTCTGAAATTCCTTGAATTTGTCAAAAGATTCAGACTTATGCTTCATTAGGTAGACATAACCATACCTACTGAAGTTATCAGTGAAAGTGATAAAGTAGTTGAAACCACCTCTAGCATTTATACTCATTGGTCCACATACATCTGTATGGATTAAACCCAATAGTTCATTTGCTCTTTCTCCAACTTTAGAGAAAGGTTGCTTTGTCATTTTGCCAAGTAAACATGATTCGCATTTACCATAATCCTCTAAGTCAAATGGCTCTAGAATTCCTTCCTTTTGAAGTCTTTCTAAGCGTTTCAAGTTTATATGGCCTGATCGACAATGCCACAGATAGGTGAGATCTGAATCATCCTTTTTGGCCTTTTTGGTATTTATGTTATATACTTGTTTGTCGTGATCTAATAAATAAAGTCCATTGACTAATCTAGCAGATCCATAAAACATCTCTTTAAAATAAAACGAACAACTATTGTCTTTTATTAAAAAGGAAAATCCCTTAGCATCTAAGCAAGAAACTGAAATGATGTTTTTAGTAAGACTTGGAACATGGAAACATTCTTCCAGTTCCAAAACTAGCCCGGAGGGCAACGACAAATAGTAAGTTCCTACAGCTAATGCAGCAATCTGTGCTCCATTTCCCACTCGTAGGTCGACTTCACCCTTGCTTAACTTTCTACTTCTTCTTAGTCCCTGTGGATTGGAACATAAGTGTGAGCCACAACCTGTATCTAATACCCAAGAAGTTGAATTAGCAAGTATACAGTCTATAACGAAAATACCTGAAGATGGAACGACTGTTCCGTTCTTCTGATCTTCCTTTAGCTTTGGACATTCTCTTTTGTAATGGCCTATTCCATCACAATAAAGACAGCTTGATGTGGACTTGTCCTGCTTTGATTTAGCATTGCCCTTGGACTTTCCACCTTTCTTGAATGGTCTCTTTCTAGCCTTGAGTAAATCTTTGGCTTCACAGTCCAGTACTATTTCAGCCTTTCTGACAAGGTGAATAAATTCTGCAACTGTTTCTTCTCTTGGTTCACTTAGGTATAGTTGCTTGAAGCGACCAAACCCATTGTGTAGTGAATTGAGCAAGACAAAGACTGCCATCCTTTCGCTTATTGGTGTTCCTAGTAGACTTAGGCGATCAAAATATGAACACATAAGATCCACATGGAACCTCAGTGGGACGCCTACCCTCTGTTTAGTGCGAAGGAGCTGAACATGTGTTTCTTGGACCTCCATCCTATAAGACCTGTTGGGAGAACTAACCTTTAGACCAGACATTGATTCAATCAACTCATGGACGTTCAGGTCCCTGTCCTCCGTACTTCCACTACAGATATCCCTCAGATTCTTGATGAGCGTAAAAGGTTCATAGGCTACAAACCTTTTAGCCCAATCATCAGGGATATTGTTCAGCATGAGACTCATAACCTTTTTGAGATCCGCATCCCAGGCGTAAAATCTCTCAGGGGTCATGTCTCTGGCATAGTAGCTTGGCATGGGATGTGACAGTACATACTCAAGTCCATTGAGTTTGACTATTTCAACTAGCTTAGCTTCCCATTCAAGAAAATTTGTCAGGTTCAGCTTGACCATAAGCTCAGAACCCATGATGATGTTTTGATTGTTGTTTGCCATATTAAAACTACAATTGAAAAGAATAAACAAATAAACAACCATTCACAATTTCTCTTAATAAACTTAAATTCTAGCATACATGCATAATTCAATGTTTATTAAGCATTTTATTCAAGTTATGTGTTCCGGCAGGTGTGAATAAAATGATTCCAAGATCCTAAAATCATTGAAGAACTAAGCACAGTTTGTCGATTTAATCCTAGAACATCTTAGGTAAGCAAAAAGCCTTTTGCTAATAGTCTAGAAACTATTCTTGGTTGATAGGTACGTCTAAGAACTTATTAGGTAAACCTATCGATTTTGCCACGACATAAAAGGACTCCTTACTTATATCGTTGAGTTTCACCAAAACTAACATGTACTCACAATTGTTTGTGTACCTTGCCCCTTTAGGACCAATAAGTAACACCTCGCTGAGCGAAAACTATTACTAGATTGATGTAAAGGATATCCAAGCAAGTGTATATTTTGGCATGGCACCTTTTAACTCAATTTTTAAGTTTGGAACTTAAGGCTCTTACTATGTTGGTTAGATTTTAAGTGAACTAAAATCCTTAATCATGCAACATAATCAAGCTTTTGATCTCATGCATTTTAAGACATATTTAAAAGCAATAAATAACTTAAAACATGCATAAGATATTTGTGATCTAGTATGGCCCGACTTCATCTTGAAGCTTTAACTTCAAAGTCCGTCTTGAAAATTTCCGTGGGAGGCACCATTTTCTTCAAATAGGATAAGCTATAACTAATTACAACTATTTGATGGTACGCAGACCATATTTGAATTGAAAAATAACGTTGGTACTTCAGACCAATTACATTCAAATTAATGGTACGCAGACCATATTTTCTATCCTATTTGGGCCATACTAGTCACTTCATAACCTGCAAAACAGTACATATACAATATATACCATTCACCCATTCATTATCATGAATGGCCCACATAGCTGGTTAGTAAAACACATTATGCATCACGTAAACATTTGCAGCAATTAATTAAGGGCACCAATAATCTACCAATTATTCAGTCCTTATTAATTCTAATCAAGTTGTTTTAACCTTAAGGATTTGTAGACCTAATCAAGAGTTTATGACTAAAAAGCGCTCCCACTTAAACCAATAAATTCATATGCTTTACTAATTTTAAACATAAAAATGTATTTCTAGTCTAACTGGAAACATACAAATTTAATTAAAATTTTAAAGCTCATATAAATTTATAATTGAATCCAAAAAGTTTAATTTAATTTCAGTCGTTATTTAAATTAATTCATGATTTTAATTTTAGTAAAATAATTAGAATAAATAACATTTATTATAATTACAATATTCAAAATTAAAATCCAAGAAAATAATTTAAATTATTAACTTTAAAATTAATTAAAATTACGTAAACTGAAAAATTTCAAATTAAACATTCAAAACGATCTAATCGCAACGCAAACACCCTACGCATTGCACGCCCATGGGCCGCACGCACACAGCCATCGCTGGCCATGTGCGCGCAGCCCATGCGCTCGTCGCATAGCTGCTGCATCACCATCGCAAGCCTCCGCACGCTGTGGTGCTCGCTGCGCGCGCGCCAGCGCTCGTCGCACGCGAGCCATCGCTCGCAGTGCGCGCTCGCCAGCGCTCGCTGGGCGCGCGACATCGCTCGCTGTGCGCGCGACATCGCTCGCTGGGCGCGCGACATCGCTCGCTGTGCGCGCGACATCACTCGCTGGGCGCGCGACATCGCTCGCTGTGCGCGCGAGCAACGCTGGGCGCAGCGCTCGTGGCACGCGAGCTTGCGCTCGCTGCGCGCGAGGCTGCGCGCTCTTGCGCGAGGCAGCGCGCGTTGTGGCGCAGCTCGCTTGCTGCCCACACGCGACTGCCTTGGCTTGCCTTTCGCCCATGCCCATTTGTTCATAGCTCGTGGCCCACGACACAAGGCAGGGCTGCTGCCTTGTGCTCGTGCACCACGCCCTTGCTCATTGCATTCGTGCCGCACGGGCGACGAGCTCCCTTGCTCGTCGTCGCATGCCCGCACTATACAACACCCTTTAAGGGTAACACGAAGCGTCCATTGCTTTGTGCGTGCAAGTTATATGAACGAATCGCATAAAAAATTTAAAATTTATAAAATTAATGACAAATTAATAAATATTATTAATTTCATAATTTTAGGGCGAAAAATCGAAAATTTATTATCCAATTGATTTCCGATTGTTATGGATTCAAGTCTAGGTCATAAAAATTTAAAATTTATCATAAATTTACAATTTTTATGGTGGTTTTTAATCATAGGTTTCTAATTAAATTACAATTAATTATGAAAATCAAATTAATTCTAAATTATTCTAATTTTCAACAAATTAATCATAATTACAAATTAGATTGCATAATTAACAAGACTAGGCATTCAAACTTGTTAAACATATGCAGTAGGTCAATCAAAAATTCAAGATTTATCAACAAGAATCGCAAATATTTAATTTAACATCTTAAATTTACGAAATTTTGCATTCGAAAAACTAAAACCTCCGAAAAGTCATAGTTAGGCTTCGAATTTGAGAATTCTGGGTTCGGCAGAAAAAAACTATTTTTGTCAAAATTTTAGAATGCCTTTTACATGCGGAATTGACACAAAAATCACTCGATTTGGATGAGTAACGAAGAAACTGCCGAAAAACTGCGTACGTATAATTAAATAAACGCAATTTGCAATTAATTAACAATTACGAAAATTAATCACCCCTTTTAATTCTTGCAAATTTGTAATATTTAACCATGTTCATGCAAATTAGATTATGAAAATAATAAGGGGCTCGTGATACCACTGTTAGGTTATGATACATATGATATTACATAAATCATGCGGAAACAACCATTAACCCAGGAATACATATTATTTACACATAATCATATAGCATAATTTAGATGCATACTCTTTGTTGCGTGCCCTCCCTAGCTGCGCCCGAACCGAGCAAGAACAAGTCTTTAGGACTCCAAGTGTCGTCCCTCCGTAGATAGTCCACAGCACGTCCGGATCCGCCTTAAGATTGACCAACTAGAATCGCCCTTAAGGTACTAGAATTTTCGGCACTTTTGAGCAAGATGTGTGGCTGAATTTTTCTCTCAAAAACTCACTTTGAATACTTGAAACTCGTTATAAATTGTGAACCCAGGCCACATATTTATAGGGTTATGGAAAGGGAATTGGAATCCTATTCAGATACAAATTAATTAAACCTAGAATCTTACAAGAACTCTAATTTAATTAATTTATCAAATAGAATTAGGAATTTAATCATTAACCGAACTCTGCACGTTTTAGGAAACGTGCACGAACACAAACACTTACGCACACACACACGGCAGCCACAATGGGCCGCCCATGCGTGCGTGCGAGCAGCAGCCCACGCAGCGAGGCCTGCGCGAGCTGCAAGCCCACGCAAGCACCCGCGCGCGCTGCGCGCGCTGTGCGCGCTGCCACGGCCTGCTGGGCCTGGCCTTGCGCTGGGCCTGGCGTGGCTGTTTGTGTGGCGCGCTTGGCTTGCTGGGCGATGGCCTGGCTTCGTGCTGGGCCCTCGTCCGGCAGGCCTCGTCCGATGCTTTTTCGTACGATACGCTTCCGATTAAATTTCCGATTCCGGAATTCTTTTCCGATACAAACAATATTTAACATTTCCGATTCCGGAATTAATTTCCGTTTCGAACAAATATTTAATATTTCCGTTTCCGGAATTATTTTCCGATTCCGATAATATTTCCGATTCTGACAATATTTCCGTTTCCGGCAATATTTCCGATTCTGGCAATATTTCCATTTCCGATAATATTTTCCGATACGTACCATGTTTCCGTTTCCGGCAACATCTACGACTTGGATAATATTTATATTTCCGATACGATCCATATTTCCGTTTCCGGTAATATCATCGTTTCCGGAGTATTCATTTCTTGCCTGTGACGATCTCAGCTCCCACTGAAACCAAGATCCGTCGATTCCGAATATCCATAGATAGAGTATTTAATGCCATTAAATACTTGATCCGTTTACGTACTATTTGTGTGACCCTACGGGTTCAGTCAAGAGTAAGCTGTGGATTAATATCATTAATTCCACTTGAACTGAAGCGGCCTCTAGCTAGGCATTCAGCTCACTTGATCTCACTGAATTATTAACTTGTTAATTAATACTGAACCGCATTTATTAGACTTAACATAGAATGCATATTTGGACCAAGGGCATTATTTCCTTCACTAGCTTGCTTAGTCGGGTTGGATTTCTTGCCACCTTTCTTAGCATTCCTCTTCTTACCAGATTTCTTGAACTTGCCCCCACGCACCATAAGCACATCTTGCTTATCACTTTTGAGCGTCTTTTCAGCGGTGTTCAGCATACCGTGAAGCTCAGTGAGCGTTTTGTCCAGACTATTCATACTGTAGTTCAGCTTGAACTGATCATACCCGCTATGAAGATAATGGAGGATGGTGTCTACAGCCATTTCCTGAGAGAATTGCTGATCCAGCCGACTCATATTCTCAATGAGTCCAATCATTTTGTGAACATGTGGACTTACGGGCTCGCCTTTCTTAAGCTTGGTCTCAAGAATTTGCCTATGAGTCTTGAATCTTTCGACCTGAGCCAGATCTTGGAACATGTTCTTTAACTCACTGATGATCGTGAAAGCATATGAGTTGATGAACGTTTTCTGTAGATTTGCACTCATGGTTGCAAGCATTAGACATTTCACATCCTTGTTGGCATCAATCCAACAATTGAGGGATGCCTGAGTGACCCCGTCGCCCGCGGCTTCGGGCATCGCCTCTTCCAAGACATACTCCTTTTCTTCCTGCATAAGAACTATTTGCAAGTTCCTTTGCCAGTCAAGGAAGTTTTTCCCGTTCAACTTCTCCTTTTCGAGAATTGATCGGATGTTGAATGAATTGTTGTTTGCCATAGTTAAAACTACAATTGAAAAAGAATAAACTAATAAATAATCATTCATAGTTTCTCTTAATAAACTTAAATTCTAGCATGCATGCATAATTTAATGTTCATTAAGAATTTTATTCAAGTTATGTGTTCCGGCAGGTGTGAATAAAATGATTCCAAGACCCTAAAACCATTGAAGAATTAAGCACATTATGTATTTAGACTCAATTCTAAAATCTTTTAGGCAAGCAAAAGCTTTTTGCTAATAGTCTAGAAACTACTCTTGGTTAATAGGTACGTCTAAGAACTTATTAGGTAAACCTATCAAATTTTTCCACGACATAAAAGGACTCCTTACTTATATCGTTGAGTTTCACCAAAACTAACATGTACTCACAATTATTTGTGTACCTTACCCCTTTAGGATCAATAAGTAACACCTCGCTGAGCGTAAAACTATTACTAGATTGATGTAAAGGTTATCCAAGTAAGTGTTATTTTGGCATGGCACCTTTTAACTCAATTTTTAAAGTTTGGAACTTAAGGCTCTTACTATGTTGGTTAGATTTTAAGTGAACTAAAATCCTTAATCATGCAACATAATCAAGCCATAATCTCATGCATAATTAAGACATATTTAAAGCAATAAATAACTTAAAGCATGCATAAGATAAATGTGATCTAGTATGGCCCGACTTCATCTTGAAGCTTCAACTTCAAAGTCCGTCTTGAAAATGGATTGGAAACTCCGTCTTGAATTTCACCATGGGAGGCGCCATTTTCTTCAAATAGGATCAGCTATAATTAAACTAATTACAACTATTTGATGGTACGCAGACCATATTTGAATTGAAAAACAAACTTTGGTGCATTAGACCAATTACATTCAAATTAATGGTACGCAGACCATATTTTCTATCCTATTTGGGCCATACTAGTCACTTTCAATAACCTGCAAAACAGTACATATACAATATATACCATTCACCCATTCATTATCATGAATGGCCCACATAACTGGTTAGTAAAAACACATTGTTATGCATCACATAAATATTTGCAGCAATTAATCAAGGGCACCAATAATCTACCAATTATTCAGTCCTTATTAATTCTAATCAAGTTGTTTTAACCTTAAAGGATTTGTAGACCTAATCAAGAGTTTATGAGTAAAAATGCTCCCACATAAACCAATAAGTTTATATGCTTTACTAATTTTAAACATAAAAATATTTTTCTAGTCTAACCGGAAACATACAATTTTAATTAAAATTTAAAGCTCATATAAAATTATAATCGAATCCATTAATTTAATTTATTTTCAGTTGAATTAAACGAATTTAAATTAATTCAAGGTTTAATTTTAGTAAAATAATTAGTATAAATTAAAATTTATAATAATTATAATAATCAAAATTAAATCCCGAGAAACAATTTAAATTATTAATTTTAAAATTAATTAAAATTATTTCCGAACTGAAAATTCAAAATTAAAACCAAAACGTGTCAATCGTCGCAAGACGAGGCACTTGGGCTTGCGCCCAAGCCCCATCGAGCCACGAGGCCACATCGCCCCTCGACTGACCGTTGCACAAGGCACGAGTAGCAGCAGCCACGCGCAAACGCAGCAAGCCAAGCCACGCTTGCGCGAAGCCTACTCGACCGCATTGCATCGCAGCAGCTCTCCCTCGTGAGGCATCGCTCGATGCGCGAGGCAGTGCGCGCTGTGGCGCAGCACGCTTGCTGCCCACACACGACTGCTCGCAGTGCCTTGCCTGTCGCCCATCGCTCATCGCCCATCGCATAGCATACACGGCCAACACCATTGCCTCGCGCGCGCACCATGCTATGTTGCTCGCTGCATTCGTATCGCACGGGCGACGAGCTCCCTTGCTCGTCGTCGTGTGCCCGCACTATACAACACCCCTTAAGGGTAACACGTAGCGTCCTTTGCTTTGTGCGTGCAACAATTATGAGCGTTTTTCGTAAAAATTTAAAATTTTTAATTCAAAATTAATGACAAATTAATAAATCATATTAACTTCATTATTTTAGGGCGAAAAATCGAAAATTTATTAATTAATTAATTTCCGATTAACATGGATTCAAATCTAGGTCATAAAAATTTAAAATTTATCATAAATTAACAATTTTTATGTTGGTTTTTAATCATGGATACCTAATTAAATCATTAATTAATTATGAAAATCAAATCAATTCTAAATTTTTCGAATTTCAACAAATTAATCATAATTACAAATTAGGTTGTATAATTAACAAGTCTAGGCATTCAAATTTGTTAAACATATATAGTAGGTCAATCAAAAATTCAATATTTATCAACAAGAATCGCAAATATTCAATTTAACATCTTAAATTTACAAACTTTTGCGTTCGAAAAACTAAAACCTCCGAAAAGTCAAAGTTAGGCTTCGAATTTGGGAATTCTGGGTTTGGCCAAAAACTAGTATTTTTGTCAAAATTTTAGAATGCCTTTTACATGCGGAATTGACACAAAAATCACTCGATTTGGATGAGTAACGAAGAAACTGCCGAAAAACTGCGTACATATAATTAAATAAACGTAATTTGCAATTAATTAACAATTACGAAAATTAATCACCCCTTTTTAATTCTTTGCAAATTTGTAAAATTTAACCATGTTTAAGAAATTATAGATCATGCAATTAATAAGGGGCTCGTGATACCACTGTTAGGTTATGATACATATGACCAACATAAATCATGCGGAAAAACCTTAATGTCAGGAATCATATTAATTGCACATAATCATATAATTAGTCTAGGATGCATACACTTTGTAGCGTGCCCTCCCTAGCTGCGCCCGAACAGAACAAGAACAAGTCTTTAAGACTCCAAGTGTCGTCCCTCCGTAGAAAGTCAACAGCACGTCCGGATCCGCCTTAAGATTGACCAACTATAATCGCCCTTAAGGTTCTTAGAATTTTCGGCTATTAGGGTGCAAGTGTTTGGCTGATTTTGCTTGAAAATCTTACCTTTGAGTACTTGAAAACTTGTATATAAATTTGTGAACCTAGGCACATATTTATAAATTAATGGAAAAGGATTTAGAATCCTATTAGGATACCAATTTGTTTTAATTAGAATCTTATTAAAACTCTATTAAACAAATTCTATCTTTATTAGGATTTAATCATAGAACAAACTCCATTAGCTTTAGGATTTGTATTGAACACAACCGTTGCACGAGCACGAGCACGAGCCGCACAGCCCGCGCAAGCCTTGCGGCCCACGCGAGCAGCACAGCCCGCAGCCCACGAGCTCGCGCGCGCCATGGCCTTGTTGGGCCTGGCCTTGCGCTGGGCCTGGCGAGGCTTTTCTGCGTTGTGTTGATGCGCATGGCTTGTTGGACGCAGGCCTGGCTTCGTGCTGGGCCTTCGTCTAACAAATCTCGTCCGATGCTAATTCGGGAGAGGAGAGAGAAAGAGAAGAAGATGGAGATTTTTTTTTTGGAATTTCCGTCAAGGAATTAAAATTAATTCGCGCCAAACATAAGTTAAGGGTAAAATGGTAAGACGCAGCTAACGGAGGACTAACGTCCGTTAACTCCAGGTGCATCTCATGAACAGTACGAATAATTAGGGGTATAATATGTGATTCAAAATTCGCGAGGGTATTTGGTGCATTTTTGCAAACCTCTGGGTATTTCATGAAAACACCGTTAAAAAAACCGATTTGAGAAAACGTGATATATCTAATAAATAAAACGCCCTTTGGATACGATGAATTGTTTTTTAACGCCCTAGAATTAAACAAAATGCCCTATTTTATCATGAAGTTTCTATCTTACCCTTACTAAACCCCTCCCTATTTACCTTCCCTTCACTGGTAGTCTCTCTCCTCATCTTCAGAGTAGTGTTGGACTGAAATGTCATCAAAACTGTGAAGGGTTGCACTAACTCTAAGTCCACCACATTGTTTAGACTATCACAAAATGAGTATCGTCCATGGGTGTAAACTCATTTAGATGTCGTCTATCCTATAGGCTAAACCCCCACCTAGCCATCCACGTATGTAAAGTTGGCTAGACACAATTTGCATTGAAATTCTACAAAACACCTAGTAACTCTTTAAAACACATAGTTATTGTAATACGCATATAGTTACTATTTAAATGTCACATGACAGTTACACATGTTGCCCATACAAATTACTCTGTTGTCCTGGTCCATGTGACAGTTAGCATGGAACAGGTTTATATTAGTGTAAATAAATTTTTAAAACCCAAAAACGCCCGTTTACTCAAAGATAGGGTTAAATAAATTATAAAACTACCATAACTAATGCTGAAAGTTGATTAAAAAGTTCTACAAACATGCATTTAATAATTTTAATACTTTTATGAAATTTTGTGGTAAAAAAAGCAATGCATGTGAATTTATGCACACTCAAAGATAATTTTAAAAATATAATGAATTCTCGGTCTATTTTAGAGTAATACACGTAATATTTATAGAGTATTATGAGATAAAGATTGAATACAATATTATATCTTACTTATTATGGTAGAGTTAAAAACAAAAGGAAAGAGTCTAATGCAAAGATCGGTAAAACAAATCAATCAATGACTAAAAATCTAAAATAATTTCCATCTTATTTTTTTTCACTTTATACTACCACATTACTGTAGGTAGGGGTGTGCAAAGTCCGGTCCGGACCGAAATTTGGACCGGCACCGGACCTGACCAAACGATCCCGGTCCGATCCTCGGTCCTTAAAAATTCATGATTCCGGTTTTCCGGTCCGGTCCGGTCCGAGTAAAACCCGGAATAATCCGGTCCAAAATAAGGTCTAAAATATAGAAAGATAACCTAACTTCGTAAGGAAAAAAATATTTAATATCTCCTTTGTCTAGTAAATAGGCTTAAGTAATACGGAGTAACTAGAAAATGGCGATAGTACACATTGTTTTACTTTTGGCTACTGATAGAATTACAATACAATTACAATTAACTTAGTTTTTGTTTAATCTATCGATCTGATGAGTGACAATATATTAATGATGATGAGATGAAAATGTAACCAATTGATGTAAGATGAAGGTGACAACGTATCATATTATTAGGGAAAGCTAAATATACAGGCCACTTTTATCTTTAACCCTTATAAAAGCCACAACTACAAGTTTGGAACAGTATAAGGACATCTTTAACCCTCAATTCTTTCTTTGAAAAATACAGATTTTTCTTAAGAATAGTGGATTAACGATTTTACCCTTACCTACTCCATTTACGCTTTTGCCCTTATCCTTTCCTTTTTCCTTCCACGTTTAAGCTTCATAATATCATTCATCACCGACCCACACAAAACTGAAAGAATAATGGCGAGCTTCACCAACCCAGAAAATTCTCCTCCTCTC
The DNA here is from genome assembly GCF_020520425.1 of Spinacia oleracea. Taxonomy (NCBI): domain Eukaryota; kingdom Viridiplantae; phylum Streptophyta; class Magnoliopsida; order Caryophyllales; family Amaranthaceae; genus Spinacia; species Spinacia oleracea. The sequence goes on from NC_079491.1 coordinate 36,614,247, forward strand.
TCTTTTTCAGTTTCCCCCAATAGCAAAACACCTCTCCTCCGAAGTTAGCTCACAAATACGAAACTCTTCAAACTACAATGCGGATCAAATTCAAATTCTATCTCACGGCCTAACTCTTGACATTACCTATTTCTCTATTTTTACCCAATCTAATTGAAACCGATCCAAGCCTCGAAACCATCAAACCAACACCATTCACAAGACTTCAAAATCATTGCATCAAGCACAATCATGTGGCAAAGAAATTATGAAGCTCATGGGATGGGATTCGAATTCGAAACAAGAAAAAGGAAAGTGGATCTTTTGCTTTTCTTTTGGATTGCAAAAAATGAGGTAGAGGATAGGCTGCAATCTTAGACGAGATCGGGTTCATGTCGGTCTCTCCCTCATTTTTTATGCAGTCCAGACAAAATTTTAAAAAATTCATATGAAATCCCACCATTTTTGAGTTTGTTGGAAGCATGTTGGTGGGTTATTTGTCCAATTATGTTTGTACTTTGATTTGTCATATTGACAATTTTTGGGGTTTTGATTTTAGGGTTTTCAGTTTGGTTCATTGTATTTCTATTTGTTTCTTTGAGCATAGGTGCATGCGTATTCGAAGGTGGATGGAGTGACATTTCTTAATCATCAATTCAATGTCATCGAGTAAATTCAAGCTTGAGGAAGAACAGGGGAGAGTAGAGAGAAAGAGAAGAAGATGGAGATTTTTTTTTTTTTTGGAATTTCCGTCAAGGAATTAAAATTAATTCGCGCCAAACATAAATTAAGGGTAAAATGGTAAGACGCAGCTAACGGAGGACTAACGTCCGTTAACTCCAGGTGCATCTCATGAACAGTACGAATAATTAGGGGTATAATATGTGATTCAAAATTCGCGAGGGTATTTGGTGCATTTTTGCAAACCTCTGGGTATTTCATGAAAACACCGTTAAAAAACCGATTTGAGAAAACGTGATATATCTAATAAATAAAACGCTCTTTGGATACGATGAATTGTTTTTTAACGCCCTAAAATTAAACAAAACGCCCTATTTTATCATGAACTTTCCTATCTTACCTTACTAAACCCCTCCCTATTTACCTTCCCTTCACTGGTAGTCTCTCTCCTCATCTTAAGAGTAGTGTTGGACTGAAATGTCATCAAAACTGTGAAGGGTTGCACTAACTCTAAGTCCACCCCATTGTTTAGACTATCACAAAATGAGTATCGTCCATGGGTGTAAACTCATTTAGATGTCGTCTATCCTATAGGCTAAACTGAATTTAACTTAGTCTTCCAGTTGATGTTCACTCATTTAGATGTAGTCTCGCCCTATTTGTAATACCTCGTATTTTTCGTAATTTATAAATATATTTTTATTTTATTTATAAATATTTTTACGAATTTAATTGCATTTAATAGGAATTAAATGTATTTTATTTTTAAATAATTTAATTATTAATTATTTACGAAAATCGGATTTTTATTAAATAAATTAAACGAATTTATTTAATCGGGAATTGTTGGGTCATATTTTGAAAACGAATTTAATTTTAATCTAAGCCCGGTCTAATTTCATTATCAAACCCAACAAGGCTTGCAAGGAGTTAATTCTAATTAAGCCCGTAAGCAAGCCCAACTCAAAACGTACCCTAAAACCTAGCCCATGAGGGAAGGAAAAACTATAAATACCCCCTTCCCCTCATTAAATCCCCACAAAATTTTCAGAACTCCCTCTCCCTCTATCTTTTCGTCCGCCCTTTCCTTCGGCCCCAAGGAGCGAGTGTTGCCCTTGCTCGTTGCCAGCCCGCACAGCCGAGCCTTCCTTGCTGCGCCTCACGCGCACACTCACCCTCACTCCCTCTCCCTCTCGTCGCGCCAAGCAGCGCACACCCTCGCCCTGCCCGCAGCGCACACCCCTGCCCTCGCCCTCGCCCGCAACGCGCACCCCGCCCCTACCGTGCGCGTGATGCGGCTGCTGTTGCTTCGTGCTGCTGCTGTGCTTTGCGTCTCTACCCCACACGCAACACATCGTTGTTGTGTATGTGTGTGTTGTTGTTATTAATTAAATCCGTATACTTTTAACTTTTCTAAATTCAGTTTTAAAATTATTTAATTACGATTATTTAATTATTTTGGATTATTTAAATTGATGGGAACGGTTGTGAACACATTGTTTTAATACTTCGTATTTGAATTGATGAGATTGATTTTAATTCAAAAGAATTGTAATTTTCAGATTTAATGGTTAATTAAAGTGTCAATTTTTAAGGTCAAAACATGATTTTATTAATGACTTATTGATAGGATTTTAATTCCAATTGTTCAAGCGATTGATTCACGTAATTTAATGAAGATCTAAATTATGATCAACTTAAATTTTCAGATTTATTATAAAGCTTAAAGTGTTGATTTTTAATGATTTTAAGGCTAAAAAGTCAATGTTTTTATGCTAGGACTTGAGTTGACTATTTGAGACTATTAAATGAACGAATAACGATTAGTTTCTAAATAAACCAAGGGTTTTAGATTCTTAAGTAGTTGCTGGAAATTTAGTAAACATGAATAATAATTAAGTTTCTCCTTATGTGTATAGGAGTTAATGTCTAGCTTGAGTCGTGATTCGCACAGTGGCCCCCGTACTTAGGTATTCCAGGTATGTACAAGACTAGGGTGACCACCTATCTCATGAGGACTTTATGAAGTATATTGATTGTGAATCATGTGAACTTAAGTGTTGAGAATTTGTGTTTGATGTGTGAACAAGCATGTTGAGAATTGTTATTGAATCTATGTGAATGAGCATGTTATGGATTGATTAATGCTTTATAGATTATGTTGAACTATCATGTTATGGACTTTTATAATCGTTGAATCATGTCAAGCATGTTGTTCAAATTAATATGCATGTATGAGTGTTTCGCACGCAAGTTATTATGATTATGCTATTGTACGGGATGTCTAGCATACAATGAGCCTATTGAATATTGCCTCAGTGCATCGTTTATTCTACCGCAAGTGTAGAATACATTTAAGAAGTTTATGTGAATTGAACTAAGGACTATTCGTGCTAAGGGTACATCTCGCTTGTTAACAGGCAATGTCGGGTTATCTCAAATAGTGTTTTTGAGAAGGAACACTGGAGTAATTTCACTTGAGTCCTATGTTTGATCACAAGTCCTAAAGGATTAAAATGAAGTGTCATTGTTTAATAATTTATTTGTGAAGTTGTTGAATTACTTGTAGGCTATGTCTTTGGGTTGAGTCTTGAACATAACATACTAATTAACGTAAAGTGTAACCCGAATGAGATTCAAAACTCTTGGAACATATATACCTTGTGTATGAACAATGGGGGGAGTCGCGTCGGAGAAACTCGTACTCCTTGAATGATACAAGACGTTATTTCATTCTTTTAGTTATTCGCTTATAAAATGAGCAGGAATTCCGTCGGTATGGTCCGACTGTCGGTAGAAAGCCCGACTCTATTTTATTTGGTGCTTGGTGAGCTCCCAACACCCTCAGTTTCCCTCAGTGGTCTTGTTGTTCACTCAGTGGTTTTGTGTAATACCCGTTCGAAGCTAAATTCTTATTAATCTATGAGTTAAGAGTCGTATCAAGTCTCGAGTATGTCTTCATGATTAATTGATTTACTTGAATGGATTTTGCATGTGGGTTATATTTATTGTTGAGTGAAGCACGTTAGACTAGGATTTCATTCTAGCTTGTTCGTACTCAACTTTTGCTGACTTCGTGCTTCATGTCTTTCGGTCATGGCCTTCGCCTTAATGACCCTATGATGATCCATCATTGCACTTGCATTGTTGGGGAGTAGTTTTCAATAAGCAAGTTTGTAGAGATAACTTGCGGGAGAAGTTATCATGGGAATAGTGTTGAGAGACTATTTCATCTTTCGCATTTATAAAATCTATTTTTTATTTCAGTCATGACTACTTTAATTATTAAACTTAGTTAATGGATTTTCTAAACTATTTAATTTTGGTTTTGGGCCTTGATGGTTCCAAGTTGTTTTATGACCATTAACTATTTATTATGTTTGAAAGTTAGTTAATTTCCGCTGCGTAATTCTGGTAAATAGCCTTAGCCGTTATCACGATGGCGGTAATATCTTGATAATTCTTTTATATTAGTCGGAACAAGGTGTAGACACCTACTTTTGTCCCTATTCCCGAAAGAGAAGGTTCGATGATGAAAGCGTAAATCTCCACTTGACAACGCATCTCCTATAAAATAACGAATCTCGATCACCCCTTTTCATTTCACCCGAAACCTGCTATTTATAGAAACCTGCTATTTATGGAAACCTCCTAAAAATAGTAACTGCCGTAATCGGTAATTGTTAAAAGTGGCAAGTCATAAAAGATAGAAACCAGTCAGAATTAGGTGTTGCACTCCAACATAAATCCTAAATGAGATAGAAATTGCGAGAGAATCCTATTCCTAATATGATTCGAAAATAAGAGTCACGTATTAATTAAAATCCTAACGAGCCTAGAGTTCGTAACGGGCCCAGACGCATCCCGTCACAAGGTTAATACGCACTAAAAGACTCAATTAAATCTCAAATACTCCGGATTCTAGGAATCCGAATCTGACTAAGAAAAACAGCCCATATCCTATTTTCAACGCCTGGCTCTGGGCGCCGAAATCTTCGGCGCCCAGGCCTGGGCGCTGAAAATACCTGGTACGTGTTTTTTCTTAATTCCTCGTGGATTAGAGTTCTGCAATTCTATCTTTCCACGAACTCTTTTCTATAAATAGGGCCTTAAGTTCGACGTGAAAAGGGACACAACAACACACAATTATTATTCTGAGTATTGACTCTAAACCCCTAAGCCTAAGCCTCACGCTGCAAAACTGATCACGCGTTCTGTCGCAATTGATCCATAATTTGAGATTCGTTAAATAAAAGGAGAAATAGCAAAGTCAAAGTGGTTAGTTTTCTGAGAACCGTGACGCACCTCTCAAGGGTGCGTCGTAATGTGTCCCTTTTCCATGGTTTAATTGCTTTCCTCGCCCTTTTATGAACTGTTAAACTAACTAAATCTGATTGTTCGATCACGCCTAATAAATATGATGTTTTTGGGAAATTGGATTATCATGCTAGGTCCCTTAAAACAATCTAAATCAGATAATCGCGCTCGATCTAGTACTATATGTTGCATATTGTTAAAATCAACTCAGATTAGTTTAATAGTTAACGCATGTCCCTTCAATTATTTATGCTGAGCTAGTAAGGATATCCTACCTCTGGAGTTATCGAAGAGCGAGTACTCCTCTCGGTACGTAGTTACAGTCCCCCGAACCCTCAATCTCTACCCTGCGGGTGTACGTTGAGCGATCCCCACCACCAGGGATCACAAGGGAACCTACGGCCGTCGTGGTCAAACATAATTGCACTCCCTTTATGTCACGATAACCGGGTTTTGTCAGTTTTTCTCATTGTCGTTAAAAACTGAATGGCGACTCCTATATTACTAGTCAATTGGGTGTAAACTCACAGGAAATCCAATTACACTTGATTTGACAAAAAGAAGCGTCACAACCACGAGGGACGAGGTCACGCATTAGCCTCGTGCTTTTTGGACCCCCTCACAGTGGCGACTCCACTGGGGATAGTGAAGGAAATACTCGTGCTTGTAGGTAATCAAAATAGCCGAAGGGTGAAACGATCCTACCCCGCGTTTATTTCCCCATCAAGTTGGGACGACCTGAAAATCAGCATATTAATGTGAACGGGCAGAACCGCATAACGAATCTTGGCTCCCTTGGTGTTTCATCTCGGGAGTTGGGACTAAGGATACCCATCGCCAACCGGGGGGTGCATACGCTTAGAATGTTGTCCACTCGGCACCTTCGCTAGTAGTACACCCGTCCCAAACCCAATCGCTCGCCCACTAGGTCCCTCTCGCCTGCATGCCCCCTTGGCTTGCACTTGCGGGTTGGCCTTCTGGGACGAAATTCTTCTGTTGAAAGCACTACCCCGACCGGGGCATGTGGTGGATCTGCGATAGAAGCGGTACCAAGCCAGACGCAAATAACTACCTATAGAAGCCTATCATAAACTACATGACATATTATTATTGCCTCATGATGAAATGTTAGTTATGTGTAGCGAAATATATGATTGTGTGTGACAAACTATCCTAGAAAAACCAACGACCTTAAAGATTGCCCAAACATTCATAAACCAATTTGCCAAAGAGTTATACCGAAATACGTGTTCCGCAAACCCGAACGATCGCCACAAAAATAAGCGACGCTCGGGATGGCCTTTAACGAGTCCCACAAACGCTGCACAACGCGTAAAGGACGTTATTAGGCAAGCACGCAAAATCGAAGTCGCATAAACAAAAGTAGACGCAAACAGAAAACGAGAACCAGCCAGGGACGCATTTTCAACGCCCCTGGCTGGGCGCCAGAATTTATCACGCCCTACGTTGGGCGCTGAAGTTGCTGCTTGGCCTCCTGGTCAGGCGCAGCAGCCTCGGTGCCCGCGCAAAAGGAAAATACGTAGCACAAAAAAAAACGTTCGTAAAAAGAATTGCTACGAGGGCGTAAGAAAAGCACTCAGCGACTCATAAAAAATAAATAACTATTTGCGTCGTTGTTAGGCCTCCTACGACGACAATGCTCGGCACCAAAACCGAACATGTTAATAATTATGAATGTCACACGGGCAAGTGTTTAGAAAATCCAAAGAATGACCAAAAGAAAGAACTAAAAAGTGTACCAACAAAAGAAAGAGTGAAAAACCAATAGAGAGAGTCGAAGTCTAGACTAAGTAATACTTGAAACTTTGGGACCTAAACTTTAGCTTATCTTATGCATAGGACTGGTCCTGCCACTTGGTGCCGATCAGGAAATCAACGGTTAGTGCGCCTCGAAGATACATCGCCAACACCAGGTTTAGTGACTCCAAGCTCCGTCCGTCATCCCTCATTTCAAGGATCTCCGCTTCCCCAACCTCGATTCGCACCCTCAAACATGTCCATCGAAGAATTGCGAGACCAGATGGCTCAAATGACCCAACTCATGGGCCAACTGAAAATGGAAAACGAAGCCTTAGCGGCTGCACAAGCCAAAAATGACCTCGATAACGAGAAGAGGATTGAAGCAAACCATGGGGAGAAAGTACTTCTCCCTCTATCCTGAACCTTTTCCTGGAAAACTACCAGAAAAGTTTAGTTCATCTGACTTACCAAAGTTTAAAGCCACGGACAATCCCCGTGATCATCTATTGAGCTTTGTGAATGCCATGAACTTGAAAGGCGTGGACAAGTCCATGTATTTACCTGCCTTTCCTTTGTCCTTGGAACCTGTGCCGCTCAAATGGTACTATCACCAGGACCCTAAGCTCTTCCCCACTTGGGACGACTTTGTCAATGTCTTCATCAAGCAATACTCGTCGAACATGGATTTTCAAGTCACCATGCGCGAGCTGGAAGTTCTCTTCCAAAAGAAAAATGAGGGTTTCACAACCTACTTTGCTAGATGGAGGGATCAGGCGGCCCAGCTAATCAATAGGCCTCCCGAAACAGAATTGGTCCAAAAATTCATTGACAACCTGGACCCTGCCTACAGACAGCACCTTAAGTACCTGGGACTTGACACTTTCAAAAGAGTTTATGATGTGGGAATAAAGATCGAGGATGATCTCGCAAAAATAATACAAAGTAAACCCGCATACAAAAGCAACACCTACAACAGGGGCAACACGTCCCAAGCCCAAGAAGTCCATGCCGTAGAGGAGACTCCCACCCGAAGAAGCCCTGGAAGATGGGTCCGAGACCGAAAGTTCGCCCCACTCGGGTCAACTTTGGTACAAGCCTTCGAAATACTAACCAATCAAGCAAAGTTGAGACCTATAGGCCCCACCCGTGACCCTCCTGTCAAGAGCAAATACTGGGTCGAAGGTACTTATTGCAAGTTCCGTCAAGGAAATGGGCATGACACCGAAAACTGCTGGAACCTAAAAAATACAATCCAGGACATGATAGAGGATGAAGTAATACCTCTCCCTAACGTTGGCAAACCCAACAACAACAAGAGCCCACTCGGCTCTTGTCACATCTCTCTCGACCAACCAGCAAATGAGAACTTCGACCCCACGGTGTACATTACGCCTCAAGGTGCACCACTCGCTGTGGTCCCTATGGATCGAATCGAGGGAGAAGTGTGCGGTGTGTGGGATGATGATGCTGAAGATATATACCTATCTCAAGTTCTAGGCCAGGACCTCTTTACTGAAACTTGGCCCGGGTATGCTCACATCGACACCACCCCTCAGGAGCCTGAGGTCGACAACCTCACCCGATCCGGAAGGATATACCAACCAGATATTCGCCCACCTCCTATGGACGACATCCCAGTTAGGCAAACTCTTGAGAATGGACGACACGCCACCGTCGCAGAAGTCATTGAAAATCCTCTCTTGAAACAACTAAAAAGAACCAAGGCCGAGATTACCATCTGGGATCTCATGTGTACTTCAAAGGAACATCGCGAAAAGCTTATTCGCTCACTTGATCTCATCTTGGTGCCTACAGATATCACACCTGACTCATTGGTTAACCATGTCACGAGAGATGTTGGAGAAAAGGCCATAGTTTTCACTGACAAAGACTTGCCCAAAGAGGGGGGTGCTCACAATAAAACACTTTATCTAGTGGTTGGATGCAAAGGACAAAACATCCCCCTAGCGCTCGTAGATAACGGTTCGGCGGTTAACGTTTGCCCATTGCGAACCGCCCATTGCTTGGGGCTAGGAAAAGATGACTTCCAAACCTCCACGCAAGGGGTACGAGCTTATGATAACTCCCGAAGGCCTGTGTTGGGAAAAATCAACCTTACCATACAAACCGGGCCTGTGGCACGTACCACGGAGTTTCAAATAATCGACATCAAGCCCACTTTCAACCTCCTCTTGGGGAGACCTTGGCTCCATGACTTAGGAGGTGTGGCTTCTACCTTGCACCAAATGGTTAAACTTAACCATAACGGGGTAATACTAGAAACCCGCGCCCCTCCTCTCGACGTCAGTTGTACTAAGGTTGGAACGGCCGAAACTGCAGACGACCTTTACGGGTTTCAAATGGAAGAAACAATCCAGTTCATCGAAGATTATGATCCAGCATTCCTAGACCCGCACGCATCCTAACTCATCCCTAAAATGCTGTTAGCTCAAGGCTATTTTCCTAGAACCCCTTTGGGCATAAGGAAGAAGGAATGCACATTCCATCCTTTACCCAACAAATCTACTCCCTTTGGCTTAGTCTATGAACCAACGGAGGAAGATATTGCTGACCGCCTGTCTGGGCTACGCCTTAACAAGGCCAAACAAACAAACCACCCTCCTTCCCCCATATCAAAGAACCCTTAACGGGATGTTCGTTCGGGAAGGAGAAGGACACCCATGCTGTGATTTCCCTGAACCCTTCGTTCAGGATGGCTTGCGAAAACCAGGATTTGAAATCTTCCATGACTGCCACACCTTGGATGAGGCACCCCACCTCACCAAGACTAAAACAGCTGAAATATTGGACAACCAGGCTCTATGGACATTGTTTAACGAATCGAGGCCTATGGAGGACGAGACTGTGATGACTACCCTAGCTTTCCAAGATGAAGGTTTCGATCCAACCCGGTTAATCGCTCCTGCATCAACACTAGAAGAGATCGAGAACGGATGGGTGAAGACATATCAGTGGGTCAATGCAAAAGGAATAGAATTCAAGATGAGTACCGGTGAAGGACCGAAGTTTTACGAGACTAAACCCAAGGCTTGAGCCACATAGAGCACCTTAATAAAAAGCGCCTAGTAGTTCTTTAGATTGGTAAAAAAATAATAAAGACTTTAAATGGTCCTAAGACCCATTAGAATATAGGTCAAGTTTATTTCAGTGTGTTTTCCTTACTTTCCAAATTAATAAAGGCGTAATATTTCTCCTAAAAATTCTAACACTAAGTAAGCACCAAATGTACTTGCAAAATACAAAAATAAAGAGGCGGCCCACTCGGTCTTGAAATAGTGCCGTGGGAACCAATTCCCGAAACCCACAAAATAAACCGTACCCTCCCCTTCATATCCCCAAAACATAAAGGTCAACCAGTGTCATCATAAAAGTCAATCCATGCAACCCAAAGAAATCAAAGGAAATCAAAATCCAAAACAAATGCAAATGTTGCTTATAAAGGGAATTAATAAAATGTAACCCCATCATATCCTTCAAAAGCGACACGCACCTCAACCCACCCAAAAGCTTACACAAAGATCTTCATATCTTCCACACCCTAACTCCATTTTTAAAGCCGTTTCGAGTCACGGATAGAAAAAAATAATCCGGACAAAAATGCATCTCACGCTAACAGTCAAAAAAGCCTCCGAAATAGCCTCAAAATCAATTTTTATACAAGTAAAAAAAAATCATAGCACTAAAACGAAAAAAAAGAAATAAATGCAAGAACACGTGAAGCAAAGCGTCAAAAACGACCGCCAGAAATCATTTTCAGCGCCCAGGGTTGGGCGCCGAAATCTTTGACGCCCCAGCCTGGGCGTTGAAACTCTCTGCCTGCCTAAATTTTTTTTTTTAGAAGTGCTCGTCATTTTATCCGCACATAACGGAAAAATAACGAACACTTGGGGGGGGGGGGTACAACACGTATCCAAATAGGCTCACCAAAAAATATAGCCATACAAAAAGTAGTCGAATTTCAATTTTACGTGACTTACGGCAAACAAAAAACGGCAGACGAAAATAATGATAATACTTCACTCATTTGACCGGTTAAGTAATATGCTTCCATCTCAGGGCATATCTATCAAAATCCGGCATCTTAGAATTTATTCTAGCTAGAACTACGCGCGACCTGATTCTGACAAGATACGTAGGCAATCCTTACCAAGGATTCGGTCCAATAAAAAAAAACATATATAAATTGTGCAAAAAGTGTTAGACATATAAAAATATAAAAAAGAGGAGAAACAAAAAAATGAAAAATAAAATACGCCTTTATTGAAAAATAATAAGAAGGAAAACAAAGTGCTAAGGAATGAAAAAACAAACACAACTGAAATAAATAAAGGGCACCTACACCCTAGCAAGAACTACACTACTCCAGTTCTTCCGGATCATCAAATAAAGTCTTGTAGAGGGCAATATTCGCAGGATCCACCCCCACAGTCTTCTGCGCTGCCCCTATATCAATCTCCATAAGAACCGGCTCCTGGACACTAACTTTCAAAGATGCCAAGGCTTCAGAAACATTCTCAGTTATAGCCCGCTCAGCCTCAAGGGCACAGACAATGATGGGAGAAGGATTATTATCATCAACTAGACTAGTCACTGTTTCTACAAGCGGCTGAGCCTTCCTAACCCATATATTGTTCCGGCGACGATCTCCGCGAGAGCTTGCATTTCTTTTGACAACAGCAGGCCCCTTCATGTTAGGCATCTTTTTTGGCCTGAAACTGGAACGGGGAGGAACTTCCTTTCGCTTTCGATCAGGACGAGCTTTCACAGTCTTAATACCATGGGTACGAGGTTTGGCAGAATCAGGACCCTCATACTTAACACGAATACGAGGTATCAAAAGCTCAGCCGGCTCCCCATTTTGAGCCTCGGTCCTCACAACTTTATCATCGGAGCTCATCCACAACTTGTAGTTTTCATAAAGACCCGCAAAGCCATTTGTAGCTACGGCCCAACACGGGAGACCATCATAATACTTAGCCCACGCTAGAACCCGTGCTTGTGAAAAGGCCGCTACTTTAGGTGGTACAGTATCAGAAAAGGGGATAGTCTGCCTTAAACCGTATTGACGCATGACTCGGTAAGGGAAAATATAAGTGGGCCGAGATAGCCCCAACAAAGAAACGTAAACCGACACATCAGTACCCCCCGTCATAGTAGTCAAACCCCACCATGGTACCACCCACTTAATAGAACAGATGCCATGAGTAAAAAAGGAAGCCCATTCGGCCTCGTCCTGGCCTCGGTGCAAATATTTTCGGTTACCCAAGGCTATAGGACGATAATGTTTAGGATCGGCAGGAGCTTCCAAGAGCCTAAGCCGTTCCACGAGCCAAATCTGCAAAAAACGGGTACGATCAAAAAAAATAATAACAAAAAGAAAACGGTTCCTGGGGCGCAGTTTCAACGCCCACGACCAGGCGCCGATAATTCTAGCGCCCAGCCCTGGGCGCTGAAACTCAGCCCCAAGGCAGGACGAATGGAAAATATATATGCAAAAAAAAAACGTATACGTGCGCAAAAGAAAATCGATTACCTGCAGTAATAGGGGGCTTCCCTTAAAATATTCAGATTTGGCGTCCTTCTTCAGCTCATCCGCACTCAGCAAAGTCTCAGCAACCACCAACGGCATAATAGAATAGCAACTTTCCATCTGGCTAATCAAGGGGATCAACCTTATGTCACCGAACTCACCATTGTTATTCGACAGCAAATAATGATTCAACAAGCAAAATACAAGGGCTCGAATATTCAATTTCTGTTCGGTCATATTCTTACTAGGCCTAAAGTGGTGTTTTACAAGTTTTGCCAAATTAACCTCATCACCTACAACAACTTCAGCAAGCATGTTAGCATCTAGTCCTAGGAAATCCCATATGGTTGTTTTACTCTCTTCAATAGTGCCAGGAGTGGCAGGGGTAGCATTAGTAGGATAACCAAGGATCGCAGGAAATTCATCTGGCAAAGGACATATTTCGTTGCCCCGAAAGACAAAAACATGATGATCGGAATCCCAAAAGCTTAGGGCTGCGTGCAGAAAATTATAGTCAATGTTAATTTGTTGTAAGCCTAAAAGTGCCTCTAAGTGGTATTCTTTCAACAAAGCCTTTTCTGTAGGATTAAGGGCCCGTAGCCAACGCCTAACAGCCCGTTGGAGTGAGAAAGTGGGAATCGACATGACGAAAGCAAGGAGTAATTAAAACACAGCAAAGAAAGAAGGAAATTGAGAGTGATGGAAAATAGGGACGTATCTAGCCTCTATATATAGCTGAACGCATCAAGTGACATCCTGATCCCATTCGGAAACGCGTTAAGAAATCCGAAAGTCAAAATTCGCCAGGAAAGGACTTTCAGAGCCCGAAGCAGGGCGCCGAAATAATTAACGCCCAGCCTTGGGCGCCGAAAATGCAGCCCAAGGCCCAGATTTCACAAAACGCGGAGCAGGAAAAGACTTAAAACCGTGTTGCTAGACACGAGGCCCTATGTACAATTAAGATCAAGCCCAAAAGCACCTTTAAGCTCCCAAATAGCAAAAATGAATGGTAAAACTTGGTCGAAACTTAGACTTGTCTCAAGAAACATATATGTACACTTTTCAAAACAAAAAATATCAAGGTCATTCTTCGAAACACCAAAAAATGTTGTTAAGTCGTTGGTTTCTCAAATAAAAAATGTTTGTCTGTCAAAGGATTAAATCGGGCCAAGCTAAACCGAATGATATTAAACCTCGTCGCCCGAAGACTGAAGTCGCACCCCACGACTGCGCCAAAATAGCACACCACTATGAAAGGTCGCTCGCACATACGAGCACGACCCCGAACATGATTAAAAGACGTTATGAAGTATACGAAAAATGACTAACAAAGCCCAAGTGCTTGGGGGCTCGCGAAAAATATACTCCAACAAAAAAGCACGCAATCAAAATCACATTCTCGGACTGCGCTATACGCCGTCCCATGTTTGGATGATCTCAAAAGAACAGGTTCGACCGCAGAAAAGGGTCGTCACGGACACTTGTACATGGTCCTCTGATCAAAGACCAAGTGGTGGCAAAAATCGAGCCATAAAGACTAGCTCAAAACCACGAAAGCAGACGGTCGCAAGACAAAGGTCCGTCTGAACCCGTTGTCAACCCACGTTCAGGCTACAACTAAATTCGAGCATCCCTCGAAAGAATTCGCTCTTGCAAGAATGAACAAAAGAAATTCTCAAAAAAAAAAAATCACAATGAACAAAAAATAGAGACTTGCCCACCTCAATCAGGCAAGATCGCGCCGCGAACCACGCAAGTTCCAAATCAAGGAAAAAACGAATTTAGGGATGTCCACCCTTAGCGGACAGGGCTCGCCCACCTTCAGCGGTCGCGCAGGTCCTCAGTTTTACAAAAATGAAATTTTCAAAATTCAAAATGAAACAGGCTCGCCATCTTCAGTTGGCGGGGTCTACGGCGCAAACCACGTAGGTCCTCATTTTTCAAAAAATAAACACAAAACAAATTTCAAAATAGATTCGTCCACTTCTATCGGACGGGGTGTCCACCCTTAGCGGACAGGTTCGCCATCTTTAGCCGGCGGGGTCTACGTCACAAAACCGCGTAGGTCCTTATTTTCAAATTTCAAAAATAGATTCGTCCACTTCTATCGGACGGGGTGTCCACCCTTAGCGGACAGGCTCGCCATCTTTAGCCGGCGGGGTCTGCGTCGCTAACCGCGCAGGTCCTTAGTCGCTGCAGCGATAACTTTTTCTGGTTTTCCGTTTTTCCAAAAAAGAACGATGTGAGTAGCTTTCCCTTTTTCCAAAGATTGGTTTTCCGTTTTTTCCAAAAAAGAACGATGTGCTGGATTTTCCTTCGTTTTACGTCCCATAAAAACAAGGGGGTTTTCTCGTTTAGCTAACCCTGAAAATGAGAAACTTTAAAAACATTTTTTACCTCGTGATTGGGCTTGGCCAGGCCCAATTACACTTTATAGCTTTGATTATTTAAATTGTTGGGAACGGTTGTGAACACATTGTTTTAATATTTCGTATTTGAATTGATGAGATTGATTTTAATTCAAAAGAATTGTAATTTTCAGATTTAATGGTTATTTAAAGTGTCAATTTTTAAGGTCAAAACATGATTTTATTAATGACCTATTGATAGGATTTTAATTCCAATTGTTCAAGCGATTGATTCACGTAATTTAATGAAGATCTAAATTATGGGCATCAACTTAAATTTTCAGATTTATTATAAAGCTTAAAGTGTTGATTTTTAATGATTTTAAGGCCAAATAAAAGTCAATGTTTTTATGCTAGGACTTGAGTTGACTATTTGAGACTATTAAATGAACGAATAACGATTAGTTTCTAAATAAACCAAGGGTTTTAGATTCTTAAGTAGTTGCTGGAAATTTAGTAAACATGAATAATAATTAAGTTTCTCCTTATGTGTATAGGAGTTAATTTCTAGCTTGAGTCGTGATTCGCACAGTGGCCCCCGTACTTAGGTATTCCAGGTATGTACAAGACTAGGGTGACCACCTATCTCATGAGGACTTTATGAAGTATATTGATTGTGAATCATGTGAACTTAAGTGTTGAGAATTTGTGTTTGATGTGTGAACAAGCATGTTGAGAATTGTTATTGAATCTATGTGAATGAGCATGTTATGGATTGATTAATGCTTTATAGATTATGTTGAACTATCATGTTATGGACTTTTATAATCGTTGAATTATGTCAAGCATGTTGTTCAAATTAATATGCATGTATGAGTGTTTCGCACGCAAGTTATTATGATTATGCTATTGTACGGGATGTCTAGCATACAATGAGCCTATTGAATATTGCCTCAGTGCATCGTTTATTCTACCGCAAGTGTAGAATACATTTAAGAAGTTTATGTGAATTGAACTAAGGACTATTCGTGCTAAGGGTACATCTCGCTTGTTAACAGGCAATGTCGGGTTATCTCAAATAGTGTTTTTGAGAAGGAACACTGGAGTAATTTCACTTGAGTCCTATGTTTGATCACAAGTCCTAAAGGATTAAAATGAAGTGTCATTGTTTAATAATTTATTTGTGAAGTTGTTGAATTACTTGTAAGTTATGTCTTTGGGTTGAGTCTTGAACATAACATACTAATTAACGTAAAGTGTAACCTGAATGAGATTCAAAACTCTTGGAACGTATATACCTTGTGTATGAACAATGGGGGGAGTCTCGTCGGAGAAACTCGTACTCCTTGAATGATACAAGACGTTGTTTCATTCTTTTAGTTATTCGCTTATAAAATGAGCAGGAATTCCGTCGGTATGGTCCGACTGTCGGTAGAAAGCCCGACTCTATTTTATTTGGTGCTTGGTGGGCTCCCAACACCCTCAGTTTCCCTCAATGGTTTTGTTATTCCCTCAGTGGTTTTGTGTAATACCCGTTCGAAGCTAAATTCTTATTAATCTATGAGTTAAGAGTCGTGTCAAGTCTCGAGTATGTCTTCATGATTAATTGATTTACTTGAATGGATTTTGCATGTGGGTTATCTTTATTGTTGAGTGAAGCACGTTAGACTAGGATTTCATTTTAGCTTGTTCGTACTCAACTTTTGTTGACTTCGTGCTTCATGTCTTTCGGTCATGGCCTTCGCCTTGATGACCCTATGATGATCCATCATTGCACTTGCATTGTTGGGGAGTAGTTTTCAATAAGCAAGTTTGTAGAGATAACTTGCGGGAGAAGTTATCATGGGAATAGTGTTGAGAGACTATATCATCTTTCGCATTTATAAACTCTATTTTTTATTTCAGTCATGACTACTTTAATTATTAAACTTAGTTAATGGATTTTCTAAACTATTTAATTTTGGTTTTGGGCCTTGATGGTTCCAAGTTGTTTTATGACCATTAACTATTTAATATGTTTGAAAGTTAGTTAATTTCCGCTGCGTAATTCTGGTAAATAGCCTTAGCCGTTATCACGATGGCGGTAATATCTTGATAATTCTTTTATATTAGTCGGAACAAGGTGTAGACACCTACTTTTGTCCCCATTCCCGAAAGGGAAGGTTCGATGATGAAAGCGTAAATCTCCACTTGACAACGCATCTCCTATAAAATAACGAATCTCGATCACCCCTTTTCATTTCACCCGAAACCTGCTATTTATAGAAACCTGCTATTTATGGAAACCTCCTAAAAATAGTAACTGCCGTAATCGGTAATTGTTAAAAGTGGCAAGTCATAAAAGATAGAAACCTGTCAGAATTAGGTGTTGCACTCCAACATAAATCCTAAATGAGATAGAAATTGCGAGAGAATCCTATTCCTAATATGATTCGAAAATAAGAGTCACGTATTAATTAAAATCCTAACGAGCCTAGAGTTCGTAACGGGCCCAGACGCATCCCGTCACAAGGTTAATACGCACTAAAAGACTCAATTAAATCTCAAATACTCCGGATTCTAGGAATCCGAATCTGACTAAGAAAAACAGCCCATATCCTATTTTCAACGCCTGGCTCTGGGTGCCGAAATCTTCGGCGCCCAGGCCTGGGCGCTGAAAATACCTGGTACGTGTTTTTTCCTAATTCCTCGTGGATTAGAGTTCTGCAATTCTATCTTTCCACGAACTCTTTTCTATAAATAGGGCCTTAAGTTCGACGTGAAAAGGGACACAACAACACACAATTATTATTCTGAGTATTGACTCTAAACCCCTAAGCCTAAGCCTCACGCTGCAAAACTGATCACGCGTTCTGTCGCAATCGATCCATAAATCGAACAGAACGTATCCTGTCCCATAATTTGAGATTCGTTAAATAAAAGGAGAAATAGCAGAGTCAAAGTGGTTAGTTTTCTGAGAACCGTGACGCACCTCTCAAGGGTGCGTCGTAATGTGTCCCTTTTCCATGGTTTAATTGCTTTCCTCGCCCTTTTATGAACTGTTAAACTAACTAAATCTAATTGTTCGATCACGCCTAATAAATATGATATTTTTGGGAAATTGGATTGTCATGCTAGGTCCCTTAAAACAATCTAAATCAGATAATCGCGCTCGATCTAGTACTATATGTTGCATATTGTTAAAATCAACTCAGATTAGTTTAATAGTTAACGCATGTCCCTTCAATTATTTATGCTGAGCTAGTAAGGATATCCTACCTCTGGAGTTATCGAAGAGCGAGTACTCCTCTCGGTACGTAGTTACAGTCCCCCGAACCCTCAATCTCTACCTTGCGGGTGTACGTTGAGCGATCCCCACCACCAGGGATCACAAGGGAACCTACGGCCGTCGTGGTCAAACATAATTGCACTCCATTTATGTCACGATAACCGGGTTTTGTCAGTTTTTCTCATTGTCGTTAAAAACTGAATGGCGACTCCTATATTACTAGTCAATTGGGTGTAAACTCACAGGAAATCCAATTACACTTGATTTGACAAAAAGAAGCGTCACACCCACGAGGGAGGAGGTCACCCATTAGCCTCGTGCTTTTTCGACCCCCTCACACAAGGTAATTATAAATATAAGGAATTACCAGGGTGTTACACTATTTTCCTGAAAAAAGTACAAACTTTCACAAATCGAATTACCTTGTGCGCATTTGCTATTATACGATTATCATCTTTAGCCTTTTGGGTCACCCGACAAGGTGTTATGGTGGTTTTCCTTGGGGGAAATGTGGGTGGGGTAGGTGAGGAAGCATCTCAACAACGAGTTGAGATGATCTGCCACTTCTTTAGCTGGTTGTCGGAGTCGGGCTAATAGTGGTGCTCCAGTAACTATGGTGTGGTGGCCTAATGGTATGCTTTGGAAGAGTGAGAGTTATATTATAAGGAGAATCTAGGAAAAAAACAAGGTTAAGAAACTATGGTAAATTGGTAAGGATAAGATAGGAAAAAGTGGGACAAAGTAGGGCGTTTTGTTTAATACTAGGGCGTCATTAAGTCATTTAACAATGCCCATTTCTTTTATTTCGGATTCAGATCGCCTGTTACATATTCCGAATATCCAGAATATTATAATTTTCAGTAAAAATAAAACATTATATAATCACTTTTAAAAAAAATTAGATACATCAGGGAAAAAATCGAATATCCAAGTCGAGAAAAATTGAATCTTTTTAAACAACTCAAAACTGGAGTTTTAGTTAAAATTTTTGTCCGACTCGAATGATCCAAAATCAAACTATTGTTAAAACAACAGGTTTGAAAATGAATTTTCTAGCCCAGATTTGGTTCCACTTAGGGTTGTCAAATTGGTTCATCGGTGGTTATGGGTTAGGTACATTACAAGTTGTATCTTTAATGACAACCTAATAACGACGGGTCAAAAATCTCGTCGCAAAAGCTTTTTGCGAAGGGGATAACAACCAAACAAAGACGGGAACAACCGTCGCAAATGTCTTTTACGGCGGGTTAACGACGGGATTTTCCATTAATGACGGCCCTCTCATGACGGGTTCGCGGCAGGAAATCCCGTCATTGATCAACGATTATTGGCCTTTAGTGACAGAATTTCCCGTCGTTAATGGTACAATTTCTTGTAGTGGTATAATCAGTTCGAGTATAATCGGATAATGTAGTTGTGTGAGGTCATTGTTTTTATTTGGATTGAATGTGTGATTTTTTTTACGGGTCACTTTGATTTTTGTCTGAAATCGGTTGAATCAAGTCAATTTTTGACGACCCTAGTACTCCACTCAATTCCTTTGCTAGAGGTCCATTTTTTTGCCAAAGCCCAACCCCGCCTGACCTATGATCAATGTATACGTTTAGTTTTTTTTGGGTGCAATCAAAGGTTACAATTAGTGCGCGTTTAGTGAATTAGTGATTCAGTTTTTATTTGCCTATATTAGTTTTCTTTTTTCTTTCCAATCAATAACTACATACTAAAAGACACACCAGAAATGCCACGTGTCATCACCTGGTGAGTCTTTAGGTTTATTTTATTTTTTTTCAATTTAATAAATATTTATTAATAAAACTTACAAAAACGGAGAAAAATAATTTACTGTAGCTATCAATCCTTATTGTAGAAAGTTAATTGTAGCCCATATCTCTCATATGCATTATATAAATTAATATTTGAAAAAAAAAGTAATATGTATTTATTAATTTAAATATTCCCCTCTGTTCTTAAATACTAGTCCCATTTTGAGTTATTCATCCGTTTCAACTCCATATGTAAATGTAAATATCTCCAAATACGTACGTTGAAAAAATATAAAAATTTGATATTGTTAAACTACACATTGAGACGAACACAGCAAGATCTCACGTGAATATATTTTAAAATACGTATTGGATAGAAATTAGAATATTCTCTCTACTTGTAAATAGTGACAAGATTTCAATAGGGACTAATAATCAAGAACGAACGGAGTAAGAAATAATTTTCAAAACCTTTTAACAACATTTTAAACTTCTGCGTATTACATTAATTTAATAATGACTTAAATCATTTTGTCTTACAAAAAATGAATGTGTCGTATCTTCAAAAAAAATTGTAGTGAAATTAATAATTTAAGTAAAGAAATAAGCTGGAATAGGGGTAAAAAATGGGAAAAGAAAAAGTTGCGAAAAGATTAAATTTGAGATTTTTTAAAAAAAAGAACTGAAAGAGAAAAAATATTGGCAAATTGTTACCTTTTATTGAAAGTAATTATGAGTACACTTATTTTAAGAAATATAAGTTTAGATAAACTTAGTTAACTTAAGGATCTGTTTTATTCGACTTATTTTGTTTGTCTGAACTTATGTTATCTGGACTTTTTTTATCTGAAAAAAACTTAATTTGATTGAAATAAATTTATTTGTGTGTTAAAATGTCTGGAAAAAACCTAATTTTTTTGTAATTATTTATTTAAGAGAAATTAATCAATTGGTGTTGATGAACTCATTTACGAAATGTATTTTATTTTATTAACTTTTCTGTAAATAATTATTAAATTATTAAAACTATTACATAAAAATACTTACGAAGTTGTAATAATTGTGCGTTGCACGGGTACCAAACTAATTATGATAGATATGGAGAAGCAACCTAAAGGATCCTCGGTTGAAGTTAGGGCTGTTAAAGGTTCAAGGTATTTTGGAAAAGCAAGAGAAGCGTCTGGAGAAGCAAGAGAAGCTTCTAGAGAAGCAACAAAAGGATTCAATGTTAAGATGGGAGGAATCTAAAACTTGGTGGTTCCAGATGAAAATTGATGTTACCTTGATCGTCGTTTTGCTCGTGATTAATATAATGAAAAAGAGATAAGTATAACCTAAAACCCTAATTTGGTCAATTGATTTCTCCTTTTACCCACCTTAATTATGCATAATTGCCTTTTAATACTATCATAAGTACATAGTTTACTTTGTTTCTCTCACTCAAAAGTTCAAAACTCTAATAAGAAGAAGAATACTAATGCATTAAAATGTTGATTTATTATATTGCATTATTTAATTTCCTATAAAAATTAATAAATACAAAACTTTGCAAAAAATTTATTACAATATTTTAATCAAATAAAAAAAATAATGATTAACAAACCTAGTATTTAATAACGTTTTAATGTAATAATTACAATGATTATCATGAAAAAATTATCTATATCAAATCCATATATTCTCGTATGTTAAAAAAAATTGTAGTATTAATGTTTATTTAGTGTCATAAGTTTAGGACCCGTACAATGTACGATGATTAATACTCCGTAAATATTATTAATAATTTTAATAATTTGACAATTATTTACAGAAAAGTTAATAAAACAAACTATATTTCGTAAATGAATTTTTTATATATAAATATTGATTTGATTTTTATTAGACATATAATAAATAAAAAATTAAGTAGAATTATGAATTGATATTATAATTCAAGTGCAATTCAAAATTATAGAATGAGTACTTTTTTCAAAATTATTGTTGTTAAAAAGTTTTAAAAAATTATTTCTTATTTAAGTTAATCAATAGATAGTACTTTTTTTCAATATCATTCTTCAGTTTAAAATCAACATATTTACATTATATCGGCATTTCTAACGGAGAAATCAAGCGATCATCGCCATAATATCTCATCTTCTTCTCGTATTTACATTAAGCCACACTATTTTTCTTGAGGTCACGCAAAGATTTAACAAAGTGCGGATACTGTGTGAGGGGGTCGAAAAAGCGCGAGGCTAATGCGTGACCTGTCCCTCGTGGGTGTGACGATTATTTTTATTCAATCAAGTGTAATTGGATTTCCTGTGAGTATACACCCGATTGACTAGTAATATAGGAGTCGCCATTCAGTTTTTAACGACAATGAGAAAAACTGACAAAACCCGGTTATCGTGACATAAAGGGAGTGCAATTATGTTTGACCACGACGGTCGTAGGTTCCCTTGTGATCCCTGGTGTGGGGATCTCTCAATATACACCCGCAAGGTAGAGATTGAGGGTTCGGGGGACTGTAACTACCGAGAGGAGTAATTCGCTCGTCGATAACTCCAGAGGCAGGATATCCTTACTAGCTCAGCATAAATAATTGAAGGGACATGCGTTAACTATTAAACTAATCTGAATTGATTTTAGCAGTATGCAGCATATAATACTAATTCGATCGTGATTATCTGATTTAAATAGCATTAAGGGACCTAGCATGATAATCCGATTTCCCAAAAATATTATATTTATTAGGCGTGATAGAACAATCAAATTAGGTTAGTTTAACAGTTCATAAAAAGGGCGAGGAAAGCAGTTAAATCGTCGAAAAGGGACACATTACGACGCACCCTTGAGAGGTGCGTCAGGGTTCTCAGAAAACTAACCACTTTGACTTTGCTATTTCTCCTTTTTATTTAACGAATCTCGATTATGGGACAGGATACGTTCTGTTCGATTTATGGATCGATTGCGACAGAACGCGTGAACAGTTTCGCAGCGAGAGGCTTGGGCTCAGGGGTTTTGAGTCAATACTCAGAATATATTATGTGTTGTTGTGTGTTGTTTCACGTCGAAACTAGGGGTCTATTTATAGGGAAGAGTTCGTGGAAAGATAGAATTGCAGAGTTCTAATCCACAAAGAATTAGGAAAATAGACGTACCCAGTTATTTTCAGCGCCCAGGCCTGGGCGCCGAAGATTTCGGCGCCCAGAGCCAGGCGTTGAAAATAGGGTCTGGGCAGTTCTTTGTTTAGTCAGATTCGGATTCTAAAATCCGTAGAGTTTGAGATTAATTTGAGTCTTTTAGCACGTATCAATTTGTGACGGAATGCGTCTGGGCCCGTTACGAACTTTAGGCTCGTTAGGATTTAAATTAATACGTAACTCTTATTTCCGAACCCTATTAGGAATAGGATTCTCGCGGTTTTCTATCTCATTTAGGATTTATGTTGGAATGCAACACCTAATTCTGACAGGTTTCTATCTTTTATGATTTGCCACTTTTAGAAGCTACCTTTTACGGAAGTTACTATTTTTAGCAGGTTTCCATAAATAGCAGGTTTCGGGTAAAATGAAATGGGGAATCGAGATTCGTTTATTTTATAGGAGATGCGTTGTCAAGTGGAGTTTTTATGCTTTCCTCATCGAACCTTTCCCTTGCGGGAATGGGGACAAAAGTAGGTGTCTACAGTTAGCCCCCCACTTTGACTGAGTCTTGGAGTAAGACGATGGTCAAAGTATTAGACAGAGTGCGTCATACAAGCCATGGTGTATGTGACCTGTTTTGCGAGGGTCTCACGAGCCCCCGAGTGATAACATTTGACTTAAGGGTTATCACTTGAAGTGTCGACATATCCCTCACGCGTCATTGGGATTTGTCAACTGATAGTATAGAAACTTCCTCACTTTGTCATTGGAAGGATCTAAAGGTACGTAGAAACTCCCTCACTTTGTCATTGGGAGTAGCTACAAATGTTTTCGAAATTAAAGCTGTAAAGTGTAATTGGGCCTGGCCAAGCCCAATCACGAGGTAAAACGTTTTTAAAGATTCTCATTTTCAGGGCTGGCTAAACGAGAAAACCCCCTTGTTTTTATAGGAAGTAAAACAAAGGAAAATTCAGTACCCTTGTTTTTATAGGAAGTAAAACGAAGGAAAATCCAGTAAAAGTTATCGCTGCAGCGACTAAGGACCTGCGCTGTTAGTGACGCAGACCCCGCCCGCTGAAGGTGGGCGAGCCTGTCCTCTGAGGGGGACCCCCCGTCCGATAGAAGTGGACGAATCTGTTTGATGTTTTTGAAAATAAGGACCTACGCGGTTTGTGACGTAGACCCCGCCCACTGAAGGTGGCGAACCTTGTCCGCTGAGGGTGGACACCCCGTCCGCTGAAGTGGACGAATCTGTTTGAAATTTTTTGAAAATAAGGACCTACGCGGTTTGTGACGTAGACCCCGCCCACTGAAGGTGGCGAACCTTGTCCGCTTAGGGTGGACACCCCGTCCGCTGAAGTGGACGAATCTGTTTTGAAATTTTATTTTGTTTTGTTTTTTGAAAATAAGGACCTACGTGGTTTGCGCCGTAGACCCCGCCCACTGAAGGTGGCGAGCCTATTTTAAATTTGAAGATTTTATTTCTTACGAAAACTGAGGACCTGCGCGGCTAATGACGCAGACCCCGCCCGCTGAGGGTGGGCGAGCCCATCTTGAATTTATTTTTGCCTTATATAGAAGGGCTTTTGTGATTACAACCTGTTGGTGGGTCGTAATATTTCCTGATTAGATGTGTCCTATAAGTGGGTCCACATTGTGTATATTTTTGTTTAACAATATTTTTTGAGATATCCAAACATGTTATGGTGCGTGGCGCAGTCTGGGAATGTGATTTTGATTGCACGCTTTGTTGGAGTCCACTTTTCGCGAGCCCCCAAGTGTTGGGGCTTGTTGGTTATTTTTTCGCGTCTTGTAATCATGTTTGGGGTCATGCTCGTATGTGCGAGCCACCTCCTATAGTAGTGTGCTATTTTAGTGAAGCCGTGGAGTGCGACTTTAGTTTTCAGGCGACATCCGGTTTTGGCTTGGCCCGGATTATGCCTTTGACAGACAGACATTTTCTTTTTGGAAAACCAATGACTTGACGACACATACTTTTGGTGTTTCAAAGAATGACCATGATATTTAACTTGCTTTTTATTTTTTGAAAAGTGTACATGAGCGTTTTCTGAGATGAGTCTAAGTTTCGACCAAGTTTAACTGTTATTATTTTTTTTTTTTTTGCTTATTTGGGAGCTAAAGGTGCTTTGGGCTTGATCTTATTGCAATAGGGCCTCGTGTTTTAGCAACACGGTCTTAAGTCCTTTCCTGTTCCGTGTTTTTGTGAAATCTGGGCCTTGGGCTGCATTTTCAGCGCCCAAGCTCAGGCGCTAAAAATTTCGGCGCCCAGAGGTGGGGCTGAAATTTCTTTCCTGGTAATATTTGATTTTCGGATTTCTAAACACGTTTCCGAATGGGATCAGGATGTTTATTGGGTGCGTTCAGCTATATATAGGGGCTGGGTACGTCCTTATTTTCCACCACTCTCAAATTCTTTCTCTCTCTTTTTTGCTGTGCTCTAATTATTTACTGCCTTTGCCATGTCGATCCCTACTTTCTCACTCCAACGGACTGTTAGGCGTTGGCTACGAGCCCTTACTCCCACAGAAAAAGCTTTGTTAAAAGAATACCACTTAGAGGCACTTTTAGGCTTACAACAAATTAATATTGATTATAATTTTCTGCATGCTGCCCTAAACTTTTGGGACTCCGATCATCATGTTTTTTCCTTTCGGGGCAATGAAATATGTCCTTTGCCTGATGAATTTGCTGCGATCCTTGGTTATCCTACTAATGCTACTCCTGTTACCCCTGGCACTATTGAAGAGGGTAAAACAACCATAAGGACTTTCCTAGGGCTAGATGATAACATGTTTGCTGAACTTGTTGTGGATGATAAGGTTAACTTGGCAAAACTCGTAAAACATCATTTTAGGCCTAGTAAGAATATGACCAAACAAAGAAAGTTGCTATTCTATTATGCCGTTGGTTGTTGCTGAGACTTTGCTGAGTGCGGATGAGCTGAAGAAGGATGCCAAATCCGAAATTTTTAAGGGAAGCCCCCTATTACTGCAGGTAATCTACTTTTTTTCTTTGCGCACATATACGCCACCTTTCTTTTTTTTGCCTGGGGCTGAGTTACAGCGCCCAGGGCTGGGCGCTGGTATATTCGGCGCCTGGTCCTGGGCGTTGAAACTGCGCACCAGGAACCTTTTTTCTTTCTTTTCATTCTTTTGATTCGATCGTACCTGTTTTTGCAGATTTGGCTTGCGGAACGGCTTAGACTTTTGGAAGCTCCTGCCGATCCTAAACATTATCGCCCTATAGCTTTGGGTAACCGAAAATACTTGCACCAAGGCCAGGACGAGGCCGAATGGACCTCCTTTTTTACTTATGGCATTTGTTCTATTAAGTGGGTGGTACCATGGTGAGGTTTGACTACTATGACAGGGGGGTCTGACGTATCGGTTTATATTTCTTTGTTGGGGCTATCTTGTCCCATTTATATTTTCCCTTACCGAGTCATGCGTCAATATGGTTTAAGGCAGACTATCCCCTTTTCTGATACGGTACCACCTAAGGTAGCGACCTTTGCACAAACACGGGTCTTAGCGTGGGCTAGGTATTATGATGGTCTCCCGCGTTGGGCTGTAGCTACAAATGGGTTTGTGGGTCTTTCTGAAAACTATAAGTTGTGGATGAGTTCCGATGACAAGGATGTGAGGACCGAGGCTCGTAATGGAGAGCCGGATGAGCTTTTGATACCTCGTATTCGTGTTAAGTATGAGGGTCCTGATTCTACCAGACCTCGTACCTATAGTTTTAAGACTGTGAAAGCTCGTCCTGATCGAAAGCGAAAGGAAGTTCTTCCCCGTTCCAGTGTCAGGCCTAAAAAGGTGCCTAACATGAAGGGGCCTGCTGTTGTTAAAAGAAATGCAAGCTCTCGCGGAGATCGTCGCCGGAATAATGTATGGGTTAGGAAGGCTCAGCCGCCTGTAGAAACAGTGGTTGGTCCAGTCGATGATAGTAATCCTTCTCCCACCACTGTTTGTGCCCTTGAGGCTGAGCGGGCTATAACTGAAAATGTTTCTAAAGCTTTGGCATCTTTGGAAGTTAGTGTCCAAGAGCCGGTTCTTATAGAGATTGATATTGGGCCAGCGCAGAAGACTGTGGGGGTGGATCCTGCGAACATTGCTCTCTACAAGACTTTATTTGATGATCCGGAAGAACTAGAGTAGTGTAGTTCTTGCTAGGGTGTAGGTGCCCTTTATTTATTTCAGTTGTGTTTGTTTTTGTTCCTAGCACTTTGTTTTCCTTCTTATTATATTTTAATAAAGGCATATTTTTAGTTTCCATTCAATTTTGTTTATATGTCTAACACTTTTTACACGAAGAATATGATTTGTTATTATTATTTGGACCGAATCCTTGGTAAGGATTGCCTACGTATCTTGTCAGAATCAGGTCGCGCATAGTTCTTAGCTTTAGAATAAGTTCTAGTATGCCGGATCTCGGTAGATATGTCCTGAAGTGGAAACATATTACTTAATCGGTCAAATGAGTGAAGTATTTGCCATTATTTTCATCTGTTGTTTTCCATAGGTGTAAAATTCGACCAATTTGTTGGTAAACCTATTTGGATACGCACTGTACCCCCCCAAGTGTTCGTTATTTTTCCGTTGTGTGCGGATAAAATGACGAGCACTTTTCGAAAAAAAAAAAAAAACTTTGGCAGGCAGGGAGTTTCAACGCCCAGGCTGGGGCGTCAGAAATTTCGGCGCCCAGCCCTGGGCGCTGAAAAATAGCTTGGGCGGTCAATTTTGACGTTTTGCTTCACATGTTCTTGCGTTTATTTCTATTTTGTTTTTTGTGCCTTGATATTTTGCTTCATAGTTAAAGTTAATTTTGAGGCTGTTTTGGAGGTTTTTTTACTGTTAGCGTGAAACGCATTTTTGTCCAGATTAATTTTTTCTATTGGTGACTCAAAACAGTTTTGAAAATGGAGTTAGGGTGCGGAACTTATGAAGATCTTTGTGGAGGGTATGATGGAATCTTATGTGAAAGCTGTCGGTGGGTTCTACATTTTATGAATTTATTTTTTGGTAACATTTGCATTTGTTTTAAATTTTTGATTTCTTTTTGATTTTGGGTTGCATGGATTGGCTCTTATGATAACATTGGTTGGCTTTTTGGGTTTTGAGGATGGGATAGTGTGGTTCATTTTGTGGGTTTCGGGAACTGGTTCACATGGCATTATTTCAAAACCGAATGGGCTTTGTTTGTTGGGCCTATAGTGGGCCGCTTCTTTATTTTTATTTTGCAAGTACATTTGGTGTTTATTTAGTGTTAGAATAAAATTTTAGGAGAAATATTACTCCTTTATTGATTTGGAAAGTAAGGAAAACACACTGAAATAAAACTGACCCATATTCTAAAGGGCCTTAGGACCATCTAAAGTCTCTATTATTTTTTTTTCTATCAATCTAAAGAACTACTAGGCGCTTTTTACTAATGGTGCCCTATGTGGCTCAAGCCTGGGGTTTAGTCTCATAAAACTTTGGTCCTTCACCGGTACTCATCTTGAATTCCATTCCTTTTGCGTTGACCCACTGATATATCTTCACCCATCCGTTCCCGACCTCTTCTAGTGTTGATGCAGGAGAGATTAACCGGGTTGGATCGAAACCTTCATCTTGTAAAGCTAGGGTAGTTATCACAGTCTCGTTCTCCATAGGCCTCGATTCGTTAAACAATGTCCATAGAGCCTGGTTGTCCAATATTTCAGCTGTTTTAGTCTTGGTGAGGTGGGGTGCCTCATCCAAAGTGTGGCAGTCATGGAAACTTTCAAATCCGGGTTTTAGCAAGCCATCCTGAACGAAGGGTTCAGGGAAATCACAGCATGGGTGTTCTTCTCCTTCCCGAACAAACATCCCGTTAAGGGTCCTTTGATATGGGGGAAGGAGGGTGGTTTGTTTGGCTTTGTTAAGGCGTAGCCTAGATAGGCGGTCAGCAATATCTTCCTCCGTTGGTTCATAACCTAAGCCAAAGGGAGTAGATTTGTCGGGAAAAAGATGGAATGTGCATTCCTTCTTCCTTATGCCCAATGGGGTTCCTGGGAAATAACCTTGAGCCAACAGCATTCTAGGGATGACTCGGGATGCATGCGGGTCTAGGAATGCTGGATCATAATCTTCGATGAACTGGATTGCTTCTTCCACTTGAAACCCATAAAGGTCATCTGCAGTTTCGGCCGTTCCGACCATAGTACAACTGACGTCGAGAGGAGGGGCGCGGATTTCTAGTATTACCCCGTTATGGTTAAGTTTAACCATTTGGTGCAAGGTTGAAGCCACACCTCCTAAGTCATGGAGCCAAGGTCGCCCCAGGAGGAGGTTGAAAGTGGGCTTGATGTCGATTATTTGAAACTCCGTGGTGCGTGCCACAGGCCCAGTTTGTATGGTAAGGTTGATTTTTCCCAACACAGGCCTTCGGGAGTTATCATAAGCTCGTACCCCTTGTGAGGAGGTTTGGAAGTCATCGCTTCCTAGCCCCAAGCAATGGGCGGTTCGCAATGGGCAGACATTAACCGCCGAACCATTATCTACGAGCGCTAGGGGGATGTTTTGTCCTTTGCATCCAACCACTAAGTAAAGGGCTTTATTGTGAGCACCCCCCTCTTTGGGTAAGTCTTTATCGGTGAAAACTATGGCTTTTTCTCCGGCATCTCTCGTGACATGGCTAACCAATGAGTCAGGTGTGATATCTATGGGTACTGAGATGAGGTCAAGTGAGCGAATAAGCTTTTCGCGATGTTCCTTTGAAGTACACATAAGATCCCAGATGGTAATCTCAGCCTTGGTTCTTTTCAGTTGTTTCAGGAGAGGATTTTCAATGACTTCCGCGACGGTGGCGTGCCGCCCGTTCTCAGGAGTTTGCCTAACCGGGATGTCGCCCATAGGAGGTGGGTGAATATCCGGTTGGTATATCCTTCCGGATCGGGTGAGGTTGTCGACCTCGGGCTCCTGAGGGGTGGTGTCAATGAGAGCATACCCGGGCCAAGTTTCAGTGAAGAGGTCCTGGCCCGAGACTTGAGATAGGTAAATATCTTCAGCATCATCGTTCCACACACCATACACTTCCTCCTCGATTTGATCCATAGGTACCACAGCGAGTGGTGCACCTTGAGGTGTAATATACACCGTGGGGTCGAAATTCTCTAGTTGGTCGAGAGAGATGTGACAAGAGCCGAGTGGGCTCTTGTTGTTGTTGGGTTTGCCAACGTTAGGGAGAGGTATTACTTCATCCTCTATCATGTCCTGGATCGTATGTTTCGGTCTCGGACCCATCTTACAGGGTATCTTCGGGCGGGAGCCTCTTCTACAGCATGGACTTCTTGGGTTTGGGGTGTGTTACCCCGATTATAGGTGTTGGTCTTATATGCAGGTTTGCTCTGTATGGTTTTGGCGAGGTCGTCCTCGATTTTTATTCCCACATCATAAACTCTTTTGAAAGTGTCGAGTCCCAGGTACCTAAGGTGTTGTCTGTAAGCCGGGTCTAAGTTATCAATGAATTTTTGGACCAATTCTGTTTCGGGAGGCCTATTGATTAGCTGGGCCGCCTGGTCTCTCCATCTAGCAAAGTAGGCTGTGAAACCCTCATTTTTCTTTTGGAAGAGAACTTCCAGCTCGCGCATGGTGACTTGGAAATCCATGTTCGACGAGTATTGCTTGATGAAGACATTGACAAAGTCTTCCCAAGTGGGGAAGAGCTTAGGGTCCTGGTGATAGTACCATTTGAGCGGCACAGGTTCCAAGGACAAAGGAAAGGCAGGTAGGTACATGGACTTGTCCAAGCCTTTCAAGTTCATGGTATTCACAAAGCTCAGTAGATGGCCACGGGGGTTATCCGTGGCCTTGAACTTTGGTAAGTCAGATGAACTGAACTTTTCTGGTAATTTGCCAGAAAAAGGTTCAGGCTCGAGGGAGAAGTATTTGCTCCCCATGGTTTGCTGTAGGACCATTTTTTCGATCCTCTTCTCGTTTTCGAGGTCATTTTTGGCTTGCGCAGCCGCTAAGGCTTCATTTTCCATTTTCAGTTGGCCCATGAGTTGGGTCATTTGGACCATCTGGTCTCGCAAATCTTCGATGGACATGTTTGGAGGTGCGAATCGAGGTTGGGGAAGCGGAGATCCTTGAAATGAGGGACGACGGACGGAGCTTGGAGTTACTAGACTTGGTGTTGGTGATGTATCTTCGAGACGCACTAGCCGTTGATTCCCTGATCGGCACCAAGTGGCAGGACCAGTCCTAGGCATAAGATAAGCTAAAGTTTAGGTTCCCAAAGTTTCAAGCATTACTTAGTCTAGACTTCGACTCTCTCTATTGGTTTTTCACTTTTTCGCTCTTTCTTCTGTCGATACACTTTTTTGGGGTTTTTTTGGTCATTCTTTGGATTTTCGAAACACTTGCCTGTGTGACATTCATAGTTGTTAGCATGTTCGGTTTTGGTGCCGAGCATTGCCGTCGTAGGAGGCCTAACGACGACACAAAGAGTTATTAATTTTTCGCGAGTCGCCTTTTGAAATCGAGTGCTTTTCTTACGCCCTCGTAGCAATTCTTTTGATGAACATTTTTTGTGCTACGTACTTTCTTTTTGCTTGGGCACCGAGGCTGCTGCGCCTGACCAGAAAGTCAGGCAGCAACTTCAGCGCCCAGTAGTGGGCGTGAGAAATTTTGGCGCCCAGCCAGGGGCGTTGAAAATGCGTCCCTGGCTGGTTCTCGTTTTCTGTTTTCTGTTTATGCGACTTCGATTTGCGTGCTTGCCTAATAACGTCCTTTATGCGTGACAGTGTTTGTGGGATTCGTTACGGGCCATCCCGAGCGTCGCTTATTTTGTGGCGATCATTCGTGTTTGCGGAACACGTGTTTCGGTATAACTCTTTGGCAAATTAGTCTATGAATGTTTGGGCAATTTTTAAGGTCATTGGTTTTCTAAGATAGTGTGTCACACGCACATATTTCGCTACACATAACTACATTACAAACATGGATTCGAAAATTAAATATGCCACGTAGTTTATGATAGGCTTCTATGGGTAGTTTATTTGCGCCTGGCTTGGTACCGCTTCTATCGTAGATCCAAAACATACCCCGGTCGAGGTAGTGTCTTCAACAGACGAATTTCGCTCAAGAGGCCAACCCGCAAGTGCAAGCCAAGGGGGCATGCAAGCGAGAGGGACCTAATGGGCGAGCGATTGGGTTCGGGATAGGTGTACTACCTGCACAAGTACCGAGTGGGAAACATGCGCGACGTATGCACCCCCCTATTGGCGAAAAAGGTATCCTTAGTCCCAACTCCCGAGGGAGCCGAGATTCGTTATGATGTTCTGCCCGTTCACATTAATATGCTGATTTTCAGGTCGTCCCAACTTGATGGGGAAATAAACGCGGGGTAGGATCGTTTCACCCTTCGGCTATTTTGATTACCTACAAGCACGAGTATTTCCTTCACTATCCCCAGTTGAGTCGCCACTGTGAGGGGGTCGAAAAAGCGCGAGGCTAATGCGTGACCTGTCCCTCGTGGGTGTGACGATTCTTTTTATTCAATCCAGTGTAATTGGATTTCCTGTGAGTATACACCCAATTGACTAGTAATATAGGAGTCGCCATTCAGTTTTTAACGACAATGAGAAAAACTGACAAAACCCGGTTATCGTGACATAAAGGGAGTGCAATTATGTTTGACCACGACGGCCGTAGGTTCCCTTGTGATCCCTGGTGTGGGGATCTCTCAATATACACCCGCAAGGTAGAGATTGAGGGTTCGGGGGACTGTAACTACCGAGAGGAGTAATTCGCTCGTCGATAACTCCAGAGGCAGGATATCCTTACTAGCTCAGCATAAATAATTGAAGGGACATGCGTTAACTATTAAACTAATCTGAATTGATTTTAGCAGTATGCAGCATATAATACTAATTCGATCGTGATTATCTGATTTAAATAGCATTAAGGGACCTAGCATGATAATCCGATTTCCCAAAAATATTATATTTATTAGGCGTGATAGAACAATCAAATTAGGTTAGTTTAACAGTTCATAAAAAGGGCGAGGAAAGAGTTAAATCATCGAAAAGGGACACATTACGACGCACCCTTGAGAGGTGCTTCAGGGTTCTCAGAAAACTAACCACTTTGACTTTGCTATTTCTCCTTTTTATTTAACGAATCTCGATTATGGGACAGGATACGTTCTGTTCGATTTATGGATCGATTGCGACAGAACGCGTGAACAGTTTCGCAGCGAGAGGCTTGGGCTCAGGGGTTTTGAGTCAATACTCAGAATATATTATGTGTTGTTGTGTGTTGTTTCACGTCGAAACTAGGGGTCTATTTATAGGGAAGAGTTCGTGGAAAGATAGAATTGCAGAGTTCTAATCCACAAATAATTAGGAAAATAGACGTACCCAGGTATTTTCAGCGCCCAGGCCTGGGCGCCGAAGATTTCGGCGAAGATTTCGGCGCCCAGAGCCAGGCGTTGAAAATAGGGTCTGGGCAGTTCTTTGTTTAGTCAGATTCGGATTCTAAAATCCGTAGAGTTTGAGATTAATTTGAGTCTTTTAGCGCGTATCAATTTGTGACGGAATGCGTCTGGGCCCGTTACGAACTCTAGGCTCCTTAGGATTTAAATTAATACGTAACTCTTATTTCCGAACCCTATTAGGAATAGGATTCTTGCGGTTTTCTATCTCATTTAGGATTTATGTTGGAATGCAACACCTAATTCTGACAGGTTTCTATCTTTTATGATTTGCCACTTTTAGAAGCTACCTTTTACGGCAGTTACTATTTTAGCAGGTTTCCATAAATAGCAGGTTTCGGGTAAAATGAAATGGGGAATCGAGATTCGTTTATTTTATAGGAGATGCGTTGTCAAGTGGAGTTTTTATGCTTTCATCATCGAACCTTTCCCTTGCTGGAATGGGGACAAAAGTAGGTGTCTACATAATGTAATATGACAATATCAATATGTTAGGCTGAAAAATTACAAACTAAATATGAAAATATCAATATGTTGGATGAAAAATTACATTCAATATATTTTAAAATTTTTATTTTACGCACATAGTATAATACCATGCTTAATTGGTCAATTTAAACTAATTATGTTTTACCCAAATTTAGTATTTTATCACGTCGTTATTTTTAATTTTATCTCATGATTTTTCAAACAAACATAAATATTACAAATAAATTTTATTTTATTAAAATATTTCATATTTACAAATTATTGTTTACGAATAATTAATAATACTTCGTAAACAAATTTAAGTCCATCGTGTGTTGCACATGTCATAAGCTAGTATAATCATTATGTTAAATCTCTTCATTTTATTTTAGTAGATTAAAATTAATTAATTATAATTTATTCAAGATTTTAATTTTATTAAATGATTAGTATAAAATTAAATTAATAATTAAACTAATAAAATTGCATTCTGAAAAAATTATAAGCACGAAAATATAATTAATTAAGTTCGTTAGCACAAGTGTGCGTACCCTAGTTCTACACTTGTTGTACTCCATACATTTTGTGTACATAAGGTATTTTTTTTTACCCTTCCTATCCTGACAGCTAATTTTAGCTAACATCACATCACCTATAACATGACAAAGACCACCACCGTAGTCTTTCTTTTGCCCAAAAAATCAAAATCAAATTGAAAATTAAAAAAGTTCATTTCATTTCATATTATATCAAACATTAAAAACCTTCCATTCATTAATGTCAGATTACAAAATAAAAACAAACATTAATTAAAAACACCCCCTAAGGCCCTACCCACACCCATCAAAATAAAAATTTAAAAAAAATTAAAAAAATTAAAGCCATCATTAATGTCCAATTACCCAAACTAAAAACAAACATTAATTAAAAACACCCCTACGACCCTACCTACAAACCCATCAAAATAAAAATAAAAATAAATTAAAAGAACTAAGGCCAAGTCCAGGTAACAACATTCTAATCAGCATCTGCAACGTCTTACTCTCAAGCCACTTCCACTTCCACGTCGACAGCCATTGCCACCTCCTCCGCAACCATTGCCACCTCCGTAGCCATTGCCACCTCTGCAGTCGCTGACCCCTTCACAGCCGTTGCTTTCTTGTTTGAATAAGCAGCATACACGAGTTTCCCCACAATGTAACATGTCTCGACTATAAATGATACCAGTACCGCGATTTCGTTGGTAACAAAACCAATGAATAGGACATTGATTGCTAAACCAACCAGTTGAACAATGGCTGAGAGAATTGCGTTCGACCAAAATCCCTCCAACTGTTGAGTAACCCCCACAATTATATTGTGGCAAAGCGTGAATATAGGAAGTAAATAAGAGAGGATTTTGATGAAAAGCTAATGATTTTTGTAGATATCGCTGGTAGTATCAGCTACAATGGAAGCTAATACAGCAATACAACCTACTATGAAAATTGAATGAAGATAAGTGGATTTTAAATGGAAGAGTGGGAGGAGAATTGGTGGTGGTGGTGGTGATGGGGGTTGTTGGAAAGGGGTGGTTGCACTCGTAGGATGGTGGTTAACCGAGATAGGTTGTGTCCCATAGCCCTTTCAGAGAGTTGAGTAGAGTCAGTAAAGAAAGAGAAAGAGAGAGCAGAGAAAGGAAAGAAGAAGACCAAAATGGTGAGAGGTAAAAGTTGTACGTCTTATTAAGACAACGATTCGTAGTATGTTTTTATAGAACTAGTTAGGGTTAGAATCAGGAGAGGTGCATTATGGGCCGTCTTAGACAACTATTCAAATTTTCTTTTTCTATTGTTTATTATATATATATTTAACTCTTATATATATTTAATTCTTTTTTTTTTCTTTTTACAAATATATCTTTATTTCAATTAATTCTTGATTTTTTTTTTACAAATGTATCTTTATTTCAATTAGCTAGCTTGTTCGATTTTTATTTATTTATTTATGAAGGGTTGTCCTTGAAATCTATTCTAATATTTAATAGCTGAGAGGTTTAAGTGCCACGTGGCCCTCCCTTGAAATTTCAATATTTAATTAATTTTTTTTTAAAAGGAAACGTAAAAATCAATTGAACCCGAAAAAAAAAATTATTATCGTCCTTCTCCAACCTTCAACTCTCTCTTCCAATCTTTGCATCAGAAATTCCACACTTAATTAATTCATCAATTCAAGCATCAATTACATTCAAGATTACAACCTATATGAAATTACGACTTTAATTTGTTGATCGATTTCGTAGCTTCGTTTCATCTCCACAATTCTCTCCTCTTCGCTGCTCATCATCAGCTATGGCGTTCACTTGGAATCGTCTCCATAGATGTTTGGGTCCTATGTCGTCGTTGATGTTAATTCGAAATTGGATTTACCCAATTCTTTTTCTGGGTTCGAGGTTCCGATTTATGAACAAATCCAGCCAAATTGGGTTTCACGAATTCATTCAAACAATCGCAAATCCAAGATTGTTGAAGTGGCCGGCGTGAAAATTGAACATCAAAGTATTATTTGATTTATTCTGCAAATTTGGTTTGAAATTGAGTCGAAAATTATCTATGGCAGATCCGTCCTTCAACAGCACTTTCCAGCCTAATGTTAACAGGTAAATTATCCACTCTTATTTATGAGTAGTGTTTGGGCTCCCAATTGATTCTCAATTGGGCCACTAAGTCCAAAGCCCAATGGCTCTAAATAAACAACATCAAACCTACCAAATGGCTAGTCAGCCATCCATCAAGGCCCAAGGCCCAATAGCAATAAATGACCTATGGGCATTTATTATGCAAACACTATAAATAGGCCGCCAAGGCTCACACCTCAAGGTACGTCCAATTTATCGCCTTAAGACTACTCTTTTAGAGAACTTCTCTCTAGAATCCGAGCATCGTTCTTACTTAGGCATCGGAGGGGCTTTCCTCGGAAACACCCCCGAGGCTAGTGACTTTGCTCTTGCGCAGGTGAATTCGGACTCAACTCATTCAAGCAAGCAAGATCTTCAACACATACGAAAGGGCCTTCATTCGAAGCTCATTGTTTCCATCTTTACAACACCGGAACAATTTGGCACCGTCTGTGGGGAAGAACACTTCAAAGCCTTTGAAAGACATCAATCACCTCTTTCCGCGAAAATGGTTAATGATGTTATTAACAACAATGATGACGATATGATAGTGCGGTCAGATTCAGAATCTGACCAAGAGGAGCACCCTCAATCGATAGCGAGGTCACAGCCGAGTAGGGCTACGACCGCCACAAACCCAGGACCTCCAATTCCAAGTAGGGAGGAGCTCACGGCGGCCATGACCATCATGCAAAACTTCCTCTTCAATGAGAAGCAGCAGGGATTGGCAAAAGACCGTAGAGAAGAGAGGAGGACCAAGCGGAGGTTGAACGAGCCACCCAGTGTAGAGGTGTCCAGACCCGAACGAGAGCTCCCTCCCTTGACAGGAACGCACCTGACGTCAAGGTGGATGGAAAGCACGTGGGACACCCAAAAAAGGGCACAACAACAACCGGATTGGTTCGCAAGACCATCACCCACTCCAACAGCTCTCCAAAGCGAATCTACCACCCCCAAATCCCGGATCCGAAGCTCGGTGCTCAGCAGGTTGAGACCCTCGGTCCACTCAAGGCTGAGACCTTCGATTCACACGAGACTCGGGGTAGGCGAATCAAGCAAATCTGGCGAGCGACCCGAGGTCAGTAGCCGAGAAAGAAGAAGAGACAGGAGGCATGATCGTACCCCTAGCCCCCATCGTACGCCCGAACATTCTAATCACAGAACCTCAGCAAGCGAAGGCATCAGGGCTAGACTCGGGAAAAGAATCATGACTCCCACGTCATCCCCTTTTTCGGACGAGCTGATCATGGAGGAAATACCGAAGGTAAGACTCCCAGCACACCTGACGTATAGCGGAATCACAGATCCGAGGGATCACGTGATCTCCTACGAACAGCAAATGTTCTTGAGCCCCTACTCCGAAGCATGTTGGTGCAAATATTTCCCAACCACGCTAACCGGAGTGGCGGGAGAGTGGTTTAGATCGTTGCCAAAGGGATCGATCAGAAGCTGGAAGAAGCTGAAAAAGAGGTTCTGCACACAGTTCGTGAGCAACAATCGCCCCGAACGAACCATAGCAGAACTGACCTCAATTCAACAAGAAAGAGACGAAAGTCTAAGAGAATTCATGGCCAGGTTCATGAAAGAATCAACGAACATACCAAACTTGCAGCCAGACGTGGCCATCTTTGCCTTGAAGCACGCGCTCCAGGAAGGGAAATTCCGTGACGAACTCTCAATGAAGAACCCCTCCAGAATAGCCGACGTGCTCCAAATGGCTGATGCGTTCATCAGAACCGAAGAGTTCAACAAGGCCGCTGCAAGATTGAAAGGATCGTCGGATCCGAGAGACACAAAGAATGCCCAGAGCAAGTCCGAGGGCAGCTCAAGGAAAGGGAAAGAGAAAGTAGGAGGTAGAGAGATGAGCCCGAAGAAAGACGGAAGAAGGGGTGAACTTCAACCCAAATACACTAACTACACTCCACTAGCTCTGCCCCGAAAAGAGATCTTTAGCCTCAACAGAAATGATGAAAAGTGGAAACTACCGGGGAAGCTCAAGTCCAACCTAGCTCGGAGAAACAAGAACAAATGGTGCGAATTTCATGACGACTTCGGTCACCACACCGAAGAATGCAACTCGCTGAAAGACAACATCGAGGACCTCGTCCGCCGAGGTTACCTGAAACAATACTTGTTAGACCGAAGGGAGGAAAAAGAAAAGGCCGCCAGTGGCAAACAACACGAGCAACCCCAGAAGAGGGTCTACGAAGCAACAGGGCACAAGAAAAACGACATCCTAGTGGTGTTCGGGGGGCAGAAGTCTGGCCAGGCCAGCAAGAAACACCTAAGAGCCCTCTCCCATCGGGTCAACTTCAGCGCAGTGGGAGACAACCAGCCACACCCCCCGAACATGACCTTCACTGCTGATGATTGCTTCGGAGTCCAGTACAAACATGACGATCCTCTAGTCATTTCCATGGACCTCAATAACCACAACGTACATCGAGTGTTAGTCGACGGAGGAAGTGCCGTCAATATCATCTTCAGAAACTGCTTCGAGCAGCTGATCCTCGAAGAGTCAGAGGAAGCACTGACGAAAGTCAGTTATCCTCTGATCGGATTCAACGGATCCTCAGCTATCCCTCGAGGAAAGATCACCCTGCCAGTCACGGTGGGTGAAGGCCAAGCAGCAAAGACCCTTCGGGACGAATTTTTGGTGATGGATTGCGATTCCGTATACAACGTAATCATGGGAAGAACCATGATTCACAAGATGCAAGCAGTCCCCTCCACATACCATCAGCTGATGATATACGTCTCGGACGCAGGGTTCGCCGAGCGAATTAGAGGCGATCAAGAGGTCGCAAGAAGAAACTGCCACACTGCTGTCCGAAAGCCCAAACTAGGGGACGGTCCCGAGGAAGGTGGATCCCGAACTGATATGGGAACAGGAGCAAAAAGAAGCTTTTCAGCAACTCAGAGCCCACCTAGCTCAACTGCCGACACTGGCCAGACCAAAGGAGGGGGAAACCCTGTACTTATATGTCGCAGTCAGCCCTGGAACCGTCAGCGCAGTGCTTCTTCGGGAAGAAGAGAAGAAGCAACAGCCAATCTACTTCACCAGCCGAACACTCACAGGGGCCGAAACTCGGTACCCGCTCATCGAGAAGGTCGCATATGCAGTAGTGGTAGCTGCACGAAAACTGAGGCCATACTTCGACTCCCACCAGATCACAGTACTAACTGACCAACCGCTCGAGAAAGTACTCGACAAAATAGAGAGGTCAGGAAGATTGGCTGCCTGGGCCTTCGAACTATCAGAGTTCGGCATCAAATATCAGCCGAGGACCGCAATCAAAGCACAGGCGTTGGCAGACTTCTTGGCCGAGTGCTCATACCAGGAAATGCTGGATGATACGAAAAGCACTTGGGAGGTCTTCACTGAAGGATCTTCCACAATAAACGGCTCAGAAGCAGGAGTTGTACTAATCCCCCCAACGGGGAAAAGCATAGAATATGCATTGAAGTTCGGCTTCAAAGCAACTAACAACGAGGCCGAATATGAGGCCGCAATCGCAGGGATAGAGCTTTGCTTATCCCTGGAGGTCGAGCATGTTTGCCTCAAAACTGATTCCCAGCTTGTAGCCAACCAGATCCGAGGGGAATATGAGGCCAAGTGGCCCAGCATGACAGCCTACTTAGCAAAAATTAAATCCTTAACGTCAAAGTTAAGATCCTTTGAAGTCATTCTCATCCCCCGAGGACAAAACGCGCAAGCAAACGCACTGTCAAAACTCGCAAGCTCAACACTCATCGACCTAAACAGGTCGGTCCATGTGGAAGTTCACCAAGAGAAAAGCATTGACTTGCTACCCACCACAGTATGCAGTTTACGTACCGAGCCCAGCTGGATGGACGCAGTAATTGCATACAAAGAAAGGGGAGAACTCCCCGAAGATAAGCTGCAGGCGAGAAAACTGAAAAGATTCAACAAGTGGTTCATCATCAGCGCCGAAGGAGAGCTCATGAGGAAATCATTCTCCGCTCCGCTGCTAAAATGCGTGGGTCCAACAGACGCTGATTACATCCTAAGAGAAATCCACCTCGGGATATGCGGAAACCACATCGGAGGCAGGACATTGGCACACAAAGCCCTTCGAGCCGGATACTGGTGGCCCACTATGGTCTCCGAAGCAAAACAGATGGCAAGGAAATGCGAGAAATGCCAAAAGTTCGCACCAGCTATCCATCAACCAGCTCAAGCCCTACAATCAACACTGTATCCCTTACCATTCGCACAGTGGGGGTTAGACATCATTGGTCCCTTCCCCTCAGCTACGAACCAGAAGAAGTGGTTGATTGTAGGAGTCGACTATTTTAGCAAATGGATCGAAGCTGAAGCTGTCTCCTCCATCATCGAACCTCAGGTCCGCAAGTTCATATGGCAGAACATCATCACAAGGTTCGGCATACCAAGACTGATGGTCTTCGACCACGGGAAACAGTTCGACAACACCCCGCTACAAAAATGGTGCAAACAGTTCGGCATACACCTAGCTTACTCGGCGGTTTGCCACCCACAAAGCAACGGACAAGCCGAAGCTGCTAACAAACTCATCCTCAACGCACTCAAGAAAAGAGTCGAGGATGACAAAAACAAATGGTTAGAAGAGCTACCCGGAACGCTATGGTCCCTTCGGACCACTGAGAAAGAGGCTACCGGGCAAACACCGTTCCACCTTGTGTATGGATCCGAAGCTGTCATCCCTGTGGAAATCGGGACAGAAAGCTTGAGGATCCAGGCATACAACAGGTATGATGGGCTCCAAGGAGAAAGCAACAACCAACTTCTGTCCGAAGCTCTCGACCTACTAGACGAAGCTCGGAACGATGCGAGGACACTCAACGCAGCATATTTGCAGAGGGTCAACAAGCATTACAACCGAAGAGTCAACGCTAGACCCCTAAAAGTTGGTGATCTAGTACTCAGGAACGCCGCCTCGGTTCAGAAAGGACGGATCCATGGCAAACTCTCAGCCACTTGGGAAGGACCATACATCATCCATTCCGAAAAAAGGCCAGGCACGTTTATGCTGAAACAGTTAGATGGAACAATCTTGAAGAACCATTGGAATACCGATGTTCTCAAGAAATATTTTGTATGATCTCTGTCTGTAAACCAAGTAAGTTGTTTAATGAGAAGAGGAAAGCCATTGGCACCATGTGTTTCATTAAACTTATCTCTATATTTATTGTCCCTTTATATATACATGCAGCCTCGGATCTGATCAATCCGAGACGAAAAACAGGTTGACTTTGCCCATTCCTTGATAAAATGCAAGAAATGACCAAATCATACACCTCAGGGAATCGTCCAGAATCCTCGGATTCGCGATACCCAGATAAACCTTGTTCGCAACAAACAGTCGCTCGAATCAAGTTATAAAACTTCGGCTCAGATCCACGGATCGCCGAAGTCATAACTAAGAGGCAGACTAGCGATCTCTTGCCCAGGTTTCCGAACCACAAGAGATCGGAAGAACAATCCAGACCTCTGAGCAGATCGACGGATTTGAAGAGTCTGGAAATTAAAGAGTCTCTTAGCAGATCTGCGGATTTGAAGAACTCGCAAAATTAAGGAGTCTCTTAGCAGATCTACGGATTTGAAGAACTCGCAAAATTAAGGAGTCTCTTAGCAGATCTACGGATTTGAAGAACTCGCAAAATTAAAGAGTCTCTTAACAGATCTACGGATTTGAAGAACTCGCAAAATCAAAGGGTTTTCAACAAGTCTACAAGAGGAAGAGCTCGAAAATCTACGGATTCAAAGACTTAAAACCGCGAAAGTACAAAATTGAAAGGAGGCAGCCAAGTAACAAACATTCATTTTTCATTCAATATTTGGGGGACGTACAAATACATCAAACAACTCGGTACATACCCGAGGACCCTCAAAAATTGAAAACAAAATGAAACAGTTAAAATCGGCAGCCATCAACAGACAATACCGGCCTACCGAAGTACTAAGAAAGCAAAAAGAAATGAGTACAACGCAGCGCCGAGGCAAAAGGGGAAAACGCAAGCACACATTCGGAAGTCCTCAACTGGAACCGACCGACTCTGAAGAAGACGACTGCCCGAATCCCTAACTCTTGGGAGTCTCAGGAGCAGCCCCTAGGGGAGCATCCTTCGAAGAACCCCCAGCAGTAGTATCACCCTCGGAAGTCGCC
Source organism: Spinacia oleracea (assembly GCF_020520425.1). NCBI lineage: Eukaryota > Viridiplantae > Streptophyta > Magnoliopsida > Caryophyllales > Amaranthaceae > Spinacia > Spinacia oleracea. The sequence goes on from NC_079491.1 coordinate 36,656,816, forward strand.
TTCTGGGCCCGAGCCTCTGCAAGAGCAGCTTGGCGTTCAGCTTAAGCTTCGTCTCGATCAGCTTGGCATTCCACCAAGTGGTCCTGGGCCTGCATCCAGAGGGGAACTTTCTCGTTCCAAGGGAAATGAGGCATGTGCTTCGCAAACATGCGCCGAGCACCCAGGATACCATTCCAGTATTGCTCTCTACACTGATCAGCAGTATAGAGATCAACTCGCTCTTGCTCCAACCTCCGAATGTAGTCGTCTTTTTCCTGGAGCTTCAGCCGAAGAACAGGCACCTTATCAGCTTGCTGCTGGATCATCTCCAGATGCTTGACAAACTGGCAGAGCCTCAACTCTGCCTCTTTGCTCTCCTTATCGGCCGCTTCAAATTTAGACTTCATCTCCTGGAAGAGTCTATCTTTTTCTTCAAGTTCGCTAGCGAACTTAGCGGCCATATCCTTCTTTTCCTCATCGAAGGAAGCTATCTTCTCAGCATCCTCTTCAACTCGGAAGATAAGCTTGCCAACCTCGGCCCCGATCTTCTCAGCAGACTCTCTAGCCTCGCGACTATACTGAAGGTATAGCTGCTTGACTTCCACAAGCTCAGAGAGGAGTTGCCCAGCCTTCTGGTCCAAGATAGGAATATCACAAGCATAAGCCTCCCGATATTTCCTCAGTTGTTTCTCCTCAACCGAGCTGCACTCGGAAGCGAACGAGGACCAGAAAACAGCCTGGGAGCGAAGGAAAGATGAGCAAAAATAGGAAAAGCATAAAACAAAAACACAACTCAAAAGGAAAAATCCAGCAATTACCTCGTTCAGATAGTACTGGGCCATCATAGCCGGATTCCTCTCTTCAGCCCCAGGAACCCTCCACTGCGGGTTAGCACGAAGAAGATTCTCCCGAGCAGCTTCGGGGCCCACCAAGGATCCCACGTGAGCCAGGGGGTCCTCTCCCAAAACCGGAGCCCTGGCATACCGAGCCATCGCCTCCCTTACTTCTTCGGGGATCCGTTTCAGCGGAACATCCGAACAAGGGTCAGCATGGATCAGCCTATCCAAGGCCGAGGTAGAAGTAGAACCCAAAGTTGAGTGGCGCCTCTTCCTCGTCAGACCTTGCTCGGGCTGCTCCTCCTCTCCAGCAGAGGGAACCTCTTTCTGGACCTCGGGAACCGCAGCATCGGGGCCCGAGAGATCTACCATCTCCTTGTCTGGACTCTTCTCTCTTTCGAAAGGAAGATCAGCAGACTCCTTCTTCTCCTCAGCTACCTCAGGGACATCCGAGCCAGGAGCAAAATCGGCTTCAATCGCCTCCATCACCTTGGTGATGAAGGAAATAATGCCCTTGGTCCAAGTATGCATTCTATGATAAGTCTAATAAATGCGGTTCAGTATTAATTAACAAGTTAATAATTCAGTGAGATCAAGTGAGCTGAATGCCTAGCTAGAGGCCGCTTCAGTTCAAGTGGAATTAATGATATTAATCCACAGCTTACTCTTGACTGAACCCGTAGGGTCACACAAATAGTACGTAAACGGGTCAAGTATTTAATGGCATTAAATACTCCATCTATGAATATTCGGAACCGACGGATCTTGGTTTCAGTGGGAGCTAAGATCGTCACAGGCAAGAAATGAATACTCCGGAAACGATGATATTGCCGGAAACGGAAATATGGATCGTATCGGAAATATAAATATTATCCAAGTCGTAGATGTTGCCGGAAACGAAAACATGGTATGTATCGGAAAATATTATCGGAAATGGAAATATTGCCAGAATCGGAAATATTGCCGGAAACGGAAATATTGTCAGAATCGGAAATATTACCGGAATCGGAAAATAATTCCGGAAACGGAAATATTAAATATTTGTTCGAAACGGAAATTAATTCCGGAATCGGAAATATTAAATATTGTTCGTATCGGAAATGAATTCCGGAATCGGAAATTTAATCGGAAGCGTATCGTACGAATAAGCATCGGACGAGGCCTGCCGGACGAGGGCCCAACACGAAGCCAGGCCATCGCCCAGCAAGCCAAGCGCGCCACACAAACAGCCACGCCAGGCCCAGCAGGCCGTGGCAGCGCGCACAGCGCGCGCAGCGCGCGCGGGTGCTTGCGTGGGCTTGTGGCTCGCGCAGGCCTCGCTGCGTGGGCTGCTGCTCGCACGCACGCATGGGCGGCCCATCGAGGCTGCCGTGTGTGTGTGCGTAAGTGTTTGTGTTCGTGCACGTTTCCTAAAACGTGCAGAGTTCGGTTAATGATTAAATTCCTAATTCTATTTGATAAAATAATTAAATTAGAGTTCTTGTAGGATTCTAGGTTTAATTAATTTGTATCTGAATAGGATTCCAATTCCCTTTCCATAACCCTATAAATATGTGGCCTGAGTTCACAATTTATAACGAGTTTTAAAAGTATTCAAAGTGAGTTTTTGAGAGAAAAATTCAGCCACACATCTTGCTCAAAAGTGCCGAAAATTCTAGTACCTTAAGGGCGATTCTAGTTGGTCAATCTTAAGGCGGATCCGGACGTGCTGTGGACTATCTACGGAGGGACGACACTTGGAGTCCTAAAGACTTGTTCTTGTTCGGTTCGGGCGCAGCTAGGGAGGGCACGCAACAAAGAGTATGCATCTAAATTATGCTATATGATTATGTGTAAATAATATGTTGTCCTGGGTTAATGGTTGTTTCCGCATGATCTATGTAATGTCATATGTATCATAACCTAACAGTGGTATCACGAGCCCCTTATTATTTTCATAATCTAAATTGCATGAACATGGTTAAATATTACAAATTTGCAAGAATTAAAAGGGGTGATTAATTTTCGTAATTGTTAATTAATTGCAAATTGCGTTTATTTAGTTATACGTACGCAGTTTTTCGGCAGTTTCTTCGTTACTCATCCGAATTGAGTGATTTTTGTGTCAATTCCGCATGTAAAAGGCATTCTAAAATTTTGACAAAAATAATATTTTTCTGCCGAACCCAGAATTCTCAAATTCGAAGCCCAACTATGACTTTTCGAAGGTTTTAGTTTTTCGAATGCAAAATTTCGTAAATTTAAGATGTTAAATTAAATATTTGCGATTCTTGTTGATAAATCTTGAATTTTTGATTGACCTACTGCATATGTTTAACAAGTTTGAATGTCTAGTCTTGTTAATTATGCAATCTAATTTGTAATTATGATTAATTTGTTGAAAATTAGAATAATTTAGAATTAATTTGATTTTCATAATTAATTGTAATTTAATTAGAAACCTATGATTAAAAACCACCATAAAAATTATAAATTTATGATAAATTTTAAATTTTTATGACCTAGACTTGAATCCATAACAATCGGAAATCAATTGGATAATAAATTTTCGATTTTTCGCCCTAAAATTATGAAATTAATATTATTTATTAATTTGTCATTAATTTTAAATATAAATTTTAAATTTTTATGCGATTCGTTCATAAAACTTGCACGCACGAAGCAATGGACGCTTCGTGTTACCCTGAAGGGGTGTTGTATAATGCGGGCATGCGACGACGAGCAAGGGAGCTCGTCGCCCGTGCGGCACGAATGCAATGAGCAAGGGCGTAGTGCACGAGCACAAGGCAGCAGCCCTGCCTTGTGTCGTGTGCCACGAGCAATGGACGAATGGGCATGGGCGAAGGGCGAGCCAAGGCAGTCGCGTGTGGGCAGCAAGCGAGCTGCGCCACAACGGGCGCTGCCTCGCACAAGAGCGCGCAGCCTCGCGCGCAGCGAGCGCAAGCTCGCGTGCCACGAGCGCTGCGCCCAGCATTGCTCGCGCGCACAGCGAGCGATGTCGCCCGCCCAACGAGCGATGTCGCGCGCCCAGCGAGCGATGTCGCGCGCCCAGCGAGCGATGTCGCGCGCGCACTGCGAGCGATAGCTCGCGTGCGATGAGCGCTGGCGCGCGCAGCGAGCACCAATGCGTGCGGAGGCTTGCGATGGAGATGCAGCAGCTATGCGACGAGCGCATGGGCTGCGCGCACATGGCCAGCGATGGCTGTGTGCGTGCGGCCCATGGGCGTGCAACGCGTAGGGTGTTTGCGTTACGATTAAAGATCGTTTTGAATGTTTAATTTGAAAATTTCAGTTCACGTAATTTTAATTAATTTTAAAATTAATAATTTAAATTATTTTCTTGGATTTTAATTTTGAATATTGTAATTACAATAAATTTTATTTATTCTAATTATTTTACTAAAATTAAAATCATGAATTAATTTAAATACGACTGAAATTAAATTAAACTTTTGGATTCAATTATAAATTGATATGAGCTTTAAATTTTAATTAAATTTGTATGATTCCGGTTGGACTAGAAATACATTTTTATGTTTAAAATTAGTAAAGCATATAAATTTATTGGTTTAAGTGGGAGCGCTTTTTAGTCATAAACTCTTGATTAGGTCTACAAATCCTTAAGGTTAAAACAACTTGATTAGAATTAATAAGGACTGAATAATTGGTAGATTATTGGTGCCCTTGATTAATTGCTGCAAATATTTACGTGATGCATAATGTGTTTTACTAACCAGCTAAATGGGCCATTCATGATAATGAATGGGTGAATGGTATATATTGTATATGTACTGTTTTGCAGGTTATGAAGTGACTAGTATGGCCCAAATAGGATAGAAAATATGGTCTGCGTACCATTAATTTGAATGTAATTGGTCTAAAGTACCAAAGTTATTTTTCAATTCAAATATGGTCTGCGTACCATCAAATAGTTGTAATTAGTTATAGCTTATCCTATTTGAAGAAAATGGTGCCTCCCACGGAGATTTTCAAGACGGACTTTGAAGTTAAAGCTTCAAGATGAAGTCGGGCCATACTAGATCACAAATATCTTATGCATGTTTTAAGTTATTTATTGCTTTTAAATATGTCTTAAAATGCATGAGATCAAAAGCTTGATTATGTTGCATGATTAAGGATTTTAGTTCACTTAAAATCTAACCAACATAGTAAGAGCCTTAAGTTCCAAACTTAAAAATTGAGTTATAAGGTGCCATGCCAAAATATACACTTGCTTGGATGTCTTTTACATCAATCTAGTAATAGTTTTCGCTCAGCGAGGTGTTACTTATTGGTCCTAAAGGGGCAAGGTACACAAATAATTGTGAGTACACGTTAGTTTTGGTGAAACTCAACGATATAAGTAAGGAGTCCTTTTATGTCGTGGCAAAATCGATAGGTTTACCTAATAAGTTCTTAGACGTACCTATCAACCAAGAATAGTTTCTAGACTATTAGCAAAAGGCTTTTGCTTACCTAAGATGTTTTAGGATTAAGTCGACAAACTGTGCTTAGTTCTTCAATGATTTTAGGATCTTGGAATCATTTTATTCACACCTGCCGGAACAATAAAATCGAATAAAATGCTAATAACTTGTTTGAATTGCATGGTTGCTTTAATTTCAAGTTATTATTCATGATAAATGTTTAGACTTTGCATGCTTCAATGTATGTTTTAATTATTGTTTATAATTAAATATCTTGCACTGCAATAAATCCTTTTAGAAAGGTAACAGTAAATTTCCTCGATTGGTAGTGAATCCAAGAACGATTCACGGAAATGAGAGAAAGTGAGCAATTTAAAATGTACGTTTCTTTTAGCGACTTTTATGGTTGTTTTCGAATATCAAAATCGAATGGCAAACCAATTGGTGCTTGTGAATTCAAAATACAATGTAGTTTTGAGATCATAAAGCATTGAGTTTAATACGCTCAGCTTTACCAATGGTTAACAACCTAATATCTTTGTCCATTTAATTCTCGAATGAGTCTAGTCCCTAGACATTCGAATAGATCGATGATTAGAGAACTTTAGAAGCTTCTGGTAAGATCATCTAGTTGAAACAAAATATTCAACATAAATTAAAATGGTAAAGAACCTTGTTGGTGACATTGGACATGTCTAACAAAGTATAAAAGTCAACACTAAAGAATTCAATTCTTAAGACTATAAGAAAGGGTACAAGAAATAGGAAAACAAAGGAACACATGAAAGGAATTTACGATTCCGTTTCTACCTATAAGTTTATGTTTAAAGAGAAGTAACCTAGCAATCAAACTTCCTTGGTATCATATACCGCTTGAGGTTCTTACTTCGATAATAACTCAAACAATGGAAGCTAGGATACACTAATGACCTACAAGTGGGAAATGAAGCATGGCAATGCTACATTAGTTGTAGGGTCATCTAGTTTGTTTTAAGTCCTTTCAAAGGCTGGAACTTAATGGCTATTTTGTTCCATAATCAGCATACCTAAATTTCTGCTTCAAACACAGAAAGACTCACATTCAAGAAAAACAAAAACAATGTTTGTTTGTTTATTTGAATGAAATGGTCAATTACAGGTTGAGTCAATATGCTTGATTAAAACAAACAACTCTTTAAAGAACTTTACTAGGTTCAAATCAACCCCTTGATTTGAGTTCCACTAATCTTTGGCATTGTTGCTTAGACCATATCAACAAGTTAACATTCAAAAGCTCTATTTTAATGGAATTTTGAAAGTTGGTTGATTTCTAGATCAACTTAAGACAAGCTAGTCTTACTTGTTGAAAGTAACAAAAGATATGAACTATTGTTAGAACGCCTAGACGATAGAGTTCAAAGCTAAAGAAAGATTTTATGACTTTATTATTTCACATGGATTTGAGTGAATATAGGTTTATTGACTCAAATGTGATATAAGTTGAATCTGTTTGGGTAGTTCCAAGATTCAGAAGTATAAAATCCACTTGGCAAGAAATCATAAAGATCTAGGTTAGATCATGTTGATGATTACTTGAGACCAAATATGATCATCAATGATTGTGTGTTGTAATTTCACAATCTAGGTCCATAAGATATGGCATATCTTAGTTGGAATAATCGAAGTCAATTAGTACTTGATTCGATTAATGATGAATCATAAAGACTTTTCCTATAATTTCTAAAACAAAATGCTCAACTACCACCAAACTAAACCAAAATTCGTCAAAGCTATTGAAAAGTAAATTCAGAATAACTTTTCATAAAATATATCTAGAGAGTTGTAAAACTCAGTGGGAGCTTAGTGTTTGTCATTCGACAAACTAAGGCCCAAGTATAGATATATGTTTCATTGTGATTTATTCAAATGAGACACAAGGGTATTGTTTCTACCACGAATTTTTGAGAACATAATGTTTGTTTGCTCGAAATGATGTCCTTTTGGAGATTCGTTTCCAAAATGACAAGTGGGAGAAAATAGACCTCGAAAGTTTTCGAGGCGAACAACAAACATAAACGGACATTCCGGAGGCTTTTCGAAGTGCTTCAGAAAATCCGAACTTATTCTTTAAGACTTTAGAAGTGGCTTTAAAGAATAGACATCTCTTAGAAGACTTTACAAGTGCTTCAAGGAGAACAGAATATTCAAAGGACTTTAAGTGGCTATTGATATTCTAATGTTTGATGTTCTATACCCAAGTAGGCATAGAATTCAAGTCACTGAAACTATGAGATTCTTCTATTAGATAGTAAAGAAACATAGAGATCAGGTCAATGAGACTATGAGATTCTTCTATTAAATAGTGAAGAAACCTACAACTTGCAGTCAAACTATTATCATGTAGATTAATGAGTTTGTGACTTGTAAGAAAGCTATGACGAAACCCAGATTCCCTAAAATGGTTAGAGGCCATATATAGACTCAAATGTTTTAAATGGTTAGAGGCCATAAAACATACTCAATGTTTTGATGACAAAATTGAAATTTTGTTGATTTGCAAGAATAGTTTCACACCTATTAGTTGCAAGTTTGTTTTAAGGATAAAAACCATCAAACATGAAATTGTGTTCACACACAAAGCTAGATTAGTTGCTAAAGGTTACAAGCAAATTCATGGCATGGATTGTGTTGAAACCTCATGCAAAATCGTAATGCTTAAGTCTATAATTCAAGCAATGATTGCATATTGGTACATATGGCAATTGGATGACAAAACGTATTCCTCAATCAAATGATGGAATACAATATGTACATGGTATGTCATAGAGTTTGTGGATCCAAATAAATGCTTGAAAAGGAAAGCTAGCTTATAAAATCTAAGTACAGATTTAAGCAAGCAATTGGGAATTGGAACTGTATTTTAGTGAAACTAATAAGTATTTTAGTTTCATAAAATATACATGATTCTTATAGATATATAAGAAGTTTAGTGGGAGTACATAAAAACTTATTTGGTCCTATGTGTATCACACACATATCTCTCTATTGTAAAATAACATTCAAATGCTAATGACTTAGATTTGAAATTATTCATCAATAATGGACCATGGCGAAACTTAGTACATATTGGGTATTAAGATCTATTTACAAAGATCTTATAATATTGTTTTAGATTAAGTAATGGCATTTACTAAATCAAACACGAAAGTCTCAATTAGAGATATTCGACCCATGTGAATAAATCTAAGTAAAGGATGTTTGAACTATGTATAAGCATTTACTAAGTTAAACATCAAAGAGTCTAAATGAGATTCTTAACCTATATTATATGTCAAAGAATTTAGCCGAATTCAGTATCTACTGAAACTAGATAAGCTAAAGTTACATGAATAGAATTCAATTGGGAATTATTCTCCAAAAGAATTTATCATGTATGATATAATATGAGGATCGCCAAAAACGTATCGTATGACTTTAGGCATGACGAACATATACCAATCTCTATTGATCTAAGTGAAGATCAACTAGATTGAGATCAAGAATACTTATGGTACTTGAAAAGGTACATAGGAATAGTTCTTGATTCAAGGAAATAAAGATATGCTAAATATTGATGCTACACACATAAACACTGGCAAAGGATCAAGCAAGACCCTTTGGAGTTAACCATTGATAAGGACGAGCTATAGAGCATCGTGTTTTGAAATGGCAACATGGGTTGGAGACCATGAGTTGTTGCGTGGGAAATTAAAATAATAATTTCTATGTTCTAAGATATAGTTGGAGAATCTTCCACATATCTATGAACTGCCTGGATAGGTAAATCCAAACAAAGCATCACTAGCAACCTATACAATTGAAGTAAAAAATAATTATTGCCTAAGAAGCAATAAAACAGGGTTGTTTAAAGTTCTTCACTGAACTTGGGAAGATCACCTATCTGCTGGCTTGATGGTTCTTCATTGAAAAATGCGTAGAACTACTCTTGAAGCAAGAAAAACGTCTGCTAACTTGATGGTTCTTCATTGCAAAATGAGTAAAACCACCATCAAAGTAAGAAAGACTAGATCACATAATAAACAAACTCGAAAAGATCTTATCATCATATCTCGAAGAACATTCGATGAAAAGGATATTAAGATTGGCAAAGCATGATAACTAAACCTATGCAACAAGTGAGAAGCAACACTCACGTTGTGGCACTGGAAATCAAGCATAGCTTTGAATTCCATGAACTGTTTTAAAGATGGGTTTGAGGCCCATGGTTGTAAAACAATGGGGTTGAACATTTATCATATATGAAATGTATTTTCATATTCCATTTAATCTTGGTTTAGTATTAAATGATGAGTCCCTTCAAATTTGACGATATATTCAAGATAGACTGTCAGGACCAGTCCTGTGACTAAGAAATGTCTATCAAGTGAACTTGAATGTCAAAGGTTGAAAATGGTCCCTAATCGGAGTTTTCTATAAAATTGGACGCATAGAAAACGTTAGACGATTAGAATGCAAGATGACTAGTAGTTCTGTTTCTTGAACTATGTGGACATGGCAATGTCATAATCATTTGCATAGATACTTACTTTGGGAAGACTAGTATCGGACAAGACCTATGAAACTTTACTGTAAGAGATGAAAGTCTGTCATAAGTAAATTTCATTAAATTATTAGACACTAAATCCTCAATACCTGAGTGATTTGAGATTACTTGTTTGAGAACTGGTTGCTTTGACGTTGACCAACCGTCGCACCGTAAAAGGAGGCTATAAAGGCAACGCTCAGGTAATCACCTATCAAACGAAGTCTAATCTCAAGATCGCAAGATTGGGATTGTCCTCCCATAAATCGGGATGAGATGCTTAAAAGTTGTACAAGGCCACTCGGAGAGCTAGAAACTGTGAAATGCATGGCCGTGCTCGGATGAATCATAGGCTATGATTATCTGTTTATTCGATCAGTTGAACTCTGAAACCGAGGAACACCTCTGGACATAATAAGGATGACAACTCTTACCTTATGTTCAAGAGCAAGCATCGAGCGACAAAGGAATTAGGAAATGCACACTTGTCCCTAAGGACAAGTGGGAGACTGAAGGAAATAATGCCCTTGGTCCAAGTATGCATTCTATGATAAGTCTAATAAATGCGGTTCAGTATTAATTAACAAGTTAATAATTCAGTGAGATCAAGTGAGCTGAATGCCTAGCTAGAGGCCGCTTCAGTTCAAGTGGAATTAATGATATTAATCCACAGCTTACTCTTGACTGAACCCGTAGGGTCACACAAATAGTACGTAAACGGATCAAGTATTCAATGGCATTAAATACTCCATCTATGAATATTCGGAACCGACGGATCTTGGTTTCAGTGGGAGCTAAGATCGTCACAGGCAAGAAATGAATACTCCGGAAACGATGATATTGCCGGAAACGGAAATATGGATCGTATCGGAAATATAAATATTATCCAAGTCGTAGATGTTGCCGGAAACGGAAACATGGTACGTATCGGAAAATATTATCGGAAATGGAAATATTGCCAGAATCGAAAATATTGTCGGAAACGGAAATATTGTCAGAATCGGAAATATTACCGGAATCGGAAAATAATTCCGGAAACGGAAATATTAAATATTTGTTCGAAACGGAAATTAATTCCGGAATCGGAAATATTAAATATTGTTCGTATCGGAAATGAATTCCGGAATCGGAAATTTAATCGGAAGCGTATCGTACGAATAAGCATCGGACGAGGCCTGCCGGACGAGGGCCCAGCACGAAGCCAGGCCATCGCCCAGCAAGCCAAGCGCGCCACACAAACAGCCACGCCAGGCCCAGCGCAAGGCCAGGCCCAGCAGGCCGTGGCAGCGCGCACAGCGCGCGCAGCGCGCGTGGGTGCTTGCGTGGGCTTGTGGCTCGCGCAGGCCTCGCTGCGTGGGCTGCTGCTCGCACGCACGCATGGGCGGCCCATGGAGGCTGCCGTGTGTGTGTGCGTAAGTGTTTGTGTTCGTGCACGTTTCCTAAAACGTGCAGAGTTCGGTTAATGATTAAATTCCTAATTCTATTTGATAAAATAATTAAATTAGAGTTCTTGTAGGATTCTAGGTTTAATTAATTTGTATCTGAATAGGATTCCAATTCCCTTTCCATAACCCTATAAATATGTGGCCTGGGTTCACAATTTATAACGAGTTTTAAAAGTATTCAAAGTGAGTTTGAGAGAAAAATTCAGCCACACATCTTGCTCAAAAGTGCCGAAAATTCTAGTACCTTAAGGGCGATTCTAGTTGGTCAATCTTAAGGCGGATCCGGACGTGCTGTGGACTATCTACGGAGGGACGACACTTGGAGTCCTAAAGACTTGTTCTTGTTCGGTTCGGGCGCAGCTAGGGAGGGCACGCAACAAAGAGTATGCATCTAAATTATGCTATATGATTATGTGTAAATAATATGTTGTCCTGGGTTAATGGTTGTTTCCGCATGATCTATGTAATGTCATATGTATCATAACCTAACAGGTGATATCCTGGATTTCGATCCCCAAAACAGCAGATGGCTTCAGCGGAGAGGGGATGGTATCTTCCTCGATCAGCGGCTGATCCACGGGCGGCGGTTCATCAACCACCACACTCTTTAACTTCTGCCCTGGCAAGGGCATGAAGTGAAGAAGATTCTTAGGAGGAGGCATGACTTCCGAAACCGCTTCCTACATGGCAAGCGTTCAAAGATCAGTTTCGGAAAAGGGGAGGACGGATTACAAGAAAACTCCCAAGTCAGAGACCCGTTACCTTCTCCGAAGTCTGGGAAACCTTTGCCTTCTTCGGATGCGCAGATGACCTCAGAAGAGTGCTACCCTTCCTTTTTCTTTGATCCTAAAAGAAAAGGGAAACCGAGGGTCAATAAGCTTAAGAAGAGGACAAGGGGGAAATAAAGAAAAAACAAGGTGAAATACCCGGTTCCTAGATAAAGAAAAATCTATCCGGGCCGGAGACGAAACCGAAGGAACGGCACGCGGCACAGCGTCAGTCCCAGGACCCTAGAAAAATGGTCCAGGACCAAGACGTTAGCCGACGGCCAACAAAAAAGAAAAAGACAAACAGAAACCGAGCCTATAAATAAACACTCACCGGATCCGAAGTTGTCTTCAACACAGGAAGCACAACCTTCACGGGAACAACTTCAAAAGAGGAGGCAGAATCCCACGGATCAGCTCGAACTTCGGATATCCGAGCAACACCCGAGGGAGACAACACGTAATCTTTCAGGCGAGGATTACGAGGATTATCTTTTCCAAACTTGTACTCAGGAGCCGGGTCGTGGATAGTCTTCAAATCCAAAGAAATGCCCAACTTCTTAGGATCAATGCAGCTAAAGCCGTACTCTGCAAAAACAAAGCACAAAATATGTCAGTAAAACGAAACAGGAAAGAGAAGGACAAACTCACTGAAAAACGGTCCCAGCCGAAAGACACCTACCCCTGTCAAAAATCCTGCTGAGACCGGCAACAGCAAGAATGTCCTCCCGCAAAATGTAATTAAGGTTCGGGAGCCAGCTAGACGGCAGTCTATAATTATCCCCCTGAGCCAAGAACCACTGAAGGAGATCCACATAGTGGCGATGATTCCGATCCGGAGCTGCCACGCCCCTCATATCAGGATCAGGAGCCACGAACCACTTTGGAGGACGATAAAAATTGGGATGCTTCGGATCCGTCGGCACACGAACGAGCAACCACTCCGTCTTCCAATTGTGGTCAGAGCTAAGGTAAGGGTACGCCGTAATGTAGTTCGGCTCCCCCCTCTTTCGGGACTTTTTGTTGACGATGGTCCACCAACCATACCCATCACCCTTGGAAGCATGATTGAGAAGCAGATCATGAAGATCCCGAAAAACAGCGACAGAGCAAGGGAAATTGACAAAGTCACACACCCATCTAAATCCGATTATGTGCCTCATAGATTTGGGTGTAAGCTGGGCCAAACTAATGTTATACGACACCAAGAGCTCGGATACGAACGAATCCAACGGAAAACGGAGACCATTCTCCAAATGATGAGTGTACACGGAAATGAACCCTCTCGGTGGATGGGTCACCCGAGGACGCTCCTGTTCAGGAAGCTCGCACCAGTACCCCAAGGCATGCTGAATTCCGTATAGCTCCTCGGCCTTCCGATGATAATTCCCCAACTTCGCTTCCACCAACCAGTCACCACTGACCGATTTCTCCAACGGACCATCGATCTTGGTGGTCTCGTGCAAAATTGAGGCATACTTGCCCTTCGGATCAGCTTCCGTCCAATGAACTGGAAACTCAGGGTAATGACGACGAACACCCGAAGAGCCGGCCTTCTTACCAGAAGTAACCCTTTCGGATACACCAGAACCGCCAGCGGCACCATCTCTAGAAGCATCCCAACCACTTGAAGACTTATGTACCTTCCCCGAAGGCACATCCTCCTTCTCACCAGAGGACTCAACGACGAACTTACTCTTTCCCCTATTCTTTGCCATGGCCGCGAACTTTCGATCTAGGGTTTAGATTGAGGAGTAGAGGAAAGATCGGAAAAAATAAGTAAAAACTCAGAAACAAGTTACCTTTTCCCGAAGCGGAATTCGCCGACAAAACGAGTGACACAAGTTCCCGAAGTCTAAAGCTGACTGAATTCCGTAGATCTGAAGAAACTTGAAAACTGCGATCGCCGAAATTTAGAGAGAGAATGGGTTTGAAAGAAAGAGTAAAAAGTTCGAAAGGAGCAAAGCACCCAGTATTTATAGAAAAGAAAGGGGGCGCATCAACTTCCTCAACCCACGATCTCCACGACACAATACAAATCCCAACACTTGTCATCAATGCAAATCATCCCTTTTCAAAAAAAAAATAGAGGGAACTTTTGGACTTCTGACAATTGGAAACCCACCCATTTAATTCTAAATGGACCGGGTCTGGGGGGCATGTTGTTTGGGCTCCCAATTGATTCTCAATTGGGCCACTAAGTCCAAAGCCTAATGACTCTAAATAAACAGCATCAAACCTACCAAATGGCTAGTCAGCCATCCATCAAGGCCCAAGGCCCAATAGCAATAAATGACCTATGGGCATTTATTATGCAAACACTATAAATAGGCCGCCAAGGCTCACACCTCAAGGTACGTCCAATTTATCGCCTTAAGACTACTCTTTTAGAGAACTTCTCTCTAGAATCCGAGCATCGTTCTTACTTAGGCATCGGAGGGGCTTTCCTCGGAAACACCCCCGAGGCTAGTGACTTTGCTCTTGCGCAGGTGAATTCAGACTCAACTCATTCAAGCAAGCAAGATCTTCAACACATACGAAAGAGCCTTCATTCGAAGCTCATTGTTTCCATCTTTACAACACCGGAACAAGTAGGATTTGGGTTATTTTTATTTTTCTTTTTATTTTCTGTTCATGGAAAATAAAATAAAAATCATTCTGATTTACAACAAAGGTGTCGATTGGTGTCGATTCAATTGGATTAATTTTTTAAAAAATAAAATGGCAACTGCTCTTCCTAACTGTCGCAAAAAAAAACTATATAAGATTCCATGCTGCAATTAGAATACATAAGAAATCTGTTTCAAACAAAATCTCACCCCATGGTTACCGCTTAATATTCGTTAGTAACTCCATTGAAACGTTTAATTGTACTGATTTTTTTATCATTCAGAGGAGTTATATTAGAATAGATGTCTGTTAGTCATGTTTATTGCCTTTCTTATTTACATTTTGAATCAATAAACTTCGTATAATTGCTATTCTATTTTCAAAAAGTAGCGTAATTTCGGTTTCTTTCTTACACAGAAATGACGTGTTGTGACATTGATCAAAGTGGACTCCCTACCAGTTTCGATTCTAATTAGGGTAAGCATTTAATCCTACTTAGTTATTTTGGTTGTTTGAAAATTTAATTTGTCAGTAAAGAAAATTCATTAATTTGATTTTGATATATCCTAGGAACTGTAAAATCAATGAAAATATCAGATTACAGAATTACAAATCGTCATATACTGTGTGCAATGATGAATTCAGATGTGGTTCTTAACTTGATTACTGTTTTGTTTATTACGTTGCTTTGTGTTCTAAGTTTATGTATGAAATAATGAATATTTTGATATGTTTAATGATAATAACTTGACTTTCTCGCTAATTTTACAAGAAGTTGCACTCACTAATTAGTTGCTTATTATTATTCTCACTTTGAACATCATTCAATGAAAATTATGTCCTTTTTATAAAAAATTGGGAACATGTATGATATCAAGTACTGAAATAACGATATTAAGATGTGTCAATAGCAAAATTCCCTTGGCTGACAAACTGATTTAATGGCCTGGACCTTTCTTCTCTGATATTTAAAATATGGTGGTATTAAATTGCCGACTTAGATTGTGTCATACAAGGCAGTATGGTGGCTTTGTTCTCAATTTACCTTCACTAATTAATGGCTTCTTATTATCCTGACTTTGAACATCATTCAGTGAAAATTTGCATTTTTAATTAAACAGTGGGAACATGTATGATATCAAGTAGTGAAATAGCTATATTAGGAAGTGTCATTAACAAAATTCCCTTGGTTAACAAACTGATTTAGTAGCCTGGCCAAGGTGCTGCACTTTTCTTCTGTTATATTTAAAATATGGTGGTATTAAATTTCCAATAAAACAACAATTTATAAAATGGTTTTTAATTTCGAATTTGAATACAAAGGGTAACACCAGTTAAGAATATGCAATAGGTTTCCCAGAAGAGAAAAAAACACAAATAGGTTGAGTAGAGATAGAAATGGATTAGTGTTTGCATAACTTTATGTCATTTATGCAAAAGTGGGACGAACTTGAAACTGGCATTTGTTGTTCTTGAGTAATTGACACATGGTTGTGATCTGAATTGATCTTTTAAGTTTTTTCCCATGTTTTATTGATTATCTGTAACTGGTGTGTCAATGTGAAACAAGTGATTTTGTTTTGTGTCAGGTGTTCTAGGAATTTGTTCGGTTGCAAATCATTTGGGTTGCAGAATTTACAAGTATCTTTTCAGTTGTTTAGATCACAACCTCACAATCAAAATATAATTCATAAGGGAATATTTTTATTTTGCTTTTTTATGGATTATCTACCTTTTTAGATTCATGAATGTGAAAACGGTTTTTTCATGAAATGCCCCCGAGGTTTGCAAAAACGCACCAAATACCCTCGCGTCTTTTGAATCACATAATATACCCCTATTTTTCCGTACTGTTCATGAGATGCACCTTCAGTTAACGGACGTTAGTCTGCCGTTAGTGGCGTTTTACTATATTGCCCTTAATACATGTTTTCGAAATAAATTCCCAAAAAAAAAAAATCTCAAATTCTTTCTTTTTCTCTCTCCTCTCAGATGTTCTTCCTCTTGCTCTTTGATCGCCGGCGGCGTCCGATCTCCGCTCTCTGGTCGCCGGTGGAGGCCGATCTCTGGTCGGCAACAGTGTTCCGGTGTTACGCACTTCCCTCTTCTCCCGATTCGACCCGGTCACCAAGCTCGCCCTTCGGTGCGACCGTCGATCTGTTAGCATAGGCGACAACGCCCTCGTTCTCATTTCCCTCCGGTGCCGTAACCTCATGCGCCTCAAACTCCGGGGATTCCGTGAACTCACCGACCTAGGAATCGCCGCCTTCGCTCAGAACTGTAAGTCCCTCAAAAAACTGAGTTTTTGGTGCCATGGGCCTCAGTGTTGTCTTTGAACACTGAGTTTTGCTCGAAGAAATGTCAATTAAGCGCCTCCGTGGCATTAACAACGACGGCGATTCAGAGGCGGCAGCTGAGTCCAAGAAATCGACTTAATTGTCGGCGCCGGCGATTTACAATATTTTCAATTTGGGTTTTGCGTGCTTCTAAATTTCAAGAATTCCTTTCTGGGTTTTGTTCTTCTGTTAAATTCCTCATCTGGGTTTATCTTAATTTACGTAAAAATTGTCTATTTCACTTGAATCAATACAAGCAAAAAAGTGCAAAAAGTGGGAGATGATTATATGACTTTTGTGCCACCACCAGCAATGAATGAAGCACGGAAGGTGGCACCTGCTCAACACTTCTACTACTGTTGTTTGTTTTAGCCTCCTAATTATCTCAGTAATTCCCTTTGTTTCGAATTTGCAAGTCTAGTGATTGGTGTTATTAATTTGTTTAATAGCTAAGATTGTGATTTTACTTGGTTTAAAATGCCAATTGGTACCGTTTTCCACCTTTTGGGCGGAGGAATTTGGAAAATGATGGAATGAAATTTGAATAACCGCAGCCAACCATCTCCGATCAGGCTTGAAAAAGCATCCCCCACTGTGAAATTTGAATTTGAGGAACAAATTGCGATTAACCAATCCCCTCAAATTGTTTCTGATCCATCCTTAAACGGCTATGCAGTACACAAACTCTTCCCTTCATAGGTGGAAAGGTGGGCTCTTTTGTCAACCTCAAGCTCTTCCTTAGCAGCCTCAAGCTCTTCCTATGACATCAAGCTTCTCGAACAGTTGCATTAAGTTCAGTTATTACAAAACCATCAGATTACTTTTCCCGTATAAGATAATGAAGTAAATTCACGAGTCTAGTTTGCTTGCACTTGGGATGAGAGTTCGTTCCTCAATGGTGGCTGCTGGATTTAGATGTAGTGCCGCATTGACTAATGCACTGACCGATATGTATACCAACAGTAAAATTCAATTCAATCAATTTCGTATTGGATTTGTTGTTTGAGCATTTCAATTTTCTTTGATTATTACTTCTATTTTTGTTTTAGGTTTAACTTTTAGGTTGATTAATTTGATTAATTAGGTGAACGATTTGTGGAAATCAAATTCTGCAGTTTAAAAGCAGTTTGAGTATTTGGTGCAACTTAGTTTCAAAATAGGTGTATATTGTACAATAAGTTTATAAATAGGGGTATTCTGTGAATTATAAACACGACTTAACGGAGGACTAACGGAATGTCGGTTTAGGGGTATTTGGTGCAAACTTGGGAAAAAATAGGGGTATATTATGTGATTCAAAAGACGCGAGGGTATTTGGTGTGTTTTTGCAAACCTCGGGGGTATTTCATGAAAAAACCGATGTGAATATGGTAATGGTCTATAATCTGCCTTTTTAGATTCAAGAATGTGAATATGATAATGGTCTCAAATTTGTAAATAAAATAAATATTGTAATTAAAACAAAAAAAATCATACATATAAACCAGAAGAGGAAAACGGAAAAAAATGCCGTATATGCAGATATGAAGACAGTAAACAGAAACAGATGGTTAATAAGCCTAAAAAACATAGCCTATTAGAAGAGTCACATGGCAAAACACATTTCAATTACAACTGCAAAAGCAGAAAGCCTTAATGAACTATTTAATGAGATATCAAATCTCAGTCAAACCTCCAGAAATTTTTAACTTGCTAATTTGCCAATCTTAGGTAACTGCAAAATATTAACTGTTTTTAAAAATATGGCATTGTCGCTTATCTTTTTAATGAGGAAGAATTTTTCAAATTGCTAATTTGCCAATCTTAGGTAACTGCACAATATTTACTATTTTTATAACATTGGCATTGTCAGTTATCTTTTTATTACAATAATATTTAAAATAATGGAGGAAAAGCAAAGAAAAAATGACCAACAACTTCTCTTTCAATAGTTAATCAGACAACAACTCAGGAAAATATGTTGCTGACTGGAATTGAAGCAAACATATTGATTATAACAGGAACCTGTGTTACTCAATACTTAGGTAAAATTTATTTGTGATAATCTGTTATGATATTCTTCTATCACTATGAAGCAAGTCAACAAATATGAGATGTGTAATACAATACAGGCTTGAATAAATGAAAATGGATAGATGATGACTGCATATGATTTAATGAATTGCAAAATGGAATTAAAAGTGTTGTTAAGTCTGCTAGGTGTTGCAGTAGATACTCTGTTTATGAAGGTTTTGTTATTTCCCTTCAAACTTTTTCTTTCTGTTTACAAATTAATTTATTCTATAAACTTCTTCATACATTTGGTCCAATGATACTTGACATGAATACATATGATGGTAATTTAGTCTCATATTCATATGGTTAGCAGCTTGGTACAAGATTGGACTTAGAAACTTGTGTTTTACAAACTAATTTGCAAAATTGGCACATTATAATGTTTATTTGAGTTTACACAGTTTGAGTCGTTTATGAAAGCAACTTCTGAAATATAAGACATTAACGAGAACAAATCAAGAAGTCCTTGATGAATATGTAACTATTTTAGCAGTTTTTAACGATAGAAAATACAAAAATTCTTATTTACATGAGGTGTACGATAAATATTGTACACCGAAATTAAAGTTGACGTAAAATGCTTAAAAGTCACCATTATATATGTAAAAGTTATCTACTTTTTAGTAATAAAAATTTTCGTTTTAATAAAAAATATTTATTCAAAATCATAATAATGTATAAAATTAATCATTTAACACTTTAAAATGTTTATCTATTAACTTTTATTGTAATAGTATAAAAGTTAGAGAAAACTGAGTAAAAGTTAGAGAAAACTGAATTAAAGTTATATTGGTGCACAATAAATTTATTGTACAACTTGTGCACACAAGACCTTTTGTATAAAATATATAACTGGTAACTAATAAAAGTAACTTTTTGGTATAGGAAACTACCAGTTGGGATCTTCAAGTGGAACAAAAATTTACAGGAACTTGAATATTGCAGAAGTCGAGGAATTTCAAAAAGGCGTATGAAAATATTAATACATACAAAGTGTGGCAAAGTTGTGAAACATATAATAATTATTTCTTAATTACAGTGTAGGAGAATTTATTTCTGAAGTTACACAATTTGAAATACCACAACCAGAAAGCAAAATGGAGATAATGAGCAAAAATCGCAAAACCATAGAAGAACGTCAACAACTTTATTTGGAACAAGAAGATAAGAGCAACTCCAATGGTTGGAAAATAGACCTGCTCACAAATAAAAAGAATATATGAGCAGGTAGCCCACCGTTGTTGCAATAATGACATCAGCAGCTACTAAAACATTGTAGCTATTTTGGGCAGGTAGCTCAAAAAATAAAAGGGGAAATATATGAATTAAATATTATAGGAGTTACAAGAGATTGTAGCCCACCAATGTGAAAGTTTATAGCTTAAATTAATTGCAGCTAGAAATATGATGTGGCTAATTTAGCTACATCACCTTGTAGCCCACCATTGGAGTTGCTCTAACCAGGTAATTTTGAATTTCTTCAGTTTTACAATCTCATTCTATATCTTATACAAATTGACACTCAAAGGGAAATTATTTAATATATATATATATATATATATATATATATATATATATATATATATATATATATATATATATATATATATATATATATATATTGCACATGACCATAAAGCACTTTATGTAAACCATAAATAAGACATGTACTGTTATTTTACACAAATTAAACTATATTTGTTACATAGGATATACAAATGACATACACTTGCAAGGCACAAATCGAAATGCTTCATGTGAGAGATTTTGGATGGAAATATGAGTCATGTCGAGTTTGCAAGACAAAGCTTGATGAAGACCATATGTGCAAAAAGTGTGGAGTCATAGATGAATTCCCAACTCAAAGGTATATAACAAAGTGCCGTTTTTTGTGATTCGTACGTAATGAAATTTTAGTCTTGTAGGGTCATGTTAGATTCGTATTGATATATATTTTCTAAATATTATTTTTTTATAATTTTTACTTGCACACGATTTGAGATATTAAGAGTTAAACTAATGGTTAGAAGAGTAAAAGTCAACCATGGTGCGATATTTCTGGAACAGAGGAAGTATTTATTTTTATCTTTCGAGTAATATATTCCTTTAAATATTTGAAGTTTCTTAACAATTTTGTTTTTTAGGATGTATTGTGTCTTAAGTTTCGAGATCGAAACTTTTCTTATGGGGGTAATATTGTAACACCCTATATTTTTTGCCTTTGTAGGTTAAGTTAATAAGCTTTAAAGTACAATAATTGTCTTTTTTTTTTTGGTTCAATAGCCATCTATTTATTTTTGAACAAACGAATTGCTTGGAATATATCTTCCTAATATATATAGTATATTTTATTTAATATATATCTTTCAATTTACTCTATTATTAAATCATAATAGTAATTAATGTGATGATAGACATCACTTCCCTAATCTAATTGGGACGTTAACTTAATTAGTATAATGAAAAAACCTACTCTTGGTTGCACCGTTTCATTAATTCAATTATACCTATTCAACTATCCTTCTCCTTCTCCTTCACACTTCATTTTCTCTTCATCTTCTCTTGCCTATAATACGTACCTTAATGCTTTTCACCTTCTATTGCTTCATTCGGCTGTAATTCTACAAATTCATTGTTTCTCTTCCTTGCCATATTACTCCTATGATCAATTGTGATGTACTACAGTTTTCATCTTGGATTTCTTGCGTCTCATACAAGGAGGCATGGTAACGATGTCGTTCCCGGAGCGATCGAAGAAAAGTAGAGACCAAATGTATTCGTACGATTGTGAAGTGTAGTTCGATCTTACAACTCCCATAACAATCGAGGTAACTAGCGGTTTCATCTAGTTTATAGGTTAATCTTACAAGTATTTTTGATAGGAACATTAGAGTAAAATTGTGTGTGTTGTGAAACTATGTGAATTTTAAATTTTTAGTATCATGCGAATTAGGGTGGTTTATATTACGAAATTTCTATAATTACGTTCGGTAACACACTACTACAAAAACACCTTTATAAGTCGCCCTTTTAGTGTCGCCTCAAATTAATGTGTGACACCAAAATATTTAAAGTCCCATTTTATAAAACAGGCGACACATAAAGTTGCTAGCAGATATTCCAATGAGACTAGCGTGTCGCCTGTATAATAAAAGGAGACTTTAAAAGTTTTGGTGTCGCACATTAGTAACAGGCGACACCAATTTCTTCTTAATTTTCATTTTAATAATTTTTCTAAAATTCAAATGAAATAGTTTCAGTGTCGCCTCCATTTAAAAATGGGACTTTAAAAGTTTTGGTGTCAAAAAGGCGACACCTATGGTTTTTACTTTAAAATCAAATGAAAATATTTAGTATCGCCTGTAATATAAAACACAAATTCTGAAGTAAAAGTTAACTCAAAATGCTTAAAAGTTAAGCTTATATATGTAAAAGTTATCTATTTTTAAGTGATTAATTTTTTCATTTTAGTAAAACTTATTTCTTCAAAATCACTAATAATGTATAAAATTAATCATTTAATCATTTATATCAACTTTTTTTTTTACTAATATAAAAGTTAATCAAAACTAGGTTAAAGTTACGAAAAAATGGGTAAAAGTTATCTTGGTGTACAATAAATTTATTGTACACCTTGTGCGCACAAGACCTTTTGAATATAAAATGAGACTCTAAAAGGCTGGTGTCGCACATAGAACAGAACAGGCGACACCCATCCCTTCTTAATTTTATTTCATTTTTTTTCTTAAAAATTGACGAGAATATGGCCTGTTAATACAAAATAATAAAACAAGACATTATATTAATTACTAGCATACATTAAAGAAGTTAGAAAAGATCCCTTATTTTCACTTCCCGCTGAACTCCCTTCCTCTCTTGTAGTTCCACTTTTAGGGTTCGCATTATTCATCACATGCGTATGGTTGAAGATGGAGGAAATGATACCGACAATGTAAGAGCCATACAATTAAATGGCGGATCTTGTTCAGAAGTTATACATTGAGCTTCGTCCGACTTCGAATATGTCAAAGTTGCTTCCGTTCGCAATGATTACTCGTCTCCTTACTCATGCTCTAGGTGATTTTCTTCTCACCTTTAAACCCTTCTTCTTTCTTCTTCCTTTTGTTATGTAATTTCACTCAATTACCTTGCTTTTCAATTGACAAGATTTTGTTGAATTTTTGAAGTTGCTCTTTGTTTTCTCCATTTAATCGGGAATTTTAGGGTTTCCTTTTATTGTTCTGCGATAAAAATGGTAGATTCAAGCTAATTCTGCTGTAAGTGCTTATCTATTTGTTTAATTTGGTTGAAATCTTCAAATTGTAGATTATCTCGATTGGTGATAAAAGAATGTTAGCATTTTGTTTAATTTTTGGTGGTAGTACGTTGATATAATAGTTGTCAGATGTTGATTGTGGAGGAGGGGGGTATAGACTATAGAGTGAAAGAGATTTAAGAGAATTTCCTAATCCTCTGGTTATTAAATCTATACACAATCTGATTCCTATGTTGGGACTTCCTTTAATTTATCTCTCAAAACATAGCATATTGCAGTCATCAAACACATCATATAACCTAGAATTCTGATATATGTGCTAGCTGATTTTCAATGTTGAATTTGTAATCTAGGAATTTGTATTTGTTCTTTCGAAACATAGCATGTTAAGTGATATAATCGGACTGGATGATGAGAAGAAGAGGAGGTCATTCTTCTTAGTGTCTTCTGTGGATCTGTTCAAATACATTATGGAATATATTTTATTTATTTGGATCCCTTATATAAAAGACTAAAATCTTTCCAGTTGTTCCTACTCTTATGGTTTTCTGTAGCATATATCGGTAGCATAGT
The DNA here is from genome assembly GCF_020520425.1 of Spinacia oleracea. Classification (NCBI taxonomy): domain Eukaryota; kingdom Viridiplantae; phylum Streptophyta; class Magnoliopsida; order Caryophyllales; family Amaranthaceae; genus Spinacia; species Spinacia oleracea. The sequence continues at coordinate 36,680,681 of NC_079491.1, forward strand.
TGTATCTATTAGGCTATGAAGAGTTGAGTGATCTAAGGAATCTAACTCTTTAGCAATGTCATTGTTATCGACTAATATAAGCTTATAGATACCGTGTGATGGCCTCTGTGTAAATCACCAAGCTTTGTTTCAGAATATAGCACATATTGAGTGTTTACTGAGGTTGAGTTCCTCCCTGATTTTGACGGTGTAAATGTGTAACTATGTTGTAGCTTTTAGTTTGATTTTTCTGAAAATAATAATCTTTATTTTTAGTTTAATTAATCAAAATTAAGATGTTTGTAATTTGATTTTGGGTTAAATTAATTTCTCAAGTATGTAAAGTTGGCTAGACACAAATCGCATTGAACCGGTTCAGAGAAGACCACTCTAGTTCGGTAAAATTATACTAGACCAAACCTTAGAAAAATCAGATAATACTTTATCTAGGTGGTGAAAACATGATTAATAATATATCAACTTGACAATCAATTTTGGTGCGGTCGTGCGGAGAATGTGATTTAGTGAATCTTTAATGTATGTATTTTTTTTTGAGAATTTATTAAATCTTAATTAGACAAGACTGTTTGGATCTTCGTACTTTGGTTACAAGTATTTTATATTCTAAAACCAAATGAAACAATCTTCCCTTAGTACAAAGGGAGAGACTTTGTCTGGGTAATGGTCAACCAATACGGTTCATACTAACGTGATTTGGAGTTAGTGGGAAGAAACATCCTTTTATGTGTTTTGATTTTGTTGGAAACTTAATTTGCTTACCTAACCTCAACTACTTATATATTCAAGATATATAAGCTTTCCTACCAACATACAAAAAACTTAAGGAAAAAATTATTAACCCAAAAAACACAATATACCAAAAACACAAACCCTAAACCCCATTAGAGATCTGAGCAGTTCTTGAGCAGTTCCACCTTTCAAGTTCGGGTGCACAAATTTGAAGGAGAGTTGTGTTAACCTTGGGGGGCGTTCGTCACTTGAGAGCCTGTACCGGTAGTGGCGAAATTTTCTTCTAAGTCAGTGGCCTCCATACCACGACGCAACTATTTTTCCATATAATCTATAATCGGGTAATATCTTATACGACAATTATTCATAAAATTTTGGTTTCAACAGTTACTTTTCCTACAATTTAGAAGCAAATTTTTACTATTGATTCTTGATTATGTGATACACAATTTGTATTGGGAGATGAAGAACTATTGTGTGTGGGAATTGGTTAATGATCCGAATTAACTAATTCGTTGCATTGGTTGGATAAAGTTTACTACTTTTTAGTTGTCGTCAAATTGATCTTTGAATTGACTTCAGTAATGAATTGATTATTAATGCTAAGGTGTGTATCATATGTGGTGTATGCAAGAGATGTATGCCTGGAGTACATGGAGTATGAATTGTGGCAAATTGCGGTAGTGTTGTGGGGTTGTGTGTGAGAGTCCATAACCAGTAGACTCCTCGACCTCTTTGCGGGTTCCGGGGAAGGAAGTTGATTTAGAGCTTTAATTTGATCAGTAGAGTCCTCGACATGAACGTGGCTTTGGATTTTCAATCAGCATAGTACTTGTTGTTTACAACATAATCCGAAGTATATGTCTCGCCTTCTTTTCATAGTCGGTACCCAAAAATTAATTAAGAGAACTTGCTGATCTGAGTCACAAGAAGTTACTTGTCGTTCTACGATGCTTAGTCATTCCACATGGGGGCTTTGGCTAAGGTGTTGCGGTGGTTGTGGCCTGGTTGGTGCAGACATTTCAATGGCACGCATACAGTTTACTATTCAGATGAGTGATCAAGTCTATGAAACGACTCAAGGGCTGCAATATGCTAATAGGAAAGTTCTTTCTCACTTTATTTATTGTCAAACTTTGACTATACATAATATGTTTATTATGTTCTCCTTTTTTTATGCATGATAATATTTTCGGGGAATTATTATGCAATGTTGGGGAGAGTTAAGTTTGAGACTAACTAGCAAATCAGCTCGGCTTACTTTGGTGAGTATTGTGTATAGGAGACTATAATTGGTGGTCTGGTAAAGATAACGAGTTCATTAATTTGTGAAAGTTCCCAATATATGAGAAATCGGTGATTCTAACTTTTTATGAGGCTGAGGATGGTCTCACTAGATCTTATCTAGTTAATTCACCCATGTCTTGTAATATTGTTTTCCCCTAAGACTGTGAGTTCTTGCAGCTGTGGGGGTGTTTAATGAGGAGGTGAGCCTTTTTATCCTTACAGTGTGTTGAAATTGGCTTATGTACTTGTAATGTTGTGGACATTGTCTAAGTTGATTTGGTTTTGCTTGTCTTTTCATTTATTTGAATTGAATGATATCACTAATTGTGGATCTCGTGAAGTTAGTTTGATTAACAAGCCCGCAGGGATATGATAAAGTTACATTTATATTCACTCATTGCTATTAATTTCTCTTTGCTTCCAGTCATTTCCAAATGTGCTGGATGAGCCAGTTTTACTGAGGTGTAGCAAAGGTAAGAGCATAACTAGTGGAGTCCTACTCTCTTTTGTTTTGTTTTAAAGAAGTTATGAGGGACCAGTGAAGTTTATGGGAAATCTTCGAGAAGTAATGGATAACGTTCATGATTCAGTTTAAGAGGTCATGTGCATTACTTGGGACTAGTGGGATGAGTGTTGTAATATAAAGGTGATTATGAGTCTTTTAATTAAGACATATTGTACCTTGGATATGTTAGCTCAGGCTTGCCCTATCTTAGTAGGGTTGACTACTAAGTTTCTCTCAGGTATGAGCTGAAAGGTAAGAGCTTGTAAAAGGCTAAGGGCAGCGAAAGTTATGTTTTTAGAGGATTCACTCTAGCTTTAGTATTGACCACATATATTGTATCTCTTGTGACTAATTTTTTCTAACTTAGGGGTCTATTTGCATCAACATGGTTTCATGTGTGAATGAAGTTCAAAGAGATTTTCAAATTGCATTGTTGTGTGACACCTTATATAAGGAAGTGTACATAGTGGAATTACCTGCTAGTTGTTTCCTAGTAAGGAATGTTTGGTAGTGGTCTTGAGAAGTCTAACGTCACTTGCAGATACCTAAGCGTGGTACGAGTAGTTTCACTTAACTTGTATTGCCTCTTTGGTTTGATTATTATTGGTTAATACTTGTGTATGTATTGTTGGACTTTGATGATTGACTAATCATATGGTGTTACATAAAGTATACACAGGAAGCTTTAGAGACTAAAGTTGAATCCATTCAAGCCAAAGTGTTGGTTGATTGAGTTTAATGCCATTATTGGTGGTAACACCAATGAATTGGTAAAGTACATCTAGACTCAATCTCTTGGTGTAGAGAAGATATGTGGAAATTAACTATCGTGTATATTAGTTAATAAACATTTATTGTGATTGCCAACTAATGTTAAAAGTAACTGAAAAGGTATGTCTCAAAAAGTTGTGTATGCTAGGAGATTGAGATTCTAATACTTGACAGTTTTTCTTGACTAGGTGTTGCCTTTGCAATGAAGTAAACTTGCTAGCATAGCCAACATTCATGTTTGAGTGGTGGTGATTTATCACCTAGGAGTTCTCATATTCATGAATGGTCTGGCGGAGTGACTCGGGCACCTCGGGAAATCTTCATTTCATTGACAATGACAGTGATTGTCGTTGAGTTTTCGGGTTTGGGTTCGCGCTCGGTTCAGGATAGATTCGTCTTTTCAGACCGGGCAGCATAGGTTCCCTCTTCGAAACGTCGACTTTCACTTGGCTTTTATGTCACGTATTCGGACAGACCGGGCAATGACTCATTTATATTTATCTTTGGAGTCGGCAAAGCAAATGAATATTAAAGTTCCACTATGAAGAAAATCTCTTATTGGTGGATCTTGCTAGTCAAGTGACCATTATTGCATGATAGTTCGATGTGGGGGGTTGGTAATTCCTCTGATTCTCTAAAATTTCACTCACTGGATTGAATGTGCAGCCAGAAATTCCGAGCTTTCTGAAGGTCAAAAACTTTATAGTGTGAGACGAGAGCAAGCAGTGAACGTGGTACTCCTCGTGGATTATGGATGCTAGAAAAGAGAAGAATTACTGGAATCTTTATATGATGGACGAACCACTATTTGTGTGTGTCTAACCCGTTGAGGGGAAAGAGTTTTAAAATTCATGTGTTGATCCATCCCTTAAGGGATGATGACGAGTTAGAGCTGAAGGCTCTGCATTTGTTTGGCCCCACAGACCTAGACCTCCTGTTTGGATGGTGTTGTGAGAATTTTCTGGATACATTGCTTAATGTGATAGCTTCATAGACCTGATTGGTCTCCTTGTTGGACAGAGTCAGAGATGGTTTGGTGTGAGCACTAATATTTGTGATTAGCCTCATAGACCGAGGTCACTCGTGCAAGTGATGTCATGAGATGTTATGGTTAATTTTCTTGTATCTAGCCTCATAGACCGAGGTCACTTGTCTAAGTGATGTCATGAGATGCTCTAGTAGATACGTCACTTTTTTGCTTAGCCTCATAAACCGGGACCATTCGAGTTAATGGTGTCATGAGAAGATCTATATAACTAGCCTCACAGACATAGGCAACTCGAGTTAGTGGCGTCGTGAGATGACTGGTGAGTTGTATAGATGGAAGGTTGAACTTAAATGTTCTTAATGTTCGCGGAACACCTGCAGTGAATGTGAAGGAATGGCCTCCTTCTATGAGTGATGGGATATCTCTCTAGAGCGTTCACTAAGAGTCCCAAGATGAGCGTCCGTGTTTCTTATCGAGGAATTGCTCAAGCTTCTATGGCAAGGTATGTGTTGTCGGGTAACTTTAATAATCTATGGAGTTCAATCCCTTGGATACTCAATAGACCGTTAAACACCCCACTCCACTATGTGTTAGTTCAAACCTTTGGATACTAACATTTAAGTACTTAGCCTACATTTTACTGCTCAGTTTCTCTTAGCCTCATACTGCTTTGCCTTAGTGGGGGATTGTAAATGATAATGCAAAGCGTTTTAATTTCGTAGTACGTTGCGTGGAAGGATCAGTTTGATCCGCGGCTGATCAGTGGCATACTTTCATAAACGCAACCACGCTGTGGCATTCTCGGTTGAATTAAGGGAGCTATTTGGTTTTAGGTTCCATTCATCAATAATCACGTGATTTGGAGTTAGTGGGAAGAAACATCCTTTTATGTGTTTTGATTTTGTTGGAAACTTAATTTGCTTACCTAACCTCAACTACTTATATATTCAAGATATATAAGCTTTCCTTCCAACATACAAAAAACTCACGGAAAAATTATTAACCCAAAAAACACACTATACCAAAAACACAAATCCTAAACCCCATTAGAGATCTGAGCAGTTCTTGAGCAGTTCCACCTTTCAAGTTCGGGTGCATGGATTTGAAGGAGAGTTGTGTTAACCTTGGGGGGCGTTCGTCACTTGAGAGCTTGTAACGGTAGTGGCGAAATTTTCTTCTAAGTCAGTGGCCTCCATACCGTAATATCTTATACGACAATTATTCATAAAATTTTGGTTTCAACAGTTACTTTTCCTACAACGGGCTATAGCAACGTCAAGGTCGATGCTTCTCTGTCATGGTTCCGCTGACGTAGACAAAATCAGCTTTTCGTATTGTTGATGGTGGCGGCTTCTCCTTTATATTTAAGGCCATTAACCTGCAAGAAAATAGAAAGAAAAAAAAAATCAGCTTTTCGTATTGTTGATGGTGGCGGCTTCTCCTTTATATTTAAGGCCATTAACCTGCAAGAAAATAGAAAGAAAAAAAAAACGGGCGAGCTCTTCAAACGTTGTTGTCTTCCTTCATAGCATCACGACAACCGCGAGATCGTATCAACACCTTTATGAAGTGGCAGTTCCTTCCTTGAATATGGGTGATTCCTCCGTGCCTTCACTTCGAACAGCAAGAACAGAAGCTAGGGAGGCTTAGTAAATAAGCTCTGCCTCGTTACTCTCGTCGGTCAACTTCGTCTGCAATGATGTAAAAGAAATAATCACGGGGGTTATTTATATCCAGAAGTTGGTCCTAGCTTCCAAGAAGTTTTATGTGAGTATGGATCAAGAAATGTAGTAGGTATTTTAGTCTTTGCAATGTCAGTGATGATCATAAAGTAGATTTGGCTTCACTTAATATGGTTGACAAGGCTGAAAAATGGGTAACAAGCTACTTAACAACTAAAAGAAATGTGGATTGGGGTGAGTTTTGTCTGGATTTATCTGCTAGGTTTAGAGATAATAGGGGTACCAATACTGTGGAACAGTTCAATAAATTGCAGCAAACTGATTCTATTGAAACTTACCTAGACAATTTTGAAGATTTAAAATCTGATGTTATAAACACTCATCATGGGTTACCTGAAGAGTTTGTGTTGGAAAGCTTTATTGGGGGTTTAAATCCTACTGTCAAACCCTTTGTTAAAGCCTTTAGACCCAATACAATTGCTGAGGCAGTTGAATTTGCTAGATTACAGGAAGAACAACTAGCAGCATGCTCACAGAAAACTTATACTACTAGACCATTTCACTACAATCAGAAGCCTATTCAAGCCATACCTTTGAACTCCAATAAACCCACAAATACTAACCTACCTGCATTACTACCTACACCAAATACAAAACCTACTCAAATGACCAAATTCAACCCAAGATATGCCAAGAACTTTAGGCACATTCCAGCAGATGTGAAGGCTGACAAAATTGCTAAGGGCTTGTGTTATTACTGTGATGCACCATATGACAGAACACACAAATGCCAATTCAAAGAACCACAGTTGTTCACTGTGGAGATATCCAGTAGTAATGAGGATAAAGGGTCAGATGTTAGTGAGGATGATGGGGATGATGAGTTGGATAGTACTTGTAACACCCTGTATTTTTAAGCATATGTTATTACGATTATTAGCGTAATTACTATTTAATCTTTATTTCAGATGGTTTTAAGACGATTTTAATGCTTACATTTCTAAAACCGATTTATCAAAAATATTTGCATATTTATTCTAGTGATAAGTTATTTTTTAAAAAAGTTTATGATTATATAATAAGTTGTTTTACAAAGAAGTTTAAATTCTAAACTTTTTTCCAATGAATTTCAATGCCTAAATTATTATTTGGGCCCGAAAATTTGACCCATGTTTCTGAAAATGTATCAAATGAATTGAAATTACGAAAATACCCCAATGAACATAAAACCACCAAAAGTCCTTTCTTTCCCCCTTTCTCGGTGGCATTGTTTCCATGGAAGTCAACCAACACTTTTACAGATGTTTCAATCATACTCCATTCTAATATCCAATTCACTGATTCACCCACAATATTAAGAAAACCACCGGAATTGTTATGTATTAGTCACCCATTTTCTTGCCCAATTGTTTACACTTGTCATTTTAGGCTTGAAATTGAGCCCATCAATGGAGTCTCCTTGAACTCTATAAATAGCTTTTCTCTGTTCAGTAAATGGCAAATTCAAAACCCAATTCAATTATGGAGCAATTAACTCAAAAACTCCATTGTTAAACTGGAAGTTTTCTCCTCCATTTTATTTTCTTTTTCGGCCACCAAGGCCCCCCTATGGGCCACCGCTGCCACCTTCTGCCGTCAAGCCTGCCACCACCTCCGACTCGTCGCCACCTATTTCTCGTCGAGTCCACCACACCGCAACCCTCTTGTTGATGTTGCATCATACTTCTGCGGTTCTGCCGCTGCTATGTCGTGGTTGTTGATGATATTCTCTTACTCCTACATCTTACACCTTACAAGGTGAAAGTCTTTAAGCCCATTTCTTCCTTTTAAAACATTTAACTATGAAAGCCCAATACAAGCTAGTTAAATTTTCTACTTCCTACTATTACGTATTTTAGTAAAATAAGATAAGTTTTTAAAGGAGTATTATTAATGTTTTCCAATACTAAAAGTAAGAGTCTTAAAAGATAAACCTTTTTACAAAAGAGTTTTTATAATGTTTATTTTATCTAATTAGAGTAAAAATGGCCACTAATTATTAATAATTGTTTATGTGGAGCAATGAGTTTGGAAAATAAAGGGTTCTGTGTTTGGGACCGTGAAGGCTATTTATTATGGAGCATAGAGCATAGGACACTCTAAGGTGATTATTAAGGAAAATCGGTCGAGGTAATTATTATGTCCAACAATTATATTTATGCCTGTATCTAAAAGTTTTATTATGTTATTTTTGTGTCCAACATCTAAGGTTATATGCCCGTATATTATTTGTGATTATTTGAATATTATGTGATTTATGTGATGATGATATGATGTATGAGTTAAAGTTTTATGAGTACGATTATGTTAATATGTTACTATTTTATGATGTTAATTGTTCGGGAATAATTATGATGTATTTATAAAGTTATTTTAAAGAATTAAATACGATGTTGCTTTTGTAGGCTTGGAAAAGTGAATTGAACTAGTAAATGGGCAAGTTACAGGTAGAGGCCATGTTAATGTTAAAGTTTGGGAAACAGTTCCCCCCTGAAAAGATGTAAGAAAAGTTTCGCCAAACCTTGTACTTGCCAATGAACAGTAAAGGAAATGATTCCTTGCCGACACAGTTTTCAAGATAACGAGATTAAGTTAGTTATTTCCGAACAATAAATGTTAATTATTGATGTGCGCCAAATGATTTTCAAAATAAAACCGTTTTAACGGGCTGGAGTAATATTACTGAGTTTTCCACTCATTTTTGGATTTTTCTGTGTTTTTCCTGTTTTCTATTTTTATGATGATGCACATGTTCGATTAAGGAGCTCAAGTTGCTCAAACGAAAGTTATTACTGGAGTCAATATTTAATTATGGGGATATCGAGACGAGTATTTATTTCTTATGGAAATCCTGTTACTGAGGTTGTTATAAGAATATTGATTTATATTTTATCTTGGGAATATTGTATTATTTGTGGAATGTTATTGAGGATTATTTTATTTGTGGGCCCATACCCACAGGTCCCAGGATTAATTATGCCTAATTCCGTTGCTAATGATCAGTTAAGTACGGTTTATTACCGATAATTAAGGAGCCGAAAAGTCGGGGCGTTACAGTACTGGAGTAGCTGAACCAATTTTATCCCTTAATGCATTGTCTGGCAACCAGAATTTCCAAACAATGAGGGTGACCAGGCACTAGGAATAATAAATTGTTCCATGTTTTGGTTGATTCTGGAAGCACTCACAACTTCTTGGATTTGGAGTTAGCTAAGAAATTGGGATGTGCTATTGAATCCATACCTTCTCAGCATGTAACAGTAGCTGATGGCAATCACCTAGCATGTCAACATGTCTCCAAAGGGTTCACTTGGGCCATGCAAGGGAAAACTTTTACAGCTGATATGATGTTGATATCCTTGGGGGGTTGTGATATGGTTCTTGGAGTTCAATGGCTAGCAACATTGGGCCCTATTTGTTGGGATTTTAAAGCTTTGCTTATGGAGTTTCACTTGGATGGATGTCAGTTTGTCCTACAGGGTATACACCCACAGAAAGTGAAAGTGGTGGAGGGTGCACCTTCAGCAAAGTTGTTCAATAATGCAGTCCAGCTTTGTTTGTTACAAGTAAGGGATATGTCCTTCCAACCTGTACAACAGTCAGCCAATCAGTAGCATAAAGACAGTGAACTGAAAGTTTTTTTGAAAGAACAGTACAAAGACATATTTGCTGACCCTGAAGATTTGCCACCTCACAGGGGGTATTTGATCACACAATTCCATTAGAGCCTAATGCAAGGCCAGTGAACATAAGGCCTTACAGATATCCATTAAAGCAGAGAGATGTGATTGAACAATTAGTTTAAGATATGCTGGAAAGGGGTGTCATACAGAACAGTTCAAGCCCATTTGCATCTCCTGTGGTTTTGGTGGGAAAGAAGGATGGTACCTGGAGATTATGTGTAGATTATAGAGAATTAAACAACAGAGCCATTAAGAATAAGTTTCCTATACCTGTTATAGATGAGTTAATTGATGAATTAGCAGGTGCTTCAGTGTTTACTAAACTAGACTTGAGGGCTGGTTACCATCAGCTTAGAGTTCAAGAGAGTGATGTTTATAAAACTGCTTTTAAAACACATTCAGGTCACTTTGAGTTCTTGGTTATGCCATTTGGTCTAACCAATGCACCTGCCTCATTTCAGAGTTGGATGTATGATGTTTTTAAGCCCTTACTCAGAAAATGTGTTTTAGTCTTTTTTGATGATATACTGGTTTACAGTAGATCCAAGGAGCAGCATTGGTCTCATTTGGCTAAAGTGTTTTAGTTAATGAGGTGCAATAAGATGTTTGCCAAAGCTAGTAAGTGTTGTTTTGCTATTGACAAGGTTGAGTACCTTGGTCACTATATTTCTGCAGTTGGGGTAGAAACTGATCCCAATAAGATAGCTGCTGTGGAGAGTTGGCCTGTTCCAACATCAGTTAAGGAATTGAGAAGTTTTTTAGGGTTGGCTGGGTATTACAGGAAGTTTGTTATGCATTATTCTCTCATCAGTAAACCTCTAACTGATCTATTGAAAAAAGGGGCTTTTGTTTGGTCTGATACAGCTCAAAATGCTTTCACTACTCTTAAGCAAGCTTTGGTTTCTGCACCTGTGCTAGCAGTTCCTGACTTCTCTAAAACAGTTGTGGTGGAGACTGGTGCCTCAAATACAGGTATTGGTGCAGTTCTGATGCAGGATAATCACCCTTTGGCATTCATCAGCAGAGCTTTAGGACCAAAGTGGCAGAAATTATCTGTGTATGAAAAAGAGTTGCTTGCCATTGTGTTTTCTGTTCAGAAATGGGAACACAATACTTGATGAGTTCACATTTCACTATTAGAACTGACCAGAAAAGCTTGAAGTGGCTTCTTCAACAGAAGGTATCCACACAATTTCAGCAATTTTGGCTTTCTAAACTCATGGGATTTGACTATGACATCCAGTATAAATCTGGAAAAGAAAATGTAGCTGCTGATGCCCTTTCTAGAGTGCCTGGAGCTACTATTTTGTGTATGGCTATTTCTGTTGTAAACTCAGATCTTACTGCTTTAATCAAAGCCAGTTATATGTTGGATAACTCTTTGTTGGCCATTGTTACTAAGCTGCAGAATGGTGAATCTGTTGACAATTACTCACTACAAGATGGTTTAGTTAGGAGGAGAGGAAAACTGGTTTTAGGATCAGATTTGGTTTTAAAGAATAAGGTGATAAATTGGCTGCATTCTTCTCCTGAAAGTGGTCACTCAGGAAGGGATTTAACCATTAAAAGGGTGCAAAGTCTCTTTTAATGGAAGGGCTTGGCAACAGATGTGAGGTTCTTTGTGAAGCAATGTAAGACATGTCAATCTTCCAAATATGACATTGCAGCTAGTCCTGGTTTATTACAACCTTTGCTAATTCCTGAAGCTGTATGGTTTGATATTTCAATGGACTTCATTACTGGTTTGCCTAAATCAGGGGGAAAAGATGTCATTTTTGTTGTAGTGGACAGGTTGAGCAAATACAGTCACTTTATGGCTTTGTCCCATCCTTATACTGCTATTCAGGTAGCTCAATCATACCTTGATAATGTCTTTAAACTTCATGGTTGGCCAAGGAGCATTGTCAGTGATAGAGATGCCATATTTTTGAGCCAGTTTTGGAAGGGTTTGTTCAGTCTTCATGGTACTGAATTCATGTTGTCTTCCTCTTATCACCCTGAGACTTATGGTCAGACTGAAGTAGTTAACAGATGCTTAAAAACATACTTAAGGTGCATGTGTAGTGACCAACCTAAGGATTGGTCTGCTTGGTTACTAGTGGCTGAGTGGTGGTTCAACACTCACTTTCACTCCAGCATTCAACTCACTCCTTATGAGGTAGTCTATGGACAACCCCCACCATTGCACCTCCCTTATCTTCCAGGAGAATCTGTTGTGGATGAAGTGGATAGAAGCCTTCAAAGAAGGGAGCAAATGATTGATTTGGTGAAATTTCATCTCATAAGAGCTCAAAACAGAATGAAACACCAAGCTGATAAAAAGAGATCTGATAGAACTTTCTCTATGGGAGATTGGGTCTGGTTAAGGTTGCAACCCTAGACAGATCACTGTGCACAATAGAGGGAATCAAAAGTTGTCCCCAAAATATTATGGACCTTTCCAAGTGATTGATTGTGTTGGTAAGGTAGCTTACAAGCTACAATTACCAGAGTCAGCTAAAATTCACAATGTGTTTCATGTTTCTCAATTGTAGGTGTTTCATGGGTCTTTGCCAATTGCAACACACATACCTGCTTGGCTACAAGGCAAGGATTCTTCTTTGGATCCAGTTCCTGCAGTAATTTTGGATCATAGATCTGTGCAGTCTCAAAATCAAACTAAAGTTCAGTTGTTGGTTCAATGGGAATATACTCTTCCACATGATGCTACTTGGGTGGATGCTTCCACTTTTCAGTCCAAATTTCCTCACTTTACTGTTGTGCAAACTTGAGGACAAGTTTGTTTAAGGGGGATGGAATTTTAAGGAAAATTGTACATAAGTCAAGGCTTAGAAGTCAATACGTTGACTTTACTAGTTAGCATTGACTTTCTGTTATTTTTGTAACTGAATTCTGTTATGCAATCCGTGGTTAGAGTTACTTGTTTTTCAAGCTAACTAAACAGAATTGTAGTATATAATCAAATGATGTAAGCTACGTTTGATTCATGAATATATTACAACATCCCTTTCTAAATTATCCTTTCTTAATTCTCTTCTTCTGTTTCTGAATCTTCTTCTTTCTTCTTCTTCTTCTTCTTCTTCTTCTTCTTCTTCTTCTTCTTCTTCTTCTTCTTCTTCTTCTTCTTCTTCTTCTTCTTCTTCTTCATTCTGTAAATCTGTCACAAAGTTGACAACAGGATCAAGTATCATGTAACAAACTTATTGCTTACAGTCTTAACCAGATGCATATTGTATTCGTGTTAGTTTAGTGAGATTGTTTGGGTTGCAGGTTTACTTGTGTGATCTCAAAGTTACTATTCTCCTTCTTACAACATCTCATGTTCCTAGTTGAGTACAACTTCTCTGTCCAGTTCTCAAGGTAACTCTCTTGGAAGCTTTTCATTGTTTCTGAAGTCAAACTTGAGCGGGATATGAGAATTGTAATCTTTCCAATTTCCCGACAGATATAAGATATTGATTCATTAAGGAACTGTCATAGAAAGAATGGTGGTGAGGGAGAGACTTGAGGTGAAGGGTTCACTTTGGAGCTACTTTGACCTGGTAGTTGCTTGTTTGAGTTGGTCAGGTGAGTTTTTGTTGGGCTATATGGAAAGCAAGGAATTGTTAGACGTGTGTGGAGAGAGATGGGAGCCTCATTGCACAATTATTGGAATAAAAATGTCAAGAGAATAATGTGCCAGCGTCTGCGGGAGTTGGTCTGATAATCAACACATATACAAATTTTTTTTGCAAGGTAAGATGAATAGCCCTACCGGATCGGAACCCCGCACGGGTCAACCCGCCCGGGTTAGCAGGCTAGACACTTTGAGAGTGGGGGGAGTGATAAGGGGAACCCTCCCTCAAAGTGCCCCTAGTGGGGATTGAACCCCCAACCTTTTGGTTGGAAGGTGAAATCCTTTCCAGTAGGCCAAGACACACTTGGTTAACACATATACAGATTGTTTTGCGGAAAATCGTACTGTTGTGATTAAGTAACAATCTTATACGGCTTATGTACTGCAATTCATTACTTCAGATTTCAGAATATATCACTATATCAGATTTATTCATTTCATATAATAACCCTTCTTCAGAACGGACTCAACTCATTTTCATACCCGGTATCAGATATAGAAGCACATACCATGTAGCGAAAACCTTATGCATGACGATTTCCCAACAACAAGACTAATTTCAAGGATGTCAAATTTGAAATTTCGCATTTGGGTGCCCTTTTAATTTATACGGAGTACCACATTTCAATATTCAATTTAAACCCAATATGGCTAATTCCTCGAATCATTCAAATTTATAATCAATTATTAGATGTGAACTATATCATAAGCAATTCAATTATATTGCAAATGAATTTTATAAGTTAATAAATTCATTCAATAGTAATAGCAAAACGTTCTAATTTCATTGATATCAAAGCAAAACTATATACCAATTCCGTATGAATCCAACATCAATTGCAATAATCCAAATACTAAATACCCAAAACCAAATTATCAAAACCCAAATTTAAGAGCTGGTAAACTTAGTAACAGCCTTAGTACCCTCAGAAACAGCATGCTTAGCCAATTCACCAGGCAAAACAAGCCTAATAGCAGTCTGAATCTCACGAGAGGTGATCGTGGGCTTCTTGTTGTATCGAGCGAGACGAGCAGATTCCTGAGCAAGCTTCTCGAAAATGTCATTCATGAAGCTGTTCATTATACTCATCGCCTTGCTCGAGACTCCGATATCAGGGTGAACTTGTTTCAGAACTTTGAAAATGTAGATTTTGTAGGATTCTACACTCTTCTTTGATCTCTTCTTCTTAACGCCTGTTGATGGTGCTGTTGCTTCTTTGGGAAGCTTCTTCTCAGCTTTCGGCTTCTTTTCAGCATCAGATGGATTCTTCTCTGCTAGCTTCTTTCCTGCTTTAGGGGCCATTGATATTGATGGAATTTAAGGTTTTGAAATTACAGAGAATACAGAAATTGCGGGAGAATGAGGCAGTGGGATTTTTGGGGGAAATGGGATTTGGTATTTATAAGAAAAGATACTGAACGGTGATTGGTCCAATTTGAGTGACACGGATTAAAGGATATCTGCCGTTGATCATTTTTAAGTATTCGATAGACGGTGAAGATTAGTTTCTAATATTTAGGGGGAATGTTTTGAAGGTTTTCCTATGCTGGAAGTTGAAAGTGAAATTTATGACCGGTGGGTTAATGGACCGACCAAAAATGCTACATATACCCAACTAGTTTGAAATCTGGGTACTGATTGGTCCAAATTTTTGGTGAATAGCGTTAAAGTTGAAGAAAATGTGAGAATTCTAAGGTGATACTCTTATTGGAGGATCACCATAGTGTTTTATTTATTTTACTTTTTTATTTTAATAAATACATTTTCTTATTTTTGTTAAACGATTTGTTATATTTGAAAATCATTTTCTAAAATACATATATTTCTAGAAAACAAATCCCAAAAAATTAAAACCACTAATCCCCATCCTAATTAAGTTTACATCCAACCCTGAACACCACCGTCGACGCTGTTGACCGCCGAAGGTACCGAAAAACGAACATCAATTTGTTCAAAGTCTAGGAATCTCCATCCCTTCCAATAGGTGGTAGTCGAAGATACCTAACTATTTGTGTTGCGATATCGAAGATTGGGATGGTAGTCGGCTATGGTTGTCGTCGTCGGAGAAGACAGAAATAGGAGAGAGGGAAGAGAGGGGTCGCGGCAAAAGGGGAGGGGGACCGGGGTGGTGGTGGTCGACGTTAGATGGGGAGGGAAAGAAGTTTTGGGTAGGCAGCTCGAAAGGATGAGAGGGGAGGGGGTCATGGCCAGAGATCGGCGAAAGAGAGGAGGGGCAATATGCGGTGGTCGGGGATGGGGATGTGTAGTTGTGGTGGTCGGCGAAGGGGGAGAGGGGAGGGTAGCTTTGGTGGTATGGTGGTCGGGGAAGGGGAAGGGGAAGGGGACGAGGGAGAGAGGACGGGCAATATACGGTGGTCGACTGGTCGGAGTTGTCGGTGGATGAGGAAACATGAAACAAACGGGTATATGAATTAATAATTTGGTTTAGCTCAAAAGTAATGTTGTCGGGGCATAGGTTCTGTCTAAATCCCATAGAGTATGAGGGAAGTTGGGGTTCAAGGTTCGAACCCCGCCAACAACAAATGTTACTCATTTTTTTGTTTTTACATTAAACATTTTAATTTAAGTTAGCTTTTACTTTTATTTTTGTTATCGTATTTTTCAAGGTATCTTATGACTTCTCGTAATTATTTTAGGTAAATTTTCTATAATCAATTATTGTATTATGACCTCGTCTTCCTTAGTGAAGAAGTTTCTAGTAGACAACTCAGTCCATTGACTATTTCAATTAAAATAATGTTAATGATACAAAGGTCTAGTTCAGTCAAATATAGTCTTCAAGTCAATATGTTTTGGTTAGCCTTGCTTATGTTTTATTAGTATCATGTTAGGATTGTTCGTTTAATAGAATCATGTTAGGATTATTATTGATTTAGTATGTAGTACTCAGCTTTGCTGATTACGTGATTTTGCTTGTGCATGTTGATCATGGCTATGCCTTATTGATCCTGTGATGACCCAATCTTTGGTGAGCAATCTCTAGGGATCCATAAGCATTGTCCATTGCAGGTTTGAAGATGATGCATCACTGGGGTTGGGGATCTGGAGAGATTTGTGTAGTCGTTATTTTATTTCATTTGAATTTGGTTTTGTTGAACTTGTTTTAATGGACTTGAATTTGATTTGAACTAATTATGTCGACTTCGGTTTGTTGGTTTTGGGTAGTTGACTTATTTAAATTATTAAAGTTATTTATTATGTTTTCCGCTGCAAAATTCTGAATAAGCCGAAACGTTTTCACACGGGCGATAATACCTTGATAATTCTCTATAGTTATATTTATAAAAAGGGTTGTTTTATAAAAAGGAGAATTGTCGGGGTGTTACAGCCCGCGTATTGTAGAGGCATGTTTTGGGTTGGAATGTCTTCCACGCAGAGGAGTGAAGGTAAGAAATAGGTTGTTTAAAACTCAAGTTAACTTACAATGTAGTTTGGTTACATTTATGAAACGGTACGAGCATGCGTTGAAGATTAAAGCCGCGGAAGAAGCAGATAAAAAATTTAACACAAGGGGAGCATGGGGATGAATTAAAACCGTGGTGGGATCCTGCAGCACGTAATGTATTTGGGCATCGTAGATTACAGCCAAGGGAGAACAATGAGCGAGAAATTCTACGAAACGCACAACCTACTGATGAAGATGAAGAATGTATAAAAACCCTTGTGGATAAGCGACGTACGAGCATGGGGAAGAATAGACGTACTGGTAGTTATGATAAGCGTCTGTCGAAGAAAAAGTTAGATGTTGTTGTAGCTAAGGAAATACCTTCAAGGGAGGTATGTAATAGTATAAAATAACATAATTTATTTATTATGATTTCACACATTTGAGTATGAATGTAAAATGTGCAGGACCTAATAAATCCACGTTTGGTTTTACTCCTTTGTACCGGCAATGTATAGCAAACAATCCTAGTAGTTCCGGATTGAATCTGTCTCAAAATATCCCACATAATGGGCATGGGGGTAACGTTGCAGAAAGCTATCAGGTGAACATTTTGCAAGATAACCTAGAACATGGGTTTGATGAACTTATGAGAGAAAGGTCTCAGATGATCATGTCGTAGGATGACCCACGTAATGGGTTTGAAGAAATCTTGCGACGAAGCTCTAGATTGAACACGTCGCAAGATATGTCATAACAATCTGATTATAGTGGTTGTGATTGGAGTACACCTCTTGACTAATTGGAGTGGGTTGTTATTTGATTTGTAGTTCTAAACAAGTTTGTAACCATAATTGATAATCTATCTTTTGTTTTCCCAACTATTATCTTTTGTTTTCTTAATCCAAATAGTAAAATCGATTACAATACTCGATGATTCACCGCGCATGTCAGCGTGGGTCTTTAAGAGGGTGTCAAGGACTATACATAATCAATTCATGAGGTTCTTGATAAGATAGAATTACTAGTAGCCTAATGGATGATCCTTTTATGAGTGGATTGATAACCCTCATCCCCTTGAGCTCAGTGTTGAGATGGTCAACATGATTCAAAGGAACAAAGAGCTAGAGGAAGAGGTGTCTGACCAAAAGAAGAAGATTAAAGTCCATAGTTGTTTAATTTTTCTGCTTACTATTTTGTTATTAGAAACGTTGTTTAAGTGATGGGCCCTTATGAATAGAAATATTATCATATGATATTTGGTGTATCCATTTCCTTAGGTAATTGGTTGAATTTTTTAATAAACTTGATTTATTATTGTGAGGGGGTCGAAAAAGCACGAGGCTAATGCATGACCTCGTCCCTCGTGGGCGTGACGTCGTCAGATCAAGTGTAGTTAGATTTTCTGTGAGTTTACACCCAATCGACTAGTAATATAGGAGTCGCCATCTAGTTTTTAACGACAATGAGAAAAACTGACAAAACCCGGTTATCGTGACATAAAGGGAGTGCAATTATGTTCGACCACGACGGCCATAGGTTCCCTTGTGATCCCTGGTGTGGGGATCGCTCAACATACTCCCGCAGGGCAGAGATTGAGAGTTCGGGGGACTGTAACTACCGAGAGGAGTGCTCATCGATAACTCCAGAGGCAGGTTATCCTTACCAGCTCAGCATAAATAATTGAAGGGACATGTGTTAAACTATTAAACTATTCTAAATTGATTTTAGCAATATGCAACACATAATACTAAATCGATCGTGATTATCTTATTTAGATCGATTTAAGGTACCTAGCATGATAGTTCAATTGTCCAAGGTATTATCTTTATTAGGCATGATAGATCAATCAAATTAATAGTTTAACAATTTTATAAAAGGGTGATGAAAGCGATTAAATCATACGAAGGGACACATTACGACGCACCCTTGAGAGGTGTGTCACGGTTCTCAGAAAACTAACCACTTGGCTTTGCTATTTCTCCTTTTATTTAACGAATCTCGGGTTTCTGAGCAGTGTTCCAGTATTTAGCCTTAATTCGTCAGCTACAGGGGACTGGATACGTTCTGTTCGACTTTTGGGTCGATTGCGACAGAACGCGGGATCAATTTCGCAGCGTGAGGCTTAGGCTTAGGGTTGGAGTCAATACTCAGATTATGAATTGTGTGTGTTCTGTTCACGTCGGTTTTTAGGCTATATTTATAGGGAGAGAGTTCGTGGAAAGATAGATCTTTAGAATCCGGATCCAGAAAGAATTCGGAGACGACACGGCCGGCGCCCAGACACAGGCGTTGAAAATAGGGTCTGAGCCGAGCCTTTTGTCAGATTTGGACTCTTAATCACGGAGCTTTTGAGACTTATCCGAGTTTCTTAGTGCGTATCAACTTACGACGGAATGCGTCTGGGCCCGTTACGAACTCTAGGTTCGTTAGGAATTTAATCAATACGTAACTCTTATTTTTGAATTATAACAGGAATAGAATTCCTTTTGCCAATTCTATCTCTTTTAGGACTTATGTTGGAGTGCAACACCTAATTATGACAGATTTCTATCTTTTATGACTTGCCACTTTTAACAACTACCCATTATGGCAATTACTATTTTTAGCAGATTTCTATAAATAGCAGGTTTGGCTGAAATGAAAAGGGTGATTTGAGATTCGTTATTTTATAGGAGATGCGTTGTCAAGTGGAGATTTACGTTCTCATCATCGAACCTTCCCTTTCGGGAATGGGGACAAAAGTAGGTGTCTACAGTTAGCCCCCACTTTGACTGAGTCTTGGAGTAAGACGATGGTCAAAGTATTAGACGGAGTGCGTCATACAAGCCATGGTGTATGTGACCTGTTTTGCGAGGGTCTCACGAGCCCCCGAGTGATAACATTTGACTTAAGAGTCATCACTTGAAGTGTTAACATATTCCTCACGTGTCATTGGAATTTGTTAAGTATAAAAACTCCCTCACTTTGTCATTGGACGTACCTACAGATGTATAGAAACTCCCTCACTTTGTCATTGGAAGTATCTACAGACGTTTTCGAAATCAAAGCTATAAAGTGTAACCAGGCCTGGCCAAGCCCGATCAAGAGGTAAAAATGTTTTTAAAGATTCTCATTTTCAGGGTTAGCTAAACGAGAAAACCCCCTTGTTTTTTTTATAGGACGTAAAACGAAGGAAAATCCAGCACATCGCTCTTTTTTGGAAAAGCGGAAAACCAATCCTTTGATTTTTGGAAAAGGGAAACCATCTTTTGATTTTTGGAAAAAGATAAACCATGTTTTGATTTTTGGAAAAAGATAAATCATCTTTTGATTTTTGGAAAGAGATAAACCAAGGAAAATTTATTGCTGTAACGACTAAGGACCTGCACGGTTAGTGGCGCAGACCCCGCCCGCTGAAGGTGGGCGAGCCTGTCCTGCTGAGGGTGGACGCCCCGTCCGATAGAAGTGGACGAATCTGTTTTGATGTTTTGAAAATAAGGACCTACGCGGTTTGTGACGTAGACCCCGCCGGCTGAAGATGGCGAGCCTGTTTTTTTTGAAGATTTTATTTTATTATTATCTTTTTTTGTTTTCGAAAACTGAGGACCTGCACGTTTTAGTGACACAGACCCCGCCAGCTGCAGGTGGGCGAACCTGGATTTGTTTGTTTTTTTTTTTTTTTTGATTTGGGACTCGCATGGTTCTGACGCGATCCTGCCTGATGTAGACACCTACTTTTGTCCCCGTTTCCGCAAGGGAAAGGTTCGATGATGAAAGCATAAAAACTCCACTTGACAACGCATCTCCTATAAAATAAACGAATCTCGATTTCCCATTTCATTTCACCCGAAACCTGCTATTTATGGAAACCTGCTAAAAATAGTAACTGCCGTAAAAGGTAGCTTCCTAAAAGTGGCAAATCATAAAAGATGGAAACCTGTCAGAATTAGGTGTTGCATTCCAACATAAATCCTAAATGAGATAGAAAACTGCGAGAATCCTATTCCTAATAGGATTCGGAAATAAGAGTTACGTATTAATTAAAATCCTAACGAGCCTAGAGTTCGTAACGGGCCCAGACGCATTCCGTCATAAAATTGATACGCGCTAAAAGACTCGAGTTAATCTCAAACTCTACGGATTTCAGGAATCCGAATCTGACCAAAGAATTCTGCCAGACCCTATTTTCAACGCCCAGCCCTGGGCGCCGAAAATTCCATTGCCCAGAGCTGGGCGGCGAAAGTACCTGGGACGGATTCTTTTCCTAATCCGTTTCGTATTCAAATTCCTGAAAAACTATCTTTCTATGCCACTTTTTCCTATAAATAGGCCCCTAGTTTCGACGTGAAAGACAACAACAACACATAATATATTCTGAGTATTGACTCTAAACCCCTTAGCCTAAGCCTCTCACTGCAAAACTGTTCACGCGTTCTGTCGCAATCGATCCATAAATCGAACAGAACGTATCCTGTCCCATAATTGAGATTCGTTAAATAAAAAGGAGAAATAGCAAAGTCAAAGTGGTTAGTTTTCTGAGAACCGTGACGCACCTCTCAAGGGTGCGTCGTAATGTGTCCCTTTTCGATGATTTAACTGCTTTCCTCGCCCTTTTTATGAACTGTTAAACTAACCTAATATGATTGTTCTATCACGCCTAACAAATATAATATTTTTGGGAAATCGGATTATCATGCTAGGTCCCTTAATGTTATTTAAATCAGATAATCACGATCGAATTAGTATTATATGTTGCATATTGCTAAAATCAACTCAGATTAGTTTAATAGTTAACGCATGTCCCTTCAATTATTTATGCTGAGCTAGTAAGGATATCCTGCCTCTGGAGTTATCGACGAGCGAATTACTCCTCTCGGTAGTTACATTCCCCCGAACCCTCAATCTCTACCTTGCGGGTGTATATTGAGAGATCCCCACACCAGGGATCACAAGGGAACCTACGGCCGTCGTGGTCAAACATAATTGCACTCCCTTTATGTCACGATAACCGGGTTTTGTCAGTTTTTCTCATTGTCGTTAAAAACTGAATGGCGACTCCTATATTACTAGTCAATTGGGTGTATACTCACAGGAAATCCAATTACACTTGGTTGAATAAAAAGAATCGTCACACCCACGAGGGACAAGGTCACGCATTAGCCTCGTGCTTTTTCGACCCCCTCACAGTGGCGACTCCACTGAGGATAGTGAAGGAAATACTCGCGCTTGTAGGTAATCAAAATAGCCGAAGGGTGAAACGATCCTACCCCGCAAGCCCGAACGATCGCCACAAAAACAAGCGACGCTCGGGATGGCCTGTAACGAATCACACAAACGCTGCACAACGCGTAAAGGACGTTATTAGGCAAGCACGCAAAATTAAGTCGCATAAAACAAAAGAATATACGCGAACAGAAAACGAGAACCAGTCAGGGACGCATTTTCAGAGCCCCTGGCTGGGCGCCAATACTATACATACATCATAGGGGCACAACCTTAAGCTTTAATCGTGTAAAACGAACCTTAGAATGGCTACAACCCCTCCCAAATTCTAAAGCACTACTTAGAATATATAAAGTCACCCCACTAACAAGGGTAACTGAAAATCGCGAGTCACCGAAACTCCGATCAAATTACTGCACATAACGCTCGCCCTATAAAGCGCCCGTTACACAGTCTACATCGTTCCAAAGCAAAAGCGAAAGAAAAAAATCAAGGATAAGAACTGTCAAAATATACCCAGAAATCATTTTCAACGCCCAGAGCTGGGCGCCGATATCTTTAACGCCCCAGCCTGGGCGCTGAATCTTTCTGCCAGCCATGTTTTGCCTAGATATAAAAATAAGAAAATAAATAAATAAAACACCTATGAATCCTCCCATCGAACGAAGTAATAAGCCGTGCAAACCCACGCAGAAGGTGCTACACTTGTTCGAGCACCTGAACGAGGCGTGATGAAGTACTCCAATGCAAAACATAATAATGATATCCCAACACCTGGAGGAATGTTCTAAGACACGCCGTTAGGCAACACAAGCTTGCGTTGCACCATAAGTTCAACCATCCCACAGTACAAATCTAAAAAAGTAAGGCACATTGCACTAATGCAAGCACGACCAAGAGTAAGAGGCAAAGACTACTTATCGCCCAAATGCAAGCCACGCGACTTCTACATTAAGGATTAAAGTAGCAAAGTATTACCTACCACGAAAGGGATAACTCGCATCCACACGAGCAGGAACCCCGAGGCATCTTTTTCGAAAGAACCTACAAAAATCGTACGCCAAAAGGAAGCATCCCAACATGCATACTTGGGGGCTCCCAGCTACGAAACAACCATGACAAAATAAAAAAAATGTCGAAGCAAATGTTTGAACAATCGAAAGGGCACGATGTTTGAGCCCACTTCATGAATGGACCTGATCCCTATCAAGCTTCTAAGCAAACTATTCAAAATCAGTCATTGTTCAAAAAAATGATTCAAGCAAACTGATTAATGGACCGCACACAACGGCCATTCTATGAACGCTCGTTCGCACATACATATCATCATGCACGAACACGTTCAAAAAAAATATAAGAGCGATCAAAGTCTTACACCTCAAGGTATGTTCCTCGGGCCATATAGACTCGCCCGACTATTGCAATAACTGTACGCCTTAAGAGCAACAGTTCCTTAAAATAATCGCCCCAAAGAGACAAGCACCGTAGTCCACCAATCGGCTACGGATTCTCAAAGAAAATCATCACGTTCTAAAAACAAAGAAAAAAACAAAAGAAAAGAGAATACATAGAACTTCCAAGTGAAATAAACGAATGAACAAGAGGCCAACTGTGTCATCAAAAGGCCAGTGCTTGGGGGCTCGCGAAAAAATAGACTCCAACGAGGAGCGCGCGATCAAAATCACATTCCCGGACTGCGCCATGCACCATGTCATGTTTGGATATCTCAAAAAATATATTGTTAAACAAAAATATACACAGTGTGGACCCACTTATAGGACACATCTAATCAGGAAATATTACGACCCACCAACAGGTTGTAATCACAAAAGCCCTTCTACATAGGCAAAATAAGAAATTCAAAATGGGCTCGCCCACCCTCAGCGGGCGGGGTCTGCGTAACTAGCCGCGCAGGTCCTCAGTTTTCGAAAATGAAAAGAAAATAAAATCTTCAAAATAAAACAGGCTCGCCATCTTCAGCCGGCGGGGTCTACGTCACAAACCGCGTAGGTCCTTATTTTCAAAAAAAAGCAAAATAAATTTCAAAATAGATTCGTCCACTTCTATCGGACGGGGTGTCCACCCTTAGCGGACAGGTTCGCCATTTTCAGCCGGCGGGGTCTACATCACAAACCGCGTAGGTCCTTATTTTCAAAAACATCAAAACAAATTCGTCCACTTCTATCGGACGGGGGGTCCACCCTCAGCGGACAGGCTCGCCCACCTTCAGCGGGCGGGGTCTGCGTCACTAACAGCTCAGGTCCTTAGTCGCTGCAGCGATAACTTTTATCGGTTTTCCCTTTTTCCGAAAATTAAAGGATCGGTTTTCCCTTTTTCCGAAAATTAAAGGATCGGTTTTCCCTTTTTCCGAAAATTAAAGGATCGGTTTCCCTTTTTCCGAAAATTAAAGGATCGGTTTTCCCTTTTTCCGAAAATTAAAGGATTTGTTTTCCCTTTTTCCAAAAATTAAAGGATTGGTTTTCCCTTTTTCCAAAAATTAAAGGATTGGTTTTCCGTTTTTCCAAAAAAGAACGATGTGCTGGATTTTCCTTCGTT
The DNA here is from genome assembly GCF_020520425.1 of Spinacia oleracea. NCBI lineage: Eukaryota > Viridiplantae > Streptophyta > Magnoliopsida > Caryophyllales > Amaranthaceae > Spinacia > Spinacia oleracea. Next base: position 36,705,149 of record NC_079491.1, read on the forward strand.
TTACGTCCTATAAAAATAAGGGGGTTTTCTCGTTTAGCTAGCCCTGAAAATGAGAATCTTTAAAAACGTTTTACCTCGTGATTGGGCTTGGCCAGGCCCAATTACACTTTATAGCTTTGATTTCGAAAAACTCTGTAGCTACTCCCAATGACAAAGTGAGGGAGTTTCTACGCATCTTTAGATCCTTCCAATGACAAAGTGAGGAAGTTTCTATACTATCAGTTGACAAATCCCAATGACACGTGAGGGATATGTCGACACTTCAAGTGATGACCCTTAAGTCAAATGTTATCACTTGGGGGCTCGTGAGACCCTCGCAAAACAGGTCACATACACCATGGCTTGTGTGACGCACTCCGTCTAATACTTTGACCATCGTCTTACTCCAAGACTCAGTCAAAGTGGGGGCTAACTGTAGACACCTACTTTTGTCCCCGTTCCCGCAAGGGAAAAGTTCGATGATGAAAGCATAAAAACTCCACTTGAAACGATCTTACCCCGCGTTTATTTCCCCATCAAGTTGGGACGACCTGAAAATCAGCATATTAATGTGAACGGGCAGAACCTCATAACGAATCTCGGCTCCCTCGGGAGTTGGGACTAAGGATAACTCTTTTTCGCCAATAGGGGGGTGCATACGCCGCTCATGTTTCCCACTCGGTACTTGTGCAGGTAGTACACCTATCCCGAACCCAATCGCTCGCCCATTAGGTCCCTCTCGCCTGCATGCCCCCTTGGCTTGCACTTGCGGGTTGGCCTCTTGAGCGAAATTCGTCTGTTGAAGACACTACCTCGACCGGGGCATGTGTTGGATCTACGATAGAAGCGGTACCAAGCCAGGCGCAAATAAACTACCCATAGAAGCCTATCATAAACTACGTGACATATTTAATTTTCAAATCCATGTTTGTAATGTAGTTATGTGTAGCGAAATGTGTGATTGTGTGTGACAAACTATCCTAGAAAACCAACGACCTTAAAAATTGCCCAAACATTCATAGACTAATTTGCCAAAGAGTTATACCAAAATACGTGTTCCGCAAGCCCGAACGATCGCCACAAAAACAAGCGACGCTCGGGATGGCCTGTAACGAATCCCACAAACGCTGCACAACGCGTAAAGGACGTTATTAGGCAAGCACGCAAAATTAAGTCGCATAAAACAAAAGAATATACGCGAACAGAAAACGAGAACCAGTCAGGGACGCATTTTCAGAGCCCCTGGCTGGGCGCCAATATTTCTGACGCCCACTGCTGGGCGCTGAAGTTGCTGCCTGGCCTTTTGGTCAGGCACAGCAGCCTCGGTGCCCACGCATGAAGAAAATACGTAGCAAAAAAAAACAACTTTTCGTAAAAAACAATTGCTACGAGGGCGTATGAAAAAGCACTCGATTCTAAAAGCGACTTGTAAAAAAATAAATAACTCTTTGTGTCGTCGTTAGGCCTCCTACGACGACGATGTTCGGCACCAAAACCGAGCATGCTAATTAAACGACCTTGAATGTCACACAGGCAAAATATTCAAAAAATAATGTTCGAATAAAGTCTTCAAGAAAAAAATAAATGTTCAAATAAATCCGAGTCTAGATTAGGCTATGCCAAAATACAATCCAAATCCTAAGTCTTAGTTGTCTTATCCATAGAATCGGTCCTAATGCTTGGTGTCGTTCTGCAAGTTAAAAGGTTAAACCATGTTGAGTCTCCCTTCCTAACATTCAAATCAATAAGCACCCATATGTAATTGTCATCCCTTGCTAAGAGTCTACGGCCTCAATACTCTCTCTCACCAATAAAAAGAACATATTATTTCATTCAAGTATTTGCAAAATGGAAACGGTCACATTCTGAAAATCATTCCCCCATAGTCGCACAAACCCCAAAGTGAACCTAAGGTGTCAATACCGTTAGCAAAAATTAATGGCCTCAAGGCTTAGGATCACATTGGGTCACGACTATCATAGTCCTCTCGAGTCACTCACTCCTTGAAATACTACTAAGTACGGACTAAAAGAGTTTCCATGAATGCAACATGACCAACCATGAAAATACCCAAATCGGCATGCCGTAAGGCTACCATTGGGGTAAAAGCAATACACACTAAGAGAGAAGCCGCACTAATGATTCTAGCCTTGCAAAAATAAAAATTCGATCTCCCCAATTAACTACCTTGCCAACATTAAGCAAAATGGCGCATGACAAATGAACACCCAAGGGTTAAAATCTGAAGTGTCAACCAACGAAAGTTATGGTCCAATTAGCCTAAGTCTGAGAGAAGCTTGGTCAAGTGTTATAGGCTTACGCCATGTCATTATTTTGAGTCTAGGCCACCTCCTTGTATTCATACACGACTCTAAATCACAACTTCCAATTAAATCCCAGAAACTGGAATCTGAAAAGAAGCAAAAAATTATTTTCGATGTAATTCTTTCGTTAAAATTCAATAAAGTAAAAACAACATTCTGAATCAACGCTATTTGCATATTTTAAGAAACGACTAAATACGCTTGCAAAGTAAGACAATTTAAAGCTCCACCCTAGACCTACTAAAATTAAAGGTCCACTATAGGCCTACCAAACGAGGCTCACTCAGTCTCGCCTCTTGACTCAAAGACCACAACCATCAACCTTTTAGCCCAAATTAAAAATTGAAGAATTTATGTTGGGGAGGAATCCCAAGCAAAAAGAAAGAAAAGATAGAAAGAGAAAAGGGAGAGCGAAAAGAGCAAGCCATGGAATACTTATCCCGTAGTGCAACATTTACCTAAGTAAACGAAGGAAAAGAATTGAGTCAACCAATCCAAGTCATAAAATTCTACGATGTCTACCCTTTCCAAATCCTTATGCTCTTAGACGCCTTCGCTCTGGGGTCCCTGTTCAGCTTATTTAACCTATCCATGTTCTCATTGCCATGACCCAAGAAACCATCACCTCGACTCTTGTTCTTGAACTCGTTGTCAACCGCAAACCACGCACGGCCATTGACACGTGCGTCATACCCCTTATTTCCAAAACCTGCTCTTATACCACCATTAGCATAATGACCATATAACTTGTGTGGATACATCCTGTTGATATACCCTTGAGCCGTCCCCATGCTGCTCATTGGCCTTGGTTGATGTAAACTCGTGACACTAGCACGAAGATGCAAATTGTGAGTCCTAGCAGATATAATCCTCATGCTTGACCAATACCCATACAAATTATCCTATCTCATTCAACCCATCTTTCAAGTCGTCTTGAGTCACAAATAAAGAAAAGAAACAAATGAAAATTGCAAAAAATAATAAAATGTGAATAATAAAAAAGGGAACTTTGCAAAAGCGCCTCTAAAAGTCTAAAAAGAAAAAAAAAGAAGCATTTAGCGCACCAAAAAGAATCCGCTCAGAAGTCATTTTCAGCGCCCAGAGCTGGGCGCCAAAATCTTTAGCGCCCCTGCCTGGGCGCTGAATCTCTCTGCTCGCCAAATTTTGTCCAGAAGTGCTCGTCATTTTATCCGCACATGCACGGAAAAATAACGAACACTTGGAGGGGTACAGCACGTATTCAGATATACGTACCACCAAAAAATACATACCACCAAAAAATGCATGTACTCAAAAAATATATAAAACAAAATTTTGGCTTACGGCAAAGTAGCAGATTAAAATAATAATGAACTTCACTTATCTCATCCTATTTCAAACATTACGGTTCCACCTCAGAACGTACCTGTTTAAAATCAGCATTCTAAGAAACCATTTTCTAGGCTAAGAACTACGCAAGACCTGATTCCAAATTAAATCTATTTAAGGCGGATACATAGGCAATCCATGATTCGGTCCAACCAATTCGCAAAATATTAAAGCCTATAGAAAAACAAGAATAAAAAATAGAAGTCCCTTATTGAAATTTAATTACTTGCAATCCAAGTCGAAAGAAAAATTTAAGTCAAAGGAAGAATCCAAGTCATCAAGATGCCAAAATTAATGAGCACACGTCGAAAAATAATAAGGGCACATACCCTTGCCAGAAGGAGCACTCACACTCCTAGGCACTTAGCCAAGACTCAAAAGATCGCTTTGCCTCAATTAAATGGGGGCTAGCGCAAACGTCCATGACCTCTAAAAGTACTCGACTTGACCCTCCCTAAAGCGAACTAACTCACTTAAAGACTTTCTTTCACCACCAGACATAGTCGTTCGCTTGAAGACCTTCTTTCACCACTAGACACAGTCATAATCGCCAACAAGTAGTAAGGGCAGTAAGCTTGCAATAAAGAGGATTGCTCTACGGCATCGCCCCATCGTTCCTTCGAACTCAGGGCACCCGTTCATGGTAATTCAAATGCTTGCTAATCCCCTTTGAAAAAAAAATCAGACATTGTCAATAGGACTTGGCACTTAACCAAGGCTCACCCCACTCAGGAATATGACATGGGCATCTAAAATCGAAATCTGAAAACATCATTAATGGGAAGACATAACAACAACTGGGGGCTAAAAAAGTGAAATGAAAGAGCTAGGGAAAGAACCAAGTATACCTTGACCTTTTGTACAGACATACACCAAGTAAATCTAAGTCAATTTGAAAACGGTTTATATTCCCGCAATTCTGGAAAAGATGGCCCTAAAATCCTAAAGCATATGCCGAACGGGCACAAGTAATATCTTGACGCCTGCACCCTGGCTTCCAGCAAATCCTTAGACAGCATTCCAAAAATCGTAACAGTATTTTGATTCACTCATGTAATCCTGTACGAACCCTTCTATAAGTCAACTTACTTAGGACACCTCGGATTGTACACAGTAGGACTCGGATTTTAAATAATTTTCAAATAATTTTCAAAGACTTTTTCGAACATAATAAAGTGTCGTTGGTTTAAGCTAAGTATGCGTTTATCTCGATGTTGCAAGTGAGTCAAAAGATTTCTAAATACGATTATGGGTAAAAGAAAGGCACCTGGCTTTTGGTCAAGGCACACTTCAACATGTGACTACCTTGACCATGGCAATGTCGCACAATACGACATTGACAAGAGAAGTAGCAAAATCACTACTCGAACATACCTCGCACTAAACGAGTCTGGTTCAAACTATTCATGATCCGTGTCACCTTGAATGCATAAAAACGTATGCAAAGCATTATAGCACCAAGCCAATCCCGTAGCTACAATTGGGGGCTTGAGAAAAACACTCTCAAAATGCTCGAAATGACGATTTTATCGCAAATTCTCGACGCTAATACTATACATACATCATAGGGGCACAACCTTAAGCTTTAATCGTGTAAAACGAACCTTAGAATGGCTACAACCCCTCCCAAATTCTAAAGCACTACTTAGAATATATAAAGTCACCCCACTAACAAGGGTAACTGAAAATCGCGAGTCACCGAAACTCCGATCAAATTACTGCACATAACGCTCGCCCTATAAAGCGCCCGTTACACAGTCTACATCGTTCCAAAGCAAAAGCGAAAGAAAAAAATCAAGGATAAAAACTGTCAAAATATACCCAGAAATCATTTTCAACGCCCAGAGCTGGGCGCCGATATCTTTAACGCCCCAGCCTGGGCGCTGAATCTTTCTACCAGCCATGTTTTGCCCAGATATAAAAATAAGAAAAAAAATAAATAAAACACCTATGAATCCTCGCATCGAACGAAGTAATAAGCCGTGCAAACCCACGCAGAAGGTGCTACACTTGTTCGAGCACCTGAACGAGGCGTGATGAAGTACTCCAATGCAAAACATAATAATGATATCCCAACACCTGGAGGAATGTTATAAGACACGCCGTTAGGCAACACAAGCTTGCGTTGCACCATAAGTTCAACCATCCCACAGTACAAATCTAAAAAAGTAAGGCACATTGCACTAATGCAAGCACGACCAAGAGTAAGAGGCAAAGACTACTTATCGCCCAAATGCAAGCCACGCGACTTCTACATTAAGGATTAAAGTAGCAAAGTATTACCTACCACGAAAGGGATAACTCGCATCCACACGAGCAGGAGCCCCGAGGCATCTTTTTCGAAAGAACCTACAAAAATCGTACGCCAAAAGGAAGCATCCCAACATGCATACTTGGGGGCTCCAAGCTACGAAACAACCATGACAAAATAAAAAAAATCTCGAAGCAAATGTTTGAACAATCGAAAGGGCACGATGTTTGAGCCCACTTCATGAATGGACCTGATCCCTATCAAGCTTCTAAGCAAACTATTCAAAATCAGTCATTGTTCAAAAAAATGATTCAAGCAAACTGATTAATGGACCGCACACAACGGCCATTCTATGAACGCTCGTTCGCACATACATATCATCATGCACGAACACGTTCAAAAAAAATATAAGAGCGATCAAAGTCTTACACCTCAAGGTATGTTCCTCGGGCCATATAGACTCGCCCGACTATTGCAATAACTGTACGCCTTAAGAGCAACAGTTCCTTAAAATAATCGCCCCAAAGCGACAAGCACCGTAGTCCACCAATCGGCTACGGCTTCTCAAAGAAAATCATCACGTTCTAAAAACAAAGAAAAAAACAAAAGAAAAGAGAATACATAGAACTTCCAAGTGAAATAAACGAATGAACAAGAGGCCAACTGTGTCATCAAAAGACCAGCCCAAACAACACTTTCAACGCCCCACCTGGGCGTGAATTATTTCAACGCCCAGGCCTGGGCGCCGAAAATGAATCCAGGCTCAAAAGGCCCTAACTTCTATTGGGCCCTGCCATATTCATTCGACTTGAAAATTGCCGATTTCTTCACTGAAAGTCGCACCTCACGACTTTGTTAAGAGTAGCACACCACTACAAAGGTCGCTCGCACATACGAGCATGACCCCAAACATGATTACAAGATGCGAAAAACAACCGACGAGCCCCAGTGCTTGGGGGCTCGCGAAAAAATAGACTCCAACGAGGAGCGCGCGATCAAAATCACATTCCCGGACTGCGCCATGCACCATGTCATGTTTGGATATCTCAAAAAATATATTGTTAAACAAAAATATACACAGTGTGGACCCACTTATAGGACACATCTAATCAGGAAATATTACGACCCACCAACAGGTTGTAATCACAAAAGCCCTTCTACATAGGCAAAATAAGAAATTCAAAATGGGCTCGCCCACCCTCAGCGGGCGGGGTCTGCGTAACTAGCCGCGCAGGTCCTCAGTTTTCGAAAATGAAAAGAAAATAAAATCTTCAAAATAAAACAGGCTCGCCATCTTCAGCCGGCGGGGTCTACGTCACAAACCGCGTAGGTCCTTATTTTCAAAAAAAAGCAAAATAAATTTCAAAATAGATTCGTCCACTTCTATCGGACAGGGTGTCCACCCTTAGCGGACAGGTTCGCCATCTTCAGCCGGCGGGGTCTACGTCACAAACCGCGTAGGTCCTTATTTTCAAAAACATCAAAACAAATTCGTCCACTTCTATCGGACGGGTGGTCCACCCTCAGCGGACAGGCTCGCCCACCTTCAGCGGGCGGGGTCTGCGTCACTAACAGCTCAGGTCCTTAGTCGCTGCAGCGATAACTTTTATCGGTTTTCCCTTTTTCCGAAAATTAAAGGATCGGTTTTCCCTTTTTCCGAAAATTAAAGGATCGGTTTTCCCTTTTTCCGAAAATTAAAGGATCGGTTTTCCCTTTTTCCGAAAATTAAAGGATCGGTTTTCCCTTTTTCCGAAAATTAAAGGATTGGTTTTCCTTTTTTCCAAAAATTAAAGGATTGGTTTTCCGTTTTTCCAAAAAAGAACGATGTGCTGGATTTTCCTTCGTTTTACGTCCTATAAAAACAAGGGGGTTTTCTCGTTTAGCTAGCCTTGAAAATGAGAATCTTTAAAAACGTTTTACCTCGTGATTGGGCTTGGCCAGGCCCAATTACACTTTATAGCTTTGATTTCGAAAAACTCTGTAGCTACTCCCAATGACAAAGTGAGGGAGTTTCTACGCATCTTTAGATCCTTCCAATGACAAAGTGAGGAAGTTTCTATACTATCAGTTGACAAATCCCAATGACACGTGAGGGATATGTCGACACTTCAAGTGATGACCCTTAAGTCAAATGTTATCACTTGGGGGCTCGTGAGACCCTCGCAAAACAGGTCACATACACCATGGCTTGTGTGACGCACTCCGTCTAATACTTTGACCATCGTCTTACTCCAAGACTCAGTCAAAGTGGGGGCTAACTGTAGACACCTACTTTTGTCCCCGTTCCCGCAAGGGAAAGGTTCGATGATGAAAGCATAAAAACTCCACTTGACAACGCATCTCCTATAAAATAAACGAATCTCGATTTCCCATTTCATTTCACCCGAAACCTGCTATTTATGGAAACCTGCTAAAAATAGTAACAGCCGTAAAAGGTAGCTTCCTAAAAGTGGCAAATCATAAAAGATAGAAACCTGTCAGAATTAGGTGTTGCATTCCAACATAAATCCTAAATGAGATAGAAAACTGCGAGAATCCTATTCCTAATAGGATTCGGAAATAAGAGTTACGTATTAATTAAAATCCTAACGGGCCTAGAGTTCGTAACGGGCCCAGACGCATTCCGTCATAAAATTGATACGCGCTAAAAGACTCGAATTAATCTCAAACACTACGGATTTCAGGAATCCGAATCTGACCAAAGAATTCTGCCAGACCCTATTTTCAACGCCCAGCCCTGGGCGCCGAAAATTCCAGCGCCCAGAGCTGGGCGCCGAAAGTACCTGGGACGGATTCTTTTCCTAATCCGTTTCGTATTCAAATTCCTGAAAAACTATCTTTCTATGCCACTTTTTCCTATAAATAGGCCCCTAGTTTCGACGTGAAAGACAACAACAACACAGAATATATTCTGAGTATTGACTCTAAACCCCTTAGCCTAAGCCTCTCACTGCGAAACTGTTCACGCGTTCTGTCGCAATCGATCCATAAATCGAACAGAACGTATCCTGTCCCATAATTGAGATTCGTTAAATAAAAAGGAGAAATAGCAAAGTCAAAGTGGTTAGTTTTCTGAGAACCGTGACGCACCTCTCAAGGGTGCGTCGTAATGTGTCCCTTTTCGATGATTTAACTGCTTTCCTCACCCTTTTTATGAACTGTTAAACTAACCTAATATGATTGTTCTATCACGCCTAACAAATATAATATTTTTGGGAAATCGGATTATCATGCTAGGTCCCTTAATGTTATTTAAATCAGATAATCACGATCGAATTAGTATTATATGTTGCATATTGCTAAAATCAACTCAGATTAGTTTAATAGTTAACGCATGTCCCTTCAATTATTTATGCTGAGCTAGTAAGGATATCCTGCCTCTGGAGTTATCGACGAGCGAATTACTCCTCTCGGTAGTTACAGTCCCCCGAACCCTCAATCTCTACCTTGCGGGTGTATATTGAGAGATCCCCACACCAGGGATCACAAGGGAACCTACGGCCGTCGTGGTCAAACATAATTGCACTCCCTTTATGTCACGATAATCGGGTTTTGTCAGTTTTTCTCATTGTCGTTAAAAATTGAATGGCGACTCCTATATTACTAGTCAATTGGGTGTATACTCACAGGAAATCCAATTACACTTGGTTGAATAAAAAGAATCGTCACACCCACGAGGGACAAGGTCACGCATTAGCCTCGCGCTTTTTCGACCCCCTCACACCTGATCGAGGTGGGCCAGAACCTACTTCATTTTTTTTGGGATTTCTTTTGAGAATTTTTTTTTATCCATTCTTGAGTTCTCTCGAGAAATGCTCAGGTTTAGTTGCAACCTGAATGTGGGTTGGCAATGTGTCTAAATGGACCATCGTTTAATGGCCGTTTGCCTTTCATGGTTTCGAACAGGTCTTTGCGGCCCATAGGATGTATGTCACCGTTTAGAACTGGCTTAGTTGTGCCATTACTTGGGTCCTTGCGAAATGACTGGTGGGACCATATGCGAGTGTTAACGGAGACCTTTGCCTTGAGGTTGAGTCCGCTTTTGAATTCGTCCAAGCACGGGACGTAGCCTGGAAGCGTTGTTTCAAACTTGCATCGTGTATTTTCTTTCTTTCGAGCCCCCAAGCATTCGTACTTGATGGTTGCCCTTTGCCAAGAAGAGTGCGTATTTTATAACGTCCTTGATCGTGTTTGGGATCGTGCTCGTAAGTGCGAGCGACCTTGGTAGTGGTATGCTACTTTGATGAAATCGTGGAGTGCGACTTCATTTTCCGGGCGACAAAGTTCGCTTCATTTTTCCAATGATTAATACATCGAGCTAATTTTGGCCCGGATTGATCTTTTTGACAAATAAACGCTTTTAATTTGAGAAACCAACGACGTAATGATCTTTGTTTCGGAGAATGACCTTGATTATTATATGTTTTTTTTATTGCTTTGAAAAAAGTACACATATATTTTTTGAGACGAGTCTAAATTTCGACATTTGCTTTCACTATTTGAGCTCTAAAAGTGCTTTGGGCTTGATCTTGATTACAACAGGGCCCCGTGTCTACTAACACGGTTTTTAGGCATTTTCCTGGTTCGCGTTTTGAAAGTTTTGGGCCTTGGGCTGTATTTTCATCGCCCAGGGCCAGGCGTTAGGTATTTCGGTGCCCAGCCTCGGGCGATGAAAATGCTATCTTAGCAGCCCTTTTTATTTTTTGAGATTTCTCAACGCGTTTCCGAATGGGATCAGGATGATTTCGTGTATATATAGGGGGTTAAGTACGTTTCTCTTTTTCACTACTACCAACTTCTTCTCTCTACAATTATCTAGCTTTATTGTTATTTTTATTTTTTTACTCTTGCCATGTCGATTCCTCCTTTCTCCCTCCAACGAGTTGTTAGGCGCTGGCTTAGAGCCCTTAATCCCACAGAAAAAGTTTTGTTGAAAGGATACCACTTAGAGGCACTTTTAGGCTTACAACAAATTAACATTGATTATAACTTTCTGTATGCCGCCTTAACCTTTTGGGATCCCGATCACCATGTTTTTGTTTTTCGGGGCAATGAGGTATGCCCTTTACCAGACGAATTTGCCGCAATCCTGGGTTATCCTACCAATGCTACTCCTGCTACCCCTGGCACTGTTGAAGAGGGTAGAACCACTATAGGGGCTTTCCTAGGACTAGATGATGAAACGCTTGGTGAGATCATTGTGGGTGACAAGGTTAATTTGGCGAAACTTGCAAAACACCACTTTAAGCCTAGTAAAAATATGACTGAACAGAAATTGAATATCCGGGCACTTGTATTCTGCTTGTTGAACCACTATTTACTGTCGAATAACAATGGTGAGTTTGGTGACATAAGGTTGATTCCCCTGATCAGTCAGATGGAGAGTTGCTATTCTATTATGCCGTTGATTGTTGCTAAGACCTTGTTGGGTGCGGATGAGTTAAAGAAGGATGCCAAGTCTGAAAATTTTAAGGGAAGCCCCCTATTGCTGCAAGTAATTGATCGTTTATTTGCGCGCATATAGTTATTTTTTTTCTTTTCGTTTGCCTATGCCTGGAGCTGATTTTCAACGCCCAGGGCTGGGCGTCGAAATTCCTGGCGCCTGGTCCTGGGCGCTGAAAATGCATCCCAGGCCTTATTATTTTTCTGATCGTACCCATTTTTTTGCAGACTTGGCTCATGGAAGGACTTAGGCTTCTAGAAGCTCCTACCGATCCTAAACATTATCGCCCTATAGCTTTAAGCAACCGAAAGTATTTGCACCAAGGCCAGGACGAGGCCGAATGGGCCTCCTATTTTACTCATGGCATATGTTCTATTAAGTGGGTGGTACCATGGTGGGGCTTGACTAATATGACGGGGGGTTCTGAGACGGTAGTTCATGTTTCTTTGTTGGGGTTATCTCGGCCTGTTTACATTTTTCCTTACCGAGTCATGCAATAATACGGCTTAAGGCAGACTATCCCATTTGCTGAAACGGTACCACCTAAAGTAGCGGTTTTTTCACGAGCACGGGTTCAAGCGTGGGCTAAGTATTATGGTGGCCTCTGTGAGGGGGTCGAAAAAGCGCGAGGCTAATGCGTGACCTTGTCCCTCGTGGGTGTGGCGATTCTTTTTTATTCAATCAAGTGTAATTGGATTTCCTGTGAGTATACACCCAATTGACTAGTAATATAGGAGTCGCCATTCAGTTTTTAACGACAATGAGAAAAACTGACAAAATCCGGTTATCGTGAAATAAAGGGAGTGCAATTATGTTTGACCACGACGGCCGTAGGTTCCCTTGTGATCCCTGGTGTGGGGATCTCTCAATATACACCCGCAAGGTAGAGATTGAGGGTTCGGGGGACTGTAACTACCGAGAGGAGTACTTCGCTCGTCGATAACTCCAGAGGCAGGATATCCTTACTAGCTCAGCATAAATAATTGAAGGGACATGCGTTAACTATTAAACTAACCTGAGTTGATTTTAGCAATATGCAACATATAATACTAATTCGATCGTGATTTTCTGATTTAAATAGCATTAAGGGACCTAGCATGATAATCCGATTTCCCAAAAATATTATATTTGTTAGGCGTGATAGAACAATCAGATTAGGTTAGTTTAACAGTTCATAAAAAGGGCGAGGAAAGCAGTTAAATCATCGAAAAGGGACACATTACGACGCACCCTTGAGAGGTGCGTCACGGTTCTCAGAAAACTAACCATTTTGACTTTGCTATTTGTCCTTTTTATTTAACGAATCTCAATTATGGGACAAGATACGTTCTGTTCGATTTATGGATCGATTGCGACAGAACGCGTGAACAGTTTCGCAGCGAGAGGCTTAGGCTAAGGGTTGGAGTCAATACTCAGAATATAATTGTTTGTTGTTGTTGTTCTTTCACGTCGAATTTAGGGGCCTATTTATAGGAAAAAGTGGCGTAGAAAGATAGTTTTTCAGGAATTTGAATACGAAACGGATTAGGAAAAGAATCCGTCCCAGGTACTTTCGGCGCCCAGCTCTGGGCGCTGGAATTTTCGGCGCCCAGGGCTGGGCGTTGAAAATAGGGTCTGGCAGAATTCTTTGGTCAGATTCGGATTCCTGAAATCCGTAGAGTTTGAGATTAATTCGAGTCTTTTAGCGCGTATCAACTTTATGACGGAATGCGTCTGGGCCCGTTACGAACTCTAGGCTCGTTAGGATTTCAATTAATACGTAACTCTTATTTCCGAATCATATTAGGAATAGGATTCTCGCAGTTTTCTATCTCATTTAGGATTTACGTTGGAATGCAACACCTAATTCTGACAGGTTTCTATCTTTTATGATTTGCCACTTTTAGAAGCTACCTTTTACGGCAGTTACTATTTTTAGCAGGTTTCCATAAATAGCAGGTTTCGGGTGAAATGAAATGGGGAATCGAGATTCGTTTATTTTATAGGAGATGCGTTGTCAAGTGGAGTTTTTATTCTTTCATCATCGAACCTTTCCCTTGCGGGAATGGGGACAAGAGTAGGTGTCTACAGTTAGCCCCCACTTTGACTGAGTCTTGGAGTAAGACGATGGTCAAAGTATTAGACGGAGTGCGTCACACAAGCCATGGTGTATGTGACCTGTTTTGCGAGGGTCTCACGAGCCCCCGAGTGATAACATTTGACTTAAGGGTCATCACTTGAAGTGTCGACATATCCCTCACGTGTCATTGGGATTTGTCAACTGATAGTATATAAACTTCCTCACTTTGTCATTGGAAGGATCTAAAGATGCGTAGAAACTCCCTCACTTTGTCATTGGGAGTAACTACAGATGCTTTCGAAATTAAAGCTGTAAAGTGTAGTTGGGCCTGGCCAAGCCCAATCACGAGGTAAAACGTTTTTAAAGATTCTCATTTTCAGGGCTAGCTAAACGAGAAAACCCCCTTGTTTTTATAGGACGTAAAACGAAGGAAAATCCAGCATATCGTTCTTTTTTGGAAAAACGGAAAACCAATCCTTTAGTTTTTGGAAAAAGGGAAAACCGAAAAAGGTTATCGCTGCAGCGACTAAGGACCTGCGGTTAGTGACGCAAACCCCGCCCGCTGAAGGTGGGCGAGCCTGTCCGCTGAGGGTGGACGCCCCGTCCAATAGAAGTGGACGAATCTGTTTTGATGTTTTGAAAATAAGGACCTACGCCGTTTTATGACGTAGACCCCACCGGCTGAAGATGGCGAACCTTGTCCGCTGAGGGTGGACACCCCGTCCGATAGAAGTGGACGAATCTATTTTGAAATTTATTTTGCTTTTTGAAAATAAGGACCTACGTGGTTTGCGCCGTAGACCCCGCCGGCTGAAGATGGCGAGCCTATTTTAAAATTGAAGACTTTATTTTTGTCGAAAACTGAGGACCTGCGCGGTTAGTGACGCAGACCCCGCCCGCCGAAGGTGGGCGAGCCCTGTCCGCTGAGGGTGGACGTCCCTGAATTCGTTTTTCAATTTGGAACTCGCGTGGTTCGATCTTGCCTGATTGAGGTGGGCAATTCCCTATTTCATTTTTTTCTTGTGATTTCTTTTGAGAATTTCTTTTTATTCATTCTTGTAGGAGCGAATTCTTCCGAGTAATGCTCGGATTTAGTTGCAACCTGAATGTGGGTTGACAATGTGTTTAGATGGACCATAGTCTCGTGGTCATCACCTTTTTGAGCTAGTCTTTTCGGCTCAATTTTGCCACTACCTGGGTCCTTGATTAGGGGACTATGTATAAGTGTCAATGGCGACCTTTGTCTTGAGGTCGTAAACCGGTTTTATTTTATGAGACATCCAAACACGGGACTTCGTACAGCGTAGTCTGGGAATATTCTTTTTACTTTGCATAATATATATTTTCCTTCGAGCCCCCAAGCATTCGTGCTTGACGGTCATTTCTTGTCAAAGAGGTTCCTACGCATTCTGTAATGTCCTTGATCGTGTTTGAGATTGTGCTCGTAAGTGCGAGCGATCTTTGTAGTGGTGTGCTACTCTTAACAAAGCCGTGAGGTGCGATTTTCAGTAAAGAAATTGGCAATTCCTGGCGAGCTTTCTTGATGACACAGTTGGCCTCTTGAAAGTTCTATGTATTCTCTTCTCTTTTGTTTTTTTCTTTATTTTTAGAACGTGATGATTTTCTTGAGAAGCCGTAGCCGATTTGTGGACTACGGTTCTTGTCGCTTTGGGGCGGTTATTTTAAGGAACTGTTGCTCTTAAGGCGTACAGTTATTGCGATAGTTGGGCGAGTCTATATGGCCCGAGGAACATACCTTGAGGTGTAAGACTTTGATCGCTCTTATATTTTTTTTGAACGTGTTCGTGAATGTTGATATGTATGTGCGAACGAGCGTTCATAGAATGGTCGTTGTGTGCGGTCCATTAATAAGATTGCTTGAATTGTTTCATTTTTTTTTTTTTTTTTGAGCAACGACTGATTTTGAATAGTTTGCTTAGAAGCTTGATAGGGTTCAGGCCCATTCATGAAGTGGGCTCAAACATCGTGCCCTTTCGATTGTTCAAACATTTGCTTCGAGATTTTTTTTATTTTGCTATGGTTGTTTCGTAGCTTGGAGCTCCCAAGTATGCATGTTGGGATGCTTCCTTTTGGCGTACGATTTTTGTAGGTTCTTTCGAGAAAGATGCCTTGGGGTTCCGCTCGTGTAGGTGCGAGCTATCCCTTCCGTGGTAGGTAATATTTTGCTACCTTTAATCCTTAATGTAGAAGTCGTGTGACTTGCATTTTGAATTTGGGCGATAAGTAGTCTTTGCCTCTTTTACACATGCTCTTGGTCGTGCCTACATTAGTGCAATATGCCTTACTCTCTTTTTTAGACTTGTACTGTGGGATGGTTGAACTTATGGTGCGACGTAGGCTTGTGTGGCCTAACGGCGTGTTCTAGAACATTCTTCCAGGTGTTGGGATATCATTTGCATTGGAGTATTTCATCATGCCTTGTTCAGGTGCTCGAACAAGTGTAGCACCTTCTGCGTGGGTTTGCACGGCTTATTACTTCGTTCGATGCGAGGATTCATAGGTGTTTCTTTCTTGTTTTTATATCAGGGCAAGATTTAGCAAGCAGAGATATTCAGCGCCCAGGCTGGGGCGTTAAAGATATCGGCGCCCAGCTCTGGGCGTTGAAAATGATTTCTGGGCAGAACATTGACAGTTTTTTTTTTGATTTTTTTTTCTTTCGCTTTTGCTTTGGAACGAGGTAGACTGTGTAACGGGCGCTTGTAGGGCGAGCGTTATGTGCAGTGGTTTGATCGGAGTTTTGGTGACTCGCGATTTTCAGTTACCCTTGTTAGTGGGGCGACTTTATATACTCTAAGTAGTGCTTAGAATTTGGGAGGGGTTGTAGCCATTCTAAGGTTCGTTTTACACGATTAAAGCTTAGGATTGAGCCCCTATGACGTATGTATAGCATTAGCGTCGAGAATTTACGATAAAATCGTCATTTCGAGCATTTTTAGAGTGTTTTTCTCAAGCCTCCAACTGTAGCTACGGGATTGGCTTGGTGCTATAATGCTTGGCATACGTTTTTATGCATTCATGGTGACATGGATCATGAATAGTTTGAACCAGACTCGTTTAGTGCGAGGTACGTTCGGGTAGTGATCTGCTACTTCTCTTGTAAATGTCGTATTGTGCGACATTGCCATGGTCAAGGTAATCACATGTTGAAGTGTGCCTTGAGCAAAAGCTAGGTGCCTTTCTTTACCCATAATCATATTTAGAAATCTTTTGACTCACTTGCAACTTTGAGATAAACGCATACTTAGCTTAAACCAAACGACACTTTATTATGTTCGAGGAAGTCTTTGAAAATCATTTGAGAATTATTTAAAATCCGAATCCTACTGTGTACAATCCGAGGTGTCCTAAGTAAGTTGACTTATAGAAGGGTTCGCACAGGATTACTTGAGTGAATCAAAATACTATTACGATTTTTGGAATGCTGTCTTAAGGATTTGCTGGGAGCCAGGTTGCAGGCGTTAAGATATTACTTGTGCCCGTTGGGCATATGCTTTAGGCTTTTAGGGCCATCTTTTCCAGAATTGCGGGAAAATAAACCGTTTTCAAATTGACTTAGATTTACTTGGCGTATGTCTGTACAAAAGGTCAAGGTATATTTAATTCTTTCCCTAGCTCTTTCATTTCAATTTTTAGCCCCCAGTTGCTATTATGTCTTCCCATTAATGATGCTTTTAGATTTCGATTTTAGATGCCCGTGTCATATGCTGAGTAGGGTGAGCCTTGGTTAAGTGCCAAGTCCTATTGACAATGTCTGATTTTTTTCAAAGGAGATTAGCAAGCATTCGAATTACCATGAACGGGTGCCCTGAGTTCGAAGGAACGATGGGGCGATGCCGTAGAACAATCTTTTTCATTGCAAGCTTACTGCATTTACTACTTTTTGGCGATCATGACTGTGTCTAGTGGTGAAAGAAGGTCTTTAGGCGAACGACTATGTCTAGTGGTGAAAGAAAGTCTTTAAGTGAGTTAGTTCGCTTTAGGGAGGGTCAAGTCGAATACTTTAGAGGTCATGGACGCTTGCGCTAGCCCCCACTTAATTGAGGCAAAGCGATCTTTTGAGTCTTGGCTAGGTGCCTAGGAGTGTGAGTGCTCTTTCTAGCAAGGGTACGTGCCCTTATTATTTTTCGATGTGTGCTCATTAATTTTGGCATCTTGATGACTTGGATTCTTCCTTTGATTTAAATTTTTCTTTCGACTTGGATTGCAAGTAATTAAATTTCAATAAGGGACTTCTATTCTTTATTCTTGTTTTTCTATAGGCTTTAATATTTTTGCAAATTGGTTGGACCGAATCATGGATTGCCTACGTATCCGCCTTAAATAGATTTAATTTGGAATCAGGTCTTGCGTAGTTCTTAGCCTAGAAAATGGTTTCTTAGGATGCCGATTCTAAACAAGTACGTTCTGAGGTGGAAACATATTATTTGGAACGGTAGAATAAGTGAAGTTTATTATTATTTTAATATGCTGCCTTGCCGTAAGCCAAAAAATTTGTTTTATGTATATTTGAGTACATGTATTTCTTTGGTGGTATGTATGTCTGAATACGTGTTGTACCCCCCCAAGTGTTCGTTATTGTTCCGTGTATGTGCGGATAAAATGACGAGCACTTCTGGACAAATTTTAGCAGGCAGAGAGATTCGGCGCCCAGGCATGGGCGCTAAAGATTTCGGCGCCCAGTTCTGGGCGCTGAAAATGACTTCTGGGCGGATCTTTTTTTGGTGCGCTAAATGCTTCATTTTTTTTAGACTAACTTTAGAGGCGCTTTGCAAAGTTTGCTTTTGTATTATTTACATTTTTTGTACTTTTCATTTGTCTTTTTTTTTTATATTCGTGACTCAAGACGGTTTGAAAGATGGGTTGAATGAGATAGGATAATTTGCATAGGTATTGGTCAAGCATGAGGATTATATTTGCTAGGGCTCACAATTTGCAGCCACGAACTAGTGTCATGAGTTTACATCAACCAAGGCCAATGAGTAGCATGGGGACGGCTCAAGGGAATATCAACAGGCTGTATTCAAACAAGTTATATGGTCATTATGCTAACGGTGGTGTAATAATGGGTTTGGGCTTTGGAAATAACGGGTATGACGCACGTGTCAATGGCCGTGCGTGGTTTGTAAGAGTCGAGGTAATGGTTTCTTGGGTTATGGCAATGAGAACATGGATGGGTTAGATGAGCCTAACAGGGGCCCCAGAGCGAAGGCGTCTAAGAACATAAGGATTGGAAAAGGTAGATGTCGTAGAATTTTATGATTTGGATTGGTTGACTCAATTCTTTTCCTCCGTTTACTTGGGTAAATTTCGCACTTTGGGAGGTACGGGCTAAGTATTTCATGGCTCGCTCTTTTCGCTCTCCCTTTTCTCTTTCTATTTTTTCCTTTTTGCATGGGATTTCTCCCCAACATAAATCCTTCAAAATTTTTATTTGGGCTAAAAGGTAGATGGTTGTGGTCTTTGAGTCACGAGGCGAGACTGAGTGAGCCTCGTTTGGTAGGCCTATAGTGGACCTTTAATTTTAGTAGGCCTAGGGTGGACCTTTAATTTTAGTTGGCCTAGGGTGGACCTTTAAATTATCTTACTTTGCAAGCGTATTTAGTCGTTTCTTAAAATGTGCAAATAGCGTAGATTCAAAATGTTGTTTTTACCTTATTGAAATTTAACGAAAGAATTACATCGAAAATAATTTTTTACAGTTTCCGGAATTTTATTGGAAGTTGTGATTTAGGCTCAAACTTTCATTAATTTTCTGATTATAACCCGTGTAGGAATACAAGGAGGTGGCCTAGACTCAAAATAATGACGTGGCGTAAGCCTATAATACTTGACCAAGCAACTCTCAGACTTAGGCTAATTGGACCATCCTTTCGTTGGTTGACACTTTAGATTTTAACCCTTGGGTGTCCATTTGTCATGCGCCATTTTGCTTAATGTTGGCAAGGTAGTTAATTGGGGAGATCGAATTTTTATTTTTGCAAGACTAGAATCATTAGTGCGGCTTCTCTCTTAGTGTGTATTGCTTTACCCCAATGGAAGCCTTATGGTATGCCGATTTGGGTATTTTCATGGTTGGTCATGTTGCATTCATGGAAAATCTTTTAGTCCGTACTTAGGAGTATTTAAAGGAGCGAGTGGCTCGAGAGGACTATGATAGTCGTGACCCAATGTGATTATAAGCCTTGAGGCCATTAATTCTTGCTAATGGTATTGACACCTTAGGTTCACTTTGGGGTTGTGCGACTATGGGGGATGATTTCCAGAATGTGACTGTTTCCATTTTGCAAATACTATAGTATATTCTTTTTATTGGTGAGAGAGTATTGAGGCCGTGGATTCTTAGCAAGGGATGACAATTACATATGGGTGCTTATTGATTTAAATGTTAGGAGGGGAGACTCAATATGGTTTAACCTTTTAACTTGCAGAACGACACCAAGCATTGGGACCGATTCTATGGATAAGACAACTAAGACTTAGGATTTAGATTGTACTTTGGCATAGCCTAGTCTAGACTCGGATTTATTTTTTATTCGAACATTATTTTTCTTGAAGACTCTATTTGAACATTATTTTTTGAATACTTTGCCCATGTGACATTCATAGTTATTAGCATGTTCGGTTTTGGTGCCGAGCATTGTCGTCGTAGGAGGCCTAACAACGACACAAAGAGTTATTTATTTTTATTTTTTAGTCGCTTTTAGAATCGAGTACGTGCCTTTTCATACGCCCTCGTAGCAATTTTTTTTTTCACGAAAAGTTTTTTTTTTGCTACGTATTTTCTTCATGCGTGGGCACCAAGGCTGCTGTGCCTGAACTAAAGGCCAGGCAGCAACTTCAGCGCCCAGCAGTGGGCGTTAGAAATATTGGCGCCCAGCCAGGGGCGCTGAAAATGCGTCCCTGACTGGTGCTCGATTTCTGTTTGCGTATATTTTTTGTTTATGCGACTTCGATTTTGCGTGCTTGCCTAATAACGTCCTTACGCGTTGTGCAGCGTTTGTGGGATTCGTTACAGGTAGACCTGTCAAAAATCGACCCGACCCGAAAACCGACCCGAACCCGACCCGAAAATACTGGGTCCTGAACAAGATTTTGCGACCCGTAACCCGATTTTATCCGAACCCGAGCAACCCGAAAAGTAATGGGTCAAAACCCGACCGAACCCGTTTTGGACCCGACCGATTGAAAATCGTTGTATTTATAGTAATAAATGCGATTATGAGAAAATTTAAGCATAATAAACACGCTGTTTTTTACTATTATTGTGTAATATGATTTTAATTTGAATTATACGCCATTTTACGGTTGAATTTGACTAAATATAAACTTATGTAGGAAAATTTGTTAATTTGTGCCCATATTTTGTATATTTATCACCTAAATTAATGAAAATATAATGCGCGTTTTAAAATCTTTCAACCCGTTGGGTCGACCCGAACCCGAAAGTTCTGGGTCTTGAACAAGCATTTGTAAACCCGAACCCGAAAGTGACCGACCCGATCTAACCCGAACCCGAAAATAATTTTTTTACAACCCTACCCGACCGACCCGTTTGACAGGTCTAGTTACAGGCCATCCCGAGCGTCGCTTATTTTTGTGGCGATCGTTCGGGCTTGCGGAACACGTATTTTGGTATAACTCTTTGGCCAATTGGTTTATGAATGTTTGGGCAGTTTTTAAGGTCGTCGTTGGTTTTCTAGCATTATTTGTCTAGCATTATTCGTGCGCACAATCATAACATAGTCACATAGTTCGCTACACATAACTACATTACAAACATGGATTTGAAAATTATATATGCCACGTAGTTTATGATAGGTTTCTATGGGTAGTTTATTTGCGCCTAGCTTGGTACCGCTTCTATCGTAGATCCAACACATGCCCCGTTCGAGGTAGTGTCTTCAACAGACGAATTTCGCCCAAGAGGCCAACCCGCAAGTGCAAGCCAAGGGGGCATGCAGGCGAGAGGGACCTAATGAGCGAGCGATTGGGTTCGGGATAGGTGTACTACCTGCACAAGTACCAAGTGGGAAACATGCGCGACGTATGCACCCCCCTATTGGCGGAAAAGGTATCCTTAGTCCCAACTCCCGAGGGAGCCGAGATTCGTTATGCGGTTCTGCCCGTTCACATTAATATGCTGATTTTCAGGTCGTCCCAACTTGATGGGGAAATAAACGCGGGTAGGATCGTTTCACCCTTCGGCTATTTTGATTACCTACAAGCACGAGTATTTCCTTCACTATCCACAGTGGAGTCGCCACTGTGAGGGGGTCGAAAAAGCGCGAGGCTAATGCTTGACTTTGTCCCTCGTGGGTGTGAAGATTCTTTTTTATTCAATCAAGTGTAATTGGATTTCCTGTGAGTATACACCCAATTGACTAGTAATATAGGAGTCGCCATTCAGTTTTTAACGACAATGAGAAAAACGGACAAAACCCGGTTATCGTGACATAAAGGGAGTGCAATTATGTTTGACCACGACGGCCGTAGGTTCCCTTGTGATCCCTAGTGTGGGGATCTCTCAATATACACCCGCAAGGTAGAGATTGAGGGTTCGGGGGACTGTAACTACCGAGAGGAGTACTTCGCTCGTCGAGAACTCCAGAGGCAGGATATCCTTACTAGCTCAGCATAAATAATTGAAGGGACATGCGTTAACTATTAAACTAAGCTGAGTTGATTTTAGCAATATGCAACATATAATACTAATTCGATCGTGATTATCTGATTTAAATAGCATTAAGGGACCTAGAATGATAATCCGATTTCCCAAAAATATTATATTTGTTAGGCGTGATAGAACAATCAGATTAGGTTAGTTTAACAGTTCATAAAAAGGGCGAGGAAAGCAGTTAAATCATCGAAAAGGGACACATTACGACGCACCCTTGAGAGGTGCGTCACGGTTCTCAGAAAACTAACCATTTTGACTTTGCTATTTCTCCTTTTTATTTAACGAATCTCAATTATGGGACAGGATACGTTCTGTTCGATTTATGGATCGATTGCGACAGAACGCGTGAACAGTTTCGCAGCCAGAGGCTTAGGCTAAGGGTTGGAGTCAATACTCAGAATATAATTGTGTGTTGTTGTTGTTCTTTCACGTCGAATTTAGGGGCCTATTTATAGGAAAAAGTGGCGTAGAAAGATAGTTTTTCAGGAATTTGAATACGAAACGGATTAGGAAAAGAATCCGTCCCAGGTACTTTCGGCGCCCAGCTCTGGGCGGTGGAATTTTCGGCGCCCAGGGCTGGGCGTTGAAAATAGGATATGGCAGAATTCTTTGGTCAGATTCGGATTCCTGAAATCCGTAGAGTTTGAGATTAATTCGAGTCTTTTAGCGCGTATCAACTTTATGACGGAATGCGTCTGGGCCCGTTACGAACTCTAGGCTCGTTAGGATTTCAATTAATACGTAACTCTTATTTTCGAATCATATTAGGAATAGGATTCTCGCAGTTTTCTATCTCATTTAGGATTTACGTTGGAATGCAACACCTAATTCTGACAGGTTTCTATCTTTTATGATTTTCCACTTTTAGAAGCTACCTTTTACGGCAGTTACTATTTTAGCAGGTTTCCATAAATAGCAGGTTTCGGGTGAAATGAAATGGGGAATCGAGATTCGTTTATTTTATAGGAGATGCGTTGTCAAGTGGAGTTTTTATGCTTTCATCATCGAACCTTTCCCTTACGAGAATGGGGACAAAAGTAGGTGTCTACAGCCTCCCGCGTAGGACCGTGACTACAGATGGTTTTGTGGGTCTTTTCGAGAATTATAAGCTGTGGATGAGTTTCGATGATAAGGCTGTGAGAACTAAAGCTCGAAATGAAGAGCCGGATGAACTTTTGATACCTCGAGGTAGGGCTAAGTATGAAAACCGTAATCCTGCTAACTCTCGTGAAAATGTCATCAAGACTGTGAAAGCTCGTCCTGATCGAAAGCGAAAGGAAATTCCTCCCCGTTCCAGTTATAGGCCTAAAAAGGTACCTAACATGAAGGGGCCTGTTGTTCCCAAAAGAAATGCAAGCTCTCGCGGAGATCGCCGCCGGAATAATGTATGGGTTAGGAAAGTTCAGCCCCCAGTAGAACCTGTGGCTGATCGAATTGATGTTGATAATCCTTCCCCTCCCATTATTTGTGCCCTTGAGGCTGAGCGGGCTATAGCTGTTCAAACTGAAAATGTTTATGAGGCCTTGGCATCCTTGGAAGTTAACGTCAAGGAGCCTGTTCTTATGGAGATCGACATAGGGGTAGCGCAGAAGCCTGTGGGGGTGGACCCTGCGAACATTGCCCTCTACAACACTCTATTTGATGATCCGGAAGAACTCGAGTAGTGTAGTTCTTGCTAGGGTGTAGATGCCCTTTATTTATTTCAGTTGTGTTTGTTTTTCATTCCTTAGCACTTTTGTTTTCCTTCTTATTATTTTTAAATATTAATAAAGGCGTGATTTTATTTTTCTGGTTTCTTTGCTCTCTTGTTCTCGCTTTGCTTCTCCTTTTTTATTCGCTCATCTCCAACACTTATGCACATTATATAGTTTTTGATTGGACCGAATCCATAAATGGGATTGCCTACGTATCCTTGTTAAATAACTTTAACTTAGAATCAGGTCGCGCGTAGTTCTAGCTAGAATGATTTTTAGGATGCCGGATTCGATAAGTATGTTCTGAGATGGAAACATATTATTTGAAACGGTAGAATAGGCGATGTTTATTCTGATCTGCTGCTTTGCCGTAAGTCGAAATTTGCTTCATGATTTTTTTTTGAGTACATGTGTCTTGCGCATTGTTTGAGTACATGGTTTTTGAGTGCATGTATTTTGTGCATCGTTTTTTTTCATGTTTTTTTTGTGTGGTATGTATATCTGAATACGTGAACACGTGTTGTACCCCCCAAGTGTTTGTTATTTTTCCGTGTATGTGCGGATAAAATGACGAGCATTTCTGGGTAAACTTTGGCAAGCAGAGAGTTTCAACGCCCAGACTGGGGCGCTAATGATTTCGGCGCCCAGCTCTAGGCGCTGAAAATGATTTCTGGGGTGATTTTTGGGCATGTTGCTTTTTTCCTTTCACATGTTTCTTTCTTTTACTTCTTTTTTTTTCTTACTTTTTCATTCGCCAAAAATCAATTTTGACGTTATTTCGGAAACTTTTTGGACTGTTAGCATGAGATGCATTTCCGTCCGGACTAATTTTATCTATTCGTGACTCAAAACGATTTTGAAAACGGAGTTAGGGTGTGAGAGATGTGAAGATCTTTGTGTAGGGTTTTTGGGTGGGTTGAGGTGCGTGTTTTTAATGGTGGGAATGATGGGTTCATGTTTTATGAATTTTTTTTGTTGAGCAACATTTGCATTGTTTGATTTCTTTTCTTTTTTATTTCTTCGGGTTGCATGGGTTGACTTTTATGATTGCACGGATTGACCTTTATGTCTTGGAGGTACGGATGGATTAAGAGAATTGGTTTTGACGTCACGATTCAAGACCGAGTGGGCCTTGCTATTGGGCCTAAAGTGGGCCGCTTCCTTATATTTTTTATTTTGTTTTTTGCAAATATGATTAGTGCTTGTTGTGTTAGAGCAAAAATTTTTTAGGAGAAATCTTACGCCTTTATTAATTTGGAAAGTAAGGAAAACACATTGAAATAAATTAACCTATATTCTAAGGGGTCTTAGGACCATCTCTAGAGTTTTATTTTTTCTATCATCTAAAGAACTACTAGGCGTTTTGCTAAAGTGCTCTCTATGGCTCAAGCCTTTGGTTTAGTCTCGTAGAACTTTGGTCCTTCGCCTGTACTCATCTTGAATTCAATTCCCTTTGCATTGACCCACTGATATGTCTTCACCCATCCGTTCTCGGTCTCTTCTGGTGGCGATGTAGGAGTGATTAACCGGGTTGGATTGAAACCTTCATCTTGCAGGACTAGGGTGGTTATTACAGTCTCGTCCTCCATAGGCCTCGATTCGTTAAACAATGTCCATAGAGCTTGGTTGTCTAATATTTCAGTTGTTTCGGTCTTGGTGAGGTGGGGTGCCTCATCCATAATATGACAGTCATGGAAAATCTCAAATCCGGGTTTTAGCAGGCCATTCTGAACAAAGGACTCAGGGAAGTCGCATCGTGGGTGTTCTTCTCCTTCTCGAACAAACATACCGTTAAGGGTTCTTTGGTATGGGGGAAGAAGGGTGGTTTGTTTTGTCTCGGCTGGCTTAAGGCGTAGCCTAGACAAGTGGTCAGCAATATCTTCCTCCGTTGGTGTATAGCCTAGACCAAAGGGAGTGTTTTTGTTGGGTGGGGGATGGAACATGTTGTCCTTCTTCCTTATGCCCAATGGAGTTCCCGGGAAATAGCCTTGAGCTAGCAACATTTTAGGGATGACCCGGGAAGCTCGCGGATCTAGAAATGCTAAATTGTAGTCCTCAATGACTTGGATGACTTCATCCACTTGAAAACCGTAAAGGTCTTCTGCAGCATCGCTCGTTCCGACCATAGTACAACTGACGTCAAGAGGAGGGGCACGTATTTCCAGAATTACCCCGTTATGGTTAAGTTTAACCATCTGGTGCAAGGTAGAAGTCACACCTCCTAAGTCATGGAGCCAAGGGCGCCCTAAGAGGAGGTTGAAAGTGGGCTTGATGTCAATTATCTGAAAATCCGTGGTGCGTGCCACAGGCCCGGTTTGTATTGTGAGGTTGATTTTTCCCAACACAGGCCTTCGAGAGTTATCATAGGCTCGCACCCCTTGCGTGGAGGTTTGGAAGTCATCATTTCCTAGCCCCAAGCAATGGGCGGTTCGCAATGGGCAAACATTTACCGCTGAACCGTTGTCTACGAGGGCTAGGGGGATGTTTTGTCCTTTGCATCCAACCACTAGATTGAGAGCCTTATTGTGGGTGCCTCCTTCTTTAGGTAAGTCTTTGTCAATAAAAACTATTGCTTTTTCCTCAACATCTCTCGTGACGTGGCTAACCAACGAGTCAGGTGTGATGTCCGTAGGGACTGAGATGAGGTCAAGTGAGCGAATAAGCTTTTCACGATGTTCCTTTGAAGTGCACATGAGATCCCAGATGGTAATCTCGGCTTTGGTTCTTTTTAGTTGCTTCAAGAGAGAATTTTTGATGACTTCTGCGACGGTGGTGTGCCGCACGTTTTTAGGAGTCTGTCTGACTGGGACGTCGTCCACGGGAGGTGGGCGAATATCCGGTTGGTATACTCTTCCGGACCGAGTGAGATTGTCAACTTCGGGCTCTTGAGGGGTGGTGTCAATGGGAGAGTGCCCGGACCAAGTTTCAGTAAAGAGGTCCTGGCCCGATACTTGGGACAGGTAGATATCTTCAGCATCATCATCCCACACACCGCACGCTTCTCTCTCGATTTGATCCATAGGGACCATGGCGAGTGGTGCACCTTGGGGCGTAATATACACCGTAGGGTCAAAGTTCAAATTTTCTGGTTGATCGAGAGAGATGTGACAAGAGCCGAGTGGGCTCTTGTTGTTGTTGGGTTTGCCAATTTTAGGGAGGGGTATTATTTCATCCTCTATCATATTCTGGATCGTGTTTTTTAGATTCCAACAGTTTTCAGTATCATGCCCATTTCCTTGATGGAACTCGCAGCGGGCGCCCTCGACCCAGTATTTATTTTTGAATGGAGGGTCGGGTGTGGGGCCTATGGGCCTTAGTTTTCCTTGTTTGGTTAGTCTTTGGAAGGCTTGTACTAGAGTCGACCCGAGTGGGGCAAACTTTCGGTCTCGGGTCCACCTCCCGGGGCTCCTTCGGGTTGGGGTTTCTTCTACGGCGTGGACCTCTTGGGCTTGAGGCGTGTGGCCCCTGTTGTAGGTATTACTTTTGTATGCAGGCTTGCTTTGTACTGTTTTTGTGAGGTCATCCTCGATCTTTATTCCTACATCGTAAACCCTCTTGAAGGTATCAAGGCCCAAGTATCTAAGATGTTGTTTATAAGCTGGGTCTAGGTTGTCAATGAATTTTTGGACCAATTCAGTTTCGGGAGGCCTATTGATTAGTTGGGCCGCTTGGTCCCTCCATCTAGCAAAGTAGGTCGTGAAACCTTCATTTTTCTTTTGGAAGAGGACTTCCATGGTGACTTGAAAATCCATGTTCGACGAGTATTGCTTGATGAAGACATTGACAAAGTCCTCCCAAGTGGGGAAGAGCTTAGGGTCCTGGTGGTAGTACCATTTGAGTGGCACAGGTTCCAAGGACAAAGGAAAGGCAGACAGATACATGGACTTGTCCACACCTTTCAAGTTCATGGCATTCACAAAGCTCAAGAGATGATCACGGGGATTGTCCGTGGCTTTGAACTTCGGTAAGTCGGATGAACTAAACTTTTCCGGTAGTTTGCCAGGAAAAGGTTCAGGATCAAGGGAGAAATACTTGCTCCCCATAGTTTGCTGCAGAACCATTTTTTCGATCTTCTTCTCGTTATCGAGGTCATGTTTGGCTTGCGCAGCCGCTAAGGATTCGTTTTCCATTTTCAGTTGATTCATAAGTAGGGTCATTTGGGCCATTTGGTCCCGCAGCTCTTCCATGGACATGTTTGAGGGTGCGAATCGAGGTTGGGGAATCGGAGATCCTTGAAAGGGGGAGTGACGGATGGAGCTTGGAGTTGCTAAACCTTGTGTTGGTGATGTATCTTTGAGACGTACTAACCTTTGATTTTCAGATCGACGCCAAGTGGCAGAACCCGCCCTATGCATAAGACAAGCTAAAGTTTAGGCCCAAAGTTAAGCATTACTTAGTCTAGACTTTTGACTCTTCCTATCGGTTTTCTATTCTCACTCTTGCTGGTATATTTTGGTTTTTCTTTTGGTCATTCTTTAGATTTTTGAAACACTTGCCCGCGTGACATTCAAAGTTACATTAATTGGCATGCTCGGTTTTGGTGCCGAACATTGTCGTCATAGGAGGCCTGATGACGACACAAAGAGTTGTTTATTTTATAAGTCGTTCTTAGAATCGAGTCCTTTTTCATACGTCCTTGTAGAAAATTTGTTACGAATTTTTTATTGCTACGTATATTTCGTGCGCGGGCACCGAGGCTGCGGTGCCTGGCCAAAAGGCCGAGCAGCAACTTCAGCGCCCAACGAAGGGCGTGAAAATGTTTGGCGCCCAGCCAGGGGCGCTGAAAATGCGTCCCTGACTGGTACTCGTATTCTGTTCGCGTATTTTTGTACATGCGACTTAATTTTGCGTGCTTGCCTAAAAACGTCCTTTACGCGTTGTGCGGCGTTGTGGGATTCGTTACACGCCATCCTAGGCGTCGCTTATTTTTGTGGCGATCGCCCGGGGTTGCGGAACACGTATTTAGGTATAACTCTTTGGCCAATTGGTGTTTATGAATGTTTAGGCAACTTTTAGGGTCGTTGGTTTTCTAGCGTTATTTGTCACACACAATCATAATATAATCACATAATTCGCTACACATAACTAACATTACAACATGAAGCAAAAAATAATATGTCACGTAGTTTATGATAGGCTTCTATGGGTAATATTTGCGCCTGGCTTGGTACCGCTTCTATCGTAGATCCAACACATGCCCCGGTCGAGGTAGTGCATTCAACAGACGAATTTCGTCCCAAGAGACCAATCACGATGTAAGCCAAGGGGGAATGCACCAATGAGAGGGACCTTAGTGGGCGAGCGATTGGGTTTGGGACGGGTGTACTACTAGAGACAAGTGCCGAGTGGACAACATTCGAAGCGTATGCACCCCCCGGTTGGCGATGGGTATCCTTAGTCCCAACTCCCGAGATGAAACATGCCAAGGGAGCCGAGATTCGTTATGCGGTTCTGTCCGTTCACATTAATATGCTGATTTTCAGGTCGTCCCAACTTGATAAGGAAATAAACGCGGAGTAGGATAGTTTCACCCTTCGGCTATTTTGATTACCTACGAGCACGAGTATTTCATTAACGTTCCCCAGTGGAGTCGCCACTGTGAGGGGGTCGAAAAAGCACGAGGCTAATGCATGACCTCGTCCCTCGTGGGCGTGACGTCGTCAGATCAAGTGTAGTTAGATTTCCTGTGAGTTTACACCCAATCGACTAGTAATATAGGAGTCGCCATCCAGTTTTTAACAACAATGAGAAAAACTGACAAAACCCGGTTATCGTGACATAAACGGAGTGCAATTATGTTCGACCACGACGACCATAGGTTCCCTTGTGATCCCTGGTGTGGGGATCGCTCAACGTACACCCGCATGGCAGAGATTGAGAGTTTGGGGGACTGTAACTACCGAGAGGAGTGCTCATCGATAACTCCAGAGGCAGGTTATCCTTACTAGCTCAGCATAAATAATTGAAGGGACATGCGTTAAACTATTAAACTATTCTGAATTGATTTTAGCAATATGCAACACATAATACTAAATCGATCGTGATTATCTTATTTAGATCGATTTAAGGTACCTAGCATGATAGTTCAATTGTCCAAGGTATTATCTTTATTAGGCGTGATAGATCAATCAAATTAATAGTTTAACAATTTTATAAAAGGGTGATGAAAGAGATTAAATCATACGAAGGGACACATTACGACGCACCCTTGAGAGGTGCGTCACGGTTCTCAGAAAACTAACCACTTAGCTTTGCTATTTCTCCTTTTTTTTAACGAATCTCGGGTTTCTGAGCAGTGTTCCAGTATTTAGGCTTAATTCGTCAGCTACAGGGGACTGGATACGTTCTGTTCGACTTTTGGGTCGATTGCGACAGAACGCGGGATCAATTTCGCAGCGTGAGGCTTAGGCTTAGGGTTGGAGTCAATACTCAGATTATGAATTGTGTGTGTTCTGTTCACGTCGGTTTTTAGGCTATATTTATAGGGAGAGAGTTCGTGGAAAGATAGATCTTTAGAATCCGGATCCAGAAAGAATTCGGAGACGACACGACCCCAGGTATTTTCAGCGCCCAAGGCTGGGCGCCGAAGATTTCGGCGCCCAAACACAGGCGTTGAAAATAGGGTCTGAGCCGAGCCTTTTGTCAGATTTGGACTCTTAATCACGGAGCTTTTGAGACTTATCCGAGTTTCTTAGTGCGTATCAACTTACGACGGAATGCGTCTGGGCCCGTTACGAACTCTAGGTTCGTTAGGAATTTAATCAATACGTAACTCTTATTTTTGAATTATAACAGGAATATAATTCCTTTTGCCAATTCTATCTCTTTTAGGACTTATGTTGGAGTGCAACACCTATTTCTGACAGATTTCTATCTTTTATGACTTGCCACTTTTAACAACTACCCATTATGGCAATTACTATTTTTAGCAGGTTTCTATAAATAGCAGGTTTGGCTGAAATGAAAAGGGTGATTTGAGATTCGTTATTTTATAGGAGATGCGTTGCCAAGTGGAGATTTACGTTCTCATCATCGAACCTTTCCTTTCAGGAATGGGGACAAAAGTAGGTGTCTACAATTATTATTATTATGTATTTATTATTATTATTATTATTATTATTATTATTATTATTATTATTATTATTATTATTATTATTATTATTATTATTATTATTATTATTATTATTATTATTATTATTATAATAAGCTACAAAGATCAAGGGAACTACAAGAAGTTGGAGGGGAGCCGAGATACAATCTGGGCCCCCACTCCTCTAGCTATGGCGAACCCGATCCTGCTGAAAATGTGGGCAGCTGCCCGCGCCCCAATGTCCTGAGCCTTAGAGTACGTCTGGACCCGCTTCAGCAAAGAAACAGCCCCTTTCTCTAATTCCCCAAAAGAAGAGAAGGAAAAAGGTAAGAAACTGTAACCCAAAGCCCTACAACACGCCGCATACTTATCCTGCTTCCGCTGCGCTGCAACCGCCACAACCCGACCCGAAATGAAGCCTGACAACCCAGATTGCGTCATAGGGGAAGACCCAGTCAAGTCAACACACACATCAAGACCGCCATCCCATGAGTAAAGCAATATATCTGCAGGACGAAGAGCTCCATCACTCTCACTAGTCAGCCCAACATCAACCTCCTTGCGAGCAGAAATCCCTGACCGATAGCAAATATCCAAAAGGGTATCACGAACAACATTATGACGATGTTTGATACCCACAATCCCAGCACAAGACACGGCATGATCCCCATAAATGTCCCCGTCGAAAACCCGGGAGCAAGCAGAACACGGCGTCGAATCAGAGAACAACGGAATACCCAACCGATAGCAAAGAACCGAACGATAAGTCTTACCGTTCATAGTCTGGCCTAACCCCGAGATGGGGACTGCCCGCAACCAAGCCGAGGACTGATCCCCCTGCTGTGATTTCCATAGGGCAACAAGACGCGAAGATAAGGAGTAGGCGGATTCCGCATCAGCAGTAACCTTCGTGAAATATATGTCTGCCAGTTTCTTCATGAGTGTGGGGGCAGCGATCTCACTAGGGCTACGCATAAGGTCGGTCTCCACGGTCCTATTGAATAGACCAAGGGCATCATCAAAGGTCGGTCCCGGACCATCAACACCTGAAAGCCGAAGAAGCGAATCCTGCAAACCAGAAGACTGCAAACGGGATGCAAGAAAAGCATAATGCCGAACATCACCAGCTGAATAAACACCCAATCCTCCATAAGAATAAGGCAAGGTGGCAAGGCGCCATTGCCAGTCACCGAACCCAGGTCCCGAAGCAGTCACGATGCGCTCTAAAGAAGCCCGCAGAGCCACATCAAAAGATAATTGGGCCGCTTCGAACAGATGAGGCGGACAAGTGCGCATAGCAAAGTAGAGTTTAGAAACTCCAGTACACGCACGAAGTAGCAATAACTCACACTGGGGATCATTAAGCTTGGCTACAGCATCCATCAACACAACAGTCTTCGACACACGCTGCGAAACCAACTCCTTACAAAAAGAGGAATCCGTACTGACTGGGCCACCAAGCAACTTAACACCAAGCGTAGGACGAGCAATATCCGCAGGAAAGACACCCTCTAGACGACTGCGAGGGTCCTCCGAAGGCCAGAAAACCTCCGTCTTCTCAACATTAACATGGAGACCTAAACGAGGACCCTCCTCCAAAATCAACTCCAAGACCTGTCCAACCACCAAAGTGTCACCAACGATAGTGCCATCGTCCAAGTACCAAGCCTGAAGAGATAGATCAAATGAGTCTCTGATTCGACACACCAATGGATGTAGAACCAGAGAAAAAAGCAAAGGGCCAAGAGGATCCCCTTGCTGCACACCCTGACAAGACCACAAGGTATGCTCCCCATAATACAGCCGCGCTGGAGAAGAGTAGCAGAATTCAACCCAACGCGAAAGAGCAGGACAATGGAGCCGAACCTCACGCAACAAAGCCGATCGATCAACTAAATTGAAAGCATTCTGAAAATCCACCAATAACATAGATAGGCCAACATCGGCCCCACGAGCCTCAACCAACCGATTGACAGCATGGAGAATGGCCTCACCACCTGCTGGAACCCCAACTCCAAACTGCAGACCTCCAAAGTAGTTTCCTAAACGCGGACCAATCAAAGCAGCCCCGACCTTAGAAACAAGGCGCCTCCAAATAGTACCCACAGCAATAGGCCGAACACCCCCACCAGGCTTAACCAATGGCGTAAGAGGAGCACTAGCAATGTATCCTCCAAGCTCAGCGGGACACTTTCCAGCAAGAAAGAGATTAACTACCTGAGTGATAGCATCCACCAACTCATCAGAAACAGCTACAGCAGCACCACCCAAGCAATCCAAAAGGTGCTGAGCACGCAAGCCATCTCTACCGCACGAAGAACCACGCGGAAATCCCATAATCTGCTCCAAAACAACAGTGGAGGAAGCAGAAAGGTGATGATCAACAGGGATATCCGGTAAGGTAGGGACCGGAACGGAAGGGTGCTTTGCTTGTAAATCTGCAAGAGTAGCATCATCGTAAGGGGCAAGACCTGATGAAGAAAGAACCCTAACGGCAGCAGTGTAGTGACCGTCAGAAATCTTTCTCTTGCATTGCTTAATATTACGCTCCGCCAAATCATGGTCATCGCCAACATCCAATAGAGAGGGAGACACGCTAGCCAATGTGTCTATGACAAGTTGCTCAGAACCGCCAGGCACACCCCAAGAACGAATAGCAGAGGTGATACACTCCTCCTGTTGCCGCCGCCTAACACCGGAGGAACACTCACGATTACTTCGTGGAGAAAAAGTCTTGAGGACACAAAGAGGTAACACGAGCAACTGAACCCAACAAGCGATGTCATCTGGTCTGCAAATCACCTTATCAAGCGCCCCTTTCAAAACTCGCGAAAAACCCAAACGACATTTGGGAAGGATGGATTTCACAGAACGCAACCGCTTAGACCATATAGTGTCCAGAAGAGCAACATCAAAAGAAAAATATTGTTCTCGAGGCGCATCAGAAGTAGAGAGCTCGGAAGCAGGAGCTTGAGGTTTTTGAATACCGTAGAGAGTAAAACGAATAGTACCATCCCCAGAATCAGGTGGGTCCACAAAAACCGTACTAGAACCACTACCATGCCGACACCTAATACGATGAGTATGCGTCTTGAAACAATCTCCACATAACCAAATTCCCATACGACGAAAGGTAACCTCAGCCGAAGTAAAAACCTGCAAATTGGTAGTAAGGGACTGACGGGTTACATCCCGCACTCCAGTGCAACAATGACGATCTCGTAAGTGAGTGATCAGAGAACTCCTCACCAGACCACGCCCACCTCCATCCTGGCACCCGCTAAGACCCACAAAAGGGCAATGAAACTTCTCCACGGAAGTAGCCATATCCAAGCACTTCAACCAAAAAGTAACTCCAGCGTACCCACTACCAAGCACACTTCAACCAAAAAGTAACTCCAACGTACCCACTACAATGCTGGAGTAGAACCAAAGAACCCCCACAATGCTGGAGTAGACAAAATGAACCCCCACAAAGTTGGAATAGAAAGTCAATGCACCATTAAATATGGAAAAGTACCCACGAGATAATGCAGCACCAAGAGAACAGCCACGGTGCACACACTCAACACCAACGAACACCAACAACCACCCCCTTACGGCTCACCAGCAACACAACCGCCGGCGCAACCCCTCAAACAAACTCGAACACCACCGCTGGCGCAGCCCCTCAAACAAACCACATACAACTCCCGCCTTCAACAAAACCGCATACAACTCCCAAATAACCACCACCGCCGCAACAACACCGTCTTCACACAGCCACAACACCACCAAAATACCCCGTCACAACCTTACCGCCGTAACAACACCCCGTCACCACCGAACCGCCGCAAAACAAACCCCAGCCCACGCAACACCAGAAAACCACCTATTTCACACCCCTGCTCGAGCAACAGATGTCGCGACGCCGGCGAAACCTTTACCGGAGGTTGGCCGTAGACTTAACGCAGGTTGGCCGGTGCCGGGACTCCTTCAGCACACCGTGGCCGTCTGCCCTAGTTCGCCCAAATCGAGAGGATTTCGGGTTTTTTCATTTTTTCATTATTATTATTATTATTATTATTATTATTATTATTATTATTATTATTATTATTATTATTATTATGTTTTATGCTTGTGTCACAAAGATTATAATGGTACTAATTAAAACATACACCTTATATACATTTCAACGTAGGTTAAGCATGGTAAAAAGTGAGAAACAAAAAAAACCTGGGTAATTAGTGAGCGTGTTAGAATGAAGTAAGAATCGAACTCGCGACCATGTGATTCTCTTATGCTTGCAGTGACCAATGTGATATGAGGCCGGAGCCATTGTTATTGGTTAACTTATAATCTATATAAGCGATAAATACTACTACAAATTAAATTACAGTTCATACTAATATTCTTCTAGAATTGACTTTTAATGAAATTGTTAAATACAATATTATTTGCGAAAGTTCATATCAAAACATAATACCGTTATCTATTTTAATTGTACAACTATTTTTTAGTTTATATTATTCATGTACTCTGTAATTTACTATGATTATCCAATGTTATTTCATTACCGTTATAATATGACACGGTGTAGCAATTTCCATCCTTTTATCGGTATAATAAATAAACTTAGTTTGTTGTTGTTATGTTTTATGGTTGTGTCACACAGATTATAATAGTATTAATTAAAACATGGCCAATAAAACTTGTTACAACACTTAATTTTATTTCAAAGTCGACGTAGGTCAACTGAGGATTTTTTGGTAGGGTAAAAGTGAAAAATAAAACACAGGGGGGGGGGGGGATGAAGGATGGATTAATATTGAGCGTGTTAGAATATGGGTAGCTAACAAGAATCAGTCACAAAGTGTTAGAATATGGGTAGCTAACAAGAATCAATCTTGTGACCATAGGAGCATAGGCTTGCAGTGACCAATGTGACGTGAGGCCGGAGCCAGTGAATATATCAGATTTATTCATTTCATATAATAACCCTTCTTCAGAACGTACTCAACTCATTTTCATACCCGATATCAGATATAGAAGCACGGAATATTCTTGCGTGGACCTGGTCCACAATAATATTAGTGTGGACTCAAAATTAATAATTTTCACTAGCACCTTTTTACACTCATATTGACCTTTATTGTCATATAGTAACTATAATAAATTAAACACCAACATTTTTAGACATAGTAACCATTTGTCGAAGCATAGTAACCCTATATTTTTTAAAGCGAATTATGACTTAAAATCACATTATTCAAGCACAACATGTATCACCGACACTAATTAAATATTTTTTACATAATAATCATAATAAAATGCCAAAATAAATTAGGCACAAGTTGTTAACTTTATTTTAAGACATGGTCCACAATAAATTTAGTGTGGACCAAGTCCATTTAAGAATTATACTATTTATGAATTATTCAAATGCTTATAAATATAACCCTTTTTATAAATATACACCCCGGCAATTCCCTTTTTCTAAAATAACCCTTTTTATAAATATAACTATAGAGAATTATCAAAGTATTATCGCCCGTGTGAAAACGTAACGGCTTATTCAGAATTTTGCAGCGGAAAACATAAAACTAACTTTTAGGTTTATAAATAATCGATTACATATTAAGTCCAAAAATCAATTAACGGAAATAAGGAAATACAAATAGTACGACAAATTTCAAGTCCAAATTAACAAACCAAATCACTTAGCAAAACAAATCTAAATACAAGTGCGCTCTCTAATCCCGATCCCAATGATGCATCATCTTCAAACCTGTATATGGGCAACGCTTATTGATCCTTAGAGACTGCTCACCAAAGATGGGTTATCACAAGATCAATAAGGCATAGCCATGATCAACACACACAAACAAAGCACGTAATCAGCAAAGCTGAGTACTACATACTAAAACAATAATAATCCTAACATGATACTATTGAATGAACAATCCTATCATGATACTAATGAACATAAATAAGGGCAGACGAAACATGTTAATTCGACGACCACACTTGACTAGACTAGGTTAGACTGGACTAGACTTTTATAACAATAATATTATTTTAGTTGAAATAGACAATGGACCGAGTTGTCCAACCCGAAGTCTTCACTAAGGAAGACGAGGTACGGGCGCGACTCCGTAACCTCAGTGACCTGCGATATCGAGGAACTTTTGAATAAAAATAGGACACGGTGATCAATCCGGTCCCAGAAAAGGCCATGGGCTACCACCATGAACCCCAACTCCTGTTTGTCCGTCACTTCAGACGTGCACAGTCTAAAGCTATTGCTATTCAGTTTCACTTTACATGATTTACAGATTAAAACTCTGTTATGACTCAACAATCACATAAGTCATACAATCAACGATTATTCACAATTGTTTTTATCTTGGAATTAAGTAAGTGATCACAAAGGCATCAAGCATGACTCATTCCAATTAAATCCAACCTTTCCTTTAATACTGATCAACCCCTCTATATGGGTATAAGGTTTCAACTTACTAAACAAGGTCCTCGACCCTCATAAAGTAGTGAAAAGCTAAAAGGGAACAACGATCAATCGACATGAATCAATATATATAAAATAATCTAGTGTTCCCAACCAACATGTTTG
The DNA here is from genome assembly GCF_020520425.1 of Spinacia oleracea. Classification (NCBI taxonomy): domain Eukaryota; kingdom Viridiplantae; phylum Streptophyta; class Magnoliopsida; order Caryophyllales; family Amaranthaceae; genus Spinacia; species Spinacia oleracea. The sequence goes on from NC_079491.1 coordinate 36,742,665, forward strand.
CATCAATCATCTATACTAACATGTTATAATTCTCATAACGAAATATAGGTTCAATATGTCCATCCAACAATATTAAACATGTAATTTCAACATAACCAAGTATAGTTTCAACATGGTTTCAACAAATAACACACATTCCAAGCACACAGGTATGTACGTACCTTGTGTAAACAAACTGATAGGCCACTTTAACACTTTCAAAAGTCGCCTAAAGAGAATTCTCCGCCTAAAATAACCAACAAATAACCCCAATCAATTTCTAATCATTGGCAACCATAATAAAGCATTCTAAATGAGTCCTAAGCATATTTAGAACCTTCCCCAATATCAAAACTTAAACATTTGATTTCCTAGCATCATAATTATTGAACTAGTGACTGAAATTCGTTGAAAACTTTTTGCAAACATCGTACTTTAAATTTTCAGCAATATAAATTCATTTAAAAACTTCACCAAGGTCAATCTACGTTCCTAGTACATCAAAACAATAGATTTAATAATCCATACTCAACCTACCATGATTTACAATCATAAAAACCTTGAATTTCATACTTTAAACAATCAAAAATCAATATTTCAATGTAATTGGATAATCTGAAAATTAATAACTTTATTATATAATTCGTATAATATAAAATTTATAATTTAAATCACAAAACCATAACTTTAATTCAAGAAAACATAATTCGAATTAATAAAACATGATTAAACCCTAACTTATATTTTAATCAACCAAAACTGAAAATAATTAATTTATAATATCAACACCAAATCTGAAAATCATATTCAACAATAAAAATTATAAATTTAATTCAAGAACATAATTTAAATCAACAAACTATAATTAAAATAATTAGTTACTTAGGGTTTAAGAAATAACCAAGAAAAGAGGGAGAGAGAAGAGCTGGCCGGCGGACAGGCGGTGGCTCGCGGCGAGGCTGAGCAAGGTGTGCGGTGGCGGCACACGGTGGTGGTGGCTGCGCGGATGAGAAAAAATCAGCCACGAAAAGGAGGATGACAAGCAATGAAAAAGAAAGAAAATAAAAAGAAAAAGGGAGGACGAAAGAGAGACTACCGGGCCGGCGGTCAGGGCTGTGCTGGCGGCGGCGGAGTGTCGGCGGCGGAGTGTCGGCGACAGCGAAACTCACGATGGTAACTGGTTTGAACAGACACACGAGTAAGGGGTTTGCAAGAACAAAAACCAAATATATAAAGGAGGCACGAAGGAGGAGGAGATCGAAGAAGGAGGAGGAGTTACCGTGCTCGCGGCGGCGAGAGGTGGTCGGCGGCTGGGCAGGACGCGATGAACGTGAAGGAAGGAGAGAGGGGAAACGGCTGAGAGGGATAAGGCTTGAGTTCACGTGAAACAGAGAGAGGGAACAAGAGGAGGGCTTTGATTTGTTTTACGTGAAATAGTTTGGGTGAGGGTTTGAGGTTTGGGTTTTAATGTTGGGCTTTCCCAAGTGGGATAGAATTAGGATTTAGCTTTAATGATTCGAATTCAAAACTGAATAGGATCGTTTTCTAAATTCAATCAATTTTCGCAATTCAAATTCTTTTCAACTTAAAATTCTAAAATTATTTTCGATTTCATAAATCGTTGAAAATATTAAAATGTAATAAATAAATATACGTTAACTATATATTTATTTCCAAATTTCATAAATTTTTATTTAAATATATTAAATATACGTTAAAATATATAAATGAAATGTATAAAATCACGGGGGATTACAAGATCAAAGAACGGCGGAGAGCGGCGGTGAGCCGGATGTTGGTGGTGGTTACGAGCAATTTCACCACCGGCGGTTTCGATTTCAAACAACAACAAATGCGACCGGCGGCGATTTAATGTTGCGACCGGCGCGACGAAAGGAGAGAAGCGGCGCGGTGAAAGACGAGCAGTGGCGGCGGAGAGAGCCGAGCAGTGGCGGCGGAGAGAGCCGAGCAGTGGCGGCGGAGAGAGCCGAGCAGTGGCGGCGGAGAGAGCCGAGCAGCTGCGGTTGTTGTTGGTGGAGAGAGAAAAGAAGAGGAAGTGAATAGAGAGAAAAAGAATCTGAAAATGGAGAGAGAGAAAAAAATCTGATTTTTTTTATTTGTTTTGTTTTTAATCTCAACCGTAAAATATGTAAAGGTCCAGATTTGTTAAAAACGATTCATTTTGGGCGGTCAGATTAGAAACAATCAAACGGTCTAGAAAGTGTTCTTACCGTAAGGAAGTGTTCTCACCGTAAGAAGTTCTCTTACGGGAGCCTCTCTCTCTCTCTCTCTCTCTCTCTCTCTCTCTCTCTCTCTCTCTCTCTCTCTCTCTTTATATATATATATATATACATAGGACCATGTTCTGGTGAGAACCTCTCTTAAGATGAGAACCCACCATATAATGAGAACCTCTAATAGTCGTTGGATTAAAAAAAAGGGACAGCTGAGATTAAATCTCGCGAATTTGGTTGCGCAGTTACTTTCCCTCTCTGCCTCATAAGAAATGAGAGTTTCTCTCTCTTCACCCCTCCTCCATACTTTTCGGTTTCCTTATGGTTCGTCGAAATTTCGCCAACAATTGCCCAAAGTCGATCTCCAATACGCATTCTCTCTCTCCAATTCTTCAAATTGTTATGAGATTGTTTAACTTCTGACTCGAATCTACAAATCAATTTCAAAATCGAACTCTACATTGTATCATTTGGTGAATTTGCTACCAAATTTCTCAAATTTAAAGGTGAACGTGCGAATTTTGTTCGATTTATATGTATTTGATTTCTTAAATTTTGATTGCGAACTAAATTTGAGCATAGATTAGGTACTAAAATTTCGTTTCTTAAATTGTGTTCTAATTTTGAAGGTTGATACGAACAATTTTGATTTGTCACAGCTGAATTAGTTAACATTGTGGTTTAATTTCATGATTCCATTCCAAATTTCTCAAATATAGAGGTAAATGCTGCCAATTTAGTTCAATAAGATTTTTAGGTTTTTAATTACTTCAATTTTCATTGCTAATTTTAACATTTAGAAATTAATGCTTGCTTTAGTCTTCTTCATTCAGACTGTCCTGTACTCGTGATTTCCGCAGGTTTATGCTGAAACGGCGAAGCCTGTTGTCCCGCTGATATTCCAAAAGACAAAAGCAACATGTTTTGCATATTGTCTTACAGGTAGAAACATCATATTTTGAATGCTGAGCTGCAATACATACTACGTTTTTCTGTGCAGTTTAAGCACAAAAACTTATCAAAATAGACAGTTTAAACATCTTGTTAAGTGTGTAATCTGTTTAGGGGTTAGGGTGCTTTGATTGGTCTGTGAATTAGTTAGCTAGATTAAAAATGAGTTAAAGTAAATAAAATTTAATAAAAGTAAACTTAATCACTCTTGAAGTAAACTAAATCTCCAGATGATAAAGCCTTTTGTTAGTGTTTGTTGTGTTTTGTGTGGATGGTTTTCCCACTTGTGCTTATATTTTGTTGTGCTTTGTTGTTATCTCTTTTTTTGTTGCTTTTTGTGTGGATGGTAACTAAAGTAACTAAAAATGAGCAAAAGTAAACGAAATCTCTTCTAGAGTAAACTAAGTCTCTAAAGAATTAGATGAATTCTATTAATTCAGTGATGGTTACCTGAGCATCATTATGTCTGGTGATTCAATTTTGTTGCCATTGTCTGACCTGCGGCCTCTTTTTAAGTTGTGACAAGTCATTTTGTTATCATATATTACTCTCTCTCTCTCTCTCTCTCTCTCTCTCTCTCTCTCTTTCTCTCTCTCTCTCTCTCTCTCTCTTCATCGAGTATGTAGGTTGTCTGGTGTGGAGTTTCTCGTAGTTTTTTTCCTCTTATTTTAAAAAGTAGATTGATATCTGGTTAAACTAAATCAATTAATCTGAAAAGTAAATTCGTGAAACAAGTTGTGTAATACCTCGTATTTTTATAATAATTATAAATATACTTTATTATTTTTATAAAGCATTTTATGATTTTTAGAATTTATTTCACATTTAAATGTTATTTAAATGTATTTTAATTAATTAGAGTATTTATTATGTTAATTAATTACGAAACGAATTTAATTTCCGAGTCGGGAAATTTAATGGGTCGCAAGTAATTTTAAAGGTTTGTGTTTTTAAATAAAAGTCCAACTCGTTTTATTAATCGAGCCCAATCAAAAGAATTTAATTCTAAGCTTAAGGCTAGCCCAATCATTCATATGCTACACCCAATGTCAAATTTCCAAGCCTAGCCCACTAGGGATATGAGAGCCTATAAATAGGACTCTCCTCATTAAATGATCCCCTTATTTTTCATAAAACCCCTCTTTCTTTTCTTGCCCCACACTCTTCCTCTCTTTTCTCTCTCCTTGTGCCCGGCTCCTCACCCCCACGCCCGCACCGCATAGCTCGCGTGCCTTGTGCCTCGTGCTCGCCCACTCCCTCTCACCGCACCGCACAGCTCGCCTTCCCTTGCGTGCTGCTGCTGTGCGTGTGTTGATGTTGCTGTGTGCGTGTAACACCCCGACAATTCTCTCTTTTCTAAAACAACATTTTAATATAAAACGTAGAGAATTATCAAGGCATTATCGCCCGTGTGAAAACGTAACGGCTTATTCAGAATTTTGCAGCGGAAAATATAAAACTAACTTTAGGTTTATAAATAATCGATTACAGGTTTAATCCCAAAAATCATCCAACGAAAATAAGGAAATATAAATAGTACGACAAGTTTAAAATCCAAATTAACAAACCAAGTCACTTAGCAAAACAAAACTAAATACAAGCTCTCTAATCCCGATCCCAATGATGCATCATCTTCAAACCTGCAGATGGAAAATGCTTATTGATCCTTAGAGACTGCTCACCAAAGATTGGGTCATCACAGGATCAATAAGGCATAGCCATGATCAACATGCACAAGCAAAAGCACGTAATCAGCAAAGCTGAGTACTACATACTAAATCAATAATAATCCTAACATGATTCTATTAAACGAACAATCCTAACATGGTACTAAATAAAACATAAGCAAGGATAATCACGATAATTGACTTGAAGACTATATTTGACTGAACTAGACCTTTGTATCATTAACATTATTTTAATTGAAATAGTCAATGGACTGAGTTGTCTACTAGAAACTTCTTCTTCTTCACTAAGGAAGACGAGGTACGGGCGCGACTCCGTAAACCCCAATGACCTGCGATATCGAGGGACTTTTTAAATAAAAATAGAACCGGTGATCAATCCGACCCCAGAAAAAGCCATAGGCTACCCATGACCCCAACTCCTGATTGTCCGTCACTTTAGACGTGCACAGTCTAAAGCTATTGCTACTCATTTTCACTTTACATGACTTAACTTTTAATACTTGGTTATGACTCATCAAACATAAATATTATATTCAACATGTAAACACAACTTCTTTTATCTTTGAATTAAACCAGTGATCACAACATTCAACCAAGAGTCAATTCCAACTATTTTAATCCTTCCTTTATCCATATTTAAAAACCTTTATTAGGTATAAGGTTCAACTACCAACCAAGATCCTCGGCCCTTATGAAGTAGTGAAAATCTAAAGAGGAACAACGATCAACAAAGATCTAAACCAATATTAAATAATATAAAGTTCCCCAAAACCAACATGCTTGCATCAATATTCCATGCTAACATGATTCAATTCTTATAAATAAAGTTCTATGCTCAACGCATTAATTCAACGACATTGAACATGAAATTCCAACATAAACAAGTTCATAAATATATTCATCATATTCTCAATACAACACACATCCAAGCACACAGGTATGTACGTACCTTGTGTAAACAAACTGATAGGCCACTATAACGAATTCAAAAGTCGCCCACAAAGAATTCTCCGCCTAAAATAATCAAGAAACGTGCCCAAATCAATTCCTAATAATTTACAGCAACACTAACGTACTCTAAACACATCCTAAACATATTTAGAATATTCCCCAACATCGAAACTTAATTAATTAACTTCCTAGAATAGTGATTACTACCCTAGTGATCACCCATTATCATAAACTACAATAAAGCATCCCTTTTTAAAATTCCAGCAATATAAAATAGTTTAAAACTTCGCCAAACCATAATTAATATGCTTAAAATCATAAAAACAATAACCTTAATAACTCATAAACATCATACCATGATTTTAAAACTATGAAAACCTTAAAAATTCATGCTTTAATAATTAAAAAATTATTATTTCAAATCAATTATATAATCTGAAAATTAAGTTCTTAATTAAACAACATATATAATCTAAAATTCATACCTTAAACATAAAAATCATAAATTTAATTCAAGAAACAAAAAAATTAAATATTTAAAACATTAATTAGTTTTAAGATTAAGAATTAACCAAAACAAGAAGAGAGGAGGGTTGGCCGGCGGATGGTAGGTGCGCGCGGTGGCAGGAGGTCGACGGAGCGACGTGGCTGGGCAAGGTGCAGGTGGTCGCGTGGGAGACGGTGCTAGATCGACGAACAGAGCTGCGGTTAGAGGATAAACCACGAAAAGGAAGGAGAGAGGGAAAGACGAAAGGGAAGAAGAGGGAGAAGGAGAACTGACCGACGGGAGAGCAAGGCAGTGCGGCGAGCAGCGGCGCGGTGGCTGCGCTGGTGGTGGTGGTTGAGCAACAGAAAACACTCGAGTGAGGAGGAGAGGAAGAAAACGGAATCAGCAAGAGGAAAAGAAAACGAGGGAGAAAGAAATGAAGGAGAAGAGAGGTTACCGGCAGGGGAGGACGACGGTGGTCCGACTTGGTGGTCGCAGCGCTGGCGGCAGCAATGGCTGTGTGGTTCCGTGAGGGAAGCAGGGGCAGCAGTACGTGAATGAGGAAGAAGGGTGGCTTCCCTTTTTATTTTATTTTCCTTTGGCTTTCACGTGCAGAGAATGGGGGAGGGTTATGGGTGTTTGTATTCGGGCTTTTTCTAATTTGGGCTAAAATTAGGTTTTGAGTTTGAGTGTTTGGATCAAAACCGATTAAGATCGTTTTCCAAATTCTAATTCTTTTCAAAGTAAAATTCTAAAACTATTTTGATTTCATAAATCGTTAAATATTTAGAATGTAATTAAAATAAAATAAATATACGTTAATTATAAATTTATTACTAAATTCATCAATTCTATTTAAATATAAATAAATATACGTTAAGAAATATTAATAAATTTCATAAATTTCATTAAAATATAAATAACTATACGTTAAAATATATTAATAAACTTAATTAAATTACGGGGGATTACAATCTACCCCTCTTAAAAGAAGTTTCGTCCCGAAACTTGACACGAAAATTCCCACATCTTCCCAAAAGCTTTTAACTTATTCTAACTAGAGAAGTACTTGTGCCACTTATGTTCACTCTTTTGCCAACTCAAGGTTGCTTGTGTTACTCATGAACACATTGTCTTATGCGGAGAATCTATTTGCTTTGCATCAACTTGTAAAATTTGCTAAAATGAACATGAAAATGCATAAAAATGACATAAAATAGGTAAAAAGCGCGAATTTCTATCGCATTCTACCCCCTTAAAGAAAACGAGTTACGCCCTCGTAACTCACCTCAGGGAATAGCTAACCAAAATTCTCTTTCGACGAATTCTATCCTCAAAATTCATATTTCAATAAAACTACTAACTTTAGACTTTTCACAACAGATGATGAAACAAAAGAACAAGTCACCACGAATTAAATAATGCTTAACGTGCGCGGAGTTAATAGAAAAGTACCAGAATCTATATCGGCAGATCGTTCATCCTCATTCTGATTCATCATGTACAACTTTCCTGGAGCCTTATTCGGGTTGTTGTTATCATTTGCAGGCTTATTATAGTTCCCTTGATTGTTTTGTGCCCCTCCAGGCTTTGAATTTTGACCTCCAGACTGGTTAAACTTCACTTGGTTTCCACCTCCATTACTATTTTGTTCCTTTCTGTGCTTAGTGAAACACTCGTATTCCCTATGCCCCATTTTCTGACAATAGTTGCAGGTCACTAATTCTCCTTTGCAGTTCTTACCAGGGTGATTGTTACTGCACATCTTGCAATGATGCACTCTCTCAGATGGGTTCGAGTTGTTGTGGTGCCCCTGATTGTTTCCTCCTTGGAAATTTCCATTTCCATTCCCATTTCCGTTTCTATTCCTTTTAAAGTTTTCTTGGTTACCCCCAGCATTAAAATCTTTTCTCTTTTCCCCAATTGCCACAGTTTTCTTATCCCTTCTAGACTGCAGACCATAAATATGAGCAGCTCTCCCATACACTATGTCTAAGGATGTAAAGGTTTCCCCACCTAATCCCAGTTGAATTTCATTAGTCAGCCCTTGCTCGAACCTTTGAGCTTTCAGCTCCTCCGTAGCTACGACCTCAGGTGCAAACCTCGATAAAGCTATAAACTTGCTATAGTATTCAGCAATAGTCATATTCCCCACCCTAAGGTTGATGAACTCCTGCGCTTTCTGCTTTCTCATAAAAGGATGGTAAAACTTCCCCCTCAAGGCAACAATAAATGAATCCCAATTGAATCCCTCAGCAGCACTTAGTCTAGTTCCATTTTCCTTCCACCAAAGGTCGGCCTCATCTTTCAGGTAAAGGACAGCTTGACTTACTCTCATACTCCTAGGGCAACTCACAGCCTCAAATAGTTTCTCAAATTCCATAATCCAGTTTTCCAGGAAGGTAGGATCTGCTTGCCCCTTGAAATACGGTGGCTTAACCTTAGAAAGTCTTTCAAACATTTCCCCTGCAGAATCAGGGTGCTCAGTCCTCTCCTGGGTTAGCTTTTCCGCCAAGAGGCGAATCGCAACAGCTAAATCATTGTTGTTGGCCATTCTAGAACGCGACCTGCAATTAGTATACTCTACTTTAGGTTTGAAACATCACTTATACGTTATCCCATACAATTTAATACTTGAATTGACCATAAAGATCGCCTCAACCAACAATGTTCACATTAATACACATCATTTACGAAGGCACGACAATCGTTTACGAAGGTGCAACGATCGTCTACAAGATGCAATAATCATTGAAAAATAATCATCCTCAATAATTCACGAAAGACGTTTACACACTGTACATAAGGCATAACATTTTGAATCATATTGGTCATGAGGGTCTAGATTGGCCCTCACTTCCTTTATGTACTCAAATCATTTAATATTTTTGTGGCAATTAAATTGATCCCCAATTCACACTGAGTATGCAACCAATAGGAAGATTAATCCACGACGTTAGAGGTTGGGGTATTATGGAATCCTCAAAATAGAATAAAGAACAATTCCTTGAAAACTTTAACTTTTATTGCTAACTCCATAGAGGTTTATTACATCCTTGAAAATAATAAAGAACATATCAAACTTCAATAAACTTAAACCTTAAACAGTTGTAGCTTTGCTACTTATTCTTTAAAACATAAAAGGGCTAATTAACTATTTATGACTTCTAAATATTTGTGGCCTCTTGCCTATCCATTGCTCCTGAAACTTGCGGAGTGAAATTTAGATCTCAAGATCATCGAACTCTTCTTCAGGGTCTTCATCAGGGTCTTCCTCAGGGTTTGCATCTTCACCCATGTCTTCATCTTGATTAGGCTTACTTGCCATCTCCTGTTCACTTTCGAGCTCTGCATCCGAATCACTAGAGATCTCAATGGTTGGCTCATGAGCCGCTGGGTTAGGATTCTCTGCCTCAACACCTACGTTCTCATTCTCCACAGCTACATCATTTTCCTCTAGGTCATTATTTACACTTATTCCCATAGGTTCTTCTGTAACTGAATCTCCAACATGACTCCCTACGATTTTACCGTCTCTAAACCCACTTTCTGCCGCTTCAATAATGGTGGTCAGAATTTCTGAATCATATTTCCATCTACCATCCCAAGTCCCATACTTAGCCAAGTTTGGAGTTCCATTATGAGAATGCATGTCTTTAAACTTTTCCTTGAGTTCTAGGTATGGAAATTTGTTAGGTAAGCAATTAATGATAGTGGCTGCTATGATATCCTTTCTCATTAAGATAGGTTGCCCTTGAACTTTAGCATAATATTCACATCCAAACACAATTTTCTTCACGTAAATATCAGGGGTTTCTATATCAAGTTTCTCGAAGGATCCTATGTTGGTATACTTGGAAAGAAACATTTTATTCCTGAAATAAACAATTCAAGGTCTCACTAACGGTTTCCAGCCAAAACATAAACAAGGTTCAATAATCAATAAGTTATGTGGAATCAAACAATTCTTTATGCACATGTAAATGTAACACTTAAACAATTAGCACATGCACATACATAACAATCAATTTCTTATCATTGACTAGCTACTAATGCACATATAATTCTATCTTATATGCCCTTCTTATACTACCCATCTCTCATAAACTAAAGCATTAGAATCATTTATATAACGAAATAAAAGAACGAAAATATAATAAAATTATAACATAGAATAATAACATAAATAAAATATAAAATAAATAAAGTGAAATAAGTTAAGAAAATGCGTAGCGAATAAATTCGAGAATAAAGTTATTAATTCGAAAAGATTTATATTTCCTAATTAACGAATTCTAACTCTTGAAACAACTTAAAAAAAAAATTGAACTCCTTTTTTTTAAAAAAAAAAAAATGTATTCATATTATTTTTATGTATTTGTTTGAATAATAAATAATAAGAAAAATAAAAATGTCGAAAGTATCACTTTAACTTGGAAAAATAATTTGATTTCGAACGTAAATAAGGAATATCGTATACTTTCAAACAAGATAAAAGGAAATCGGCCCCCCAAAAAAAAAGTACCAATTTTTGAACACTATAATACGTAGAAGCTCGATTTTTAAGAAATTTATTTTAAATAACTAGATAGTTAGGCGCCTAAAAATTTATTAAAATAAAACCTTAGCTTCTAGATACCACTTTGTAACACCCCGATAATTCTCTCTTTTCTAAAACAACATTTTAATATAAAACGTAGAGAATTATCAAGGCATTATCGCCCGTGTGAAAACGTAACGGCGAGCGGAAAATATAAAACTAACTTTAGGTTTATAAATAATCGATTACAGGTTTAATCCCAAAAATCATCCAACGAAAATAAGGAAATATAAATAGTACGACAAGTTTAAAATCCAAATTAACAAACCAAGTCACTTAGCAAAACAAAACTAAATACAAGCTCTCTAATCCCGATCCCAATGATGCATCATCTTCAAACCTGCAGATGGACAATGCTTATTGATCCTTAGAGACTGCTCACCAAAGATTGGGTCATCACAGGATCAATAAGGCATAGCCATGATCAACATGCACAAGCAAAAGCACGTTATCAGCAAAGCTGAGTACTACATACTAAATCAATAATAATCCTAACATGATTCTATTAAACGAACAATCCTAACATGGTACTAAATAAAACATAAGCAAGGATAATCACGATATATTGACTTGAAGACTATATTTGACTGAACTAGACCTTTGTATCATTAACATTATTTTAATTGAAATAGTCAATGGACTGAGTTGTCTACTAGAAACTTCTTCTTCTTCACTAAGGAAGACGAGGTACGGGCGCGACTCCGTAAACCCCAATGACCTGCGATATCGAGGGACTTTTTAAATAAAAATAGAACCGGTGATCAATCCGGCCCCAGAAAAAGCCATAGGCTACCCATGACCCCAACTCCTGATTGTCCGTCACTTTAGACGTGCACAGTCTAAAGCTATTGCTACTCATTTTCACTTTACATGACTTAACTTTTAATACTTGGTTATGACTCATCAAACATAAATATTATATTCAACATGTAAACACAACTTCTTTTATCTTTGAATTAAACCAGTGATCACAACGTTCAACCAAGAGCCAATTCCAACTATTTTAATCCTTCCTTTATCCATATTTAAAAACCTTTATTAGGTATAAGGTTCAACTACCAACCAAGGTCCTCGGCCCTTATGAAGTAGTGAAAATCTAAAGAGGAACAACGATCAACAAAGATCTAAACCAATATTAAATAATATAAAGTTCCCCAAAACCAACATGCTTGCATCAATATTCCATGCTAACATGATTCAATTCTTATAAATAAAGTTCTATGCTCAATGCATTAATTCAACGACATTGAACATGAAATTCCAACATAAACAAGTTCATAAATATATTCATCATATTCTCAATACAACACACATCCAAGCACACAGGTATGTACGTACCTTGTGTAAACAAACTGATAGGCCACTTTAACGAATTCAAAAGTCGCCCACAAAGAATTCTCCGCAACACTAACGTACTCTAAACACATCCTAAACATATTTAGAACATTCCCCAACATCGAAACTTAATTAATTAACTTCCTAGAATAGTGATTACTACCCTAGTGATCACCCATTATCATAAACTCCAATAAAGCATCCCTTTTTAAAATTCCAGCAATATAAAATAGTTTAAAACTTCGCCAAACCATAATTAATATGCTTAAAATCATAAAAACAATAACCTTAATAACTCATAAACATCATACCATGATTTTAAAACTATGAAAACCTTAAAAATTCATGCTTTAATAATTAAAAAATTATTATTTCAAATCAATTATATAATCAGAAAATTAAGTTCTTAATTAAACAACATATATAATCTAAAATTCATACCTTAAACTTAAAAATCATAAATTTAATTCAAGAAACCAAAAAATTAAATATTTAAAACATTAATTAGTTTTAAGATTAAGAATTAACCAAAACAAGAAGAGAGGAGGGTTGGCCGGCGGATGGTCGGTGCGCGCGGTGGCAGGAGGTCGACGGAGCGACGTGGCTGGGCAAGGTGCAGGTGGTTGCGTGGGAGGCGGTGCTAGATCGACGAACAGAGCTGCGGTTAGAGGATAAACCACGAAAAGGAAAGAGAGAGGGAAAGACGAAAGGGAAGAAGAGGGAGAAGGAGAACTGACCGACGGGAGAGCAAGGCAGTGCGGCGAGCAGCGGCGCGGTGGCTGCGCTGGTGGTGGTGGTTGAGCAACAGAAAACACTCGAGTAAGGAGGAGAGGAAGAAAACGGAATCAGCAAGAGGAAAAGAAAACGAGGGAGAAAGAAATGAAGGAGAAGAGAGGTTACCGGCAGGGGAGGACGACGGTGGTCCGACTTGGTGGTCGCAGCGCTGGCGGCAGCAATGGCTGTGTGGTTACGTGAGGGAAGCAGGGGCAGCAGTACGTGAATGAGGAAGAAGGGTGGCTTCCCTTTTTATTTATTTTTCCTTTGGCTTTCACGTGCAGAGAATGGGGGAGGGTTATGGGTGTTTGTATTTGGGCTTTTTCTATTTTGGGCTAAAATTAGGATTTGAGTTTGAGTGTTTGGATCAAAACCGATTAAGATCGTTTTCCAAATTCTAATTCTTTTCAAAGTAAAATTCTAAAACTATTTTGATTTCATAAATGGTTAAATATTTAGAACGTAATTAAAATAAAATAAATATACGTTAATTATAAATTTATTACTAAATTCATCAGTTCTATTTAAATATAAATAAATATACGTTAAGAAATATTAATAAATTTCATGAAAATATAAATAACTATACGTTAAAATATATTAATAAACTTATTAAATTACGGGGGATTACAGTGCGCTGCTGCCTCTCGCCCAGCCACACGCCCCTTGCTCTCGTCCCTCGCCCTCACTCTCTCGCGCCCAACGCTAGCTGTGCCCTGCTCGTCGCCCCTTGTCTCGCGCCCTGCGCCCTGCTCGTCGCCCCTCTGCCGCGCGCGCACACACGAAGTGTGTGTGTGTGTGTTGTTTTGTTCCGTTCGTTCAATTTTTGCCCAATCACATTTAATTCGTGGTTGTTCCGTGCTATAGGCCGGATTCGTATAATTCTCTTCTTCCTTACCTATTCTATTCCAATTTTGTATTTTAAATTATATTATTATTATTGTTTTGAATAATTAAAGTGCTGGGAAACGGTTATGAACACCGTATTTTGATGTTTTATATGTTTTGATTCATGAGGCGTATTTTAATTATTAAAGCATGAATTTTCAGATTCGTTTATGTAATAAAGAATTGATTTTTATGATGTTAAATTGGTTTTATTAGGAAAGTCAAGTTAGGGTTTTAACCTAGACCTAATGGGTCAATTGATTAGCATAATTAGGTGATTAATTTAATTATGATAATCAATTTTATTTTCAGATTTATAAAAAGGTCTAAAGTGTTGATTTTTATTGATTTTAAGGGTGGAAAAAGTATGTTTTCATACTAGGGATTAGTTTTGCAAATTGAGACGATTATTTTATTAAAGAACGATTGAATTCTGATTTTTAACAAGGTTTTATACTTTATAAAGTTGCTCGAAATTTAATGAACCTGGAAATAATTAAAGTTCCATTATTTTGGTGATAGGAGGTGATTTCTAAGTGAGTGATCGTTTTGCAAAGTGGCTCCTATGCTTAGATATTCAAGGTACGTTCAAGTCTAGGGAGACCACATTATTTGTCAAGGGACATTACATGATTGTTATTGATGTGAATTATATTATGTGACCTTGGTGGATTCATGTTTGTTTTGGTGAACGATCATGTGGATTATTATATTGGAATTATTGATTTAATGGTTGAACAAGCATGTTGGGACTATTATGAGTATGGATTTCATTGTCAATCATGTTGTTCAATATTTATGCATGTATGGTCTGTTTCACATGCAAGGGATGAATTATTTATTGTTATAATATTATACGGGATGTCTAGCATACTTTTTAGCCAATTATTCGTACCTCGTTGTAATATTTATTTTACCACATGTGAAGGGTTAGCTCACGTAAGCCACCGCACATGTAGGGTTCAGTTGGGAATATTTTATATGAAATGAATTAGGATTTTGTCTTGCAAGGGCACAACCCTCATGTTAACAGGCAGAATGTGGAATCTCACATTTTGTGAGAAGGAACTTGGTAGTAATTTCAATACGTCTTGATTTATTGATAACAAGTCCTAAAGGATTAAAATGAGATTGTTTTGGTTGTTGTTTATTAAATGTATGTTTGGTTGAGTCTCGAGTTCGCCTTAATACAATATTAATAAATGTAAAGTGCAACCAGAACAAGCTTCAAAACTCTTGGAACGTATATACCTTGAGTATGAACAATGGGGGGAGACTTGCCAGAAAACCCATTCTCCTACTAATGATACAAGCAATTGATTCATTTAATTTATGCGCTGGAATTCCGTCGGTATGGCCCGACACTCGGTATGGTCCGATTTTCATTATATTATTTAATATGGTGTTTGGTGGGCTCCCAACACCCTTCCTTTATGGAATATTCTTTTGGCCTGTTCGAAGCTTATTCTAACTAAATTGTGAGTCAAGAGTCGAGTCTTGTATTCATGATTTACATGTTGATTATTAAATGGCTTTTGCATGTTGATTAGTACTTTAGTGAGTGATGCATGTTTATAGTTTTAATTCACTCTAGCCTTGTAAGTACTCAGCTTTTGCTGACTACGTGCTTTATGTCTTTTGGTCATGGCCTTCGCCTTAATGACCCTATGATGATCCATCATTGCACTTGCATTGTTGGGGAGTAGATTTATTTTAGCAGGTTGGTAGATCAAAGTACGATCGAAATCATGTAGCTTGGGATGGTTGAGAGAGTTGCATTCTTTTGTGGTTTGAAATTATTTTAATTATACTTTAATCATGTTTTGAGTTTGTTGGATTTTTAATACTTTGGTTTTTGGGCCGTTATGGTTCCAACTTGTAGGAGGCCTCAATAATTATTATTTATGTTGGTTTGAAAGTTAGTTGTCATTAATTTCTGCTGCGTAATTCTGGTAATAGCCTTAACCGTTATCACGGTGGCGGTTATACTTTAGTAATTCCTTTATTTTAAGTTGGAAAATGGTTTTATAAAAGCAAGGAATTATTAGGGTGTTACAAGTTGGGAATTCATAAAACCCTTGTTTCGATTTAAAAGTAGACTGAAATGTTGGGGTAGATTGATTCCATTTTAATGTAGATGTTGTTTTGTCTAAAGTAAATGAGATGTTTTTTACGTTTTTTTTTTATGTTTCTTCTTCTATCATCAATATTGTTTCTGCTTATATCATAGCTATTTAACTATGTGTATGTTTTATGAGCTATTAAGCTGGGTTTTTTTTAGTGAATTTCAGTGCTTTTATAGAATGTTGAGTGATATTATTTACTGCAAATAACTGATGGTATAAGCTAAGCAGAAATAGGAGGAAGCAAAAAGGAATTTTGTAAACTAAAATTGTGCAAAAGTAAACAAAATTGTTGTAAAAGCAAACTAAATAACTTGAAAAATGTATGGATCTTCGCACTATACAGAACATATAGGACCTTAAACTATGGCTGAGTTCCAGTAGAATTGAGTGCAAGCAAGAGAAATCGTCTAAGTGTTTTCCATAAATGGTATCTTTAGGTTGGGATGCATTGTGGACTGACAGTGTTCATGCTGATCTGTGATGTTTTGGTGCTACAGTCTGATCTGGATTGGGTAATCTTGTCTGTTGGTTTGAATCTTGCAATAGTTGTGTTTGGTTTAGAGGAAGTGTTTGCTGCGTAGAGTTTTGGTTATCTTATTTCACTTTCATGTATCTTAATTTTTATTTATCTAACTCCACGGTAAAGAAAAAACTGGAAAAGGTAAATAGAAATTATCCAAAAGTAAACATTATATGGGTAGCCTCTGTTTGGTGGGCTATTTTGTTACTAGATGTGCATAAATCTATTAGTTCAAATGGTAGAGCACTATGCAGATGCATAGACATGTAGGTTCGATTCTTACATAGGTTATCTCTAAAGGTATTTTTTTAAAAAAAAAAAACTCAAAAGTAAATGCAAGAAACTCCAAAGTAAATAAAAGAAATTTAAAAGTAAACAAAACAAGCTCATAATATACTAGCCTTATACAAAAGTCACTTCCACAGGAGGTGGATCTGCTGGTGGAGGCGCTGCTACAAGAGCTTCTACTGTTGCTGCAGCTACTGGTGGAGCTGGAGCTGTTGCACATGGAGCCCACCTTGAGTTAATATTTTCATGCATGACATCCTAGGAGGATCTAACCCTACCTCCAAAGCAATCACGGGTGTTGTTACCAACTCTGTACGTTATTAGTGGGAAAGTCCTTTTTTCTAAACCCAATGGTGCAATCCTCCCTAACAACAA
This sequence comes from Spinacia oleracea, assembly GCF_020520425.1. Classification (NCBI taxonomy): domain Eukaryota; kingdom Viridiplantae; phylum Streptophyta; class Magnoliopsida; order Caryophyllales; family Amaranthaceae; genus Spinacia; species Spinacia oleracea. The sequence goes on from NC_079491.1 coordinate 36,759,861, forward strand.
TGTCCCCTTCCTCACCGAACTTGGTCGTGTCAAATCTAATGCAATGCAGAACAATGGTAACAACTACGTTGGAGGGAATGGATTCCCAGTTGTTAATGGAGCCCAACTCTCTCCAGGGACAAGTCTGCATCAGCTAATGTTTGGAACTATGATAGCAGTTGATGATGAACTCACTGAATGTCATGCGCTCAACTCAGGTATGGTAGGTCAGGTTCAAGGGTTTTATGTCTACAACTCGATAGATGGAAAGACCCAATCCATGGCCTTTACTGCTATGTTCCAAGAAGGTGTTTGTCATAACAGTCTTAACTTCTTTAGGGTTCATCAGACTGTTGTCTCTGAATCTGTTGTTGTTGTCATGGGTGGAGCCGGAAAGTATGTCAATGCCAAGGGATTTACTGTCGTAAGAACACTCTCTCCTGTCGATCAGCATGAGAGTGATGGCCTTGAGACCGTAAAAGTAAATAGAACTGATTCAAAAGTGAAACAGTTTGCCTCAAAAGAAAATTCATTAAGATGTTTATGAGATCGCATCGGTTTTTCTTAGAAGTATGTGGTCGGGCATCAGAAAATCTCCAAAAAATCTTATTTCAGAAATATATGGTCGGATGTCAAAGTAAAGGTTTTCAACTTAAAAGTAAATAAAACAATACAAAAGTAAATAAAAAAAAACTAGAAAACTTCGATTATTGGAGTATATAGGTTAAAGTAAAGGTTTTTCAAATAAAAGTAAATAACATAATACAAAAAGTAAACATGAACCTACGTGGGATTCGAACCCACATCTTTTGTGCATTTGCAGTTTCGCACAATGCTATACCAATTGAGCTAGTAGGCTAGTCAAATAAAAGTAAAGTAAAAACCAAAAAATGTAAATCGAAAAAAAATTCACCTAACCTAGTTGCACCTCGGCTGACCAAGTACAGCAGAACCAACCCCATAACATCTGCACCCATCATACAAAAAGAACTAATAACCTTCAACAAACCCCCCCAAGTAAACTGCAGAGAAAAAATTCCTAAAATCAAATCATCATTCATGATAATTCAGTGCTACAGAATGCATCAAATGCCAATCACACAAGGAACTCAACATGACCAAAGTACATCAAAAAAGAACTTAACCATAAGGCCCTTGTTGCTTCTTCAATAATCCCAACCTTGTGTCACACAAGCAACACTCGGGAAAGCCAATCAATAGGTCGAGAAGTGATCAACAGAAAAAAGACCAACATCCTCAGCAGCAGCTAAAGTGAGAACTTACACTATCATCTTCAGCCGAATTCAAGAAGATAAGGCGGATAGGTGTTTGATGCATTCTGCAGTTTAATACCAGATAAGCATCCATTAGTCATTAGATCAAAATCTCAAAACAAAAAAATTTGAAACCCACATGCGGACATAAATACCTCCACTTTTTAATGACTTGGTCAAGACCGGGGGATTGTACGCTCCAGTTTTTTTGTACACCTTGAAACTCAAGTCCACAATACCTTGTACAACTTCTGCAAAATCACACCATCAAAGCAACAACAGAATGAACTGTTAACAAAATTTTCCTTCTATTCATTAAGTACGGTCATGGAAAACAAAATGAGACTACTAATTTACTACTTTAATTTAATCTAAAGCACCCTGCAAACAGGTACAATAGAATGTGCACGCATTTGTGACTGTGAAAGTGACAGGCTAAATCGCACTCCAATCAAAGATAAACCTAACGTTCACCAACTAAAAATATAGCAAGGGAAGCAGGGATCGTATCCACAGGGAAACAGTGTTCTTTCTACTATTAAAAGACTAATCTAGACTATTGGTAACAAGAGTTGGATTGGTTTGTGTATTAAACTAAAGCAAGTAATCAAATCGGAAAATAACAATACTAAGGGAATCTAGGGCAGCGGTTCACCATATATGCAGACAGGGATTGGAAAAGGTACAATAAAAATCAATTAACAACCATAACTAGGAAAACATGCATCTCTCGAATCTTATGAATTCCTTAGGATAAAACAACTAGCAGGCTCTCGCTATGTACTAGAAATAATTCCTATCTAATAGCCACAGACCAAAAACATCAGATTTATACCTCTCGGCGCATAATCTAAGGTTAATCAAACTCAAATCAAAATAGTCCGGCCGAAACGAATTGACGAGCAATAATAATAAGCTATAGAAATTATAATCAATCAATCAAATATCATGTCCACATATAATCCCAATCATGCATTCATGGATCCCCTTAAACCCTAGAAATTGAACTACTCACTCATGATAATAAATAACAAAGCAATTAACATAATGGAAAACATGATTAAAGCAATAAAACAAATTAAAGTAAGAAGCAATACCGAATTGAAGAACGAATAAATAATAAAGCTTGAATTTTTACTTGGAATTAAAAACTAAGTATTTGAACAAATTAGAGAGAAACTAAAAATAAACTAAGTATTAGAAACTAGAACAATAGGTGTCCCTAAAAATAACTAAGGCTAGTTTATACAGTTTGCCAAAATAAAGCTTAAAACACGGAAAAGAAAACACGCGAAAAACTGCAGAGGTTGGCGTCGCCCAATCGGGCGACGCTTCGCCCGATCGGGCGAAGTGCTCGACAGTCGGCCCGATCGGGCCAAATTCCGCCCGATCGGGCGGTTTGCGAAAGGTTCACAGCTGCTCTCTTTTGGCCGCCCGATCCGGACCGGGCGAAATGCGCCAGATCGGGCGCGCGTTGACAGCATTAATTTCTTCTTAATTCGCCCGATCTTTGCATTTCGCCCTCAGCTCAAAGGGCGAATTGCAATCTTCAATATCCGTCGCCCATATCACCGAGTCTAACTCCCGGAGCTCAATCATAAGCATCTAAGGCTCCTGAAAGTCGACGATAAAGGTCCCGAACTTCCTCGGGCTCGTGTAGTGGCCTAAATCACCATGAAACGGGTCTAAAAAGACCAATTTCTCATAATCAAACCTGAAACTCAAGGCACACTCAATAACGCATATTAGTACTAAAAATGGCTCCTAGGAGCTCATTTGACGCATAAAAGTACTAAGGGACGGGGGTAAAACACTATATAAAACACACATATCAAACTCCCCCAAGCTAGATCCTTGTTTGTCCCTAAGAAAGGAAATCATCGATGAATACAAGACCAACTTCACCCCCAACATATTTCAAAATGAAAAATATAATTCAAGGCAAAATCCAACGAGCATGCATCAATGTCAACCAATCAAATCCATCCAACCGCTAATCCACCTTAACAATCGTCACACAAAGCGAACCACAAATGCACAATGGAATTCAAGACTAGTTCTCACACACTCGTCGCTCATTTATGTGGCAGATAAAATATGTACCCATTCGCTCTCCTCCCAACATATAAGTGAACAATTCCCTCCCAAACTCACAACACTCGTGTGTTTAGAAAAACATATACTCAACCTAGTAGTTGACTCGAAATGCGTCATGTCATAACTTGCATTGATAAACTACTGTTTTCACATAAGTACGATTCTATGCACAAAGGTCGGAAGGTCTTCAAAGCTAGTAATTAATGTTAGGCTTAGGTAAGGGTGTGGTAAATTTGGATGAAATGTGAGTTAAAAGCCTTGGCTTTGGGGAGCATAAATCCTAAATACAACCATGATCAACCAAAATAATGACCATAACTCTCCCACTCAACACATGACAAAACAACAAACAACCAACACCGTACTTTCTTGCCTTTTTTCACAAATATAACCAATCATCACAAGGATATGAATTTGCAAAACTTGATTGAAACAATACTTTGAACTTTTTTTTTTTTTTTCTTCTGAGAGTAATAGATTTTTCTCTTTCTTTTCTTTTTCAATCTCTCTTTTTTTTCTTTCTTTTTAGAAACCTTCACACTTGTTTTATTCTTTCATCTCTTTTCATTATCAACTCATTTTTCAACAACAACCATGATAAGATGAACTCCTTTTTCAACACACACTTTGTGCTCAAAATGTAGCACACTACAACCCCCTCACCTCACTACTATTAGCTCCCCCAAGCTAGACTTGGGACTAGTAACCAATGGGGTTTTCACAGGCTTGTAATGTGGCTAGTCACCGAATAAAGGGCACAAGCAACAACATGGGTAGAAAAAGAGGGAACAAATGTATCTACATTCATCTGAAGGCTACCTAAATAGAAAAATGCCTTCGTCCTCCACAATGTGCATGTGTATGAGTCATAAAACACTACTAACAGTTGCAAACCAATACTCAAAATCAATGACACACCAGGAAGCTATCACACATCCTAACCAAGTCAACTAGCCAAGCACCAAGTCCACAAATGGTTAGTCAGAGTTGACTCATGTTAAGGCATCAAAGAAATCGAATATCAAATCATGGCTAACACATCTACATTGCTCATCATCAAATACCAAGAATCAAAATAATTTTCGATCAAGGGGCACAGGGAAGCATGATATTGTATTCATCGGAACGTATTTTTGTATTTTTTTTTCAAAGCAATAAACTACTCTAGAAAGCAATAAACACACAAAAATAAACACACAAAAATAAGTAAAACCAAAAGTAAAAAGAAAACATACCTAAAATGTACAAGTGAGTGAAACACCCCCCCAAGCTAAATCAGACAATGTCCTCATTGGCTCAAGGGGTATCGAACCATCTCGATCCTCCTCAGCATCATTGATGGCCTTGACCATCATCACCATCATTACCATCATCACCACCTCGACCACCATAACCGCTAGTGCCCGCTCCATACCCACCGTAGTGGGTGGGTGTGAAGGTGCCCATAGAACCGGGAGCTCCATATCCCTCCGCGGGATAGGTAAACCAGGAAGGGTACTGAGCATCCGGAGCAATGTAGCCCTGTCTGGCATACTGATCATAGATAGGGAACATGGCCCTCTGGTGATCACTCGCGAACTCATGAAAACCAATCTCGAGCCTCCCTAACCTCTCATGAACGGACCCCTGCTCCTCCTCTGGTGTAGGGCCACCCTGAGGCTTCCCCTCATCCCCTCGACGCCCCCTCCTAAAGTAGGTGGGAGGTTCGGGCTCAAACTGGTGGGGCTCTGGCTGTGGATCAGGTTGGGGCTGCGGGTCAGGTTGCTGCTCATCCTCAAATCCAACATATAAATAGTGAGCCTGATCGGGTCTGAAGCGGGTGCGGCCCTGAGGGTCAGGCAAGGTGAAAAGCCTGTTACGTTCCCCTCAAACATCCAAAACATGGCACCCGACCTAAACAACCCATGCTCACCCTGTAGGCGGCGAAGTCCAGCAAAATAGGCCAAGTCTAGCAAATTGCTACCCAAAACCGGAGTTTGGTTAGCTCTATGAATCCAACTGTGGACATAGCGATGTGGGTGATCAACCCACCAATGGTGATACGGGTGGTGTGCGTGCTAGTGGTTATAGAATAAAGTTGGGAGGCCATATGATGTGCTAAGTTCATGGTATACCTCTCTCCCCCTCTAAAACATAGCCACCCAAAATCTCAAGCTCAATACTCCTAACATTTTGGGTCTCCTCCCTACCAAAAATTGTGAACCCCAGGAACCTGTAGAAAAAAATAGGGACAGGGTGTTGTATCTTGGATGCATGCAAGTGCTGCATACTACCGGGATTATCATTACCAGTCAGCTTTCCCCACATGGTACAGTTATTATGAGCACTACCAGGTTTCCTACTAGGGGTGGTGGACAAACAAAAAATCCCACCAAAATCAGCTATACTCGGGCTAACATTACGGTTCAACAAGAGAAAATGAACCGACGATACAGTCCTATAACCATCTCTACGCAATTCCAAAGAACTCAGAAATTCCAAAGTCAATCGTCTAAATGTAAGACGCAACATGCTATACATACTTTTCATGCCGACACCATAAAAGACTCGTTTTACATCTTGTTCAATACCCATATCATGAAGAGATTTTTGACATATAAAACGAGTAGGGATTACCTCCCTATTTTTGAGGTGGATGAACCGATCACGTTGCCACTCCGTAGTAAAAATGACGTCCGAAAAGTCCCGGTCGGCTTCAAATTGGGGCGGCGGTGGTGGTGGCGTCGGCTCACGAGCTCGGCTAGTCGAAGCCTCATGTTGGTTCCTTCCTTGCAAGGTGCAATTTCTCTTTGGACGGCTAGACATGGTTAAAAATCTAATTTTTGGTGATTTTTGAGTTTTTGGTGAAATTTGGGGATTTGGTGGAGAGTGGAGGAAATTGAAATTGGTTAGGTGTGGGTTGTAGAGGATGATGAGAGGAAGATTTTGATGTAAATTGTGTTGAATTTGGTGGAGATTTGAGGGAGATATGAAGGTTGGAAGTTTTGGGAGGTTGGGGTTTAATGGAGGAAGAGAGAGAAAGGAAGGTTGAAGATGAAGAAAATTAGGAAAAAATGAAGAAGGCTCGTCAAATTATCCTCGCTGATTCGCGCTTTGCCCGATCGGGCAGCAGCTCGCCCGATCGGGCGATTTTTCAACCTTTTGCTTCTATCTGTGCGCGCTCGATCGGGTGATTCGCGAACCCATATTTCTTCGACTTCTCTCAGTCCATAATCCTTCCTTGACCTTGGAACGACGTCATCAACAACCGCCCGATCGGGCGGAATGTCGCCCGATCGGGCGATTTACTCGCCATTGGAGTCGATCGGGCAACCATCGCCCGTTCGGGCGAATTTCTGCCTTTTCTCTAAAAGCGACACGCGCCCGGTCGGGCGCACCTCGCCCGATTCGGGTCGGGCGAAATGCAGACTGCTCCGTTTCAGCTTTAATTCCACTTTTGCGAACTTGGAGCCTTAGACCTACACAACATTAAACATCCAAACCGTAAAATACCCTCTTCTCACCTCTCTAACACCAAAAACTACAATGAAACACACACTTGCTCAAGAATTATACTAAAACACACAAACGAAAGCAAAAAGTACACTATGGAAAGCAATAAATGGATAGTTAACATCCCCCGATTAGATTGATGCAATGTCCCCATTACACAATCTCAGTTTATGCGCAGACAACGAAAAGAAGGGGATGAGAGCCACAACAACTCATCGAATGGGGGCACCAAAGATGGTGCCATCTGGTGTCAAATCAAATGCCTTGGATGAGCTATGTGGTGCGGGAAGTGACAGATCACGACCCAGATCAAGAATACGGTGCCCATCGTTTACAGAACTTTCGGCCTTTTGAGTCGCAGCATTATCAAATCGTGCTTCCTTTCGAACCCATGCCAAAGAGTTGATATTCCAGTCACTTCCACCTGCAAAACAGTTTGAGACACGTGCTTTCTCCGAAGGATTGTTGGAGTTAGTATGAGTCAATTCATTATTGAAATAATCATTAGAAACATTGACTCCACAACATGACTCCTCTACCATAGGACTTTTAGCAACATGGATTAAATTGAAAGTAACTTTGTCATCCCCCACATTTAAAGTCAGCTTGCCATTCTTGACATCTATGATTGCCCCCGCAGTGTGTAGGAAAGGCCGGCCTAAAATAATGGGGATCTGCCTGTCCTCTTCCATGTCCAACACAACAAAATCAACAGGAATAAAAAATTTACCTACTCTAACAGGCACATCTTCTAGAACACCTAGGGGGTACTTCACAGATCGATCAGCCATTTGAAAAGTTATGTTGGTAACTTTTAAATCACCCATGTACAATTTAGTGCAGACAGAGAGGGGCATGACACTAACACTGGCACCTAAGTCACATAAGGCTTTGTCAATAAAAAGATTGCCAATGTTACACGGGATAGAGAAACTCCCGGGGTCCTTCAACTTGGGTGGAGACTTATTTTGTAGTAAGGCACTGCACTCTTCGGTAAATGGAACAGTCTGCACCTCACTAAATGCTCTCTTCCTAGTCAAGATGTCTTTCATGTATTTAGCATATGCAGGTACTTGAGTAATTAATTCAGTGAAAGGGACTGTTACCTGCAGATTCTTTACCACCTCTAAGAACTTACCAAACTGCTTGTCAATAGCTTGTTCTTAAGTTGACGGTGAGGGAAAGGAAGTTTGATAGGTGGAACTTGTATCTCAACTTTCTTCTCAACCCTTGTGCTAGCCTCCTTCCCTTGACCCTCTTCTCACTTTCTTCTGGCACAACACCACTGACAGACACTTCAACCTCTTCTTCAATAGTCATAGGCGGCCCATCATACTCATATCCACTCCGCAAAGTGACAGCATTCACAGACTCTCTGGGTACGGGCTGTGAAGGGAGTTGACCTTGGGGTCTTTCTGCAAGAGTAGTAGCCATTTGTGCCAACTGTTTATCCATGATCTTGTTATATGAGCAGTGAGAGCATCAATTTTGGCATCCTTTTCACTCAGAGACCTCTGCAGTTCCAACATCATATTCCTCATCTCTACAAGCATGGGATCAGACTATGTGGTTTGAGGTTGTGGAGGAAACCCAGGCGGTCCACTAGGTTGCGGGTTGTAGTTACTCCGCGGTTGGTATGACTGTTGTGGTGGTGGTTGGTAATGTTGTTGTGGTGGTGGAGGGTGTTGAATCTGATGGGGGTTCTGAACATTAGTACTCCTATATGATAGTAGGGGGTTATTTTTATACCCCTCATTGTAAGAGTTGGAGTACGGATTGTTCTGTTTGTAGGACTGGAATGCATTGCATTATTCGATAGAGCTCCTGCATTCCTGTGCATAATGACCCTGCATCCCACAACAATTACAGACATTGGCAGATTGGGCACTTATTGTAGCAACACTAGCATGTTGGGTGGATTGGGAAGATGCGATCTGTATATTATCCAGGTTGTGATGTAGAGCAGTTAGCTGAGCAGTAAGCTGTTCAATAGAGTTCACCTCGTGCTTAACACCCCGGTCGGTAAAACCTCTAGGATTCCCATATTGGGCACTATGGATAGCCATCTCCTCAATCACCTCTAAAGCTCTAGGCACCTCCAGTTGCATAAATCTCCCACTAGCAGCAGAATCTAGAATGGTTCTAGACTCGTTACCCAGACCGTTGTAAAATTGTTGGATCAAGAACCAGTCATCCATACCATGGTGTGGGCACTATCTCTGCAGATCCTTGAACCTTTCCCAGACTTCAATCAAACTCTCGTCTGCTCGTTGGGTAATGGAAATTATCTCTCCCCTTAGACGAGCCGTCTTCTCAGGTGGGAAGTATTTCACATAGAAAGCAAGAGCCAAAGAATCCCAGTCGGTGATTTTCATAGCTGCGCGCGCGCGGTTGAGACTATTAATCCATAGCTTTGCCTTCCCACTCAATGAAAATGGAAAGAGTATCTCCATAGTCTGCTCTGGTGTTAGATTCTTCTGCTTAATGGTAGCACAATACTGAATGAAAGACTGAATATGGAGATTAGGATCTTCACCCTTTTCCCCACCGAACTGGTGTCTCTCAATCATATTTATCAGCTGGGGTTCAAGCTTGAAATTCTCGACCGCAATAGAAGGCATGATCGCCTTGGGAAGCACAGACAGACTTGGCTTAGAATAGTCTGTAAGCCTTGGCACAGGTGGGGGTGGTGTTTGGTCACCCATCTCTGAATCTGTATGGAATAGATTGCTAATCAGATAGTCGGATTCAGAGTCAGAATAGTCTCTCAACTGTTCAACGAATCTACGTCGTCTACGAAAGGTTCGTTCAGGTTCAAGATCGAACAAAGTCAGATCGCTGGTATGGACAGTCCTGGGCATAAACAAGCAAAAACTAGAAAACAGTCGTGAGATCCGATCTCAAGGAACGGGAGTTCCTTGAGAAGTAACAAACAATAATCTAGAAAAACAATTAATAACAGAAAATAAAACCGTTTCCCCGGCAACCGCGCCAAAATTTGACAGGCTAAATCGTACTCCTATCAAAGATAAACCTAACGTTCACCAACTAAAAATATAGCAAGGGAAGCAGGGATCGTATCTACAGGGAAACAACGTTCTTTCTACTATTAAAAGACTAATTTAGACTACTGGTAACAAGAGTTGGATTGGTTTGTGTATTAAACTAAAGCAAGTAATCAAATCGGAAAATAACAATATTAAGGGAATCTAGGGCAGCGGTTCACCATAAATGCAGACCGGGATTGGACAACGGACAATAACAATCAATTAACAATCATAACTAGGAAAACATGCATCTCTCGAATCTTATGAATTCCTTAGGATAAAACAACTAGCAGGCTCTCGCTATGTACTAGAAATAATTCCTATCTAATAGCCACATACCAAAAACATCAGATTTATACCTCTCGGCGCATAATCTAAGGTTAATCAAACTCAAATCAAAATAGTCCGGCCGAACAGAATTGACGAGCAATAATAATAAGCTATAGAAATTATAATCAATCAATCAAATATCATGTCCACATATAATCCCAATCATGCATTCATGGATCCCCTTAAACCCTAGAAATTGAACTACTCACTCATGATAATAAATAACAAAGCAATTAAAATAATGGAAAACATGATTAAAGCAATAAAATAAATTAAAGTAAGAAGCAATACCGAATTGAAGAACAAATAAATAATAAAGCTTGAATTTTCACTTGGAATTAAAAACTAAGTATTTGAACAAATTAGAGAGAAACTAAAAATAAACTAATAGATGTCCCTAAAAATAACTAAGGCTAGTTTATATAGTTTGCCAAAATAAAGCTTAAAACACGGAAAAGAAAACACGCGAAAAGCTGCAGAGGTTGGCGTCGCCCGATCGGGCGAAGTGCTCGACAGTCGGCCCGATCGGGCCAAATTTCGCCCGATCGGGCGGTTTGCGAAAGGTTCACAGCTGCTCTCTTTTGTCCGCCCGATCCGAACCGGGCGAAATGCGCCAGATCGGGCGCGCGTTGACAGCATTAATTTCTTCTTAATTCGCCCGATCTTTGCATTTCGCCCTCAGCTCAAAGGGCGATTTGCAATCATCAATATCCTTCGCCCATATCACCGAGTCTAACTCCCGGGGCTCAATCATAAGCATCTAAGGCTCCTGAAAGTCGACGATAAAGGTCCCGAACTTCCTCGGGCTCGTGTAGTGGCCTAAATCACCATGAAACGGGTCTAAAAAGACCAATTTCTCATAATCAAACCTGAAACTCAAGGCACACTCAATAACGCATATTAGTACTAAAAACGGCTCCTAGGAGCTCATTTGACGCATAAAAGTACTAAGGGACGGGGGTAAAACACTATATAAAACACACATATCAGAAAGTGCAGGTGTTAGCCGGGAATATTAAGAGTTCATGGTTGATGAATTTTCATTGAGGACAGGGTCAAAAAATGTCGGTTGATACTCGGGTATGTGAGTTTGAGAAGTAAGGTGCTGAGGCAAAGATGTTGATGGAAACTATGGCTGCAACCGAAGCTATTCTGAGATCTATCTGGTGTAATAACAACATTTCTGACTATCATTGAATCCTGGATTCCCATCCCCCGTCGGGAAATTGGATGGAAAATTTCCATCCATTCTGCAAATTTAAGTAAACCATACCATTCCCTAAAAACTGGAATGTTAAAAAAATTAACATTTGAAAACCCCAAATTTAGATTAAAAAAAATCGAAAACAATGTAACAAATTCACAAATTTAATAGCATAACTTTATTCAAATACTTGTTCAATTAAACATTAATTCAACCAAAAAAAACTGAAACCCTAAAAATCGATCAAATTTCGATACAAATCAGAAATTAAATCCAACAAATTGAACAAATTAATACATGAAGTTCAATTATTACCTGCGCAAATTGAGAGAGATAAAATCGCAAGAAGGTTAAGCAATATCGAATCGCAGGAACAACGAAAATTGGAGACATTGATGAAGATGAAGTCGAGTCGAGAGGATTTGCAGGAAGAGAGAGAAAACGAAAGGAAGAGAGAGAAAGAAAGAAAACTGAAAATCGGATAAGAGGGGATTTCATTCACATTGACAAAATTACCCATCTGCCCTTATTATTTTGATTTTTCGGGTGAAACGAGGGCCGTTGATTAAACTGATCTAAGGGTGGAGATTAGTTCTCAGTTCTCATCTTAAGGGGTGGTTCTCACCAGATCCCGATTATATATATATATATATATATATATATATATATATATATATATATATATATATATATATATATATATATATATATATATATATATATATATATATATATATATATATATATATATATATATATATATATATATATATATATATATATATATTAGAACCCCTCTTATAATGAGAACCTCTCATCACCGTCCGATTAAACCTAAATTAACGGAATCTTAACTAATCTAACTCCCAAGCACCTAATCAAAACACACGCGTTTCTCTCTCCTCCTTCCCAAAAATATCAACGACTTTCTCTCTCTACTCCATTGAGAAATCGACAGCGATTTCTGTCTCTTCAAATATCTTCAAAATTGTTGCAATTTTTGTGTGTGAATGTTTGGAGCTGGATTTTGTGCCAATTTTGAGAGATGTTGCGGTCAATTATTTTAGAGTTTTCAAGTTATTTGGCGAATTCACTCCAAAGTTTATCAATCATAGAGGTAAATGTTGCTAATAAATTGCAGCGATTTTTTGACTGATTTTTTTGAAAACCACGATTGGGGAGATGATAGAAATTGCTAAAATATTGGAGATCATAGTGGTTACAGCATATTTGAATGCTAATTTGAAGCATTTACTTCTAATTTCTCACGCGACACAGAATACCTCACTCCAATCGCAAAATCAAGTCGAAAATCAGGTATTACTTCAGTTCCTTAATATGATTAGGAAAAGTAATTTTCACCTAAATTTTTATGTTTTCAACAATTCACTGCAAAATCGCAATCTATAATTCAGTGAATTTTTAGTCAACTTTGTTGAGGTTTATTGCGCTTGAACTTTTGTGAATTTTGGTTTGAATTTGCATGATTTGGCAAGGGGTGCGAATTTACTTCACTCGGATTTTAGATTTTGATTTGATTGAATTGATTTAAAAATCAGGTTTTAGGCTTGATTGTTTTTAGGTATCTTAATTCTTCTTTAATTTGTCCAAAATTGTTGCTTACGAGTGCTGCTGAAGTTAAACAATCATTGTTTCCTACATGCTACAATAATGTCAGTTTTAAAAGTATATAGGCATCTAGTAAAAATAAATCAATTAGACTCCAAAGTATTAGTTTTCTCTTATTTAGAAAAGCAGATAGACATCTAGTAAAAGTAAATCAATTAGACTCCAAAGTATTAGTTTGCTCTTATTTAGAAAAGTAGATAGACATCTAGTAGAAGTAAATCAATTAGACTCCAAAGTATTAGTTTTCTCTTATTTAGAAAAGTACTCCCTCCGTCCCAGATTAGTTGTTACACTTTCCTTTTCCGTCCGTCCCAGATTAGTTGTTACACTTCTAAATTAGGAATGACCCCACAATTATTATATTGTCTCTCTCTTCCCACTAACTTTTTTTTTGTCCCCACACTCTCTCTCATTCAATTAAAAAAATACTCCACTAACTCCTATCACATCCACTTTTTCAATAAAATAACAATTGATAACCAAACAACCACTTATCACCTAAAACTTTGTGCAAAGATAAGTGTAACAACTAATCTGGGACGGAGGGAGTATATAGAAAGATAGTAAAAGTAAATCAAATACGTTAAGAAGTAAAATTGTGTAAGATAAGAGAGTTGCTAGGCACGATATATGCAGGAGCTAGAGAAAAGAGTTAAATCTTTGAAAACAGAAGCAACTGCACGCTCTGTGGTTGGTCATTTTAAAAAAAATGTTTCCCCTGAATCTCCTCTGAGTTCCCTAGTTTCTGAAATGGATACATGACTGTCATAAGAGTTTTCGTGCATCATAGGCTCATTGCAGATGCTCATTTATAAGCATAAGAGGGGAAATCAATCATGCAAAATTTTCGTACTTCTTTTACTCAGAATTATGTGTTTGAATACTAGAATGAGATGTTGGATGCATCTATTATGTAAATAGTAAACGTGATCACCAAAATAGTTTCTTTAATGCATTTTGTTTCCCTATTTCCAGAGAGATACATGTAGTTTAACAAGCGAGAAGATTGATCTCAGACGTCAATTAAAGTCATGGAACAATAGTCTCAGCTACGGGATGCTATGTGTCATCCGTGTTGCCAGTGTTGACCTGTGTTTCCTGCTGGGCATCTGATATGTTCTGTGTGGATGCTGTGAGCAGTATTGTGTGTGTGTGTGTGTTGTTACTATGAAAATTGTGTGCGTTTATATTGGGGCTGGTGGTTTTATTTTTTTGCAGGCGTGTTGTCTAGAAGTCAACTTTGGTAGCCTGGCCAAAGTTGACTTGTGTTTTCCTTCTTTTTCCATTTTGTTTTCATTGAATTGGTTAGGTTGTTTTTTAGTTGGGTGTTTTGTCTTGTTGATGCTACTTGCATTATGGTTGTTGGTCAATTGCTTTGTCGTCTCTTTAGTTTATACCAATCTTATATCTTCAGCTTAGTTGTCAAGGGCATACCTTACAAACCTCCTAATAACATCATGTGTAGATCCTTTATTCATACTTAAAATCTAGGGTTGCAGAAAAGCTTCATAGAACTAGTTATATAATTGGCCTTTCCTCACTTAAATGTAAACTAAAATTGTACACAACTAAATTAAATCTCCTTAAAAGTAAAACAAATCTCTTGTTTTCATCAGATTTGGCAGCAAAGTTATCTGAGCTTGATAGACATAATATGGACAGGGATTTGAGGAATTGGAGGAAATGCTTGGGAAGGTTTGTTGTAGGGAGAAGACGAGGATCAGGATATTTTCGAGGATGCATCTGCCCTTATTCACAGTTGGTGGCCAAAGTGATAATTCATGCAGTTAGAATAGCTGGTATAAATACATGGCAGGTCAGAGATCCTTAGCCTATGCATCGTTTATTAGTATTATGGGAGGAGTTGCTTCCACATTATGTGCATCATACCTACATAGTTTCTCTTCTGTTCAAATTAAAAGTAGATAAAGTATTCACTAAAGTAAACAAAACTAGTTAAAAAGTAAAATTGCATTCTCTACTCTCTTTTGAGACAAGCAAGTCCTGATCTTCTAAGATCGTTTGTTCTTTTTCAATCAACTGTAGTAGGATTATTGAGTTAGATAGAGCCTTTAAAATATTGTTAACCATAGGCAAATACTATGCAACACAATCAGATATGTACCAGGAAACTTGAGTAACTTACCGACTGTAAAAGGTCGTCTGGAAGTACATTCAGGACATCCTTACAAGAGTTAGAGCCTGAAGCTGGACAACTGATTTCTCCCTGATATGTTCATATTTGATAGTGTTTTTACCCCCGTCCTTTAGTACTTTTTGATCTCAAATGAGCTCTTCGGAGCGATTTTTAGTACTAATGTGCTCCTTGTAGTGTGTTTGTAGTTTCAGGTTCATCATTGTAGGAATTAGCATGTTTTTGTGCATTTCCTACTCATTTGAATCAATAGAAGAGATTATGTAGTTTCGAGAGCACACATATTGAGTTGGAAGAGTTTTCGAGCAAAGCGGATAGTGAAAGAACTAGAAAACCGACACTCGTCTACTCTTTTGATCATAACTTACGTTCTACAATTCTAAATGAAGTGATTCTAATTGGTTTGGATTCTAGACTTCAATAGCTTTCCAACGAGTGGTCACTCGCCTAATTTCAACGAATAACGAAGGAGATATGGCGTTTTAAAGATAGAGGATCGTGCAGTTTGTACGCGCGCCCGGCGGGCGAATGGCTGCCCGACGGGCGAACGTCTGCCCGACGGGCGAACGTCTGCCCAACGGGCAGACCTGCGCCCGACGGGCGGGTTACGAGCTGGTCGCCCGACGGGCTGAAGGCTGCCCGACCGGGCGACGACAACCCAGGGCCCTTTTTCCACGGTTTTCTTCCGGTTTTTCTTTTTTTTTATGGGCAAACTATAAATACTAGGCTTCATTATTTATAGTGGACATCTTATTTCTAGTATTGAACCTTAGTATTATTCCCCTTAGCCTAGTTTTCTCTCTAATTTATGCAAAAACACTTAGTTTATTTCACTATGCAATTAGATTGTTGGCATTGTAAGTAATTCCTATTGATTGATTTATTTCACTATGCAATTAGATTTGCGCAGGTTTAATTGTAGTAGTTATGCAATATCAAATTAAGATTCGAGAGATGCAATTTGATGTTTAGGCTTGTGTCAATAGGTGGAATTAGAGTTAATACGTAGCGAGAGCCCGTTAATTCTAAGTCTATGATTAGTATCGACTTGAGAGAGCATGCTAGTCTAATTAATTACTTTGTTGATTATCGTGATTGTTCATTGTCCTGGATTATTATTTGTTGGTGAACCTATGCCCTAGATTTCTTAATATATTGATTCATTCTTGTTTAATTATCGTTCGTAGTCTTAGCATACAAATCACCAACCAATTCTTGTTCCCAATAGTCTAGTTTAATTAATTGATAGTAGGAAGAACGCCTGTTTCCCTGTGGATTCGATCCTGACTTCCCTTGCTACCTAGCTAGTGGACTTAGGTTATTTTTGATTAGGTGATACGACTTTAGCCTGTCAAATTTTGGCGCCGTTGCCGGGGAAACAATTTTATTTTCTGTTATTAATTGTTTTTCTAGATTATTGTTTGTTACTTCTCAAGGGACTCCCGTTCCTTGAGATCGGATCTCACGACTGTTTTCTAGTTTTTACTTGTTTATGCCCAGGACTGTCCATACCAGCGATCTGACTTCGTTCGATCCTGAACCTGAACGGACCGTTCGTAGACGGCGTAGATTCGTTGAACAGTTGAGAGACTATTCTGACTCTGAATCCGACTATCTGATTAGCAATCTATTCCATACAGATTCAGAGATGGGTGACCAAGCACCACCACCGCCACCCCCACCTGTGCCAAGGCTTACAGACTATTCTAAGCCAAGTCTGTCTGTGCTTCCCAAGGCGATCATACCTTCCATTGCGGTCGAAAATTTCAAGATCGAACCCCAGCTGATAAATATGATTGAGAGACACTAATTCGGTGGGGAAAAGGGTGAAGATTCTAATCTCCATATTCAGTCTTTCATTCAGTATTGTGCTACCATTAAGCAAAAGAACTTAACACCAGAGCAGACTATGGAGATACTCTTTCCATTTTCATTGAGTGGGAAGGTAAAGCTATGGATTAATAGTCTCAACCGCGCAGCTATGAAAATCATTGACTGGGATTCTTTGGCTCTTGCTTTCTATGTGAAATACTTCCCACCTGAGAAGACGGCTCGTCTAAGGGGAGATATAATTTCCATTACCCAACGAGCAGACGAGAGTTTGTTTGAAGTCTGGGAAAGGTTCAAGGATCTGCAGAGAGAGTGCCCACACCATGGTATGGATGACTGGTTCTTGATCCAACAATTTTACAATGGTCTGGGTAACGAGTCTAGAACCATTCTAGATTCTGCTTCTAGTGGGAGATTTATGCAACTGGAGGTACCTAGAGCTTTAGAGGTGATTGAGGAGATGGCTATACATAGTGCCCAATATGGGAATCGTAGAGGTTTTTCCGACCGGGGTGTTAAGCACGAGATGAACTCTATTGAACAACTTACTGCTCAGCTAACTGCCCTAGATCTAAAGCTGGATAATATACAGATCGCATCTTCCCAATCCACCCAACATGCTAGTGTCGCTGCAATGAGTGCCCAATCTTCCAATGTCTGTAATAGTTGTGGGATGCAAGGCCACTATGCACAGGAATGCCGGAGCTCTATCGAATAATGCAATGCATTCCAGTCCTACAAGTAGAACAATCCGTACTCAAACTCTTACAATGAGGGGTATAAAAACAACCCCCTACTACCATATAGGAGTACTAATGTCCAGAACCCCCATCAGATTCAACACCCTCCACCACCACAACAACATTACCAACCACCACCACAACAGTCATTAGAGCTGGCAATGGGTTGGGTTGGGTCGAAATCAGGTCGACCCATTTATAAACGGGTTAAGATTTTCCCAACCCAACCCGACATGTTTAATTAAACGGGTTGAAATTTTCAACCCAACCCAACCCAATTATAAATGGGTTGACCTGAAGTTGACCCGTTTAATTTTTTTTTTTTTCACTTTTAATTGTAAATTGACTTAACTATAGAATCGCGAGGTGATATTTTTGTGGCATATCTCATAGAAAAAAGTAATACTTCAATATGTATTTGACATGTATCAAAATGTCAAATAATTATTCATTTTTGAAGGAAAAATGAGAAATAAAATGTTTTAAATAAATTCTACAGATGTATATTACATACTTGCTTGAACTTAAACGGGTTAGGCGGGTTGTTTTCGAGTTGAACATTTCAACCTGACCCAACCCATTTAATTAAACGGGTTGGGTTCGGTTGACCCATTTAATTAAACGGGTTGAAAATCTTGACCCAACCCTTTACTATCGGGTTGGGTTCGGGTTGGGTTGGTGGGTTGGGTCAATTTTTGCTAGCTCTAACAGTCATACCAACCACGGAGTAACTACAACCCGCAGCCTAGTGGACCACCTGGGTTTCCTCCACAACCTCAACCCACACAGCCTGATCCTATGCTTGTAGAGATGAGGAAGTGATGATGTTGGAATTGCAGAGGTCTCTGAGCGAAAAGGATGACAAAATCGATGCCCTCATTGCTCATAACAAGATCATGGATAAATAGTTGGCACAAATGGCTACTACTCTTGCTGAGAGACCCCAAGGTCAACTCCCTTCACAGCCCGCGCACAGAGAGTCTGTAAATGTTGTCACCTTGCGGAGTGGATATGAGTATGATGGGCCGCCTATGACTATTGAAGGAGAGGTTGAAGTACCTATCGGTGATGGTGTGACAGAAGACAGTGGGAAAGTGCTCAAGGAGAAGGAAGCTAGCACAAGGATTGAGAAGAAAGTTGAAATACACGTTCCGCCTATCAAACTTCCTTTCCCTAACCGTCAGCTAAAGAACAAGCTAGACAAGCAGTTTGGTAAGTTCTTTGAAGTGGTAAAGAATCTGCAGGTAACAGTCCCTTTCACTGAATTAATTACTCAAGTACCTGCATATGCTAAATACATGAAAGACATCTTGACTAGGAAGAGAGCATTTAGTGAGGTGGAGACTGTTGCATTTACTGAAGAGTGCAGTGCCTTACTACAAAATAAGTCTCCACCCAAGTTGAAGGACCCCGGGAGTTTCTCTATCCCGTGTAACATTGGCAATCTTTTTATTAACAAAGCCTTATGTGATTTAGGTGCCAGTGTTAGTGTCATGCCCCTGTCTGTCTGCACGAAATTGAACATGGGTGATTTAAAGGTTACCAACATAACTCTGCAAATGGCTGATAGATCTGTAAAGTACCCCCTAGGTGTCCTAGAAGATGTGCCTGTTAGAGTAGGTAAATTTTTTATTCCTGTTGATTTTGTTGTGTTAGACATGGAAGACGACAGGCAAATTCCTATTATTTTAGGTCGACCTTTCTTACACACTGCGGGGGCAATCATAGATGTCAAGAATGGCAAGCTGACTTTAAATGTGGGGGATGACAAGGTTACTTTCAATTTAACCCATGTTGCTAAGAGCCCTATGGTAGAGGAGTCATGTTTTGGAGTCAATGTTTCTAATGATTATTTTAATACTTAATTGACTCATACTAACTCTAACAATCCTTCGGAAAAAGCACGTGTTTCGAATTGTTTTGCAGGTGGAGGTGATCGGAATATCAACTCTTTGGCATGGGTTCGAAAGGAAGCAAGATTTGATAATGCTGCGACCCAAAAGGCCGAAAGTTCTGTAAACGATGGGCACCGTATTCATGATCGGGGTCGTGATCTGTCACTTCCCGCACCACATAGCTCATCCAAGGCATTTGATTTGACACCAGATGGCACCATCTTTGGTGCCCCCATTCGATGAGTTGTTGTGGCTCTCATCCCCTTCTTTTCGTTGTCTGCGCATAAACTGAGATTGTGTAATGGGGACATTGCATCAATCTAATCGGGGGATGAGTACTTCACTATCCATTTATTGCTTTCCGTAGTGTAATTTATTGCTTTCTATAGTTTAGTTTTAGTTTGTGTTTTTATAGTTTATTCTTTGCTTTAGAGAAGTGAGGAGAGGGTATTTTCACTGTTTTGGGTGTTTGATGATGTACAGGTGTTAGCTCCTAGTGCGAAAAGCCAGAAAACATCGTAAGGAGCAAGTTCGCAAATGGCCCGATGGGCGAGAGCCGCTCGACCGGGCGCGTGCGGAAGAATTTGATTTGTCGCCCTTCGCCCAGCGGGCAAATGTGCGCCCGTCGGGCGAGTTTCGAGCTACAGGCCCGTCGGGCGGGCGTCGGCCCGGCGGGCGAAAGGAGAAAATGCCGCTTAAAACACGGGACTCCCATCCCTCTCATTCACTTTTCCCCTCAATCATCTTCTTCATTCTCTCACACACTCCATTAAAACTCAAACCCTAAGAACTTCAAACCTCCATATCTCCCTTGAGCCAATGAGGACATTGTCTGATTTAGCTTGGGGGGGTGTTTCACTCACTTGTACATTTTAGGTATGTTTTCTTTTTATTTTTGATTTTACTTATTTTTGTGTGTTTATCTTGGTGTGTTTATTGCTTTCTAGAGTAGCTTATTGCTTTGAAAAAAAAATACAAAAATACGTTCCGATGAATACAAAACCATGCTTCCCTGTGCCCCTTGATCGAAAGTTGTTTAGATTCTTGGTATTTGATGATGAGCAATGTAAATGTGTTAGCCATGATTTGATATCCGATTGCTTTGATGCCTTAACATGAGTCAACTTCTGACTAACGATTTGTGGACTTGGTGCTTGGCTAGTTGATTTGGTTAGGAATGTGTGATAGCTTCCTGGTGTGTCATTGATTTTGAGTATTGATTTGATGTTATTAGTAGTGTTTTATGACTCATATACATGCACATTGTGGAGGACGAAGGCATTTTTCTATTTAGGTAGCCTTCAGATGAAATTAGATACATTTGTTTCCTCCTTTTCTACCCATGTTGTTGCTTGTGCCCTTTATTCGGTGACTAGCCACATTACAAGCCCGCGAAAACCCCATTGGTTACTAGTCCCAAGCCAAGCTTGGGGGAGCTAATAGTAGTGAGGTGAGGGAGTTGTAGTATTGTTGAAAAAGGAGTTCGTCTTATCATGTTTGTTGTTGAAAAATGAGTTGAAAATGAAAGAGATGAAAGAACAAAACAAATGTGAAGGTTTCTAAAAAGAAAGAAAAAAAAAAGAGAGATTGAAAAAGAAAAGAAAGAGAAAATCTATTACTCTCAGAAAAAGTTCAAAGCATTTTTTCAATCAAGTTTTGCAAATTCATATCCTTATAAGTGATTAGTAATTATTGTGAAAAAGGCAAGAAAGTATGGTGTTGGTTATTTGTTATTTTGTCATGTGTTGAGTGGGAGAGTTATGGTCGTTATATTGGTTGATCATGGTTGTATTTAGGATTTATGCTCCCCAAAGCCAAGGCTTTAAAGCTCACATTATACCCAAATTTACCGCACCCTTACCTAAGCCTAACATTACAAGCTTTGAAGACCTTCCGACCTTTGTGCATAGAGTCGTACTTATGTGAAAATAGTTGTTTATCAATGCAAGTTATGACATGACACATTCCGAGTCAACTGCTAGGTTGAGTGTATGTTTTTCTAGACACACGAGTGTTGTGAGTTTGGGAGGGCATTGTTCACTTATATGTTGGGGGGAGAGCGAACAGGTACATCTTTTATCCGCCACATAAATGAGTGACGAGTGTGTGAGCACTAGTCTTGAATTCCATTGTGCATTTGTGGTTCGCTTTGCGTGACGATTGTTAAGGTGGATTAGCGGTTGGATGGTTTTGATTGGTTGACATTGATGCATGCTCGTCGGATTTTGCCTTGAATTATGTTTTTCATTTTTAAAATTTGTTGGGGGTGAAGTTGGTCTTGTATTTATCGGTAATTTCTTTGCTTAGGGACAAGAAAAGATCTATCTTGGGGGAGTTTGATATGTTCATATTTTATAGTGTTTTTACCCCCGTCCCTTAGTACTTTTTGATCTCAAATGAGCTCTTCGGAGCGATTTTTAGTACTAATGTGCTCCTTGTAGTGTGTTTGTAGTTTCAGGTTCATCATTGTAGGAATTGGCATGTCTTTGTTCATTTCCTACTCATTTGAATCAATAGAAGAGATTATGTACTTTCGAGAGCACACACATTGAGTTGGAAGAGTTTTCGAGCAAAGCGGATAGTGAAAGAACTAGAAAACCGACACTCGTCTACTCTTTTGATCATAACTTACGTTATACTACTATAAATGAAGTGATTCCAATAGGGTTGGATTCTAGACTTCAATAGCTTTCCAACGAGTAGTCACTCGCCTAATTCCAACGAAAAACGAAGGAGATATGGCGTTTTAAAGATAGAGGATTGTGCAGTTTGTACGCGCGCCCGGCGGGCGAACGTCTGCCCGACGGGCGGGAGCTGCCCGACCGGGCGCGTGCCGATGATTTCCAGAATGTCTCTCTCCACCCGGCGGGCAGACCTGCGCCCGACGGGCGGGTTACGAGCTGGTCGCTCGACGGGCGGAAGGCTGCCCGACCGGGCGACGACAACCCAGGGCCCTTTTTCCGCGATTTTCTTCCGGTTTTTCTTTATTTTTATGGGCAAACTATAAATACTAGGCTTCATTATTTTTAGTGGTCATCTTATTTCTAGTATTGAACCTTAGTATTATTCCCCTTAGCCTATTTTTCTCTCTAATTTATAACTTAGTTTAATTCTCAATAAAATTCAAGCTTTCACTTTCCTTTGTTCTTCAAATAGGTATTGTTTCTTATTTTGATTAATTGTATTGCTTTAATGATGCTTTCAATTATGATTATCACTTTGTTTATTGTCAACATGCTTGAGTAGTTTAATTTCTAGGGTTGGGGATCCATGAATAATATGAAGGGATATTGAATGATGGTGATTGTTGGCATTGTAAGTAATTCCTATTGATTGATTTATTTCACTATGCAATTAGATTGCGCAGGTTTAATTGTAGTAGTTATGCAATATCAAATTAAGATTCGAGAGATGCAATTTGATGTTTAGGCTTGTGTCAATAGGTGGAATTAGAGTTAATACGTAGCGAGAGCCCGTTAATTCTAAGTCTATGATTAGTATCGACTTGAGAGAGCATGCTAGTCTAATTAATTACTTTGTTGATTATCGTGATTGTTCATTGTCCTGGATTATTATTTGTTGGTGAACCTATGCCCTAGATTTCTTAATATATTGATTCATTCTTGTTTAATTATCGTTCGTAGTCTTAGCATACAAATCACCAACCAATTCTTGTTCCCAATAGTCTAGTTTAATTAATTGATAGTAGGAAGAACGCCTGTTTTCCTGTGGATTCGATCCTGACTTCCCTTGCTACCTAGCTAGTGGACTTAGGTTATTTTTGATTAGGTGATACGACTTTAGCCTGTCACTCCCTCACAAGCTCAACTCATTTTTCCAAAGTTTAGGGCCCTGCGCTTAGCTGATTTATTTGGTACATCGTTACTACAATCATGTTTTGGGGTCATAAAAGGGCGTTTTAGTGGGAGGAATACAGGTGTGGCTGTTATCAGCCTTGCTGGTGGTGTTAAATCGAGTTTTCTTATGCTGAAACAAACACTTTTACCATGTCATTATCATCCTATTATCTTATTATCTTATTACCTCTTCTGTGTTTATGTATCCTTGGGCTCCTCTCTCGTTGTTGGTGATATCTTGTCATCTTGGATATCTCCCTCCAATAACTTTGCTTTCGGGTTCTCATTTTAAGGGTCTGGAAGATTTCTGTTAGCCACATGGTCTCATTAAGTTTTCTGTTAGCCATATGGTTCTCATTAAGTTTTTTGTTATCAATATGGCGTTTAGCCGGGCACTTACTGGACATATATTTTCCTTATTGTTGTTGGCTACATTCCTTGCAAATACTAATGTAAGTATATAAACGCCTAATTCCTAACTATTTCATGTCTTATTTCTCCCCCTTTTCAGTGGTCTTACCTGTATATGATGGCTAGATGTTTTACTCTCCATTTCTGAAAAATATTTGAAAATTGTCATTAATTTGTAGGGGATTACAGTTAAACATACATAACATGTGCGGAACATCCCCAAAGCCAGGAAACATGTATAAAGCACAATTTAAGCATACTTACATTTGAAGCGTGTTTTCCCGAGTATAGTATCAACGAACACAAACAAAGAACTCCACTTGTCGTTTCTCTATTTGGTTCACCGGAAGTTCAGATCCGTCTTGAATATTGTAGCTTAGACAACGAACAAGATTTTTTCTTTTCCGGATGAACAGTTTTTTAGTAGAGAGAAAAACTGAACAACGTAATTTTGGGAATTAGGTTTAGGGTTACAGGAAAACTGATTGTGTGTTGTGTGGTAAATAATATAACCTAATTGTTATATTAGTGTAACCGGCCAAGATCAAAAGGCCTTGACTGGCCACACCACACGCACAAGCACTCCCCGCGCACAACCCACACTACAAGCCGAAGCCCACAACACGCAACCGAGCAGCATGGGCCGTGGGCCTTGCTTGCTCGCTGCTGTGCTGCTGCGCCTTTGCGCGCGCTTCCACGCCCCGCGGGCTGGCTTGCTTGCTGCGTTGCGAGCTCGCTGGCTCATTGGGCCTTGCGCGCATGCGCGCTTGGCTCGACGGGCCGGCAGCTCCGATGCGGCTCGTATTCGCGACTAACGCCTTACGGCTATTATTTATCGTATCGTATACGCCGAATCACCGTCGTATGATACGAGTATTCGTTTCTCCCAACTTACAAATACTCGCGATGCGATATACGATTCTGATACAAGGTCGTATCGTATAATACGTTTTCCAAACTAATTCCCGAAAAGCTATTAAATGAATTTCCTATTCATTTAATCCGGTGATCTGTTACATGTCATTGGTGTGACCTTATAGGTTCAGTCAAGAGTAAGTTGTGAGCCTAATATAGATTAGAACTCACTGATCGGAAGCATTGTTCCAGCTAGCTGTTCCGATCACTTGATCTTACTAAATTAATTGTTCGCAATTAATCTGAACCTTGGTATTAGACTTAATGCACCTTGGGTGAAGGACATATTTCCTTCAGTCTCCCACTTGTCATTCAGACAAGTGTGCATTCACATTCCTTTGTCGCTTAGTGCTACTTGCTGAACATAAGGTAAGATCCAAGCCATCCTTATTAGGTCCAGAAGTGTTTCTCGGATTACAGAGCTCAACTATTAAACTTTTACAGAAGGTTAAGCCTTAACCATTCTGAGCACGGCCATGCATTTTCACAGTATCTAACTCTCCGAGAGGCCTTGTTACACAACAACACTATATCGTATCAAAGATAGGAAGACAATCCATTCTTGCGATCTATGAACACTCACTTTGATTTATAGTACGCCCAATAACGTACTGCTTTTATAGCCTCCTTTTATGGTGCGACGTTTAGCTAGTATCAAAGCAAACTAATTCTCAAACGAGCAGACATAATCACTCATGTTCTGAGGAATGGTTCTAATCACCATTAATGAGAACTACTTATGACATGACTTTTATCTCTTAAAGTGTTCTCATGGTCAATCCGATACAAGATCCAATAAGTACCTATGCAAAAGATTCCGACATCCAGTCAATCTAGTTCAAGAAACCGAACTAAAAATCTATTTGCAATCTAATCTTCATTAGTCATTGGTCTTCCACCTTTCAATGACCTAGATTAGGGATCCTTTGTGACTTCAATATTCAAGTTCACTTATGGGTGTTTCTTTGTCTAAGAATCCATCTTGACATCCCATTTGAATGATTTGAATCACATAGACTTATCATTTAATACTAAACCAAAATTAAATGAATATGAAATAATAAATTTCATAAATATGAAATGGTTAAAACAATTATTTTAAACACTGATCTAACAGATGTTCTAAAAATAACTTAGAAAATCAAAGCCATTCTCCAATATACTTGATTCCCATGGTTGCTACACGTGCGTTGTGCTTCGCTTGTGGAAACGGTTTAGTCAATGGATCCGCGACATTGTCGTCAGTTCCAACCTTGCAAATCTCAATTTCTTTCCTTTCAACGATTTCTCGAAGTATATGAAATCTCCGTAGTATGTGCTTGGACTTCTGGTGGCTCCTAGGCTCCTTTGCCTGGGCAATGACTCCGCTATTGTCGCAATACAAATCCACTAGTCCTTTAATGGAAGGGACAACCCCAAGTTCTTCGATGAACTTCCAAATCCAAACAGCTTCCTTTGCTGCTTCTGAGGCAGCAATGTGCTCGGCTTCAGTTGTAGAATCCGCAATAGTGCTTTGCTTAGCACTTTTCCAGCTTACTGTTCCGCCATTAAGGCAGAACACAAACCCAGACTGTGATCTGAAATCATCTATGTCGGTTTGAAAGCTTGCGTCCGTATAGACCTTAACAATAAACTCATCTGTACCACCATAGACCAGAAACTGATCCTTAGTCCTTTTCAGGTACTTTAGGATATTCTTGGCAGCAGTCCAATGTGCCTCACCTGGTTCTGACTGGTACCTGCTCGTTGCACTGAGTGCGAACAAAACATCCAGCCTTGTACAAATCATAGCATACATGATGGATCCAATAGCCAAAGTGTATGTAATTCCACTCATCTTTCTACGCTCATCAGATGTCTTGGGACACTGAGTCTTGCTTAGATATGTGCCATGTGACATGGGTAGATGGCCTCTCTTGGCTTCCATCATATTGAACCTAGCTAACACTTTGTCAATATAAGTGCTTTGTCTTAGTCCAATCATCCTCTTAGATCTATCCCTATAGATCTTGATGCCCAATATGTACTGTGCCTCTCCTAAGTCCTTCATTAAGAAACACTTTCCGAGCCAAGTCTTTACAGACTCCAACATAGGAATGCCGTTTCCAATAAGTAGTATGTCATCTACATACAAGACTAGGAATGCAATTTTACTCCCACTGACCTTCTTGTATACACAAGATTCGTCCTGATTCTTGATGAAGCCAAACTTATTGACTGCTTCATCAAATCGTTTATTCCAACTCCTTGATGTCTGCTTTAATCCATAAATGGATTTCTTAAGCTTGTATATCTTTCCTTGGTTCTTTTGATCGACAAAACCCTTCGGCTGCGTCATAAACACAGTCTCTTTAAGAAAACCATTCAAGAAGGCAGTTTTGATATCCATTTGCCATATTTCATAGTCATGAAACGCGACAATCGCAAGGATTATCCGAATAGACTTAAGCATCGCGACTGGAGAAAAGGTTTCATCGTAGTCAACGCCGTGAACTTGCCTGTAACCTTTTGCTACCAATCTAGATTTGTATATGTATACAATTCCATCTTTGTCTTTCTTCAATTTGAAGACCCATTTGCATCCGATAGGTGTAAACCCATCCGGCAAATCTACCAAATCCCAGACTTGATTTTCAGACATGGAGTCTATCTCGGATTTCATGGCCTCTAACCATTTGGTGGAGCTTGGGCTCGTCATAGCTTGCTTGTTAGTCATAGGTTCATCACTATCTAATATGAGAACGTCTAAGTTTTCAGTCAAGAGGACGCTTGTCCATCTGTCCGGCTGAACCTTAGTTCTATTTGACTTACGAGGGGAAACAACGTTTTGAGGAACTACTCCCACTGGATCTTCTAAAGACCTTGGAGGTTCTTCGCCTTGAACTGCTTCTAAAGAGTTCTCGGTTCGTTGTTCATATCGAATCTCTTCGAGGTCTATTATTCTCCCACTTGTTAATTTGGAAATATGATTTCTTTCCAAAAAGACACCGTCACGAGCAACGAATACCTTGTTGCCTAACTTGTTGTAGAAGTAATTCCCCTTTGTTTCTTTTGGATACCCAACGAAGAAACATTGTCAGATTTTGGTACGAGCTTGTCCGAAATTAATCGCTTGACATATGCTTCGCAACCCCAAATCTTTAGAAAAGACAACTTTGGAAGTTTCCCTGTTCATAATTCGTATGGAGTCTTTTCAACAACTTTTGACAGAGCACGATTCAGTGTGAGTGTTGCTGTTTGCAACACATGTCCCCAAAATTGTAAAGGAAGTTCGGCTTGACCCATCATTGACCTGACTATATCTAGTAAGGTCCTGTTTCTCCGTTCCGACACTCCATTCCGTTGAGGTGTCCCGGGAGCAGTCAATTCAGAAAGAATAACGCATTCTTTTAGATGGTCATCAAACTCGTGGCTAATATATTCACCTCCTCGATCTGATGTTAGAGATTTGATTTTCTTTCCATGTTGATTTTCTACTTCATTTTGAAATTCTCGGAATTTCTCAAACAATTCAGACTTGTGTTTCATTAAGTAAATATATCCATATCTACTGAAATCGTCCTTAAACGTTATGAAATAGCTGAAATCACCTCTAGCTTTCGTACTCATAGGCCCACATACGTCCGTATGTATTAGCCCTAGTAGTTCGCTTGTTCTTTCTCCCACCTTTGAGAAAGGTTGCTTTGTCATTTTGCCAAGTAAATAAGATTCACATTGATCAATCTTCTCTAAGTCTAATGATTCTAGAATTCCCTTCCGTTGAAGTAATTCCATGCGCTTTGTGTTTGTATGGCCTAACCGACAATGCCACAGAAATGTGAGACCGAAATCAGCAGTTTTAGCCCTTTTAGTATTTATGTTATAAATGTGTTTGCTCGTATCTAGCACATGTAGACCATTTTCTTGTTGTGCTGAACCATAAAACATTCCATTCAAAGCAAAAGAACAACTATTGTCTTTAAATTGAAAACTAAAACCTTTAGAATCCAAACTTGAAACGGACATAATGTTTCTGGTGATACTAGGAACATTAGTAACAGTTTTCTAGTTCCAAAACAAAACCACTAGGCAAAGAAATAAAATAAGATCCTACGGCTAATGCAGCAATCCGTGCTCCATTTCCCACACGTAAATCCATCTTGCCTTTTATCAAGTCTTCTACTTCTCCTTAGGCCCTGCGAATTGGAACATAAGTGTGAGCCACAACTAGTATCTAATACCCAAGAAGTAGAATTAGCAAGATTACAATGTATAACACACATACCTGAAGGAGAAGCAACGTTTCCGTCCTTCTTCTCTTCCTTTAGTTTAGGGCAATCTCCTTTGTAATGACCAATTTCATTACACTTGAAGCATTGCGATGTTGAAGGAGAAGCATTTTTCCTCATCTTGCTCTTGGAAGGCGCCAGTTGCCCTCTGGGAGTGGATGAGGATCCAACTTTGCTTTTCTTCCCCTTGCACACTTTCTTGAATTTGGTGCACTTCACATTCAAAGGGTCTTGCTTGAAATTAAGGATTCTCTCTAATTTCTCGAGCAATTCCGATCCACAAGTTCACAGAATGTGCTCTCTTTCTTATTAAAGAGATAGTGCATCTTAAACCCCTCATAATCCCTATGAAGAGAATTCAGTACTAGTGCAATAGCTATTGACTCTTTGACGGAACCACCAAGTCTCTCAATTGTGAAAAATAATCCAGACATCATATCCACATGAGACCGAATCGGTGTATTTTTGTCCATCTTAGTTGAGTAAATGCGCTTGTGTGCCTCTAGAAGCTCGTTCTCTAGACACGACCTGTTGTGGGGTAATGAGTTTGAGATTGCTCATTGAATTAGCCAATTCATCAACCCTTTTGCCACCAGTTTGGACCTTGGTTTGAAACCCCACACGACATCTATCCCCAAGACGACTTAGGAGAGCATGAGTCTCAAAAGTAATGAACCTCCCTCTCCAATTTTCGGGAATATACTTTAGGATAAACTCCGTGACAAGGTACTTGTGAAGTGCCCAACTTCTGTACCTTTCTGGAGTCATTTCCTGCGCATCATAGCTAGGAAAAGGTTTTTCAATGACATAGTGCATGTCGTTAACTTTTAAAACTTCGATAAGTTTCCTTTCCCATTCAAGAAAGTTAGTCAAGTTTAACTCGACATCCAGAATTTCCGATGATTGATTGTTGTTATATTCGCGGCCATTTGATTACTACATTTACAAAGAATTCGCAATAAATAACCATTCATAACTTAATAACTTTAAAATAAATGCTAGCATGCAATCATTAAAGCTATTAAACATTTCATTCATGCAAAAGTAAAAACATGGTCCAAAATGAATGAAACGATTTCAAGACCCTAAAAGTCCTAAATCCTTAAGCAGCTTTGGCATGTCTTAAGTAGTTTAAGATTCTAGGTAAGCAAAACCTATTGCTAGTAATCTCCAAATTACTCTTGGTTAATAAATTAATACCATAATTTATCTCATTGCCACAACATAATGCCCATTGTTGTTTGGGTTGAAACCACAATCAACGTGCTCCTTTGGGACACCTTACCATCTAAGTCAACTAATATAGCACCTCGCTTTGGCGTAAACCTACTACGTTAGATCCTTAGATTTTTGTAAGTGCTTGATTTGGAAGGCAACTTTTGAACTCAATATTACTTTGGACCTAGTTGTTTCTATGTTGGTTCGATTATTTAGTGAAATAAATCTAAACGAGTCAAACAAACAACGTATTCATGCATAATATACATTCATTTAAGCATAATATATATATATATATATATATATATATATATATATATATATATATATATATATATATATATATATATATATATATATATATATATATATATATATATATATATATATATATATATAAATTGGTGAACTAGTATGGCAAAACTCTTGTCTTGAAGCATCCAATCTTCTTCACCATCTTGTTAGCTTGCATTGGCTTGAATCTTCATTCAATGCTAACTTAAAGTTCTAAACTAGAAATACTTGAAATAATAAAAATTACATCAAAATTTCAATGGTACGCAGACCATATTTATAACTTTACATTCAAAGATAAAACGGTTCGCAGACCGTATTTAACTATCCCAGAATAGCCATACTAGTCACTTGGAGTACCTGCATTACATAAAAATATATATATTCTATGCATTCACCCATTCGTATCCTAAAACGAATGGCCCATATAATTATGCAAGTATTTACATGAATTAATTAAAATTCACGTTCACATAAACGCGTCCTAAAAGATTAATCAATTTCCAAATTATTAATCCTTAGAATTTATTCTAATTAAAATTTAATTTAATTAAAATAATGCGACCTATGTTAGGGGGGGAAATACCCTCTTGGTGACGTGGTCAGGTATGCCAAGTGGAACACATGTGGCTGCCAGCGAAGCGTGACAAGGCACCCTTCCATCTTGCTCTGAAAGGCTAAGGAAAGGATATCGGTTGCAAGTCGTTCCCAGCAAGCCCTAATTACCTACTTAATACCCAATTATGTACATTTAATATCCATACGTTACATTTCATCATGTAAAGCCTATAAAATGTCTTAGCTAGGTCAGTTTACATATAAAAAATACTCACTAGCAATAATACTCTCGTTTCATGCTTTTATGACTTACTCTCGTTAGTCTAGATTATCTTGCTCAATCGATTGTTAGCACCATCATCAAGGCAAGTTCGTCTCTAAGTAGAATTTATCCAAAACAATTTGGCGCCCACCGTGGGGCTGACAATCAAAAGCAGATCGATAATCCCATTCCAATCACCATGACCGGCAATGCCAGTTCATCCAACGATATCACTCGTCGGGTTTTTAACACCCCGACAATTCTCTCTTTTCTAAAATAACTTTTAAATATAAAACGTAGAGAATTATCAAGGCATTATCGCCCGTGTGAAAACGTTTCGGCTTATTCAGAATTTTGCAGCAGAAAACATAATAAATAACTTTAATAATTTAAATAAGTCAACTACCTAAAACCAACAAACTGGAGTCGACATAATTAGTTCAAATCAAATTCAAGTCCATTAAAACAAGTTCAACAAAACCAAATTCAAATGAAATAAAATAACGACTACACAAATCTCTCCAGATCCCGAACCCCAGTGATGCATCATCTTCAAACCTGCAATGGACAATGCTTATGGATCCCTAGAGACTGCTCACCAAAGATTGGGTCATCACAGGATCAATAAGGCATAGCCATGATCAACATGCACAAGCAAAAGCACGTAATCAGCAAAGCTGATTACTACATATTAAATCAATAATAATCCTAACATGATTCTATTAAACGAACAATCCTAACATGATACTAATAAAACATAAGAAAGGCTAACCAAAACATATTGACTTGAAAACTATATTTGACTGAACTAGACCTTTGTATCATTAACATTATTTTAATTGAAATAGTCAATGGACTGAGTTGTCTACTAGAAACTTCTTCATAAGAAAGACGAGGTACGGGCGCGACTCCGTAAACCCCAATGACCTGCGATATCGAGGGACTTTTGAATAAAATAGAACCGGTGATCAATCCGGCCCAGAGAAAGCCATAGGCGACCCATGACCCCAACTCCTGATTGTCCGTCACTTTAGACGTGCACAGTCTAAAGCTATTGATACTCAGTTTCACTTTACATGATTTACAAATTAAACTCTGTTATGACTCAACAATCATATAAGTCATACAATCAACAATTAATCTCCATTGTTTTTATCTTGGAATTAAGTAAGTGATCACAGAGATGTCAATCAAGACTTATTCCAACTAATCCAACCTTTCCTTTAGTACTGATCAACCCCTCTATATGGGTATAAGGTTTCAACTTACTAAACAAGGTCCTTGGCCCTCATAAAGTAGTGAAAAGCTAAAAAGGAACAACGATCATCTACTAACATATATATATCTAATGTTCCCAACTAACATGTTCGCATCAATCATCTACTAACATGTTATAATTCTCATAACGAAATATATATGTTCAACATGTCCATCCAACAATATTAAACATGTAATTCCAACATAATCAAGTTCATCAAAAAATTCACATGGTTTCAATAATAACACACATCACCAAGCACACAGGTATGTACGTACCTTGTGTAAACAAATTTATAGGCTACTATAACAATCTCAAGGGCCTACAACGAATTCTCCACCTAAAAACAACCAGTAAGGATTCCCAATCAACTTCTAATCATTCACAATAATAACAAAGCATTCTAAATACATCCTAAACATATTTAGAACCTTCCCAATATCAAAACTCAATATTTGATTTCCTAGCATAATAATTATTGAACCAATGATTGGAATTCGTTGAAAACTCTTCGCAAACATCATACTTTAAATTTTCAGCAATATAAACTCGTTTAAAACTTTGCCAAGGCCAATGTAACATGCCTAGAACGTTGAAACAATCATTTTAATAATCCACAACCATCCTACCATGATTTAAAACCATTAAAACCTTAAAATTCATACTTTAAATAATTCAAACTCTTATTTCAATCAAATTATGTAATCTGAAAATCAATAATTTAATTATGCAAAACATATAAATATGAAATTCATAATTAAATCATAATACTATAAATTTAATTCAAGAAAACATGAATTAAATTAATAAACATAATTAAAGCCCTAACTTAAACATGAATAACAAATCTGAAAATAAATTAGTTTATAATATCAACATATAACTTAATTCTAAATATAAATTATCAAAACTACTAATTTAAAACATGAAAACTTTAATTAATTTATTAAAACATAAATAGTAATTTAAATGAATAGAAGGGGAAGAAATAACCAAACTTAAGGAGAGAGTGAAGAGAAAGGGCAGCGGCGGCCACGGTGGTGCAGCGCGGGTGTAGGAGTGAAGCGCGGCACGGTTGTCAAGCGGCAGCGACGGTGGTGGTTGTGCTAATGGTGAAGCAAGAAAAGAAGCAACAAAGAGGAAGAAGTACGTGGTTATTCGCGTCGAGGAGAAGGGTAGCCGACGTCTAGGCGTCGTGGCAACAGGAGTCCGGCGCGGCACGAATGCTAGGTGACGGCGATGGTGGTTCTGACTGACCGGAGGACAAAAGAAGAAACACGCAGTTAGGAAAAACGAAAAGAGAAAGAATAACGAAAGAGAAACGAGTGAGAGAAGGAGGAGTACCGACGGCGGAGGGGACTGGCGGCCGGAGGTCGGTGCGGTGACGGTGGTCCAGCATGGCTGCTGGCTGGCGGCTGAGCAAAGGGAGGAAGAGGGTTAAGGGTTATGGTTCACGTGAAAGTGAAGTACAGAAGGAAGGGGTTTTTTTTTCTTGTTTAGTTTTTACGTGAAAATCAAAGAGAAAAGAGGAGAGAGTTTTGGGTTTTAATACTTTGGGCTTCACCCAATTGGGCTAAAATTAGGATTTAGTTTATTTGAATCCAAAAACGGTTAGAATTGTTTTTCCAAATTCAATCGAACGCGTTTTCGTAATTCGAATTCTTTTCAACGTAAAATTCTAAAATTGTTTTTGATTTCATAAACCGTTAAAATATTTGAAACGTAATAAAATAAATATGCGTTAATTATATATTTATTTCTAAAATTCATAAATTCTATTTAAATATAAATAACTATACGTTAAAATATATTAATAAAATTTATAAATTTACGGGGATTACAGTTTTGAAGCCATGGAGCAGCGCATCAACATCCTCCAAAAGGAAAACGAAGCACTGCACTCCCAAGTCCGATCTGCTGCCTCTATCGCCACCGGATCCAGGTTCCAGTACCGGCGAGACACCTCTGGGCTGAGCCGCCGCTTAGACCTCGACGTCGCCTCGGACCATCCTCTCCATGTACCCTTCGGCGAACCCGGAGGACCAATCCTCGAACAGATCCTTGAATTTGAGCCGCTGCCAAGTCAGCCCCGCTCGAATCCGAGTTGGCTGCTGTAATACCTCGTATTTTTCAATAATTATAAATATATTTTATTATATTTATAAAGTATTTCGTTGTATTTATAAAGTATTTTTATAAATTAATTCCATTTAATGAGAATTAAATGCATTTTATTTTTAATTAATTTAATCATTAATTAATTACGAAAACCGTATTTTTATTAAATAGATTCAACGAATTTATTTAATCGGGATTTTTTGGGTCGTATTTCGAAAACGAATTTAATTTAATTAAAGCCCAATTGATTTCCCATGATCAAACCCAACAAAGCTTGCAAGGAGTAAATTTAATTGAGCCAGGAAATAGGCCCAACACAAATTACCAAAACCTAGCCCATGTGGGAGAGAAAAACTATAAATAGACCCTCCCATTAAACCCTCACAAAAATTTCAGCACTCCCTCTCTCTCCTCTTTTTCTCTCTCCTTGCGGCACCCTCTCCTCTCCTCTCTCGTCCGACCTCTTACTTGCAGCCCAAGGCACGAGTGTGCCGTCATGTGTGTGCCCAGCCTCACACGTCGCTGCTCTCTCCTTGCCTCGTCCCGTCCCGCAGTGCAGTGCCCTTGCTGCTGTTGTTTGTCGCGTGCCCCTCGTCCCGCCCCGCAGCGCACTGCGTGTCGCGTGCTCGCTGTCGCTGTTGTTTTGAGTGCCCAGCGCCCAGCGCCAGCCCCTCCCTCTCTCGCCCTCGTTGCATGCTTGCGTGTTGTGGTGCGTGCTGTTGTGTTGTTGCTCGACGCCCCACACACACAACACATCAATTGTTGTGTGTGTGTGTGTTGTTGATTGGTGATAATCAATTGTATACTTTTTAAACTTTAATTTCAGTTTTTAATTTTTTTTAATTATTATGATTATTTAATAATTTGGGTTATTTAAATTGATTAGAATGGTTATGAACACCGTATTGGTTTATTGTCGTATTTAAATTAAAGAGATTGGTTTTGATGATTAAAATTATTATTTTCAGATTTAATAAATTAATAAAGTGTCAATTTTTGAAGTCAAAACATGATTTTTTATGATAACCTATTGCTAGGGTTTTAATTCCAATTGATTAAGCGATTGATTCACATAATTTAATGACGATTTAAATTATGGGAATCAACTTAAATTTTCAGATTGTTTATAAGCTTTAAAACGTTGGTTTTTTAGTGGTTTTAAAGCTAAAAAGTCAGCGTTTTTATGTTAGGACTTGAGTTGACTAATTGAGACTATTAAATTAACGATTAACGATTGATTTCTAATTAAACTAAGGATTTTAGAATCTTAAATAGTTGCTGGAAATTTAGTAAACATGGATAATAATTTAGTTTCTCTTTTGTGTTTATAGGAGTTGATTTCTAGTGAGTCGTGATTCGCACAGTGGCCCTCGTACTTAGGTATTCCAGGTACGTACAAGACTAGGATGACCACCCATCCCTTGAGGACTTTGTGAAGTGTTTTGAATGCGAATCATGTGAACTTAATGTGGGGAATTCATGTTTGATATGTACACAAGCATGTGATTATTATTATTGAATCTATGTGAACGAGCATGTTTTGAATTGAATTATGCTTTATAGATTCTGTTGAACTATCATGTTATGGAATTTTATAATGGTTGAATTATGTCAAGCATGTTGTTCAAGTTGGTTTGCATGTATGAGTATTTCGCATGCAAGTTATTATTATTATTATGCTATAGTACAGGATGTCTAGCATATATTGAGCCTGCTGAATATTGCCGGAGAGCAATATATATTCTACCAAGGGGTAGAATATGTTAGAGATTCTATGTGAATTTAATTAAGGACAATCCGTGCTAAGGGCACACCCCGCTTGTTAATAGGCAATGTCGGGTTATCTCAAACAGTGTTTTTGAGAAGGAACAATGGGAGTAATTTCACTTGAGTCCATGTTTGATCACAAGTCCTAAAGGATTAAAAGTGAAGTGCCATTGTCGAATTGTTTAATTGTTTAATTGTTTGCATGTTATGTCTTGTGTAGAGTCTTGAGTCGCCTTGAACATAACATACTAATTAACGTAAAGTGTAACCCGAAAGAGCTTCAAAACTCTTGGAACGTATATACCTTGAGTATGAACAATTGGGGGAGTCTTGCCGGAAAACTTGTACTCCATGAATGATACAAGACGTTGTTTCATTCTTCTTTTTATTCCATTGTGCATTGGAATTCCGTCGGTATGGCCCGACTGTCGGTAGTAGCCCGACTTATTATTTGGTGTATGGTTGGCTCCCATTACCCTTTTCTTTCCTTTTGAGGATACTTTATTTTACCCGTTCGAAGCTACTTTTTATTAAACTGTGAGTCAAGAGTCATGTCAAGTGTCGAGTCTTGTCTCCATGTTTATTTGTTTATTATATGGCTTTTGCATGTGGATTATTTAATTCGTCGAGTGAAGCATGTTAGGATAGAATGTTATCCTAGCTTGTTCGTACTCAGCTTTTGCTGACTTCGTGCTTCATGTCTTCTGGTCATGGCCTTTGCCTTAATGACCCTATGATGATCCATCAATTGCAATTGCGTTGTTGGGGAGTAGAATTTTAATAAAGCAGGTTTGTAGAGATAACTTGAGGGAGAATTTATCATAGGATTCGTGTTGAGAGTTTAATCCTCCGTACTTTATAAACTCTACTTTATTTAGTCATGACAACTAATATTGCTACTATTTATAGTTAATGGATTTTTAAATGGTTTAATACTTTGATTTTGGGCATTAACAGTTCCAACTTGTTTTAATAACCATTAACTATTTATTTAATATGTTTTGAAAGTTAGTTAATTCCGCTGCGTAATTCTGGTAAATAGCCTTAACCGTTATCACGGTGGCGGTAATATCTTGGTAATTCCTGTGTTTTCAGTCGAAAAATGTTTTATAAAAAGCAAGGAATTATTAGGGTGTTACAGCTGCCTCCCCCTCCAACTCAAACATCTTCTGCAGGTACATCGGCCACGGTCGCTACCACAACGGTCGCCCAAGTCACCTCATCTCAGGTCGGCGTGACGACATCCCCCATGGTGTCGGCAGCCGTCTCCAATCCGACATCTCGTCCGTTACCTCCCCCAATGGTAACCATGTCGATGCCCCTACCCGTCTCGGCTCCGGCGCAGAGACCAACACCGACGACCCAAGAGCCCTGGGATCAGCTCTTCTCCCAACAAGTCGTTCAACCCGTCGTCAACTTAGTCACTTCAGCACCAGGAGCACCTCCTCAGATAATGGCGGTTCCTTTGGCCAATCAAGCACCACAAGTAGTGTTACCGCACACTCCGATGCGCCTGGATTCCTCTCGAAACTATTCCCTATACAACACTCCTAACAGGTCAGTTGTTCCAATTAGTCATGGTTTCGTAACTCCTTTCCCTTATGTTGCAGGTACCAGCGCGACACTGGGGATATCTCCCTTTATGCAACAAGTCGTACCACATTTCACTCCTCATCAACCTCACAACATATATCCACAAAACACCTATTACCAACATCTCCAAGCCAGCCTTCCCGAAACGTTCAGCCCCCTCATTCCAGTGCTCAACAGCATCTGTGAAAACACCAACCACCAACTCCAACAAATCATGACCATGATAAACAAAATTCCAGGAGTACCAACGCCAATCAAAGAAGCCAGCCTAGACAGTTATGCCGACTCACCATACGCCGACCCCATCGACGCAATTGACATCCCAAAGCGGTTTAGCCCACCCAATATGCCCATGTACGATGGAACGACCAACCCCAGGGAGCGTATCTTGACCTACAAGCAACAGATGATGACAATCCCGGTTCCCAAGCACATGAGGGAGGCTAGTCTTTGCAAGGGATTCGGCTCGATACTGATTGGACCCGCCTTGAATTTGTTAACCAGCCTGCCAAACGGATGCATCACCTCCTTTGCTCATCTCGACAACATGTTCAATCAGCAATTTGCTAGCAGTAGAGGTTTGGAGAAGCAAACAAACGATCTGTCCATATGAATCAAAATCCTACAATTTCTTAGTAACAGAATACTAGCTATGCATTTGCTGAAACAATACTAATTATTTTATTTATTTACAGTTTTCTCAAGAAACTTATTTATCGGAAAATGTTGATGAGGTTAGAGACATGTGGATCAAGGGCCGACCTACATAGCTTTAGAGGAGTCCAAAGGGATCCCCATTGTTTTTGGAAAAAAACGGTAAAATTGATATTGGGGGTAATATTAATTACACTTGAAATAGTTAAGTTATGTATAATTAACTTACATTAATGACAATGAAGTGTACTTGAAGCATAATGGTTGCTTGAATATAATGTTACCCAAGTGACCAGGGTTTGAATCCTTTTAGGCGAAGTTAAAGATGATTTTTTTCATTTTTTTTTGTCTTTTACTTGTCCCCTTCGTTGATCATTTAAATTCTTCATGTTTATTTTTGTTCTTCATAGCTTTTTTTCCCTATAATGGTTCATGATTTTGCTTTTAAAAAAACACAAAAAAATAGTAATGTTATTTTTTTCTTCAAAACTATTTTGTATTTTTCGTAAGATATACTTCTAGTGGTAATTATTATAATAAAGTAAATCTCATTCAAGTATGAAAAACTCGTTTTTTTCATTTTAAATTGAAATTGCGCCAAGTTATTGTTTGCAATTTGGACTAGGTGTTGAGTTTTATTTCTATGAAAATCCAAAATTAAAAGTTCGATCATAAATCCTCCGCATGTTTTATTATAGCGTTTTTAGTATTTCGAGTACTTACCTCTCACCTTTAACCCTCTATAAAGAGAAAATATGATAAATTAAAAAGCAAATCACAAAATTTTTTTGGACCCCAATATATAAATTTTTGGGTCCGCCCCTGATGTGGATCAACTATTTGCTCAAGCAAGATGAAGATGAAGAAAAAAAAAATGAGGGTATGAAAATAAGTCCATGAGTTGTGGTTCCAATTATTGGTAAATTGGTGTTAATGATTAGATGATAGAACTTTTTGTTTTACGTTTTTGGAAATTACGATGTCAAGCTTTTACGTTTATGGAAATTATAATTAATGTAAAGGTTTTGCGTTTTGAGCATTACTTGTGGGAAATACATTTTCTGGTAATAATATGGGTTATTATGGAATGGTTATTGAATTATTACGAAATATTATAGCAGCAGGAGTATACTACAGGTTTAATACAGTTGGTGAATGCAACAGGCCGGTGCATAGCATGTAAATTAAATACGCATATCGATTTTTTTTAAAAAAAAAAAGAAAAGAAAAGAGACCCGTTATGTATTATAAGGGCTCTCTAGGTATAATATTAAAAAATTCAAAGAGACCCCATATCTTACATAGGGGTCTGAGCATGTTAGAAAAAAATTATTTAAAAAATCAAAGAGATCTCTCAGCGTATTTGGAAAAAATTCAAAGAGACCCCCTATCCTATATATGGGTTCTTAATAGCTTGAATAAAATAAATAAAAAATTCAAAGAGACCCCCTATCATACATATGGGGTCTAAATATTTTTAACAAACAGATCCCATATCTCTAATAAGGGGTATCTTTCCCTTCTAAAATATTTTCTACTAACTTTACATAAGAGACCCCATTTCTTACATGAGGGGTCTTTAACTTTTAACAAAGAGACCCCATCTAGAAACCCCCTTAGAGGAGGTCTCTTATGCCATTTTGGACAGGTCTCGTTGCCTATTTTGGTAGTAGTGACGAATTGGTGGAACAGTTGTTGCGTCGTGGATACCCACGGTCCTAGAAGACGATTTCGCGCTACCTTCCGGTGCAGTAGAACAGAAAGTGTTCGCCTCTAGGATAGCAGAAATTAAAGAAGTTGTAGATGACGTCATTAAGGCTAATTACGGTTACGTTATCAAATCAACGTACAGATTCTCATAACAAGGATTCAATTAAACAACCGGGTACCAAAAAGGATAAGGCCCACAAAACTCATCTCATGCCCGCGCATCGCTTTCCCCAAGATCCCGAGTCCGACTTTCAGTCATGTGTGTGTTATGTGTCTACCATACCACTTTCACACTTTTTCAAATAAGAGTCACACCCTCAACCCAATATATAAATAAGAAGGAAAAGAAAGAATTCTTTCAATATGGGACAATATTACTACCTTTTTACACTCTTTTCTTTTATCTTTTCCAACTTAAAAACTTCCCACGCGAACAACCATATGTATACATTTCTACAATCTACAGAAATTAAAGTTGAGGTTGATAATGCTGTCAGACTGATTAATTTTAAGCCCATGAGGGATGCTTCTTTGATTCATTGTTAACAAGTATTACCTTGTCTCCGCCATATTGTTTTTTGCTGCAATAATGTCTCCTCCAAATTGTCATCAAATGTATTTCTACTTTTCTCTTGTGTTGAAGCTCTTGGAAGTTAGTACACTGACTTATCTTCATAATGTTAACAATTCTTATTTACAAGTTCGGTGTACAATAAATGTTGTACGTACATTGGAGTAAAATTTAACTCAAAATGTTTAAAAGTTATCTTTGTATATGTAAAAGTTATCTTTTTTTTAAGTAATTAAAATTTTCATTTTAATAAAAATTATTTCTTCAAAATCACTAATAATGATATAATTAATCATTTAACCCTTTAAAATGCTTATTTACAACCTTTATTTTATAATATAGAAGTTAATAAAAACATATTAAAAGTTACAAAAACTAGATAAAAATTACAAAAAACTGGGTAAAAGTTATTATAATGTATAATAAATTTATTGTACACCTTATACATGCAAGACCTTTTGTTAAATTAAACAGTCATATCTGTAATTTGTGTTCGTTGAAATTCTAATGATGTGTTGTTTTTTTTCTTTTTCCAACCAATACTTAAATTAGTTAAATAGTTACAAGTAAAAGTGTAATGTTTCGAAACACTCTTAGTGGATAGAACAATACTTGTGGATATGGAACAAAAAGCTATGGATCCTATAAAATATTAAGGTACTCCGTAACTAATAATACCCATTAGTTCAAACGGAAATGAAATTGAGGCGATATAATATTGCAACGGAAAAATAAGTAGATCACTGCAAGATATCATGATTTACATAGTAAGCTCGAATCAAGGCTTTATTTAACCTAAAAATACACTAACTTTGGATCACATTCACACTAAACTTATTGTGGATCTTGCCTTAAAAAAAAGTCAATAACTTGATTCTAATTTATTTTAACGTGTTTTTTAAAATTATTATGAAAAATATATCAAACTGGTGTCGTTAGTATATATTGTGCTTGAATAATATGATATTAAGTTTTTTGTTTAAGAAAAATTCATATTGAGTACTTTGCAACTTAAATAAAAATTCCTATCTGACAATCTACATTGCTTTTTACTGTTGTTCCCTCTCACCTTCCGCTCATTGTCCTTCCAATTTACGAAAATTAGAGTAAACACCACGATAAGACCATGACTTCTGAGATTAAAAGGTGTAAACTTATTAGCTTTATTACACATAGACTCCAACTCACTTAATAAACTAATTGCATTCAGGACTAATAACATTCATCTTGAAGTCTGATTAACACTAACAATATGCTTTTATTCATAAGGCCTAAAGGCAAAAAACTTTACAAGAGATCTACGAAGTACTCCGTATATCAAAAAATCAAAAAACAAAGCAAGAAAAATAGAAAATGGACAAAAAAACAAGTAATTATAAATGATGAAGGCACAAATGGTGTTCAAATAAACAATAAAAACTGTTTACAACAGAAGTCGATCTTCGGGGAAAAAGGCAAAAATATTAAGATGTGAAAATGTTGCTGAAATTGAAACAGCTAAAGGAAAGAACCAGGTTACACGTTTCAGCATCTTTAAGATAGCTAGGTTAGTTAGTTCCCATATTAATATGACTACTTTTATTTATATAGTTACGCAAAATTAAATATTTAAAGTCCTATATGTGGCAGGTTCAACTTCGAACACTATATCACCTGAAGCTACAAAGTTACCTAATCAAATTCAAAGGAAACACGCCTGCATTGGTGTGAAAGTAATGCTAATTAATATGATAATATCTTATATCCTAGTTGCTGCAGCTAATACTTAATTTAGATTAAAGGTGAATATATGTATAATACTTCATATTCAACGTTTTATTCAATTGAAGCATTACATAAATAATTGGCTGCTTAATTAAGAGTTTCAAAGACTTTTGACCATTGGTTAACGACTGTGAGGAATTAATTCGAACGAGAGTGCGGGAAGCTGGTGTACTGCATTCTACTTATGATCGCAGGTTCTTTGACGGAAAGGCAACCTGCATTGCTGAAAAATGCATGGGATTACCATTAGTAGCCACCGTCGTTGATGTACTATATTCTCTTTCTCATGTACTTTATTCCGCTTTTTCATGCAACTCAATCATTCTTTGTACTTTATTCCACTTTTTCGTATACCATATTCTATTTTTCTTAAAACCCGTGTTTTTTATCAAACGGGACTATATATGGAACGGAGGAAGTATAAAGTCATGTTCTTTTACGTATGTCCTTGTGCTATTTTGGTGCACAATGAGTATTGTGCGCATGTATTCATAGCTATTTTAGACATTTTTTAAAAGGTGATATCCTTGGAAGAAGTGAAATTCTTCCTTGGATTTATCATTTATCTTTAATCCCCATTCACCACCCATCAAGGTTGTAAATTAGTAGAAATGTCTTTGTGTAGACAACAAGCCTTCGGCTCTTAAAACAGGACAGCTAAGATAGCTTCCTGGTTGCAAGGACAATGGCAACGCTTTGATTTACCCTTCTAATTAAACTAAAAAAGATGGTGAATCAGTGATAACTAATCTACATTACAAACGAAGAGTGGTAAAGCTGTGCCATGCGCACTTGTGATAGGATATTTTCAAAACATATAGGGTTAGTTTGTTTTAAAAAATGTTTACTATATCTGAGAAAATTGGTGTTTAATTTATAATTTATTATAGTCACTATCTATATTACTATTCTAAAGCGCATGCAACTTTTTTTCCCTCCAAAACCTTAAATGTTTTTTTTGTTTTTTTTTTTGCTTTTTTTTTAATATTTTAAACTAATGTTCTTTTAGAAATTAAATACAACTACTCGTTTATATTTTTTTGGAAATAATAATGATTATCTAATGTAGAGTAAATTACTAGGTGATTCCCTTTTTTATTGCATCTAAATACAACGTTGTTGGCATTTAAAATCAAAATTATTAACTAACATCCACTTTAAAATTACCCATTGCTACTCATATTAATGTAATATGTGATAAACTAAATGTTAAATTTTTAATGAAATCGTACATTGCACGGGTGCTAACTAGCGTGAACAATAAAGGTCACTATGTATATAAAGTTACTGCTAGAGTAAATTGTTGCTTTGGGTCAACAATATAATTATTGTGAATTAGGTTCACGCAAGAATATCCCAAAAAATAATAATACCTCTTTTTCAGATGTGCACTAGTGGAAAAAGGCTTATTTGCATCCCCGCATTTGCCACGCCATTCTGAACATGTGATGCAAATAACAAATTTTAGCATAAAATTTACTCATTTGCGTCGCAGCTTTGTTAAACTGCGAGGCAAATGACTCTAGGATGCCCCCCAGAGTCATTTGCATCGCAGATTTACAAAGCTGCGAGGCAAATGACTCAATCAAGTGCATCGCAGATTTACAAATCTGCGTGGCAAATGACTCTAGGAGCATCCTAGAGTCATTTGCCACGCAGACTTGTAAATCTGCGATGCAATGCGTGTCCACCTAGGAATGTACTTTCTCGCTTTGACCCAGCACACCACACCAACACCGCAAACTTTCCGCCTCTTCTATCTTTCTCTCTCATCTATTCTTTTAGAATCTCCATTGTTGGTACTCCAACACCTCTTCATCTCTCCTCCAACAACACAATATCAACCTTATTTTTCGACATCTCCTCTCACCAAAGTTGTCACAAATATAGTCAA
This sequence comes from Spinacia oleracea, assembly GCF_020520425.1. NCBI lineage: Eukaryota > Viridiplantae > Streptophyta > Magnoliopsida > Caryophyllales > Amaranthaceae > Spinacia > Spinacia oleracea. The sequence goes on from NC_079491.1 coordinate 36,804,645, forward strand.
TTCGGTTTCTCTGAAAATTCAAGATCTGCGATGTCAAGAAGAGGCAAACCCTAGGTGTCGGCGCCGCGAAGAAGGCTAAGAAACATGCCGAACTGCCGCGAAAAAGGCTAAGAAACGCCGAATACGCCGAACTGCCTCTAAGAAACATGCTAAACTACCGCGAAGAGGCAAACCCTAGGTGTCGGCGCCGCGAAAATGTCAATACGATTGGTTTGCATTTTCCGGCGGGTCATATTGCTTGGTTTTTGAAGGGTAAGAAACACGCTGGGTCATATTGCTTGATTTCCAAATTCAATTAGTTTTGCACATTTTAAAAAAAATCTTATGAATCTAGGGTTTAATTATTTTGGTTAATGTGTGAATTTGAGTATCTTTTTGCCCAATTGTTTGGATTGTTAATTTGAGTATCTTGATTTCCATGTTCAATTAATTTTCTCTGGTTTTTTTCATTTGAATTTAGGGTTTAGTTATGTTGGTTATTTTGTGAATTCAAGTATTTTTTTTTCAATTTTTTATGAGTTTCGCTTTGAATTTGATGATAAATTAAGTGATTGATTTGAATTTGATGATAAATTAAGTGTTGAATTGAATTTGATGTAATGTGACCTTTTTAGGATTTTGATTTCAGATGTTGTAGTTTGTTATTGATTATGTCGAATCTGTTTAGGATTTTGATTTTGATTTTAGGATTTTGATTTCAGATGAATCTAAATTTTGATTGTTTGAACCCTAGATTTTGATTTTGATTTTAGGATTTTGATTATGTCGAACTCTTAAAAGAGATTCATTAACTAGCTAAGACAGTATCATGAAACATATAGTCCATCCAGTTGAAAAAATTCAGTAAGATTTACCTTTGGATTTTTTTCTTTGTCTACCATGATTGCTAGGCAACCCTGCAGTAGAAGCAAGAACTTAATAGACACACATTTGTACATCGATAAGCTTGATGCATGACCAGTGTCTACCATGATTAACTAGCTTGGTTTTCTCAGCAAGACTGTCTTGTTCTTGCAGCAACAGGGTCTGGTATTTATTTTCTGATTCTTATTCTCCCTTTTCTGTGAATTTCTTCTTGAATCCTTTGTACAATGTATATACTGTGTCAATGTTTTTGAGGCTTTAATGTTTCTACAGGGAAATCTCTGTGCTTTCAGCTACCTGCGCTTTTGACAGGGAAGGTCGTGGTCGTGATTTCTCCATTGATAAGCTTGATGCATGACCAGTGCTTAAAGCTATCAAAACATAGCATCTCTGCATGTTTCCTTGGATCAGGACAACCAGATAACACCGTTGAGAAGAAAGCAATGAACGGCATGTATTCCGTTGTATACGTTTGCCTCGAAACACTGCTTAGGTGAACACATTTGTACATCATCTGGTATTGCTTGTAGTTTGAATTGTTTCTAAATGCCCTGCTGTTGTCACTTGGGACTGTATGATGTCAGATTTCACTGTCTGATGAGGTGTATAATGCATACTAATAATTCCACTTCAGAGGCTTGCGGAGAACCGTGGAATAGCTTTATTTGCCATCGATGAAGTACATTGTGTTTCAAAATGGGGACATGACTTTAGACCTGATTACAGGTTTCACCCTTGCTCACCTTGGATGTCTTATGTTTGAAATGTTCAGTTGCTTATCCAATGATACATGTTTTTCACATTGCCATTTTGTGCATACAATAAATAACAGCTCGTGTGTTTGATTATTGTGAGGTCTAAGTTCAAATTTTAATGTTCTGTTGTTGATTCCCCAATTCTTGCTAGCGTTTATTACTTTTTCTGAAATGTTCCCATATAATTGAGGTTTAATTATTGTTTCCTTATATGAATATAATTGTTCTGAATGCAATTCAAACTGCAAATGGTAGCAAGACTAGCAGACTATTATACCTCCTGTTGAGAGTAGGTTTGGGGTTATGCAACTCTAATGTTTTTCTTTTCTTAATAAGGGTGAATATGTATTGCCTTTGTTGCTAAGAATGTGATTGTTCTGCTATTTTTGTTTGTTTTCTTTGGGCTGATTACATTATGAGCAATGTCGATATTTAGCTAGTTTATTGTAATATTTACTTAAACTTTTATGTTTAAAGTGTAGTTAGGTTATCAACATGTTGGTTGATCTAGGTTACTTTTATTTTTATGCTCTGAATATACTAGTACTGAAAGCTGCTTATTTTATTTAATCTATGGATTAAATAAAATCAGCAGCTCACTTTTTTTAGAATATCCAAAAGTCATTTGCGTCGCACTTTAGCTAATCTGCGACGCAAATGACATTTTTTTTAACATATTGAAAAGTCATTTGCGTCGCACATTTAGCTAATGTGCGTTGCAAATGACATTTTTTTTAACATATTGAAAAGTCATTTGCGTCGCACATTTAGCTAATGTGCGTTGCAAATGACATTTTTTTTAACATATTGAAAAGTCATTTGCGTCGCACATTTAGCTAATGTGCGTTGCAAATGACTTTTCAGCACCATGCCTGAAAAGTTATTTGCGTCGCACATTAGCTAATTGTGCGACGCAAATAAGGTTCATTTGCGTCGCACAAATGTGCGACGCAAATGACTTTTAGTCATTTGCGTCGAGAGCTTTTGCCACGCACGATGTGCGACGCAAATGTGCTTAAAAGTGCGATGCAAATGACCCTTTTTCCACTAGTGGTGAAATAAAATTACACTTTTTCTTGGAACTATTTGAGTACTACGTAATATTATCTTGGCAAATTTGCCAAAAAGGACCTTTTATAACTCAAATTTTGCGAGAGAGGACCTTATATAATTTTTTTTGTTAAAACACACCTTAAAGTAATTTTTTTTGCGAGAAAAGACCTAAGGGAAGTTTCCGGCATTGACTGAGCTTTTCCGGCCATTGACTTGCTCGTGAGCAGCACGTGTGGCTTACGTTGGCTAAAGACATTGATTTTCCCGAGTCTTGAATTTTCAAACTTGATTTTATTTCGATTTTTTTTTTCAACTTTAGGTTTTAAAGTTTAGAATTTTGGAGGAAAATCGGGTGTGATTAGCAAAATTAAGTCACAGGTGCTTCTACTGTGCAAGTCAATGGCCGAAAAAGCTCAGTCAATGCCGGAAATTTATTTTTGGTTGTCTTTCGCAAAAAAAAATTACATTAAGGTGTGATTTCACAAAAAAATTATATAAGGTCATTTTCTCGCAAAAAAATTTACGTTAAGGTGTTATTTCACAAAAAAAATTATATAAGGTCCTTTCTCGCAAAATTTGGTTATAAAAGGTCATTTTTAACAAATTTGCCTATTATCTTTAATTTTTTTATATCCGTGGAGGGATGTGAACAAACAATTGCCATATTGGTATAAAGAGTCATCATAATTCATATTATAGAATCTATTTTAACAAAAGAACACTCAGAAGGTAGCCTAATTTAATTTGTCTATAATAGGAGTGCCCTTGATAATGGTAAGATATATTGTTGTAACTTTGTTTCCCAATTATTGATCTATCTTAAAATCGAGTGCATGGTGTTTAGTATGTAACCCTTTCCCTACGGTAAGCTTCCTCTTGTCCTTTTTTATTTAATCAATAATCACAAATTGCGATAATGTAAATGAAATTTAATTTCAAACTTTAGATACCTTCTTCTAAAGTTATTCGGCTTATAAATAAAACTATTTGTGTTATACTATGACTTATCTATGTAATAGTTTACTTATAAGTGCAACTATTACTTTATTCTTTAACTAATTTGTATAAAAAATTTACTATTTTGTTCATGACTACAACTATTTGTGTTACACTTCGTATTATACTTTGTACTACTATCTAACTTAGTAATTTGGCTCATAATGGCAAGCAACTATTTGTATTGTACTTTGACTAATTTATACTACCTTCGTTCCTGATAGTTCTTTGCGCTTTCTGTTTTGGTTTGTTCCTGAAAGTCTTTTACACTCTACTTTATTCCATTTTAACATGTAAAGTTTACATTTATACCCTCATTTGGCCCTTTATAATATACAATTTGTAATATTTTATTATGGAAATCCATCATAACTTACCCACTCACAATACTTTAATTTTAATTCTCATCCACTCACATTGCTGGAAAATTTATAGCTACTCATTTTCTCATTTGCTACCCCACCATCACATGTTCACCATATTTCCTTAATTACAGTGCAAAAAGTAAGCGTAAAAATCATTTAGAAAGAGGTAGTATAAGAACTTAAATATTCGGCTCATAAGTGCAAATATTTATATTGTACCGTAAATATTTTGTATTTGAATTAGTTATGCGCGCATCTATTGCTTTTAGTTATGTTCTATACAAATATAGTTAATTTGGACTAAAACAAATTTAAAATTTTAACTTATATATAAAATAAAATAAAATTGATGTCAGCATGCGCGGCTATACCACAAATGTGGTCTTATAGTTATAAGACGATCTTATATGAAAGCAATTATTATGTGGGAAGTAAGGTTGTAGATGAGCCGATGTGTTCGCTAACAACTCGCGAACAAGCTCGATCCTCGTTTTTTAATTAATGAACGAGTTTGAACAAAAATTCTAGGCTCTATAAGTAAATGAGTCAAGCTCGAACAACATCACGTACGGATCGTTAATGTTCACGAGCACTCATTTATAGCTCATTAATTAATCATTTATAAAATTGTTTATAACTCTCTCAAGCTCGAAAAAATTATTTAATGGAATACACAACAACTTTAAAAAAAATTATGACCCTTAAATGTCAAGAAATGTATAAAATGAAAGCGAATTTATCATGTAGTATAATATCCCATAAAATATTCCAGCCATACATATATTTTGTGAAGTTTCTCCTTAATTATATGATTTAAATTAATTGGACAATTTTCTCAAAATTCGTTAATTAAGCTCGAATAAATCTCGTTTAGCTCGAGCTAGAACTCGGGTTCAAGCTTGAGCTAAACGGGCGAGCTCCAGCCGAGCTCGAGACATGCTAATGATTAGCGAAATAGCGAACAAAGCTCGAACAAGTGGTCATACTAGACATACTAGATTACATCATGTTAAGGATAACATAGTTATTCTAGAGGATAAAGTATCATATGGGATAGAGTTATGGTATATGATACGAGATAGAAGTCTATATGACTTAAGAATACTACGAAGTGTAGGACATCTAGTTTGTAATATAAATAGAAACATATGCCCACGAATAATATGAGACAATCAAATATATTCTCCATAATTTAGCATGGTATCAAGAGGCTAGGGGATCCTGGGGACCGTTGTAATACCTCGTATTTTTCTGTATGTATAAATATATTTTATTATATTTATAAAGCATTTTATGAATTTTAGAATTTATTTCGCATTTAAATATTATTTAAATGTATTTTTAATTAATTAGAACATTTATTATTTTAATTAATTACAAAACGAATTTATTATTTCAAGTTGGGAATTTAATTGGGTTTCAAAAGTAAAACGATTTTAAATGAATCTAGCCCAATTCAATTCCAAGTTCAAGTCCAGACAAATTAAAGCAAGCCCATCTTATGTTTTATGAAGCCCGTAAGGGAATCCTAAAGCCTAGCCCATCTTTAAGTTTCCTAAACCTATAAATATAGGTGCTCACCCTCAAAAACCCCTCCTATTATTCATTAAACCTAAAAGTAATTAAAACCCTAACCTAAATTCCGCTTTCTTTCGTAGAACTTATGTTTGTCCATTTTTCACCTACTTCCGTCCGTTGCTTCAAGAATCGATGGATTCCGAGTTATAGATTAAAAGTTATGAGCATTCTAAATTACTACTGCAGTATTTCACTTTTCTCTTTCTCTCCTTGCCCGTCGCCCCTCACCCGAGCACTCAGCACGAGCGCTACTGCCCGTTGCTGCACCCCGTGCCTTCGAGCACCATCCCTAGCACTCCCTTGCTGCGTTGCTCGTGCTTTGTCCCTCACACTCCCTCTCTTTCCCTCGTCGTTGCAACCTACCCGCACAGCCACACCTTGCGTGTCGTGGTTGCTGTTGTTTTGGGTTGTTGTTGGTGCCCTCGCACACTCGCCTCTCTCCTTCCTCTCGTGTCTGCTGCGCCGAGCCCTCACTGCTTGCTTGTTCGCCGCCCGCACACGCAACACACCCTTCGTGTGTGTTGTGTGTTTGTTTGTGTTCCGTTAATTCTTTTTTCGCCCAATCACATTCAATTCGTGATTGTACCGTGCTATAGGCCGGATTGGTATAATTCTGTTCTTCCTTGCCTATTCTATTTCATTTCCGTATTTAAATTATATTATTATTATTGGTTTTGATTAATTAAAATGCTGGGATCGGTTATGAACACCGAATTTTGATGATTTGAATTATTGAAGAATGTTTTGAATTGAAATATTATAATTTTCAGATTTGAAGTATATATTAAAGCTTCAATTTTTATTAGTTTTAATGGTTTTAATTACATACTATGATTAGAGTTTTAATCTAAGCCTTATGGGCGATTGATTAGCATAATTAGATGATAAATTTAATTATGATAATCAATTATATTTTTCAGAATATTGTAAAGACTTAAAACGTCGACTTTTAATGGTTTTATACATGAAAATAAATTAATTTCATGCTAGGGTTTTAAACGATTGATTGACACTATTATTTTATTAATGAACGATTAAGTTCTAATTAATTCAAGTGTTTTAAAACTAAACAAAGTTGCTGGAAATTTAGTAAACATGGATAATAATTAAGTTTTATTATTTTAATTATAGGAGTTGATTTCTAGCTTTGAGTCGTGATTCGCACAGTGGCCCCCGTACTTAGATATTCCAGGTACGTACAAGTCTAGGGCGACCACATTATTTGCCAAGGGACATTACATGATTGTTATTGATGTGAATTATATTACGTGAACTTGGTGGATTCATGTTTGTTTTGGTGAACGACCATGTGAATTATTATTTTTGGAATTATTGATTTATTGATTGAACAAGCATGTTGTGACTATTGTGAGTATGGATTTCATTGTCAATCATGTTGTTCAATATTTATGCATGTATGGTTTGTTTCACATGCAAGGGATGAATTATTTATTGTTATGCTATTGTACGGGATGTTTAGCATACTTTTGAGCCAATTATTCGTACCTCGTTGTACTATTTATTTTACCACATGTGAAGGGTTAGCTCACGTAAGCCACCGCACATTTAGGGTTCAGATGGGAATATTTTGTATGAAATGAATTAGGATTTGTCGTGCAAGGGCACAACCCTCATGTTAATAGGCATGACGTGGAATCTCACCTTTTGTGAGAAGGAACTCGGTAGTAATTTCACTACGTCTTGATTTATTGATCACAAGTCCTAAAGGATTAAAATGATATTGTTTTGGTTGTCGTTTATTAAATGTATGTATGTATGTATGTATGTTTGTTGAGTCTCGAGTTCGCCTTTAATAAAATATTAATAAACGTAAAGTGCAACCGGAACAAGCTTCAAAACTCTTGGAACGTATATACCTTGAGTATGAACAATTGGGGGAGACTTGCCGGAAAGCTTGATCTCCTACTAATGATACAAGACGTTGTTTCATTTAAATTATGCGCTGGAATTTCGTCGGTATGGCCCGACACTCGGTATGGCCCGATATTTATTATGGTGTTTGGTTGGCTCCCAACACCTTCCTTTATGGAATATTCTTTTGGCCCGTTCGAAACTTATTCTAATTAAATTGTGAGTCAAGAGTCAAGTCAAGAGTCGAGTCTTGTATTCATGATTTAATTTTTGATTATGAAATGGCTTTTGCATGTTGATTAGTACTTAGCGAGTGATGCATATATGTTTATAGTTTTATTTCACTCTAGCCTTGTAAGTACTCAGCTTTTGCTGACTACGTGCTTTGTGTCTTTTGGTCATGGCCTTTGCCTTAATGACCCTATGATGATCCATCATTTGCACTTGCATTGTTGGCGAGTAGATTAATTTAGCAGGTTGGTAGATCAAAGTACGATCGAAATCATGTAGCTTGGGATGGTTGAGAGAGTTGCATTCTTTTGTGCTTTGAAACTAATTTTAAATTATGCTTTAATCATGTTTTGGAGTTTATGGATTTTTAATACTTTGGTTTTTGGGCCGTTATGGTTCCAACTTGTAGGAGGCCTCAATAATTATTATTTATGTTGGTTTGAAAGTTAGTTGACATTAAATTCCGCTGTGTAATTCTGGTACTAGCCTTAACCGTTATCACGGTGGCGGTAATACTTTAGTAATTCCTTTATTTTAAATTGGAAAATGGTTTTATAAAAGCAAAGAATTATAGGGTGTTACAACCGTCTACAAAATTTTCACTTGTCGCTGGGTTAGAAAAATAAACCCACTAGCAGGATTTATGGTTAATATAATACTTTCTTTAAGATGAGTTTGTGTTGGAGAAATGACTTGTACTTGGGATCACATCCAACTCGAGTACAAATATGCGTTTGATTTTGCACTAGTAGAAAAAACCTCAAGTGTTTGGGGGATAACTTCTACATTTCTACTTCTGGATCGGCACACTTGCTAATGTATCGCGTGACCATTAAATATCTCTAATTTTGTATTTGTAAAAATTATAAAAAGTTGGAATTATGAAAATATGTATTGTAACTCCAAAAACATTTTACATACTGTAATAACATTTGATTAATATATCAGTAAAAAAATTCAAGTCAAACTAAGTACTATATAAATAGTGCCAAAGTCAAAGTGATGCAAGTAAATAAAAGCAGAGGGAGTAAAACTTATTAAACGAACCAATTCCACAAAAATCAACTACGAGGGAACGAGAAACCAAACGTACCACTTCAAGTTCATTTATATAAGAAATAATGGATGAATTAATTAGACTATTTCCAACCTAAAACGAGCACTAGAATAAAACCCAAAACGACCAACATAATTGTCATATCTCAACTACAACAATTGTAGTGTTTTCCGAAGTTATCTAAACTTACTTTCTCTAAAATAAGTTGAACCAAATAAACTAGGACCTTAGGGTAGATATTTTTTTGTAACACTTCATTGTGTTAGAGAACCAATTTAGTGGGGAAATGTTTGGAAAAGTAAACTTATGAAAACCTAATGAAAAGTATATCCACATGAAGATCAATTTTCATTTGTCGGCAAGGCCTCGCAAGCACAACCAATCATCTTAGAAAGGGAAGAAGACAGGACAAGCTCCTTCCTCACGACCTAATACACGTGCGACCACAAAGGAATTGCTGAACTCATCAATGGAGGTTGAAGGAATCGATTCTGAGACGAGCGAAGTTGAATACCCAGACCCAGATGAACTGATTCTCTCACCCAAAACGGCACTAAAAGATTTGCAACATCAATCTCAAGTGCGGAATGATTTCAATGCCTGGCTTAATGGCCTCCAGTCAGGTAATGATGTTCGAACCCATTTTCGTTCTCAAATTGGCGGGAACACAAACAGAGTAATCTCCCCTGTTCTTCCTTGCGATTTTAATCAAACTGTTGATGTTGATCCTATACCTGTGATTGATAATGCTGAAATATTGAATAAACCCCCTCCTGTTTGTATTGATTTTGATGACATTGCGGAGGAAATCAGTTTCTGGGAATCAGCTATCATTTGCTATGTTTTGGGGGCTAATCCACCGCAACATGTGATGGAAGGCTTTTTCCATAGAATTTGGGGTAAGATGGGGGTTGATAAAGTGTCATTAGTTGGAAAGGGTATTTTTCTGGTTCGATTTACAACAATGGAGAATTGTAGTAAGGTGTTACAGGGGAATGCTCAATTTTTTGATTCAAAACCCTTGATCATTAAACAATGGTCTGCTGATGCCAATATTGCAAAAGAACTTGTGAAGACCTTACCTATTTGGATTAAACTACCTGCTCTAGATGTGAAATACTGGGGTGAGAAGAGTTTGAATAAGATTGCTGGCCAGATTGGGCAAGTCATTAGAGTAGACCAGGCCATCCTTAAGAGAGACAAGCTTATGTTTGCAAAGGTGCTAGTTTAGGTGCAACTAGATCAATCATTTCCTACCACAATTCAATTTGTGAATGAGAAGGGTGCTTTGATTGATCAACAAGTTACTTATGACTGGTTGCCTTTGATCTGTTCAAAGTGAAAAGGCATGGGACACCTAGCTAATGACTGTCAGATCCACACCAAAAAGCCTATTACCAAGAAAGTTTGGGTTCCTAAACAACCAACTAAGAAGGCCCCTCTAACTGTGACTAACACAGTTGCTGCTGATGCAACTACTGATGCACAGGATGAAGGGTTTATACAGGCTACAGGTTTTAGTTGGCAGAAATGTCAAGAGTTAAAGCCAGTACACACTAGGAATAACTTTGCAGTGCTACATGAAGTGGAAAGTGTGTTTTCTGATGTGGTGGAAGGGGATGGTTCATTAGGTCAGGGGGTGAAATCCCCTTTGCCTAATGGATAATATCCTTTGTTGGAATGTGAGGGGACTGAACAGGGTGGAGAAGCAAAATAAGGTGAAGAAATTCCTCCTCTATCACCAAATTAAGTTGTTCAGTTGCCTTGAAACCAGGGTTAAGGGGATTAAGATGGGTCCTCTTTACCTCAATCTGTGTCCTGGGTGGTGTTTTACTACCAACATCAGTCAACATAAGAATGGAAGAATAATAGTGGGGTGGGATCCAGATGCCTTTGAAGTCAGCATCATATCTATGAGCCCTCAACTTGTCCATTGTCATGTAACTGCAAAACCAAGTGGCAAACAGTTTTATTGCACTTTCATTTATGGCTACTCAGATAAGAAAGGGAGGGAATCTCTTTGGATGGATCTTTGCTCTCTTGCAACCATGATCTCTTCAGCCTGGGTGATCATGGGGGACTTCAATGCTATTATGGCAATTGAAGACAGGATTGGTTCTACTGTTAGAATGGCTGAAATTCAACCAATGAGATCCTGCATGACAACTTGTCAGCTTAATGAAGTCAAAACTGTGGGGAGACATTATACCTGGACCAACAAACAAGATGGTTCAGCTAGAGTGTTCACTAGAATTGACAGAGTGCTTGCTAACAATCAATGGGAGGACACCTTCCCATCTGCTGAAGCTGCTTATTTTCCTGAAGAAGAATTGGACCATTGCCCTATGATCTTGAGTTGCTATAAAAATATCCAGCAAAAGAAGCCCTTCAGGTTCTACAATATGTGGATCCATTCTGATAAGTTCATGCCCCTGATTGAAACAAACTGGAAGAAAGATGTTCATGGCTGTCACATGTTTAGAGTTCTGCAGAGATTGAAATGGATCAAAGCAGAGTTGAAAATTCTGAATAAATCTGGGTTTGATGCAGTGGAAGCTACTGATATTAAAACCCATGCTGAACTCCTTGTGGCTCAGAATGCTCTCCATGCTGCACCTGGTGACAGTCAATTAGCTACTGAGGAGAAAGAAGCTAATACAGCATACCAGCAAGCCCACCAGAATTATCTATCCTTCCTTCATCAAACAGCCAAACTCAAATGGCTTGAACTAGGAGATGAAAACTCTAGACTCTTTCATTTGAGTATAAAACAAAGGAGGAAGCAGAACAAGATCAATTATATTCATGATCAAGAGGGGAATTGGGTTCAATCCAGTGATGGGGTTCAAGAAGCTTTTACCCAATTTTATACTTCACTCTTTGGTGTAACCATGGAAAATAGGACTGCAGTGAAATCAATTGTGATTGATCAAGGGGCTAGACTGACTGAGGATCATATAGCTATTTTGAGAGCTCCAATAGATGAAAATGATGTCAAAAGAGTTCTCAACAAAATTCCTAACAACAAAGCACCTGGTTTAGATGGATTCAGCAGCCAATTCTTCAAAGCTACTTGACCAATTATCAAAGATGACATGTGCTTGGCCATTGGGGATTTTTTCAAAACTGGGAAAATTCTCAAGGAAGTGAATGTAACTTCTATCTCTCTTGTTCCTAAACTGACAGTGCCAAACTCTGTCAGTGACTTCAGACCTATTGCCTGCTGCTCTCTGATTTACATGTGTATATCCAAGATCATGTGTTCTAAACTCAGGCAAATCCTGCCAGCTATTATTTCTCCCACTCAAGGGGCATTTGTTGCAGGCAGATCTATCTTACACAATGTGTTGATCTGTCAGGATATCATCAAGTTGTATAATAGAGGAAATTCAAGGCCAAGTTGTATGATGAAACTGGATCTCAAGAAAGCCTATGACACTGTTGAGTGGAAGTTTATAGAAGAAGTAATGCATGCTTTTGGCTTTCCCTCACACTTTATCCAACTGGTAATGACTTGTCTTACCACTACACAGTATTCCCTTCTCATCAATGGGGTTCCTTCTCCACTGATCCAACCTAAGAGAGGACTAAGACAAGTAGACCCTCTCTCCCCTCTCCTGTTCACCTTATGTATGGAATATTTTTCCAGAGTAATGAAATTGGTTGCAGCACACCCCAATTTCAAATTCCATTCCAGATGCAAAACTCTTCAACTCAATCATCTTTGCTTTGCAGATGATCTGCTGCTTTTCTGTCATGGGGATGTGACTTCTTTTAAGCTGATGTTGGAAGGCTTAAATCTCTTCTCCTCTACTACTGGTCTACAGGTGAACCCTAGCAAATCCTCTATTTACTGCAGTGGGTTAGACTCTTCCACTAAAACTTGTCTCACTGAGCTCTCTGGCTATACTGTTGACACTCTCCCCTTTAAATACCTAGGGGTGCCAATTAGCTCTAAGAAAATTCAAGTTGGTTAATTATTGCAATTTGCTGGTAGAAAAAATGGTTTCAAGAATTAAAACATGGAGTTCTAGGCATCTTTCCTTTGCAGGAAGGATGCAGCTAGTGAATTCTGTGCTTATGAGCATTAGTGTGTACTGGTGTCAGCTGTTCCTCATTCCAGCCACCATAATCAAGAAAATCAATGCCATTTGCAGATCTTTTCTATGGTTTGGAGCTTATGATGATGCCAGACCAGGGAGTGTTAACTGGGATAAGTTGTGTTTCACCAAAGAGCAAGGTGGGCTTGGCTTTAGAAACCTTGCTATTTGGAATCAGGCAGCTGTTGGTAAATTGGTTTGGGCCATTGAGCAAAAATAGGACAATCTTTGGGTGAAATGGATCCATGCTCTCTATGTTAAGAACAAAAACTGGCAGCTCTATGTTCCACCATTAGCTGCTAGCTGGCCTGTCAAGTTTATTTGCAAGGTCAAAGATGTTTGTAATGACAAATATCAGGGGTCTGCTTGGCTCTCTACTCCCAACTACTCGATTAAAAACACTTACAATAGTCTGTGTACTCAACCTGAAACTAATCACTGGTCTAGTTTTATGTGGAACAGACTGACTATTCCTAAACACAGATTTTCTCTGTGGCTTGCTCTACTTGATAGACACAAAACCAAAGCTAGATTATTCAACTATGGCATAGGGGATGATAACCTGTGTGCTATATGTGGCAGTGCTCCTGAAACCAGTGCTCACTTGTTTTTTGAGTGCTCTTACAGTACAGATTGTCTGGTTAGAGTGCTTAGCTGGCTAGGCATCAGTCACACCAGGAAGAATGTGTTACAAGTCCTTCATTGGACAAGAAGATACTGCAGGAATGCTTTCAAAAGGAAGTTCATTCTTGCTGCTGTTGTAACACCCCGACAATTCCCTTTTTCTAAAACAACCCTTTTATAAATATAACTATAGAGAATTATCAAGGCATTATCGCCCGTGTGAAAACGTACGGCTTATTCAGAATTTTGCAGCGGAAAACATAAAACTAACTTTTAGGTTCATAAATAATCGATTACATATTAAGTCCAAAACCAATTAACGGAAATAAGGAAACACGAATAGTACGACAACTTTCAAATATAAGTTAACAAACCAAATCACTTAATAAAACAAATATAACTACAAGCTCTCTAATCACGATCCCAATGATGCATCATCTTCAAACCTGTAGATGGGCAACACTTATTGATCCTTGCTCACCAAAGTTGGGTCATCACAGGATCAATAAGGCATAGCCATGATCAACACACACAAACAAAGCACGTAATCAGCAAAGCTGAGTACTACATACTAAAAGCAATAATAACCCTAACATGATACTACCAAACGAATCATCCTAACATGATACTAATGAACATAAATAAGGGCAGACAAACATGATAATTTGACGACCATACTTGACTAGACTAGGCTAGACTTATAACAATACTATTATTTTAGTTGAAATAGACAATGGACCGAGTTTTCTAGCTAGAGGCTTCACTAAGGAAGACGAGGTACGGGCGCGACTCCGTAACCTCAGTGACCTACGATATCGAGGAACGTTTGAATAAAAATAGGACACGGTGATCAATCCGGTCCGAATTAAAGGCCATGGGCTACCACCATGAACCCCAACTCCTGTTTGTCCGTCACTTTAGACGTGCACAGTCTAAAGCTATTGCTACTCAGTTTCACTTTACATGATTTACAAATTGAAACTCTGTTATGACTTAACAATCACATAAGGCATACAAACCACATGTATTCACAACTGTTTTTATCTTGGAATTAAGTAAGTATCATAAAGGGATCAAACAAGACTCATTCCAATTAAATCCAACCTTTCCTTTAATACTGATTAACCCCTCTATATGAGTATAAGGTTTCAACTTACTAAACAAGGTCCTCGGCCCTCATAAAGTAGTGAAAAGCTAAAAGGGAACAACAATCAACTGATCTGAATCAATATATACAAAGTAATCTAGTGTTCCCAATCAAACATGTTTGCATCAATCATCCATACTAACATGTTATAATTCTCATTATGCAATATAGGTTCAATATGTCCATCCAACAATATTAAACATGCAATTTCAACATAACCAAATTCAACAACAAATTCAACATGGTTTCAACAATTAGCACACATTCCAAGCACACAGGTATGTACGTACCTTGTGTAAACAAAATGCGAGACCACTTTAAAAATTCAAAAGTCGCCTAGAGAGAATTCTCCGCCTAAAACAACCAACAAATAATCCCAATCAATTTCTAATCATTGGCAACCATAATAAAGCATTCTAAATACATCCTAAACATATTTAGAACCTTCCCTAAAATCCAAACTTGAATGTTTGATTTCCTAGCATCACAATTATTGAATTAGTGATTGAAATTCGTTGAAAACTTTTTGCAAACATCGTACTTTAACTTCCAACAATATAAATAATTTAAAACTTGCTCAAAATATATTCAACATCTTTAAAATCATAAAAATAATAACTTTAATAATATATAATCATTTTATTATGATTTAAAGCCATTAAAACCTTAAAAAAAAATCACACTTTAACACTTAAAGGCACTAATTTAAACAATACTTCGTATAATATAATCTGAAAATTAGTACTTTATTATATAATTCATATAATCTGAAATCTATAATTTAAATCATAAAAACTATAACTTTAATTCAATAAAACATAAATCGAATTAATAAAACATGATTAAAATCCTAACTTAAACATGATTAATAAATCTGAAATAAACTAATTTATAATATCAACATATAATCTGAATTCTAAATACATCATCAAAACTAATAATTTAAATCATGCAAATTAACATTAATTAATTTATTAAAAGATAAATAATAATTAAGTTCATTGAAGGGGGAAAATAACCAAAAAAGGAAGAAGGAGGGGGGTGCTGGCCGGCGTTAGTGCAGGCGCGGCAGCGAGTGGGCGGCGAGGTGGGGCACGGCGGCGCACGGTGGTTGAGTGTGGCTGCCGCAACAATGAAAATGAGTGAGAGGGAAGCAAACACGAAACCAAATAGAGGAGGGGACGAAAGAGAGAAAGAAAGACGGGGAGGAGAGAGAGTCTTACCGGCGGAGGAGACCGGTATCGAGTGGTGGCTTGGTCGCCGGCAGGAAACAATGGTGGCAGCTGTGAGAACCGAAACAGGTGAGGAGGAGAAGGACAAGAAATTCGAAAGAAGAAAGAAGAAATAGAGGGGAGAGAAGGAAGAGTTACCGAGCGAAGGAGGAGGTGTATGCCGACGGTGGTGGCGGCTGGTTGCGCGTGCACTGGTGGTGCGGCGGTGAGAGATGCCGGTTGACGGCTCAGCAAAGCCACGAGCGTGAGAATGCCGGCAAGGAGAGAGATGAGTTTTGCCCTTTTTGTTTTCACGTGAAGTAGGAATAGAGGGGTTTGGTGTTTGGTGTTTTGTGTTTTACATGGAGTAGAAGTATGGGTTATGGGTTTATAATGTTGGGCTTTATTCAATTGGGCTAGACTTAGGAGTTTAGTTTTAGGATTCGAATTCAAAACCGGATAGGATCGTTTTCTAAATTCAATCAATTTTCGTAATTCGATTTCTTTTCAACGAAAAGTTCTAAAATTACTTTTGATTTCATAAATCATTAAAAATATTAAAAATGTAATAAAATAAATATACGTTAATTATATATTTATTTCTAAAATTCGTAAATTTTTATTTAAATATAATTAACTATACGTTAAAATATATAAATAATGTTTCTAAATTTACGGGGGATTACAGCTGTTGCTGGCCTGGTTTATCACATCTGGAGAGCAAGAAACAACTCAGTTTGGGAAGGAGTTGTCCCCACAGTTCCTACTCTGATTCATGCCTTAAAGAGTGATGTGAAGCTTCGAGTTCAACAAGTCTGTGCAAATAGACTAAACAGTGGAAATAGGGAATGGTTACAAGCTTTGTAATTAGCCTAGGTGTGTTTCTGGCTCACTGTGTTTGAGTTTGTTGCTGCTTTGGGGTGTCTGTTCCCCTTAGCTTGTGTTTTTTATAGTGTTGTTTCTAGGCTTAGGCCTTTCTGTTTTCTTTGGGGTGAAAGACCTCTCCCCCTTAGCTAGGTTGTAACTAGTTGTTGGTGATTAATATATTCCCCCTTGCTTGCTTGCCAAAAAAAAAAAAAAAAAAATTCATTTGTCTAATTACTACTATGGAAAAGAGGTAGATTACACCGCTGGTGGACAGTGGTTTTATGACCCATACCCATCCCCCCCCCCCCCCCCCAAAAAACCAAATTGGAAAAGATTGTCCACCCTTAAATAAATGTGTAAAAGTGTTGCTAACTTGTTATACTGACGGTAATATAACTATTGTCATTGTTGTATTAAAATACTGTCACAATCACTCAAAAAAAGGAAATGAAATGAAATAGAAAAAGTAAAGGGACCACTTAAATGAATGGTTAAAGTGTTGCATATTAAATGAATGGGTAAAAGTATGTATACAAAGTGTTATACTTCATCCGTTCCGGAAATATCGCAACATGGTTGACTTTTACTCATTTAACCAATACTTTGACTCTTAATATCTTAAATCGTGTGCAAGTAAAAATTATAAAAATTTAATGAAGTATTTAGAAAAAAAATCGATACGAATCTAACATGACCTCACATGACTAAAATTTCATTACATACAAATCACAAAAAAGGGCCAAAGTTGGTGTGAATAGTGTAAAAAACAAGTGGTGCAATATTTACGGAACGGAGGAAGTATAAGTATTGTCATCGTTTGCATAAATGCTGTCATTATATTGTTGTATTAAAATACTGTCATTGTTGTATTAGTTACTGTCAATGTTGCCGCTACTTTGTACTTTATTTAACTTTTCAACGCATTAAGTAAAAATACTATTTTACTTCTGGGTATGGGAAAAAAAAACCCGCTGATAACCAGCGGTGTAGCCTACCACCCATGGAAAACTAATGAAATTAAAGAATAAAGTAGGATAAAAATATACAGAGTAAAAATGAAGATAATTTTTTAAAGAAATGACACACATCAATTTACTTAGTTTTACATAGTTATAACGGTTTTTTCATGAAATGCCCTCGAGGTTTGCAAAAATGCACCAAATACCCTCGCGTGTTTCGATTCACATAATATACCCCTATTTTTTCGTACTGTTCATGAGATGCACTTGGAGCTAACGGACGTTAGTCTACCGTTAGTTGCAATTTACCATTTTGCCCTTAATGATGTTTTTCGACATAAATTCCAAAAAAATCTCAAACTTCTTATCTTTCTCTCTCCTCTCCCCTGTTCTTCCTCTTTCTCTCTCCTCTCCCCTGTTCTCTCCTCTCCCCTGTTCTTCCTCTTGCTCTCTGGTCGGCGGTGGTCGATCTCCTTCGCGCGCCACCGCAATGTTCTTCGGTGTAGATCGAGATCCTTCACGCGCCATCAAATTTAAATGGATTGTTCTTGAATTCACTCCTCCCTCAATTCTTAATTGTGCTCTCTACCATTGTTGACCAAGGTTGGAAGCTTTAACCGTGATGACAAGTAATCTCTCTCCTCAACTCCTCCCTCGATTCTTTTTCACTATGTTCTCTTTGTGATGTTTTTGTGTTGTGAAATTGGGGGTTTCTTTATAAATTAGGGTTCTCTTATTGGGGGTTTTAAAAATTAGGGTTCTTCGATTGAAGGATTGGTTAAACTAGAGTTGTTTTATTGGGGGTTTTTCGAAAACTAGGGTTCTCGACTGGGGTTTTTTCGGTAATTGAGTGTTGGTAATTTGGGTATATCATTGTCGATTTAGGTAGTAATTAACAAAGAAAGGGTTGTTGATTGGATTAGTATATTAGTGTTGCAGGTTAAATTGTGCCCATTGAAATTTGGGGCTTTGACAAAACAAGAACTAAGATACTAAATTACTGAATTACCGGGGCTTTTTTGTGTGTTGCAGTGCCGCACCTGCTGCAAGAATGGGTTTAGATCAGAGAAGAAAGGTCGGGAATGGAGAAAAACAAGACTGCAAAAGAGAAATTAAAGGGAAATCGTATTGATAACCAACCAATGAAACCAGCTTGCATTCGAGAGGCTAGACTATCCCAACCACAAAGCTGCTAAAACATGATTTCTGAATGGATCACTTCTCTTTTATCTCCTCTTGTAATTACATTTCTCAGTGGCATACAAGCTGACTTTCCAATCCCCATAGTGATGCTACATTGCTAGCAACAGCAATGTCTCCTCTTTTTCTTTTGTTTCTTTTCCTTGCATTCACGCCAAGTGCATCCAGGCTTCCAGGTAGGGCAATACGCAGAGTGAATAAAGATTTTCAAAGGCTCCTAACAGGGGATGTAATAAAGCACTCTTAAACGCTATATAAATCTTGTTATTCCACAATTTTATTTGATTATTACTTATATTTCTGTTTTAGGTTTAACTTTTAGGTTGATTAAATTGATTTAGGTGAACGATTTGTGGAAATCAAATTCTGCAGTTTAAAAGCAGTTTGGGTATTTGGTGCAACTTAGTTTCAAAATAGGTGTATTTTGTGAATTATAAACACAACTTAACGGAGGACTAACGGAAAGTCGGTTTAGGGGTATTTGGTGCAAACTTGGGAAAAAATAGGGGTATATTATGTGATTCAAAAGACGCGAGGGTATTTGGTGCGTTTTTGCAAACCTCAAGGGCATTTCATGAAAAAACCGTAGTTATAAATCTTATGATGGTAAGTGATCTAACAGTACATAGATATTCTGAAAATTTCGTTTCCACATTTTTCCAATTTGAATCCTTTTATTTCCACAAATTTGCTCTAGATCTTTGGAGTAAATAACTTTTAGTGATCGCACTTAATTTGAGTGAAGAGAGTGGTAAACTACCAATATTAAAAGGGGCTTACTATTTACCGCCTCATATTATACAAAATTGCCCCACTATTTTACCCATATACCATCCTTTATTTACCCTCTCATTCAACATTTACCATCCTCATTTACCTTCTTACCTTCCCACCTTCGTCCACCACCGACGGCCAGCACCACCGCCAGCACCGTCGCCACCACGTTGCTGGGGAAATGTTTACTTGGTCGAGTCTACCGATGAAACGTCGATTTTTTTTTTCTCGAATTTTTTTTCAGAAACTTTTGCATTTTTAGCTTGTACCATGGTACATGCTTATGAATTTTAAGCTTGTACCGTGGTACAGAATTATGAGTTTTTTGCTTCGACCATGGGGTAGACTTATGCAGTTTAAGCTCGTACCATGGACTTTAAAATTCATAAGTCCACGCCATGGTGTGAGCTTAATATGCATAAGTATATATTATTTAAGGTTTTGATTTGCTGTTGAATTTGATTTAATCTACTTGGAAAAAAATCATAGACTTATGAATTTTTAGCTTCGGCCATGGTATAGACTTATGCGGTTTAAGCTCGTACCATGGTGTGGATTTTTTAATTTTAAGCTCCGTCCATAGTACGAGCTTAAACTGCATAAGTCTATACCATAGGCGAAACTAAAAATTCATAAGTTTGTACCTGGCACAAGCTTAAAATTCAGAAGCCCTTTACCATGGTAGAAAAAATTCCGGACAAAAAAAAGTAACTCTTGTGAATTCGACGTTCCACCGGTAGATTCAGCCATGTAAACATTACTATGTATTTTGTCGCCGGCGACGTGGTGGCAGCTTCGGTAGCGGCGGTGGTGGACAGGGGTGCTGGCCGGCGGTGGTCCAGTTTAGGGGTGGGAGGGTAAGAGGATAAATAAAGATGTAAATGTTGTATGAAGGGGTAAATTAAGGAGGTTGCTAAATGCTGCATGATTTTACTTGACGTAACCTTTTTTTCTTTCATTTGTTTCATTCTGAAAAAAAAACCTAACACCCACTTTTATTGTTTTCTCTCAACCTTTTCCCCTATTATTTTTGTTCACGTAAACTTGAATTTTTTTAGTGTAACGTGTACGTGATAAAATTAGAATACGTATTTGGATTGACATAGACGATTTTTTTTGACTTGGAAAACCTTGGAAATGAGGTAATATCCGTTTTTTTTCTGTTTTTTTCGAGTCACTTCATGTAACTTATATGAAATATACACTTCCATTTTGTACAGATTGAACAAAACAGAATTAGCTATTTCGTATAGATTGAACATAGTGGAACTAACTATTTCGTACAGATTGAACAAAATAGAGTTAACTATTTCATACAGATTGAACAAAATATAGTTAACTATTTCATACAGAAACCAAAGAATTAAAAAGGGCATTTCTGATTTTTTACAGGGGTGCGCCAAAGTAATTGAAGGTTGCGTATAACAACCGTGTAAATTAAAGAGGTTATATGAATAAAATAGTGAGACGCTTTTAGCGCTTTCGGTTCACACTCGGCAATGTTGTCATTGAGTCATTGACGGTCCAGCCAGCTATGATACATACGATGATACGACTAAAATTATGACATCGGAGCAAAGCATATGCTCCCAAAATTCCAGTAACTATAAACATTCATACGCCTGCCCCCAAAATCATTCTTCGTCTTCCACCTCATTCTCTCTCTTCTCTCTCCAATGGCTTCTTCAACCTATGGCACCTCAATTCCTGCACCTGGTACTTCTTGCATTTTTGTTTTTCTCCAAATTCAATCACACAGTTCATTCAATTTCAATCGGAAAATCTCTATTCGCTGATCAATTTCTCCATTTTTGCTTTGATGTTGTTCTCTAGAGGCCGTACAGGTTCTAGTAGCTTCACTTGCGGATGATTCTTCCATTGTTCGAGAAGCTTCCATGGCTTCTCTCAAAGACATTGCCGCACTGTACTGCTTGCTCTCTTTCCTCCCTCTAATTCAACTCTATTTCTATTACTCTTGTTGTAGTTGATCTGTGTATGGTGCGAATTGCAGGAATCCTCTTCTGGTTCTTGATTGTTGTGCCGCCGTATCGCGTGGCGGTCGCCGGGTAGAATTTCTTGTGAATTGTTGAATATTTGTCGTAATTATGTTGTTTTTTTGTTGAATTTGAGTGTAAAATTGTTTTCTTTTCTTATTACTAAATGGTGCAGAGATTTGGAAATATGGCTGGTTTATTCCAAGTGATGGCATTTGGTGTTAGAGCTCTAGATAAAGAGGATGCTGATCATACATACATGTCGAAGCTTTTGAAGGTTGCCACTTCCGAAATGATCTCTTCTAAGGTTAGCTGGTCACAAAGAGCAGTCTATGCTTAGTAAAAATAGCCAAATAGGTGCTTGGTGCTCAATATTTTAGACCAATGGTTTGAGTGAACACTTGATGATTTATCATACGAAGTATTATTTTTTATCACCGAAGATGTGGTAGGTTTGTTGCAACTTCTTGAATAGCCACTTAGGCTCCGTTTGGTAAGGCGTAAAACGTTTTCATTGTAAAACGATTTTCCATGGAAAACATTTTTCAAGGGAAAACACAATTCCAAACTAGTTTTCCTTTGTTTGGTACCTTAAAGGAAAATGGGAGAAGATGGTGAAGATTGAAGGGAAGAAAGGAGAGGAGGTAAGGAGGGAAGAAGGAAAAGTGGTTTCCCTCCGTTTCAAATGGAAAAGGGTTTTCCACCTTTGAGGGAGTCATGGAAAATTGTTTTCCATCCCTTACCCAACCAAACAACGTAAAATGATTGAAAAGGGGAAAATCATTTTCCATTAAAATGTTTTACGCCCTACCAAACGGAGCCTTAGAGTGCTTTTCCGGTTACTCTATTTCCAAGTGCAGGACAAGTGTTTTTCTGTACATTGGAGCTGTTTGTTTTTCTTTGATCTCATTATAGAGGTATACACATAACTATTAGCTGTTTCATCATTATAGGTCTATTATGCTTGGATTAGCTTGTGTTAATTAAAATGCTTAAAAATAACTGTTAAAGCTTTATTGATCTTGTCCACGAGGCGTGTACATTTCAAAATCCAAATCGGACAAGGATCATGCAAACATCTCCAGAAGTCACTGAAGACAATTCAAACCCCTGATGTCTTTTAGATACTTTTATGTCTGTACCTGAATTTTATATTTTTATATACATTCTTTTACCATGTGTTTGGATGTCGTTATTTGAAGGGAAGGGAAAGAGAAGAGTGATGGATACATATTCTTTTGATTGGATATGGAAGGGAAGCGAAAGGGAAGTGGGGGGAATGGGTGGCATCGAAATTCAATGCCCTATGATAAACAAAATTCTTGGCGAAGTTTGAAATATTTGGACATGAGTCCCTAACCCTTCCCTCCCCTCCCCATATCTATCCAAATAGACTATTGTGTTTTGAAGTGTTTGCTGTTTAAAATAACCTATTGCTGGAGTAAATCTACTCAAACTTTCATGTTGTTAAGGTTGGTACCGTCAAGCTAAAGATTCTTGGACTAGTGTCCTCAAGTCCTGTGCCCTTGGGTATTTTAATATTTATGGGTGGTTGATTTATAGTTTGGAACTTCATATTTTTTTTTTTTGGTAAATTAGAGATTCTACCAAAAAGAGGAATATAAGAACAACCAGCAGAATCTTCAGGTGTAACCTGATACAAATACTACAACCTTTCTAAAAGAAAGAAAGGAAGAAAAGACACAAAAGCACCAAAGGAAACCAGCAGGCCTAAGAAAGAGAAAAAAACCAGAAGGTCACAACTAACAATCAATAACATATAGCAACAGTACTAAGGCACCAACGCTGAAGCTTCTTCTTCATTAGGCTTCTAGCACAAATTTGCAGCTTAATCTCATTAAACAATCTCTGAATATTTTGCTCAATCTTCCTAAATTTTCTGTAATTACGTTCTCTTCAAATGATGTGAACAGTGATGCTAAGAGACGTCCTGTAAACTTGATGAAGGGGAGAGTTGGAATTGAACCTGGTATTGACAATCTGCAACTCGGTAGCCCAGTCTTCCGGAGCTCTCGTTATACCAAGCCAACTCAGAACATTACTCCAAACCGCAGCTGAAAAGTCACATTTAAATAGAAGATGAGACTAGGTTTCATCCTCTCGATTACAAAGTATGCATTGCTAATTATAGATTGCACCAAACTTCTGCAAAATTGCACCAAACTTCTGCAAATAATCACAGGTAGCTAATCTATGTAAGATAGCTAACCATGTGATAAAAACACTCTTTGGGGGCCGGGGTTATTGCAGATTAGTCTCTTCCAGTTTTCCTTCATGACGTCCCCTCTCATAGCACTATAAACCTTCCTGATTGAGAAGCTAGAGTTCTGAAGTATGGACAACCCATTAGGAAGACTAAGGATTCTTTTCATGGCACTAAAAACTTTCTTTACAATCCTTGAAGCTTGAGGAGTGTCAATGGAACTCATGAACCCATCGTACCCAAATCTTGTCTTTCTTTTGAGCCAAGTTCCATAAGAGTTTACAAATGGCTGCTTTGTTCCACATCTCCAGGCAAGTAATATTCCACCCACCAGAAGACTTGGGAAGACACAAGTAATCCCAAGCGACTAAAGCTCTCTTCGAAGCACCTGACTTTCTAGTCCACAAAAAATCCTACAAGCTGTCTGAATCAAATTGAGGGTTTTTTGAGGAAGTAAGAATACCTGGCACCACCAGTAGGTTTGGATACTAAACAAAACAGACTTGATAAGCTGCAACCTCCCAGCATAAGAAAGTAACTTGGAGGACCAACTATGAATTCTCGCAATAATATTCTTGAGTAAAGGTTGACATTGCATAACTGACAATTTCTTGAAAGAAAGAGGCACTCCAAAATATTTAAAAGACAAGTCGCCTTTGACCAAACATAATTCAGCTAGAATTGCATCTTGGATATCAGTAGTAACTCCACCTAAATAAATTGAGCTCTTTGCTTGGTTAGCTTTAAGCCAGAAACACTAGAAAAGAGGTTAAAAGCACTGAAAAGTTGTCTTACTGATTTGATGTCTCCTCTAGCAAAGAGGAGAAGATCATCAGCAAAGCATACGTGAATCAGATGAAGTCTTTTGCATCGGGGGTGAAACTTAAAAGCCGAATTACCCCTCAACTCCAACAAGCACCTATTAAGATACTACATACACATGGCAAAGAGATATGGTGAAATAGGATCACCTTGCCTAAGACCTTTATGGGCTTGAAACGGAACAGTCATATCCCCATTTACATTAAATGAATAAGAAATAGTGGTCAAACAAGCCATTACCCAACTGGCGAATTGGAATGAAAACCCCATCTCCAGCAATAAGAATTTAAGGAACGGCCATTCAACAAAATCATAAGCCTTTTGAAGATTAATTTTGAGCATTCATCTAGGCGACATATCCTTCCTACCATGACCTTTGATTAACTCATGACTAAGGAGAATATTATCGAAGATAACTCTCCCTTTCACAAAAGCTGACTGGCTTTCCCTAATAAGATGATCCAAACAGAATTGCGTCCTATTAGTTAAAGCTTTAGAAATAATTTATATAACACGGAGCAACAAGCAATAAGCCTAAAGTACTTAACAGATAAAGCATGAGGGACTTTAGGTAAGAGAGTAACATAAGTGCACTTGATAGTCTTAGGCATGAAACCAGACCTAAAGAGCTCCTGGACTGCACTAATGACACTTTCCCCAATAATATTCCAAGTGCACTTAAAGAAATGCACGTTATATCCATCCATACCTGGGGCCTTCGAGGAGTCCATGCTGAACAGAGCATGCTTTATTTCCTGAGGTGAAAAAGGAGAACAAAGATGAACTTGTTGCTGATGATCAAGAACAGGTCCCCTCTGCACAAGTTGTCTATCAATCATAGGAATAGTGCCGGCTGCACTCCCCATGAGTTGAGCATAGAAGGCTCTAATTTCCTCTTTAATGAGCTGATGAGTTTGTAACCTGGAACCATTATAAGAAGATTAATAGCATTCTGACTTTTCCTCTCTTTGGCATGAGCATGAGAAAACTTAGTATTTGAATCACCAAGTTGAATCCAGTTTATTCTCGATTTCTGGTGCCAACTTCTCTTCTATGTCACTTTATTTCTCCAATTCCAAAAGATTCTTCTCTTTATCAATCAACTCGGCATTAAAGTGATTCTGGCTAAGCTGATGTTGAACATACTGCAACCTGTTCCTAACATCATCAATCTTCTGAGAAATTCTCTTGAAAACTTGAGTGTTAATACTCTTTAGAGGCCCCTTCAAAGCTTTGAGTTTGTAGCATATGTTCAAAAGCTGATTGGTATGAAGACTGGGTTTCCACTGGTCAGTAACTAAAGCATTGAAATTTTCATGCTCAGTAAGTACATTCAAGAACCTAAAGGGAGTGGTTCTCGGGTTACACCCCTGGACAAGCTTCACCATCAAAGGATAATGATCAGAAACACCTCTATCCCACACCTCAACAATAACTGTTGCAAACTGACTAAGCAAAAGAGTGTTAGCAATACATATGTCAATCTTCGAATAAATTCTATCAGGGCCGTCCTGGTTGTTGCACCGTGTGTTATAATCTCCGATAGTCTTGACTTCTGACAGACCATTAGAAATCAGACACTCCTCGAAGTCATGGACCTCTCCTGCAGTAACAGTATTACCATGTAATCTGTCATCAGTTAACAACACTGAGTTGAAGTCTCCAACAAACAAACAAGGAGCATTGAGTTGAGTATTCATTGTAGAAAAAAATTGCCACATTTCTTTCATCAAAGTGCCTTCTGTTTATTTAGATTTAACAAACTAAGCTATGAAGACTGTTGTTTATAATCATAGAATGTTGTTACATCAATTTTTTTTTCTCTTTTTCTTTTTTCCCTGTTTACAGAGCACATGAAGGTTGAGTTTCTGTTTCCACTGTGCATCTCATGCCATTTACTAATTTAAGTTGTCAGATTAAATTGGAATTTGATTTGTTGCAGGAACTCAACGCAGACTGGCAGAAAGCTGCTTCCGGATTGCTTGTTTCTATAGGTTTGCATTTTCCTGATCTGGTAAGTAAGTTGATTTGGCTGGTGCTGTCAAAAGATGTGTTGGTACTATTTAGTTTGGGAAACTCGAAGTATTGTGGCCCAAATTTTATGGTTTGGATGTAGGAGGTTTGATAAGGAAGGTTGGGAACTCTAAATTGTCTCAAACCTTCGCTCAAGCTTGTTTAAAACTTATTAGCAGTCCTCTTCTTCTTCTGATATCGCGGGGAGAGGACGTGCAAGTCCAATGATGTTATCATTTGTCTTTTTGCCAGTTGATGTATAATTATCTAGAGGCGGTCTATCAGTTCATACATGTATCAAGTTAAGAATACGTCTTTTCTACTATATTTTTTTGTTCATACCAGAATAGATGTGTTTTGTTGTTTAAATATGTGGTACTTGTGGAGTTGTGAACATAGGGCTATGTCAACCTTATACATAGGGTTGACTTGAGGAATGGTGCTTAAAAAGTACAACTTGAAGGTCCTAAACTAAAACTTATTCATCCGAGAACTAATTTTCTTTTACTAGGTTGGAATTCGGTTAAGCTGATTCACCATTATTTTTCAGAGAGTTTATTCTTTCCATTTGTCCTTTTTGTTCTTCATTTCCCCGGGAGTTCTCATATTGCCCCCCTTTCAGTATTCCTGGCATGTATCATTGTATTAATCTCAGAGAATAATGATGCCCTTCAAAGCCATGTTCTAAACTCTACTCGAGTCTGATGAATCTAGTCTACCAGATGGGGATGTGATTAATGGGGGAAGTTTGGAAGGCTATTGATGAACTAGGAAAAGAGATGTCTCCAAGTCTAGTTGGCTTTGACATTTTCTTTCAGCATTCTTTTGACATGATGAAGGGAAAGGTTACTGTACTTCTTTTGGTTTTTATGACACGGGGGAGTGGGTTAGAGGAGCATGAAGATTTTATTTTTTTTTGAAATTTTTTTGTGGAAGTAGCTGGAATAATAATATTAGTGACATCAAATCCATTAGGGTGTGTTTGGTTTCATTTTTTTTTGTTTCTAAAAATCACAAAACCAATTTTGGTTTAATTTTTTAGCAGTATCAAAACCGATTAAAAACTACATTAAACAATCCCTTAACAACAACAACAACAACAACAACAACAACAACAAAGCTTAGTCCCAAAATGATTTGGGGTCGGCTAACAATCCCTTAACCCAAAAATAAAAAATAAAAAGAATAATTATTCAATTGCTCAACTTGGTTATGTCTAATTTATGCGTCTCGATCGTCTCATCATCTTCCACATCATTCAAGAGGATTGAGATAAATGATTTTTTAAGAAAAATAAATAAATAATTCATTACCCCCTTCCCTTCTCCATAATTGACAATCATCTATCGACCATCGGCACACATCATCCATCTCCCATCGGCTATCGGTCATTGGCGTAAGAAACCCCTCTAACTACTCTCTCTTTATCCTCTATGAGACCATCATTGTCCTTAATTGAAAGGTAATTACAGATTTCCATTATCTTCATTCAGTCATCTCTTTCTTCAGATTAGACCCAATAGATATGGTGCCATGGTGGTGGAGAAAATGAGGGCTAACCCTCGAAGGTGGTGCACGCAGGGAAGGCTGGAAGGGATACCAGAACGAATTCAGTTCTGCACTCCTGCCGCCATAGAATAGGAACGCAGAGGAGTATGTAGATTTTAAAAACGTAAAACCAGAAACCACCTTTTGTCGTTTGCACTTATCTGTTTTAGTTTCGGTAAAAACACAGTACTTGTTTTTTTAAACCAGTCAACCGAACTGGTTTTGTTTATTTTTTAATTAAAAAAACGAAAAAACACAAAACCAAAGCAATGCCGAACACACCCTTAGTTTTTTGGGTAAGCTTATATGATCTTTGAAAAAGCTTTATTTTCATGGTCGTAGAAAGTTGTAGGCAAATTGGTAGAAGGATATCCACCTGCTTTTGTTTGCATCATCACCGAATGTTTGTTGCTGTATCTGGGGACATGTAGTGATAAAGAGCAAGTGAGGTCACTAGAAAATGTTTACTAGAAATGCTTTAATCCTGCACAAAGAGTTGAAGTTTGATCTCATATAACCATGTTACCTGGCATTCCCTTTGTTAGACTATCACGCCATATAAAACACCTGTTGTATTTAAGAGTGATCTGTTCATCTGACTAGAAAGTGGATAAGAAAAGAAATAGGAGAACAGGGTTGATTCAAAGATTTTTTCTTTTGAAGGTTTCCATCTTTTGTTTTAAGGCCATGAACATATCTTATCTTTAAAAACCAACATCAACCATGGCTCACAACATATAAGGAAACTCTCCTCCTTGTCAGTTTCTGGACTCTAGATGCTCTGCTACTACTTCTAGGACAAAAACTCTTGCTTATGATTGAAGTCTCTGATGATTTCACTTCTTGCTCAGTTTATCATATTATGGCATAATATTGTTTGATTTTTTGATGGTTCCGCCTTTTCTCAGTTTAAGAAAGATTGGCCTTGTTCAGGATTGTTTTAGTTTTTCAGTTTTTTCTTTTTCCAAAACTAGAAACTGATTTATAGTTTTGTTTTTAGTTATATTAAAACCAATATAAAACCACCACTAATACATTGGGTTTTAGTTCTTTTTTTACGATACAGAGTATCAATTATTAGTCTCGTCAATCACCATCTCACACCATACTGTGCATTACAATTGCGCCGCCCTACTCTTTCACCTTTCTCCATGCTTTTATCCGAACCCCATTTTTGTTGAGCTATTTTTTGCCAGGAAAGCAAAAAACCCACATAACATTAAACAAAATGGATTTTAGGCCAATTTATTAAAATTAATTAAGCATTTTGCTGGAAAGCTTGAACTCTAGAGAAAAGAGTCAAATGGATTTTTTTTTTTTTGTAAAGTATCTTTTTTAATAAAGAAAATCACAAATCACGATTACTATCTCCTTTTTCTTTCTATTTTAAGATGAACAAGAATTTCATTTTAAGACAATAATCCATAGATCAGTTATCATAGAGTGTTAAACAAATGATTATTGAGAGTTAAATACATAATTGCAAATCTCTCCCCTTTTCCCATGGTTTTATTAATTTGCTTCTTTTGATACATAGCCTAAAACAAGATCTGGAATGTGATGCAGATGAAATATGCGGGTAAGAGGATTTGACGGGTCCTGGGTTTTGGTGGTTTGGGCTGCTTTAATCCGGAGATAAAATATTTATGGGGTTTGGGGGGATGCGGTATGGGCCAGCTTTTGTCATAGTAGGTTGAGAAAGAGGACTAGAGGAGGAAGAAAGAGTAGGACTCATGGTTTTAGTTGGAATGTTATATAGAACGACAAAACCACTAAAAGTGATTTACACTTCTCCGTTTTTGTTTCGGTAAATTAGGAGGAAAGTTGCTTTCTAAAAACGAGCATCCTAAACGCGTTTGGGGAAAAAAGGGGGGAAAAAATCAGTGCCAAACAACACTTATTAGGGCTCATTCGGTATCACTGTCAGTTTCTAGTTTTTGGCTTTTTGGTTTTGAAAGTCATGATTTATATTGAATCATGAACTAAAAAATGTCATATCTATGGTAATCATTTTGATTTGAAAACTGGCAACAAAAAACTGGAAACTAGTTTTTTCTAGTTCTCATATTTTGGTTTTTAGTTTTATAAAAAAGCAGAAAACTGGAAACAAAAAACGATACTGACGGGCCCCTGAACTGTGTTTTTTTTTTTTTTTTTTTTCTGACCAAGAATGATTTAGGCCCTGTTTGGCCAAGCTTTTAGGAAATTGTTTCTGTTTCTTAGAAGTAGTTTTCTAGAAACTATGTCTAGAGAAATTTTGAGATGTTTGGCCTAATCTATATAGAAGCACTTTTTAGAAACAGAACAATTTTATGTTGTTTGGCCCATATTTTGTTTTTTTTCTTTCAAAGTTTATAGAAACTTCAATTAAAATATGAACTTTATTTTCTTTCCAAAAATAAAATATATACATCGTATGAAGATTATGAACTTTTAAAATGAAAAATATATATTTCTTTATATTTGGTTTTCTTTTAATGCTTCCGAATTTCGATTAAGTTTTCTTGTGTTTTTGCATCAAAAAATCTACGAAGTATATGCAAAGTAATGTGTTTGATTATATACTCTCACTCTTAGTAAGTTATTTCAATTCCAAACAACCCCCAAAGCCCCAATTAGTGGAACAATGGATCTTTACTTTTGAAACCACTAGAGCAAAGTCGTTTGATTAAACAAAGGGTCTGATTTACTATTAATACAGTCATTTTAATGGTATGCAAGAGAACATCCAACACGGAGAGAGGACCACTAGATTCAAAGGGTTAGATTTCTCTTTGATTCAGTTCTCCCCAATTGCTGTCACCCTCATATCATATCTCATAATCAAGCTCACTGTCGCCGGAAACTACATTCGACTTCGATGGGCTGCCAATTAACAGCCCAAAATTACCCTAACTGTCATTTTCTCTCTCCACCAACGCGTCGACGCTAGTAGCATCAACCGCGCAAAATTCCTCCATCGTCTATTCTTGATTAGTTTTAAAGAAAACCTGAAAGCAAAATGAGGGAGGACAAATGGACAATGCCTACAGGTTCTGTATCCAGCAAATGTGCTGGTATGGAAGAAAAGGAGGGTCTGTGATTTCTTTTATTTGAGGGTATCTAGTCTTTATGGCTTTTGTTTGGGGTATATTGGTCTCCGTGAAAAGTTCATTAAAGGTTGGAACAGCTCCCCGAGAAGCTAGACTGAGAAGCTTGATTTTGTAGCTTCTGCTTCTCAAGAGTAATTTCTAGTGTAGTGGGCTTCTCCAAAAGTAGAAGTTACTTTTTTTATACACCCGTTTGGCCAAGTATCAGCTCCTTGGGCTCAGAAGCCTTCCCAGAAGCTTACTTAGGAGTCTTGGTAGAAGGTAGTCTTCTTTCTTCTCTTATGATAACAACAATTAAAGCTATATTACACTTCTAAATGCTGCCCCCTTGTTAATTATATGGTAGCACGTGCCATGGCTGATACGATATGACTCGGACTACAAAGATGTAATCGACTGTTTCAACTCCTAGATGGAGATATAGGCAGATGGACACTGCTGATAGGTAAGTCTGTAGGCATACAGGGATAAAATTATTTCCTCGCTCAATCACTAGCACATCACTCATAAGAGATTGACCCTTACTGTGAAAAAGCCAAGGTTTGAAAGTGAAGGCTTACAAATATATCCTTGTAGCTTGGGAAGAAGGATGGAAAAGGTTGACTTTATGAAGAAGTGTGGAAGATGGTCTCGTTTTTAATTTGACGGTGCACTTGGAAAAAAAGAATCGAAGACATCCGTTTGCAATTGGAGGGAGGATGAAAGTGGAAAAAACATTAAGGACCCCCCCCCCTTTTATTTCTTTGTGAGCTGCCTTCAAAGGTGTTATTTTTTCCGTGCATAAGATATAAGGTTGGTGACGTAAGCCTTAGTGCCTTTTTCTGTATTGCCAAAACTTTTTTTTTTTTACATTATTAGAAATCAACTCTGTACTTAACTTAACCAACTGATTTGTTAAATTTCTTCATAATCCCCCTCTTTTGTGTCCTTTCTTTGTTGTGTGGTATATAAGCTGTTTTCTTACTAAATAATTCGTGTAGATCTATATTTTTTCATTTTATTTACATGGCTAATTTTCAAAGGGAGCCGAGGATGTTTGAGAGTTACAACCTATAGGTGATGTGAGCAAGTGTTGCTTCTATGTCGTAAGGAAATAGACCTTAACTTTGTTTGACGTATCTTCCTTTTTTTTAAAAAAAAATAAAATTTGATCGGCAGATGATGGAGGAGATATTTTTTCATTTATCCGGAGCTAGCTCAGCTTTACCAGCTATGGTTCAGACACTTGCTGATTTTGCCTCCGCTGATGGTTGGTTATTCTTATTTTACTTTTAGATATATGGGATAAGCAAATTATATTCAAATTTTTTGTTATGTAAAGCCATTTTGAAGCTGATGCGTTTCATTTTCAATGAAATTTAAGCTTTGCAGTTAACACCACGCTTGAAAGCCATACTTTCACGAGTGCTTCCCATTCTTGGCAGTGTAAGAGACGTTCATCGGCCAACATTTGCCAATGGTATTGTGCAAACTCTACTTTAATAATGCTGTGCATCTTATTTTTAGTTTGATAAACAGGTCTTGGTCCTGTTCACGGTTCTTCTTTTTTAATGAAGGCAGGTGAACATGGGGAACCCTGATTAAAATTTGTATTAGATCTGTGATACTGGGGCTTGGTAGTTGGCAGTTTCACCTTATATATATGCGTCAAGATACTCTCTATGGACGCATGATATGAGCCAGAAAGGTTACAATGTCCAATAAGGGCAAGGATTGATTTTCTTAGTCAGAAAGTTGTTTGATAGGTAGACTCAGGCTATTAGTTTTCAACTTTTCATTGAAATATTTGGGTTTCCAGGGTCGGGGATTGTGAAAATAAGGTAGGGTGGCTGTAAAGTACACTTGGCCAAACTTAGGTATGGGCCCTTTTTAACGAATAAGCTCTAGTGGTAATCCAATGACTCTTTTTCGACGCTAAGCGGTTTGCAGTCGGAGCTTTATCGCAGGAACGCTGACAGTGACTGATTGGAGCACTTGTCAGTTGTCAGGTGTGATCCTTCAATTGGAACCTTCAATTGCAGGCATGTGTGGTTTAAATAAAATTTTCTAGCAGTTGGCATGCTCCTTGCTGGAAGTCAGATCACTTCACACTTATCTCAACTAGTGATGGAAAATACTGACCAAAATGCTCACCATTTCACATCTGGTTGAAGGGAGGTTTATTAGGAACTGGGATTGGGATCAAATGGTCAAAGGATACATTCTTCTCCCCCCCCCCCCCCCTTTCTGTTCTTTTCTTATATTTTACGTTAAGTTTATCTTAAGGAAAATGTTAAACGTAACCCTTAGAGCTATGTTTAAGCATTAAATATTTTTCCATAGAAAACTAGTGAACACTTAGTTGGCCGAACGATGGATTGTTTTGTCATAAGTTTCCCACTTAACTCCATTTAAGGAGATATGTTAAATGCTTATACAATTTATTTATTTTGAGGTAAAATGCTTATACGTAATCCTAAGGGATGCGTTTATTAAATTTATAGCAAGATTAGCAACCAACTATTTCTTTTTGGAAAAAGTGGATGCCAACTAGCTTAGTTGGTAAAGTCTTGAGGGAGTGGTACCCAAGACCTGGGTTCAAATCCCGTCTACATCATTTGTTGCCTTGCCCTTTGTGGCTCTCTCTACAAAAAAAAAAAAAAATTTGGAAAAAGAAAACATGTAGAATCAAGATTTTTTTTTGTAAACTTCTGAATGAGAATTTAACTTTGCTCCTTTTTTCATAAAATCATCGGGGTTTCAAGTATCAGATCATTGGTGTGAACAAAAAATGTATCAGATAATTGAAATAGAATCGTGTTCTATAATAAAAACAAATATCAATTCTCTCGTTCTTGGGTGGGACAGAAACGGTGATTTGATCTTTCTCCCTCTATCATTTTTACATGGAACCTGATATGGCTTTGGTCAAGGGATCAGCTACTTTATTAGACCCCTGGTCTTTCTACTTTTGTTTTGGTCATCAATGATTTTCCTCTTTGCCTGAAAACATAGCCTAACATACAAGTTGTAAAAGCAAGGGATATTGTCGTTATTTCCTCTAAGTTCTGTTTCCTGTATATATATTTGCTGCATTAATATACTAAAACTAGTGTCTCTGAGCCTCTCATTCAATTTTATGTGGTTTTACCAGCCTTCAAGTGTTGGTGTCAGGCTACGTCACAATACATCACTGAGTTTCCCTCTCTTGAAGTGCTTGATGCTGATGTCATGTAAGACCAGATTGTTTGTTCACCAGTGTATTCTATGTATACTTTTGGTGATCATCTGATTGATAAGTTATTCTTGTGTAGTGCAGGTCATTTTTGAACTCTGCCTTTGAACTTTTCTTAAGAGTTTGGGCGTCTTCGAGGGACTTGAAGGTTCTCGGGCTAAGTCTTTTACTCTTTTTCATTCTTCTTACTAATACACCCTTCATCCCACTTAAGTTGTCCATCTTTGCATTTGTGAATCACAATACTGTAAGTTTTGAAATTTAATGTGGACATTTTCAGTGGGATGGGGGAGTAATTAATTTGGTTTCTTTGATTGGACGATAACTTTAGTTGTTAAGTTAATTAACCTAAGCTTCAGGATTCCTTCTCTTATGAATGAGGTTAGATAGAAATGATAGCCCTTGCATAAACTATCTGAAGATGGATCACTTTTAATTTCGTTAAAGTATAAAACATATCTCACCCCTTTTGGACTATTGGTTTTGGATGTTTAAAATCAAAGTAAGACTCTTTTTATCCGGAGTTAGGAATTTTTGTTTGTTATGGTTACAAATACTTCCTTCATCCAAAATTATATGGTACCAATTATAATCTTGATGCAAAATTATACAGGTCCAGCTCATCTGCCTTGCTGTTGGGATTAGTGACTGCCATGGAACTGTCTTGGCTTGTTTTTTGTCTTGGGAGGACATCGTGTCCCTTTCATTGTCATTCTATTCTATTTTAAGCAGCCTACTCCATCCTTTAGGGATTAACAATTTGACATTACTGTTTTAAGTTTTTTAATGCGTGCAAGCGGGGGGGGGGGGGGGGGAGATAAGGGGATTGCTTTCAACTAAGGGGTTAAATTGTCCATTTTCTTCTAGTACACATATATTTTCAACTTCTTGATGTCATATTGGAAAACGCAAGAAATATTTCTATTTTTCTTTAAAAAAAAACCATGTTTTTACGCCAACATTTGAATGATTTCTCTGGAGCGGAATGAATAAAACATCAAAATTCTTTTTTTTTTTTTAATAATTATGGCTCTTTCTTTAGGTACGACTGTCAACTGTGGAAGCTCTAGGTCAGATGGTTGGTCTAATTACTAGGGCACAACTTAAAGCAGCCTTACCTCGACTTATCCCAACTATGTTGGAGCTGTAAGTGCTCTGTTTCCTGCAGTTCTGTTTAAACTAACTGATGCAAGTGATTTTGTTGGTCATGAAAACTGACCTTAATATTTGCCTGCTTCATATAGTGCTTTCAGGGAAATTTGTAGAAATCTTTACAATTTTGAATTGGTTAATGTCACTACAATTTGCAATTTGATTGCAAACATGTAATGTCTTCTATATATGTGAGGAAATGGATTGTTTGGAAGCTAATGCTCTTTCTTAATGGGCTCAGCCTAACTCATGCACTTGATTGATTGTGGATATGACTCTGTTCTTGCGGTTTATTTGTTTATCAGGTACAAGAAAGATCAGGATATTGCTTTTGTTGCTACGTGTAGTCTCCATCATCTCCTTTATGCCTCTTTATTAACGGAGACTGGCCCTCCGTTATTTGAATTTGAGGTGAGACCTGTACATCCTCTTGTCTGTCAACTATTTTATTTAATCTGTAAATAAAAAACTGTATAGTGCATACCGCAGAATCAGAATTGGAAAATCTCCAAAAACAGGTAAAGGGGAAACTAAAAAACGCCGGAAAAAAGGTCTTGCGAAAGAAATACGTCTGAAAATATCATTCGTCATATAGGCGATATAGCACATTGTTAAACTGCAATAACATCATTAGTGGATAAAGACAACATGGGGACGCAATAATAGATGAGTTTTTATATATTTTTTTCTACGTTTCATCTGGGTGTTTCCTGGGCTGAAACAAGTGTATGAAGGGTTATAGTAGTTGACTGTTCTATCGGCTGCTAACACTGTAACACTGCCGAAATACTATGTTGCCATGTGTTAGTTTCCACACTTTCATAGTATCCGTGGACTCGATGCACCTGTTTAGGCTTGGCAGGTATTCATAGACCCAAAAACCGACCAGCCTACCTGAATATTAGGGTCTTGAGCACAAATTTTCAACCCCAATTTTGTAACAACCAATTAAGAGAAAAATTGACCCAAAGCAACCTAACCAAAACCGGAACTTAGTTTTGGTAACCTAAGTGAAAATAGGTATCATATGGATCCATGTGCTTTATACAATTTTTGGATAAAATTCTAGGTGGATCAGTGCTAAGGCTGTGATGGTGCCATCTTTACCTAGTACAATTAAACTACTCCGCATATGATAGCTCATGGTGTATTTTTAAACTTCTCTTGAAAATGTTACTCCTATTCCTTCAATATGTTGTTACTAGGGAACCTTCTTTTTTCACGGAGTAGAACTTTCATTGAATTCTTTGGCAACATTTCATAAACTGGTTGCAATCCAGTTATGCATGTAAATGAAGAACTTTTCGTGATGAAGTTCATTTTATTGTGATTGTTGATTTTGTGATGCACCTACAAACAGCTGGGTAGTTCATATTACCTAACCAATTCTATCTGAGATTTCATTTGCTGTCTGCAGGAACTTATTGTTGTCCTGTCCACACTGCTTCCAGTAGTGCTCATGAACACCGACATAAAGGATCAGCCAAAATTTTCTATTGGATTAAAGGTCCTTCTTCTCTTACTCTCCAAAATTTTCTATAGGGTTAAGGTCCCTCTATTGGGTTAATATAGTCTATGATATTGTTCGGAATCCCTACATGTATAGGTTTGTGTACTCTGCTAGGATACATTTGTGTACTTATGTATATAATCTAACAATGAATGTCTTATTTGGAACACTGGAGTAGGGGAGTTGTATTTGCCAATTCCGAGACTAACTTTTATGTTCATTATCCCAAAAAGTGCTTCCTCAACAGTACTTGTTTTTCTAGTGTTGTCCGTTCTCTCCTTTGAGGACATCTTATCTTCAAAAAGTAAAGTCTTGAAAATCTCTTCTTCAAATGTCAACACAGGTACAAAGAAAGTGTTATTATTGTACTTAACAAGTCTTAAGGATATAGTTAATGGTGTTGCTTAAGGTCTTTCTTATGCAAAAGCCAATTTCTGCAAGCAAATGGAACTGGGTACCCCCCCCCCCCCCTTTGAGTTCTCCTTGATTTTTGTTTCTACAATAACTGAGCAGAATTCAGATGAACGGAGGTTCTTTGTTGCCTTTGGCTGTTAGTTTTCAGGTTTGCGCTGTGTCTGTCAATTGGAAATATTAATTTTGCCGCTATTAGGTGACAAAAGTCTGGCTGATTTTAGAATCTATGCTAGAATCAATTATTTAACTTTGTAGCTCTCCCTTTTTCTGTTTTTGTATCATCTTGATCAGGTCATTATTTAATGATTAAAGGGTTTTTAATGTGGCAGACATACAATGAAGTTCAACGTTGCTTTCTCACAGTTGGCATGGTGTACCCTGGGGATCTTTTTGTATTTCTTTTAAATGTGAGTAGTGACTTCCTCTCTATTTTGTAAAACCAATTTATTATAAGATTATAAAAGAGAAGACGACCAACGAAGTTCATTGATTCTGGTAGCTTTTGTTGATACTATTTGGCTATCATTGTGGTCGTTTGACTTATGAATGCAGTTACCTTGAATTTCATTATTTTCAGTAGCTTCTGCTAATGCGATATTTTTTTTTTACCAGAAATGCAGATTAAAAGAAGAAGCTTTGACTTTTGGTGCACTCTGTGTCTTGAAACACCTATTGCCCAGGTGACTTTTCTGGTTATGATCTACATCAATTGTAAAAACATCTGGTCTCCAAATGACTTCCCTTCATTTTTGCTATACAGGTTGTCTGAGGCTTGGCATAATAACAGGTCTATGCTTGTTGATGTTGTAAAATTGCTGCTTGATGAACAAAATTTAGGAGTTAGGAAGGCACTTTCAGAGGTTTGTTCACATGCTCTTATTATCTGCATTCTCTCGCCAAAACAAAAGTAAATTTCTGTTTACTATCTGTGGTCTTTCATGGCAGCTAATTATGGTAATGGCTTCACATTGTTATTTGATTGGACCTGCGGGGGAGTCCTTTGTGGAATACCTGGTAAACAATTGTGCTCTTCCAGACCAGGAAAAACATCAGATACAGTTCAACAACTCTTACCATATTTTAACTTATAGAAGATATGAGGTTTGATTCTAAATTTTTAAACGCGAATAATTTTGACGCTCTGTATCCATATTCTTGGAGACAAGTCGTGTTCATTAACTCCCACAGGGTTTTATCCAGCAGTCTATATATCTACGAAATCATGTTATTTGGCTAGGCGTATAGTGGAAGACATATATGTAGGCTTTTGTTCTTTGAGTGTGTTTTCTGTTCCCCTTATTCTGAATTAATTAGGCTTCTTGATTGCGGATAAGTTTGATGCTCTGTAATCAATTTTTCTTGGAGATAAGTCATCGCATGAAGTCCAATATGATTATCCTCAATGGTATTGATGTGTTTTTATCTGGCTAGGCATATAATAGAAGATGCTTATGTTGTCTTTTATTCCTTTGAGTGTCTAAATCTTTCCCAACATTGTGGTGATAGAAAAAAACTAAATTAGTTAGGCTCTAACTTATTTTTTCCCATTTATATCCAGAGTCAAGGGTAGGCAATTTCTTCCCTTAATGCAACACTTGGCTCTACTACCAAACACAATTTTAAATTACTCCCTCCGTATTTATTTAAGAGATACACTTGGCCGGGCACGGGTATTAAGAAGAATAATTGAATGAAATAAAATAATAAAGCAAATGGGGTTGGGTAGTTATTTTAATAAGTAAACAAGTGAGGACCATGCCATTTTGGGGGGTGGGAGGTGGGGTAGGTTTCTGAAATTATTTGTTTAATAGGATGGTGGATCCAATGATACCCGGAACCCGGAACGTTGCCTTGTTCCGCGCCCCGGGTTCGCTGCGGATCTCGTACCGGTTCGTTGAAGGCGGCGTACCCGTTATATGGGTAGGCTTGATTTAGTTTTTGGTGTTCCCTATAGGTTGAAATTTGAAGCTTCATCTTTGTTAATGGTGGTGGCGTTGAAGAAGACGAGGCGCATTGAAGAAGACGATGCAGATGTTTTTTTCTTTATATATTACTTTTATTTTATCTTTTTTGGCAAAAGATTCTTTATATATTATAATGAGTTACAGCTGTTAGATTACACAGATACTCATAATTGTGGCCCCTTCATCTTTATTTCTTTATTTTTTCTTTATATATTAGAGTGTTTAGACTTTAGAAGAGGCTTCATCTTTATAATGATTACAGTCTAGTCTCTAGTGGACCCTTCCCCTTTTATCAGTTTTTTAGAATTTTTATTCTTCTTTTATTTATTATTATAGTTGCGTACAACTAGATGTTAAAACGGGCACGTGATTTGCGTACAATTGCTTAATTTTTGTAATTTTGTATTATAAAATTTAAATTCAAAAAAAAAATAAAGTTTAACACAAAGTTCCGGGAACTTTGAATGGAGAGTTCCGCGTTCCTGTTCCCGTACCACGTTCCGAAACGTCCCGCGTTCCATGTAACATTGGGTGGATCATAGGGTACATTAGATGTATTATTTAATTAGATGGTGAGGTTGATAAGTTACTAAAAGTGGCAAGTGTATCTCTTAAATAAATACGGCCGGAAAAGGCAAGTGTATCCCTTAAATAAATACGGAGGGAGTATAAACTTTAAGTGAAAAAGCCTTCATAAATATGCTGTCCCGTTTCCCTTGTATATCACCATAGGAACTAGCTTCAGTAATTCAGTAATCCAAACTTTCTTTATCCTTCATTCCAAGGTGCATGCAGTCATGCACATCTTTTTCGTATGAGGTCAAACCCAGTTCATCCCAAGCATGCATTAGCTCAAGTGCCAAGGAGAGAGAAGTGAACCCAATGGCATAGT
Source organism: Spinacia oleracea (assembly GCF_020520425.1). Classification (NCBI taxonomy): domain Eukaryota; kingdom Viridiplantae; phylum Streptophyta; class Magnoliopsida; order Caryophyllales; family Amaranthaceae; genus Spinacia; species Spinacia oleracea. The sequence continues at coordinate 36,845,134 of NC_079491.1, forward strand.
AGCTAGTAGGTGACTGTGATAAGCAACTTCTTTTTCTGTTTCACACTTGCTGAACTAAAAGTTCTTCTTTTACTATTCTGCTTTTTATATCTTTTGTTCTGACAATAATATCTGGGTGTTTGTCAGGTCGGAATGGTCAGTATGACAGAATTGAGATCAGTCTGTGAACAAGGCTTGCTTCTGCTAACAATTACAATCCCTGAGATGGAGGTATATCAAATTCTGTTTTTTCATTTTAAGTTTTTGTGCTTACTTTTTTGGAAATTGTTTTATTCCATCAATTACTTACTTTGAATTGCCTTTGCAGCACATACTGTGGCCTTTTTTGTTAAAGATGATTGTTCCTCGGGCATATACTGGTGCAGTTTCCACTGTATGTTTTACTTTACAACTGCTTCCAAACCTTTTCCCATCTGTAATGTTTGCTTCCTGCCCTTTTATATTTTCCCATTTTCCCATTTTCTTGTTTACTAGCTACTAGGTGTTGTAAGCTGATCCACAATCCTCCACAATTATATTGTGGGAGGTTAAACATTACCAGATTTATCCAAAACCTTGAAATGATGGGTTTCGGTCGTCTATGATTTGAGTCTCATATAATTAACAATCGATGTTTCCTTTTAATCATTTTATATTTGGCGTAGTAAAGTTTTCTGGGGTCAAAGATGGCAATCTTCCACCATATATTATTTCATGAATGATAGATTCAAAATTTATTAAATCCTGACTCAGAGTTATCTTCTTCTAGTCTAGTATAGTTATTATAAATATCTTATACATATTTGTTTTGGTAGGTTATGATTTATGAAAAACTATACTAGAGAGGACACGAAGGAGATATCAATTCTATGCAAAATAAAGGGTTTGAAACAAGAATCATCGTTCCCTCAGGAAACTTATAAGTCTCTCCCATACCAAAAGAATCTGAAAATACGCAAGTCACAATTCCTCAATGGCTCAGTTTATAGGATTGTGCTTAGGGTCTTATCTACAAAATAAAGGACAAGTAATGTTCATGCTAATCGCCTGACCTCAACTATACAAGGTCGTCAAAATATATAATTATGAATGCTATCATCAAGGCAGCTAGTGTACCAATTCTCTTTCCCAATTCAGCAATATTCTCGCCCTTTAACTTTCTTTCCAAGTTGTTAGAACATCTTTCACTTTGCAGGGATGGACACAATTGATTTTTGACAAAGAAAGTTAATGTTTAATTAAATGGTCAAAGTTGACTTCAAAAACCTACTAGAAAAGTCAAAGTCATAAACAGGGACTATCTCTCGATTATTTTATTCATATAATCCGATATGCTTTTTTCCCCCCCAGCTTGTCCGTGTTTTCATATTGCTTTTACAGAATTTTTACGATAATAACGTTTTATTGCTTGTCAGGTATGCAGATGCATTTCAGAATTGTGCAGGCAAAGATCTGGTAGTAGCAGCATGATGCTGAGTGAGTGTAAAACTCGCACTGACATTCCAAGTTCTGAGGTAACTTTTGTATTTATTTATGGCTTTTTCTAAGTTATATGCCCGTACTTATCTATGGTCCTTCTGGATTTTGATATATCAGGAACTCCTTGCTCGCTTGATTGTACTTTTGCATGATCCCCTGGCAAGGGAGCACCGAGCAACTCATATTCTCTCTGTAAGGCTTCTTATTTTCTGGGCTTGATCATTCAATAGGGTGTGATTTGAAAAATTGTAACCATTCAGGTTCCAAATTCCATTTAAGTTGACGGTACCTTCTTTTCTATATCACAGAACAGTCTTACATTTTTTTGGATGTCATTGACAAGGGTTGTTTGGACTCCTGCTATTTATTTTCGGATGTTTAACCAAAGATTCATTTATTCTTTTGGCTGTGGGATGTAATGGACTAAATCAAAATGGCTCTTAAAACCTCTTCGCTTCCTTTCCATGAAGTAGAAGATGGTCTTCCCGTTGTCGTCCCGTTATCGCTTTTGGGTCAATTGGAAACAGTCTCTCTGCAATTGCAGGGGTAAGGTTGCGTACACCCGACCCCCCCTTACCCCGCTTCTTGCGGGAGCCTCTTTGAGGCAATGGGGTAATGATAATGAATGATAATGAATTAATGATGTTTAACCAAAGTAGAGAAAAAGGATGTATATTATTTCAAAGGAAAACCATGGCATACGAAAGAGAGAAGAAGTCATATGTGACGGTTCTATTTGATTGAATTCTAGAATTATTAAGGCTTTTTGTTTTGTACGCATAGTTAGATGAATACTGTATGGGCATAACCAAATATTTAATTGACACTAGACTCTGCCATATTCAACCTGATGACGGTGCAAGGGGATCAAATCGATTTTGGTTACCTTAGGTGGAAGGTTTCATTAGAGGTGGTGCCCAAGGCCGTGTTTGAATCTCATATCATCTATTGCCTTTTCTTCAATACTCAATTGCATAGTTTCTGCCACTTTATAGGGAAAAGTATTGACCGCGCAAAATTTATGCTCTTTGCCTATCTAGAGACTAGAGCTCACATAAAAAGACATGCCAGTCCCTTATGAAGTACCTCATATGCCAATAAGAACTCCCTTAAAAAGTTGCTGCTGTGTGTTTTGTACCTCATATCACCCAATCCCAAAGTTTTAATTAAAAATTTCTTACCCAGGCACATCCTAAACTCACCATTTATCTAGATAAACTTATTATTGAGTTGCTTTGAAATGAAGAAACAATGTACACTTGTCTCACTGCACTGGAAAAATACCATGGAAACATCTGGGTAGACACTCTTTAACAGGACTTACTTACCTAGGACAGAACACAATTAGCAAACAAAATTATGGATGCAGTAAAACTGAATTACGATGTAATTTACAAAGGTTAGGAAGGAGAAACTGGGAAAGAATCGAATAACGCCATCGATCTTTTGTTCTGTCTAAAATTTGCGTTTTTCAAATCATATTTTTTTTTCAATGGGGGATGTTACTGAGAAAGGACCAGACTTCAATCAAAATTATGGAAACAGGAAAACTGAATTCCTCTTTTGTATCTCCTTTATTACGCATTACATTCATTAGGAGGGAGGGACTGCCTCATGATCTTGAAACCAAAGGGAAGCTATAAATGTGTACGCTTGTTCATGTGTTTGCATGTGAGCGTGTGTGCGTATTTAACTATTTATGCATGTATGTAATTATGCATTCATGTATGCATGTATATATGTAATGTGCAGGCATGCACATGTATACAGTTATATATGGAATTATGGATAAATGTATTACACAGAAGGTCCAATACGCACACATACACCGTATTTGCTTGTGGTCTATGAATAAACGTAGGTATATGCATATGGTTGTAGTGTCAGCTTCCGGTTGGGATCTAGTTATATAAGATCTGTAGGAGGCAGAGCGTTGTCACTTTTCTTTTGTGGGTTCAGTTTACATTATCATCTTGTGTGAATCACCTTTCAGAAGAAGATACTCCCTCCGTCCCAAATTAGTTGTTACACTTACCTTTGCACAAAGTTTTTGGTGATAAGTGGTTGTTTGGTTATCAATTGCTATTTTATTAAAAAAGTAGATGTGATAGGAGTTAGTGGGTATTTTTTTAATTGAATGAGAGAGGGTGTGGGGAAGAGAGAGACAATATAATAATTGTGGGGTCATTCCTATTTTAGAAGTGTAACAACTAATCTGGGACGGACAAAAAAGGAAAGTGTAACAACTAATCTGGGACGGAGGGAGTACAAAATACTACATATGAAACTAAAATTTTCCTTTTCTTATATTCTATTTTCAGGTGCTTAATTTCTTGGGTCCTCTCTTTCCGAAAAACATCAGTTTGTTTTGGCAGGATGAGGTATGTTTCATTGATAAAGAGGAAGTGGTTGTAGGATGCTGTCCATTGGTCCCATCTGCCCCTTTATATTTTCTTGTTCTCTCTACCCTATAGTCTATATACTCAATACATATATACACTTAGGTTCAGCTCATATGTGCACTCCTTAAAAGTGAGAAGTGATCCTTAGATCAAGAGATGTTCGGTCAAAATTACGCAAGATTTTTGTATTCTTTCTTTTTGCTTTCTTCTCCATCTTCCTCCCGACCAAGTCATTTGGACTTCCCGTGTCACAATACTAACCTCCAGTTTACCCAAGCCAACCCCAAAGTTGCAAATTACCCAGAAAATACAGGTAGAAAGAGAACTCCCAGAATTTCAATCAACACCAGCTTGAAGGTTTGAACCACAACATAATCCCCTGTTTCACCACAACAATTTTCCCGCTATTCATCCAATTTTGCTAACCTTTAATCTTCTTTTCGAAACTGAATCTCAAAATTCCTCCACTTTTATATCGTACAATGTTATCATGTTAAATTTCTGGAAAATTTTGACAAATCCAGAGGGAACTAAAACACTAGAAATTAAAATATCTGTAATTTCGGAGCAACATAGCTCAATATATGTGATTTTGTTTGTTTTTTTTGTAAGCTGTAGATTCCAAAAATGAAGGCGTATGTCAGTGATACAGAAGACTTGAAGCAGGATTATTCATGCCAGGAAACCTGGGATGACATGATCGTTAATGTGAGTGAACTTTAACAGCCTCATATATGTGATTGTTATTGTCACTGGATTTACATGATTGGGAAAAAACATTGATGTTGGTCAACCAACAATTGGTTACTCATGGAAGCATGACATACTTTTTCTATAACTGAGCTGTGTTTATGTACCCAACTAATATCCCGTTCTTGCTTTCAAAAGCTGTTAGCATGAGTGGATCACTACGATGTCACCTCTGATAATAATTTTGTTTGTTTCTTGAACTAGTTCTTGCTGGATCATGATGATGTCACCTTTGATAATTATTTTGTTTGATCTTGAACCAACATTTTGCTTGTGCATTTTGGCTCTCTTGGAGCATTGCAGAAATGTTTCCTCTTGAGATCATAGAGGGGACTTCTTGTCTGGTTAACTTGCTTGGCTTTTGCGGGGTTACATTTGATTCTAATTTGTCTTTTTAGACTCTTCAAAACTAATTATTACCATGTTCCCTGTTCCTCGTAGTTCAACTGTGCATCAATCCACAAAACAACATATACTTTTTGTGGTATCTGCGCATTGACATTTCCTTCTCCTTTTACGTGGTAGTTTCTTGCAGAATCTCTGGATGTGGGTCAGGATGCTGATTGGATAATTGTTCTCGGAGATGTTTTCGCCGAACAATATGAGCTGTATACATCTGAGGATGAGCATTCTGCACTTCTTCATAGGTAAAATATGCTTAATTGCTAAGTTGAACTCATCTCTATCTGCTAAAGTTAATGGATGTTATTATGTTATTAACATGCCATTTATGATAGTTGATTTTTTAGAGACTATTCATATGGATATCTTTCTGTTATCTCAGACTTCAGCTTTACTTATTTTTGTAATTTTTATTGGAAAAAAGCACCCCTCTGTTTTTTTTTTGGGGTGGTTACACTTTTCATTTTCATGACTTAAATATTCATAGAGCCTTAGCAAAACTTCCAAACAACGAAACAATAGTATAAACTTCAATGCTTTTCATCTATGTTCTCTTTTTTTGCAGATGCCTTGGTATGCTGCTTCAGAAAGTTGATGACAAAAGTTATGTTCGTGATAAAATTGACTTGATGTATAGACAAGCTAACATATCAGTTCCTACTAATAGGCTTGGTTTAGCAAAGGGCATGGGATTGGTATGTCATAAAGTTCCCTTACTAATAGTTAGCTTATTTTTCCTCCAAATTAGCTTGGTTTCTTTCTATAGTTCTTACCCAAGAATGTTCTCCAGGTTGCAGCTTCTCACTTGGATATGGTCTTAGAAAAGCTGAAGGAAATTCTTGACAATGTTGGGCAGAGTGTATTCCAAAGGTTTAATTGTTGCTTTGTTGTCTAATATCTTGCTAATAAATTATGTTAACTGACAATATTTGATGTTTCCAGGTTTCTTTCTTTGTTTACTGATAGAGCTAGAGTTGAAGATTCGGACGATATACATGCTGGTTTGGCTTTAATGTATGGATATGCAGCAAGATATGCTCCGTCGTCTGTTATTGAGGCACGAATAGATGCTCTTGTGGTATGTTTAACAGGCTAGACCTACCTAATTTTATTCGAAGCTAAAACTTTAGTGCTGTTTTTGTGTGCAATTTAAATTGTCTATGTCGTACCTAATGTCCATCATTGAAAGCCAATTAACACAGGACTGAGAGACTGAGAGATCCAATCCCAATGAGGCTCTGAAATGTCAGTTTGTGAAACCTTTAACTTCTTTGACTTTTGTGAATCTCTTATCCTTGAGTTTATTCATTGCTCTGCATGTATGTAACCTCATTGCATAACCTTTTGAATCACATACTACACACCCAATCAGACAAAGGGAAGGAGATCCTGGCTGTTGCAAAAACTTCAAATACCAACAGCTCCAACACCTTTATGTTCTTCTCTCCATATAATTTTTTATCCTTTCAAGTAAGTCGTCATTCAATGTGAATGGGCCTCATTGTATAAGCTTTCAAATGATGTCGTATGCTCCCATTCCAGCAAGAAACAAGGGCGATAAGAACTTTTGCCTAAACTATTCCCCCAAATCTGACTCCTTTTTATTCATGGCCTTACATCCTTTACGTCAATCAATATCAAAAAAAACCAACATAGTTTGCGATATACACTTAAAATTTACAACAATATCTTTGTTGTCTAAAGTTAGAAGTTTGAGCTTATTTCTTGATTACCTTTAGCTTTGAACCGTAAGTTATATTCAAAATAGTCATAAGTATGCCAATTTTTTTAATGATTTTCAATGACATTATTTATGCATTATGTTAGTTATATAATGGCCTAGTGGGTTGGCTATACCAATTTACTATGCTACTCCCTCCGTTTTCCATTGATCATCCTATATAATGTAGCAACATAAAACAAGGAAAGAAGGGAGTAAATGGAAAGTGCACCCTTTTTTTCACTTTTAAGGTAAGAAACACAGATTTTAAGAGGCACGATTACTGTTAACTACGACTTAGTATAAGTGGTCCTATGTCATAAGATAAGGGATTAAATATGAAGTAGTATAAGTGGACCTATGTCGTAAAAATAAGGGAGGTTAAAAGAAAAAAATTTCTTTTCCATGAAGGGAAAAGGAAAATTAGGAACATTAATGACTCAATGGGCAACACACTTAAACAGAGTGTAGGAAGGTAAATGTTGAACGGAGGGAGTATTTCATTATACATGCTTATCAAACACAAGCTCCCTTAAGTATGAATGAATGTTCGAGTTTGTCAACATCAGTGCAGGTATTCTATAGGCTCTATCGGTACATGAACCCCCTAGTCGGTAAAGGATTATAGACTTGATCATAAAGATAAAAGAAAAGAGCTTGTTTAATTTGCTCTTAAATCCTCTTATTCTTTCGTCACCCATTTGTAATTTTGTTGTCAACTTTCAGGGAACAAATATGTTGTCCCGCCTTCTCCATGTATATCACCCCGTTGCAAAGCAGGCTGTTATTACCGCTATTGATTTATTGGGTATGTGATGCTAAGAATTTTATTTGTGTATTTAGGAAAGTGTTTAGTATACTTGATTATTGAGTAACCTGTTTACATTAAAGCTGGAAAATCAGTAGGGAACAACTCTCGATTTTACCTATTATTCTTACTGCTACCTGTAGGCCTTAAGAACTATTTTGGATTCAAGTGACCACCTATAATTGGTTTCCTTAAATGCTGTTCATTTTGATGTAAGTTTGTTTCCTATTAGCTATGTTACTTAGACACGAGTAGGAGTACCAGATGCGAGTGCGGATCAGAGTGTCCGACTTGGTAATTATAAAATTTAGGAAACAGGTGCAGTAGTTCTATCTTTTCGTCCTATCCAATGTATAAAAAGGCTCAAGGCGCAACAAGGCGATTTGGAGTTCCCAGCGCCTTAGGCGCGCCTCGGTGCGCCTCATTGAAGTGAGGCGCCCTAATAAAAAGTGAAAAAAAAAAGTGAAAAAATGGTATGTCTCTTGGTAGGTGCGCCTTTTTTGCGCCTTTTGCGCCTCAAAGTGCGCCTTTGTGCGCCTTTTTGCGCCTTGGTGCGCCTTTTTGCGCCTTAGGTGCGCCTCATTGAAGTCGCCTCGCCTAGACAATAAAAGGCGCTGGCTCCAATCGCCTTGCGCCTCAGAGCCTAGGCGCGCCTTTTTATACACTGGTCCTATCTACTTGGTTTCTTGAAGACTCATGATGAAAGTCTTTTTCCACTTCATCTCTTCTACAATTTAGCTGATTATAATCTGTGCTCCAGGAAACTACATTGTCTCCTTTCTCATATACTTTGTCTCACCTTGTCTGACATCTAGAAGCCCTTTCATAGCATCTTTTTCTATGTTGTAGCTGTTTTTTCCTCCTTTATCTTAGGCTGTTTACTTTACTGGAAAGGATGCTGTTTATAGAGGTGTTACATAATTGGTTCCTTACAAATTTCATTTACAGCAGTAAAAGTATGTAAAAATAAGCAAAAAAGCTATAAGACTATTATTCAAAATGAAAAACAAATGAGCAAACTAAATTTATATTGACTGGGACCATGGACCCAAAAGGCGTACCAATTAACCTTCCCCTGTGGACCTCATAACAAGCTACCAAGTGAATCACGTTCCCCAAGCCGTTCAATAGTTCCATGTACCAGATTGTACCTTGTTCTCGGTAACACTGTGTTGGGAAAATCTCCTGAATATGTATGTACCATGGTGCTTGTAGGTATTGTAGTGCTGTGAATTCAATATTTTTAATTTGTTTTCATGGATGATCTCATTTTGTATGTTCTACAGGTAAAGCCGTCATTCAGGCTGGAGAAAGTGGTGCACCGTTCCCGCTCAAAAGAAGGGATCAGATGCTTGACTATATTTTGACTTTGATGGGTCATGACAATGAAGATGAATTTATTGACACCAATGTTGAGACTCTGCGAACTCAGGTCAGGGAATCTACTTTGTAGTTTACACTTGCTGTATGATTTTCTGGAGTCCTTATTACCAGCTTTCTCTAGTCCTCTTACTGGTGGATATCTTTTGTCTCAATAAAGGCTCTTGCTTTGAGTGCTTGCACTACGCTGGTTTCAGTGGAGCCAAAGTTAACCATGGAAACCAGAAACCATGTTATGAAGGTACTTATTCTAGGATTTTGAGACAATGAATTCCATCCAGCTCTACTGATAAAATAAAATTGCAAATTTTTTCAGGCTGTCCTGGGATTTTTTGCTTTACCAAGTGAACCGTCAGAGGTTGTCAATCCCCTCATAGACAATCTCATCACTCTTCTTTGTGCAATCTTACTTACAAGGTATGACTAGTTCATATCAGATTTCTTGTTTATGTACTTACAAGTATATTTCATTTGACAAACAAAGAGGCTCTTGCTTTTTTTTTTATTTAGTAAATAAAGAGCCTCTTATTAATACCAAACTTAGTTTTTGCTGAAACATTTGAGTGCATAATTGCTCATAAGTCATAGCAACATAACATGTGTGAATAATGTGATTCGTCCTCATTGTTTGTTCTCCTATTTTACCTACTGTTAATATAATCTATTTTCTTATACATGTATATAAAAAAATGTGTTTACTTCAATCAAGGCTTTTCGAAATTCCTGAATCATTCTGGACATCGAAAATAATAGACTGAAGCGTATGGAGCTTGAAATGTCTTAAGGAACTTGCAAAATGATTTGTCAAAAATTTTTACATAACATATTTTCTAATGCCACAACATGCACATGTGGCATTAACGAGCTTATGCTCAGAACTATTAATATAAAATAGGGCAAATTTTCTGAAGCACTCTGAAGCAAAGTAGCAGACCCACAACTCCACAAGGTAGCCTGCTTTTGTTTTATCAGGCTCTCACCCTCTAACTCACATATCTCTCTGCTGTCTTACATTCTCTTCTCAACCCCACCGGCCTCAGCAGCCAACCAGGCTAGAGTTTGGTGTATATCTCTGTCTTTTGTGCTCAATCTCCTGGTTCGCTATTCTCCATTGCTGAATGTGTCTCCTCTTTTGGTTCTCCAGCAAGTGGCAACTGTTGTTGGTGACATCCCTTTGTTTCTCCTTTGACCTTCCTGTGACCCGTCATCTCCCTCTGCCATCGCCTACCAAACTGCTTCCTTTTTGTGTAGTTATCATGTCAGCTAGTCTTCAACTTTGTGGACTTGGTGTCCACCAATAAAAAAGGGATACATGTCATTCTAACCCAAGAAAAAGGAGGGGGTTGTTCAAAAGAGAATATGAATTTATAAGTAATAGTGTCAGTTTCTTTTAAATTCAATCCCAAATGTCAAATAGAAATTAAAAATTAATTTGTAATCTATTAGGGGGGGTTCTCTTCACCTTTAAAGAATAAGTTCAGATCCACTAAGTTCAGATAACCTCGGATAAGTTATAATCAGGTCCTATCATGTCAATAATTTTCAATTGAGTCCAATAAGTTTCGATCAGCTTCAGTAAGTTTAATCTCTTGTAAATTGTAATCAGGTTTTATCAAGGCCAATAAGATACAATCAGGTTCGATAAGGTCCTGTAAGTTCCAATAAGTTCAAATAAGTTTAGGTCTCATCCGGTAAAAAAAAGACGCACTCTTGACCTTGTTTCCTCTTTTCCATTTTTTTTCCCCTCTGTTGTTATTTTCTGTATGTAGCTAGGTTAGACATGCTAATGAGATTTATTAAAAATGAACCTTTATAGTGGTGGGAAAGAAGAAACATGAAACAAGGAAAAGATGTTATAAAAAATATACTTCATATATTCTATTCACCTACCTTGGATAGAGTGAGGAGTTTCCATATAGAAAAATAGACAAGAATATCAAACTTGTAACTGGCTGGAAAAGCTTGTTGGGGTTTAATGCACTGAAACACTATAAGCAATTAAACATGTTGTTTTTGGAGTGGAGGGAGTTGGAGATGTTGGTCATGGATGGGGCAGAGAAGAAGCTGCCCAACTATATATAAGTGAAGATTGGAAGGGGAACATAATCCATACTCCAAGGCTGGAAATATAGCTTGATTTCATTTCAAAAGTTTCATATGGAATGGGTTATGCAAAAACATAAATGTCTTTATAAGTTTATATCATATTTTTGTATAGTCTGATGGGTTTTTTCCCCAACTATATATAAGTGAAGATTGGAAGGGGAACATAATCCATACTCCAAGGCTGGAAATATAGCTTGATTTCATTTCAAAAGTTTCATACGGAATGGGTGATGAAAAAACATAAATGTCTTTATAAGTTTATATCATATTTTTGTATAGTCTGATGGGTTTGTTCCCCCCTGTTAATGGAGTTGTTTCTTTTATATGTATTGATCACTCTGGCTTTTTTATATGTTAAATTGTGAACTCTTAATAAGTCCATTTTACTGAAAATTTTAATTGGACTAAGTGTTCTTATTATGCTTGTGTATTGACTTATATTATACTGTGAATTTCTCTTGCTACCACAATTTTCTTTTTATCAGTGGGGAAGATGGTAGAAGTAGGGCAGAGCAGCTTTTGCATATTCTGGGACAAATTGATCCGTATGTTTCTTCAGCTGCTGAACATCAAAGGAAGAGAGGCTGTCAAGCTGCACATGAAATGCTTGTTAAGTTCCGTATGCTGTGTACTACTGGGGTTTGTCCGTTAGGCTGTCGTGGAACATGTGTACACAGCAAGCATATTGATCGTAACTCGCTTGGGAACTTCCCAAACTTTCCAAGTAATCATAATTTCCTTTAATGTTCTAATTTTCTCAACTGATTAAATCTTGAACAAGTCAAAATTTTAAGAAAGTATTGATTTTTCCTTATATATATTTTTTTTAATTTTTTTTTTTGCGAATAATTACCCTTGCAAGGAAGAATTATTCTCAGAGCCAACCACCAAGTTGAAGAAATTATAATTATGTAAATAACCACCCTCAAATCTGAATTTGTCTACTCAAAGCCACCCTCATGTCTGTTTTCATCTTTTCATAGTCGGATTTGGTTCAAATTCCTAATTAAATCGCTAATCTCTACCCTAATATATAATTAGCTGAATTACTAATCTCTATGACTACGTTGTTTATAAAAAAAAATTAGTGGTATAGTATGGGGATTAAGTTAGAGATTTAACCAAGAAACTAACGGAGTTGGTAATAGGGCAAGTGATGCCAACAAGAACATGAAATAAGACTATGGCAGCTAATTAATTATTTGCTAAGAAATCCTCTTGCTACTGCATTTTTAAGAAAAATGGTTGACAGGTCCCATAATTTACAAGAAATTTGTTGAATTGTACAATATCTGGGATATCTCATACGTTGTTTTTAAGCTTTTTGACATATGAAAAGATCAAAATGAACATTTTTCCTTCTCTATGTAAAACTGTTTTTGGAGGGATAGGTTACTATTTCCAACTATTCTTCTTTTCGGTATTCGCTGACCATTTTGCATATGCCTTGGCTTGATTATCAGCTGCTTTTGTACTTCCTAGTCGCGAGGCCTTATGTCTTGGAGATAGGGTCATTGTGTATCTTCCACGTTGTGCTGATACTAATGCCGAAGTTAGAAAATTATCATCGCAGGTTGTTACCATCTCTGTGAATCATTTTTTGTGTCACATCTATCTTTATTCTGAAGGGACACTAATATTAACTTTATTGTCGGAATTTCTCATCCCTGAACAGATTATTGATCTCTTCTTCAGTATAGGCCTTTTACTTCCAAGGCCAATGGATTCCAATTTAAACTCAAATATGGAAGTGTTTTATGGGGCTTTGTCTTCCTTGGAGGATGTTATAGCTATGTTGAAAAGTGTGAGTTATTTCTTCTCTTTTATTACTCTTACATTGATACTTCTATGGATCATGATCCTTTGAAAATTTAATTTATTATTCCAAATCATTCTACAGGATGCTTCTATTGATTCCTCAGAAGTTTTTAGTAGGGTTGTTTCTTCTATCTGCATGTTATTGACAAAGGAAGAGGCAAGTTCTTAGCTTATTTATCGCAGTATCTGTTTTTTCTCCCCTTGTTTTTAACTATGAAAACTCCTCGAACAAGAAGCTAGATAAAAAATGCATGCCAATTGGACCAAAGAGATATACAATAGTACCAAAGGGAAAGGAATATGTTGTACGTAGTTCATCTATAATAAAGAGACCCTTCGAGTGGCCAACCACCAAATGACTATTTTTGAAAAATAATGATGAACAAGTATCAAGGAAGCTCACGTTTTTGGTGAAACATGTACACTTTCATCTGTTCCCTTCAGAATTTCCTTGAAAGAATTTCTCATTGTGTTTATGGGACAGAAGATGATATGTTTTAGCTAGTAAAGAACAAAATGTTAGACTCTAGGCTGTCCATGGATTTAGCATGTATGCTTTCATGTGGTTCCATTAATTGTTGAGTCTCATGAGTGGAGTCGTTAACTGCCTCTGAGTGATTGATAGGCAGTAGTCTAGAGAGGAATTGTTAATTACTGTAGGATAATCTCTCGGATATATCTGTATCAAGTTGGGGTGGCTTATCTTGAAGCATGTTGATTCCGTTAAGGCAACTTGCAATTTATTTCAAAGTTCTTAAATTTGAAATCAATGATTTCACTCTCAGCTTGTTGCTGCATTGCATGGGTGTACATCTGCTATATGTGACAAAATCAAGCAATCAGCAGAAGGTTCTATCCAGGCTGTGATTGAATTTGTAATGAAGAGGAATAGTGAGCTGAATGAATCTGATGTTTCAAGGTTTCATCCACATTTGGAATCTTTAAATCTATTTATTGCTTCCTGTGAATGAGAAAATGAGTTCTTTTATTTGTATAATGTATGTCTCCTACAGGACAACACAATCCCTTCTCTCTGCAGTAGGTCACGTGACTGAAAAATATTTGAGGCAGGAAACTCTCGGTGCTGTATCCTTTTTGGCTCGTTACAAATGTTTACTCAGTCACATAGTCATATAAAATATACAATATATTTATTGGGTGTTTCAGGATGTTTTTCCATGATTGTAGACAGATATCTTCTCTTGCAGAAAATACAAGTTCGAAAGTTGTTTTTAATGAAGTCTTGGCTACAGCTGGAAGGGATATTGTCACAAAAGACATATCTAGACTACGTGGTGGCTGGCCAATGCAAGATGCATTTTGTGTAAGTACTAATATGTGTTCATGTATTCTTGACGAATTGATGATGTGGTTTTAATGTGCTGATGGATTATGTGATGAATTGATGATGTGGTCGTAAATCACCTTCCATTTTAAATCAAATTTGTTATATCTTTCCCCAAACTATAAACATAATACCTAATCTTCTTGTCTTGAAAGGGAAAAAGGAAACGGCTGTATCGTTTTATGGTACTGACTCTTTATGGAATGTTATTGAATGGTTTTGCCAACAATATGAGGAAATGAACCATGCCTCCTAATGTCTGCACATATTTACTCTAATTTCTACATTTGTGCTCTTTACACAATCTGACTTTCATCTCAATAGAAGTTATGATACATACAATTTTCTTACTTTGGAAATGACGTGTGTCCCCCCCACTTTCTTTAATGTTCATGAATTTTTGTATTATAGTTACAAAACTCTCTTTGCGAAGAGGAAACTCATCATTTCTTCCACTTTATTGTTTATGCTGGCTATGTGTCGAGGGAATTCATGGCCGTAATTTTTTGTGTGAGACAAAGAGAAACACAGAAAATGTAGGGTGGGTAAGGCAAGGGTCATAAGCATGGTTACTGTCAGTTAGCTAATTCTATGGTCATGAAAGTTGTGAAAGTGTGGATTTGTAGATATGGAGGAAACAGGGCTAGGGATTAGGCGGTGGAAAGGAAGTACCGCGTGGGATAAAAGGGAGATGGCAGTGTTCACCTTACTTTAGATTCCAGTGTCCAGGAGACCGGATTCCTAGGTTATTTTCTTATTCTTCGTATTTAATTTCCACTAAATCCTAAATTTGTAAAGAACACCTTTGAAAAGATTCCACAAATTACTTCTAAGGGATACCTATTTTTTCTTCTACGACTGCCTATAGAGTCCAGAGTGAGGTGGAAGGTGAGGGCCAGCATATGGAAGGGTAGACTGGCTTTGGCCAGCAGGCACCTGAATGGATATCTTTTGGGCGGTGTCTCTTTCAGATTATGAAGAGTTAGAAGCTGTAAGGTTATTAACTTTCTTCAAAGGGCAAGCAAATATAAATTTTAGCTGAGTCATTTGCCATGCGATTCTTTGTTTTAAGTCACGATAATATGTATTACCGTCTCCTCTTATAACTTCTGGTAATTTTTTCTTGATTTATGATTGCAGGCTTTTGCTCAGCATAGTGTGCTCTCCTATTTGTTCTTGGACCATGTGATATC
Source organism: Spinacia oleracea (assembly GCF_020520425.1). Classification (NCBI taxonomy): domain Eukaryota; kingdom Viridiplantae; phylum Streptophyta; class Magnoliopsida; order Caryophyllales; family Amaranthaceae; genus Spinacia; species Spinacia oleracea. The sequence goes on from NC_079491.1 coordinate 36,860,516, forward strand.
AGTCCTCAACCACACTCCTATCAATAGAACTATACCTGAAAAAGGAGATGGCTCAGGTCATGGGGTTAGCAATCACTGTGAGAATGAAATATTGCAAGCGTCTATATTTGCTCTCACAGCCTTCTTCAGGTATAGTCTAACTTGACATAAATAGATATATAAAAATATGATAATGACAATAATAACAATAGAGTGTGCATACAGAGGTGGTGGAAAAATTGGAAAGAAGGCTGTTCAACAGAGTTATGCTTCTGTCCTTGCTGCACTTACGCTGCAGCTTGGAAGCTGTCATGGTCTTGCTAGTTCGGGTCAACCTGAACCTCTACGGTAAATTCCTGCATGATATTTTCATAAGCTTGTGTTGGCAAGGTAGGAATGCGGCATCTGTCTCTTCACCATCTAGCTTCGTTCCCTCTTTATGATTTTGCAGAGCTCTGTTAATTGCATATCAAGCTTTCTGTGAATGTGTGGGAGATCTTGAAATGGGAAAGGTTTGTGGATGTTAAAATCTCCTTGGTGAACTATTCCTGTTAGAATTTTGCACTATAAATAATAGTATTCCTATGTATCAGATCCTAGCAAGAGATGGAGAGCATAGTCAAAATGAGAAGTGGGTGAATCTTATTGGAGATATAGCTGGTTGTGTATCGATAAAAAGACCGAAGGAGGTAATACGAGTAACTGGCACCAATGTTATTTTCTGCTGTGCTTCTTTTCCCTAACATGTCAGCCGAAGGCAGTGTAGCAGTGGTGATATAAGAATATGTGACTATTTCTTATGTGTGACTTTTGTTTCCCCTCTATCTAATGTAGGGTGGCTTAACACCCCTCAAGCATTAAAATGCAGTCATGCTTCTAAAGTTACACAATTTGACTTTTTCATATGTTCAAAATGATTGGAATTCTAATGTTTTTATTTTCTCAATGTATTGGACTATTTCTTCAAAATATGGATTTAGTCCTACATTAAAAAATAAAATCACGTTTATTTAAATATGAATATATTTTTAAGATACCCCTAAATAGTCAAAGAATTGTAAAGGAACACAAATGGCACACTTTCAAAATGTACTCTGTTAGGAATCAATTTGCTTGTTCGACTGTGATTGCTCTTGTAAGTTTATTAGCTTTTTAGTTTTTTCCTTTCACAATTCATCATATTATGGGGAAATACAAAAATAGTTTTCATATTGACGGGGGATGGAGAGGAATGCTCCTTTTTCTGCTATATGTGCTATGTTTGGAGAAGAATAATAGGAAATTCTGCTGCTGGCAGGGCGTGGTATTTTTATGTTCTCTTTGGGCTCAGGCTTATGGGGTGTTCTCCAACAAGTCTCTTTCTTATTGTGAGATTGTAGTTCATTTTTTTTTCTTTTGCATGAAGTCATCTTTGTTGTTGCTGAATTAAATTTGTTTTCTTATCAAGAAAAAATAGTATTGTGCGATGGATTCAGCAACTAAAGTTATCTTTTCCTTGTGAAAGAAAGAACATTCTTCAGTAATATAAATTTTACTAAAGTCACCACTATCATTATTAAAAAGGGTGTACTAGGAAACGTGTCAGCGTTGGTATTGGAATATTTTTGTTCCTGCACTATTTGATGGAGGAAAGATGGGGGCAGTCTTTGCAAAGGCTAGGACATGGGGTACAATAAAATCACTTTCAAAATCTCAAGTAATTACCTGTCCTAGGGCCATAATTCCTACCAACTTTTATATATTTTTGAGTCGTAGTATTTGGTTCAGTGAACAGGAGTTGCCAACGAAATTGCCGGTGCCAATATTTGTTTTACGATCCTTGTGGTGCTATTTTAGGAAGATTTCATGAGTGTAAACTTCTATATTTTGCTTTACTGCCACAGGTTCCAGCCATATCGTCAATTCTAAGAATGTCTTTGGATGAGAAAGACAATTTCCAAAGGGAGGCTGCAGCTGCTGCACTGTCTGAATTTGTTCGCTATAGGTAAGTCCGGGTTAACATCCTTTGCGTGTCATTTAAAATCAATCATTTATTTAGGAAGACATAGTTCTTTTTCTTTTTAAATTCCGTTTGTCTTTGACTTTCAGATTAATGAAGTGGCAAGTAAGTAATAAATATACTTCTATTTTCTCTAATTCTATATTGTAAGTGCTCCTATCTCTACTAGTAGTTTAGAGATGAGTGAGCCTGTGAGTGTCTCTGAGCCAACTTCCCAGAATTTAAAAGTTTGGTGGATTCTAAACCGGTGTATTGTAACCCTCTAGATCAGAAACTTTAAAAATCACTATCCCTCATTCATCCTTATTTCGACTCTTATTGGAAGACTTTATTCTAAACAGAGCCAAAACATAAATTTTCTGCAGCTTTTCTAGATATATTCAATAAATAGATTACTACAATAATTTTCTAGTGCTTATGTTAAACGTGTGCAATAATAAACCTAATTAGGGGTCATGGGGTGAAAGGACCCATTAACATAAGGAGTTACTTGATGATGTGCATGCATATTTCATGCAACAAGTGTATGATTAATTGTATAAATTTGCATGAAGCCAATTTCTGAATTACTACCCCTTTCTGAGAGTAGGTTTGGAAGAAAAAGGTGCTGTAAGCTTGTAACACTTAGATCTAACTTCTGAGTTGTGCGGATGAAACCCTACACCGCATCATCTGACTTTGAGGACTTGGTCATAGAGCCACCGACATGTGCTGCTTGTGGTTATGTGTTAAACAATATGCATCTGACATTTAATCACATCACTCTCTGGAGTCTGGACTGTCTTTGGACTGTTTGGAAGTATCACTGAACTACAGGCATCTCAATGTTTTTTATTGAATTAAATAAGTTTATGCTGTGGGAGTCTTTAAAGCCCAATGAATGATAACGTGCTCTGTGTATTTCTTTGGTTTCTGCTTCTGATTGGTGAGTGGATTACGGATTATGTACTTATTTCAATCATTGATTGTTAGACCTGCCAGACTGAGTTACTTGAATAACCTGACCATTGCCCAATCTGTAACCAAAACTAGGTTAATATATTTGATGTTTTTGTCTCAAATAGATGTGTTCTTATAGCCGGAATTATGATGATAAATGTTACTCCCTTAGTTGATTTTGTTATGCTTCTTTATTTCCAAGACACAATGTCGATGCATTTAGGAAGATTTGGGAGAGAGAAATTAATTCTCCAAGGACATTTCAATTGAGTAAGTAGGAGAGAGGGCAAATTTCATGACAATTGAGTATTAAAAGGAAAACTAAAGAAGAAAGAGATCAGGAAGGGGAAACTTGTTAGCAATGTCAAGAAGGTAAGAGAAGTTGTTTGCACGGGTTCTAATTGCGAATCTCATTCCAACTGTAAAGCATATAATTTCCATAGAAGCGTTGCAGCAGAATAACTTTTTTCCTTCAACCCCCTCCCCCCAACACCCCACACACACACCTGAAATCCTCACAAAAATTCGTTGTATGGGAGTTCTTCCATGCTCACTAATGAACTACTTCTCCTCTAATGCTGTAGTGACGGATATGATTGCCTGTTGGAGCAGATGGTTGAAGCACTATGTCGCCATGTATCTGATGACTCTGCGACTATTAGACGACTTTGTATCAAAGGACTCATTCAGGTATCATAATAGTTTTCTTTCAGCTTGCTTACTTATAGGTACATGTATTATGTATTGGAACTGTTGAATTACTAGCTAGACTTAATATTACTGTCCTAGGCCAATCACCCAAAAAAATTAAGTTTCACCCAATCACAATAATCCTATCTTGACTTGAAAATTAGAGGCATAATCCCAAGCTCCTAACCATATACAACCGCAACCAATCTGAAATTTCATTTTAAAGTTGCCATTTTAAATTCGTACTTTTGTAAAGATGCATTTTCGATTATGTATTATTACCTTCTTTCTTTTGATATAGAAATTATTTTATGAGGCTCATGAGTCATGGCTACTAAGTCTTGTTCACTAAAGAATATTGATCTAGTCTGAAAGAGCACAAACCCTAAACCCAATAACCCGGCAATCTAGATGTTGGGCAGCTGGTCCAAGCTGATAATAATCTGATCTAACATTAACCTTAGATGTTAACCCCTCAATTCTGATTTCTGATTTAACCTATACCCCCATTCAACCTAAAAAATCTTCAACCTGAATTTAAAATTTGAATGAAAATTGAAGCAAAACCGAACTAACTAGTAGACTGAATCAAACTTAATGGACTGGTGGACCTAGAACATATATGAACATCCTGTTTTCCAGGCCCAGTTACTGCTGAATAAAGTTTCTCCCTTTTAAGTATCTATTGATGCATGTGTTGCTGCATGATACGATATATATTAGCAGACTTCCGCCGTCTGTTGCATGTATTACAGTATTAGGCATATCCTTATTTTTTTTGATGCAAAGCAATGGATTAAAAACATAGTTTAAAAGTACCTACAGTAGTGCTATGGAGGGCTTTCCTCCACAATTGCATAAAACACTAATCCTGGAGTATTAGGTAAAATTTTAAACATAGAATCTGCTAAGTTATTACAATCCGAAGTTCTCCCAAAGTTTTGTCAAAATTTCCGCTGCCCGGTTAGTGTTCCTACTTGCATGCCCAACCTTGAGGTTTTCAATCCCGCATATAAGTGCCCTGCATTGCATAATTAGATTATAAATAACATCACAAACATTTCCCTGATCTTGGATTCTATCAATTGCCTCCTTTGAATCTGAGTTAATAATCACGTTGGACCATCCTTACTGAGTTACAAACGTGAGTCCGCCCAATATGGCAATAATTTCCCCCATGAGGACTGATTTCACACGGCACTTTCTCTGGTAACCTGCTAACCAATTTCCCATGCTATTTCTGACGATACCTGCAACACTTGCATACTCTAGCTCTTCTGTAAATGAAATATCACAATTAAGTTTGATCCAATGCACTGGTGGGGGCATCCATTTCTGATAAGGGGTAAGGGAAGTAGAGGTTTGTAGCTAGGGTTTAGAAGAGTAGAACTCCCATGCTAGATTGTAAGCTTCTTTTTTAATTAGACCAGGGGGTTTGGTTGTAGCTTGACAAATTAGCAAGGTTCCTACGAAGCCAAATGCACCAAAGGATGCAAGGGAAAAGGTCTTCCAAGGTAATAATGTTTGGTTGTTTGGATGTTGGGAGGGGTGGGTGAGGTTCTGTTGATGCCAAAGTTGCAGGGGTTGATTGAAGAAGGAAATTTGCAGGGGAAAGAGGTACCAAACCTCCCTTGCTTGCTGACAGTCATGAAGAAGGTGGATAATATCTTCATGGATTGAGGTGCACCACTTGCAGCAACAATCAGAGGCCATGTTCCTGGTGAAAAGCAATTTCTTATGTGGGAGTCTATCTTGGACAGCCAACCAAAGAAAGAATCTTATCTTTGGTAGGGTATCCGTACTCCAAATCCATTCTGAATCCATTAAGCTATTATTATGAGGATAAAACAAATGCATAGCCTTTTTAAAATCAAACTTCTTCTTAACAGTTAAGGCAGAGAAAATGAAATCAGGGAGTTGGGATGCGGGGTCAAGGATATGAATCCCTTGGAATAACAACAAAATATCATGGGGGAGGGGCATGGACAACTTAGTCAAAATTCCAGTTTCTATTCTCAATAAGATCCGCTTAGGTAAGAAGCTCCTCACCTTGATTCAGAGGGCTACTAATGAGACTTCTAAGGACACCCGGGCCTAGCCAATTATCAAACCGTAGCGAAATGCCACTCCCCGTTCCCACACCCATTGAATGGTAGAAGAGAAGCAAGCCCAAGTATTTCCCATAGCCTTCCATAAAGGAGATCCTACCTTAAAAGACTTGAACCTAATCACCTATTCCCCGATTTGGTATACTTATCTCTCAGAAGTCAGAATTTTCATTGCAAGATTATCCTGACAATTAAGCATTTTCCACCAAAGTTTAGTAAAATGGGCTTTGTCCAAAGACTTGCAACATCTAATCCCCAACCCCCCCTTGATCCTTTGGTCTGGCAGCTTCATCCCATCCTACTAAGGTATATCCTTTGTTGATTGAGTATAATGCTTGAAGTGTTTATGCACTTGTTCCCAACTTTTGATACTTTTATATGTCTAGGTAGTAGATAGGTGTTTTCTTGTTTATCACTCTTTCTACTTACTTCCAGGTGTCATGTTGTCTGAATTTTATTTTGCAGATGCCATCTATTCATATCAATCAGTATGCCACCCAAGTGCTTGGCGTGATACTAGCTTTGCTTGAGGATTCAGATGAATCTGTGCAACTGACTGCTGTGTCATGTCTAATCACGGTGATTCCATGGAATCCGTTCATTAAAATTTCCACGAGTTGCATGTAACCTGTGTTTTTACATTTTTTTCCTTCTGATTTCTTTTACACTACATCGTAACAGGTACTTGACTCATCACCCCATGGAGCTGTGGAACCAGTTCTTCTTAACCTTGCTGTACGAGTACGCAATCTTCAAGTGAGTTTCTTCTTTAATGCTTTTGTAATGTTTCTGTTTGGCTTTATGAAAGTGAAGATAGCATATAATCCTGACAATTAAGCATCATAATCCTTTGTCTGGAGGATTCTTCTGTGCCTCTATAACATATTTTCAGGGACACTTAAAATGGAGGAGAGTTCCCTACGTTTTTTCAGGAATGGATTTTTTTTTTTAAAAATAAATTTGATAGATAAACAATGCTTGAAAGTACTGATTTGCGGACAGTTAGTATTCAAACAGTATCCAATGGTCATACAACGACAAACTTCATTTCTTAGTCATAGTTACTTTGAAAAAAACAACTTTTAATTTTGTTTCAAAAATTTGCCTCAACTCCTATAGAAAATTGCTAGATGATGTTCATTTGTAGGTGTGAGAATAATGCTTGTGGTAAGGTTACTAGAATGATACAAATTGTTTGTTAAAGGCAAGAGATTTGAATATAATTGAAGCATGCTGATTTTGTAACTTCGTGCATTAAGTTTTTTTTTAATATACGAAGTACAGAAGAATCCTTAAAGCCTTTCTGTTTGTACTTGTTTGCAAAACATCTGGAAATCAGAAATATCTATTAGCTTCGCATAGCTGTTCCTGAGTACCACCCAACTAGAATTGTTGATACCTTGGAACAGGTATGCATGAATGCAAAGATCAGAGCTACGTCTTTTGCAGCTTTTGGAGCACTCAGCAACTTTGCAGCTGGCACAGAGCGTGACGCCTTCTTAGAGCAGGTTTTTCTTTTTGTCTGGTCCAGATTTTAATCTGTATTTTCATCATGCTAGCGTAGCTATGTTCTTGTGAGTTCTGATGTTGGTCATTGGTCCTAGGTGCATGCGGTTCTGCCACGTCTGGTTTTGCATCTTCATGATGATGATGTCAGCAATCGAGAGGCTTGCAGGGTATAAAACCAGGATTGCCCTTATTTCTACTCCTCCGTTCCTATATTATCCTAATACCATCCCCTCCCCCCTCAAACAATTGTTGCTGAGAGAGGGCTCGTCTATGGAAAATTCAACGTGTTTGTGTTAATTTGGCAGAAAACACTGAAGAAAATTGCCTTTTTTATGGATGTGCAAGGAACGTCAACACTTTTCACTACCCATTATTTCCATTCCAATCACCGGTATGATTGTCTCCGAGAGCTATAGTTGGATAATGTTTCTGCTTCGGTTTACTCAAATTGTATCTTTTTACAGAAGTGACTATGAAGATTTTGTTAAGGACTTAACAAGGCATTTTTCTCAGCATATGGCTTCTAGGATAGGAACTTACTTGGCTTTAGCTATTCAGGTGAGATTTTGCTCACAAATAACCTCTCATACAGTCAGTCACCAATATCATTTGGTCAAGGAATTGATATTTCCAACAGTTGTGTGATGAATGTATCATGAACCAGTTTCATGACTGCTCCCAATTTTTTTTTTTTTTTTTTTTTTTTTGAGGGAACAATTTTCTTTTGTTTAATAGTATGTTCCTTATACCATTCGTTACTTGATCTTTGATATACATAATGTATATATTCACCATCTGTACAACATTCACAATCTTAATTTCGGCTACTATCAAACTTTTGCAGTATTTATGTGTGTGTTGGTTATGATACCATGCATCTTCTACAGCTATTCTTATGGACTTTGCCGAGTAGGGTTGTTCATTCTCATGTTTTTCTGCTGACATTTTATTTTAATATATAATAGCAGATCTATGTTTTTCTGTGTGCATAAAATTGGATGACGTATGTGCTTGATAGAGGCTTCTATTATCATGAGCTCTGATGCTAATCCGTTAATAATACAGGCATTTGATGCTCCTTGGCCTATAATTCAGGCTAATGCCATGTACTTCTGCAGTAGTATGCTCTCACAGGCTGATGATCAACGCATCTTGGCTCTGTACTACTCACAGGTTATTTCTTAAACGAAGGCTGGGGAGCATAATACTTAATTATTTTGATAGGTTTTGGGATTTCTTATTTAAATTATGGGTTTCAAATTTGCTGTATTCCAAGGGTGAATATATTTTTGGACTCCTTGCTGAGGTATAAAAATTATCTGGAAGACCTCATGCTTACATCTAGTTCGCCATTCTTATTCAGAAATATGCATGATTCAGACACTATTCTAAGATGTATTAATGTGCAGGTATTTGGAATGCTGGTGAGCAAAATGAGTCATTCAACTGATGCAATTGTCCGAGCAGCATGCTCTTCATCAATGGGAATCTTACTGAAATCTAGCTATTCACTTTCTTGGAGATCAGCTCGACTGGATCAAGCAGAGTTTAATCGGAAAGGCCCTTGAAGATGTTATAGTATATACACATCTAAGAAATACTGGGACAAGCTTGCAAGATGTTGTACCTTCTAACATAAGCACTGTTTCAACGCTGCTCACACGAGGAATGTGTGTACTGCTTCTGTTGGTGAAGCTTTTGTCTATATGGATAGTTACGACTTTGGTTGGAAAAGAAGTCACATATGAATGGGTGATCTTGCCCGTAGTCATGCTCATCGAAATTGTTGTCTTTAATTATATAGTGACAAAAGTGTACAGAAATTGGTCTCACACTAACCACGTAGAAAGGTGGAAACACGCATGTAATTTTGTAAAAAGACCATGTGTACAGTTTTTGGTTATAGGCATAGATTATGGGATGTAATTTCTTCTTGTTCTGTGTGTTAATACGAACCTATAGAACATCGAGATACCACAAACAAAATGTCACGGAATCAGTTGAATCAGCTGCACTAGTGCTCTTCATACTTGTACACTATGCAGGCAAAATGTTAAAATTTGTTGTATCTGTTGTACTGGTGCAATTCGTTGTATTTATAGTGTGACAATCAAATTCTCTCAAATATTTACAATTAAAATAATTTTGGACAGCTCTTGTAAAATTACAGACATAGCTAAGCTTAATGACAATTTTCGCTGTCGTATTACAGGTGAGCAGTGTCCTGAAGAACACAGCAAGAGCTTAATGCACATGGGAAAAGCAGATGGATCCTCTTCAAAACGATGTGATCAACACAATGGTATTATTTTCAGCCTCCACTATCTTGTTGGATGTATTTGTGGCCCCAAATTATCAATGACAAGAAACTGTGCTAAAACTTCTTTACTACAAATGCATGCATGACATTTGCTTGTCTGTCAGTATTTTTTAATTCATGTTTAATGTACAGAGTTTTGAAATTTTCAGTAATTTCAATTACTAGAAACCAATTTTAATCCAATTTCCTAGAGCTTGAATGGACCACTTTCCCTACAATGCCAGCTTAGGGTGCAAATTGCATGCGTTTGACTTTCCCTACCCCACCTTAGAGCCTTGTTTTAGGGATTCGGTTGAAGGTTCAGTAGCGATCACGAAAGAAATTAAGCTTACTTTTTATGTAATCATTTAAAAATGGTTGTGGTAAATGTGTTTTTGAAATTTGAAGCATGCACCGCGTGCTTTTAGATAAATAAACAAATATAGATGACAGAAGTGAAAACTTGGGTTAAAATTTAGGACATGGATGGTTTAATTTGAAAATATTGATTGAACTTATCTGTTAAAATCTACATCTACTGTGCCATCCCTGCTTTCTTGATTAAATGTTGTTGTAATAATGTGATTAGTGCTTCGGTACTACACAAGAAAGTTGAAATAATTTGCAGTCCCAGTTTACGTCACCTTAGACTTAGATAACAATTTTTCCTTCCATGATTACTGTACTTACAGTTTGAGTTATTGACAATATGGAATGCTTAGTTATGGACATATAGGATAGATAGGCTTGTTTATGTTTGTAGATTAACTGAATAGAGGCATATCAACAAGAAAAAAGCAGGTGATACTATGAAGTATTAACCAACCACGATATGAAAACTTAGCTACCAGAAGCTGTGATTCCCTGTTAAATCACTCTTTGTCAACTTCTTGTTTTCCTTTCTCTATCTGTTGGATGACTTGTTGGATCATTAACTTCAATCCTGTGTCTGAAAATCCGCTCTCTTGCACTGCTCTCTTAGCACCTTTTGCAAGCCTCGAAGCTCTCTCTCTCATCTCTTCACCTTCCTTTCCACCATCCATCACCAAATCAACAGCGTGCTTGACATGCTCTTTTTCTACAGAGATTCCTCTTACCTCTTCACCTGGGTTCATCGTTGGTATTTCCACTCTGACACTGACACCAACCCTCAAAACTTGGACCACAAATTTCTCATTCAGAAATTGCTCGGAGAACAGCGGACATGTAGCCATAGGCAAACCAGTAGAGATGCCTTCAATAGTAGAATTCCAACCACAATGCGTCAAGAATCCACCCACAGAAGGATGAGTCAGTATAAGCACTTGTGGTGCCCAACCTAGTATAACTAACCCTCTTCCTTCAACCCTTTTCTTGAAACCATCTTCTTCGATCAGCCTCTCCACTTCTTTTAGACTATAGCCTTCTCTCAGAGCGAAGATGAATGGCTTGTTGGATGCTTCTAACCCAAAAGCAAGCTGCATAACTTGTGATGCAACAACGTTACAGAGGCTTCCAAGACAAGCATACATCACTGACTTAGGCTTATGTAAATCCAGCCATTTCATGCATTGGTCAACAGCAAGTGCAGCTTTGTTACCTCTTTCCCCTTTATCCAACTCATCCTGATTGCAGAGCGAAACGGGCCCAACACACCATATATTTGTCTTCCCCTTTGCCTCCTTACACCTCTTAAAGTACTCTGGTTCTAGCTCCTCAAAAGAATTTACTACAACCCCAAACGCTTTTCTCTCTGCTTCTCTCATTTCCACCCTCAAAGGATCTGCCGCTTGGTGTACTGCATTTGGCACCTGAGTTTTGGTGAGCTCGATATTATCAGGTAAACCAGGCACCAGAAAGGATTCAGTGTCCGAGTTTAAGTTTCCAATCACGTTGTAGGTGATCATATTGTGCAAGCTTAGGAGAGAGCAGCAGGACATTCCATGGAATACTATCCTTGGGATGTTGAATCTTCTAGCAACTTCAGTGGTCCAAGTGAACCCAAAGTCAGAAATCAGACAACTTGGTTTGGGTTGCAACTCATGAAGCAACTTCTCCATTGGTTCTTCTAAGTTGGCAGCAGCTTGAATGAAGTTTATTGCATAGCTTAATGAAGGAAGCATGTCTACATTTTCACACCCTTCTGGTAATCCAGCTTCTTGCCAAGGGAATTCGAGTTGAGATACTCGAATATTAAGACCACCTTTAGCAGCGCGATCTATGCTTGATTTGAAGCGGGTGGCATTTACTGGAGTAGTGACTATGGTAATTAAAATACCATGCTTTGCTATCAACTTGGCCATGTCTATCATTGGGATCATGTGGCCTGGTGCCATTAATGGAAACATCACAAAATGTAGCTGCTGGATATCTTTCAAACCCATGTCTAGCTTTTGCATGTAGAATGATTGATTAGTTTCTGAATTGTGAGATTATATCAAACTACTTCGTTACGTGCAAAATTTGTATACTAATGCGACTGTGTCAAATATCAATTTCACCGACATGTGCAACAGTTTTATACTACTATGATGTTTTATTTTAATATTTTTTTTGTGGTTAGGCTTTTAATGCTTTTTTTTAATTCACTTACGAATAGTTCCAAAAAATATACAAGGCAAACCAAACTGCGATTACAGAGGAATTAGACGCGTTATAGCAGCGTCCCTAAAATACTAAACTAAAGTTATACTCTGTACTAAGCTCTAAAGGTGCATGATGTGAGGGAGGATACACAGTTGTGGGACAGCAAGTTTCCTTTCCATACCCACCCCAAAAAAAAGTTAAAAAAAAAGAATTTAAAAAAGATGGACCATGTTTTAGACAAATTCTACCTAGGGTCGAATTCGTCTGAGGGAGGGGTGCTAACAATCCGAATAAGCAAGATAATAAGAAGATAATGAGAACAAAGATATGAAACTCTTACGGAAATGGGGAGAGGGGTAGTATATTATTATGAAGTGTGGTAGTGTTTTGATGGCTTCCATATGACCCTTTGAATGGTCCAACTTGCCACGTCACGAGGACGTTATTTTACCGCCCAAACAGACCACCCTTAAATAAATGGGTAAAAGTATTGTTAGCTTGTTATATACTGTCAACGGTAATATAAGTATTTTCATTGTTGTATATATACTGTCATTGTTGTATTAAAAATTGTCATAATCACCCAAAAAAAATAAATTGAAATGAAATAGAAAAATTAAAGGGACCATTTAAATGAATGGGTAAAAGTGTTGTATATTAAATGAATGGGTAAAAGTATGTATACAAAGTGTTCTATAATTATTGTCATTGTTTGCATTAATATTGTCATTGTTTTATTAAAATATTGTCATTGTTGTATTAATTACTGTCATTGTCGCCAATACTTAATTAGTACTTTGTTTGACTTTTCAACGCATTAAGCGAAATATACCTCTGGGTGTGAGGGAAAAACCCGCTGGGGGGCAGCGGTGTATCCTGCCTCTGCATGATGTAGAATTTGAAGGCTTTAGTGTATTAACATAAGCAAATAAATTTGGATTTAAATAATTAGGTAAGAACTATTCGATATTGTCGTTAACTTTTAGTTTTTTTTAAAAAAAAAAAATATCGTTAATTTTTTGTTTTAACCAAATATTTTCCGTTTTTATGTTTTTTACAAACAGACATAAAACGGGAAGGGAAAATACACAGATCATTGAGTCTTTTTGTAAAAAAAAAAGAAGTTTAAAAACTACCGATTACCTAATTATTAGAAGAAAACTTTGTCCTTTTACATTATTTTCTCCCTTTGATGTTTACGTATGTATTTGTTTAACTATGTGGTCGACATATTTATACTCCAACATCTTCTATCAAAACGTCTTCACTTAATTGTAATAACACATCGTCTATGCTATTGTAGTTGTGTAGTCGTCTATGTAAATCAGATTCTTCCTTTTCTTTCAAGTACCCTTGTCGGATCTTCGACACTCCGACACTTAATTTTCAACTTAAATGTAATACCCCAATATTTTATGATTTTATAAAATATATTTATAGCTAGAATAATATTATATTTATTTATTAAGTGAGTTTTTCTAAACTAAATGGTGTACTTTTATTTTTATTAAGTTATAAAACCTATTTTTAATTGGGGCTTACTATTTACCTCCCCATTCATTTACCCATATACCCCCTTTATTTACCCCCTTCATTCAACAAATACCATCCTCATTTACTTTCTTACTTTCTTACCCCAAATTTGACCACCACCTCCGGCCACCTTCGCCGGCCAACACCGCCACCATCAATGCCGAGTCTTCGCAAGAGGTAATTTTTTTTTTCTCCAGAATTTTTTTTAGAAACTTAATCATTTTTAGCTTAAGTTTCTTTCTTTTAAAAAATAAAAAATAAAAATAAAAAATAAAAATAAAAATAAAAATAAAAAGAATAAAAAACTTTCATTTTTTAGAAACTTATTCATTTTTAGCTTGATCATGTTGGGACTAAGGCTTTGTTGTTGTTGTTGTTGTATTCATTTTTAGCTTGCACCATGGTACAGGCTTATGAATTTTAAGCTTGTACCATGGTATGGGCTCATGAGTTTTTAGCTTCGACCATGGTATTGATTAATGCAGTTTAAGCTTGTACCATGTAAGAAGCTAAAAATTTCATAAGCCCATACCATGGTATAAGCTAAATATTCATAAGTCTATATTATTTAAGGTTTTGATTTGTTGTTGCATTTGATTTAATGTAATCGGAAAAAAGGGACTTCTGACTTTTTAGCTCCGACCATGGTACGGGCTTATGAATTTTAAGCTCGTACCATGGAAGGAGCTTAAAATGCATAAGTCTCCGCCATGGTGTGAGCTTAATATGCATAAGTCTGTGAATTCACAAGAGATTTTTTTTTTTGTCCTAAAAAAATTCAAAAACTTATAAATATTTAGCTTGTACCATGGTAAAAACTTATAAATTTTAAGCTTGTACCATGGTACAGACTTATGAGTTTTTAGCTTCGACCATGGTACAGACTTATGCAGTTTAAGCTCGTACCATGGAAGGAGCTTAAAATTCATAAGCTCGTACCATGCTACAAGCTAAATGTTCATAAGTTTCTGAAACTTTTTTCCGAAAAAAAAAAAACCCTTGTTAAATCTACTTGGAAAAAAAGTTAGAGACTTGTGAATTTTTAGCTTCGACCATGGTATGGGATTATGAATTTTAAGCTCGTACCATAGCTAGAGCTTAAAATGCATAAGTCTACGCCATGGTGTGAGCTTAATGTGCATAAGTCTCTACCATAGCGTGAGATTAAACTGCATAAGTTTGTGGAAAACTAAATTAGTTTTTTTTTTAAATTTATTTATTACTATACTTATTGATAATTTAAATTACTTGGTTTTAACAATTTATTTTTTTAATGGGCAAGTTCCGTTGCTAGATTTTGGAAGTGATGATATTAATTATAATACAAAATTCATTACTTCCGAAATATTTCCAAGTGATGATACTGCTGTCGAGTGGGCTAAAAACATTGCTATTAGCAATGGGTTTAAGCCTGTGAAGTCTTCATGGAAACGAGGAGAATTGTACTTAAGATGTAATCGCAGTGAACGAAATAGAGGCAAAGGAAGAAATTTGGAAACTGCGGAATGACCAAACACGAAAACTCAGGCATGTGATTGCAAATTTCTAATTAAGGTGACACCGTGCAAACATGGTGAAGGTTGGAATATTATGGTGGGTCCTGTCCAACACGGCATTTCACAACCATGAATTAATTACATATCGAGAGGACAACCGGCAGATGAGCGACCTTAGTCTAGGTGCAAAGAAACTTGTTCGTGATATGTCTTCGGCTCAAGCAAGGTCGAAAGTCATATTAGAGGCCGTCCAGGAACAATTACCCGAGGAAAACCCCAACAGAAGACACATCTACAATTTTAGAGATCGGATGAGAAGGAACGATGCAGAAGGAAGAGATAGTATAAGTCAATTCCTCCATCTTGCTAAAGAGAGTGATTACTTGGAATACTATCGGGAGGAGGGTCATGTCGTGACACACACATTCATGGCACACCCTACATCGGTGAATTTGTTACACACATATCCATGGGTCATTGGCATGGATTCTACATACAAGACGAATGTACAAGATGCCCTTCCTTGAAATATGTGGGGTTACTCCGTGTAACAAGAATTTTCTCATTGCATATGCATTCATGAAGGACGAGACTGCTGAAAGCTACGGGCGGGTGTTAGATAAACTAAGGTTGTTGCTTGGTAACGAGGTACATCGATCTATCAACAATTGTGACAGACCGTGAGCTAGGCCTTATGAGACCTATTCGAGAAATCTTTCCTCGCTCCAAACACTTACTTTGTGCGTGGAATATCAACAAGGACGTAGAGGCGACTGTCGGGAATATATGTGGAAATAAAATCATGGGTGAGAGATTCAAGAATGGAAAATGGGAGAGAATCCCGGAGGCTCCAACTAGTGTTGAGTATGATCTAGCTTTGTTGAACATGCATGATTCTTGGCGGGATTTTCCTAAGGTGATTGATTATTTGAATGGTACATGGTTACCTCATGCGGAGAAATTTGTCTTAGCATGGACAAATAATGTGCTTCACTTTGGCAACATCAACAATTGTAGAGTAGAGAGTGCACATTCGATGATGAAGAATCGGTTGTCATATACGAATGGGTCTTTTGACACCGTGTGGAGGAAGGTCAACGCAACAATCAACTCACAGCTCACAAAGATTAGAAACACCCTTGAGGCGTCGATGCGTACTCATAGTCAGATGTGGACCCGGCTTCCGTTCCAGCATTTGAGTGGTCATGCGTCCCACTACTGTTTAAACCTTTTGGTTAAGGAGGAAACGCAGATGAAGGCGTTGAGTCATGAGGTGCATGGACGTTGTGGATGTGCGTATAGGACTACACATGGTCTTTGTAATACCTCGTATTTTTTCGGAATTTATAAATATATTTTGATGTATTTATAAAGATTTTTATGAATTTAATTACATTTAATGTGATTTAAATGTAATTTAATTTAAATAATTTAATTATTAATTATTTACGAAAACCGGATTTTTATTAAATAAATTAAATGAATTTATTTATTCGGGGATTGTTAGGTCGTATTTCAAAAACTGTTTTAATTATAATCCAAGCCCAATCCAATTCCGTTGGCAAACTCAACTAAGCTTGCTAGTAATTAATTATAATTAAACCCAAACTTCAAGCCCAACTCGATTTCCTAAAACCTAAGCCCATAAGGGAAGGGAAAGCTATAAATACAACCCTCCCTCACAATAGATCCCGTCACAAAAATTCTGAAATCTATCTCCTCTCCTATCCTCTCTTTCGGCTCTCTCTCTCTCTCTCTCTCTCTCTCTCTCTCTCTCTCTCTCCCCTTGTCTGAGTGCCTTCGGCCCCAAGCAAGCCGCACACCTCATGCCCTGCTTCTTGCCTTGCTCGCCCTCGCCTTCGTGCACGCAGCCGAGCACCCCTGCTCGCTGCTTCCTTGCCTCTCTAGTGCACACTCCCTTCGTCTCTCCCTCTCGCGCCACACAGCAGCACAACCCGCGTGTTGTTGTTGTGCGTTGTTGTTGTTGTTGTCGAGCGAGCCAACGCCCAGCGCCCAGCGAGGCCTCGCCCCGCATCGCTGCCCTGCTCACCCACGTGCGCTGATGCTCACCCGCACCCAGTGCTCTGTTAGGTTATATACATATGAATAAACATAAATCATGCGGAAAAACCATAAAGCCAGGAAACATATTATTAACACATAATCATTTAGCATAATTCAGATGCATACACTTTGTAGCGTGCCCTCCCTAGCTGCGCCCGAACCGAACAAGAACAATTCTTTAGGACTCCAAGTGTCGTCCCTCCGTAGATAGTCCACAACACGTCTGGATCCGCCTTAAGCTTGACCAACTAGAATCGCCCTTAAGGTTCTTAGATTTTCGGCTATTTGGGTGCAAGTGTTTGGCTGATTTTTTGCTTAAAAATCTTACCTTGAATACTTCAATAATCGTCTGTTAAATATGTGACCCTAGGCCTATATTTATAGAGTTTATGGAAAGGAATTATAATCCTACTAGGATATGGATTTATTAATTAGAATCTTATTTGAACTCTAAATAATAAATTTAATCTATTAGGATTAGGATTTAATCATTGCACGAATTCCGATAGGATTAGGATTCGTTAGGAACACGAGTGTCGCACGACCACGAGGGACGCACGCACCCGCGCAGGCCTTGCGGCCCACACGAGTGGGCGCTGCCTCGCAGCCCACGAGCACACGCTCCAGCGCGCGCCTACGGCCTTGCTGGGCCTGGCGAGGCTGTGGCCTTCGTGTTGGGCGCTTGGCTTGCTGGGCGCGGGCCTGGCTTCGTGTTGGGCCTTCGTCTGGCAAGCCTCGTCCGATGCTAATTCGTACGATGCGCTTCCGATTAAATTCCCGGTTCCGGAATTCATTTCCGATACGACCAATATTTAATATTTCCGATTCCGGAATTAATTTCCGTTTCGAACAAATATTTAATATTTCCGTTTCCGGAATTATTTTCCGATTCCGATAATATTTCCGGTTCTGAAAATGTTTCCGTTTCTGGCAATATTTTCGATTCCGGCAATATTTCCATTTCCATTAATATTTTCCGATACGTACCATGTTTCCGTTTCCGGCAACGTCTACGACTTGGATAATATTTATATTTCCGATACGATCCATATTTCCGTTTCCGGCAATATCATCGTTTCCGGAGTATTCATTTCTTGCTTATGACGATCTCAGCTCCCACTGAAACCAAGATCCGTCGATTCCGAATATCCATAGATGGAGTATTTAATGCCATTAAATACTTGATCCGTTTACGTACTATTTGTGTGACCCTACGGGTTCAGTCAAGAGTAAGCTGTGGATTAATATCATTAATTCCACTTGAACTGAAGCGGCCTCTAGCTAGGCATTCAGCTCACTTAATCTCACTGAATTTATTAACTTGTCAATTAATACTGAACGGCATTTATTAGACTTAATATTATATGCATACTTGGACCAAGGGCATTATTTCCTTCAGTCTCCCACTTGCCCTTAGGGACAAGTGTGCATTTCCTAATTCCTTTGTCGCTCGATGCTTGCTCTTGAACATAAGGTAAGAGTTGTCATCCTTATTATGTCCAGAGGTGTTTCTCGGTTTCAGTGTTCAACTGATCAAATAAACAGATAATCATAGCCTATGATTCATCCGAGCACGGCCATGCATTTCACAGTTTCTAGCTCTCCGAGTGGCCTTGTACAACTTTTAAGCATCTCATCCCGATTTATGAGAGGACAATTCCAATCCTGCGATCTTGAGATTAGACTTCGTTTGATAGGTGATTACCTGAGCGTTGCCTTTTTAGCCTCCTTTTACGGTGCGACGGTTGGTCAACGTCAAAGTAACCAGTTCTCAAACAAGTAATCTCAAATCACTCAGGTATTGAGGATTTAGTGTCTGATAATTTTAATGAAATTTACTTATGACAGATTTTCATCTCTTACAGTAAAGTTTCATAGGTCTGTCCGATACTAGTCTTCCCAAAGTAAGTATCTATGCAAATGATTATGACATTGCCATGTCCACATAGTTCAAGAAACAGAACTACTAGTCATCTTGCATTCTAGTCGTCTAACGTTTTCTATGCGTCCAATTTTATAGAAAACTCCGACCAGGGACCATTTTCAACCTTTGACATTCAAGTTCACTTGATAGACATTTCTTAGTCACAGGACTGGTCCTGACAGTCTATCTTGAATATTTCGTCAAATTGAAGGGACTCATCATTTAATAAACCACAAATTAAATGGAAAAATGAATTCTATTCATTTATTGTAAATGATTAACCAATAATGTTTTACAAAGTATTAAACTCTAAAACTTTTAAAACATCAAACAAGGACATCAAAGCCATTCTCCAATATGCTTGATTCCCATAGCTGCAGTGTGCGAGTTGTGCTTCGCCTGCGGCAGAGGTTTATTCAATGGATCTGATATGTTGTCATCAGTTCCAATCTTGCTTATCTCAACTTCTTTTCTTTCAACGAACTCTCGTAGAAGGTGAAATCTACGAAGTACATGCTTGACTCTTTGGTGGTGTCTAGGCTCCTTTGCCTGTGCAATAGCTTCGTTATTATCACAATACAGGGCTATTGGTCCTTTAATGGAGGGGACTACACCAAGTTCACCTATGAACTTCCTTAGCCATATAGCTTCCTTTGCTGCTTCATGTGCAGCAATGTACTCCGCTTCAGTTGTAGAATCCGCAATGGTGCTTTGCTTAGCACTTTTCCAGCTTACTGCACCTCCGTTGAGGCAGAAGACAAACCCAGACTGTGATTTGAAATCATCTTTGTCGGTTTGGAACTTGCATCCGTATAGCCTTTAACAATTAATTCATCATCTCCACCATAGAACAGGAAGTCATCTTTGTGCCTTTTCAGGTACTTCAGAATATTCTTGGCAGCAGTCCAATGTGCCTCTCCTGGGTCTGACTGGTATTTGCTCGTAGCACTGAGTGCGTACGCAACATCCGGGCGTGTACATATCATAGCATACATTATTGAACCAATCAATGATGCATACGGAATCCCATTCATTCGTCTACGCTCATCAAGTGTTTTTGGGCACTGAGTCTTGCTTAGAGTCATTCCATGAGACATGGGTAGGTAGCCTCGCTTGGAGTCTGCCATCTTGAACCTATCAAGTACGTTATTGATATAAGTGCTTTGACTAAGTCCAATCATCCTTTTAGATTTATCTCTGTAAATCTTGATGCCCAATATGTACTGTGCTTCTCCTAGATCCTTCATCGAAAAACATTTCCCAAGCCAAATCTTGACAGAGTTCAACATAGGAATGTCATTTCCAATAAGTAATATGTCGTCGACATATAATACTAGAAAAGCAATTTTTCTCCCACTGACCTTCTTGTATACACAAGATTCGTCTGCGTTCTTGATGAAACCAAAGTCACTGACTGCTTCATCAAAACGTATATTCCAGCTCCTGGATGCCTGCTTCAATCCGTAGATTGATTTCTTTAGCTTGCATACCTTTTTAGCATTCTTTGGATCCTCAAAACCCTCAGGTTGTGTCATAAACACAGTTTCTGTTAAAACGCCGTTTAAGAAAGCGGTTTTGACATCCATCTGCCATATTTCGTAATCGTAATATGCAGCGATTGCTAACATTATCCGAATAGACTTTAGCATTGCAACTGGTGAAAAGGTTTCATCGTAATCCACACCGTGGACTTGCCTGTAACCTTTTGCAACCAATCTAGCTTTGAAAACTTCAAGTTTCCCATCCTTGTCCTTTTTCAGTTTGAAAACCCATTTGCTTCCAATGGCTTGGTAGCCATCTGGCAAATCGACCAAATCCCAAACTTGGTTTTCAGACATGGAGTCTAATTCAGATTGCATGGCTTCTTGCCATTGCTTGGAGCTAGGGCTCGTCATAGCTTGTTTGTAAGTCGCAGGTTCATCACTTTCAAGTAATAGAACGTCATAGCTCTCGTTCGTCAAAATACCTAAGTACCTTTCCGGTTGAGATCTATATCTCTGCGATCTACGCGGGGTTACATCTCTAGATTGTCCATGATTCTCACCAGAAACTTCTAAAGATCTCTGAGTTTCATCCTGAATGTCATCTTGAGCATTCTCTAGAGTTTGTTGTTCGACTCGAATTTCTTCGAGGTCTACTTTTCTCCCACTTGTCATTTTGGAAATGTGATCCTTTTCCAAAAAGATACCATCTCGAGCAACAAACACTTTGTTCTCAGATGTATTGTAGAAGTAATACCCCTTTGTTTCCTTTGGATAGCCCACAAGGATACATTTGTCAGATTTTGGATGAAGTTTGTCTGAAATTAATCGTTTGACGTATACTTCACATCCCCAAATCTTAAGAAAAGATACTTTTAGAGGCTTTCCAAACCATAACTCATATGGAGTCTTTTCAACAGCTTTAGACGGAGCTCTATTTATAGTGAGTGCAGCTGTATTTAGTGCATGTCCCCAAAATTCTATTGGAAGTTCGGCCTGACCCATCATTGATCTAACCATGTCTAGCAAGGTTCTGTTCCTCCGTTCCGACACACCGTTCCATTGTGGTGTTCCAGGAGGAGTCAATTCTGATAGAATTCCACATTCTTTCAGATGGTCATCAAATTCATAGCTCAGACATTCGCCGCCTCTATCAGACCGCAGTGCCTTAATCTTCTTGCCTAATTGATTCTCTACTTCACTCTGAAATTCCTTGAATTTTTCAAAGGATTCAGACTTATGCTTCATTAGGTAGACATAACCATATCTACTGAAGTCATCAGTGAAAGTGATAAAGTAGCTGAAACCACCCCTAGCATTTGTACTCACTGGTCCACATACATCTGTATGGATTAAACCCAATAGTTCAGTTGCTCTTTCTCCAACTTTAGAGAAAGGTTGCTTTGTCATTTTGCCAAGTAAACATGATTCGCACTTACCATAATCCTCTAAGTCAAATGGTTCTAGAATTCCTTCCTTTTGAAGTCTTTCCATGCATTTCAAGTTCATATGGCCTAATCGACAATGCCATAGATAGGTGAGATCTGAATCATCCTTTTTGGCCTTTTTGGTATTTATGTTATAAACTTGTTTGTCGTGATCTAATAAATAAAGTCCATTGACTAATCCAGCAGATCCATAAAACATCTCTTTAAAATAAAACGAACAACTATTGTCTTTTATTAAAAAGGAAAATCCCTTAGCATCTAAGCAAGAAACAGAAATGATGTTTTTAGTAAGACTTGGAACATGGAAACATTCTTCTAGTTCCAAAACTAGCCCAGAGGGCAACGACAAATAATAAGTTCCTACAGCTAATGCAGCAATCCGTGCTCCATTTCCCACTCGTAGGTCGACTTCACCCTTGCTTAACTTTCTACTTCTTCCTAGTCCCTGTGAATTGGAACATAAGTGTGAGCCACAACCTGTATCTAATACCCAAGAAGTTGAATTAACAAGTGTAAAGTCTATAACGAAAATACCTGAAGATGGAACGACTGTTCCATTCTTCTGATCTTCCTTTAGCTTTGGACATTCTCTTTTGTAATGGCCTATTCCATCACAATAAAGACAACTTGATGTGGACTTGTCCTGCTTTGATTTAGCATTGCCCTTGGACTTTCCACCTTTCTTGAACGGTCTCCCTTTAGCCTTGAGTAAATCTTTGGCTTCACAGTCCAGTATTATCTCAGCCTTTCTGACAAGGTGAACAAATTCTGCAACTGTTTCTTCTCTTGGTTCACTTAGGTATAGTTGCTTGAAGCGACCAAACCCACTGTGCAGTGAATTGAGCAAGATAGAGACTGCCATCCTTTCGCTTATTGGTGTTCCTAGTAGACTTAGGCGATCAAAATATGAAAGCATAAGATCCACATGGAACCTTAGTGGGACGCCTCCCCTTTGTTTCTTGGACCTCCATCCTATAACACCTGTTGGGAGAACTAACCTTTAGACCAGACATTGATTCAATCAACTCATGGACGTTCAGGTCCCTGTCCTCCGTGCTTCCACGACAGATCTCCCTCAGATTCTTGATGAGCATAAAAGGTTCATAAGCTACAAACCTTCTAGCCCATTCATCAGGGATATTGTTCAGCATGAGACTCATAACCTTTTTGAGATCCGCATCCCAGGCGGAAAATCTTTCAGGGGTCATGTTCTGGCATAGTAGCTTGGCATGGGATGTAACAGTACATACTCAAGTCCATTGAGTCTGACTATTTCAACTAGCTTAGCTTCCCATTCAAGAAAATTTGTTAGGTTCAGCTTGACCATAAGCTCAGAACCCATGATGATGTTTTGATTGTTGTTTGCCATAGTAAAACTACAATTGAAAAAGAATAAACAAATAAATAATCATTCACAGTTTCTCTTAATAAACTTAAATTCTAGCATACATGCATAATTTAATGTTCATTCAGCATTTTATTGAAGTTATGTGTTCCGGCAGGTGTGAATAAAATGATTCCAAGATCCTAAAAACCATTGAAGAATTAAGCACATTATGTATTTAGACTTAAT
This sequence comes from Spinacia oleracea, assembly GCF_020520425.1. NCBI lineage: Eukaryota > Viridiplantae > Streptophyta > Magnoliopsida > Caryophyllales > Amaranthaceae > Spinacia > Spinacia oleracea. The sequence continues at coordinate 36,884,123 of NC_079491.1, forward strand.
TCTAAAATCTTTTAGGTAAGCAAAAGCCTTTTGCTAATAGTCTAGAAACTACTCTTGGTTGATAGGTACGTCTAAGAACTTATTAGGTAAACCTATCGATTTTGCCACGACATAAAAGGACTCCTTAATTATATCGTTGAGTTTCACCAAAAATAACATGTACTCACAATTATTTGTGTACCTTACCCCTTTAGTATCGATAAGTAACACCTCGCTATGGCGGAAAACTATTACTAAGATCGATGAAAAAAGGATATCCAAGTAAGTGTTATTTTAGCATGGCACCTTTTAACTCAATTTTTAAGTTTGGAACTTAAGGCTCTTACTATGTTGGTTAGATTTTAAGTGAACTAAAATCCTTAATCATGCAACATAATCAAGCTTCGATCTCATGCATTTTTAAGACATATTTAAAAGCAATAAATAACTTAAAACATGCATAAGATAAATGTGATCTAGTATGGCCCGACTTCATCTTGAAGCTTCAACTTCAAAGTCCGTCTTGAAAATCTCCGTGGGAGGCGCCATTTTCTTCTAATAGGATAAGCTATAATTAAATTAATTACAACTATTTGATGGTACGCAGACCATATTTTAATTGAAAAACAAATTTGGTGCTTTAGACCAATTACATTTAAATTAATGGTACGCATACCATATTTTCTATCCTATTTGGGCCATACTAGTCACTTCATAACCTGCAAAACAGTACATATATACAATATATACCATTCACCCATTCATTATCATGAATGGCCCACATAGCTGGTTAGTAAAACACGTTATGCATCACATAAATATTTGCAGCAATTAATCAAGGGGACCAATAATCTACCAATTATTCAGTCCTTATTAATTCTAATCAAGTTGTTTAACCTTAAAGGATTTGTAGACCTAATCAAGAGTTTATGACTAAAATTGCGCCCACTTAAACCAATAAATTCATAAGCTTTACTAATTTTAAACATAAAAGTGTATTTCTAGTCTAACCGGAAACATACAAATTCAATTAAAATTTAAAGCTCATATAAATTTATAATTGAATCCACTTATTTAAGTTATTTTCAGTCGAATTTAAATTAATTCAAGGTTTAATTTTAGTAAAATAATTAGTATAAATAGAATTTATAATAATTATAATATTCAAAATTTAAACCCGAGAAAACAATTTAAATTATTAATTTTAAAATTAATTAAAATTACTTGAACTGAAAACCTCAAATTAAAATTTAAAACGCGACAATCGTAACACGACGAGCACTTGGGCTTGCGCCCAAGCCCCGTCGAGTGTTCGTGTAGCAATACGCAAGCAGGTCACACGCAACGCGGCAGTGCAGACCACGCTGCGCGCGCCCGCTCGCTCGCCGCGCCTGCTTGCCTCGCGTCTGCTTGCTTGCTTGGCGTGGCAGCGCGCGCTGTGGCGCAGCACGCTTGCTGCCCACACGCGTCTGCCCGATGGCCTGCGCCTTGGCCCTTCGCCCTTGCCCACTCGCCCATATGCGCACAACACTCGACACAGGGCAGCGTGCTGCCTTGTGCTCGTGTGCCATGGCTCTTGCTCGTTGCATCGTACCGCATGGGCGACGAGCTCCCTTGCTCGTCGTCGCATGCCCGCACTATACAACACCCCTTAAGGGTAACACGTATCGTCCATTGCTTTGTGCGTGCAAGTTTATGAGCGAATTGCATAAAAATTAAAAAAAAATTAATTTAAAATTAATGACAAATTAATAAATCATATTAATTTCATAATTTTAGGGCGAAAAATCGAAAATTTATTAATCAATTAATTTCCGATTAACATGGATTCAAATCTAGGTCATAAAAATTTAAAATTTGACATAAATTAACAAATTTTATGGTGGATTTTAATCATTGGTACCTAATTAAATTATTAATTAATCATGAAAATCAAATCAATTCTAAATTATTCGAATTTCAACAAATTAATCATAATTACAAATTAGGTTGTATAATTAACAAGTCTAGGCATTCATAATTGTTAAACATATACTGTAGGTCAATCAAAAACTCAAGATTTATCAACAAGAATCGCAAATATTCAATTTAACATCTTAAATTTACAAACTTTTGCGTTCGAAAAACTAAAACCTCCGAAAAGTCATAGTTAGGCTTCGAATTTGGGAATTCTGGGTTCGGCCAAAAATTACTATTTTTGTCAAAAATTTAGAATGCCTTTTACATGCGTAATGGACACAAAAATCACTCGATTTGGATGAGTAACGAAGAAACTGCCGAAAAACTGCGTACATATAATTAAATAAACGCAATTTGCAATTAATTATGAAAATTAATCACCCCTTTAATTCTTTGCAAATTTGTAAAATTTAACCATGTTCATGCAATTTAAATTATGAAAATAATAAGGGGCTCGTGATACCACTGTTAGGTTATGATACATATGAATAAACATAAATCATGCGGAAAAACCATAAAGCCAGGAAACATATTATTAACACATAATCATTTAGCATAATTCAGATGCATACACTTTGTAGCGTGCCCTCCCTAGCTGCGCCCGAACCGAACAAGAACAAGTCTTTAGGACTCCAAGTGTCGTCCCTCCGTAGATAGTCCACAGCACGTCCGGATCCGCCTTAAGCTTGACCAACTAGAATCGCCCTTAAGGTTCTTAGATTTTCGGCTATTTGGGTGCAAGTGTTTGGCTGATTTTTTGCTTAAAAATCTTACCTTGAATACTTCAATAATCGTCTGTTAAATATGTGACCTTAGGCCTATATTTATAGAGTTTATGGAAGGAATTATAATCCTACTAGGATATGGATTTATTAATTAGAATCCTATTTGAACTCTAAATAATAAATTTAATCTATTAGGATTAGGATTTAATCATTGCACGAATTCCGATAGGATTAGGATTCGTTACGAACATGAGTGTCGCACGACCACGAGGGACGCACGCACCCGCGCAGGCCTTGCGGCCCACACGAGTGGGCGCTGCCTCGCAGCCAACGAGCACACGCTCCAGCGCGCGCCTACGGCCTTGCTGGGCCTGGCCTTTCGCTGGGCCTGGCGAGGTTATGGCCTTCGTGTTGGGCGCTTGGCTTGCTGGGCGCGGGCCTAGCTATGTGCTGGGCCTTCTTCTGGCAAGCCTCATCCGATGCTAATTCGTACGATGCGCTTCCGATTAAATTCCCGGTTCCGGAATTCATTTCCGATACGACCAATATTTAATATTTCTGATTCCGGAATTAATTTCCGTTTCGAACAAATATTTAATATTTCCGTTTCCGAAATTATTTTCCGATTCCGATAATATTTCCGATTCTAACAATATTTCCGTTTCCGACAATATTTCCGATTCCGGCAATATTTCCATTTCCATTAATATTTTCCGATACGTACCATGTTTCCGTTTCCGGCAACATCTACGACTTGGATAATATTTATATTTCCGATACGATCCATATTTCCGTTTCCGGCAATATCATCGTTTCCGGAGTATTCATTTCTTGCTTATGACGATCTTAGCTCCCACTGAAACCAAGATCCGTAGATTCCGAATATCCATAGATGGAGTATTTAATGCCATTAAATACTTGATCCGTTTACGTACTATTTGTGTGACCCTACGGGTTCAGTCAAGAGTAAGCTGTGGATTAATATCATTAATTCCACTTGAACTGAAGCGGCCTCTAGCTAGGCATTCAGCTCACTTGATCTCACTGAATTTATTAACTTGTCAATTAATACTGAACCACATTTATTAGACTTAATATTATATGCATACTTGGACCAAGGGCATTATTTCCTTCATGCTCGTGCGCGCTGCTGCCCATCCGCGCCCAGCACTTGTTCGTGCCTCTGCTCGTGTCGTTCCTTGTGCCGCACACACACGGTGCTCGTGTGTGTTGTGTATTGTTATTCCACAAACTCCGTATACTTTTTATCCTAATTCAATTCCGTATTTAAATTATTAAATTATTATTATTGATTTTTATTACTTAAACTGCTGGGAACGGTTATGAACACCGCATTATGATGTTTTTCGTACTTGAATTCATGAGGTTGATTTTAATTATATGAACTATTATTTTCAGATTTAATAAACTATTAAAGTGTCAATTTTTCATATCAAAAAATTGTTTTTACGATGGTTTATTGTTAGGGTTTTAATCCAAACTGTTTAGGCAATTCATTTACATAATTTAATGATGATTTAAATTATGGGAATCAAACTTAATTTTCAGATTTAATATAAGGCCGTAAAGTGTTGATTTTTAATGATTTTAAAGGCCAAAAGTCAATGTTTTTGTACTAGGACTTTCATTGACAAATTGAGACTATTAATTTGTTAAAGAACGATTAATTTCTAATAAAAAAAAAAAGTTTTAGAATCTAAAATAGTTGCTAGAAATTTAGTTAACATGGATAATAATTAAGTTTCTTTATTGTATTTATAGGAGGTTATTTCTAGCTTTGAGTCGTGATTCGCACAGTGGCCCCCGTACTTAGGTATTCCAGGTACGTACATGACTAGGGTGACCACCTATTCCATGAGGATTATATGATGTTTATTAATTGTGAGTCATGTGAACTTAATGTGTTGAGAATTCATGTTTGATGTGTGAACAAGCATGTTGTGGATTATTATTGAATATATGAATTCTATGTGGACAATCATGTTATGGACTTTTATAATCGTTGAATTATGCCAAGCATGTTGTTCAAGTTTATATGCATGTATGAGTGTTTCACATGCAAATTTTTATGATTATGCTACTGTACGGGATGTCTAGCATACTTTGAGCCTAGTGGATTTGCCTCAGTGCATCATTTATTCTACCGCCGAGTAGAATATGTTTGGGAAGTTTATGTGAATGGAACTAAGGACTATTCGTGCTATGGGCACACCCCACTTGTTAACTGTCAATGTCGGGTTATCTCAACTAGGGGTGTGCATAATGGGACCGGGACCTGAATCCGGCCGGTCCGGACACCGGACGAAGAAAATAGTGGAATCCGGTTTCCGGACCGGACATGACAAAATCCGGCAATTTCCGGTCTTGTCCGGAAATCGGGTTTAACTCTATATTTTTTGGTCAAATTTATTCTACTCGTACAAATTATAGGGAAGAGCCAAACAATTACTTACCCCAATTTCCCATGTTGTACGCAGAAGAGCCAGCCCATTAATTGCCCCAACTTCCTATGTTGTACACCTGGTAGTACTACTCCCTAACTCCATTTCTTTTCTTTCTCTCTCTTCATTTTCAGATCTCCTTTCCCCTTCCTCTCTCATTCACCCTTCTTTCTCTCTCCTTATTTTCCCAGCTCTGTTTCCTTCTTCTATCCTCTTTATCTTTCTTCAACTGAATCGTATGTTGCTTCACCACGCCCATTGAGTGATTGTCGTTCCCTGAAAGAAATCACGCGCAGCCACCCATTGCTATGGGACGACCCTAGTTCTCGTGTCGTTGCAAGATTATAAGTTTATAATTGTACACAAATAATGAAGCTATATTTTGTAATCCCCCGCAAATTTAGAAATATTATTTATATATTTTAACGTATAGTTAATTATATTTAAATAAGAACTTACGAATTTTAGAAATAAATATATAATCAACGTATATTTATTTTATTACATTTTTAATATTTTTAATGATTTATGAAATCAAAAGTAATTTCAGAATTTTTCGTTGAAAAGAAATCGAATTACGAAAATTGATTGAATTTAGAAAACGATCTTATTCAGTTTTGGATTCGAATCATAAAAGCTAAATCCTAATTCTAGCCCACTTGGGAAAGCCCAACATTAAAACCCAAAAACTTAAACCTCCCTTCCCTTACTCTAATTCACGTGAAACCCAAGCAAGCATACACTCCTCTCCCTCCTTCAATCTCACGTACAGCAAATCCTCACAGCCGTTTTTCTCTCCTCCTTCACGCCGTGCTCCAGCCGCCGGTCAATCACCGCCCGCCGCCGGTAAGCACCCCTCTGCTTCGACCTTCTTCTTCGTCGTCCTTCTTCCCTTTCGTTTCTCTTTTCTTTCTTTTGTTTTTCTTTTTCGCTCCTCCTCACTTCGTTGTTTTGTTTCTCGGGTCAGCCACCACCGCACGACCACCGTGCCTTGCTGCCGACCATCGTTCTCAACCACCACGGCAACCACCACCGGTGTGCTGCACCGTTGATTGCTGCTTTGCCCAGCCGGCTCTCCTCCTCTCCCCTTTCTTATTTCGAGTGCTACCCACCACCAACGCACGCCCCAGCGCAGCCACCACCCTGCTCCACCATTGCGCCGCCATCCTCCACGACTAGTTGTGTTGCTGCCGCGCAGTCCACCGCCGGCCAACCTCTTCTTTCTCTTCTAGTTTTTTGTTAATTCTCAACCCTAAACTAAATTATGTTTTAGTTATGTTTTAATTAAATATGTTTTATTAGTTTAATCCATGTTTCTTGAATTAAATTATAGTTTTATTATTAAGTTATGAATTTCAGATTATATACTTTGCATAATTAATAATTTAATTTCCAGATTTATATAATTGAATTAAAATAAGGATTTTAATTATTAAAACATGAATTTTTAAGATTTTAATAGTTTTAAAATCATGATAGAATGGTTATGAATTATTAAAATTATTATTTTTATGTTCTAAGCATGATAATTTGGTTTTGGGAAAGCTTTAAACGATTTCATATTGCTGAAAATTTAAAGTATGACGTTTGCGAAGAGTTTTCAACGAATTTCAATCATTGATTCAATGATTATGATGCTAGGAAATCAAATGTTCAAGTTTTAATGTTAGGGAATGTCCTAAATATGTTTAGGATGTATTTAGAATGCTTTGTTATTGTTGTGAGTGATTAGAAGTTGATTGGGAATATTTGTTGGTTGTTTAGGCGGAGAATTCTCTTTAGGCGACTTTTGAATTATTAAAGTGGTCTTGCAGTTTGTTTACACAAGGTACGTACATACCTGTGTGCTTGGAATGTGTGTTAATTGTTGAAACCATGTTGAATTGTTGATAAACTTGGTTATGTTGATGTTGTTGATGAACTTAGTCAGGTTGAAATTGCATGTTTAATACTGTTGGATGAACATATTGAACTTATATTGCATTTTGAGGATTATAACATGTTAGTATGGATGATTGATGCAAACATGTTTGATTGGGAACACTAGATTACTTAGTATATGATTCAGATCAGTTGATTGTTGTTCCCTTTTAGCTTTTCACTACTTTATGAGGGCGGAGGACCTTGTTTAGTAAGTTGAAACCTTATACCCATATGCAGGGGTTGATCAGTATTAAAAGAAAGATTGGAGTTAATTGGTTTTGGACCTAATATGTAATAAGATTATTTATGAACCTAAAAGTTAGTTTTATGTTTTCCGCTGCAAAATTCTGAATAAGCCGTTACGTTTTCACACGGGCGATAATACTTTGATAATTCCCTACAGTTATATTTAAAAATGGTTATTTTAGAAATGGGAATTGTCGGGGTGTTACAAAGTGGTACCATCTTCAATGTTGAAATTATAATTTGTTTTTATTTAATATGAACATGTATATATGTATGGATTTTTGAATTGTGCCTTACAAGTTGAATTGTGCTTTCTAAAATTTAAATCGTTCTTTGGAAATGAATTATAATGCTTTTAAGAATCTTGGTTTGATTAAATGAATGTTGATGTGATATTGCATTGCTAGAGGATAATGTAAGTAAAGTTTTGAACCTGAATTAGAGCATATTAATTTCAGGTCGCGCTCTAGGATGGCCAATAATAGTGACCTAGCTGCTGCTATTCGCCTCTTGGCGGAAAAACTAACCCAGGAAAGAACTGAGCGTCCCGATTCTGCAGGGGACATGTTTAAAAGGCTTGCGAAAGTTAAGCCACCATACTTTAAGGGGCAGGCAGACCCCACCTTCCTTGAAAACTGGGTCAGGGAGTTTGAGAAACTATTTGGGGCGGTAAACTGTCCTGAGCATATGAAAGTAGGCCAAGCTGTCCTCTACCTGAAAGATGAGGCCGACCTTTGGTGGAGGGAAAATGGGACTAGACTAAGTGCTGCTGAGGGATTCAATTGCGATTCTTTTATTGTTGCTTTGAGGGGGAAGTTTTATCCTCCGTTTATGAGGAAGCAGAAAGCCCAGGAGTTTATCAACCTTAGGATGGGGAATATGACCATTGCTGAATACTACAGTAAGTTTATAGCTTTGTCGAGGTTTGCACCTGAGGTGGTAGCTACTGAGGAACTAAAGGCTCAGAGGTTTGAGCAGGGGTTAACCGATGAGATCCAACTGGGATTAGGCGGGGAAACCTTTACGTCCTTAGACATTGTGTATGGAAGAGCTGCTCATATTTATGGCCTGCAGACCAGGAGAGACAAAAAGAATATTGTTGTTGGGGATAAAAGGAAAGAGTTTAATGCCGGGGGAAGTCAGGGGAACTTCAAAAGGAATAGAAATGGAAATGGGAATGGTAATGGCAACGGTAATTTCCAGGGAAGAAATAACCAGGGGAATAACTACACCAACAAAAACCAGCCTAACAGAGTGCATCACTGTAAGATGTGCAACAACAATCACCCTGGGAAGGACTGTAAGGGGGAATTGGTAACTTGCAACTATTGTCGTAAGAAGGGGCATAGAGAGTATGAGTGCTTTACAAAGCAGAAGAGGGAGCAGAATGGTAGTGGGAGTAGTAACCAAGGGAAACCAGGGTTTAACCATTCGGGGAACCAAGGTTCGAAGCCTGCTGGGGCACCAAATAACCAGGGAAACCAAAACAAACCTGCCAATGGAAACAACAATAACAACAAGGCTCCCGGAAAGCTGTTCGTAATGAGTAGAAATGAAGCTGAACGTTCTGCAGACGTAGTTTCGGGTACTTTCTCTATCAACTCCTTACCTGTTAAAACATTGTTTGATTCAGGGGCAACATATTCTTTTATTTCGACCTCTATTGTTAAAAATTTGAAGTTAGTAGATTTTGAGGCAATTGATTTACCTGTTAGTATGCCTAATGGTGCAACAATAAGGTGCACGAAATTATTTAAGAACTTGCCTTTGAAGATAAAAGATTGCACTTTTCCATCTAATTTAATAGAATTTAGTTTGGGGGACCTAGATGTGATTTTGGGGATGGATTGGCTAAGCTTATACAAGGCCAGGATAGATTGCGAGATTCAGAAAGTAAGCCTAAAGAACCCTACTGGGAAATCAATATCATATAGACGTTTTGGGAAGTCTAGGAACTTTGGGGTGATCTCCGCATTACAAGTGAGGAAATTGGTCAATAAAGGGTGTAAACTATTTTTCTGCAGTGTCCAAGATGTGAGTAAGAAAGTTGGGGTAAAGATAGAGGATGTCCCAATCGTAAGAGAATTTGTAGATGTATTTCCGGATGAGATTCCGGGTATGCCACCGGCTAGAGCCCTTGAATTTACCATAGAGTTAAATCCCGGAACCGCACCTATATCCAAAGCACCTTATAGGATGGCACCCCCAGAAATGAGTGAGTTAAAGACACAATTGCAGGACTTGTTCGACAAGGGGTACATTAGGCCTAGTGCATCACCGTGGGGAGCTCCAGTATTGTTTGTCAAAAAGAAAGACGGGAGTATGCGGCTATGTATTGATTATAGGGAGTTGAACAACGCAACAATAAAAAACAAATATCCTTTGCCTAGGATAGATGACCTGTTTGACCAGTTGAACGGGGCAAGCGTATTCTCAAAGATTGATTTGCGTTCGGGATATCACCAATTGAGGGTAGCTGAAAAAGACATTCCTAAGACTGCATTTAGGACTCGTTATGGCCATTATGAGTTTACAGTAATGCCTTTTGGGTTAACCAATGCACCCGCCATATTTATGGATCTGATGAATAGGATTTTCCATGAGTTCCTAGATAAGTTTGTGGTGGTATTCATTGATGATATTCTGATCTATTCGAGGAATGAAAAGGAACATGATGAACATTTGAGGGTTATCTTGGAGACGCTTAGAAAGAATCTAGTTTTATATGAATGAAGTATACAAATCTTGAAGTCATGTGGGTATAAGTGACACTGGCGGAAAAGTGAATGACTAAATTGATTGAGAACTACGTTACGTAAAGGAATAAATTTAAGAGAAGATTCGAGTGGTCCAGGATCGTTAAAAATTATTTTTTGTCTTAAAAAGATGAACGGAAATACATGAATTGGTGAAAGAGCTAAGAGTTGTGCCGAAAAGTTATACATAAATGAAAGGTGCAATAAGGTCGGTAAAAAGGGAAAGTTGACCAGAAGGAGTCTCTGTAGATCCTGCTAAGATTCAAGATGTGAGTGAGTGACCTATTCCAAGAACGTGTCCGATATCTAAAGTTTTCTAGGCTTAGATGACCATTATAGGAGGTTGTGAAAAAAAAAACTTTTGGAAGAAAACAAAACCAATGACCAACTTGTCGAAAAGGAATAGAAATTCAAGTGGAGTGAGAAATGTGAGGAAGCTTTTCATATTTTAAAGGATCATTTGACCTCCGCACTTGTTGTCGCGTCGATTGAAACCTTACGAGGCTAATTAACCTACTCATGACCTAAAGCTAGCTGCTATTGTGTTACCTACAAATATTTGGAGACATTACCTTTATAGGACAACATGTAAGATCCTTACCGAGCACAAAAGTTTGAAATTTTGGCAATAAGGTCCAGTTGAATCTTGGGGACAACATTGAAAAAGAGTATTGCCTTCCACCCTGCAATTGATGGTCAGCCTGAGAGGACTAACCAAACTATGGAATATATGTTGGGAGCATGTGCTATTGGCTTTAAAGAGAAGTTGGGAGATCATCTAGATTTTATTGAATTTTCGTGCATCAATAGTTACCATGCGAGCATTACGATGTCACATGTTGAGGCATTGTGTGGGAAAAAGTGTAGAAGTCTATTTGCTGGAATGATTTGAGTGAAAATATTGTATTGGGGACAGAATTCGTTGAAGTGGAAATATCCAAAGTTATTTCCTGAGATGAGTTACGAGGGAGTAACTCGTTTTCTTTAAGGGGGGTAGAATGCGAAAGAAATTCGCGCTTTTTACCTATTTTTATACCAAATTTATGCATTTATGCTCATTTTTAGCAACTTATACATGTTGGTGCAAAGTAAATAGATTCTCCGCATAAGAAAAATGTGTTCATGAGTAACACAAGCAACTTTAAGTTGGCAAAAAGTGCACATGAATGGCACAAGTACTTCTTTACGTAAGAATAAGTTGAAAACTTTTGAAAAGGGTGTGAATTTTCGTGTCAAGTTTCGGGACGAAACTTCTTTTAAGAGGGGTAGATTGTAATCCCCCGCAAATTTAGAAATATTATTTATATATTTTAACGTATAGTTAATTATATTTAAATAAGAACTTACGAATTTTAGAAATAAATATATAATCAACGTATATTTATTTTATTACATTTTTAATATTTTTAATGATTTATGAAATCAAAAGTAATTTTAGAATTTTTCCTTGAAAAGAAATCGAATTACGAAAATTGATTGAATTTAGAAAACGATCTTATTCAGTTTTGGATTCGAATCATAAAAGCTAAATCCTAATTCTAGCCCACTTGGGAAAGCCCAACATTAAAACCCAAAAACTTAAACCTCCCTTCCCTTACTCTAATTCACGTGAAACCCAAGCAAGCATACACTCCTCTCCCTCCTTCAATCTCACGTACAGCAAACCCTCACAGTCGTTTTTCTCTCCTCCTTCACGCCGTGCTCCAGCCGCCGGTCAATCACCGCCCGCCGCCGGTAAGCACCCCTCTGCTTCGACCTTCTTCTTCGTCGTCCTTCTTCCCTTTCGTTTCTCTTTTCTTTCTTTTGTTTTTCTTTTTCGCTCCTCCTCACTTCGTTGTTTTGTTTCTCGGGTCAGCCACCACCGCACGACCACCGTGCCTTGCTGCCGACCATCGTTCTCGACCACCACGGCAACCACCACCGGTGTGCTGCACCGTTGATTGCTGCTTTGCCCAGCCGGCTCTCCTCCTCTCCCCTTTCTTATTTCGAGTGCTACCCACCACCAACGCACGCCCCAGCGCAGCCACCACCCTGCTCCACCATTGCGCCGCCATCCTCCACGACTAGTTGTGTTGCTGCCGCGCAGTCCACCGCCGGCCAACCTCTTCTTTCTCTTCTAGTTTTTGGTTAATTCTCAACCCTAAACTAAATTATGTTTTAGTTATGTTCTAATTAAATATGTTTTATTAGTTTAATCCATGTTTCTTGAATTAAATTATAGTTTTATTATTAAGTTAGGAATTTCAGATTATATACTTTGCATAATTAATAATTTAATTTCCAGATTTATATAATTGAATTAAAATAAGGATTTTAATTATTAAAACATGAATTTTTAAGATTTTAATAGTTTTAAAATCATGATAGAATGGTTATGAATTATTAAAATTATTATTTTTATGTTCTAAGCATGATAATTTGGTTTTGGGAAAGCTTTAAACGATTTCATATTGCTGAAAATTTAAAGTATGACGTTTGCGAAGAGTTTTCAACGAATTTCAATCATTGATTCAATGATTATGATGCTAGGAAATCAAATGTTCAAGTTTTAATGTTAGGGAATGTCCTAAATATGTTTAGGATGTATTTAGAATGCTTTGTTATTGTTGTGAGTGATTAGAAGTTGATTGGGAATATTTGTTGGTTGTTTAGGCGGAGAATTCTCTTTAGGCGACTTTTGAATTATTAAAGTGGTCTTGCAGTTTGTTTACACAAGGTACGTACATACCTGTGTGCTTGGAATGTGTGTTAATTGTTGAAACCATGTTGAATTGTTGATAAACTTGGTTATGTTGATGTTGTTGATGAACTTAGTCAGGTTGAAATTGCATGTTTAATACTGTTGGATGAACATATTGAACTTATATTGCATTTTGAGGATTATAACATGTTAGTATGGATGATTGATGCAAACATGTTTGATTGGGAACACTATATTACTTAGTATATGATTCAGATCAGTTGATTGTTGTTCCCTTTTAGCTTTTCACTACTTTATGAGGGCGGAGGACCTTGTTTAGTAAGTTGAAACCTTATACCCATATACAGGGGTTGATCAGTATTAAAAGAAAGATTGGAGTTAATTGGTTTTGGACCTAATATGTAATAAGATTATTTATGAACCTAAAAGTTAGTTTTATGTTTTCCGCTGCAAAATTCTGAATAAGCCGTTACGTTTTCACACGGGCGATAATACTTTGATAATTCCCTACAGTTATATTTAAAAAGGGTTATTTTAGAAATGGGAATTGTCGGGGTGTTACATATTTGAGCAACGGAAATGAAACAACATCTCTTATAGATCTTTGCATTTTCTTTCTATTTTTGTTGTATTTTTGATTGATTTGTTTCTTAAATTTGGGTTTTGATATTTTTAATGAATGATGTGAAGTTGGCGAGGAAGAACGGAATAAAATAGATTTTTTTTTAAAAATAATACAAAACCGGTCTAACCGGTCAAAAACCGGAACGGTCCGGAAAAATCAGGTCCGGACCGGTCTGGTCCGGAATTATTCCGGACCTGTCTCTGGACACACAAATTTGTATATTCTGGATCCAGTCAATTCCGGTTCCGGTCCGGACTTGGACCGGTGCACACCCCTAATCTCAACAGTGTTTGAGAAGGAACAATGAGAGTAATTTCACTTGAGTCCTATGTTTGATCACGAGTTCTAAAGGATTAAAATAAAGTTTCATTGTTTAATTGCTTGCATGTTATGTTTTGTGTTGAGTCTTGAGTCGCCTTGAACATAAAACACTAATTAACGTAAAGTGTAACCCGAATGAGCTTCAAAACTCTTGGAACATATATACCTTGAGTATGAACAATGGAGGGAGTCTTGTCGGAAAACTTGTACTCCTTGAATGGTACAAGATGTTGTTTCATTCTTTTGTTTTATCGCTTTTATGCGTAGGAATTCCGTCGGTATGGCCCCCTGTCGGTAGAAAGTCCGACTCTTATTTATTTGGTGCTTGGTTGGCTCCCAACACCCTGATATTTCCCTCTGTGTTTATTATATTTTACCCGTTCGAAGCTAATTCTTATTAATCCGTGAGTCAAGAGTCGTGTCAAGTGTCGAGTCTTGTCCCCATGATTATTTGTTTATTAAATGACTTTTGCATGTGGATTGTTATTAATTCGAGTAAAGCATGTTAGGATAGAATGTTATTCTAGCTTGTTCATACTCAGCTTTCGCTGACTTCGTGCTTCATGTCTTTCGGTCATGGCCGTCGCCTTAATGACCCTATGATGATCCACGACTGCATTTGCATTGTTGGGGAGTAGATTTCGAATAAACAGGTTGTTAGAGATAACTTGCGGAAGAAGTTATCATGGGATTGTGATGAGAGTTTATGTTTTCCTACTTCCGTACTTTATAAACTCTACTTTATTTTCTAGTCATGACTACAGTATTCATTTAAGCCTTATTTAATGGATTTTAAACTATTAAATATTTGGTTTTGGGCCTTAATGGTTCCAAGTTGTTAAACGACAATTAACTATTTATTATATTTGAATGTTAGTTAATTCCGCTGCGTAATTCTGGTAATTAAATAGCCTTATCTGTTATCACGGTGGCGGTAATATCTTGGTAATTCCTTTGTTTTGAGTTGGAAAATATTTTATATAAAGCAAGGAATTATTAGGGTGTTACAAAGTGGTATTTGCAGAGCTCTAGTTTAAGAGCTGTTTTGCATTAATTAATAGTGCAAAGTGCTAAATCCTTAAACTACGATTTTAAAAACTACTTGATAGTAATTCATACTATTTGAGTAGGATTTGCGGAACTTTAGAATTTTCGAAAATTGTTTTCCTAAAGTCAAAATGTTATTTTGAGTACTCAATATTTTGAAAAGCCAAATACCAATTATTTTAAGTTATTTGAAAATTTATTGATTTATTTTATTTCTGTCCGAACTTATTAAATTCGAATAAATTCGATTCATTTTTTTTGTAATTCCGAATTTTTTTCCTTCTTTCGGATTTTCCGAGTTTTCAAAAAAAAAAAAAAAAAAATCGAATTATTTATTTATTTATTTTATTATTTAATTATTTATTTCGGAAAATAATTAATGAATTAACAAAATTATTTGATTAATTATTTAATTTTAGATTTTAATTTTAATAATTTGGTTTAAATTTGAAGTTATTTATTAAATTAATTTCGAAAATTATTATTTGCTCTAAGTGAGGAAAGGGTAGATTAAGAAGGGCATATTTAGACTAAGTATGCATTTAATTTATGTATGCATCTAATTAAGTGCTATGTGATTAAGTATTGATTATGTGATCTAGTATTTAGAGTTTGATCATGTTTTGTTTTGCTTTATGTGATTAATTGCATCATGATTCATGATTAAGCATGTATTTGTGCATTGGAATTGTATGGCTCCACGAACTTCTTTTGTTTTGGAACGCATTAGTAAGACTTTTAGTTGTGTGCTTTCAGGACTTAAGATGTTGATTTCAAAGTTCGCTAACCTACGACACCTAGAGAAGTTAGACTGTGAGACCCCGCACATTTATGTGAAGAAGATTGAGTTCGCTTGCAACTACTTTGCTACGGTTCATAATGTGCCTCAACTAAGGAATAAGGATATTATGTTTGAGACGGTTATTCATTGTTTGCCTCATAAGAACCCATATATTACTCTGAAGAACCAATTTCACGATATGCATTATAAATGCTATTAATTGCTTCCCCATTAGTTAATCAGTTTTTTTTTCCCCTGAATATATAATGGGGGTCCATTTGGACCCTTCAAAGACAATACAAGTGGAAAAGGGGAAAATGAAAAACTTATTTGTGTATACAAGAATTCTTGCATGCACAAGGTATATAGTAAATTTATCGTACATTCAGATAACTTTTACCTAGTTTTTATAACTTTTAATATATTTTGATTAACTTTTATATTAATAAAAAAAAGTTGATAGATAAACATTTTAAAGGGTTAAAATGATTAATTTTATACATTATTAGTGATTTTGAAGAAATATTTTTTATTAAAATGAAAAAATTTGTCACTAAAAATAGACAACTTTTACCTATATAATGTTGGATTTAGTGCTTCAAATTAGTGTGCTAGTGGTCCTTAATCTTAGGAACATGAATATTATTAGTGAACATGAATATTATTAGTGGATAGTAATGAGTTAGTTGGATTGAATGAAATAATAGTATAAATTGCTAAATTCTTTCCCCTCTCTCATCTCTTTTATAAATTCAACATATAAGGGATAACTTCTAAATATTTTAAGTTAACTTTTACACCGATATACAATATTGTGCACCACTTGTAAATAAGAATGTGTGTATACGTTTTGTGGGATTTGGCTCGCTTGCTTGAACTGCAGTGGTGGTATTGTAATGTAAAATTAATAATTCCTCCATTTTTTAATAATTGCACCATCTAGGTTTTACCACTATTCTTATATAATTATTTTTGTGATTTATATAAAGAAAAATATATTCATGTGGGATCTTGTTAGATTCGTCTCGAATATATTTTCAAATTATATTTTTTTTCAAATGTATAATGAGATATATTAATGGTTAAATTAGTGCATTAACAAGCGTGAAATCTCAGACGGTGCAATTATAAAAAATAGCGGAAGTACTCAAGGGCCGATGGGGAGGGATTACTTTTATTTTTCGTTTACAGATTTGAAAGTGAAAATATAATCCAAAAATATGAAGATGGTCGTGGGTGATTCACTGATTTGGGTTGGTATTATGGGTAAAATCCAAGTAAAAAAAAGCCTGATTTCTTGCATGAAAAGGTTGGAATAATTTTGAATAAAGTGATGCAATGCAAATATTGTAGGAACATATAGATGCATAAAGCGGAATTTCAGGAAACAATTTCCTAACATCTATCACAGGATCTCATGCATAACAATAGTATAGATCAGATTAAGTCGAAAGAATAATCACCTTTGAAGCGTGTTCTCCCGTTCGTATGCAAGCTTCGAAGATCTTAGAGCCCCACTTGTTGCTCCTCTACTCAGTCCACAAGCACGAATTGAATCCCACGTATGCTAGTACGGAAGAGAACGATCACAATCTGTCTCTTGCTTTGTTTGGGATGTACGGCGTTTAGAGAATTAGAATTAGGGTTTTTGTGTTTTTCTTTTGTCAGATATTTAATTGAACGTAGTTTCTAAATCCCTGACATTATAACTATTATAATGTGAGAGTTTTAGGTTAACACAAAACCAAAGCCCAACATTCTTCCCTTAACAGACCGGTTGCCATCGGGCCTTTTGGGCCCATTCCAATTAATGCTTATATGTGTGACCTTATAGGATTAATATATTTTAGTTGTAGGTCCAATCAATATTGTCCTGCTAATCACATTTATTCTCTAGCAAGCAAATATGATTACTAAAATAATTAACTTATTATCTTCATAATTAATTCCTATTTATATTTAGTAATTGCCGGAAATGTCTAAGGACATAATTCCTTCAATCTCCCACTTGTCCGAAGACAAGAACGCAATGCTAAATTCCTTAAGTCTCTTAATGCCAAAATTTGATAACACACTGTTATTCTCAAATTCTAATTTCTTGATCGCCGAGTTCGAACTGTTCAAATAAAGATTAACTTTTAATCCCATTCCGCATGGCCATGCAATTTTCAGTTCTCGCTCATCAAGAGGCCCAGACACCATTCCTATCAAATAGGAGGACTTATTCACTCTTGTATGACCATAACTCCCACTCAATTCTTAGCCCACCTGATCACTGCCTTTATAACCTCCTTTTACGGCGCGGCGTTTAACAGCGTCAAAGTTAAACTAATTGTCTCGTGGTTATTAAGACATACTCATGTCTAAGGAATCCACTAAATATAGAAGTTTGATTCTACTTTTAGAATCTAGTTAGGTCAAGTCACAATGCATCAAGTATACATCCATATAATCAATTAGACATCCCTATGTCTCCATAGCCCATGGAACTGCACTATCAATTAATTACATGCTAGTCTTCACATAAATCACTTATGTCCAATTTAGTGATTTAGACTAGGGACTTAATAAGTTGTGATTTCAGTTCACTTTATAGGGTTCCATTATCAAAACGTTTTCGATAATCCTATTTGAAAACACAAGTTATTTGGACATTTTATTTAATACTAAACCAAACAATTAAATAAGAATGAACTTTTATTGATAAACATTCAAAGCATAATAAATGTCTTTACAATTGTAAACATAAAGTAAACAAACTAAAGCCATTCTCCCATATGCCTAAGCCCCATAGACCTAGTATGACTCTCATGCTTAGGTTGAGCAAGCGGTTTAGTCAGAGGATCAGCCACGTTATCCTCAGTATGAACCTTACTTACTTTCACATCCCCTCTTTCAACGATCTCTCGAATGAGATGGAATCTCCTGAGCACATGTTTGGATTTTTGGTGCGATCTGGGTTCCTTGGACTGGGAAATGGCACCATTGTTGTCATAGTACAACTCAATGCCATTTTCAATGCTAGGAACTACACCAAGTTCACTAATGAACTTTTTGATCCAAACAGCTTCTTTTGCTGCATCACTTGCTGCAATATACTCAGCCTCTGTTGTAGAATCTGCGATGGTACTCTGCTTAGAACTCTTCCAGCTCACAGCCCCTCCATTGAGACAAAATATGAAACCAGATTGTGATCGGAAATCATCTTTGTCACTTTGGAAGCTTGCATCGGTGTATCCAGTGGCAACCAACTCATTATCTCCACCATAGACCAAGAAATCATCCTTAGTCCTTCTTAAGTACTTAAGGATATTCTTTGCTGCCATCCAGTGCGCCTCTCCTGGGTTTGACTGGTATCTGCTGCACATACTCAAAGCATATGCAACATCCGGTCGAGTGCATACCATGGCATACATAATGGACCCTACTGCAGAGGCATAAGGAACATTACTCATGCGCTTGACCTCATCAGGTGTCGAAGGACACTGAGTCTTGCCAAGTGAAATGCCATGTTGCATGGGAATGAAACCTCTTTTGGAGTTTTCCAGCTTGAACCTTGCAAGAACCTTATCAATATAAATCTCTTGGCTAAGTCCAATCAGCCTTTTGGATCTATCTCTATGGATCCTTATTCCCAAGATGTATTCAGCTTCTCCTAGGTCTTTCATGGAAAAACAACTTTTAAGCCATTCCTTGACTGACTCAAGCATGGTCTTGTCGTTTCCTATGAGAAGTATGTCATCCACATACAAGACTAGGAAAGCAATACTACTCCCACTCAACTTCTTGTATATACAAGATTCCTCTTCATTTCTGAGGAAGCCAAAAGATTTGACTGCCTCATCAAATCTGAGGTTCCAACTCCGGGATGCTTGCTTAAGCCCATAAATGGACTTCTTAAGCTTGCAAACTTTTCTTGGACTGTTTGGATCTTCAAAACCTTGTGGTTGTGTCATTTACACATCCTCTTTCAAGAACCCATTCAAGAAAGCGGTTTTGACGTCCATCTGCCAGATCTCATAGTCATGAAAGGCAGCAATCGCAAGAATTATCCTAATGGATTTCAGCATGGCTACTGGTGAGAAGGTTTCATCATAGTCAATACCATGAATTTGTCTAAAACCTTTTGCCACTAGTCTTGCCTTAAAGACATCAATGTTTCCATCTTTGTCCTTTTTCAGTTTGAAAATCCATTTGCAACCTATGGGTTTAACCCCATCAGGCAAAGCAACCAAGTCCCATACTTGATTTTCAAACATCGAATCCATTTCGGATCTCATGGCTTCAAGCCATTTCTCGGAGTCTTGACTCGTCAAAGCATTTGTGTAGCTAGTAGGTTCCTCATGTTCTAAAATCTCTATTTCAGAACTTTCAGTCAAAAGGAAATCAATATATCTCTTTGACGGAATGACAGTCCTACTAGACCTACGTTGGGGAACAACAGGAGAAGTTTCCACCTCATTAGGTTGAGGGACTTCGCATGGATTATCTCCAAGTGGGACGGTAGAAGGCGCATGAATGGAATGCACCGCCTCCTGAGCATTTTCATGATGGGTTGTCTCTGACGAGGTGTGAACCTCATCCATTTGTTGCTCATTTCGAATTTCTTCGAGATATACATTACTCCCACTTGTTTTTCTGGAAATAAACTCCTTTTCCAGAAAGACACCATCGCGAGCAACAAACACTTTGTTTTCGCTTTGGTTGTAGAAGTAGTATCCCTTAGTCTGTTTTGGGTAACCCACAAAAAGACACTTATCGGACTTGGGTGAAAGCTTATCAGAAAGTAAACGTTTTACATAAACTTCACAACCCCATGTCCTTAGAAAAGACAATTTTGGAACTTTTCCAGTCCACATCTCATATGGCGTCTTTTCTACTGCTTTGGACGGAGCTCTGTTGAGTGTGAATGCCGCTGTTTCAAGCGCAAATCCCCAAAATGAGGCAGGAAGGTTAGCAAGACTCATCATGGACCGAACCATATCTAATAAAGTTCGATTCCTTCTTTCGGAAACCCCATTCCACTGTGGTGTCCCTGGTGGAGTCAATTGCGAAAGTATTCCACAATCTTTCAAATGATCACCAAACTCTTGAGATAAATATTCACCACCACGATCGGATCGCAATGCTTTAATTTTCTTTCCAAGTTGGTTTTGTACTTCATTTTGGAATTCCTTGAACTTTTCAAAGGATTCCGACTTATGTCGCATGAGGTAAACATATCCAAATCTGCTCACATCATCAGTAAAAGTAATGAAATACCCGTACCCTCCCCTAGCCAAAGTACTCATAGGTCCGCAAACATCAGTATGTATGAGGGCTAAAAGATCATTGGCCCTTTCACTTGAGCCTGTGAAAGGAGACTTTGTCATTTTTCCCATTAAGCAAAATTCACATACTTCAAATGATTCAAAATCAAATGATTTGAGAATTCCATCCTTATGAAGTTTCTCTATGCGCTTTGAGCTTATATGGCCTAATCGACAATGCCATAGGTAAGTAGGGTTCAAATCATTTGGTTTGTGTTTCTTGTTTTCTATGTGATAGATATGGTTTTGTAAGTCTAGTACATATAAACCATTTGATAATTTAGCAGAGACATAGAACATACCATTCAAATATGCTGAACAACAATTATTCATAATTTGAAATGAAAAACCTTCCGAATCCAAAATCGGAATAGAAATTATGTTCTTGGTAATAACTGGAACGTAATAACAATTATAAAGTTCTAATATTAAACCAGAAGGCAAGCGTAAACTATAATCTCCTACAGCTAAAGCAGCAACTCTTGCTCCATTGCCTACTCGGAGATCTACTTCGCCTTTGCTCAAGCTTCTACTTCTTTTTAGTCCTTGCACATTACCAATAATGTGCGACCCACAAGCGGTATCAAATACCCAAGAAGTAGTTGTAGCTAAATTAACTTCTATGACATTGATACTCTTGAACTGCTTACCTCTCTTGACCATTAGAACATCCTTATGTTCAGGTTCACCAGGTAAGTTCCCCTCGTCCTGAACCATCATACTATGCAACCTCCCTAATCTAGCATTCTTCTGAAACAAAGTTTTCAGTTGCTGGATTATTGTGTAGGCATCCAGACCATCAAAACGCTTTTGATACTCTGGTTCCATGCAAGCAAGCATCAAACATGTTACTTGCAGAGAGTTATCCTGGAGAGTTTGTTTAGCTCGACATTGAGCTTCAGTAGCATTTTGTGGCAGGGGTTCAAGAGGGAGTGGATTTTCAAGAACACTTTCTTTTCCTTCCGCTCTGAGAACAATTCTCATAGCCTTTTCCCATTGTAGGAAGTTGTGTGCATTCAGTTTGTTTTCAATTAGAGGGCACAAGTTAAAAGTAGAGTTGTTGTTTGCACCAGACATGATAACTACAATAAAAGGTAAAGCAAGATTCAATATAATGTTTATCAAAAGTAGCAATTAAACAAATTTAATTAACTACTACCCTTTATTCAAAATTAGAAGTCCCCATTGAATAAAGAATTAACCAAGATCCCCTCCCACTACAATCAAACGGACTTTGGCCCTGCTACTTTAATTTATAGTATTCGAGGTAAGTAAACATTTTACTAATTATAACTGATTATAACTCTTGGTAGACAGGTTAACAACTCTTTGTATCTTCCTATCTCTTAGCTTCAAAACCCAAAACTTTGTCTTTTGATGGTTTTGTTGAGTTAAACCAAACATTAACATGTAAGTTTCAAAAACCTACCCTACTATCCCCGGAATTATAAGCAACACCCTGCTTTGGCAGAACCTATTACTCATGATCTAAGGCTTTATAGGTGTTGTATGGAAAAGCACTTAAACTCAATATTATTTTGGGACCTAAGTTTACTATGTTGGTTAATTAAAAGTGAACACATTGCTTTAAATAACCACATACATAAACTCAATAAGCATTTTAAGGCAATATAAAATGCATAAAAATAAATGTGATCCTAGTATGGCCCCTAAAAAATAAGCTCAAATCTTCTTGGGTTCCTGTTCATCTTTCTTGGATCTCCATCCTTGAATTTTTTTATTGAACCTTCTTACTTCATCGAACTCATAATACGAACTTTATAATCTAATTTAAACTTTTAAATTAAATTACAACAATACAGAACGATGCGCAGATCGTATTTCAAAATTTACAAGAATACAAAACGATACGCAGATCGTATTTTCTATCCTATTTTGGGCCATACTAGTCACTTGCCTGTAACAAAATATCATAATATTCCATACACGCATATAATATTAAAATATATTAGACAAAAATTATTTACTTATTAACTATTAATAAGCAAATAACATTTCCAAAATAATACTAAAAACTTAAACAATTTAAGTTTAACATTATTTTAATTCAATTACTATTTAAATATGGCTAGAATAATCTCATTAATCTAGAATTTGCATTCATTGAAAATTACGAATTATGCTCAAAACGAAGATCTGATTTTCCAATTTTAAAAAAAAAATCAAATTACTCAAACTTTTTGGAAATTAATTGTATGAAAAATCCCCTTTCTTCTTTTCCCTTTTTTTTTTTTTTAAATTGTTTTAAAGCAAGAGAACAGCAGGCAGGCATGAGACCCGCCCCTGCCTCGCCGGAACGCCGCCCTAATTATCCCTCCACCGTGGCTCCACCGTCGCGGGTGGTGGCCACCCAGCCATGGAGGTTGTTATTTTAATTTGGGTAACAATTACCTAAATTAAATTAATCTTTATTCAACTTTTGTTAAAGATTAACAATTTAATTAGGGTTTAATTATCCGAAAATAATGGCAAAAAAATTTGAATAAATTAACAATCCTTAAACTGAATTTTAGGGTTGTTAGAAGTTAGATTTCAATTTAAACTCTTTATTAAAATTAAATCTAACAAGAATTCAAAATTTAAGGTATAATTATCTCATTTTATTCAAATAATTCAAGAAAATAACAATTATAATCCGAAAAATTCGAATTAAATTACCAGGAAGATCTATTGAATTTTCTTAACAAATAAAATCAAAATTTTTAATTGTTATCCTTAAATTTTATGATTAATCGAATTAAACATAAAAATTAACCAAATTCAATAATTAATATACAAAAATTCCGAAAATTAGTTAAAAAATTACCAAAAAATTTCGGCTATTGTATAAAAATTAGGGGATAATCAGTAGATTTATTTAACAAATTAAAAATCAAATCTTTAATTGTTAACAAATTATTTCCATGATTAATCTTATTAACCATTAAATAATTTAAAATCTGACGAATTTAATTTTAAAAAATCCGAAAATTTTTATGAGATATTAACTGTTAATTTCGAACCTGTGATAAAAATTTCGGAATTTTATAAATTTATTTTGAGCAAAAATTAATTAAATCACGATTTAATGATTCCAATCAATTAATATCATATATTAATTTTGCAAATTCAAGCCATAAATAAATCTTCCCTTAATTGAATCAAAATAATAATGTTGCATACAATCATGATCATAAAATATTATGCAAGAGGCTAAAACTGATACCACTGTGGGAACATATAGATGCATAAAGCGGAATTTCAGGAAACAATTTCCTAACATCTATCACAGGATCTCATGCATAACAATAGTATAGATCAGATTAAGTCGAAAGAATAATCACCTTTGAAGCGTGTTCTCCCGTTCGTATGCAAGCTTCGAAGATCTTAGAGCCCCACTTGTTGCTCCTCTACTCAGTCCACAAGCACGAATTGAATCCCACGTATGCTAGTACGGAAGAGAACGATCACAATCTGTCTCTTGCTTTGTTTGGGATGTACGGCGTTTAGAGAATTAGAATTAGGGTTTTTGTGTTTTCCTTTTGTCAGATATTCAATTGAACGTAGTTTCTAAATCCCTGACATTATAACTATTATAATGTGAGAGTTTTAGGTTAACACAAAACCAAAGCCCAACATTCTTCCCTTAACAGACCGGTTGCCATCGGGCCTTTTGGGCCCATTCCAATTAATGCTTATATGTGTGACCTTATAGGATTAATATATTTTAGTTGTAGGTCCAATCAATATTGTCCTGCTAATCACATTTATTCTCTAGCAAGCAAATATGATTACTAAAATAATTAACTTATTATCTTCATAATTAATTCCTATTTATATTTAGTAATTGCCGGAAATGTCTAAGGACATAATTCCTTCAAATATGCAATGCATTGAGACGAGACAGTGTATAAATATAATTTGCAGGTCCACATTAGACGACACAAAAGCACATAACACAAAAGTACAACATAACCCACACAACAAACACAGGTACGTTGATGCATGCCGCCATCCAATATCACATGCCATCAGCTTGTTTTCGACGTCGATCATGCACCCTCTATACGTTTGCAATCTACACTTCCACGTTCTCAAACTTTCGTTTTGTTTTTCTTTTTGGTTTTCCTCATCTTTCTTCAGATTTATGTTGGTTGCCACATTCGTAGTATATCCTGAATCAACATATGCCATTATAATTAAGAGGTGGCTATGTGATCAAAATTCTGGTTGGGTCAAGCTTTAACACAAAAATTCTATCATGTCCAAATCCATAAATTTGGCACGGGATTTTCAGGCCAAAGATAGTTTTTCGAGTCGGGGTCAGACTTTGGTCTAAAATGTGTATTTGATAATGTCCAACTCTGCATTTTTCGGGTCGGGTCGGCGAACCAGGCTATAGTTGACCAGGTGCTTTTTGTTATGTACCTACTTATGGTTCACGCATCTACTTATCGTGACCGCCCCTCTTTTTAATATTCATTTTAATCATGTCGCGTTAGAGGCCGGTATCATCCTATGTACTTTAATTGGTGATGTATTTTCTGAATATTGTTAACAATGATTTGTATAGTAACACACGTCTCCGAATTGAATACAACTACGACTACCTAAATAGGGGATGCAGTGTTAGTTGGATTTTCCTCCAAGTTGGTTTTTGGTTCAACAAAACTAAACCACTCCTTGTATCATATTCACAATATACAAAAGCTTTACCAACTTTATACGTACGTACTAGTAGTACACACTACAGGTTACCGTTAAAAATACTTCTACAACGATGCATTTGCCTTACCCTACGTAAATAGGACATCTGTGACCCCATAATTAGCTTGTGGGTTAATGTTTGAAAATTTCATGAATTAGGGTCTACATAAGAACGATGAAAGTAAGAACCCGACAATGAATTTTAAGGAAAATCTCATAAACATTTACATGAATTTCGATTAGGACAATAGTGGGACAAATTAAAGAGACTTATCGCATGTAAAGATTCCTATCAAAATCCAAGAGATAATGACTCCAATTTTATTCATGAACACAATATCATATCGAATCCGCCCGTTTCCGAAATAATCCACAAACACAATTTACGCCTTAAGCAATTAAAACAACTAGGTTGGTTATATGACATCGGACTAAAATTATGGTGACCACTTCATTAATCAATTCAATTAATGAAAGGCACATAAATTCAATTGACCATAATTATCTTATTAGTCTTGATGAACATTTAACTATGTCTTGTTTAAGCAATTAATAATTTAATAGGGCGATCAAAAGCAACCAAATCTGCAATTTAAACGAATCAATCACAAATAATACGAAGTACGAACAATAATCCACAATTAACTCCAACATCCAACAATAGTCCACATCCAACTCCAAGTCACCTACTGACCTTCATAAAATCAAATTAGAAATAATGAATATGCTAATCAAATAGTACGACTTACGTATTATTTAAACTTTTACCTACAAGAAAAAAAGGTTAATTACAATTAAAAAAAATAATTACACAGATCGTACAAATCTATATATATTATTTAAACTCCAAGGCAATCCATGTCATTTCATCATGTGTCGTGGTGACTTGGTAAGTTACATAACGTCATCACACCATGTCATACGCAAACATTATTGTTTATTGTATTCTCACAAAAAAAAATGTTGCAATGCATCCTCGAACTCACGACCTCTTATATTACCTACTACCTCCGTTCCTAAAAGTTTTTTACGCTTTCCGTTTTAGTCCGTTCCTAAAAGTTCTTTACAATCCCTACTTTATTCCATTTTTACTCTTATTTGGCCCACCATAACTTACCCACTCACAATACTTTAATATTAGTTTCCACCCACTCACATTATTGGACAATTTATAGCCACTCATTTTCCATTTGTTACCCCACCATCACATGTTCACCAAAATTCCTTAATTTCCGTGCAAATAGTAACCGTAAAGATCATTTAGGAACGGAGATAGTATATGTTATTACAAAGTTTTATCCATCACTCCAACAATACAACTTATGACTATGGAACAATTAATAAAGAGAAAGTTTGTTCTTAAGAATATATAAAGTTTAATGCCGAAATTTATTTTTATGTATCTATAAATGTAATGACAAAGTTTATGTATTTGAATAACAATTTATGATAACAAACTTTTTGTCTTCATTTTTAATTCATTAAAACAAACATAAAACTATTAAATTCACAGAGAAAATAATAGAAAAAAATAATGTTGCGTTTTCTTTTAGCTAATCAAATGTGTTTTTTTTTCTTTTTTCCAAAAGGTATTTTGACTTTGTAACTTAATATACACTTATAACTTAAACTGCATATAAAATGAAATTCATAGTGTTAGAGTTATGGTATATCCAGGGTTCTAGTATATTTAGGAAACTATTACATAACTCTATTAGGTTTAGGACTCTATTAGATTTCTAAATTAGCACAACTCTAGTTTCCTAAATAATAGAACCCTAAATATACCATAACTCTAACACATAGTATATTATCAAACTACATATATACAAAGAAAATAATGTTTGGGTCTTAGATTAATTAGCACGAATCCAAATTCTTATATGAGACTGTCCTCACCATCAACTGATGGTGAGACCAGTTCACACTTGCGAATTTAGGTATGTTACTTCTATAGTTTAGATATGAGTAAAATATATTTTTAGGGACTCATCTTTCTTTATTTTCATCGTTTGGGGACTCACATTTTATTTTTCATTATTTGGGGATCGACGGTGGAAAATTGATTATTTCCGGTGAGTTTGATTTAACTAATATTAGCGTTTACATTAAAACAAGCAAGTAAATTAAAATTCATTAAACAAAGCTATTTTTTTTTTTAAAAAAAAAAGAGATAGAAAATACAAGTTAGAGCAGACTCCTGACTCTTGGACGACCCTAAGCGAAAATCTCCAGTCTCTTTCAAAGAATTCACGCTAATCTCATCCAGGTATTACATCTAATTTACGTTCTTTCTTTGCAATTTAGACATTTAACGTCACTAGACATCTATTTGTATATGTAACTTGTTAGGGTTTAGGGTTTAGGGCTTAGGACTTCATGTAAAAGTTTCAATTTTTTGAAGGAAATTCGACCAAAATCTGTGTGAATTCATAACAGGTACTTACATTGTTGCAATGGAACCAAAACCATGCAACGTTGTTCATCACGGTGGATGTTGGAAATCAAATTGTGGCAGTATGGAGTACGAGGGTGGGTCTACCACAATATTCAATGATTTGGCAGAGGATTTATATGCATTATATCTCAAAAAATTAGTATCAAATTTGGGGTACACTAATCTAAGTAAGTTGCATTATTTGGATCCTAGGAAAACTATGGTTGATGGTATTAGGTTCCTTGGATATGATCATGCGACATTCGATCCTTTTGTAAGTCTCTTGCTTGAGTATAGTCTGATTCATGTTTATTGTGAACATAACTTAAATAATAATCATGAACCATGCTATATTGTTGACTTAGGAAATTATTTTCATGATGAAATATATGCCAATACTAGTACTATGACTTTTACTGAGTTGTTACAACACGATAACGAGGATGATAATGATTTTGAGAATCATATCACACCTATACTAGATGATGGAATTGATTATGATAAAGACGGTAGTGATATGGATGATGAATAGGTTGTTGATGCAATAGAAAAGGTTAAACAAGCTAAGAAAACTGAAAGGGACTACGAGGAGGAACTTAAGCAACTTGAAAGAGTGGCACAAAAAAAAAGGAAGCAACCTGATGATTTGGATAGTGAATATGAAGATTCTACTGACCTGGACAGTCCTGACGAAGCCTCCGATGAGGAAGATTGTGGGTATATAGTGCCAGCACCACCCAAAAAAAAGATCTTCAATGTTCCAAAAATACAAACAAGGGACAACACCTCAAGAAACTGTGTTCTATGTTGGGAAAGAATTTGATAATGCAGAGCAGTTGAGAAAAGCAATAACAGACTATAGTATTTTTCATGGGAGGGATGTGCATTTGAGTACAAACAAAAAAAATAGGATCGGAGCCGATTGTAAAGTACAAGGTTGCAAATGGAGAATTTGGGCTTCTTGGGCTACTGGTAAAAAGAACTTTTCAGATTAAAACACATCATGCTGAGCATATTTATGGTAGAAAGAACAAGGTGACAATGATTTCTTCGTCATGGGTTGCTTCAACTTATGCTAGTAAGTTTAAGATTAACCCATATATGAAATTGCGAGAAATAGTGGAGCATGTGTGGTGTGATTGGGGTTTAAAGATTTCCATCTGGCTAGCAGTTAAGGCTAGGAAAAAGGGACAAGCTATGATTCTTGGTGAGTATCGAGAACAATATGGCTTATTACACAGATATGCGTTGGAGATATTTAAGGCGAACTCTAACAATACAGTTGCTTTGAAATTAGACAACGGAGAATTTCAACGAGTGTACTTTTGTTTTGAAGCATTGAGGAAAGGGTTTCTTGTTAGGTTATGATACATATGACATTTACATAGATCATGCGGAAACAACCATTAACCCAGGAAACATATTATTTACACATAATCATATAGCATAATTAGATGCATACTCTTTGTTGCGTGCCTTCCCTAGCTGCGCCCGAACCGAACAAGAACAAGTCTTTTAGGACTCCAAGTGTCGTCCCTCCGTAGATAGTCCACAGCACGTCCGGATCCGCCTTAAGATTGACCAACTAGAATCGCCCTTAAGGTACTAGAAAATTCGGCACTTTTATGAGCAAGATGTGTTTTAATTTTCTCTCAAAAAACTCACTTTTGAATACTTTGAAACTTGTATATAAATTATGACCCCTAGGCCTTTATTTATAGAGTTATGGAAAAGGAATCGTAATCCTAGTAGGATGCGAATTAATTGGAATTAGAATCCTACATGAATTCTATTTAATTAATTTATCCAATTAGGAATAGACATTTAATCATACACTGACTCTTGCAGATTCAGGAATCACGCATGAGCACAAACTCACACACACACGGCAGCCACAAGGACTGCCCATGCGTGCGAGCTGCAGCCCACGCAGCAAGGCCCACGCATCCGTGGCCTTGGCGCGCGCTGGGCTTGTGGCGTGCGTGCTTGCTGGGCGACGGCCTGGCTTCGTGCTGGGCCTTCGTCCGGCAGGCCTCGTCCGATGCTAATTCGTACGATACGCTTCCGATTAAATTTCCATTTCCGGAATCTATTTCCGATACGAACAATATTTAATATTTCCGATTCCGGAATTAATTTCCGTTTCGAACAAATATTTAATATTTCCGTTTCCGGAATTATTTTCCGATTCCGGCAATATTTCCGATTCTGACAATATTTCCGTTTCCGGCAATATTTCCGATTCTGGTAATATTTCCATTTCCAATAATATTTTCCGATACGTACCATGTTTCCGTTTCCGGCAACATCTACGACTTGGATAATATTCATATTTCCGATACGATCCATATTTCCGTTTCCGGGAATATCATCGTTTCCGGAGTATTCATTTCTTGCTTGTGACGATCTTAGCTCCCACTGAAACCAAGATCCGTCGGTTCCGAATATTCATAGATGGAGTATTTAATGCCATTAAATACTTGATCCGTTTACGTACTATTTGTGTGACCCTACGGGTTCAGTCAAGAGTAAGCTGTGGATTAATATCATTAATTCCACTTGAACTGAAGCGGCCTCTAGCTAGGCATTCAGCTCACTTGATCTCACTGAATTATTAACTTGTTAATTAATACTGAACCGCATTTATTAGACTTAACATAGAATGCATACTTGGACCAAGGGCATTATTTCCTTCAGTCTCCCACTTGTCCTTAGGGACAAGTGTGCATTTCCTAATTCCTTTGTCGCTCGATGCTTGCTCTTGAACATAAGGTAAGAGTTGTCATCCTTATTATGTCCAGAGGTGTTCCTCGGTTTCAGAGTTCAACTGATCAAATAAACAGATAATCATAGCCTATGATTCATCCGAGCACGGCCATGCATTTCACAGTTTCTAGCTCTCCGAGTGGCCTTGTACAACTTTTAAGCATCTCATCCCGATTTATGGGAGGACAATCCCAATCTTGCGATCTTGAGATTAGACTTCGTTTGATAGGTGATTACCTGAGCGTTGCCTTTATAGCCTCCTTTTACGGTGCGACGGTTGGTCAACGTCAAAGCAACCAGTTCTCAAACAAGTAATCTCAAATCACTCAGGTATTGAGGATTTAGTGTCTAATAATTTAATGAAATTTACTTATGACAGACTTTCATCTCTTACAGTAAAGTTTCATAGGTCTTGTCCGATACTAGTCTTCCCAAAGTAAGTATCTATGCAAATGATTATGACATTGCCATGTCCACATAGTTCAAGAAACAGAACTACTAGTCATCTTGCATTCTAATCGTCTAACGTTTTCTATGCGTCCAATTTTATAGAAAACTCCGATTAGGGACCATTTTCAACCTTTGACATTCAAGTTCACTTGATAGACATTTCTTAGTCACAGGACTGGTCCTGACAGTCTATCTTGAATATATCGTCAAATTGAAGGGACTCATCATTTAATACTAAACCAAGATTAAATGGAATATGAAAATACATTTCATATATGATAAATGTTCAACCCCAATGTTTTATAACCATGGGCCTCAAACCCATCTTCTAAAACAATTCATGGAATTCAAAGCTATGCTTGATTTCCAGTGCTACAATGTGAGTGTTGCTTCTCACTTGTTGCATAGGTTTAGTTATCATGCTTTGCCAATCTTAATATCCTTTTCATCGAATGTTCTTCGAGATATGATGATAAGATCTTTTCGAGTTTGTTTATTATGTGATCTAGTCTTTCTTACTTCGATGGTGGTTTTACTCATTTTGCAATGAAGAACCATCAAGTTAGCAGACGTTTTTCTTGCTTCAAGAGTGGTTCTACGCATTTTTCAATGAAGAATCATCAAGCCAGCAGATAGGTGATCTACCCAAGTTCAGTGAAGAACTTTAAACAACCCTGTTTTATTGCTTCTTAGGCAATAATTACTTTTACTTCATCTTTATAGGTTGCTAGTGATGCTTTGTTTGGAATTACTTATCCAAGCAGTTCACAGATATGTGGAATACTCTCAACTATATCTTAGAACATAGAAATCATTATTTTAATTTCCCACGCAACAACTCATGGTCTCCAACCCATGTTGCCATTTCAAAACACGATGCTCTATAGCTCGTCCTTGTCAATGGTTAACTCCAAAGGGGTCTTGCTTGATCCTTTGCCAGTGTTTATGCGTGTAGCATCAATATTTAGCATATCTTTATTTCCTTGAATCAAGAACTATTCCTATGTACCTTTTCAAGTACCATAAGTATTCTTGATCTCAATCTAGTTGATCTTCACTTAGATCAATAGAGATTGGTATATGTTTGTCATGCCTAAAGTCATACGATACGTTTTTGGCGATCCTCATATTATATCATACATGATAAATTCTTTTGCAGAATAATTCCCAATTGAATTCTATTCATGTAACTTTAGCTTATCTAGTTTCAGTAGATACTAAATTCAGCTAAATTCTTTGACATATAATATAGGTTAAGAATCTCATTTAGACTCTTTGATGTTTAACTTAGTAAATGCTTATACATAGTTCAAACATCCTTTACTTAGATTTATTCATATGGGTCGAATATCTCCAATGGAGTCTTTCGTGTTTGATTTAGTAAATGCCATTACTTAATCCAAAACAATATCATAAGATCTTTGTAAATAGATCTTAATACCCAGTATGTACTAAGTTTCGCCATGGTCCATCATTGATGAATAATTTCAAATCTAAGTCATTAGCATTTGAATGTTATTTCACAATAGAGAGATATGTGTGTGATACACATAGGACCAATTAAGTTTTATGTACTCCCACTAAACTTCTTATACATCTATAAGAATCATGTACATTTTATGAAACTAAAATGCTTATTAGCTTCACTTAAAATACAGTTCCAATTCCCAATTGCTTGCTTAAATCTGTACTTAGATTTTATAAGCTAGCTTTCCTTTTCAAGCATTTATTTGGATCCACAAATCCTATGACATGCCATGTACATAGTTTATTCCAACATTTGATTGAGGAATACTTTTGTCATCCAATTGCCATATTTACCAATATGCAATCATTGCTTGAATTATAGACTTGAAGCATTACGATTTTGCATGAGGTTTCAACACAATCCACATCGTGAATTTGCTTGTAACTTTTAGCAACTAATCTAGCTTTGTGTGTGAACACAATTCATGTTTGATGGTTTTTATCCTTAAAACAAACTTGCAACCAATAGATGTGAAACTATTCTTGCAAATCAACAAAATTTTAATTTTGTCATCAAAACATTGAGTATGTTTTATGGCCTCTAACCATTTAAACATATAGTCTATATATGGCCTCTAACCATTTTAGGGAATCTATATTTCGTCATAGCTTTCTTACAAGTCACAAACTCATTAATCTATATGATAATAGTTTGACTGCAAGTTGTAGGTTTCTTCACTATTTAATAGAAGAATCTCATAGTTTCATTGACCTGATCTCTATGTTTCTTCACTATCTAATAGAAGAATCTCATAGTTTCAGTGACTTGAATTCTATGCCTACTTGGGTATAGAACATCAAACAATAGAATATCAATAGCCACTTGAAAGTCCTTTGAATATTCTGTTCTCCTTGAAGCACTTGTAAAGTCTTCTAAGAGATGTCTATTCTTTAAAGCCACTTCTAAAGTCCTTAAAGAATAAGTTCGGTTTTTCTGAAGCACTTCGAAAAGCCTCCGGAATGTTCGTTTATGTTTGTTGTTCGCCTCGAAAACTTTCGAGGTCTATTTTCTCCCACTTGTCATTTTGGAAACGAATCTCCAAAAGGACATTATTTCGAGCAAACAAACATTATGTTCTCAAAAATTCGTGGTAGAAACAATACCCTTGTGTCTCATTTGAATAAATCACAATGAAACATATATCTAGACTTGGGCCTTAGTTTGTTGAATAACAAACACTAAGCTCCCACTGAGTTTAGCAACTCTTTAGATATATATAATTGAAAAGATATCCTGAAATTACTTTTCAATAGTTTTGACGAATTTGGTTTAGTTTGGTGGTAGTTGAGCATTTTGTTTTAGAAATTATAGGAAAAGTCTCTATGATCCATCATTGATCGAATCAAGTACTAATTGACATCGATTATTCCAACTAAGATATGCCATATCTTGTGGACCTAGATTGTGAAATTACAACACACAATCATTGATGATCATATTTGGTCTTAAGTAATCATCAACATGATCTAACCTAGATCTTTATGATTTCTTGCCAAGTGGATTTTATACTTCTGAATCTTTGAACTAGCCAAACAGATTCAACTTATATCACATTTGAGTAAATAAACCTATATTCACTCGAATCCATGTGAAATAATAAAGTCATAAAATCTTTCTTTAGCTTTGAACTCCATTGTCTAGGCGTTCTAACAATAGTTCATATCTTTTGTTACTTTCAACAAGCAAGACTAGCTTGTCTTAAGTTGATCTAGAAATCAACCAACTTTCAAAAGTCCATTAAAATAGAGCTTTTGAATGTTAAATTGTTGATATGGTCTAAGCAACAATGCCAAAGATTAGTGGAACTCAAATCAAGGGGTTGATTTGAACCTAGTAAAGTTCTTTAAAGAGTTGTTTGTTTTAATCAAGCATATTGACTCAACCTGTAATTGACCATTTCATTCAAATAAACAAACAAACATTGTTTTTGTTTTTCTTGAATGTGAGTCTTTCTGTGTTTGAAGCAGAAATTTAGGTATGTTGATTATGGAACAAAATAGCCATTTAGTTCCAGCCTTTGAAAGGACTTAAAACAAACTAGATGACCCTACAACTAATGTAGCATTGCCATGCTTCATTTCCCACTTGTAGGTCATTAGTGTATCCTAGCTTCCATTGTTTGAGTTATTACCGAAGTAAGAACCTCAAGCGGTATATGATACCAAGGAAGTTTGATTGCTAGGTCACTTCTCTTTAAACATAAACTTATAGGTAGAAACGGAATTGTAAATTCCTTTCATTTGTTCCTTGTTTTCCTATTTCTTGTACCCTTTCTTATAGTCTTAAGAATTGAATTCTTTAGCGTTGACTTTTATACTTTGTTAGACATGTCCAATGTCACCAACAAGGTTCTTTACCATTTTAATTTATGTTGAATATTTTTGTTTCAACTAGATGATCTTACTAGAAGCTTCTAAAGTTCTCTAAGAATCGATCTATTCGAATGTCTAGGGACTAGACTCATTCGAGAATTAAATGGACAAAGATATTAGGTTGTTAACCATTGGTAAAGCTGAGCGTATTAAACTCAATGCTTTATGGTCTCAAAACTACAGTGTATTTTGAATTCACAAGCACCAATTGGTTTGCCATTCGATTTTGATATTCGAAAACAACCATAAAAGTCGATATAAGAAACGTACATTTTAAATTGCTCACTTTCTCTCTTTTCCGTGAATCGTTCTTGGATTCACTACCAATCGAGGAAATTTACTGTTACCTTTCTAAAAGGATTTATTGCAGTGCAAGATATTTAATTATAAACAATAATTAAAACATACATTGAAGCATGCAAAGTCTAAACATTTATCATGAATAATAACTTGAAAATTAAAGCAATCATGCAATTTCAACAAGTTATTAGCATTTTATTCGAATTTATTGTTCCGGCAGGTGTGAATAAAATGATTCCAAGATCCTAAAATCATTGAAGAACTAAGCACAGTTTGCCGACTTAATCCTAGAACATCTTAGGTAAGCAAAAGCCTTTTGCTAATAGTCTAGAAACTATTCTTGGTTGATAGGTACGTCTAAGAACTTATTAGGTAAACCTATCGAATTTTCCACGACATAAAAGGACTCCTTACTTATATCGTTGAGTTTCACCAAAACTAACATGTACTCACAATTATTTGTGTACCTTGCCCCTTTAGGACCAATAAGTAACACCTCGCTGAGCGAAAACTATTACTAGATTGATGTAAAGGATATCCAAGCAAGTGTATATTTTGGCATGGCACCTTTTAACTCAATTTTTAAGTTTGGAACTTAAGGCTCTTACTATGTTGGTTAGATTTTAAGTGAACTAAAATCCTTAATCATGCAACATAATCAAGCTTTTGATCTCATGCATTTTAAGACATATTTAAAGCAATAAATAACTTAAAACATGCATAAGATATTTGTGATCTAGTATGGCCCGACTTCATCTTGAAGCTTTGACTTCAAAGTCCGTCTTGAAAATCTCCGTGGGAGGCACCATTTTCTTCAAATAGGATAAGCTATAACTAATTACAACTATTTGATGGTTCGCAGACCATATTTGAATTGAAAAATAACTTTGGTACTTTAGACCAATTACATTCAAATTAATGGTACGCAGACCATATTTTCTATCCTATTTGGGCCATACTAGTCACTTCATAACCTGCAAAACAGTACATATACAATATATACCATTCACCCATTCATTATCATGAATGGCCCACATAGCTGGTTAGTAAAACACATTATGCATCACGTAAACATTTGCAGCAATTAATCAAGGGCACCAATAATCTACCAATTATTCAGTCCTTATTAATTCTAATCAAGTTGTTTTAACCTTAAGGTTTTGTAGACCTAATCAAGAGTTTATGACTAAAAAGCGCTCCCACTCAAACCAATAAATTCATATGCTTTACCAATTTTAAACATAAAAATGTATTTCTAGTCCAACCGGAAACATACAAATTTAATTAAAATTTAAAGCTCATATAAATTTATAATTGAATCCAAAAATTTAATTTAATTTCAGTCGCATTTAAATTAATTCATGATTTTAATTTTAGTAAAATAATTAGAATAAATTCCATTTATTATAATTATAATATTCAAAATTAAAATCCAAGAAATTAATTCAAATTATTAATTTTAAAATTAATTAAAATTACGTGAACTGAAATTTTCAAATTAAACATTCAAAACGATCTAATCGTAACGCAAACACCCTACGCGTTGCACGCCCATGGGCCGTACGCACACAGCCATTGCTGGCCATGTGCACGCAGCCCATGCGCTCGTAGCATAGCTGCTGCTGTCCCAACGCAAGCCTCCGCATAGCGCCCATCGCACGCGAGCTATCGCTCGCAGCGCGCGCGCGCGACATCGCTCGCTGGCGCGCGAGATCGCTCGCTGGGCGCGCAAGCTCGCTCGCTGCGCGCGCGAGCCATCGCTCGCTGGGGCGCGAGATCGCTCGCTGCGCGCGCGCGAGCCATCGCTCGCTGGTGCGCGACATCGCTCGCTGGGCGGGCGACATCGCGCGCTGTGCGCGCGAGCAGTGCTGGGCGCAGCGCTCGTGGCACGCGAGCTTGCGCTCGCTGCGCGCGAGGCTGCGCGCACTTGTGCGAGGCAGCGCGCGTTGTGGCGCAGCTCGCTTGCTGCCCACACGCGACTGCCTTGGCTCGCCCTTCGCCCATGCCCATACGTTCATTGCTCGTGGCACACGACACAAGGCAGGGCTGCTGCCTTGCGCTCGTGCACTACGCCCTTGCTCATTGCATTCGTGCCGCACGGGCGACGAGCTCCCTTGCTCGTCGTCGCATGCCCGCATTATACAACACCCCTTAAGGGTAACACGAAGCGTCCATTGCTTCGTGCGTGCAAGTTATTTGAACGAATCGCAAGAAAATTTAAAATTTATATTTAAAATTAATGACAAATTAATAAATATTATTAATTTCATAATTTTAGGGCGAAAAAATCGAAAATTTATTATCCAATTGATTTCCGATTGTTATGGATTCAAGTCTAGGTCATAAAAATTTAAAATTTATCGTAAATTTACAATTTTTATGGTGGTTTTTAATCATAGGTTTCTAATTAAATTACAATTAATTATGAAAATCAAATTAATTCTAAATTATTCTAATTTTCAACAAATTAATCATAATTACAAATTAGATTGCATAATTAACAAGACTAGGCATTCAAACTTGTTAAACATATGCAGTAGGTCAATCAAAAATTCAAGATTTATCAACAAGAATCGCAAATATTTAATTTAACATCTTAAATTTACGAAATTTTGCATTCGAAAAACTAAAACCTTCGAAAAGTCATAGTTAGGCTTCGAATTTGAGAATTCTGGGTTCGGCAGAAAAATACTATTTTTGTCAAAATTTTAGAATGCCTTTTACATGCGGAATTGACACAAAAATCACTCAATTCGGATGAGTAATGAAGAAACTGCCGAAAAACTGCGTACATATAATTAAATAAACGCAATTTGCAATTAATTAACAATTACGAAAATTAATCACCCCTTTTAATTCTTGCAAATTTGTAATATTTAACCATGTT
The DNA here is from genome assembly GCF_020520425.1 of Spinacia oleracea. Classification (NCBI taxonomy): domain Eukaryota; kingdom Viridiplantae; phylum Streptophyta; class Magnoliopsida; order Caryophyllales; family Amaranthaceae; genus Spinacia; species Spinacia oleracea. Next base: position 36,922,404 of record NC_079491.1, read on the forward strand.
CATGCAATTTAGATTATGAAAATAATAAGGGGCTCGTGATACCACTGTTAGGTTATGATACATATGACATTTACATAGATCATGCGGAAACAACCATTAACCCAGGAAACATATTATTTACACATAATCATATAGCATAATTAGATGCATACTCTTTGTTGCGTGCCTTCCCTAGCTGCGCCCGAACCGAACAAGAACAAGTCTTTTAGGACTCCAAGTGTCGTCCCTCCGTAGATAGTCCACAGCACGTCCGGATCCGCCTTAAGATTGACCAACTAGAATCGCCCTTAAGGTACTAGAAAATTCGGCACTTTTATGAGCAAGATGTGTTTTAATTTTCTCTCAAAAAACTCACTTTTGAATACTTTGAAACTTGTATATAAATTATGACCCCTAGGCCTTTATTTATAGAGTTATGGAAAAGGAATCGTAATCCTAGTAGGATGCGAATTAATTGGAATTAGAATCCTACATGAATTCTATTTAATTAATTTATCCAATTAGGAATAGACATTTAATCATACACTGACTCTTGCAGATTCAGGAATCACGCATGAGCACAAACTCACACACACACGGCAGCCACAAGGACTGCCCATGCGTGCGAGCTGCAGCCCACGCAGCAAGGCCCACGCATCCGTGGCCTTGGCGCGCGCTGGGCTTGTGGCGTGCGTGCTTGCTGGGCGACGGCCTGGCTTCGTGCTGGGCCTTCGTCCGGCAGGCCTCGTCCGATGCTAATTCGTACGATACGCTTCCGATTAAATTTCCATTTCCGGAATCTATTTCCGATACGAACAATATTTAATATTTCCGATTCCGGAATTAATTTCCGTTTCGAACAAATATTTAATATTTCCGTTTCCGGAATTATTTTCCGATTCCGGCAATATTTCCGATTCTGACAATATTTCCGTTTCCGGCAATATTTCCGATTCTGGTAATATTTCCATTTCCAATAATATTTTCCGATACGTACCATGTTTCCGTTTCCGGCAACATCTACGACTTGGATAATATTCATATTTCCGATACGATCCATATTTCCGTTTCCGGGAATATCATCGTTTCCGGAGTATTCATTTCTTGCTTGTGACGATCTTAGCTCCCACTGAAACCAAGATCCGTCGGTTCCGAATATTCATAGATGGAGTATTTAATGCCATTAAATACTTGATCCGTTTACGTACTATTTGTGTGACCCTACGGGTTCAGTCAAGAGTAAGCTGTGGATTAATATCATTAATTCCACTTGAACTGAAGCGGCCTCTAGCTAGGCATTCAGCTCACTTGATCTCACTGAATTATTAACTTGTTAATTAATACTGAACCGCATTTATTAGACTTAACATAGAATGCATACTTGGACCAAGGGCATTATTTCCTTCATTTCTTGCAGGATGTAGACCATTTATTTCACTAGATGGTTGCTTTTTGAAAGGTCCGTTTGGTGGGCAACTTCTAGTAGCCGTCGGGAGAGATGGAAACAATCAAATGTTTCCGATTGCATGGGCTGTTGTGGAGGTTGAAAGTGGTGATAGTTGGGGTTGGTTTTTGGAACTCTTAGCTCAAGACCTAGGTACGAATGATGGTGCAAGTTATACCTTAATGTCAGATCAACAAAAGGGTTTAGTGAAAGCTGTTAGTGAAATATGGAAGCAATCAGAAGTTAGGTGTTGTGCTAGACATGTCTACTGTAATTTTAGGGGCGTGTTTGGTGGGGGGCAAGAACTCAGGAAATGGTTCTGGAGGATTGCCAAAAGTACAACTGAAAATGTTTTCCGTGAAAATATTGAAGCTTTTAAAAAAGTTTCTGATGCTGCAGCAAATGACTTGCTGAAAAGGAATTACAGTAAATGGTGCAGGGCATTCTACACACCTCAATCTTGTTGTGATAACATAGACAATAACATGAGTGAGGTCTTCAATGCATATATTCTTAACTCTAGGCACAAACCAATCATTACTATGCTAGAGGACATAAGGGAGAGTATCATGGAGAGGTAATTTAAGAAGAGAGATTTCATCAGCAAGAAAGAGTGTTTTATTTGTCCGAGAATTCAAAAAAAGTTGGAAGAGAACAAGTTAAAGTCAAGGGGGTGGTCTGCATTTTGGGATGGGAGGTTTAAGTTTGGTGTGAGAGAAGGGATTGATCAAACTAAATATGTTATTGATCTAAGGGATAGAACTTGCAGCTGCAATGCATGGCAACTTAGCGGAGTTCCTTGCAAACACGCAATTGCTGCCATTTGGAAGTCAGTGGAACATCCCTAGCAATATGTTGCAAGTTGTTTTACTAAACTTGAATATTTGAAGGCTTATGATTATCCTTTGGAGCCTTTAAATGGACCTAATGAATGGCCAATTTCACTAGCAGAACCAATTTTGGCCCCTCCATTTAAGAAGGTTAGAGGTAGACCACAAATAGCTAGAAAAAAACAGGTTGGAGAAGTTACTAGCAATGGTAAAATGAGGAAGACTGGCATGATAATGAAATGCAGTGTATGTGGAGAGCAAGGACATAACAAAAGAAGATGCAACTTAAGAGTAACCGAAGAGCCCCCTCCAATTCACCATCCCCTACAACATAAGAAAAAAGGGAAGAAACAAGCCTCCCTTGTCACTGCTAATATACCTCCTCCATCAAATGACCATGCCCCTCCTGCACCCCAAATGCATCAAAGAGGGGTAGGGTTGATGACATATCCTAATGAGTTTCAGAGGGTAACCTCAGTAAGTTCACTCACTTAACTCCTTGAAACAATCATTTATATTATATATGCTGCATTATGTTAATGGTTTTTGTTTTAATTTCTCATAGATTAATCAACCAAGGAGGCAAGCTGCTTACTACGTAGATTATGGGGGAGAGCAAACTTTGCGGTCAACGACAATAATGAATGACAATGCTCAATTACCATCACTATCAACACAAAATAGTGTTACTTCCTCTAATCATAGCTTTATTGCTCCAAAAGGAAGAAATTATATATACTCTCAAGCATTACAGGTATTATTTTCTTAAAACCTCCATGTTGAACTCATTCTTTTTACAATAAAATCAAGTAAACTTACCAACTAATAAGCCATACTCTTGTTGCAAGGATTTGGCTAACAAAAATAGAGTCCTCTGCAATCGAGATTGATCAGAGGGTGCAAAACATTTTAAATTCCAGGTAAACTCATTTCTGTAAATTCATTTTTCTACTTGTAAGCTAGACAATACTACTTTAATAAATGTATAAAATGACTCATCACTTTGGAGTTGGGATTACCTGATATGGGATTATAATCATTCTATTTGATGAGCTATGAGTTGAGTGTAAAAATGCATTGCATACGTTGCAAGGTGCATATCTGATCTACTTTGTTATTTTAAGGGACATATTATCTGATAGTTTGTTAATATTTCTATTTTATGCTCTGTATTTCAGGAACTTGGCATCACTGCTCTCCGTATCAAGCTCCGTGCTACTGGAGGAAACAAGACTAAGACTCCTGGATCAGGTGTTCAGTCTGCACTTAGAGCCCTATGATAGTTCTATAGACTTATTTAATTAGAAGTAGTATGGAGTACTAAATAGCATTGAACAATTTGTGAAGGATAAACATTTATCCAAGAAACTAGTTGTAATTTTTTTGGGCAAATTTTGTGGTTACTCTGATCATTTTAGTGGTCATATTATGACCGGAATTTGCAGTACAGTTTAATCTTCATAAATTGTATTTTGTTTTTTTTTTAAATTAAATATTGTATTTATTTTATAAAAAAAACAAAGCTTGCCGGAATATTATTTCTCCGGCCATAGTCGATCCCTAAATGATGAAGGATATAAGGTGAGTCCCCAAATGATGAAAATTATGAAAGGTAAGTCCCTAAAAGTGTATTTTACTCGTTTAGACATGTTACTTTTTTTTATAATTTTAGAGGAGATACTTTTTAGTTTAGGTATGTTACTTAGGGGAGATACCTTCTTAGTTTAGGTATGTTACTTCTATAGTTTAGAAATGTTACTTTTTTTTTTTATAATTTTAGAGGAAATACTTTTTTTAGTTTAGGTATGTTACTTCTATAGTTTATACATGTTACTTTTTTTTATACGGAGTAGTTTTCGGGGAGATAATTTCTTAGTTTAGGTATGTTACTTCTATAGTTTAGACATGTTACTTTTCTTTTAATAATTTTAGAGGAGGTATTTTTTTTAGTTTAGGTATGTTACTTCTATAGTTTAGACATGTTACTTTATTTTATAATTTTAAATGAGGTACTTTTTTAGTTTAGGTATGTTACTTCTATAGTTTAGACATGTTACTTTTTTTTTTATACGGAATAGTTTTAGGGGATGTACATTTTTAGTTTAGGTATGTTACTTCTATAGTTTAGACATGTTACTTTTTTTTGTATAATTTTAGAGGAGGTACTTTTTTAGTTTAGCTATTACTTCTATAGTTTAGATCTGTTACTTTTTTTTATATAATTTTAGAGGAGGTACGCTATTGGTTTCGCGCTCGTCACACCATCAAGTTGATGGTGTGACTGGTCTCACAGGAGACGCGCTGATTATCAAACTACATATATACAAAGAAAATAATGTTTGGGTCTTAGATTAATTAGCATGAATCCGGGACATTATTTTCTTTGTATATTGGAAACTAATCCGGGACAAAGAAGATGTAATATGATGTAGAGTATTATTGGGAGAAGAAGGCTCTGTTTGGCAAGCATTTTCAGTCATCTTAAATGATTAGGTGTTAATGATATAAGTCACCTTAAATGATTAGAAGTGTTTGTTAAAGAGCTGAAATGCAATTTAAGGTGAATAAGGTGACTGATCTTGAAACGTTATTCTGACTAACGTTTCAAGATCAGTCACCTGAAACTTTTTTTTAAAGTAAATAATTAATACACTAGTCTAATATAATCACAAAAGCTTAAGCACATAATTGTATTGTTGATCCTAACATACATCTCCGGATACACGAGAAACCCCCGAAGAGTCACCGACTTGAAACGACAAAGATTGATAGCAAGCCGTCCTGGAAGCAATTGTGGTGGCTTCTAATAAAAAAAAATGGTTGAGTTTAGCAATGGTAGGATGATTATTAATACGGAGGAGCAAAGGGGTTAATGGAGTTTTCTACACTCCGAGAAGGAGAAGAAGATGGTGCCTGGTGATGTTTGGGACTTTGGGACTTTGGCATACAGTGCTGGGTTTGACAGAGGATAATAAAGAATTAAAGAAAGAAGAAGATTCGTATTATAAAAATACTCGTATTTTTCAATTAAAATAATAATTTTTTTTTGAAGGTAAAATAAATAAAAACTTGGGGCCGAGAAAATTGGTTTAAAATAGGACACTTTCAATATAAATAAGTAAATTTAAGTAGGGCATTGGGCCCTTTTAACTTGGTGAATTTTGGTTAAAAAATGTTTATGAAAAATATATTCAAAACAAGGAATTGTTCGTAATTAATCGAAAGATAGGATGTTTTGATAATAACGAGTAAATATAGGATTGTTATAATCCCTTTTTTCCGACATATATATGGAGTACTCCATATCATATTTGTAGCTATTTTTACAAAGGAAATAACCCGTATCTAGTTGTGGAAATACATATAACATTAATTAAAGTTACTACTCCCTATTAAATTTCAGATGCTTAAAATACTAGTTTTACCAAACAGTTGATGCAAAAACCTACCTTATCAGTTTCAGGTGTTACCGTATTAGTTTCAGCTCAATTTCAACTAGTGTTGAGAAACAGAGCCGGAGTATTTTTGTGACAAATTGAACATCCATACACTATTTAAACTTGAAGGTTAGCCAAAAAATCGAAAGGCAATCAACTAGGCCCAATTAAGAACACAATGTAAGGAATGAAATTAAACAAGCGAAGATTATGGGAAAAAACAATCTTCAACGGACAGGGAATAGTGGAATATATTACGTTGCCGTTTCAACCAAATAAAATATAGATGTAGTACAAAAGTTCACAGTCACACGTAACGGGTGTTTATGTCTAGTGTATAAGTAAAAGTTTTGTGTTTTAGCAAGCCTTTGCTAGAAGATTCGTCCATAAACATTTATCTTAGGGTTGCAAATGATTCTGGTGGCAATAATAAGGCCAGGAAGACTTGATCAAAGTCAAGCTTTAACAAAGCAAGAGTGGTAAGTGTCAAAGATAATGTATTCATGTTAAATCAATGCAACCAATTTAAAGTGTAGCATTTGTTTTGGTGTGTATTCCAGAAGACTTGATTGATCAAAAGGACAAAGGCCTTCCAAAGTCTAGCCGAAATATCCAAAACAGCGGCAATAAACTTAGAAATTTGATGTCAATTTACTTTAAGAAAAAGACAAACATTCCACCAACTACCAAGTCAGTAGTGTCGGAGTACGAAGTATCTCACTGACTCAGTCCAACTCAATACAACAACAATCTGAAAATTTAGGTTCCTTTCATTATCCTTTTTTGAGGTGTGATAAATTGATCGATAACTTTTGTGTAAGACCGCCTTACCGGAAAGACCACTTCAATTGTTAACTAATTGGTTTCACTGCTTAACTAATTTATTCCATTGCTTAACTAACCAGCTAGTTCTAGTACTTAACTAATTAGTTTCATTGCTTAACTAATTGATTTCAGTATTTAACTAATTAGTTTAAGTCATTAACTAATTAGTTCTAGTGATTAACTTATACGACACCAGTGTGGTCTTTTGTATAAGACCGCCTTACATAAAAGTTTGTATAAATTGATGGGGACATCGGGTGTTATGTCCATACCCACCAAAAAAAGGCAAAGAAATAGGAAAATGATGGGCCACACTTAAATAAATTGGTAAAATTGTTGTTAACTTATTATACACTGCCAACGCTTGTAATACTATAATGTTGTATAAATACAGTCATTTTTGTGTTAAAATCTGCCATAACCACCCAAAAAAATGAAATGAAATAGAAAAAGTATGGGACCACTCAAATAAATGGGTAAAAATATTACCATATATATTATCATCATTTGTATAAATATTATCATTGTTGTATTAAAATACTGTTATTGTTGCCGATACTTTAATACTTTGTTTGATTTTTCAACATCTTATGCAAAACACCATTTTATCCCTAGGTATGGGCAAACCTCTTTTTAACAATAAGTTGTTTCTTATAGAAACTTTTGCAGAAGCCTAATGCCAAACCTAATTGCGGGCCACAATACAACCGAGAAATCAACAATGTTTTCTTACGAGTAAGTGAGTAACGACGACAATCACCCAACAAGAAATCTCTCTCTTTTTCTCTCTCTAAGAAAATCGCCTCCCCTAAGGAAACTCCACCGCCCCAGCTCGAACCTCGCCGGTGGCCAGGCACCTCTCCGGCCAGCTACCGGCGAGTGTTCTCTTCTTAATTTTCTTTAGTTTAATTAAGTTTTTCTTCGGCCTCCTTCAACTTAAGATCGGTCAGATCTGTTTTTTATCCAAGGAGAGGAGTTTTCGGAGGCGAAGTTCTTGTGTTCAGATTCAAAGGTGACAAAGAAGTGGACGATCTCAATCTAAAAGCTACCCTAGTGCCGCCGCGGAGCGATTTCAGAGTTGATTTCCTTGGTGGTAAAGGTAAAATTAGGGTTAGGGTTTTAATTTGGGGTTTTCTTGTTTTTGCCTAGCAGGGTTTCTTAATTTAAAGCATTGAGTTTGGAGGTTAATTGATCGGGTTAGAGAGTCAACTTAGGCGGCTTTCCATCCCTTCTCTATTCGCCGCCGTCGTCGTTCGTCGGTAAAGGTATTTTTAGGGTTAGGGTTGTGTGAACTTGGAATAGCTGTTTGTTTTGGGTTGTCTCTTGTGTAAGTTGTGGATAGTACCCTGTGTGTTGGTTTCTTGGCTTGTTATCCTGATTCCGGCTAATCGCCTCTGTCTTGTTTGTGTCGGACCACCCCGATCTGGACGGTAAAGGTAAGAACCGCCGTCTTGTAGTGTCGACTTACCCCGACCTTGATAGTAAAGGTAAAGGTTAGTTTAGTGTTTTAGGTTTTGGGTTAAACTTGCCATTTGTGTGTTGCCCGTATCTCCTCTGCTTTGCTTTGTGTTAGTGCTAGGTTCAAGAATGGTCTATTTTAGTAGGCTTGGCTGGGTGGTATTGTTCTTGGTTTTTTTTGGTGTTAGTAGTTGTCCTTCTGCTATTGTTGACTGTGGGTTTCAATTGTAGATTCTAGTTGTTTGGGTTTCAAGTGATTGATCCGTGAATTTAGGTTCAATCTGGAGGTGGTATAAGGTAGTTCAATTACTGGGGTTTATGGTTGGTTTTGGAGACTTAATAATGGTTGAAGTTCTCTCTTTCTCTATAGTTGTTAATGGAGGAAGTATAAGTTAGTGTGTATTGGGGAACTTCATCTCTTTCGGTTGTGGGCTTGGAGTATGCTGCTCTGGTAGTTTGATGAGGGAAGGATTAGTAGGAGTTAGGAAAGGTTTGTGTCCTAGGGTAGGGGTTGTTCTCTGGTCGTGGAGGTTAGCTTATGTTAATCCCCATTTTAGGTCAGCGTTGAGAATGTTTCTTGACGCTTTCAAAACCCCAAATGTTAACGCTGCTCCCCAAATTTTGGGGATTCATAGCATGCTATCCGAGTTATGTTTATTAACTCAAGACGCTTGTGTTAAACTCACAAGGTCTTTCACCCTTGCCTTGGGCGTTGTTATCTTTTCGGTGCTTTCCTTGTCTTTTAAGCTCTACAGGTTCTCGAAAGAGACTTCAAATGATAATCGTCCTGGTTTCTGCACCATCTCTTATAAAGAGTTCACACTCACAAAAGGCCTTGGCAAAAATCAAGGCAGGTTCGACAAGCACGGGATAACACAAGAAGAGCATACCTCCCTCTTGGTATTTTGTTACCTATGAAGTTTGTGTAATGGTCTATAAAGACCTTAGTGGTTTAGTAGTTGTAGTATGTAGTTTGTAAAACCTTTTCAATTATGCAAATTTAAGCCTATGTCAAAAAAAAAAAAAAAAAAAAAATGAGTAACGACGATTTATGTCTTGTTCACTTTCCTGGATTTTTGAATAGTTGAAATATGTTCAACGATTGAACTGATATTTAGCTACTCCATAACTAATTACATTTTTTTAATACTAGTAGATGGTTGCGCGCGTTGCGCGTAATGTGGCTGAAAATTTAAATTTGGCTCTGATAGTGTTCTAGCACCCTAATTTTTAAATTTTTTTTGAATTGGGATTGATTTCGGATTTTTAGGAATCCCGTCCAAAAAGTTCATATATATCGATCGGATCAGATCCTATATCCGAAAATTGAACACCCTATATAGTATATGTTCTACGTTTTATTACCTTAGATAAATTAAAATATAATAATGACATAAGGGTAACCTAATTTCAATGTATTTTTCCTTTTCAACAAAAAGAGTTGAAAATTTGGATACTCGAAACTCGATACTATACACAGTACATGTACTACATTTCATTTGCATAAAAAATGAAATGCAAACGTATATGAGAACTTTTATCTTATTCCCGACTACATTTATAGTTAGGTGTACTCATAATCGGTTTTTATCTTATTGATCGGTTGTACTAAATCGTAAATAAACAAAATCGATAAAGTTAGTACAAAAAAGATATTTGGTACATGTACCCAACTCTAAATATACTTCGTACTTAGGAGCAAGATTATTAGATTAAGGAGTAATGGAGTATGAGTTGAATGAGTAGTTGAGTACCTAAGAAATTTGCAGTGAAGTGTATAGATCAATTAAGTCTCAATAAGACTATTGCATTTAATAAAGGTAGTTGACAAATTAATTAAAGAGAAATTAGGATAATTAGTTAAAAAAAGTAAAATAAATAATTAGTATATGGGAAGTTACTTGTTCATACTTCATAAGGAAGAGTAACTAATCTCCCAATTTTTAAAGGGTAGAGATTTTACCTGATTTCAGGTATTACAATTGATTTAAGGCTTTTTCGGCGATAGAAGTAATTCGTAAATTTAGATATATTTGATAAGATAGCGGTTAGTAGTAGAGGCAGCGGTTAAGTAACTTTTCTCAAACATTAAATATATAAGCATTCAAAGTGTAACGATTGTTGTAATAAAGTTTTAAACAATATAATTGCTTTTATATTATTTTATAATTTCAATCATTACTTTTTCCGAACACTCATAATATTAACGTCTATTTAGACAGTGAACTATTACCCTATGACAGCAAACCGCTGCTTAACCGTGACCTACTATTAGTTTACAACTACACACTACTCTGGCCCTGTTCGGCAAAATTAGCGGTAGCGGGTAGCGGTTAGCGGTTGAGTAGCGGGTAGCGGTTCGAGTAGCGGGTAGCGGTGAATGGTAGCGGGTAACGGTTAGCTGTCAAAGTAGCGGCTAACTGATATGTGTGTTCGGTAAAAGTAGCGGTTGATATTCTAAAATAAAATAAAAGGTAGAATATTTTTTAAAACTTTATTATAAATTTGTCAAAAGCTACCTTAAAAGCTATTAATTTTAACGTTTGACAAAAGTTACCCAAACGCTACCTCTACCGCTAACCGCTACCCAAACCGCTACCTTGCCAAACACTCACAAATTTTACAAGTAGCGTCTTGACTAGGTCAAAACGCTACCCACTACCTCAAACGCTACTGCCGAACACGCCCTCTGAGAACAAGTCGCAGCTTAACCGTTACCTACTATTAGTTTATCCCTACACACAGCCGTTGCTTAACCACTAAAGCTAACCTCTACTGCTAATTTTGTCAAACGGGGTCTTGTACTCATTAAAAATGGATTTTATTGATTCTTTTGCTAATAACTGATTTTTACTTATTTAAAAGGAGTAAATTTTTTTACTAATTTATATCCAACATTATTATTTTTTTGACATGAGAGGGCCTTGAGTAAGTCAAACTTTTATCCCTGATGCTCACTTTACTCTGGACCAAATCATGAAATCACGACCCAAATTACACGCACATTTCCGCTTTCCAGCAACAAATCCTAGCAAGTTTTGTCCCTGAACAAAAAATTATATTTAGAACATTGAAGATATGAAAATTATATACGTTTTGCATACTTTTGTGAGTTTGTCTCCATAAAAACCCCATCACTTCAATAATCGCTTGAAAGAACCTCCAATCTCTTAATTGCAATTTATCAGTCAGAGAACCTGTGCAGATGATAAGTGTCCATTTAGATTGGAAATGGCAAATTTTCTACTAGAAAAAGTTGTGGAATTAACCGAAGCAGACAACAGTATAACACTAACAAATGCAGAACAGTCAACTTAATAATATCACGTCTAAATTCAAATAGGATATAACAAGCAGCACACAAATTTAACGCCTCAGAAACAAATTACGACTGACAGATAAGATTTTAAAACAAGATATAGGAGCTGCTGTGTCACTGCTTAACATAACCACCACCACGAGAGCGTAACCTCACTAGTTTCACCAATAAGCTAAAGTTACAGCATGCAACTACATGTTATAAAATGGAGTTGGGAAATTTAACATCTGGTTTTTTCTTTACTCTAACAGTAAGCTGTAGGTAGAACAGGAGGAAAAGAGGGTATATTTTTCCTGTGCTGAACCTGATGAATGTTCATCAGTCTCTTTTGCATATTGATCGGTACACTTAACTGTATGTAATTTACGCCCCTTGGTTCTGCTGAAAAATCGATGTAAAGACTCTTTCAAACAATGATAAGGAACTTAAAAAGTTTAACTTTTGACAAATCAATACTTGCTCCACGAATTTGCCACAACAGGCGTCCAAAGTTAATCTACTCTGTATTGTTAAAATATGTCACTTATAAGTTAAAAGAACTGCCCCTTTTAATCAGTCAAAGTCAAGCTAATTATATAAGACCTGCCCATCCAGGCACTACATACAATTCCCCAGTTGAATATTTTTCACAATCCATAATCATCCAAAACCGATAACTAGAGCAATGGACTCAAACACTAACCAGCTTCACTTTATCCTTATTCCTTTATTAGCACAAGGTCATATGATCCCCATGACAGATATAGCATTTCTGTTAGCCAAACAAGGTATGGTTGTAACTCTTGTTATGACCCCACTCAATGCTTCTAGAAATGCCGCTCGCATCCAACGTGCAGCAGACTCGGGCTTACAAATTAGGATCCTGGAAATTCCTTTTGTATGCCAAAAGGTAGGGCTCCCCGAAGGATGTGAAAATCTAGACATCATTCCTTCACGTGATATGATCAAGAATTTCTACAAAGCAATGGATGAAATGCAAATACCATTGGAAGAGAATCTACAAAGGTTGAGCACCCCAGCAAGTTGCATAATTTCTGATAAATGCCTCTCTTGGACATCAAAAACTGCTGAAAAATTCAAAATCCCTAGGGTTGTTTTCCATGGCATGAACTGCTTCTCACTCTTAGCCTCACATAACATAAAGCTCCATAACACTCACCTATCAGTTTCTTCCTCGTCACAACCTTTTTTAGTGCCTGGAATGCCCTACAGAATTCAGATAACAAAAGCACAGCTACCAGGATCATTCGTAGCTTTGCCCGACTTGGAGGATATTAGAGACCAGATGCGAGAGGCCGAATCAAGAGCGTTCGGGGTCATAGTCAACAGCTTCAGTGATTTAGAGCATCAATGCATTCAAGATTACCAAAAAGCAATCAATAAAAGGGTGTGGTGCATTGGATCGGTTTCTCTATGCAATAAGGAGGTCAAAGACAAATTTGAGAGAGGTAACAATGCCTCAATCAGTGAAAATGAATGCTTGGAGTGGCTGAACACTGTTAAACCAAAATCTGTTATCTACGTGTGCCTCGGTAGTCAGTGCCGCTTAGTTCCATCACAGTTGATAGAACTTGGCTTAGGTCTAGAAGCTTCTAATCGTCCATTCGTTTGGGCAATAAAAACAGGAGAAAAGCGGGAAGAGCTTGAGAACTGGTTAGTACAAAGTAAATTTGAAGATAGGATACAAGGAAGGGGGCTTCTGATCAAAGGTTGGGCACCACAAGTGCTAATACTATCCCACCCATCAATAAAAGGATTCTTAACGCACTGTGGATGGAATTCGACAATAGAAAGCATTTCTAACGGAATACCGATGATAACTTGGCCTCAATTTGCAGAGCAGTTTCTGAATGAGAAACAAGTGGTGGACATTCTACAGATTGGTGTCCGGGTGGGCGTTGATATCCCAGTTCGGTTTGGGGATGAAGAGAAGACCGGGGTGTTGGTCAATAGACATGATATAGCAACTGCAGTTAACATATTGATGGATGGGGGAGAGGAAGGAGAAAAGAGAAGAAAAAGAGCAAAACGACTTGAAGAGATGGCAAGGAAGGCTGTCATAGAAGGAGGATCATCTAATAATGATCTCTCACTTTTGATACAAGAAATCAAGGAACATTCCATTCTATCTATTGTGTAAGTTTCAAATTGTAGAAGTGTTTTCATTCCTCAGTTAAGTATTTTCGAGTTGCTAAGCCACATGATTAGGATAGAACCTTGCCCAGCAACTCGAGCTGATCCTGATCACTTTTACAATGTACTACAATGCTTAAAAATCGAACTTTATTTAAGTACGACAGTCTTAGTAACATAACATATTAACATGTAGTGTGTACAGTCGAGTTTAATGATTTGGCGAATATAAGAATGACGAATTCACGAGTTCTCCTTTTTTACCTCTTTTGGTGGAAGCTAGAAAGGGGAGTCAACAAACACCAAATAAAACACCAACACTAAAGAATCATGTTTTGGTCCCAAATCATAAAGTTTAAAATTTCAAGTACAAAAGCTAAATATTTGGACACTAAGGTCCAAAATACGGTTCTTCGCACCTTTTTCTACCCACCCAAAGTGAGAGCAAAACAAAGTACATAATGCTAGACTTGGACAAACAACAATAACAATAATAAAACCAAATCCTTATTCACAAATTGGGTTCGGCTACATGAACCAAGAATCTATCTCATGTGAATATGTGATCCATTGTGGTCTTCCAAACCCATTTTGTTCATCTCATGTTTGAAACTCCCTAAATCCAAGTCATATTTGGCCTCCCTTAGTTACCAAACTTGGACAAACAAGATAATTATACAAATTACATTATAAAGGGTTAAATTCAAGTGAATCATATGGTATAGTTTCATTTCATGCCACCTCAAAAATAGTTCCAAATAATTGAACTAAAGATTGTGATATTGATGATTAAACAACTGCCAACTTATCTAACAAAATAAACACAATTTTGATGAGCAGTATTTATTGTCGACATTTCGATATCGATCCCATAAGCTTCTAATCATCAAATTTTGAGCTAAAACCAATAAATTAGAAATACAATCTCAATTAAAATCATTCAAATTCATCCCAAACGCACATAATTAAACCCTGAATAATCAATTTTTATAAGTCGTAAAATCCAAAAATTCTACAAATTGAGCAGTAGAGTTAGTGAGATAGTGACATACCATTGAAGCCATGACCAAGCGGATAGAGGGGCTGAACAATTCCAACTTCGTTTTTGACAGTTTTCCTCGTTTTTCAGCGGCGTCCTGTTTATCTCAGGAGTGCTAGAAAGTTAAAACATCCTCTTCTGGGTTATACGGAGTATACAAATTTTTCAAACAGACGGACTGACCGTCAGACCACCCGACCCATGAGTGGGTCGCGGGTCAGTTCTCGGATCGTGGGTTGTCATCGGAGTTGTGTATAAATTCTGTTTTTGGAAGTTATTTGTTCCATTTTCAAATCACCGCTTATTCATTTTCTCTCTCTTCACAACTGCTCTGCCTCTCTTTCTCCTCAAACTCTCCGTCTCTCCGGACCTCATCGCCGCCGCCCGTCCGGACCTCAACATCGGCGCTGTCCACTTCCTCGTCGCCGCCGATTTTCACTTCCTTTTCGCTGCCGCCGTCTTCTTCCTCTTCGTTGTCGCTGTCCTCTTCCTCTTCGTTGCCGTTGTCCACTTCCTCGTGTTGTCTCAGAGGTAAATCTTCTATTCGTTAATTCTTCTTGAGATTTCTCAGCAGCTCGTGTTGATTTTAATTTTTGTTTGTTTTTGGTTTCGATTAGGTTTTCGACTGGTGTTTGACTGGTTGTTGTTCCTCTACTCTATTGCTGCATAATTTATCCTTCATTCATCTTTGGTAATTCTTCTATCTCTCTCCTCCATTATCTTTAATCTCCTCCATCTTCTTCATGTTTTCAAGTTTGAATCGCAATATCTAGGGTTAGGTTTTGGTGTAATTAAGAGTACTGTACGATTTTCCAGTTGATAATTTGAAGTTTCTCTGTCATTTCTTCTTCTTTTTGTTCAATTTGTTCATAATTTAAAGTTCGTTTTCGTGTTTTTTTAGGTTTTTGTAACTGCGAGATTTAGTTTACTAATTCATGATGTTATCAACCTGTAGATGTTTTAGTTTAGAATTTCGTGTATTTAGTTAAGATAACAGTATTTTTAGTTTTGATCTTCGTCATATTTTCCAATTTATTTTTGTTCAACTGTACACATGAATTAGTTTTGTATTTGTTGTTATTAGTTTAGTAATGACATTCATTAGTTAAGTTTTTAAACAAATTAGTGATTTATTAAAATTAAAAGTTCGTTGATAAATTAGTTAGTTTTTTATCCAATTAGTTAACTATTTTTACGAGTTAGTGATTCTTTTAAAGCAATTAGTTAAATCTGACATTCATAAATTAAGTATTAAACGAATTAGTTATTTATTTAATTTCAAACTTTCCTGACCAATTAGTTTAGTTTTTTGACCAATTAGTTAATTGCATAATCCAATTAGTTAACTATTTTAACCAGTTAGTGAAACATTCAAAGCAATTAGTTACACAATGAGATTGTTTTGTTTTTTAATTTGTTTAGTGTTTTAATTGTTATGTATACTGTTTATGTTCATTACACATTTTTTCATTCTTTTTATTTGCGTATTGCAATTTTTTGAACTACATTCATTTATAGTTTCAGTTCACAAAATGAGGTCGAAAAACGCTAACAAACCATCTGATTATCATGATGCTGGGAAGTCGAGTCAAGATGTGGAAGCTAGTGCGAGGCCGAGTGAAGATATTCCAGCTAGTCCAAAGCTGAGTGCAGATGAGAGGAAAGTAGGAAGAGGGTCAAAGAAGTCCAAAGTTAAATTAGAATATACGGAAGATGGCGGGGAAGTTGTAGAGTTGGATAGGTATTACTATTTTTTATTTATTTTTAAACTAATTGCCTTTGCTTTGAAACAATAATTTTACCTGTATGAAGTAGTTATGGAATTAAAATAATTAGTTAACCTTAAAACATAATTAGTTAAAAATTGATTTTGCAATTATCATAACCTATTTTACATTTACTTAACTTTTTTTCATCATTTAGTTAACTTTTGATCGCAATTAGTTAAATATTTTTCATTAATTAGTTAACCTTTTTTTTAAAGAATCTTTCCAATAGTTTCATATTCAGCTTTTCATCATTTAGTTAACCATCAAATAATTAACTTTTTCCATTAATTAGTTAACATATTTCATCAATTAGTTAACCTATTGCATGAAATAGTTAAGTTTTATCTTTAATTAGTTAACATTTTTCTTCAATTAGTTAACTTTTTGAAGTAATTAGTTAAATATTTACATTAATTAGTTAATTTTTTTCAGCAATTAGTATATCAATTAGTTAAGCAATTAAAATATTCAGTTAATCTTAAAACACAATTAGTTCAAAATTGATTATGTAATTATCTTTTCAAAGTTATGAATGTCATGCATTTAGTATAACTGTTTTCTTTTCTTCCTTTAACATATTCTTTGTTTTAAATTCTTTTGTTTTGTGTAGGGGTTACAAACTAAGTTGTAGACCAGAGGTGTTGATTAATCTTCTTGATATTATAAAGAAGAATGATAACAAAGTGAAAGCTATTAAAGAAATTGGTTTTGGTGGTTTGTTGAGTATTCGACTTCATGACATCAACACACGCCTTGTTCCATGGCTACTTCAGAATTTTAATTGTGTTGGTCATATGCTCTAGTTTAGAAAAAATCATAATGCTCAGTTATATGACTATGATGTCTATTACGTCTTTGGCTTGTCATGGAACAAGGATGTTGATGTTTAAGAGACGCCAAGAAAGCGGGTTGAAGGAGATGCCAACCATGCAATGATTCAGAGATGGAATGAGAAGTTCCACAAGAAACCAACTGTGCAGGCTCCCACCTTGGCGAAGTTGGAATTTTTTTTGACAACAAATGAGTGTGGAGATGAATTTAAACGTGCCTTTGTGGTATATGTTTTAGGTAAAATATTTCTAATTTTTTTTGGTGCTCAACTTATTTACTTTTAACAGTAAGTAGGTAGTTAACTATTTACATTAATTAGTTTACCTTTTTCATTAATTAGTTAACTTTTTTAACAATTATTTTACTTTTTTTATCCATTAGTTAATTTTTTCATCAATTAGTTAACCTATTTTACAATTAGTTAACTTTGTTTATCATTTAGTTAACATTTTACATCAATTAGTGAACTATTTTTATTAATTAGTTAACCTATTTTTTTAATGAAATACCTATAGTTTCATATTCAGCATTTCATCAATTAGTTAACCGATTTCATAATTTAGTTAATCTATTTCGTAAAATAGTTAAAATTTTTCATCAATTAGTTAAATTATTTCATAAAATAGTTTACCTTTTTTCAGCAATGAGTATTGTTGACTAATTCCTTTGCTTGCTTAACTAATTTCTTCTTAGTGTAATTGATTGAAATAAATGGTTAAATAATTGATGTAACTGCTTTACTTATTGGTTTATGTAATTATCTAATTGTTTTTATAGGTGTCTTTTTGGCTCCTACGTCTAACCGTTTGTTAGACATCAAAGTTCTCAAGGCTGTTGAGGATGTTTCACAGATTGTGAAACAATGTTGGTGTAAATATGTGTTACACCACCTTGGTTCGGCTGTCGAGAGGTGGAAAGAGAGCGCCAAGAATGACAAAGTTGGTGGCTGTCTTCTATTTTTGGAGATAACTTATCTCCAAAGGTCGTTATTTCGGGGTGTAGTCCCCCCTAAGGAAATCCCACTTGTTCAACATTGGAATGATGAACAAGTGACTGAACGTCTGGTCCCCGAGGAGAAGATGGGTTTTGGGGTAACTTTTGTTGATATAACCAGCTATCCCGTGTCTAAGACTTTTGATGATTTGTTAGGGGGTCTTAACCCTATCAAACTCGAGGTTCCTGAAGCTCCTGCTGCTCCTGCTGCTTCTGCTAAACCTTCGGAATGTGCACCGGATAATTCCCAAGCTGATCGAAGCAGGATTATTGAGTTCCATATTCCGGAAAGTCTTCAAACTGATGCTGAAATTCAAGATACCTGTGATGATGTAAGTCGTGATTATGTTCATATTTATTTTTGTTGTATTGTTTTTTTTAATGAATCTTGTTACTTCCTCCGTTTTTGAAAGTTCTTTACGCTTTGGAATACGTGTCCAAAACATGAAAACTTTGTCCGTAAATTATCACTATTATATACATCAAAACGTTACATGTAAAATCTTGTTGGATTGGTCTCGATATGTATTTTCATAATATCAACTTTTTATAATTTTTTCACGTACGAAATTGGATATATTAGTAGTTAAATATTGCATTGGAGTCCGTGCAAATAGTAACTGTAAAGAACTTTCTGAAACGGAGGTAGTAATAGTTAACCTCTTTTGTCAATTAGTTAACCTTTTTTTTTCAACTAGTAAACCTTTTTTTTCAATTAGTTAACCTATTTCACCAATAGTTAACCTTTTGCTTAAATTAGTTAACTTTTTACAGCAATTAGTTAACTTTTTCCATCAATTAGTTAACAAATGTTACTTGTTTTATGAATTAGTTAACCTATTTCAGCAATTAGTTATTTTATTTCATCAATTAGTTAACTATTTTTTCTCTATAAGTTAACTTATTTTTTTAATGAATCTTTCCAATAGTTTTATATTCATCATTTCATCAATTAGTTAACTTATTTCATCAAATAGTTAACCTTTTTCCTTCAAATAGTTAACCTTTTCTTTCAAATAGTTAACTTTTTACAGCAATTAGTTAACTTATTTGTTTTATGAATTAGTTAACCTATTTCATCAATTAGTTATCTTTTTCCATGAATTATTTAATTATTTAGATAATTCAATTAGTTAACTATTTAGCTGTTGTTTTCTTTCCTAATTTTTTTTTGTGTGAAGGAATTGCAATTAGCAATGAAAATATATTTCCGTGATTTATATGTTGTGTCCAGTTTCCGTAAGGACCGTATAAATCTGTTAAAGAGTAGGCGACAAGAATTGTCAGACAGTCCAGGATATAATGATTCTATGTTTTTGGAGATTATTGACTCAATTGTTGCCTATGCTGAACACTTGAAAAAAGAAAACAATATTTTTGATGATGATGCTCGTTGTGATAACGCTGGTGGTGGTTCTGTTGAGAAGTCTCCTTCTCATGTTGGTGCTGGTGATAAGGGTCCCGGTGATAAGGGGCCTGGTGATAAGGGTCCAATTCAGAAGAATGTTATTGGTTCTGAAAATGTTGCTACCAAAGCTGCTGAACCTGAACGAAAAGCTAGGAGTTTTTATAGCAGTCTTCCCATTGGTTCTGCTACAGAAGACGTGCACTGCATATCTGACTTAATGGAGAGATTTCCAAAGACCCTCGGTCGTCTGAGGAAACTAGAAAAAGAAGTTATTGATTTCTGTTTCTTGGATGATGAGGTACTTGATCAAAGGTAAGTTAACATTTAGTTATATTTTGACATAAATTAGTTAACTATATATGTCATTTAGTTAAGATTTTTCATGAAATATTTTACATAATTCATTATTTTACTTATTTATTTGTTTTAATTTTTGTGTAACAGGGTTGAAATTTTTGTTTTTGGGATGCTTCACAAAATAACAAGGGAGGAAGTCTTCCCTGGGATGCACTCAGGAACCAAACATTGCACTTCCTCCCTTGTTATTTTGTGAAGCATCCCAAAAACAAAAATTTCAGCCTTGTTACACAAAAATTAAAACAAATAAATAAGTAAAATATTGAATTATGTAAAATATTTCATGAAAAATCTTAACTAAATGACATATATAGTTAACTAATTTTATGTCAAAACATAACTAATTGTTAACTTACCTTTGATCAAGTACCTCATCATCCAAGAAACAGAAATCAATAACTTCTTTTTCTAGTCTCCTCAGACGACCGAGTGTCTTTGGAAATCTCTCCATTAAGTCAGATATGCAGTGCACTTCTTCTATAGCAGAACCAATGGGAAGACTGCTATAAAAACTCCTAGCTTTTCGTTCAGGTTCAACAGCTTTGGTAGCAACATTTTCAGAACCTTCAATATTCTTCTAAATTGGACCCTTATCACCAGGTCCTTTATCATCGGGACCCTTATCACCAGTACCAACATGAGAAGGAGACTTCTCAACAGAACCACCACCAGCGTTATCACAACGAGCATCATCATCAACAGTATTGTTTTCTTTTTTCAAGTGTTCAGCATAGGCAACAATTGAGTCAGCAATCTCAAAAAACATAGGATCACTATATCCTGGACTATCTGACAATTCTTGTCGCCTACTCTTTAACAGATTTATACGGTCCTTATGGAAACTGGACACAACATATAAATCACGGAAATATATTTTCATTGCTAATTGCAACTCCTTCACACAACAAAAAAAGAAAAATATTTAGGAAAGAAAACAGCAGCAAAATAGTTAACTAATTGAATTATCTAAATAATTCATGGAAAAATATAACTAATTGATGAAATAGGTTAACTAATTCATAAAACAAATAAGTTAACTAATTGCTGTAAAAAGTTAACTATTTGAAGGAAAAGGTTAACTATTTGATGAAATAAGTTAACTAATTGATGAATATGAAACTATTGGAAAGATTCATTAAAAAATAAGTTAACTTATAGAGAAAAAATAGTTAACTAATTGATGATATAAAATAACTAATTGCTGAAATAGGTTAACTAATTCATAAAACAAGTACTCCCTCCGTCCCTTAATCCTCGCACCGCTTTCCTTTTCGGGTCGTCCCTTAATACTTGCACCGCTTCTATAAATGGAAATCTTTACCAATATTATATTATTTCTCACACTTACCTATTACCCCACCTACACCCATACTCCCTACAAAAAATCATTTAAAAATCATCATTCCCTACTCACCACTTCCCACCCTTACACATTTCCCACTAACTATATTAAAAAAATATCCCACTATCAACTAACACCCATTAAATTAATAAGTCAATTCAAATGTCTTAAACTCCGCACCGGTCAAACCGGTGCGAGTATTAAAGGACGGAGGGAGTAACATTTGTTAACTAATTGATGGAAAAAGTTAACTAATTGCTGTAAAAGTTAACTAATTTATGCAAAAGGTTAACTATTGGTGAAATATGTTAACTAATTGAAGAAAAAGGTTTACTAATTGATAAAAAAAGGTTAACTAATTGACAAAATAGGTTAACTATTAAAAAGATTCATTAAAAAAACAATACAACAAAAATAAATATGAACATAATCATGACTTACACATCACAGGTATCTTGAATTTCAGCATCAGTTTGAAGACTTTCCGGAATATGGAACTCAATAATCCTGCTTCGATCAGCTTGGGAATTATCCGGTGCACATTCCGAAGGTTTAGCAGAAGCAGCAGGAGCTTCAGGAACCTCGAGTTTGATAGGGTTAAGACCCCCTAACAAATCATCAAAAGTCTTAGACACGGGATAGCTGGTTATATCAACAAAAGCTACCCCAAAACCCATATTCTCCTCGGGGACCAGACGTTCAGTCACTTGTTCATCATTCCAATGTTGAACAAGTGCGATTTCCTCAGGGGGGATTACACCCCGAAATAACGACCTTTGGAGATAAGTTATCTCCAAAAATAGAAGACAGCCACCAACTTTGTCATTCTTGGCGCTCTCTCTCCACCTCTCGACAACAGAACCAAGGTGGTGTAACATATATTTACACCAACATTGTTTCACAATCTGTGAAACATCCTCAACAGCCTTGAGAACCTTGATATCTAACAAACGGTTAGACGTAGGAGTCAAAAAGACACCTATAAAAACAATTAGATAATTACATAAACCAATAAGTAAAGCAGTTACATCAATTATTTAACCATTTATTTCAATCAATTACACTAAGAAGAAATTAGTTAAGCAAGCAAAGGAATTAGTCAACAATACTCATTGCTGAAAAAAGGTAAACTATTTTATGAAATAGTTTAACTAATTGATGAAAAAAGTTAACTATTTTACGAAATAGATTAACTAAATTATGAAATCGGTTAACTAATTGATGAAATGCTGAATATGAAACCATAGGTATTTCATTAAAAAAAATAGGTTAATTAATTGATAAAAATAGTTCACTAATTGATGTAAAAAGTTAACTAAATTATAAACAAAGTTAACTAATTGTAAAATAGGTTAACTAATTGATGAAAAAATTAACTAATGGATAAAAAAGGTAAAATAATTGTTAAAAAGGTTAACTAATTAATGAAAAAGGAAGAAAAATTAATGAAAAAGGTAAACTAATTAATGTAAATAGTTAACTACCTACTTGCTGTTAAAAGTAAATAAGTTAAGCATCAAAAAAAATTAGAAATATTTTACCTAAAACATATACCACAAAGGCACGTTTAAATTCATCTCCACACTCATTTGTTGTCAAAAAAGACTCCAACTCCGCCAAGGTGGGAGCCTGCACAGTTGGTTTCTTGTGGAACTTCTCATTCCATCTCTGAATCATTGCATGGTTGGCATCTCCTTCAACCCGCTTTCTTGGCGTCTCTTAAACATCAACATCATTGTTCCATGACAAGCCAAAGACGTCATAGACATCATATTCATATAACTGAGCATTATGATTTTCTCCAAACTAGAGCATATGACCAACACAATTCAAATTCCGAAGTAGCCATGGAACAAGGCGTGTGTTGATGTCATGAAGTCGAATACTCAACAAACCACCAAAACCAATTTCTTTAATAGCTTTCACTTTGTTATCATTCTTCTTTATAGCATCAAGAAGATTAATCAACACCTCTGGTCTACAACTTAGTTTGTAACCCCTACACAAAACAAAAGAATTTAAAACAAAGAATATGTTAAAGGAAGAAAAGAAAACAGTTATACTAAATGCTTGACATTCATAGCTTTGAAAAGATAATTACATAATCAATTTTGAACTAATTGTGTTTTAAGATTAACTAAATATTTTAATTGCTTAACTAATTGATATACTAATTGCTGAAAAAATTAACTAATTAATGTAAATATTTAACTAATTACTTCAAAAAGTTAAATAATTGAAGAAAAAGGTTAACTATTTGATGAAATAGGTTAACTAATTAAAGAAAAAACTTAACTATTTCATGCAATAGGTTAACTAATTGATGAAATAGGTTAACTAATTAATGGAAAAAGTTAACTATTTGATGGTTAACTAAATGATGAAAAGCTGAATATGAAACTATTGGAAAGATTCTTTAAAAAAAAGGTTAACTAATTGCGGTCAAAAGTTAACTAAATGATGAAAAAAAAGTTAACTAAATGTAAAATAGGTTATGATAATTGCAAAATCAATTTTTAACTAATTGTGTTTTAAGGTTAACTAATTATTTTAATTCCATAACTACTTCGTATAGGTAAAATAATTGTTTCAAAGCAAAGGCAATTAGTTTAAAAATAAATAAAATATAGTTATACCTATCCAACTCTACAACTTCCCCGCCATCTTCCGTATATTCTAATTTAACTTTGGACTTCTTTGGCCCTCTTCCTATCCTCTCATCTGCACTCAGCTTTGGACTAGCTGGAATATCTTCACTCGGCCTCGCACTAGCTTCCACATCTTGACTCGACTTCCCAGCATCATGATAATCAGATGGTTTGTTAGCGTTTTCCGACCTCATTTTGTGAACTGAAACTATAAATGAATGTAGTTCAAAAAATTGCAATACGCAAATAAAAAGAATGAAAAAATGTGTAATAAACATAAGCAGTATACATAACAATAAAAACACTAAACAAATTAAAAAACAAAATTATCTCATTGTGTAACTAATTGATTTGAATGTTTCACTAACTGGTTAAAATAGTTAACTAATTGGATTATGCAATTAACTAATTGGTCAAAAAACTAAACTAATTGGTCAAGAAAGTTTGAAATTAAATAAATAACTAATTCGTTTAATACTTAATTTATGAATGTCAGAGTATGACTAATTGCTTTGAAAGAATCACTAATTGGTAAAAATAGTTAACTAATTGGATAAAAAGCTAACTAATTTATCAGCGAACTTTTAATTTTAATAAATCACTAATTTGTTTAAAAACTTAACTAATGAATGTCATTACTAAACTAATAACAACAAATACAAAACTAATTCATGTGTACAGTTGAACAAGAATAAATTGGAAAATATGACGAAGATCAAAACTAAAAATACTGTTATCTTAACTAAATACACGAAATTCTAAACTAAAACATCTACAGGTTGATAACATCATGAATTAGTTGACTAAATCTCGCAGTTACAAAAACATAAAAAAAACACGAAAACGAACTTCAAATTATGAACAAATTGAACAAAAAGAAGAAAAAATGACGAGAAACTTCAAATTATCAACTGGAAAATCGTACAGTACTCTTAATTACACCAAAACCTAACCCTAGATATTGCGATTCAAACTTGAAAACATGAAGAAGATGGAGGAGATTAAAGATAATGGAGGAGAGAGATAGAAGAATTACCAAAGATGAATGAAGGATAGATTATGCAGCAATAGAGTAGAGGAACAACAACCACCAGTCAAACACCAGTCGAAAACCTAATCGAAACCAAAAACAAACAAAAATTAAAATCAACACGAGCTGATGAGAAATCTCAAGAAGAATTAACGAATAGAAGATTTACCTCTGAGACAACACGAGGAAGTGGACAACGGCAACGAAGAGGAAGAGGACAGCGGCAACGAAGAGGAAGAAGACGGCGGCAGCGAAAAGGAAGTGAAAATCGGCGGCGACGAGGAAGTGGACAGCGTCAGCGTTGAGGTCCGGACGGGCGGCGACGATGATGTCCTGACGGGCGGCGGCGATGAGGTCGGAGAGACGGAGAGTTTGAGGAGAGAGAGAGAGGCAGAGCTGTTGTGAAGAGAAAGGAAATGAATAAGCGGTGATTTGAAAATGGAACAAATAACTTCCAAAAACATAATTTATACACGACCTGGATGACAACCTACGATCCGAGAACTGACCCGCGACCCACTCATGGGTCCGGTGGTCTGACGGTTAGTCCGTCTGTTTGAAAAATTTGTAAAACAAATAACCCATAATCCTTCACCCTTGTTCAATCCCATGTGAAACACAATTCCCTCAACTTCACGTGAAAAATAAGAAAACAAAACCCTCAAACCCTTCTTCGTCATTCACGTGAACACGCACTCTGCTTCAGCCACCGCCGTTGTAACACCCTAATAATTCCTTGCTTTTTATAACACATTTTCCGACTTAAAACACAGGAATTACCAAGATATTAACGCCACCGTGATAACGGCTAAGGCTATTTACCAGAATTACGCAGCGGAATTAACTAACTTTCAAAACGTAATAAATAAATAGTTAATGGTTATTAAAAAAAGTTGGAACCGTTGAAGCCCAAATCCAAAGTATTAACTCATTTAAAAATCCATTAACTTTAGATAGTATTAGTCATGACTATAAATAAAATTAGAGTTTACAAGCACGGAAGAATTAAACTCTCAACTCGAATCCCATGATCCGCAAGTTATCTCTACAAACCTGCTTTATTATAAATCTACTCCCCAACAACGCAAATGCAATTGATGGATCATCATAGGGTCATTAAGGCAAAGACCATGACCAGAAGACATGAAGCACGAAGTCAGCGAAAGCTGAGTACGAACCAGCTAGAATAACATTCTATCCTAACATGCTTCACTCGACAAATTAGATAATCCACATGCAAAAGCTATGTAATAAACAAACAAACATGGAGACAAGACTCGACACTTGACACGACTCTTGACTCACAGATTAATAAAAGGTAGCTTCGAACGGGTAAAGTAAAGTATCCTCAAAAGGAAAGAAAAGGGTGATGGGAGCCAACCATACACCAAAATAATTCGGGCTACTACCGACAGTCGGGCCATACCGACAGGAATTCCAATACACAACAGCATAAAAGAAGAATGAAACAACGTCTTGTATCATTCTAGGAGTACAAGTTTTCCGGCAAAACTCCCCCCATTGTTCATACTCAAGGTATATACGTTCCAAGAGTTTTGAAGCTCCTTTGGGTTACACTTTACGTTAATTAATATATTATGTTCAAGGCGACTCAAGACTCTACTCAAGACACAACATACAAACAATTGAATAATCAAACAATTCAACAATAACTCTTCATTATTTTACTTCTTTAGGACTTGTGATCAAACATAGACTCAAGTGAAATTACTCCCATTGTTCCTTCTCAAAACACTGTTTGAGATAACCCGACATTGCCTATTAACAAGCGGGGTGTGCCCTTAGCACGAATTGTCCTTAATTCAATTCACATAGACTTTCTAACATATTCTACCCCTTAATAGAATATATATTGCTCACTGGTAATATTCGATTAGCTCAATATATATGCTAGACATCTTGTATTATAGCATAATAATAATAACAACTTGCATGTGCACTACTCATACATGCAAACCAACTTGAACAACATGCTTGACATAGTTCAACGATTATAAAAGTCCATAACATGATAGTTCAATAGAATCTATAAAGCATAATTCAATTCATAACATGCTCGTTCACATATATTCAATAATAATAACATGCTCGTTCTCAACATCAAACATGAATTCACAATAACATATTTATTCACAATCATCAAACATGAATTCATAATAACATATAAGTTCACATGATTCTGTTAGGTTATGATACATATGACAATTCATAAATCATGCGGAAAAACCATAAAGCCAAGAAAACATTTTATTTACACATAATCATTTAGCATAGTTTAGATGCATACTCTTTGTTGCGTGCCCTCCCTAGCTGCGCCCGAACCGAACAAGAACAAGTCTTTAGGACTCCAAGTGTCGTCCCTCAGTAGATAGTCCACAGCACGTCCGGATCCGCCTTAAGATTGACCAACTAGAATCGCCCTTAAGGTACTTAGAATTTTCGGCGCTTTATAGGCAATTGTATGACTGAATTTTGCTCTCAAAACTCACTTTGAATACTTGAATGCTCGATGTAAATATGTGACCCTAGGCACTTATTTATAGAGTTATGGAAAAGGATTTGGAATCCTATTAGGATACTAATTTATTTAATTATAATCCTACTAGGACTCTAATTAAATAAACTAAATCTTTTAGGATTAGATTTAATCATATGACAAATCCCGGTAGCTTTAGGATTCGAGTAGCACACAAACACACACGCACGCACAGCAGCCCACGAGGGGCGCTATGCGCGCGCGCGCAGCCCGCGAGCTCGCAGCCCACTGCCGCAAGCCCACACGCTGCCGTAGCCTTGGCGCGCGCCGCCTGCCTTGCGGTGGGCCTGGCGCAGCCTTGGCTGGTGCGTTTGTGGCGCGCTGGCTTGCTGGGCGATGGCCCGGCTTCGTGGTGGGCCTTCGTCTGGCAGGCCTCGTCCGATGCTAATTCGTACGATACGCTTCCGATTAATTTCCCGATTCCGGAATTCATTTCCGATACGAACAATATTCAATATTTCCGATTCCGGAATCAATTTCCGTTACGAACAAATATTTAATATTTCCGTTTCCGGAATTATTTTCCGATTCCGATAATATTTCCGATTCTGACAATATTTCCGTTTCCGGCAATATTTCCGATTCCGGCAATATTTCCATTTCCGATAATATTTTCCGATACGTACCATGTTTCCGTTTCCGGCAACATCTACGACTTGGATAATATTTATATTTCCGATACGATCCATATTTCCGTTTCCGGCAATATCATCGTTTCCGGAGTATTCATTTCTTGCCTGTGACGATCTCAGCTCCCACTGAAACCAAGATCCGTCGATTCCGAATATCCATAGATGGAGTATTTAATGCCATTAAATACTTGATCCGTTTACGTACTATTTGTGTGACCCTACGGGTTCAGTCAAGAGTAAGCTGTGGATTAATATCATTAATTCCACTTGAACTGAAGCGGCCTCTAGCTAGGCATTCAGCTCACTTGATCTCACTGAATTATTAACTTGTTAATTAATACTGAACCGCATTTATTAGACTTAACATTGAATGCATACTTGGACCAAGGGCATTATTTCCTTCAGTCTCCCACTTGTCCTTAGGGACAAGTGTGCATTTCCTAATTCCTTTGTCGCTCGATGCTTGCTCTTGAACATAAGGTAAGAGTTGTCATCCTTATTATGTCCAGAGGTGTTTCTCGGTTTCAGAGTTCAACTGATCAAATAAACAGATAATCATAGCCTATGATTCATCCGAGCACGGCCATGCATTTCACAGTTTCTAGCTCTCCGAGTGGCCTTGTACAACTTTTAAGCATCTCATCCCGATTTATGGGAGGACAATCCCAATCTTGCGATCTTGAGATTAGACTTCGTTTGATAGGTGATTACCTGAGCGTTGCCTTTATAGCCTCCTTTTACGGTGCGACGGTTGGTCAACGTCAAAGTAACCAGTTCTCAAACAAGTAATCTCAAATCACTCAGGTATTGAGGATTTAGTGTCTAATAATTTTAATGAAATTTACTTATGACAGATTTTCATCTCTTACAGTAAAGTTTCATAGGTCTTGTCCGATACTAGTCTTCCCAAAGTAAGTATCTATGCAAATGATTATGACATTGCCATGTCCACATAGTTCAAGAAACAGAACTACTAGTCATCTTGCATTCTAGTCGTCTAACATTTTCTATGCGTCCAATTTTATAGAAAACTCCGACTAGGGACCATTTTCAACCTTTGACATTCAAGTTCACTTGATAGACATTTCTTAGTCACAGGACTGGTCCTGACAGTCTATCTTGAATATATCGTCAAATTGAAGGGACTCATCATTTAATAAACCACAAATTAAATGGAAAAATGAATTCTTTTCATTTATTGTGAATGATTAACCAATAATGTTTTACAAAGATTTAAACTCTAAAACTTTAAAACATTAAACAGGGTCATCAAAGCCATTCTCCAATATGCTTGATTCCCATAGCTGCAGTGTGCGAGTTGTGCTTCGCCTGCGGCAGAGGTTTAGTTAATGGATCTGATATGTTGTCATCAGTTCCAATCTTGTTTATCTCGACTTCTTTTCTTTCAACGAACTCTCGTAGAAGGTGAAATCTACGAAGTACATGCTTGACTCTCTGGTGGTGTCTAGGCTCCTTTGCCTGTGCAATAGCTCCGTTATTATCACAATACAGGGCTATTGGTCCTTTAATGGAGGGGACTACACCAAGTTCACCTATGAACTTCCTTAGCCATATAGCTTCCTTTGCTGCTTCATGTGCAGCAATGTACTCCGCTTCAGTTGTAGAATCCGCAATGGTGCTTTGCTTAGCACTTTTCCAGCTTACTGCTCCTCCGTTGAGGCAGAAGACAAACCCAGACTGTGATCTGAAATCATCTTTGTCGGTTTGGAAACTTGCGTCCGTATAGCCTTTAACAATCAATTCATCATCTCCACCATAGACCAGGAAGTCATCTTTGTGCCTTTTCAGGTACTTCAGAATATTCTTGGCAGCAGTCCAATGCGCCTCTCCTTGGTCTAACTGGTATCTGCTCGTAGCACTGAGTGCGTACGCAACATCCGGGCGTGTACATATCATAGCATACATTATTGAACCAATCAATGATGCATATGGAATCCCATTCATTCGTCTACGCTCATCAAGTGTTTTTGGGCACTGATTCTTGCTTAGAGTCATTCCATGAGACATGGGTAGGTAGTCTCGCTTGGAGTCCGCCATCTTGAACCTATCAAGAACCTTATTGATATAAGTTCTTTGACTAAGTCCAATCATCCTTTTAGATCTATCTCTGTAAATCTTGATGCCCAATATGTACTGTGCTTCTCCTAGATCTTTCATCGAAAAACATTTCCCAAGCCAAATCTTGACAGAGTTCAACATAGGAATGTCATTTCCGATAAGTAATATGTCGTCGACATATAATACTAGGAAAGCAATTTTGCTCCCACTGACCTTCTTGTATACACAAGATTTGTCTGCGTTCTTGATGAAACCAAAGTCACTGACTGCTTCATCAAAACGTATATTCCAGCTCCTGGATGCCTGCTTCAATCCGTAGATTGACTTCTTTAGCTTGCATACCTTTTTAGAATTCTTTGGATCCTCAAAACCTTCAGGCTGTGTCATAAACACAGTTTCTGTTAAAACACCGTTTAAGAAAGCAGTTTTGACATCCATCTGCCATATTTCGTAATCGTAATATGCAGCGATTGCTAACATTATCCGAATAGACTTTAGCATTGCAACTGGTGAAAAGGTTTCATCGTAATCCACACCGTGGACTTGCCTGTAACCTTTTGCAACCAATCTAGCTTTGAAAACTTCAAGTTTCCCATCTTTGTCCTTTTTCAGTTTGAAAACCCATTTGCTTCCAATGGCTTGGTAGCCATCTGGCAAATCGACCAAATCCCATACTTGGTTTTCAGACATGGAGTCTAATTCAGATTGCATGGCTTCTTGCTATTGCTTGGAGCTAGGGCTCGTCATAGCTTGTTTGTAAGTCGCAGGTTCATCACTTTCAAGTAATAAAACGTCATAGCTCTCGTTCGTTAAAATACCTAAGTACCTTTCCGGTTGAGATCTATATCTTTGCGATCTACGCGGGGTAACATTTCTAGTTTGACCATGATTCTCACCAGATTCTTCTAAAGATCTCTGAGTTTCATCCTGAATGTCATCTTGAGCATTCTCTAGAGTTTGTTGTTCGACTCGAATTTCTTCGAGGTCTACTTTTCTCCCACTTGTCATTTTGGAAATGTGATCTTTCTCCAAAAAGACACCATCTCGAGCAACAAACACCTTGTTCTCAGATGTTTTGTAGAAGTAATACCCCTTTGTTTCCTTTGGATAGCCCACAAGGATACATTTGTCAGATTTTGGATGAAGTTTGTCTGAAATTAATCGTTTGACGTATACTTCACATCCCCAAATCTTAAGAAAAGACACATTTGGAGGCTTTCCAAACCATAATTCGTATGGAGTCTTTTCGACAGCTTTAGACGGAGCTCTATTTATAGTGAGTGCAGCTGTATTTAGTGCATGTCCCCAAAATTCTAATGGAAGTGTGGCCTGACCCATCATTGACCTGACCATGTCTAGCAAGGTTCTGTTCCTCCGTTCCGACACACCGTTCCATTGTGGTGTTCCAGGAGGAGTCAATTCTGATAGAATTCCACATTCTTTCAGATGGTCATCAAATTCATAGCTCAGATATTCACCGCCTCTATCAGACCGCAGTGCCTTAATCTTCTTGCCTAATTGATTCTCTACTTCACTCTGAAATTCCTTGAATTTGTCAAAGGATTCAGACTTATGCTTCATTAGGTAGACATAACCATATCTACTGAAGTCATCAGTGAAAGTGATAAAGTAGCTGAAACCACCTCTAGCATTTGTACTCATTGGTCCACATACATCTGTATGGATTAAACCCAATAGTTCATTTGCTCTTTCTCCAACTTTAGAGAAAGGTTGCTTTGTCATTTTGCCAAGTAAACATGATTCGCATTTACCATAATCCTCTAAGTCAAATGGTTCTAGAATTCCTTCCTTTTGAAGTCTTTCTAAGCGTTTCAAGTTTATATGGCCTAATCGACAATGCCACAGATAGGTGAGATCTGAATCATCCTTTTTGGCCCTTTTGGTATTTATGTTATATACTTGTTTGTCGTGATCTAATAAATAAAGTCCATTGACTAATCTAGCAGATCCATAAAACATCTCTTTAAAATAAAACGAACAACTATTGTCTTTTATTAAAAAGGAAAATCCCTTAGCATCTAAGCAAGAAACTGAAATGATGTTTTTAGTAAGACTTGGAACATGGAAACATTCTTCCAGTTCCAAAACTAGCCCGGAGGGCAACGACAAATAGTAAGTTCCTACAGCTAATGCAGCAATCCGTGCTCCATTTCCCACTCGTAGGTCGACTTCACCCTTGCTTAACTTTCTACTTCTTCTTAGTCCCTGTGGATTGGAACATAAGTGTGAGCCACAACCTGTATCTAATACCCAAGAAGTTGAATTAGCAAGTATACAGTCTATAACGAAAATACCTGAAGATGGAACGACTGTTCCGTTCTTCTGATCTTCCTTTAGCTTCAAGCAATCTCTCTTCCAATGCCCCTTCTTCTTGCAGTAGAAGCATTCGGATTCAGAAGTGGGTTGACTGACCTTCCTCTTTACAGATTTGGCGCCAGTTTGCTTAGTTGGGCTGGCCTTGTTGCCACCTTTCTTAGCATTCCTCTTCTTTCCAGATTTCTTTAACTTGCCCCCACGCACCATAAGCACATCCTGCTTATCACTTTTGAGCGTCTTTTCAGCGGTCTTTAGCATACCGTGAAGCTCAGTGAGCGTTTTGTCCAGACTATTCATACTGTAGTTCAGTTTGAACTGATCATACCCGCTATGAAGAGAATGGAGGATGGTGTCTATAGCCATTTCCTGAGAAAATTGCTGATCCAGCCGACTCATATTCTCAATGAGTCCAATCATTTTGAGAACATGTGGACTTACGGGCTCGCCTTTCTTAAGCTTGGTCTCAAGAATTTGCCTATGAGTCTCGACTCTTTCGACTCGAGCCAGATCTTGGAACATGTTCTTCAACTCACTGATGATTGTGAAAGCATCTGAGTTGATGAACGTTTTCTGCAGATCCGCACTCATGGTGGCGAGCATTAGACATTTCACATCCTTGTTGGCATCAATCCAACGATTGAGGGCTGCCTGAGTGACCCCGTCGCCTGCGGCTTCGGGCATCGCCTCTTCTAGGACATACTCCTTTTCTTCCTGCATAAGAACTATTTTCAAGTTCCTTTGCCAGTCAAGGAAGTTCTTCCCGTTCAACTTCTCCTTTTCGAGAATTGATCGAATGTTGAATGAATTGTTGTTTTCCATATTTAAAACTACAATTGAAAAGAATAAACAAATAAATAACCATTCACAGTTTCTCTTAATAAACTTAAATTCTAGCATACATGCATAATTCAATGTTTATTAAGCATTTTATTCAAGTTATGTGTTCCGGCAGGTGTGAATAAAATGATTCCAAGATCCTAAAATCATTGAAGAACTAAGCACAGTTTGTCGACTTAATCCTAAAACATCTTAGGTAAGCAAAAGCCTTTTGCTAATAGTCTAGAAACTATTCTTGGTTGATAGGTACGTCTAAGAACTTATTAGGTAAACCTATCGATTTTGCCACGACATAAAAGGACTCCTTACTTATATCGTTGAGTTTCACCAAAACTAACATGTACTCACAATTATTTGTGTACCTTGCCCCTTTAGGACCAATAAGTAACACCTCGCTGAGCGAAAACTATTACTAGATTGATGTAAAGGATATCCAAGGAAGTGTATATTTTGGCATGGCACCTTTTAACTCAATTTTTTAAGTTTGGAACTTAAGGCTCTTACTATGTTGGTTAGATTTTAAGTGAACTAAAATCCTTAATCATGCAACATAATCAAGCTTTTGATCTCATGCATTTTAAGACATATTTAAAAGCAATAAATAACTTAAAACATGCAAAAGATAAATGTGATCTAGTATCGCCCGACTTCATCTTGAAGCTTTAACTTCAAAGTCCGTCTTGAAAATCTCCGTGGGAGGCACCATTTTCTTCAAATAGGATAAGCTATAATTAAAACTAATTACAACTATTTGATGGTACGCAGACCATATTTGAATTGAAAAACAACTTTGGTACTTTAGACCAATTACATTCAAATTAATGGTACGCAGACCATATTTTCTATCCTATTTGGGCCATACTAGTCACTTCATAACCTGCAAAACAGTACATATACAATATATACCATTCACCCATTCATTATCATGAATGGCCCACATAGCTGGTTAGTAAAACACATTATGCATCACGTAAACATTTGCAGCAATTAATCAAGGGCACCAATAATCTACCAATTATTCAGTCCTTATTAATTCTAATCAAGTTGTTTTAACCTTAAGGATTTGTAGACCTAATCAAGAGTTTATGACTAAAAGGGCTCCCACTTAAACCAATAAATTCATATGCTTTACTAATTTTAAACATAAAAATGTATTTCTAGTCTAACCGGAAACATACAAATTTAATTAAAATTTAAAGCTCATATAAATTTATAATTGAATCCAAAAAGTTTAATTTAATTTCAGTCGTATTTAAATTAATTCATGATTTTAATTTTAGTAAAATAATTAGAATAAATAAAATTTATTATAATTACAATATTCAAAATTAAAATCCAAGAAAATAATTTAAATTATTAATTTTAAAATTAATTAAAATTACGTAAACTAAAAATTTCAAATTAAAATTTCAAAACGATCCAATCGCAATGCAACAACCCCACGCAACGCACGCCCATGGGCCACACGCACACAGCCATCGCTGGCCATGTGCGCGCAGCCCATGCGCTGCGTCGCATCGCTGCTGCTGATCTCCTTCGCAAGGCATCACGCGAGCTGGTGCTCACTGCGCGCGCGCCAGCGCTCGATGCACGCGAGCATGTGCTCGCTGCGCGCGCGCCAGCGCTCGATGCACGCGAGCCATCGTTCGCTGCATTCGCTCGCTAGCGCTCGCTGCACGCGGGCCAGCGCTCGCTTCGTGCACTCGCCAGCGCATGCTGTGCGCGCTCACTAGCGCTCGCTTGGTGCGAGCCAGCGCTCGCTGCGCGCGACATCGACGCTGGGCGCAGCACTTGTGGCACGCGAGCTTGCGCTCGCTGCGCGCGAGGCAGTGCGCGTTGTGGCGCAGCTCGCTTGCTGCCCACACGCGACTGTCGTGCCTTGCCTTCGCCCATGCCCATTCGTCCATTGCTCATAGCCCACGACACAAGGCTGGGCTGCTGCCTTGTGCTCGTGCACCATGCCCTTGCTCATTGCATTCGTGCCGCATGGGCGACGAGCTCCCTTGCTCGTCGTCACATGCCCGCACTATACAACTCCCCTTAAGGGTAACACGTAGCGTCCATTGCTTTGTGCGTGCAAGTTATATGAACGAATCGCATAGAATTTAAAAAAAATTATATTTAAAATTAATGACAAATTAATAAATTAATATTAATTTCATAATTTTAGGGCGAAAAATCGAAAATTTATTATTCAATTGATTTCCGATTAACATGGATTCAAGTCTAGGTCATAAAAATTTAAAATTTAACATAAATTTACAATTTTTATGGTGGTTTTTAACCATAGGTATCTAATTAAATTATAATCAATTATGAAAATCAAATTAATTCTAAATTATTCTAATTTTCAACAAATTAATCATAATTACAAATTAGATTGCATAATTAACAAGGCTAGGCATTCAAACTTGTTAAACATATACAGTAGGTCAATCAAAAATTCAAGATTTATCAACAAGAATCGCAAATATTTAATTTAACATCTTAAATTTACGAAATTTTTTGCATTCGAAAAACTAAAACCTTCGAAAAGTCATAGTTAAGCTTCGAATTTGAGAATTCTGGGTTCGGCAGAAAAATACTTTTTTTGTCAAAATTTTAGAATGCCTTTTACATGCGGAATTGACACAAAAATCACTCGATTTGGATGAGTAACGAAGAAACTGCCGAAAAACTGCGTACGTATAATTAAATAAACGCAATTTGCAATTAATTAACAATTACGAAAATTAATCACCCCTTTTAATTCTTGCAAATTTGTAATATTTAACCATGTTCATGCAATTTAGATTATGAAAATAATAAGAGGCTCGTGATACCACTATTAGGTTATGATACATATGACAATTCATAAATCATGCGGAAAAACCATAAAGCCAAGAAAACATATTATTTACACATAATCATTTAGCATAGTTTAGATGCATACTCTTTGTTGCGTGCCCTCCCTAGCTGCGCCCGAACCGAACAAGAACAAGTCTTTAGGACTCCAAGTGTCGTCCCTCCGTAGATAGTCCACAGCACGTCCGGATCCGCCTTAAGATTGACCAACTAGAATCGCCCTTAAGGTACTTAGAATTTTCGGCGCTTTATAGGCAATTGTATGACTGAATTTTGCTCTCAAAACTCACTTTGAATACTTGAATGCTCGATGTAAATATGTGACCCTAGGCACTTATTTATAGAGTTATGGAAAAGGATTTGGAATCCTATTAGGATACTAATTTATTTAATTATAATCCTACTAGGACTCTAATTAAATAAACTAAATCTTTTAGGATTAGATTTAATCATATGACAAATCCCGGTAGCTTTAGGATTCGAGTAGCACACAAACACACACGCACGCACAGCAGCCCACGAGGGGCGCTATGCGCGCGCGCGCAGCCCGCGAGCTCGCAGCCCACTGCCGCAAGCCCACACGCTGCCGTAGCCTTGGCGCGCGCCGCCTGCCTTGCGGTGGGCCTGGCGCAGCCTTGGCTGGTGCGTTTGTGGCGCGCTGGCTTGCTGGGCGATGGCCCGGCTTCGTGGTGGGCCTTCGTCTGGCAGGCCTCGTCCGATGCTAATTCGTACGATACGCTTCCGATTAATTTCCCGATTCCGGAATTCATTTCCGATACGAACAATATTCAATATTTCCGATTCCGGAATCAATTTCCGTTACGAACAAATATTTAATATTTCCGTTTCCGGAATTATTTTCCGATTCCGATAATATTTCCGATTCTGACAATATTTCCGTTTCCGGCAATATTTCCGATTCCGGCAATATTTCCATTTCCGATAATATTTTCCGATACGTACCATGTTTCCGTTTCCGGCAACATCTACGACTTGGATAATATTTATATTTCCGATACGATCCATATTTCCGTTTCCGGCAATATCATCGTTTCCGGAGTATTCATTTCTTGCCTGTGACGATCTCAGCTCCCACTGAAACCAAGATCCGTCGATTCCGAATATCCATAGATGGAGTATTTAATGCCATTAAATACTTGATCCGTTTACGTACTATTTGTGTGACCCTACGGGTTCAGTCAAGAGTAAGCTGTGGATTAATATCATTAATTCCACTTGAACTGAAGCGGCCTCTAGCTAGGCATTCAGCTCACTTGATCTCACTGAATTATTAACTTGTTAATTAATACTGAACCGCATTTATTAGACTTAACATTGAATGCATACTTGGACCAAGGGCATTATTTCCTTCAGATTCGCATTCAATACACTTCACAAAGTCCTCAAGGAATGGGTGGTCACCCTAGTCTTGTACGTACCTGGAATACCTAAATACGTGGCCACTATGCGAATCACGACTCAAAGCTAGAAATCAACTCCTATATATAAACAAAATGGAGAACTTAATTATTATCCATGCTTACTAAATTTCCAGCAACTATTTAAGATTCTAAAACCTTTGTTTTAATTAGAAATTACACTTTAAAGCTTTATAATAAATCTGAAAATTAAGAATGATTCCCATAATTTAAATCATCATTTAATTATGTAAATCAATTGCCTATACAGTTGGGATTTAAACCCTAGTAATAAACAATCATAAAAACTATATTTTGGTAATAAAAATTGACACTTTATTATTATATTAAATCTTAAAATAATAACTCTTCTAATTAAAATCAACCTCATGAATTCAAATACGAAAAACATCATAATATGGTGTTCATAACCGTTCCCAACAATTTAAATAATCCAAAACAATAATAATAATTTAATAATTTAAAAACGGAATTTGAAAAAGGTTAAAAGTATACGGAGCGTGAACGATCAACAACAACAAAACACACACACAACACAATTGTGTTGCGGGTGGGCAGCGGCACAAGGCAGCACTCGTCAAAGGCAGGGGCGAGCCAAGCTCGTGGCTTGCTTGTGGCCGAAGACAAGGGCGGACGAAGGAGAAGAGAGAAATTACTGCAGCAGGATTTTAGAACGCTCATAACGTCTAATCTATAACTCGGAATCGATTGATTCTTGAGGAAAGGTTCAAGAACTTTTTGAGATCTACAACTGTGAAGAAGAAACTTTTTTCTGAAAACGAACAGAAGTAGGAGATAAACGGCCAAACATAAGTTCGATGAAAGAAAGAGGAATTTAGGGTTAGGATTTTACTTTTAGGTTTAATGAATAATAGTGAGGAATTTTGAGGGTGAGCACTTATATTTATAGGCTTAGGAAACTCAAAGATGGGCTAGGGTTTAGAATTCTCTTTCGGGCTTCATTAAACATAAGATGGGCTTGCTTAGTTTGTTTGGACTTGAACTTGGAATTGGATTGGGTTAGATTAATTTAAAATCGTTTTACTTTTGAAACTCAATTAAATTCCCAACGTGAAATAATAAACT
The DNA here is from genome assembly GCF_020520425.1 of Spinacia oleracea. NCBI lineage: Eukaryota > Viridiplantae > Streptophyta > Magnoliopsida > Caryophyllales > Amaranthaceae > Spinacia > Spinacia oleracea. The sequence goes on from NC_079491.1 coordinate 36,961,057, forward strand.
CTTTTGGTAATTAATTAAAATAATAAATATTCTAATTAATTAAAAATATATTTAAATAATATTTAAATGCGATTTAAATTCTAAAAATCATAAAAATACTTTATAAATATAATAAAATATATTTATAAATACAGAAAAATACGAGGTATTACAGCCGTCGACCACCGTGCCCTCCACCAACGACCAACCACCACCGGCGTTCTCCTACTTCGTCGTCTGGTACTTCGTCTTCCTCCTTTTCTCTTTCATTTTTCTTTATCCCTTTCGTTTCTCTTTTTCTCCTCCTCACTCGCTGCCTTGTTCGTCTGCAGCCACACCACCTCGCCGCCGCACCGCGCCGACCACCTGCACCGCCTGCAGCCGGCCGCCTCGCTACCCTTGCGGCCAACACTTCTCTTTCCCTCTCGTTCTTTCTTTTCTCCTCCTCCTCCTGCACAAGCCAGCCGCGACAACCACCATGCTGCCATCGGACCGCCGTCCGCCCATCGCCGCCACCCTGTCCCCTCTGCCGCGCCGCCCTGCCGGCCAGCCAACACCCTATTTCTCTTTGGTTAATTCTCTACCTTTTTATTTAATTAATGTATTATTTATATTTTCATAATTTAATTAATGTTTTCATGATTTAAATTATTAGTTTTGATAATTTATATTTTGAATTCGGATTATATGTTAGTATAACAAATTTAATTATTTTCAGATTTGTTAATTAGGTTTAAATAAGAATTTTAATTATTAAAAGCATGAATTTTAAGGTTTAATGGTTTTAAATCATGGTAGGGTGATTATGAATTATTAAAATTACTATTTCGATGTTCTAAGCATGTTAATTGGGTCTTGGCAAAGTTTTAAACGAGTTTATATTGCAGAAAATTTAAAGTATGGTGTTTTGAAGAGTTTTCAACGAATTTCAATCATTAATTCAATAATTATTATGCTAGAAAATTATATATCCAAGTTTTGATATTGGGGAATGCTCTAATTATGTTTAGGAAGGGTTTGAAGCACCCTAATGTTGCTGAAAATTCAATGTAAATTGATATGAATCTATATTGGTTGTTTTAGGTGGAGAATTCTCCGTAGGCGACTTTTGAATTATTAAAGTGGCCTCTCAATTTGTTTACACAAGGTACGTACATACCTGTGTGTTTGTGAATGTGTGCTATTGTTGAAACTATGTTGGATGTATGTGTGTGGACTGGTTTGTTGGAAATGCCATCATTCAATGTCGTTGAATGAATGCATTGAGCATAGAGCTTTATTATGAGAATTATAACATGTTAGTATTGATGATTGATGCAAGCATGTCAGTTGGGAACTTTATATATATATATATATATATATATATATATATATATATATATATATATATATATACTTATATTGGTTTAGATCGATTGATCGTTGTTCCCTTTTAGCATTTCACTACTTTATGAGGGCCGAAGACCTTGTTTAGTAAGTTTTTTTTTTTTTTTTGTAAGAAAGCTATTATAATTATTACCAACCAAAACCAGTACAGCTTAAACACCTCCCACAGAGGTGAACACACACTACAACTAACTGCCATCAGCAGAAAGGAACCAACACCTAACAGCCAGCAGGCTATAGAAACCAAAACCTACTTACAGACTCTGAAACCAAGTAGTATCTCTTCTACTTACTCTCTTACACATGACAGATTTAATTCTATCTTTTACAATTCGTTTCAGATTACTCATAACAGAATCAACTGTTGGAACTGACCCTTCCCAAAAACTCTGATTTCTACTTTTCCAAATCAAATAAACCAAAGCTGTCACCCCTGCATAGCATACTTGGTTTCTGAACTTGGAATGCTTCCCTCTCTTGATGGTGTTGATGACATTGTACAGACCAGTATTAACATTTCTAATGTTAAGCCATGCTGCCAGGTCTTGAAAACACAATTTGCTGTACTGACAACTGAAAAACAGGTGCTCATGAACTTCAGCAGCTTGCTTACAAATTAAACAATCAGCAGAGGTGCTCACCCCTATTTTGCTAACTTGGCTGTAGTCTGTAACCTATTCTGCATTGCAAGCCAGCATATAAACCTATGCTTAGGCACATTCAGTCTGTTCCAAACCACTTTATCCCATTGAACATGAGGTTTATCTCCAACCAACTTGTTATAAACCTGCTTGACAGAATATTTAGCCATATTCCTAAATTCAGTAAAGGAGAAAACTTGCTTCAGATGATCTCTTGTTTCACATATCCTTTTCCAGTACCAACTTGCAGAGGCATTTGGTTGGTACTCCCACCAGTCCCCATCTTTGATGTAAACTGAGTGAATCCACTTAATCCAGATGTTATCCTGCTTAGTGGTGATAGCCCACACATATTTTCCCAAACTAGCAATATTCCAAGTGACCACATCCCTAAACCCCAAACCACCAACCTGTTTAGGTGAACAAACTCTATCCCAGGCAACAGAGCTTGGTTTAGTACTATATGCCTGCCCACTCCATAAGAAAGCTCTACAAATCTTAGCAATATCATGCAGAACACCCTTAGGAAGGATGAAAATCTGAGCCCAGTACATATGCAGGCTTAAAAGAACTGAATTTACCAGTTGCATTCTAGCAGTGTAGGACAAATTCCTAGTGCTCCATATTTTAATCCTTGCTGTCATTTTGTCCACCAAAACATCACACTGACTTGCTGAAATCCTTTTAGAACAGATTGGCACTCCTAGGTACTTGAATGGAAAAGTACTCCTAGTAAAACCAGATGCATCCACCACTCTTTTCACATCACTCTCAGACATGCCATGGCAATAAATAGCAGACTTACTCTTGCTTGTTTAGTAAGTTGAAACTTTATACCTATATCATATCAAGGGGGTTAACCATTGTTAAAGGAAATGTTTAATTAATTATATTGGAATGAGTTCTTGATTGATACTTTTGTGATCTTTTACTTAATTCCAAGATAAAAACAATTGTGAATACTTGTTGATTACGTGATTTATGTGATTGATGAGTCATAACAAAGTTTTAATTGGTAAATCATGTAAAGTGGAACTGGATAGCAATAGCTTTAGACTATGCACGTCTGAAGTGACGGACAAACAGGAGTTGGGGTTCATGGTGGTAGCCCATGGCCTTTTCTAAGACCGGATTGATCACCGTGTTCTATTTTATTCAAAAGTTCCTCGATATCGCAGGTCACTGAGGTTACGGAGTCGCGCCCGTACCTCGTCTTCCTTAGTGAAGACTTCTGGTTGGACAACTCGGTCCATTGACTATTTCAATTAAAATAATATTAATGATATAAAGGTCTAGTCTAGTCGAATGTGGTTTTCAAGTTAATATGCTTGGGTCGTCCTTACTTATGCTTTATTAGTATCATGTTAGGATGGTTCGTTCAATAGAATCATGTTAGGATTATTCATTGATTTAGTATGTAGTACTCAGCCTTGCTAATTACGTGATTTGTTTGTGTGTGTTGATCATGGCTATGCCTTATTGATCATGTGCTGACCCATTTTGGTGAGCAGTCTCTAAGGATCAATAAGCGTTATCCATCTGCAGGTTTGAAGATGATGCATCATTGGGATCAGGATTAGAGAGCTTATATTTAGTTTTGATTTGCTAAGTTGACTTGGGTTGTTTAATTAGACTTTAAACTTGTTGGACTAGCTATATTGATTTTATTTTCGTTGATTGGTTTTGGGATTAACTATGTAGTTGATTATTTATAAACCTAAAGTTAATTTTAAGTTTTCCGCTGCAAAATTCTGAATAAGCCGATACGTTTTAACACGGGCGATAATGCCTTGATAATTCTCTACGTTTTATTATAAAGGGTATTTTAGAAAAGGGAGAATTGTCGGGGTGTTACATCTACAATGTCTACAAAATTTGCGGCACGATCCAAAGACCATAGAGGACGTTCATGGACCACTGGTCACTTTCGGTGGAAGCGCTATTTGTCCTATCGGCTCCATTTCTCTCCATGTTTCAATCGGCACGGCTCCAGTAATTAGAGAGGACGTCATCAGATTCATAATTGTGCCAGGTCTCACTGCCTTCAATATCATACTAGGTCGTCCAACGCTTAACGATATGAGAGTTGTGATCGCCCCTCATCCGCTACTACTCAAATTTGTGGGAAGCAGCGGAGACGTCTGCACCATATACGGGAATCAACAATTGGCCAGAGACTGCCACCTCGCTACGTTAGATCCCACAGCTTGGGGCGCAACCCATGAGAAGAATGGAAATACCAGCTGTCAAAAGAAAGAACGAAGAACTAGGGAAGCGCCCACGGCACACAGTGCGGATAGATGACCCGAGCCAGTGGGGGCACACTATGATGTAGTCTTAAGTCTTGAAGAGCCATCTCGTACTGTTCCAATAAGAATTCCTCCTGATGATCCAATGGCTTCCGAATTAGTAAAACTACTGCGAGAGTACAAAGAAATATTTGCCTTCATAGTGGAAGAAATGTGGGGCATTGATCCAGTTGTGGCCGTTCACAAGCTAAATGTAGATACGGCTATAAAACCATTACGTCAGAAGAAACGAAACCACGGTGAAGCTAGAAATTTAGCCGCCACGATTGAAGTACAGAAACTGATGGAAGTCGGCTTTATACGTCCATGTCAGTATCCTGATTGGGTGGCCAATGTGGTCCTTGTACCAAAACCAAATGGAACATGGAGGATGTGCTTCAATTACACCGATTTAAACAAGGCCTTCCCAAAAGACAATTTTCCTTTTCCAAAGATAGACCGGCTTGTAGACTCCATCGCGGGCCATGCAATGATGAGTTTTATGGACGCCTATTCTGGTTTCTACCAAATTCCTTTATGGCCTGAGGATCAGGAGAATACCTCTTTTGTTACAGAGCAGGGTTTGTACTGCTACAAAGTTATGATGTTTTGGCCTGAAAAATGTACCGGCCACCTTCCAACGCTTAGTGAACACGGTCTTTGCTAAACAGTTCGGAAGAAACATAGAGGCCTATATCGACGACATGACAGTGAAGAGCAAGCAGCGAATGTCACATTTCGATGACTTAAGGGAAACTTTCGAGACACTTCGAGCATATCAAATGAGACTCAACCCCAAAAAATGTATCTTTGGAGTTACCTCTGGCAAGTTCCTGGGTTTTCTTATAGATGAAAGGGGCATTGAAGCAAACGATGACAAAGTACAAGTCGTCATTACTATGACATCCCTGAAGACAGTTAAAGATGTACAATGCCTAACAGGTTGCTTGGCCACCTTGGGACGTTTTCTTTCAAGAGCTGGAGAAAAATATCATTATTTCTTCAGCACCATACAAAAGGGCACCCAATTTAAATGGACCCCCACGGCAGAAGCTGCATTTCTCCGACTAAAGGAGCACTTGCATACTTTGCCTCGTCTCGCCAGTCCTCTCCAAGGAGAAGTTTTGTGCATATACTTAGCCATCTCAGATCACGCTCTTAGCGCCGTCTTGCTCACAGAAAGGGAGGGGATATAGCTGCCCGTCTACTTCTTAAGCCACGTACTACAGAATGCCGATCTCAAGTATCCCACGGTGGAGAAATTCCACTTAGCTCTGTTTTTGGCAAGTAAAAAGCTTCGCCCTTACTTCTTGGCTCATCGACTGATAGTATACACCGATCAACCTCTAAAGCTGTTGTTCACTAAATTGGAAGCGTCCGGGAGAATTCTTAACTGGGCAATTGAACTCAATGCGTTTGACATTTCATATGAACCAAGAAAGGCAGTGAAAGGTCAGGATTTCGCTGACTTCATTGTAGAAATGACCCGACCTGTTTACACAAAGAACGACAAGACGCAATGGATAGTTCATGTGGACGGGTCCGCCACCCAAAATGGGTTTGGGGCAAGCATCATCTGTGTATCGCCAGAAGGGGACATATATGTGTATGCCATGCGTTTTAAGTTCCAAGCATCAAATAATTAGGCTGAATATGAAGCACTAATATGTGGAATCCAAATGAGCAAAGAGGCAGGGCAGAGGAAATTTTAGCCTTATCCGACTCTCAGCTGATCGTCAGCCAAGTAAATGGCGAATATGTAGCGAAAGATGAAGCTATGATAAAATATTTGGAGATCGTACATCAAGAGATACAACCACTAAAAAGCTTTGAGGTACGGCGAATACCCCGGGCAGAGAACAACAAAGCATATGCCTTGTCCAAGCTAGCCAGCTCCGCATCTTGCGATACCCCACGTCATGTGTTCTGGGAAGTGAAACAAAGCAAAAGCATTGACATCGTGGAAACGGTTGTCCTCGACCGGACGACCACCTGAATGGATGATATAGTCAACTACAAGATGAATGGGGTACTTCCAGAGGATTCTAGACAAGCGGAAAGGTTGCAAAAAAGAAGTTCATGGTTTGAGATGTGGAACAGAACCTTATACAAAAAATATTTCTCTCGGCCCCTCCTCCGCTGTGTAACCCCAGAGAAGGGACGCGAAGTTTTGGAGGACCTGCATCAAGGGTTATGTAGCTCTCATATAGGTGGAAAAGCTTTGACAGAAAAATCCCTAAGGACTGGGTACTACTGGCCAACTCTCAAAGAGGACGCACTCAGCTTGGTCAAGTGATGCGACAAATATCAGCAGTTTGCTAACCTAATTCGCTGCCCTGTTCAGAGTTTAACACCTATCACCAGTCCAATACCATTTGCTAAATGGGGGATGGATATGTTAGGCCCTTAAACCACGACACCAGGTGGTGTACGCTATGTTATAGTAGCTGTTGATTATTTCACCAAATGAGTAGAAGCCGAAGCTTTAAAGAACACTAAGGCACATGATGTAAGAGCCTTCATCTGGAAGAGCATTATCACTCGATTCGGTGTCCCTCAATCTATCGTTTTTGATAACGACCCGCAGTTCAAAACACCTAAGTTGGAAGAGTGGTTGGCCGACCACGGTATCACGACCTTTTTCGCGTCTGTTGGTCGCCCACAAGCCAACGGGCAAGTTGAGGCATTCAACAAGATTATTTCCGAAGGAATGAAAAAGAAGCTAGACAAAGCTAAAGGTTTGTGGGCCGAAGAGTTACCCAACGTCTTATGGTCCATATGGACCACATCAAAAAAATCAATGGGGGAAACACCTTTCTTACTAGCATATGGAGCTGAAGCTGTCTTGCCAACAGAAATGTGCGAACCCACCCTACGCGTCATGCTATTTGATGAAGATGCCAACTGGAAAATGATGAAGGCGGCTCTGGATTTTCTGCCAGAAACCATAGGAAACGCGGCTTTAAGACAACAACTATACAAGCTGCGCATGACTAGAGAATACAACAAAAAATTCTCTAGACGAATTCTAAAAGTAGGGGACTTTGTGCTGAGGAAAATGGAAGCCGTCGGACGCGCTATTGAGCAAGGAAAACTCACTCCTACATGGGAAGCCGTCGTGGGACAACCAGGTATATACATTTGCTTACTTCGAACATCTGTATGTGCTTTTTTATGTCCTTTGTTTGTTACATCTACAAGGCATTAGGAAATATTCATCAAGTTTTTTATAAGCACGCAGACACACTGCCTTTACGTGTACATATATGTTCAAGTTGGCTTCATTTTACTATCGTGGTGTTTTTTTCCTTCAAGCGGGCCGGTTTAAGCCCCCTTCAACTGCAAGCACCCTGGCTTCCATTTACCTTTTTTTACAAATAAATTGTTGCTTAGGGATTATTTGAAACTCGTGCATGCATCTTCTTGTGCATTTTCTTTTTTTAATTCTCTTGCTTTAATATTTTCTTGATGCATTCTTTATTCATCATAATGCTACCCACCTTAAACTCATCGACCTTTTAAAATGAATGACGCTGGAAAAAATTATGTTTAGGTTAATGGAGATTAATAAAACAAATGATGGTTAAACCATATAGAAGTTGTATGAATACTTGCATTTGTCATATTTGATTGAACGTAATATGATTTTAGGGAAGTATTTCCCGAATCCAGGAATCGGTTGTGTATGTGGCATATAGGAGAAAACGATGTGGTAAACAACAAAAATTTTAGGGATATGGAAGGGTTCAAACGTCGATTTGATTATGTATTGAAATATACCGACATAGTTTTTGGGTTTGAACATAATTGGAATAGGTAATAATATTTTTTCCTAAATAGACTTCATATTCCTTCGTACGTTCATTTGTTCTTTTTACTCCTTCGTATGTTCCTTTGTTCCTGTTACTTGTTCTTTTGAAACTAAATTCCTAATGTTCTTTTGTCATCACATATTTGTTCTTTTTTTTTTCTTTTTTTTAAAACCTTGTAATCATGGTTGTTTGTTCTTTTTTGTTTGTTCATTTTGATTTTGACATGTGTTATTTTGTATGTCTAAGATGTTCTTTAGACTTGTTTTATTGTGTTCTTTTTCTTAGTCTTATTATTCTTTGTGTCGTTCTCTTGTTCTTTTTCCAGTTTGATGGTTGATTTTAAATGTGGTACGCATAAATGGATAGAGAGGATATATAATTTGAAAGAAAAATGGTGTTCTGCATATACAAAGAGTATTTTTCTGGTAGTGTTTTGTCTTCTAAAAGGAGAGAGACTACAAACAATATATTTTAGGAGGTTGTATAAAACCAACGTTTTATTTGAGTTTATAATTGTGTTTTGGATGTAATTTCTTAACGGAGAAGTAAGGAGAATAGTGGAGATTATGATTCTGTTACTGGTAATAAGTATTATGCATGTGCGGACAATATGTTATGTTTGCATGCACGGAATGCATACACTATCATAATATATTTGATGTTTGAGCAATGGCTCATCAAGGCAGTGGGATTGTGGAGTCAACTAATCAGGGCGTCTTAAACAACTACTGTGCCAATTATGCATGTATAAAATATCTTAAGATTTATCACAATTTGGGGGCCATGTGACAATTATACATGTGCGAAATATCTGAAGACTAGATTTAATCCCATGCGATGCACGGGTTAATTTTTGTTTGTGTTATAGTATACTTCTATAATTCTATAATTCTTTATTTTCTGTAAGGTACATATTTTTATCTATAGGTCGGTCTTGTGTGCACCAGGTCACCTATGTTTTTGTAATCTCGTGACTTTAAATGGAGTATTGTAATTTTTATTATTTCCCCATAAATTATGTAGGTATGAATCTAAAGTTTAATAACTTTCTACTTTTAATTACATTAATTAATAATACTTCATGAACTCGTAAAACTTAAACCTTTTTCCCCCAAACTAATTAATGCTACACTTATCTAAGTATCTCTATTTCAAAGTAATTATCTTAAAACTATAACCCCAAAACTCATGAATAGTTATCTTTAAAAAAAATTAAACAAAACAAACAAAATATTCATAATATTTATTGCTCTTTACAAAAGAAATCTACACCCGGTATGAGGAATAACAAATAATGAATATTGTGTATAATGGGAAAGAAATCATATTACTGAATTACCTAACTATAATCTTACTATGAAAACTATTGTCATAGTTTAGTTTTCCAAAAATGATAACGTATTATTTTCAAACACATAAAAATAACTATATGGGCAGTAAATGCATATGATTAAGGAATTATTTTTGCATTACTTATAAAGGATAAAAAAAAAACTTAATCCTATCGAGTTTTAAAGTAATCTAAAGGGCTTACAAAACCTATAGCTAGCCACCAAAGATCTACATCACCAATTAAAAACCTAAAATACTCCTAATTATTACGCCGTACTTTATAATAATAATTATACAATACTTCGTATAAACTACTCCGTATTGAAAGAGAGATTAAAGGTTGTTGGTGTTTAATATACGAGATTACTGGTTTAAGCTTGTCGTCGAAGATCCTAGATCTAGTAGCCTACAAAAATCACATCCACACAATCTATAGAAGAAGTTATTACACCCAAGAGTCCAAGACAGTGTATACCACCATTATCTCAATCTTATTCTCTCGAATCTCTCATCGATCTCAAGCTTCCATTGTAAAGTTCAAAAACTTCTCAATGAACTCCTTCACTTGTGGATCGGTCACTTTGCTAAGAACAACAGGCTTTATTCCAGAAACAACGTAACCTTCTCATAAATCTGACCCGTCTACATTTATATTGTATGGTACTCATGAGTCCTGGTCTACATAGTCTATTGCGATTCTATCTTTAGTGATTGGAATTTTATCATTTCTAAATGTTTTATCCTCTTAATTAGCTTAGTATTAATCCAATTTTATTTATTATAATCTCATTATTTATTATTTATTATTTAAAATAAAATGAATATTTGATTATATGACTGGACAATCCTACGTGGACATTTTAAATGCTTTTGAAAAAACTCCCATTTATATATATATACTAGATTTTAGCCCGTGCGATGCACGGTTTCTATTAATTTGTTACGTTAAAATAAAACTCCTATATATATCACCAGCTATATTTTATCAATAATTAATTAATAAAAATATCTACGTGGCACCTAATTATTTATCTACGTGGCATTCGACTTTTTAATTCAAAAATAATTTCGAAGTCTTATTTTTCATTCCCCGAAACCATTAGATTTCCTACGTGGCGCTCTAATATTGGATTAATGTTTGATTTTGGATTGAATTTTATTTTAGATCAGTGTTTGATTTTGGATGAATTTTATTTTAGATTTATTTTTTAATTATTAGAGTGTTTGATTTTGGATGGAATTGTATATATTAGTACTTAATTAATTAATTTAAATATCTATATGGCACCTAATTAATTATATACGTGGCATTCGATTTTTTAATTCAAAAATAAATTAGAAATGTTATTTTTCATTGGCCGAAACCATTAGTAATCCTAGGTGGCACTCTAATATTTCAGCAAATATGCCTCATTATATATATATATATATATATATATATATATATATATATATATATATATATATATATATATATATATATATATATATATATATATATATATATATATATATATATATATAAGATTAGATTAGATTAATTAATTAATTAAAATATGTACGTGGCACCTAATTAATTATTTACGTGGAAATCGGTTATTTTTTAATTATTAGAGTGTTTGATTTTCGATGGAGTTGTATATATTAGTAATTAATTAATTAAAATATCTACGGGGCACCTAATTAATTATCTATGTGGCACTTGATTTTTTAATTCAAAAAGAAATTAGAAATCTTATTTTTCATTGGCCGAAACCGTTAGTAATCGTAGGTGGCGCTCTAATATTTCAGCAAATATTCCTCCATTGGCCGAAACCATTAGGTTTTTCTACGTGGCGCTCTAATATTGGATTAATGTTTGATTTTTAAATTGAATTTTATTTATTTTATTTTAGATTATTGTTTGATTTTGGATGAATTTTATTTTAGATTTATTTTTTAACTATTAGAGTGTTTGATTTTAGATGGAGTTGTATATATTAATAATTAATTAATTTATTAAAATATCTACGTGGCACCTAATTAATTATCTACGTGGCAATCGATTATTTTTTTAATTATTAGAGTGTTTGATTTTCGATGGAGTTTTATATATTAATAATTAATTAGTTAAAATATGCATGTGTGTAGACACCTACTTTTGTCCCCATTCCCGCAAGGGAAAGGTTCGATGATGAAAACGTAAATCTCCATTTGACAACGCATCTCCTATAAAATAAACGAATCTCGATTCCCCATTTCATTTCACCCGAAACCCGCTATTTATGGAAACCTGCTAAAAATAGTAACTGCCGTAAAAGGTAGCTTCTAAAAGTGGCAAATCATAAAAGATAGAAACCTGTCAGAATTAGGTGTTGCATTCCAACATAAATCCTAAATGAGATAGAAAACTGCGAGAATCCTATTCCTAATATGATTCGGAAATAAGAGTTACGTATTAATTGAAATCCTAACGACCCTAGAGTTCGTAATGGGCCCAGACGCATTCCGTCATAAAATTGATACGCGCTAAAAGACTCGAATTAATCTCAAACTCTACGGATTTCAGGAATCCGAATCTGACCAAAGAATTCTTCCAGACCCTATTTTCAACGCCCAGCCCTGGGCGCCGAAAATTCCAGCGCCCAGAGCTGGGCGCCGAAAATACCTGGGACGGATTCTTTTCCTAATCCGTTTCGTATTCAAATTCCTGAAAAACTATCTTTCTACGCCACTTTTTCCTATAAATAGACCCCTAACACCGACGTGAAAGGAAGACAACAACACACAATTATTTTTTGAGTATTGACTCCAACCCTTAGCCTAAGCCTCTCGCTGCGAAACTGTTCACGCGTTCTGTCGCAATCGATCCATAAATCGAACAGAACGTATCCTGTCCCATAATTGAGATTCGTTAAATAAAAAGGAGAAATAGCAAAGTCAAAGTGGTTAGTTTTCTGAGAACCGTGACGCACCTCTCAAGGGTGCGTCGTAATGTGTCCCTTTTCGATGATTTAACTGCTTTCCTCGCCCTTTTTATGAACTGTTAAACTAACCTAATCTGATTGTTCTATCACGCCTAACAAATATGATATTTTTGGGAAATCGGATTATCATGCTAGGTCCCTTAATGCTATTTAAATCAGATAATCACGATCGAATTAGTATTATATGTTGCATATTGCTAAAATCAACTCAGATTAGTTTAATAGTTAACGCATGTCCCTTCAATTATTTATGCTGAGCTAGTAAGGATATCCTGCCTCTGGAGTTATCGACGAGCGAAGTACTCCTCTCGGTAGTTACAGTCCCCCGAACCCTCAATCTCTACCTTGCGGGTGTATATTGAGAGATCCCCACACCAGGGATCACAAGGGAACCTACGGCCGTCGTGGTCAAACATAATTGTACTCCCTTTATGTCACGATAACCGGGTTTTGTCAGTTTTTCTCATTGTCGTTAAAAACTGAATGGCGACTCCTATATTACTAGTCAATTGGGTGTATACTCACAGGAAATCCAATTACACTTGATTGCATAAAAAGAATCGTCACACCCACGAGGGACGAGGTCACGCATTAGCCTCGCGCTTTTTCGACCCCTCACAATGTGGCACTTGATTTTTTTAATTCAAAAAGAAATTAGAAATCTTATTTTTCATTGGCCGAAACCATTAGTAATCCTAGATGGCGCTCTAATCTTTCAGCAAATATGCCTCCTTTATATATGTATATTAGATTAGATTAGATTAGATTAGATTATCAATGGTTTTTTTAAGATATAAGTCATGGTATTTTACTTAAATTGAAATGAGTGAAGAGGAATAAAACCCAAAAAACCCAAAACAAAACAAACCCTTCCCAAAAAGCCAATGCTTTGATTCTAGCGCGCTTTTCGTAACCACCTTCTCTAAATGTGTTGATTCTAGCGCACTTTCTACTTTGTATAATTATTTGCATATCTATATTATTATTAAATCTTCAAGACAAATTATGTTACGCCGTCATGTGTCACCTTCTCTAAATGTGTCAACAATGACATGGAGGATGTGCTTTTGCTATATTGATAGACAAAATATTTTTGTTAGGGTTCGAACACGGAACCAACAAGAAATATATGCTTTTTAACTCTATTTAAATATATTTATGTGGGATAGGATTAGTGTAAGTGTATTTATACTATTATTTCACATGGTTTATGTTATTAATTTTCTAATTTCACAAAATAGTGATTGCAAGAAAATTTAATTTTGTTACCATTATTGAAAATGGTTTCGAATAATGACTGCATTTTTAATTTGTCCATTTTCTACATATGATAAAACATATTTTTTCATTAATTAGTCAACAATTGTGTTAGCATATGTGGATCAAAACATATACACCAAAAATTTATTAGATATTAGAAATGAGTTACAAATATTAACAACCCAAAAAAAAGAAGAACACTATTACTTAAAATTGATACGTACTACATACAATACATCACATCAAAATAAGATAATCAATCTCCGGAAAGTTATTAAAAAAGGGTCAAACTCGCATTCGCAACACATGTAAATAATGCGTAAAAATTTCGTATATTTTCCAACATTGTAACCGGGGCATCGCTCGGGGAACACACTAGTTTTTTTTTATAGTTTTATTAATACTTGTAGGCTTTTAAAAAAATTGGGGGCCCTTTGGGCCTTAATTTTTTTGGGGCCCTGTATTATAGGTCTGTTTGCACATGCCTATAGTCGGCCATGTAACTAATTCACTTTGAGTTTCCTGTTTATGAGTATATATTGTATCCTACGAAGGCCTTCATCAAACACACTGTCAGATTTAATGAGCAAGAGATGGTTGTTGATTGTACTTACAAGTTATTCGGAGAAATAGTCATTCTTTGTTCTCATATTCTTAGAGCTTTTATTGTCCATATTGAAAGCTTCCCAATAGATATATTATGAAGAGATGGACCAAATAAGTTATGTGAACAATTGTTGTGGGAGGGGAGGATAGCGATAATGAAGTAAGTGTTGTTTCAGCTATAGGATTTAAACCATAAGGTATTGCATTAAAGTTATAAATGAAGCTCAACATTGCCCGACTGCTAGGAAAATTATTGATTTGAATGTGTTGGATATATATGTCAACTAAAGTAAAGGAGTTGATTAGTGGAGCTTAATGGGTTGGAGAATCATCAACTAATTTTGTGCGTAATGAAACTTTAGTCGATAAATAGGCCGGAATCATAACTCTCCAATATTGTTGATTATTACAAGTTAGAAGTATATTTACATGGAGTCCAAATAGAAATCAGTTTGTTTGTTGGTGTGTGGAGAATAGAATGAAAGAGTAGTTTGGTGAGGAAGAAGCCAGTCATTTCCATCAATATACGATACATCCAAAAACGGTGTTGCCTCAGATAGTTTGAGTTGCTTACTATAGGAAACCCTATTTGTGTAAGTTGCTCCTGGACCTGTGCATTCATATTCTCCAAACAAAACAGTCCTGTATGTAAGTTTCAAATTTGTAATTAATTAACACTTAGTAGTATTATTATATAGGATAAATTGTTTTTTACCATCTAAAAAAATCGAAAAAATATTTTTTACCACCTAAAAAACTAAAATTTGTATTTTACCACCTAAAAAAAATTAAAACTTGTTTTTTACCACCTTAAAAATAGAAAAATAATGAAAATATTATGTGAGGGGCCATAATAACGGTAATACTTTTGATATGTTTTCTTCTTCCACGATTTCATGTATTTAATTCTCTTATTCCACCCCCCCCGGTTTCTTTATCTTCCATGAATTCAAATAATTTTTCATCATCATTAATTCACAAAATTAACAAAAATCAATGAAATTAAAGAGAAATGAGTGAAATAGTTGAAGAAAATCACACAAGGATTTTAATAAAGTTGAAGGAAAATTGAATTAGGTAACCACACATAAAGGTTTCCTGCTATTTCGTTTTCAGGTGGTAAAAAATAAGTTTAAATGTTTTTTAGATGGTAAAAGACAAATTTTAGTTTTTTAGGTGATAAAAAACAATTTTTCGATTTTTATAGGTGATAAAAAACAATTTGTCCTATTATATATTATGGGTTTCAAAAAGAAGTGGAAAGATATGATGACGTACGAGTCTCTAGAGGGATCTCTCCAATCATTCCATCCATCAGGAGAAACGACATCGGACATGTAAGTGTTAGAAAACACCACCGTTGCATAAACTCCCCAAGCTCTACCAAGCCAAATTCTACCAATTCCGCCAATTTTACAATTCACAAAGGAGAAACCGGTACTTTCATCTTCTGATTGTCTACCGTGCGCCGTTATTGATCCATCCACCCCTTGTTCATTTCCTTGAGCTATCGAGTTTATTGTGCAATTCTACAATCAAAATAACACACATTCTTTTAAACATGCATGCATGCAACCTTAATTATATTACGGATTTTTCATATTTACCACCTTTAAATTTCAATGTTTTTGTATTTGCCACCTTATATGATGTAATTTCATATTTACCACATTACTTTTATGAAACGTTTTGTATTCACCACTTTTACAAAATTGACATGCTATATATTGACAATACGTAACAGTTATACAAAAATACTTCCTCCACGTAAGGATATCGCGGATGACTGGCAAATTCTTAGTGAGATCTAAGAGACCAAAGATTTCGGTATCTGGTCTCTTAAATTTATGGATAGGGAATTTAAAACTTATACACCTGTTATTTTAAAGTTTTGTATATTTTATGGGATCTTAAATTGAGTTATTCATTCCACGGCTTCAAATAGATACTACATGTCTGCATCAATTACAATTTTTAAAACTGCCCCGTATACACTAAGTTATTCAAATTTATCAAATAAATGTGATTATATTTACAAAAAATTAAATTATTACGTGTACTGTAACCAAAAAAATTGGTTCATAATTTTGTGAAAAACTTAACCGTTAATTAAATTATTACTAGCATTATTGTTATTGTTTAGCTTAATTATTACTACCCGTAGTACATCATTGTTAGAAAATGGGTACAAACTATAAGATTAAAATTAGTGGAATGAATTATTAACTCAAGTTTTAT
Organism: Spinacia oleracea; assembly: GCF_020520425.1. Lineage (NCBI taxonomy): Eukaryota > Viridiplantae > Streptophyta > Magnoliopsida > Caryophyllales > Amaranthaceae > Spinacia > Spinacia oleracea. The sequence goes on from NC_079491.1 coordinate 36,977,565, forward strand.
TTGGTAAAAACAAAAAATACTACGGAGTATGTATTATAGAGTTTTTTTTAAATGAGTCTAGTTTCTTTAATTTCCCTCCTCCTTCATTGGATTTCCTGTTAAAAAGGTTAATTAAGTACGTAGGACCTACCTGAAAGAAAAGTTGAATGAAATTTGTTAAGAAATGGTGAATGTAAAACATTTCATTAAATAAAGGTGGTAAATGTAGAATTAAATTTTATAAGGTGGTAAACCTTAAAATTAAAAGGTGATATTTATATTATGTATAACTAATTACTGTAATAGATAATACCTGATAGAGTGATCTAGCTTCTCCAAAAATGAAATCAATAGAACCTTGAATGAAGCAATCTTTGAAGTAATGTCTACCACGATCATCATTAAGCGTGTCTTGAGACCCATAAAATCCACAACCATAAAAGGCAGCTTTATCACTTGATATTTTTAGTGCCACTGCTTGCCCTCCTTTATCTCCTGGAGATGGTTCTGGTGCTGTATTCTTTTTTTCAATTCACACATTATTATTATTATTATTATTATTATTATTATTATTATTATTATTATTATTATTATTATTATTATTATTATTATTATTATTATTATTATTATTATTATTATTATTATTAATTACTAGGGTTGTTTAAATCTCAAATATCCCAAATTGTATTACCTGAAAGCTAATGTTGTAAGCTATGAAACCAGGTGCAAAAATGGTGACCGAGGCACTGTTAGCCGTGCCACCTGTTGAATTAGAAGTGTCATTCCATGCTATTGCTGTGTTTTGATACCCTTGGCCTTGGAAAATCAAGTTTGTTTTGTTAGCATTAATCATCACCTTCTCCCTGAAATCACAATAGCATGCATGCAGCTTATCAAACTCTGATAATAAATAAACGAATATTTTGTTATAATTAATTAATCTATCTTAGAATATATAGATGTATAGATTAATTTGACTGACTTGTATAGGCCAGAATCTAGAATGATAAGAGTGAAAGAAGAGCTAAAATCCGGTACAGCATCAACCGCCTTTTGTACACTACTGAAGTTACCGCAACCATGCAAATCCACCGTTATAGTAAGAGAAACACGGTATGAAGATGATAATGTAGACCCCCATTTCGACTCACTACACGTCATATCTGGCATTTCCCGGTGGTGGTGGTGGTGGTGGTGGTGGCTATGGTGATGGTGATGGTGATGGTGATGTCTTCTCAAAAGACCATCGGCGATTTCCTTAACAACACCTAGGAACTCATCTAAAGTAGTCGCTTGTTTAATGACAACGGACAAGTTAGAGGAGGGAGAGTTGAAAAAAGTGGTAGTGAATGCAATGGAAACAAGTGCAGTGACAAAAGCCAAGAGCCAGAACAAAGTGGTGCTTTTGAGTTTCATTATTAAAGCTCGTCTTGTTTCTAAGTTAGAGATGATGATATGATGAAGCCATCAACCGAAATAATTCAATCTTATAGTATGTGATCGACATGTTAGGAGTAATGTAGAGTGATTAGCGTAAAAGAAATGAATTCCAAAAAAGGGTGAATGTAATTTGCTTTAATTTGAATTTTTAATGCATGTCATGCTATGATGAGATGAGGTGATGAAGAATAATACCTTACATTACTATTCCCTCCGTCTCAAAATTATAGTCATATTTGACTAAAAACATGAATTTTAAGAAAAGTGGAATATAGTTTGTGGGAAATTGAAATATAAATGCGTTGATGTTAAAAAAGTAGAATATAGTACATGTAAAAATAAATAAAGTACATAGAGAAGAGAAAATAGTACGTGTAAAAATGAATAAAGTACATTTTCTAATATTTCATGTTCAAATAAGGAAATAGGACTATAATTATGAGACGCTTGATTTGAAAAACAGGACTATAATTTTGGGACGAAATGATCTGAGTATATTATTTTGAAAGTTTGGCAAAACAAATGCAATGGGACGATGACCGAGAAAGGGAGTAGAAATGAGTAAGAGTTTTGTTGCTTAAAAGTAAAGAGGGTAGGAAAAGGGATTATGGGCAGAAAGGAAGATTGGACGATGAAAGGGAAAGTGGTGATGATGAAAGAAAAGTACATAGGGTTGGGTTCTAGATGCGTGTGGATGTCATTCTCAGCAAGTACATTTTGACTTCTTCTCGAGGGATGTATGGTGGACGGTAAATTGAATCAACTTGATTATATTATGATGCTAATTGAACTAATTATATATTATTGATTATTAAAGTAGTGCATTCATTTTGCTTAAAAGGGATATCAATAGCACCACCAACCATTACTCGTAGTTTTCAATCTATATTTATATCTATCTATACATATTATTAAATTTCTAAGCCAATCCACGACAACTCTCCCTGTGTCACGATTACTTGGCATTTACCGTAATGTCAATATCATACACTCACATGATTTTTTATTGTGTCCTTACAAAAATAAAATTGTTGCTACCCATCACTGAAGATTGAACCTATGACCTAAATGCTAAGTTTTATCCATCACTCCAACGACACAACTTGTGACTCTAAAACAACAAAAAAAGAGAAAAATCGTATAAAAATTTAATGCCCAAATTTATGTATTTGAGTAACAATTATGATAACAATTTTTTCTTAATCTATTCTTTTACTAATCAAATCATATATATTTTCTAGAAATTTATTTAGATCAAACATAAAATCATGACATTAACAGAGAAAAGAATGGGAAAAAAATAATGTTGCACTTTCTTTTAGCCAATCAAAAGTGTTTTTTTCTCAAAAATGAATTTTGACTTTGTAACTCAATATACAATTGTAATTTAACTTTTTATAAGTTGTAATTAAAGTATTACAAAAAATAAAATTTTATACAAATAAAAAATTACTCAAAATTAAATTCAACAATTGTTGGTTAACCAATTTTATTCTTATTCTTAACAGCATGAAATTTATATTATTATCAAATCGCATATATAAAGAAATTTGAAATGAATAAAAAAAAAAAAATCAACTTATATGCAATACTCCGAGACATCACCCGAGACACTAACTAGTTGAATGTGAAACCTATCAAAATTAACCATATTGAAATTAAATAACCGGCTTAAACCAACTTTAAAATGAAAAAATATACAAGTAGTCCGTAGTTTATTATGGAAGTTACCCTCATTCTACTTTTCAAACCCAACTCCCAAGTCCTAAACTCTGTTCCTTGCCTCATCTGACTTCATACGTCCCAAATAAACTACCAAAGCAGATACAGTCCCCCAAGCGTATTCTTAAGACTAAGGGGTCGGGTGGAAAAAGGGGAAAGCTCTATGTTGTCCCTGATAACTGGATCCTCCAGAACCACAAGAATCCGATCTCTTTCACCACTCGCCCCCACTCCAAAAACCAATGACTTCGTTCTCTTTCTCCTAATGACAAGTCCTTGCCCACCACAACAGGATGCCTTCTGCCCACCAATAATAACATTATTTTTGAACAATTAAACATCCATTTATTAGCAATTAGGACACGCTTGGATTGGATGTAATGAATTATTGGGGTAATAAAAGTCAAACCACCAAAATAAAAGGACAATGAAGGTAAATTGTGGTGGTTGCATGGAGGGTGGTGTGGTGGTATTGGGATGAGAAATTATGGTAGTGGTGATGTTGTGAGGAGAAGGGAGGAAGGGGGGAAGTAATTACCCCAAATGAGGGTAATAATCACCCTAGTGGGATGGTGGGTAACTATTCCCCCCATGATGAGGGTATTTGTTCCCCCTTCCCTTTTATTTTCTTCTTGCCAACACTAGCTTGTTCCCTTTGCCACCACTTCATCCCCTCATCATCACCTTCAATTACCTTAGTTTGACTTTTATTACCCCTTTAATACATTACCCTCTCCAAGCATGCCCTTAAACAGAATTACTGGATGTTTAATTGTCCAATGAGCCCCTACTTGAAACCGTAATCAACTCACCACAGGCAGTTTTTCATGAGTAATTGAATAGTAATTTTTAGTTACTAAGCGCAACAAGGCAAATTAAAATAATACAACCTATCCATCGGCTCTCTCCCCCTTTCCCTTTTTTTTACTGTAAAAACAGACCATAACAATCAAACAACTGAAAAGATTTGGTAGCATGAATAATTACAGAACTTTTGCTGACCAATATGAATTAATATGAAAGAAAATCAAAACCTAGAACTGAAAATCTACTCTGTAATCAACCAAAAATGTGGTCTCCTACCAAGGTCTGCTCATTTATAAGCTAAACTATTCAGCTGTACTTTCAAAATCACGGCACTCTGGAACCGGCTTGTGTAGCATAGAGGTTCCCTGGAACCGTACTAATGACCACAAATTTCTCTTCATGTCAGAAATCTGCAGGATAAATATGCACTGTTACCTGAATGTCAAACAATACAAGAATGAGGCTGAAAATGCATAAACATGCAGAAAGTTTCACCTCGTCAACTGTCATCTTCGTGAAACCAAAACGAGCTGTCCAGATAGTTCCTGCCTCCTCGGCTGCTGGAAGTACTAAAGTCTTAACTTTAAGGAATGCCAAGAGTCTCTCGATGCATGCAAATAGTGTCTGGAAATAACCCTGCAAGAAGGTTTGACGACCATTCAGAACACCTAATTATCAGGAAACGCACAACATTACCCATTTCAAATATGAATTAAGCAAAAGGGATGCTTACTTATAGCTGAATTGAAAGCAACCAGAAAGTGTGGGAAGCAACTAATGAATAAAGATAGCATATACTCCAATATTTAAGATGAGGATGCAGCAGAAATATTGGATGTGCAACCTTGTCAAAAGAGGGTCAGAATGAAGTGATAAGAGAATAAGAGCCAAAATGGCAAAATAGAAACTCTTATCAGTGCAGGATGCAAGAAATGACCATTATTTTGTCTTGGGCAATTAAAAAAAGGCAAACTAATGCTCAAGTGTGACAATATGAAAAGTGATAATGTATACACCTAATCCCAATCAAGGCAATACTGACCTAATCAAGGCACCTAATGTATACACCTAGTTCTCAATCGAGGCAACCTAATGCTCAAGTGTGACACAAGAGACAGGGCCTAAAATACCAAGAAAAGGATACAGGAATCAATGCCATTACAATGTATACACCTAATCCCAATCAACGCGATCCTGACCATTTAATCCAGGCTCCCATACCTGCCGTGATCTCTCGTGTGTGTTTACTTTAGGCAGCAGTGAAGGATTGATCTTTCTTGTAGCCTTTCTAGATTTCCAGTCTTTACTACTCCCTCCATTTCTTTTTGATGTATCCATTTGGAATCTGGTGTGGTTTTTAAGAAAAATTGGAATATTGGTTTGTATGAGTATAAGTGTAATGATTGGGTGTAAGAGAAATGATTGAGTGTAAGAGATTATAATAAATAAAGGAGTGAGAAAATAATAAAGAAATAAGGTAAGAGAGAGGAGTGATAATGATGGATGATAAAGGAGGTGAGAGAGTGGGTATATGGGGAAGGGAAAATAATTAAATATTATGGGTGGGGAAAATTAGGTGGGAATATGGGTAGAATCTTTAGGTATTTTGGTAATTAAATAGAAATGTAAGGGTATTTTAGGATAAAATGTATGTCCAAAAATAGAATAGATTCTAAATGGATACAACAATATGAAACGCTTAAAATAGAAACGGATACAACAAAAAGAAACGGAGGGAGTACAACACATCCTCTCACATTTCTTCTATTGGTGCTATAAAAAATGCTCACTTTTACGGTTAGTACATTTTCATTTCACTTTTTTGAATACTAGTAAATATTGTTCTCTCAAGGCCCGATTGCAACTTTAATAAGACAGCTATAGGGGCAAAGCTGAATATATTTAAACCTTGTCATGTCCAACCAGCAGTGAAGCAATATTGAGGGGTAATTATCACGGGTGTTGTGGTGGTGATGCCACAAACAGTCACAAAGGGCGCAGAAAAATTAGAACACACTGCTACTTCTGAAGCTGACTACTTACTTTGCCATGATTACCACTGCTTGTTGCGACTAACGGGAGTTCTGCAACTTCTGGACCAAATATACGGAATATTCCAGCTGACACAACAACTTTGCTGCACGTAGTGAGGGGGAAAGATCATGTTACCTAAACCTCACAATTATAAAATGAATTAAATAGGAAAATTAAGAAAGCTTATTTACTTGGCGGTTAACACAGCACAGTACATCCCTCCGTATTCTTGGCCACCCACATTCCTCCTGTCAGGGAAAAAAAAATTCCGAAAATACAGCCAGATTAGGTGAAGTTATACCGACACAATAAAGAAATTGGAACACATTTTAGAAGGGAAAAGTGCATACCCATAAACCATTGCGGGTATAAGGTCATGTCCAGACACCACATCAATGATTGGGGCGAAAGATTCCTGAGGTATGAAGCCAAGAGATGAAGGAACTAAAACTTAAACCAGAATGATACAGATTACGGAACAAATCACTAGAATGTCATCGTCTGCCTTAATCATATATAGTTTGAAAATCTAAATCAAGCAGGCACTGCACAACGATGTTTCGACGCATGTGATACACAACGATACTTCGGCGCATGTAATACATGATAAACCATAATGCAAATTGCAAATGCAAAAGATATTTTGACTCATGTAATACATAACGAGCCTGCTTATACAATCATATAATTTAAACAAACTCGCCACAACACTTAATGCATCCAAAATAAAACAAAAAGGCTGGGGCCTATTGCCTTAAAAGCTATGAACTACATAAGAAAATGAATTTAAAAATAGCTTTGTAGCCATCGTGCTTATGAATGTACCTCCCCTTCGTTTAAAGGATAGCCTGAGGCTAAAAATACCTGAACACTAAATATTAACAGTTAAAGTTGCTTTCCCTCTTCATAACTGGTCAAAACATGCCTTAGATCGGAAAAGACATTTATTCAATTAGGTGCATTGACATCCACCTTTTTTTTCCTGCTAATTCTGCGACCAATTAAAGCATCCAGCAATTATAAACCATATTGGCACAGATAATATGCTTAACTAGCTAATTCTAGTTCAACAAGAAATAATTAACATAATTAGAATGTGGGTTTAACATTGTTTTCCAGGTAAACAATCATTATAAGTTTGTGTTTTCTAGATAGATCACGATCAATTTCCCATTGTCATACTTCAAGTATAACATATCAATATAGTATGAAAAATCAATTAGATATTCTTAAGAAAAGCATCTAAAAAACCTACATGGAAGATAGCTACAGCCTGCGAGAGCAAAGGTCTTGTTTCAGGAGATGCAATTTTTCCACTAAGAAGTCTCCAGCTTACTTCCAAATCAGTTCCACTATCAGAACCAATTAGCATGTTCTTTTTCATGATAATATCCAGAAGAGAATCAGGAAGCTTTTCAACTCCTCGAACCAGAAGATTCTGCAAAGAAGATTCAATCCTCCCACAGTCCATGCTACAAAACCAGTTCCCATCCGGCAACTCCTGTACCATGATGGAGCCATCCAAGCTTGAATAAAATTGCAGATAAGATAAACAGAAGGAAATTATGATATGTGACGGACCAAATATATGATATTATTGGATTGATGCATACCGCAAGGTCAGCCATATTATGATCCTTTAAGCAGCCAACATGATACTCCTTCTCACACTGGCAAGAAACAAAATCAAAATTAACTTAAAACGATTAAACAGCTTGAGGAAAGAATAATGGAAATCTCCGTAAACTGATACTCTTGCCTCTATTTTAGCTCATTTGCTTCCCAGTTCTAAACTCTTTTTAGAATGTGATTTTATTATATTCCTTTTATTGTGGAACTACATTCCAGTGGTAGTTCAAGAAAGATGGCACATAACCAAGCATATACCAAAAAAGTGCAAACCCAGAGGCACATTGGTGTATGCTACTATCTAATTGAGTTCCCTGCAGGTTCCAACCTCAACTCCCCTGCGAACACCTACCCCGTCTGATCCTGCAACTTACTATCAACTTAAGTAAATCCTTGAAGAAGTTCTTCCCGCTCTCATAAATATTGCAATTCCAGGCTATATCATTCTCTCTAATATGGGAGCAACAGGAAATAGCAACCTCAATGAAGTCAAGTCAGACAGACAATACTAAAAATTAATCCATGAAATCTAAGGCTCACTATGCCTGAGATGTTGCCTAAATAGGTAGTAATGGGCATAAATTAAGGTGGTATTTACTACAGGATTGGAATCTTTGAGGTAAATATTTAGGGAGGGCCTGCTTCAACCCTCAAATGAGAGTAAAAAATACCCCCCTCCCCCAAGTAGTGATTACTTGGGTAAGTGTAGCATAAACACATCATCTCCCTTTCTCTGAAACTAACACGTACTTTAGAGTCAAAGGCTGATTGTCCGTGACCATTTTCACTTGTACCTCTCTCTTCTCCTCCCTCACCTGTCTTAATTCCTCTTGCGTCATTGGTAACTCCATATTTTGATGTTCAATTATTTTCCTTTTTCAGAATTTTTTTGTTTTGTATTTTCCAGGGATTATGGATCTTTTGTGGTTGAAATCATGTGAAACCATTACTTTGACCTTTGACCCTTTAATTATACTTCCTCTGTTACAAATACTTTCAAGTAGTAGCAATGGCAACATACCTTTGACCCTTGGGTACATTTATTGAGAAAAAAGAGAAAGAAATGCTAATAAGAAAAATCAGTTTTGGTCCTCACATGGAAGGTAACCAAAAAATTAATGAAATAAATGGTTAGGAAATATTGGTAATAGCACATGCCCACAAGTTTGCCTTTGTTGTATGTTGCAAGTATTGTGTCATTTCCGAAAAAGGAATATGTTGCATCTATTTTAAAACGGAGGAAGCATATTGTAGGGTTAGTTGATTTGATTTTATTGTCAACTTTTGCTGCATTTGATTTTTTGACTAGTACTAATCAATTTTGCTTGAGTTTTGAAGGGTTCTAGAACTTTTTCAAATTAGTTTACTTTAGTTTCTGATTTTTGTTTTGCCATGCATTCATGATCTTTTACCAGAAGGGGAATGGTGGGTGGGAGAGCAGCTGCAAGGAAACTTGATCATGTAAATCCACTTTCCCAAAATTCGGTAGCTGAGGAAGTTCATTACATTCTTTCCTTCTTATTTTATTGCAGAAGATTGTAGGATAGAGATACACTATTGTATTACGTGCAAATCAAAATAAGCTTTGGTTAAAGATAGATAAATGAGTAATTAAAAAACCAAGAGAACAGCAACATGCCAATAAATTCAGAAAATATTTCAGTTAAACTTTAGCCAGAATGTCACTGTGTACTTAGTTTTTTTTTCTGAAAACACACTGCAGATAGTTTAAGGGTATTTCAAAAATAAAACCAAGAGAAATGAAAACCTGGTATTAAATTAAACAAACTATGCCTAATATCATGACAATAAATCCCAACCACATTACTGTTTTGCAACAACATTGTAAACGTTTTTAGCATACCACGGTCAATATATAAGGACAGAAACCACCTGCATAACGCAGAAGTAGTTGCATAACCTTCACCGCGATTTCATTTTGAGATTTAAAAACATGCACAGAACAAAAAAATTCCCGAAACTATGACATGCTTGGAACGCCAAGTTAGCAGGATTGGTGTAGGCACAAAGTAGAACATCAAAATGAGAAAGATACCTGATCACAGAGGATAATTGTACGAGGCCCGAATCCTGACTTGCAAAAGTCAAACCCTCTGCAGCCAAAGCAGTTAGGCGGAAATAAATACATCATTACACTTTAGATCAAATATTTCAAGAGAAAAAATCTAAGACAATGCATACATATCAACAATGACAAAAATGAGACACAGAAGCACACAAGTGATGATTACAGTCAAATTGCTTATCATTATGAGAGGCCCCAAAAAAATAGTGTAATCCAAAAAAATATTTTTTTATTTATAATCCACGTATTCATTTGGGCTTTAATAACTGCCAAAGTGAATGCAAAGATGCTGCGATGGAAAAACCAACGCATCCAAACATGCCCCGTCTTCCAAAAATTATCATGAAATGGCCTATACAAGTCAAGTAAAGCTGTAAGACACATACACTTGTTTTGCTCCACAAACGTGAACAAGTAAAAAGGCAATGTGAAATAAAAACTAAATATCAATCACTCTTCTCAAATAAGTCCGGCTGCACATGCATGCTGAAGATCAACTAAAACACGGAAAAGAGAGAATGGTCGTACCTGCATAATATGCAGGCACTAACTTCAGATGCAAGGTTGTTGACAATTCGAATTGACCGTGTAGTTATTTGTTCTATGGAATCAACTCCAGTTACTCTTCCAGCAGCAAGAGCATTAGCATTATGTGCAACAAACTTCTCCCTTTCAAACATGTTCTGGCAGTATTTACAATACCATTTCCCACGAGGTATGCTTGGCAAAGAAGCACACTCTGCATTTAAAGAAAAAATGCAATCACAGGAACCACCAAATATACAAGTCAACTCATTATATGGGTAATATCAAGACGTAAAAGGACAACAAACATGCATTTGACAATTAAAAACGAATAAACCCCATAGCATGAGCTCATGGCCAACTGACTAGAGATCTTCACATAAAAACAACCACACCTTCAACTTATGAAAGGAGAGGGGGGGGGGATATAGAACTATGTTACTCAGACTCGGGTACGAGTGTCGGATACGGGTACGTGTCCAAGTGTCCGACACGGCTAAATTGTGGAGAATTTCCTTGATTTTAGACCAAAATGAAGTGTCCGAGTGTCCATACCCATGTCCAAGTGTCGAGGATCCGACACGGGTACTTGAGTTAAAACGAAGAGTCCGAGTAACATAGATATAGAATCAAGAGTGGTATAACAGCACATCTGACAATTAGAAATCAAGGAAAACGGAAGTCAAAGTGAGTGCAAGTCAGTATCAAACAACTACACCTTCAACTTATGAAAAGAAGATAAAAATTAGGGGGTGAAAGGCAATCAAACGGCACATTCAAATACGGTAAGCTTTCAAGGTTCTTACACATGACTAATATTCCCATCTCATTGGCCCTCCAGAATCACCCAATAAAAATATTCAACGATATCCAAATCTTTTAAGGAGAACTTCAATAATTTTAATCTTGAAAGACAGAAAAGCTAACACCAAACCCGTACCTTTTTATTGCCAAGATATGCACCAATCGTACAACCCAAAATATAAAATATTATAAACAAATCAGTTTTTTTTTGAAGGGTTATAAACATACCAATTAGTGTGCATTTATACATCAACAAGACTCCAGTAAATACAAAAAATTTCAGAAACCCAAAGGTTAAGTAAGAAAAATAAACGTTGCCTCGGTTCCTCACCAGCAAACTCCTACTTTCATTCCTTTGATTGAATATGAGTCCAGTGGCCCACCAATTAATGTAAGGACTGGGAGCATTAGCCGGTATAATACTTCAAAGATAAAAGACTAACCACCATCACCACCAGTCCACTGGCCCCTGTTCCCCTCACAAAACATATAGTCAAGATGAAAACACCTACACAAATTCTCTTTGAGCTAAAAAATAATAACTTTGTAATGTTTGTATATACAAATTAAAGAAACACATAATTTAATGACGCGTTATTCGTATGGGACATTAGAATAAAAACATTTCCCCCGTTTCTTAATGTTCTACTGTAATTCATAAAGTTCTATTCCCTTCTACTTTATTCTACTTTTGATAAACACATTTTACCATCTTAACCCCTTTACCACTGGGGTAAAACTGCACACAACCAAATCCACACCCCAGCCGGCCAGCCCCTATACATGTCATTTACAGACAGTAACACAATGTCAACGTTGGTGTGGTATCAGCATCGACAATAAGGAAATTATATAAAGCAAACTTTTCACAAAAACATGCCGAGATAAAACCAAGCCAAGTGAAACAAACACAAATACCAGGCTCTCATTAAGCAATCATGTCAGCGTTATCCATGATTAACCAGAGCAGGACTTTTAATTGGCCTTTATCTGTTTTTTGATGCCACCATGTGTAGACAAATCCACAGGGATTTGTGATGGATCATGTCCTTCTATGTTCTAACTACAGAGAGTACAAAAACTCAGACAGACGGGTAAAATTACACACATGATAAGGAAAGGAGTTTCAGAAATAATAATGAAATATCTTCCTGGGGATTTGAAAGGTATACAAGTATACAACCCGTCTTTTCAAATCCATGAAACTTTTTAGGAAAATATATGCATCAGTTCATGAGAAAGCTAGTTTTCCATTACATCGCTAAATAAATTGTCCGCTTATTAACTAAGAATTGTATTCTACTATTACTACCACCTTGCTAGCAGAAGCCACCTACTCAAGCAATCACTCCCTCCTTATTAGGGTGCTTCAAAAAATTGTTTCTATTGTGAATCTTTGCCAACTTTGAGAAATTTATTCCCAAAATTACCCTCACGGAATAATTTTGTTTCCCAATATATGCCCATATATTTCGTTCATGGGGCCACTAGGGCCCACTACTATCCTTTTTCAAGAGAGATAGTAGCACATGGGGTTATTTTTGTAAGATTCTAACAGAGAGTATAAGGTTCTAGGCAAGAGTAGCATATGGGGGTTGCATCGACTTCTCCCGATTCGAACTAGGAACACCAATATGAAATAGAGGGAGTACTTATTAACAAACGAAACAGTATTATTTCTTGATTATAGCCTTACTGCAATTCCAGATAGACAAACAAGCAACAATACACAGCGCACATGTATTAACAGAACCCTAGAAAAATATATGCCCTTTCATCCCCCAAAGCCCAAGGTTGGTAAATAACTTACCCGTGTGAAAGGCTCTTGGACATCCATCGCAAAGAAGAAGATTCCCTCCATCAGCACAAATTGAGCACAGATCATCATTGTACTTGGCAGAATGCTGACGATCTTTGATTAGAGTTACCGATAACTCATGTAGTGAGACCCCATTTGATGTGTATATATAGCAATACCTGTCAAATCATTCCAAAGGTTAAAAGGTTGAACAAACAAACATACAGCTGCAAAATGAGATGGAATAAAATGCTATCATGAAACTTACGGTTTTCTCCGAGAAGCACAACCAGCATGTGCCTCAAACTGTGAAGCACTAACCTGCATTTTATGTTTATGAGAAAAAACAAACTTCAAAGCATATGAAAACATTGAGTGTCAAAGTAAAAACAGAAAACGCACCACCGAATTACAGCAATTACAGTAAATTCCAAAACCCTGTTTGAAGCCATCAAGTAATTTCTGTGCAAAAGAAAATATCAATTTAGAAGACAGCAGGATATTTGATGTCTAAAACTGATTGTTATTTATACCAACCTGTCCTCTCGCATAATAGCCAAGTTCAGTTCCATCGGGCAATACATCATCTTCAAAAACTAACTTATGTAGCCGAAGATCTCTGAACAATCACCAAAACAAGAAAAGAGAATATTCAGTGGATAAATACGAGACTTAAAAACTAATAGTTGTTTGCATATGAACCATGCCACTGAATATCAGTGCATGATTCAAAGTGAAATAAAACTTTCCCATACAAGATAACAAGGAAGTTCTGACTCTTCTGAGTGACTAAGTTAGGTAAAACAAATTCCAAATAGGAATTGCAATATGAAATGCACAACTACAACTCTGCAAGTTGCAGTGTTTTTACACTAAAAAGAATACTTAGGGTATTAATAAAAGATCAAATTGTTTTTAAACCGCCAAAGTAACTGTACTAATCTCTAAAAACCACAAAGTTTTACTTGATATTACTCCCTCCGTTCCACAAAGTTCTTCCCATTTGGAATCTTGAGTTCTTGACACTTTACAATGGAAGAGAATCTTCTAATTTCCAATATATAAGAAAAAGCATAGTCATATGTGGTCTTGTTTCATTCGTCTCAATAAGTACTTTAACAATATCAAAATCTTATATTTGTTTATAAATGTAAAAAGATTAACAATATAAAATATGCATTGGCAAATATGCCCAAGGGAAATGGGAAGAACTTCCAAAGAGGGAGTATACAACAAAGTGGGTAAACCCACTTCTAAAACACCAATGTTAAACATGATATTCATAAAACCCCAAACTAACAAATATTGACCCCAAGAACATAAACCTAGACCAAGATACTTCATAGCTAAAATTAATTTAACTATTTTTTTATGGTGTAAAACCAGCTGGATATAATGGAAAAAAACACTACATATATGCAAAAGAAGGGCTAAGGAAAATAAAAGGGGGGAGGTGCTCGGACTATCATGAAGCAATCTATCTAACATGCGAATCCAAGTATCCAACTAATACAAAAGCCTAAGAAAAGGAACTTGAAACCTTGACGAGGGGAGGCTAACCTTTACAATCGAATGGGTTTTTTAAGGTCTTGTAGAAAACAAAATAAATGTAAATTTTAATTTGATACATACTCATCAAAACATATTTCTAGCGCACTACAGCTTATAGCTTAGGCAGTTTATACAGGTTTGACAGTAATCAGAAATAATAGATAGTCAAGAGTTGTTGAATTAGACGCTCCCTCTTTGAGTTTGTAGTTTTTTTCTCATATGAGTTGGTAAATGTGTGAAAGCAAACCGCCTTTGACAAAAATTACTTTATTAGAGTCATCGTTAATAAGGGGGGGGGGGGGGGGGGGGAGGTTAGTGAAATTTGAATTCAACCTTCTCTCCTTCCCTCGTCAACCTCCTTTAGCCACCACCACCACCATAACTCATCTCCATCATCAAGGTACAACAGGTCCAACGCCATCACCCACCTTTTGTAATGGAATATAACTTTTAAACCAAACAATAATATTTATTGCTAAACACCGTTTTTTGTCCAAAAACAGAGCAATTAGGTTAGTTATGTAAAAATCAGAAGATGGCGAAGAAAATGATCCCCCATTTTGACGAACAAAGAATTTGGTGGCTACAAAATATTAGAGGAAAAATGAAATATTTGGGCAGCATAAAAATATTAGATTAGAGTTGATATCATGCTGTAGTATACAATATAAAAATACCAAATGAGAAAAAAAAAGGTGTGCATTTAGTGTTTTACAAGTACCTACTCTATCATATTAACTTGGTGGTTAAAACGAAACTTGGCTTCACAAACTAGTGTGAAATCTTAACTTATATAACCAGTTACTTAAACATTAGAGTTTATCCACGCAGCAGCATCATATTCAAGCATGAAAAGTGTGAATTCCCACATGGAAGAATCCTTCACTGGATTTCACTCACTGGAAAAGGAATGGTACCAGCCACGAGAAAATCAATCCATATGTTTCCAAATGCACTGACTATCGATAGTTCGGACCCTTTTACCACAACAACAAAAATAATATTGGCAAGAAAAAGGAAAGGGAACAGACTTTCTTGTAATTTTCCCACTGGTCTTCTTCTCTGAAGATATAAGAGCTGAAGAAGTCTTAGAAGCCTTGGGGGTCACAAGTTCTTCTCTTAACCTAAACAAACAAGAAAGTACGTTAAAAATGAAAAATCTACGAAAACCCTGCAGCACGATTTCACTTATCATTGAAGGGGGTTCAATCACGTACCTTGATGAAACTTTTGCACGAGTATTTCCAGATGAAGATTTTCCTACCAAAGTCGATTTGGAAGGCTTCGGAGACAAAGCTGGTTTAGATGACCTAGGTCAAAATTTTAGATGGAATCATGCTAATAAGGAAGAGAAATCTCAAACATCAACATGCATTTGCTTCAAACATGACTCAATTACAACAATGGTTAATCGCACAGGTAAACAATATTAAGATTCAGATCCAAACAAATACTTCAATAATTAATTTGAAAATTCATTCACAGCCATGTGACCAAAATGTATGATTTACTTGGACCCAAACCCAGAAGGAAATCTGAATATATGACCATACCTTCTATTCAATTTCTTGAGATGCTTTGCTCCCGAAGATTTTTCCATGACGGGACTGCTACAAGTCTTTGGTACAGTAGATGCTTCTGGTGAGCTGAAATGATTAAAAAAAATGTTGCAAATTTCTTTCTGGATTCCGGGAAATACTGGATGCTATGTCAAAATTTTCTTTGTTACCTAAGAATGAAGTCAATGAACCTAGTAGACAGTAGATTTCTTACCTCGCCATAACAAATCAAACTTTTCCAACAAAGTAAAGGGAGTTTCAATATTACCAAGGAATGGAAGTACATGTGCTAATTATACAAATTTAGGTTTAGGAAATAATGACAAAATGGAGGCTGAAATAGAATCCAAAAGATGAATGGAATTATCAGTCTACTGAAACAGACAAGACATAACAACACTAGATAGCCAAAGAAGGCCCGAAACAACGCAAGTCCAGCCCAAGTACAGGTTAATTTCTCCAGTGAAGTTATCATATTGGCCTAGAGCGTCAGTCACATAAAACCTCTCCGTAAAAAGTCAAAAAACATACAAAAGCAATTAATAATTGCTCTCCTAACTCCCTTAGTCCCTTCTCCCCCAGCTGCTCAGCCATCCTAAATCTATCTTTTTTCTGGCTAGAATAGTCAAATGGCAGAATTATCAATCTCCGATCCAAAGATCACAAGAAAAGTCATTTATTTGCATAGACACCTCAAAAAATAAGATCAGTGGCTGCAATGGTGCTAAAGAGTTACTTACATAAAAGATGCACTACTTTGACACAATTTCCCATGCGGCAAAAGAATAGATAGCTTAATTCACAAGGTGATAACAGCTTTAGCAATAATTTGTCATCCTTCCTAAGTATTTTTCATTCACCTGTATTGCAAGTCATATTTGGGACAATTGAAGACTCAGAAGTCAGAGCCTGAAAACAAAGAGCAACAGTTTCTGGCAATCAGGTTTATTTCCATACAGCCGTACCTATTGCAACACATTCCATACTCCCAATTATATACTACTACCATTATTTCTTCATATAGATTGAGATCTTCTTAACTTATATCACAAGTGTCAGGACTAGGGATATTTTTACATGATATAACCCTATTTTCTGCATCAAGAGCAGCCAAACTGTCGGCCAAGTCAACTAACACACCCACATTACAGCCTATGAATGCTATTTCACAAAGCAATCTTCACTTACTATCATCAACTACGTTCTTGAGGATCGGGTATAAGGAACCAATATTAAATAACATTCGAGGAGTCGACTTGGATTTTATTATTCAGAGATTTATCTGGAGTCTACTCTATTTATTTATCTAACTTGAAGTGCTTGACTCCCGAAACTAAGCAGACTTGGCTGTTCTTCAAGGAGCTATCTTTCTGTAAGTCGGATACACCCATGGGCCAAGACTCATGAAAGCTCATATTGAATATGACCACATGCATTGAAATGAAAATGAAGACAACAAAGTAATGTTAAAGTAACCTCAAACTAAACTAGTGTCCCTCTACTCACCAATCTTAATGAAAACTGAAGAGGCTTCAAGGCAGGGTACACCCCCCCCCCCCCCCCCCCCACCCACACACACACACACACACTTTCCCTGCAAAGTTTTCTATGTGAAACCAATGTGGTTTTTACAACAATACCGACTAATTGCCTCTGCACTTTTACCCCCTTTCTAACTGCTGCTACTTTCAAAATCAATAGACACTACCATTTTCTTTCAGTGCTTTCCAGTTTTCATTGACTACTTTTTCAGAAGTCTTGAACAGTTAGGGGGAAGCTAGATACATTTAGACCGCTCTAAAGTTTATACCCTCCCATAGAAAAAGGATCCTTGTTTGCAGTGGTGTGTGTTGTTTATTGCCCAAAGGGGATCATGTAAGTACCTACAATGCAGAAAAAAAAATTGAAAAATGCAACCATACTTTTTTAGTTCCTCTGAAATCTTTGTTTCTGAAATTCTTCCAATCCTTGAACTGCTGCGCAACTTCGGCGTAAGAAACACACCTGCTGATCTACAAATACCAAAGAATCAACCAAACGCATTATTATGAGCTGTTACGGTAACATATGACATCATTAACTAAAAAAAGCTGCAACCAACAGCAAATGTTTTATTCACAGAAAAAGGTAAAGTAATATAGCATTCACAAGATATACTAACCTTGCAACTGATTTTGATTGACTTCTATCTTGAAGCACATCAGGACAATCAGCTTGAGAAGTTCGCGACTTTGGAGTATGAAATTCCTTACCTGACCTGAATTCGCCATATAAGTACCCATCATAATTAAATACATGTAGATGACTATGGCAGATTCGCAGCAAAAGAACGCAAAACCACCAGCAAATGATATAGAGAGCCAGGCTAAAAAGGTATAAGATGCATACAATAAAAACACCATAGAGAGATTTACTTATTAATACTAACCTTTTAACTGAACTTTTAGGACTACTATCTTGAACCATGTCACATGCTGAAGCAGCTTCAGAAGGAAAACCAAAATTTGAAGACCTAAACATGAAAACACGTGTTATTAGTAGACAACACAAAAAAAAATGATTTTACTCATTCAGAGGCTATCGTTATTCGTCAAATTGACATCATAAAACATGCCATTTATATTACATGATCCTAGGAGATCAAAAATCATACTTAACCCATGATTTTCTATGCGCACGAAAAACTTCCATGTGGATCCTGTGTAGAACCAAATTATTCTAGACATCAAATTATATTGCACAACAGGAGACACCAAAATGAAATGGAAGCCAACTATGGATAATGGAAAAGATCATCTTCCCGTAGTAACCTGAGATTCCTTGCTGCTCAATGATTTAGCAAGGAATTTGATATCGCCAATTTTATAGCAGGTTTTATGATATACTACTTTACTAGCAACAATTGCCTCTTGTATCCAAGTGTTACAGAATTCAAATGGCACCTATGCGGTCAAAGTTTGTATTTCATAAAGTCGACTTAGAGTCAAAACTCAATTAGATCACTTGGCCAAAAATAAAAGGAAAGTATTACTGAACATTGGGTATTATATGCATCCAGCAAAGCCAAGACCCTCACGATAAAAAAAAATTAGATATTTTCTAGAAAGAGGGGGGTTTTCACCCACTTCAGGAGAGTACCACGAGATCAGTTAGGCCAAAATTTCACATTTCATTTCACATTTATATAGATAACAGCAAGGAATTATTTCACTGGACAAAAGAAGGCTAGGGAAAACTGAAAAACAACATCGTATCTACGCAAGTAGAAAAATACGAACACCAATGGACGATAGACAATCTTGCCTTAGAGTAATGCATATTTCTTAACACAATTTATAAGGGTAGACACCCAAGATGAAGCGCTCGAAAACAAGTTTACAAAAGCATCGAAAAAGAGCGTAGAAGCCTGATGCAGGTAAAACAAGTTGGTTGATTTCTACACTTGTACACCATTAATTTGGCAATGGAACTACCTTCTAGATTTCAAAACACACTAATAACTTTGACATTCTTTTTCAAGCTACGAACTAATCTTTGAGCTTACCAGGTTGAATCCAACAGACTCTAAACAAAGACACCGCTCAAACTGCTCGGGCCTTAGGGTTAGGTAAAGCGCCAAAGTATGAAGAACTTAAGCGCCGTTTGGTTGGGGGTATTTACGAAAATGAACTAGGCAAGTTCCCTTTGTTGTTGTTTGTTACATCATTTTAATCATTCCTTTACCCCCAAAGTGCTCTATTCTGATTCCCCACACCCCCCATGGTATTCCCATTCCCTTTCCTTAAGTCATCAACACACTACCACATCCACCAAGACCACCGATTAACCTCCACACCCACACCATCTCACAAGCACATGCCACCCTCATAAGCTCGTCCCAGCGCCGCCGGAACCGCCACCATCAGAAACACACCATCTCACAAGCACATGCAAAACTGTACTTTTTCTTCGAAGTGCATCCTTTGTCAAAGTAAAATCTTAGCAATCCCCCCCTTCCACTCGACATGGGCCTGTATGTTGACACTTGACGCTTCATTTTGGACCAAACTCACATAAATTTTATATAAAAAAAGCCAAGTCTGACAATAGGAAACACACCCGTGTATGACATGAATCACGAATCCTGGTAAGTAGCAACGTAGGGTTTTAGTGACAAGACCTCCAGCCTAATCTGAATGGAGTTCAGTGCAGGATAAAGATGCCATTATGGTGAATTAACTCTTGTCATTAGCATTAACTTCACATGAAGCAAAAAAGTGTTTCGCAATGGAATCAAAGAAGAATTATATAACACTCTTTGTTTCAAGACTATACCCATCAAACCTACAACAACAATTACTAAATAGTATTTAGCAACTGTTGTGATATTTCCATTTATGGGAAGTGTAGCAAGTATTATGAAACAGAGGAAGTAACTGAACGATATGAAACTCCTTCTAGAGACTAGAAAACCTTTTAGTCACTCCGGTTCAAGACTACCATAACTCTAACACAGCTACTAGCGTTGGGATTTGGTAACCGATAAGAATCCAGGTATTAGATTCCGCCATATGAGAATTTCGCATTTCCGATGCTTTTGGACCAAATGAAAGTCAAGTAATCATATTAGTGTCTAGTATCTAACAGATATTTGTGGTGTACTAGACAACCAATGTAACAAAATGGTATTGAGTTTCAGGCAACCTTATGTTGTCAGGGTTTTAAAGTTACAAAGAACTGAAGTAAGTACCGACAAGTCTGACAACTTACATTAGTAGTAAAAAGATTATAAACGGAGAAAAAATATAGAGAATCATGGAGTCCTAAATAGTATCCACTGTTGGTGGATATTCTTGCAATCCTTGTCATATTAGTACAAGAATGAAACTGACAGTTCTTAAATAAAAACTATAAAAAAGAAAGAAAAAGGCAATAGAGACTGAGATGCTGAGCTTGCCTAAAAGATACCAGAACAGCATCTACAAACTATGCTAGCGAGTGGATTATTCAAATACAAAGCAGATTGATTAACCCCAAAAAAGCAGAGATAAAAAAACAAGGAGTTCAACGTCCCCTATACTAGCCTGGACCAATATTAGGAGTTCCCGATGTACATTAACCATGGCAAAAATACCATATAGTCCCACACGTCCTGAAGGTTAGGGCACGAGGGATTTGAATGGAAAAAGATGTCTACCACTCTTACTCCCCTTGCTTCTTAGAAAAATAGTCTGTATCTGATACTCAATAGTCAATACGCCCAAGAATTTTTGATAGAGTTATTCATGCAACAAGACAAAACTCACCTAGAACAAGCTGAACATCAGTATAGAAGCTAGTATGATGAACATTTGAAATAGGAGGGGCAACATGACTTCTAAGTATGCTCTATAAATTCAGACTTCACACATAGTATATACACTTATGCTCCATAAAGCTTCAAAACCCTATTGATGCAACATCTCAAATTATACAGACAATATTGCTCTAAATTCAATGTTCCAAGTTTTGAAATCCCATAAGAAATGCAAAAAAGACCAGCAGAGTTAAAGAAGACAAGGTGCAAAATTTAAAGCAAAGAGCCTATGAGAGGTTGAGAAGAAGAAAGTTGTCGAGCTTCAAAATCAGACCTACACCGTTTACGAGTCGAGTACACTGGGCCAATAGGGGACAGATTCAACATCACACATTTACTGCAGACTGGCTCTGAACTTTCTGCGTCCATGGAGGAAAATGGCTCTAAAATCAAACAAAGCTCGTGGTCAAAGGACAGAGCATTATGATATATGCATTTTGAATTTCATCATTCATAAGTCTTAAATAAGTTACGGAGTAGAACAGAATGGTAACTCACCTTTGCAATTCTGACAAACAATAATTTTTTTTTCAGGCAAAGGACCAATAGCATTTTGAACTGTGGCTTCTAATGTGTTAAGACGAGTGCTCTTGCATGCTTTTAGTATATGAATTAAACTCCTCCCATTCTGAAGAAATATGTATTGTACTGCCCGTTTGTACTTGTTACAAGCATGAATCTCAAATAGAGAAGGAGGGATAACCTTCAAGGTGACAACCATTATAAGAACAGATTTGATAAAGAGTATGTAAATAATTATGGTAATTGTCTGACTGCTAATACTCACTTTGCATCCTCTGCACAAGCCACAAGAACATAGTATACCAATACCTCTAATTCTTCCATTAAGCTTCAACCCCTATAATGAAACAGTTTGAATCTATAAGCATGTAGTTCTCATATACATGTGAGGATATAGAAAATAGGGAAAGGAAACAGACAGCTTCTACTAAATGAAAGTCGACATCTATCATTCCATGTATGAAAAACACTATGAATAGCAGAAATGGTAAGCAGATGCTATAAAGGATACCTTGCCTCCATCATAATAAACTGGACACCCCTCCAGCAAACCTGTGGCAAGAAGCTCCTGAACATTGCTTGGGACTTTTGCATTGGATATCTGTTTTGACATTTTTATCTCCAACTTCTTCCTCCGAGTTGGTGAGTTCGGTTCTGCAATATCTTTGTCAACTTCACATTCTGCAATCTCATTGATCGTGACAGGCACTGCCTTTTCTATATCTAGAGTAACAGGTATGGCTTTTTTGCTATCTACAGTGACCAATACCGGCTTTTCCCTGCCTAGAGTGACAGGCTCCACCAAGTGCAAGTTATTGTCATCCACTTTAGGCTTCGACGCTGAACGAGTAACCCTTCTTGTATATTTCTCTACAAATGAATTCTTTACTTTATTACACTCTGTCATTGGAGGTTCGGAAAAGACTACTATTTCCTTACGAAGTTCTCCATTACCAGAATTTTCCTTATTTTTCTCTCCATTACCGGAATTTTCCTTATTTTTCTCTCCAGAGTCATTCCCTAATGTCAAAGTATCCACTTTAGATTTCAATGCTGATCGCGTAAACCGCTTTGGATATATATAAAGAGATGATTTCAATTTCTTGGAATTACCATTAGCTTTCAACGGGGATTTAATTGAAACTCCTTCCACCACCTTACCATTATCAAGTTCAATACTACCACCATTAGCCTGCGCATCATCATAAACTGCATCCTGATAATCTACCTCTACTACCCCAACCAAAGAGCCCCCATTGACATCCTCCTCTTCGACGGCGATTAATGAAAATTCATCAACATTCCCGACTCCCACATCACACACTGACTTCACAACTTCACTACATACCCCAGCTGCCACACCAATTTCTCTCTCCTCCACCTCTGCCACACCATTTTCTCTCTCCCCCACCTCTGGCACACCAATTTCTCTCTCCTCCACCTCTGGCACACCAGTTTCCACCACCGGTCGCACATCATGAGCCCCACTCTGTTCTCCTACAGCTCCACTCGCCTCCGAAACCTCGACGACACTACTACCACCACCATTACTCAACAACTCTGGTTTTTGAACTCGAACCGTCGACCTTTTCACTCTCTTATACACTAAACTCTCAGAAACTGTACCAGAACCACCAACAGAAAGCCTCTTACTTGAACGAGTCGTTCTCCCAATCACCGGAGACTTCACCTCCAATGCCGCTAACTCACGCTTCATTTCTCCGAGTTCAAAACATCAATCACAACAATCTCCTTCAACTTTTTTCAATTCAAACTATATCATAACTCACAAAACAAATTGCAAATCAATAACCCTAGATGTCTCAACCTTTTACCGAGAAAACACTCGTAAAAAACTAGATATTTTTTTCTTTTTTTGAAGAAGAAATTTGAAATTCAATGAAAAGTTTGAAATTAGGTTAACAAAGATCTGAAAATTTTGCGAAAAATTGAAGATCTTGAAATTTTTGCGAAAATTTGATTGGAATTCTGACAACGAACAGAAAAAGCGAGAGACATGTAAAATGGGGGAAATTGAGGAGAGAGAAAATTTGTGGAAGAAGGAAGAAAGCCAATGGCAGGTTTTTTCATAAATGTTTTTTTTAATTAAAAGAAGTTCTACCTCTTTACTAATATTTTTATTTTTATTTTAAGTATTTTTCGAGCGATTTCCTTTAATATTAAACTCCCAAAATACGAGGAAGTCCAAATACATGCCTGACATGTATTTGCAAAAATATGCCAACCCCAAATAAAAAGGTAAATGTAAATGTTAAATATTTTTGGGGGGAAATGTATAACGGAATTGTAAATTTGTAAAATGGGGTGGTGATTTGGCATTGCTGGGTTGGTATTGGTATTACAAAAATGGTATTGGTATTACAAAAATGGTACTAAACTTTTTTTTAAATGAAATTCATTTTCCTTAAATGGTACTCATTTTGTACTAAATTTTATAAAGTGGTATTAATATCACAAAAATGGTGCTAAATATTTTAAAATGGTATTCATATAACAAACGGGATCCAAGTTGGCAAACGGGGTTGACTATTCAACAATTTCAAAATGGCTGGGAAATTACAAACAAGCCCATGGCATGTATTTCATAATACATGCATGGCTGCGATTTTGACGCCCTCCCAAAATACGTCACTTCATAACATATTTTTCACCATACCGTCCTCGTCAGCATGAAAGAAAGAAAAGTTTTTTCGGTTCAGTATCACTCTATTACGATGAACTAATAAATAGAATTTATCACTTCGTATTCATGAAACATTTATTGATAAATGAATAACTAATAACGTGTAATTAACGATAATAATGAACTAATACCTAATAAGTTGTAAAATTTGTAAAATTTGTAAATACAAGTTTATCATATATTAATATTGGTTTAAACAGCAACGAGACTAAACAACAAGGAGGGTTAGGGTTTAGGAACTTGTTGATTTGGAATCAAGTTGTTGTGGAGAAACAAGCTTGGTCAATTACTAAGTGTAGACACCTACATTTGGTCTCCGGCTAGAAGCGATAAGTTCGATGATAAAACATGACAACCACTTGGAAAAAGCATTCCTAAACGACGAATATTCTAAGACTGGTTGAATCATTACCAAAGCCTAAAGTTTCAATTTATAGTGACTGCTATTTATAGTAGCTGGCTCTTTAAGTATCCGCTAAAAACAGTAAACCGTCCAAAGATAGATTTGTGTCAACGGAATTTAAATTGCATTCCAAGACTAAACAATGGAAACTTAAATAGCAACGAGACTAAGGAGGGTTGGGGTTTAGAAACCTGTTGATTTGGAATCAAAATGTTGTGGGGAAACAAGCTTGGTCAATTTCTCAGTGTAGACGCCTACATTTGGTCTCCGGCTAAAAGCGAATAGTTCTATGATGAAACATGACAACCACTTGGCAAACGCATTCCTAAACAACGAATATTCTAAATGATGAAACATCTTAACTCTTGTTAAGCGGAACGTTGTCCGTATAGGCGCCCGAATTAAGCCTGGATCCTGCCCAAGAGTCTATTCAAGTCAAGGAACGTTCGTTGAAAAAGGAAAGCCAGTAAAGCCAAGTGGTTAGTTTTTTAGAACCGCAATGTAGCAAACACTATATTGTAACGTGCCTAAATCTGATTTATTGCTTTAACCACCATTATATATTTGTCAAACTGAATTTGATTATTTATCACGCCTAATAAGATATTACTTGGACAATTCGGATTTATTGTTAGGTATATTAAATCATTCTAAATCACCTCTTGATGATTGTTAGTTAATACTTGTGCATTACAAGCAACTCAAATTAGTGATGTAGTCTAACGCATGGCCCGTCTCCGTTATATTGAATTAGTAAGGACCGCTTCATGGGCTAATGTGTGGCACTCCCCATATTAGTAAATGTCCCCCGAACCTTCAATCTCAACTTTGCTGGATGTATGTTGAGCGATTCCCACACCAGGAATCTAAGGTCGTTGTGGTCAAATACGTTGAGCCTGGGTCTCACAAGCTTGTACTCACGTATCACAATAACCAGGTTTTTTCAGTTTTGTAAAACTGAATGACGACTCCATAGACTAGTAAAAAGAGGCTAATTGCCCATAGTTAGTCCGATTTTACTTAATATTTCTTACTACACATCCGCAAGGGAAGAAGTAAGAAAAGACTCTAAACTCGTCTTTTTGACCCCCCTCACAGTGGCGACTCCGCTGGGGAGTTTATTGAAATACTCGCGCAAGTAGTAAGGGAACCTAGCCCAAGGGAAAAATCTACCGCTACGCTGCTTTTATTTCCTTATTAAATTGGGACGCCCTGAAATTTCAATGTACACGATTAAACCGGACATAATCGGCCAGACCGGCACGTAATCCTGGCTTCCTTGGCATGTTCTATCTCGGAAGTTGGGACTAAGGACACCTACTAGCCCCGGGGGGTGCACGCGCATCGGATATTGTTCACTCGCCACTGTGCATCGTAGCACACCCACCCAAATCGAATCACTTATCTCATAGGTCCATTCTCGATGCGCGCCACTCCAGCGTTTATCGGATAGGCCTTGATAAATTTCGTCATGAACCCGACTACTTATACAAAGAGCTTGTCGGAGAATTGACGATTGATTTGGTACCTTTTTGACACTGAAGCCTATTATTGACCATAGAGACTTACATAAAACTAAATGTGTATATTTTAAGTTCCATAAAATCATGCTCGTTGTTAGTTTCATGTAGAAAATTTTGTGCTATGTGCAAAACTAATTAACCAGACGCAAAGTTTGAAGTCAACGATATTAAAAGTGAATTAATAAAAAGGTTCAAAACGTTGAAAAATAAATAATTAGCTACGAATTGATTTAGAAAACAAAATTAAAATCCAGGGGTCGGAACTGGGCGCAAAACATTGTCTCACGCCAGCCCGACCCGAGAAACAAATTCCCAGCGCCCAAAAGGCAGCGCAAGAATTTTGTTGCGAATGGCACGCACATTCTGATATGCAACAAAGAAAAGTGAGCCTGCAACTTAGCGTGAGAAACAATTCACGCTTGCTGGCAAGCGCAGAACAGTTCTTGCGCCTAGCTCTGAGCGCGAAAGATTTCTTGCGCTCCGGGTCTCTGCGCAAGCTCTTAATAACGGCCACTTACCATATCATAATTAATTTTGTGCGTTTATGAAGTCAAAAATAAATAAATATGCGTACGTTGGTGCAGCTAATTCAAATAACCAAAACGCATTTGTGCTAAACGATACATTGGTTTAGTTAAAAACGTCCATCAAAAAAAGAAGTGCAAATTCAAAATTGCACTATAGGCATTTTTATGGAATTACGTTAATCAAACGAGTCATGAAATTAATCCAGATAGCATTTACAAATTACCCCAAAGGCTAGTACGCACAAATTATACTTTCATGTCGGAACGCATAATGTTTAAGTGCACGTACGCTCAAGAAAAGGGCATAATCTCTATTATATAAGCCAAGAGGGGAGGGGAAATTAAGTAACACCACTTTTCGTGTCCACCGAAGAAATTACGAAAATACCCTCACACCCTCTCATTTTTGTGTCCACTTTGATGAGCCTCTTAGACTCTCTCCTCTCACTTTTCACTCTCTTCACTTTTCCCTCAGACCCTCACCAAACAATAAAGCCATTTCTAGGGAGCCCCAATCTCATACTTTCTCTCCAGATCGGCCTCCGGTATGCCTCCTTTCAATCCCCTGCATGAGTTCTGCGAGTTTTGCATAAACCACTTATATCTGTTCATGCCTGGTACTCCTCCGTTCATCCAGTCGCTAGCGTCGCCGCCATAGCGGCTATGGAAGGAAGATCCGTCACAGTGGATGCTCTCCGATTCGCTTGCCCGATGACGTCTCTCTAAATGTTGCCACCGCTGAAAGGTTTTTCTTTTCCCCTTAGTTCACACTAGAGTTTTTCAGGCTTCAATTCGTCATTTTAGGTTTACATTTTTGTTGGTGAATTTGTTATTTTACGTTATGTTGTTGAAATTATCATTAACCGAGCGTCATAAGATTCACTACCACCATACCTCTTCCTTAGATCCGGTGCCATAGAAAGCGATGACGGTGGCATCAAGGAGAGGAACATCAATTGGCTGACTCAAATCCCTTAGCTTCAACGCCGCAACGAAGGTGAGAAGAAGAACTAGGGATTTCCCAACGCAGTCCTGTCTATGCCGCCGCCTCCACCGCTGGAGTTACGCGTCGCCGCCTCACGCAACCCGGGTTATATTTCCTTCAATTTCCAAACCCTAACTATATTTCCTGGGAGTATAGTGGTTGATCCGGACCAACTTCTATTTATGTTGGCGTCAATTCCTTATTCTATTTTATTTTTTTAATCAAATGCGATTCATAGAAAGCTGTATGTCTCTCTCCCCCTCTTTCTATATATCAAGTCAGTTTTGATTGGATTTGATAGGGTTGAAATTTACAAGGTTGAAATTTGGTGCTTTGCCACACTGGTTGAAATTTGGAACTGATAAACATCAGAATGGCTGACCAGTAAGGTAACCAGGAATTCTTATAATTTTGAAATTTAATTTAGTTTAGTTTATTCTAAATTGGAGTATGAATTGGTAAAGAAAATTATTTGTTTGTTTGATTGTAGGCTGAAAAAGAAGCAGATGAAGTGTATGCACAAATCATTTTAATGCCTGAAGCAGATGTAAGACTCTTTGAAAATGATGTTATTTTTTGCTTGATTTTGACATGGCCTTTGCATCTTTTGATTTGGTTGTTTATACTATTTTTGGGGGGTGTTTTCTTTATTTGATTTTCTCCTGATAATTGTAGTTTATGTCTAATTTTGTGGCTTTTGTCATTTGGGTGTGTAGCAAACTGAATCGCGTAAACCTGATCCCTGCCCACCTGAGCCACCGAGGCCATCGATTCGGTCTTTCTCTAAGGTCTTGACTGCATCCGACACTAGCACTGATGGTGGGTTCTCGGTTCTTCGAAAACAGGCGAATGAATGCCTTCCTCCATTGGTATATATTGTTTTCTTGACTTTTGTTGAGTTCATAAGTAGCTTAAGTTTCTGGTAATAATTGATGATCATCCGATGTTTTTTGTGTGTTTGGTTCCTTAGGATTTACTGTTGTAACACCCCGACTTCTAAACACCATTAATTAGGTTAATTATCTTTAATTAGCAGCGGAAACCCTAATTTAGTCGGAGCGTTACTTGCCGTATCTCCCTCGTGGGAAATACAAGGCGACATAACCTTTTTACATTTACTGACTACTGTTGAGTAACAGTAATTATACTTCACTTCGATTAATCCTTTAAAAATTACATTGAAATCTAAGTAAACCTTAATAAATATTTCTAACACGTTTAAACATTAATTTGAAGATCTAACTCAAATCGTGAAATCAAACTTAGAGTTTAATTAATACATCCCTTTATTACTAATGACATAGTTATCTTTACTAAACATCGATCGTGAATTTGATGGTTGCATCCTCACTCTAAGGCATCCCATGATCTTCTTCGTACCTAAAACAAAAGCAACATCGTGAGCCGAGGCCCAGTAACATACTACCCTAACAGCGTAAACTCATTTCAATTCATTTTATTTACTTTGCAATCAGGGAGAATAGAACATAGTAAAACATTTTCATAAATGCAATAAAACATCATTTATAACTTGAAACTTTGATAGTTCCCATTATCTTTCATAAAACCTTCTTTTTACTTGGTAACTGACAAGCTAGCCTTGCGGGACGTCTCCCACCTTGCGATAGCCCTCAAGGAGCACTCTCCCTTGTTGGACATACGCCCATACCTAATTTGTTTCTTTTTTTTAGATTGCGGTAACCCTCAAGGAGCACTCTCCCTTGTTGGGTGTCCCGCGGTACGGCGGTACGTGCACGACCTAGAAATAGTAACCCCACTAACTGCCAGAACCGGTTACACTTTTATTTATCATGTTTCGTATCTTATTCGTAACTTATAAAACATCATTCTTATAAAATCATTCATAAACACATTTGAATATCATCATGCATAAAACACACTTTATAAATACATTTCATATCCCACAATCCAATAAAAGCATATCATTATAAACACATTACATAATCTCATAAAACACATTTCATAAGGAGATTGTGGGTGTTAGCAATAGACGTTACCTCAACCGTAGTTTATACTTCCTGTTCGATGGATCGTTCTTCCTGAACTCCGAGTCCAATTTCTTTCAAAATATTAAATAATTGAATTAGTTATTAATATGGTAATAATTTAACTTAGAAATTTCGAATTATTATAAATAACGAATTTTCTAAAAAAATAAAGTTAGAAATATATAAATTCATAGTTTTAATGAAAATATAATTAAACACCAATTTTAGTAATATATATAATTTATGGAAATTTCAATCGAAGTATATATAAATTCTAAATCAATTACACAAGATTTATTTAATTATGTCCTTGATAAATTAAGTACGGTAATTTATTTTTCTTAAACTCGATAATCAAATTTATTTATTTCCTGAAAATAATAACAATTCATTAGTAAATAATTTATATCATAAAATTTATTAAAACATGAATATTAAGGAATTGAAAATCTGAAATTCATGTTTGTCTTACCCAAAGCCCAATTGATTGGCCCAACTTAAATATGGAGGAGTAAAAGAGGTTTCAATTTCAGAAACAAAGTTTCTGAAATTGAGCAGCAAGGGGAGCAGGGCACGAACGAAGCAGGGCACGAACAGGAGGAACACGGGGAGGAGGAAGAGAGGAGGGAGGCTGGGGGCTCAGCCTGGGCGGTGAAACCGCGCTGAGAGGCGACGGTGATGGTGGTTTGAGGCGGCAGAAACAGGCGAGGGAAGGGGGAGAGGGGCGCGAACAGGGGAGAAATCAGGGGAGGAGAGGGGTGATGGTGACCGGAGGTTTGGGCGGAGGTTCTGGGCGGACTGGGAGGCGGCGCAACAGGGAAGCGCCGGAGAGACGGTGGTGGTGGTGGTGGTGTGATTGTGGTGGCTGCAGCAGGGGAACGAAAAGAGGGAGGCAGGGGAAGGGGGTTGCGAAACAGGGGAGGAGCAGGGGTGGTGTTTCTCGGTTGGTTCTGGGAGGAGGGTGAGGCGGTGATTGGTTTGGTGCGGGTGCGGGTGGCTGGGAATGATGGAGGCAGCAGGTGGTCGTGGTGGTAAACGGTGGTGGTTGATGGTGGTGGTTCGACAGAGGAGAGAAAAAGAAGTGGAATTGGTCTCTTGTTTTTGCAATTAGAAATTCTGAAATTGTTGAATTTGTAAAGGATTGAAGTGGAAGAAGCAAACTTGATTTTTTTGTTTTGAATGGAGACTGAAATGAGGGAAGAAGGAAGGAAGGAAATTTCCTCCTTACTTTGTACGTGGGGAGCAAGGAAGAGAAGAAAGGAAATGGAATCTTGGTACTCCAAGGGCATTTTCGTAATTTCACATGGTTGGCTAAAATTCAGAAATTCTGTTTCTATTTTCGGAAATTACTAAAAATAGAAATGTTTAATTAAAACAAAGTCTCGTGAAATATATCGTTAACGAAAAATAAATAAATTTTCGTTTATAAATTTATCGTTTAAAATAAATCGTAAAAACGTTTAAAATAACGAAATTTTTAAATTATTTCTAATAATTAAAACGAAATTACGTTAATAAAATATTATTAATTTTAATAAATCGAGTTTAAAAATTTCGGGGTATTACATTCTTACCCCCTTAGAAAAAGTTTCGTCCTCGAAACTTGAAAATTAGATTTATAAAATGTTTGTTGAAAATCAAAATCATTCGATTAAAAGTACGATATTTATTTTAAAAACCAAGATCTCACAATTTCATTCCAATTCCGACAATGTCTAGCTTTCATTCCGCCATCTTCTTTGATGACTCCGCTTCAACTCGAGACCTAGAATTGAAGAGTAAAGAATACAAAAGGGGCAAAATTATATGTTGATCTTAATCGTCATTAAGGTCAATTATATTCCGCCATCGTCTTTTGTATCTCTACTTTACTTCATAAAATAGGATCGAGGAGCAAAGAACATAAAAAGGGCAAACTTGTTAGCGTAGACTAGGCTCCCATTTTTCTTTGTGAGATCCCGTTTGAAAATATTTTCTACCAAAAGTAGTAATATTTTTAATGCAAAATTATAATTCTGAAGATAGATATAATGACAATAAGTATTTACCTACAATTATAATAGTCAAATAATTTTGTAAAAGTCATTTGTTATAATAATCTCGTACTCTGAGCTCAGGAGAACTTCCATCGAAGACGACTTTCATACGTAACGATTAGTTATTACCAATACAATCATGTCAGCATAAACATAATCCATAAAGCATATCTTAAACACATAATTCTTTAATTGAAAATTTCATACATAAGCATAACATTCATATAACTGATGATGGTAATACAACTTAGTTAGATACTCGATTAGCGCATATTACTTTCAAAATTTCCATCATTTATTCTAAAATATTCTAGATGTTCGATCGCACGATTTCAAAAGGTCATTATGCTTCATTCTTCATTCCATACTAGCGAAGTCGTCATTGTCATTTGCATCATCGTCTTTTCCTTGCATTAAAAACACTCGTCCATTCGATGTTGGTCCACGTGGGGGATTACGGTTGAAATTTGTAGTGCCACCATTTCCTTTGTTTTCATCGTTTCTCCTATCACCTTGCTCTCGATGTATTTGCGGACAATCTCTGATTTGGTGATCTTTGCTACCACATTTGAAACAATCTCGCGTACCAATTCGACATTCTTTCTCTGTATGGTTCCATCTTCCACACTTGGCGCATCCGCGATTCTTGTTGAAGTTTTGGTTTCCGTTATTCCCTCCTTGATAGCCGACATTGACATTTTGTTTCTTATTGTTCGGTTGATTTTCTTCGAAGCTTCCTTTTCATTTTCCATATGTTTCTTCTCGAAGCTTGATAATTCTTTCGACGTTAATTGCTCGATCGTACAACTCTTGGAAAGTGGAAATTCTAGAACTCGAGAGACGATCACGGATCTCAATGTTTAATCCTCCTTCAAATCGATTCATCCTTTGCCTATCAGTAGTCACCAGGTCAGGGGCAAATCGAGCAAGCTCATTGAATTTCACTGCATATTCCAGAACATTCTTCTTTCCTTGACTCAGTTTGATAAATTCCGATTCCATTTGCATTTGCAGAGAATAGGGATAAAATTGTTCCCGTATAGCTTCCGTCAGCTTTTCCCAACCAAAACCAGGCTCATTTTGGATTCCTTTAACACTTTTCCACCACAGGTTGGCTTGTCCTTTCAAGTAAAATACGGCGTAGTTGACCTTCCATTTCTCGGGGCATTGAGTTGCATCAAATAACTTCTCCATATCGCTAATCCATTCCTCAAATTCAGTAGGGTCTGGCTTGCCATCATAAGTAGGGGGTTTATGAGAAGCGAACTTCTTGAACATGTTGGAGCATTCTTCTTGCTCTGACCTTGGCTTCTGGAGATTTCCTTGCAGAAGTTCCGACATTATCAATCTCATTAAGTCCATTCGATTATCGCTTGTTTCTCCTGGGGTGTCACCGAAAATGGGATCCTTGCGCAATTCTTCAATTCTTTCTTGCATTCCTTCCAGCGCTAATGCAGATTTGTGATTACCATTGCCATCGTTAACATCGTTATCGTTTCTAGTGCCGTCAATAGGAATATTTCCGCTTGAAGTCATCGCCGATCTGATCGCAAGGATACAACGCTTAAGATAATCTTTTCTTCTTGAAATTAGACTAAGAAATTCTGCAAATCATAATAAAGAAAACATTCCCGTTGCGTTCCCCGTCCTACCACTCACACTCATTTCATTTTAACTTAGCATGATTTTAACTTATTCTTTTTACTTATTCCTTAAAACCTAATAAATTTTATTTCGTGCAAAACCCGTAAAGTTTAGCACTTATGGTCGCAGAACCTTGGCTCTGATACCAAACTGTAACACCCCGACTTCTAAACACCATTAATTAGGTTAATTATCTTTAATTAGCAGCGGAAACCCTAATTTAGTCGGAGCGTTACTTGTCGTATCTCCCTCGTGGGAAATACAAGACGACATAACCTTTTTACATTTACTGACTACTGTTGAGTAACAGTAATTATACTTCACTTCGATTAATCCTTTAAAAATTACATTGAAATCTAAGTAAACCTTAATAAATATTTCTAACACGTTTAAACATTAATTTGAAGATCTAACTCAAATCGTGAAATCAAACTTAGAGTTTAATTAATACATCCCTTTATTACTAATGACATAGTTATCTTTACTAAACATCGATCGTGAATTTGATGGTTGCATCCTCACTCTAAGGCATCCCATAATCTTCTTCGTACCTAAAACAAAAGCAACATCGTGAGCCGAGGCCCAGTAACATACTACCCTAACAACGTAAACTCATTTCAATTCATTTTATTTACTTTGCAATCAGGGAGAATAGAACATAGTAAAACATTTTCATAAATGCAATAAAACATCATTTATAACTTGAAACTTTGATAGTTCCCATTATCTTTCATAAAACCTTCTTTTTACTTGGTAACTGACAAGCTAGCCTTGCGGGACGTCTCCCACCTTGCGATAGCCCTCAAGGAGCACTCTCCCTTGTTGGACATACGCCCGTACCTAATTCGTTTCTTTTTTTTAGCTTGCAGTAACCCTCAAGGAGCACTCTCCCTTGTTGGGTGTCCCGCGGTACGGCGGTACGTGCACGACCTAGAAATAGTAACCCCACTAACTGCCAGAACCGGTTACACTTTTATTTATCATGTTTCGTATCTTATTCGTAACTCATAAAACATCATTCTTATAAAATCATTCATAAACACATTTGAATATCATCATGCATAAAACACACTTTATAAATACATTTCATATCCCACAATCCAATAAAAGCATATCATTATAAACACATTACATAATCTCATAAAACACATTTCATAAGGAGATTGTGGGTGTTAGCAATAGACGTTACCTCAACCGTAGTTTATACTTCCTGTTCGATGGATCGTTCTTCCTGAACTCCGAGTCCAATTTCTTTCAAAATATTAAATAATTGAATTAGTTATTAATATGGTAATAATTTAACTTAGAAATTTCGAATTATTATAAATAACGAATTTTCTAAAAAAATAAAGTTAGAAATATATAAATTCATAGTTTTAATGAAAATATAATTAAACACCAATTTTAGTAATATATATAATTTATGGAAATTTCAATCGAAGTATATATAAATTCTAAATCAATTACACAAGATTTATTTAATTATGTCCTTGATAAATTTAGTACGGTAATTTATTTTTCTTAAACTCGATAATCAAATTTATTTATTTCCTGAAAATAATAACAATTCATTAGTAAATAATTTATATCATAAAATTTATTAAAACATGAATATTAAGGAATTGAAAATCTGAAATTCATGTTTGTCTTACCCAAAGCCCAATTGATTGGCCCAACTTAAATATGGAGGAGTAAAAGAGGTTTCAATTTCAGAAACAAAGTTTCTGAAATTGAGCAGCAAGGGGAGCAGGGCACGAACGAAGCAGGGCACGAACATGAGGAACACTGGGAGGAGGAAGAGAGGAGGGAGGCTGGGGGCTCAGCCTGGGCGGTGAAACCTCGCCGAGAGGCGACGGTGAT
Source organism: Spinacia oleracea (assembly GCF_020520425.1). Taxonomy (NCBI): domain Eukaryota; kingdom Viridiplantae; phylum Streptophyta; class Magnoliopsida; order Caryophyllales; family Amaranthaceae; genus Spinacia; species Spinacia oleracea. The sequence continues at coordinate 37,013,047 of NC_079491.1, forward strand.
GGTGGTTTGAGGCGGCAGAAACAGGCGAGGGAAGGGGGAGAGGGGCGCGAACAGGGGAGAAATCAGGGGAGGAGAGGGGTGATGGTGACCGGAGGTTTGGGCGGAGGTTCTGGGCGGACTGGGAGGCGGCGCAACAGGGAAGCGCCGGAGAGACGGTGGTGGTGGTGGTGGTGTGATTGTGGTGGCTGCAGCAGGGGAACGAAAAGAGGGAGGCAGGGGAAGGGGGTTGCGAAACAGGGGAGGAGCAGGGGTGGTGTTTCTCGGTTGGTTCTGGGAGGAGGGTGAGGCGGTGATTGGTTTGGTGCAGGTGCGGGTGGCTGGGAATGATGGAGGCAGCAGGTGGTCGTGGTGGTAAACGGTGGTGGTTGATGGTGGTGGTTCGACAGAGGAGAGAAAAAGAAGTGGAATTGGTCTCTTGTTTTTGCAATTAGAAATTCTGAAATTGTTGAATTTGTAAAGGATTGAAGTGGAAGAAGCAAACTTGATTTTTTTGTTTTGAATGGAGACTGAAATGAGGGAAGAAGGAAGGAAGGAAATTTCCTCCTTACTTTGTACGTGGGGAGCAAGGAAGAGAAGAAAGGAAATGGAATCTTGGTACTCCAAGGGCATTTTCGTAATTTCACATGGTTGACTAAAATTCAGAAATTCTGTTTCTATTTTTGGAAATTACTAAAAATAGAAATGTTTAATTAAAACAAAGTCTCGTGAAATATATCGTTAATGAAAAATAAATAAATTTTCGTTTATAAATTTATCGTTTAAAATAAATCGTAAAAATGTTTAAAATAACGAAATTTTTAAATTATTTCTAATAATTAAAACGAAATTACGTTAATAAAATATTATTAATTTTAATAAATCGAGTTTAAAAATTTCGGGGTATTACAACTGTTCAGTGTGTTCTAACGGTGGCTAAGGAGAAAGTGAGTGAACAGATGGTTAAGTTTGCTAATGATTTGAGCCGCGAGTCCATTGTTTATATTGAGGGTGTTATTTATGTTCCTGGAAAACCCATTAAAGGCACCTCTCAACAGGTAACGTAATTATTCCTAAGAAGTTGAAGGAAATGTGTCCTTTACCCAAGGTGCATTAGGTCTAATACCAAGGTTCAGATTAATTACGAACAATTAATTCAGTGAGATCAAGTGATCGGAACAGCTAGCTGGAGCAATGCTTCCGATCAGTGAGTTATGATCTATATTAGACTCACATTTTACTCTTGACTGAACCAATAAGGTCACACCAATGGCATCTAACAGATCAACAGATTAAATGAATCGGAAATTCATTTAATAGCTTTTCGGGAATTAGTTCGGAAAAACATAATATACGATACGACCTTGCATCGGAATTGTATATCGTATCGCGAATATTCGTAAGCTGGGCGAAACAAATAATCGTATCGTATGACGGTGATTCGCCGTGTACGATACGATAAATAATAGTCGTAAGGCGTTAGTCGCGAATACGAGCCGCAACGGAGTTGCCGGCCCGTCGAGCCAAGCGTGCATGCGCGCAAGGCCCAACGAGCCAGCAAGCTTGCGCGCGGCAAGCAAGCCAGCCCGCGGCACGAGTGTGCGCGCACAAGGGGCAGCAACGCAACGAGCATAGCAAGCGTGGCCCACGGCCCATCGCTGCTGCTCGGCTGTTGTGGGCTTCGGCTATCGCTGGGCTTGCGTGTGAGTGTGCGCATGCGTGTGGCCGGTCAAGGCCTTGTGCCTTGACCGGTTACACAAATATAACCTTAGGGTTATATTCCACACTCCTAAGTTGTTTTCCTAACCCTAAACCTAATTCAGAAATTACGTAGTTTCAGTTTTGCTCTCTACACAAAACTGTTCTTCCCAAAAAGAAAACACTCTTGAATATTGTCTAAGCTACGATTATCAAGACGGATCTGAACGTGTTGGTGAACCAAATAGAGGAACGAAAATTGGAGTTCTTTGTTCGCGTTCGTTGATACTAAACTCCGGAAAACACGCTTCGAATGTAAGTTTTCTTAATCTGTGCTTTATACATGTTTCCTCGCTTTGGGGATTGTTCCGCACATGTTATATGTATTTAACTGTATTCCCCTACAGTGGTATCAGAGCCTTATGTATTTAAAGCACTTTTTAGCATGATTATATGTTTTTGTATGCTGTCGAATTTTCCTATATTTTTTGTAATTTTTTCGAATGTTTCTGGATAATTGGATAGTTCGCAGGAAGCAGTTCTGAATTCGAAAATTGTCGAAATTTCAATTATTTCTGACCCTAATCTGATTGAAAACAATATTCTAAGATCAACTCACAAGAACAAAATTGCAAAAACAGGCCTGAAGTATGAGTTTTTAGGCATTTTTGTTAATTAACGAATTAAAATTAACAAATTCGGAAAGTTTTTAAATTAATTGGTCAACCTAAACTACTCGGAATTGATTGAAATTTTTTCCTAATGTTCTTGGGTATATTTTAAAATTATGGTAAAATTTTCGGCCATAAATGTTAAGTATAAACACTAATTTCACTTTTTCCAAATTCGTAAAGTTTAGATCGCTAATTGATTTTTAAAATGATTTAGATTTGGAAATTTGGTTAATTGGAAAAGGGAATATAATTTCATATAAAGTGGAAAATTTTAAAAATTATTGGATTAAAATTTTGATCAGCTTCGTTAATTTTAATCAACACTTAAACCAAATTGATAAAAATCTGAATTTTGAATGTTTAGAACGATTTAAAATTTTAGATTCGATTATCAAAAATGTTCAAATTTATGTTGACATTGTTCGTTCGTTAAATTTGAATATTTTTAGCCTAGATTTAATAAATTTTACGAAATTGGATTGTTGTAAAAATTAATTAAATCGTAAACTTGTTATTTTTCGAAAATAAAAACGGTTAATTTTGTGAAAAATAACTAATGCAAATATGTTCGTGAAATTGATTTTTTTTAATTAGTTAGTTCGTATGGCACGAACCAAAGGAACGAACAAGGGGTGTGCGGTGCGTGTGGCTCGTCGTAGCCCATGCGCGCTGCTTCCCCGCATCACAGGCGCATCAACGCGGGCAACAACAAGTGAGTTGCGTGCTGCGCGCGCTGGCCAAGGAAGCGAGCAAGGCAGGCAGGCCTTGGCTTGCGAGCTGCAAGCAAGCAAGGGCAAGGCTGCCTTGCCTTGCGCGCACCGATGAGCACGAGCACAGGCCACGAGCAGCCACGAACTCCGGTAGTGTGCGGTAAGGCTTGCGGGGCATGGGCGATGAGCTCGTGGCCTCGTATGGCCACACACAGCACATGGCAGTGCTGGGTTGGGCGCAAGCCTAGGCCGCATTGCACAATTTTCGTTCGTTGGGCTTTAAATTTAATATTTGCATTAAAAATGGCTAACGGGATAATTAATTAATTATTTTATTTAACTTGGGTCGGGCTGTGAGTTTAATTAAATATTTAAATATTAATTATCCATACTAAAATATTGGTTTGAGTTGGAGCCGCTTAATGAAATAAAAATGAAATAATTATTTTAATTATTTTTCGTATGGCGCTTTATTTTAATTAAATTAAATTTTGATTAGAATAAATTCTAAGGATTAATAATTCGGAATTGATTAATCTTTTAGGACGCGTTTATGTGAACGTGATTTTTAAATAAATCACGTAAATACTTGCATAATTTAATTGGGCCATTCGTTTTAGGATGCGAATGGATGAATGCATAGAATGTATATTTTATGTAATGCAGGTACTCCAAGTTGATTAGTATGACAATCTAGGACAGTTAAATACGGTCTGCCAACCGTTTTATCTTTGAATGTAAAGTTTTAAATATGGTTTGCGTACCATTGAATTTTAATGTAATTTTTATTATTTCAAGTATTTCTAGTTTAGAACTTTAAGTTAGCGTTGAATGAAGATTCAAGACGATGACAAGCTAACAAGATGGTGAAGAAGATTGGATGCTTCAAGACAAGAGTTTTGGGCCATACTAGTTCACCAATTTTATTTCTGCACTATATATTATGCTTGAATGAATAGATTATGCATGAATGTTGTTTGTATGCTCGATTAGATTTAGTTCACTAAATAATCGAACCAACATAGAAACAACTAGGTCCAAAGTAATATTGAGTTTAAAAATTGCCTTCCAAATCAGGCACTTACAAAAATCTATGGATCTAAGGTAGTAGGTTTCCGCCAAAGCGAGGTCTTATTTCAGTTGACTTATATGGTAAGGTATCCCAAAGGAACACGTTGATTGTGGTTTTAACTCAAACAACAATGGCATATGTTGTGGCAATGGGACAAATTATGGTATTAATTTATTAACCAAGAGTAATTTGGAGATTACAGCAATAGGTTTTGCTTACCTAGAATCTTAAAAGACTTAAGACATGCAAAGTTGCTTAAGGATTTAGGACTTTTAGGGTCTTGGAATCGTTTCATTCATTTTTGGACCATGTTTTTCTTTTGTATGAATGAAATGTTTAATAGCTTTAATGATTACATGTTAGCATTTATTTCAAAGTTATTAAGTTATGAATGGTTATTTATTGCAAATTCTTTTCAAATGTAGTAATCAAATTGCCGCAAACAATAACAACTCGTTCAACCTGCATTCAATTCTCGATAAAGAGAAGTTGAACGGAAACAATTTCCCCGACTGGCAAAGGAACTTGTAAATAGTTCTAATGCATGAGGAAAAAGAATATGTCCTCGAGGAAGAGTTACCAGAGGCTGCCGGGCCGGAGGTGACTCAAGATGCCCTTACCCGTTGGATCCAGGCCAACAGGGATGTCAAATGTGTGATGCTTGCATCCATGAATCCCGAACTTCAGAAACGTTCATTAACTCGGATGCTTACCAAATCATCTCGGAGTTGAAGAACATGTTTCAGGATCAAGCCAAAATCGAAAGATTCGAGACTCGGAGGTTGATCCTTGAGACTAAGCTCAAGAAAGGAGAACCAGTGATCCCACATGTTCTTAAAATGATTGGACTCTTTGAGAACATGAGAGCTCTAGATTCTGACGTCTCAAATGAAATGGCTATTGACATCATTCTCCATTCTCTTCATAGTGGATATGATCAGTACAAGTTGAATTACAACATGAACAACATGGAGAAAACTCTTACCGAGCTTCACGGTATGCTGAAAACCGCTGAAAAGACGCTCAAGAAAGAGAATAAGCATGACATGCTTATGGTGCGTAAGGGAAAAGGCTTCAAGAAATCAGGCAAGGGAAAGGGCAAGGCTGCGCCCACACATAAGTCTAGTGGCACCAGTTCTGGTAAATAGAAGAGGGTGACTCGTTCTCCTGCCGACTCTGAATGCTTCTACTGCAAGAAGAAGGGGCATTGAAGAGGGATTGCTTGAAGAGAAAGGAAGATGAGAGAAGAACGAGAACGTTGCTTCTACTTCAAGTATCAGGGGCGGAATTAGGGGGGCCAGCGGGGGCCATGCCCCCCCCCCCCCTATGGCCCAAAAAAAAATCTGTGTAATAGGCCCAATTCGGGTAAAAAAATAATGAAAAGTAAACTTGACTGCACGGCCCACGAGTCAGAATCACTTAAATACAAGAGACACATAATTAAGGAAACACAAATACTTCCTATTTAATATAGGAAACAAAAAGTCAGTGAAAAGTATATATATAGGACAAACTACCTGCATACCTAGCAATATTACTGTACCTAACACCTAGGTTTTGGCGTTTTGCCTGTTAAAATATTAAAGTCGCAAACTTGTAGCCTTGTAGGCGTGCCAGTGTCTATCACAATTGCATAATCATCAATTACAACTTGCAGGAATTGTTTTGTACTTTTGTGACTTTTGTAATTGTCGCCATCAAAGTCTACAAGAAGTATGCAATTTTTTGATATATTTTTCCTTTTTCTCTTTTTATTAAAAGCTTTTGTCAAATGTCATTGTCATACTTTTCTTTTAATTATTCAGTAAATTTATTCAACAATCAAGAAGGAAGCTAAGTTACGGAGTACGGAGTATCAATCGTCGATCAAGATTAACTGATTAAGGTATGATTTTATTTTAGTATTTTACTTTTTGTTTTTATGTTATTTTCATAAAAGTATTAGTTTTTTTTTATACTTTAACAGTTTAAATCATTGTGGAGATTTAGATATTATTTAAATTTATTTTAGATTATAGAACCAACACTTTGATAGTTAATCAAATAATTAATCATGTTATTATAATATTATTGTTGTTAGGTGTCGATATGAAGAGAAAAACAATTTATTCATATTTTTCTAAAGCAAAACCTCTTTCCGAATTAGACATCGGAAACTCAATTCGAGTGAGACTACTGAACCTGATATTAATGTCTATCCTCAAACATCTACGCAAATTCCTGATGAAGAACCCACAAATTCATCTACGATCCAATCTACTATTAATTTTGGAAACACAACTTTAATGCGCGATCCTGCATTGCGCAAGCTAATTGATAGTTACCCTTCAAAAGAGCAGGAAGATATTGTCAATGCATATATTCATTACGGTCCTTATCGGTTTCCTCTCTCTGAGTATCCTCCTTCTGGTCCAATAAATCATCCACGGCGATTCCAACATGCGTGGTTTAAGAAATTTAATTGGCTAAGATACTCCCCTACAAGTGATGCTGCTTATTGTTTTCCATGCTTCCTTTATTTGAAGGACCCACTGGGGAAATCAGGCTCTGATGCTTTTACAGTACAGGGATTTAAAAATTGGAAGAAGGTTGGGGTAAAGAATGCTCTTTGTCAACTCATATGGGGAAAGATACCAATTCAGCTCATGGATATTCAGTTTTATGTTGGGAAAATGCAAAGAAAATTGATACTCATATTGACAAGGTGTTAGAAAAACCAAATCCCCAATTGATTGAAAATAATCTTTTAAGAATTAAAACTTCAATTGAAATAGTTCGATGGCTTAATAGTTCGATGGCTTACATTTCAAAATTGTGCATTTAGAGGACATGATGAAAGTTCAAAGTCAAAAAATCAGGGGAGTTTTTTAGATATGTTAAAACTCTTAGCTTATTATAATAAGGATGTACATGATGTTGTGATGGGTAATGCTCCTCAAAATGCTAAATATACATCTCCTGCTATTCAAAAAGAGATTTTAGAAGTCTTTGCTTACAAGGTGCAAAAAACAATTCGTGAGGAGATTGGTGATTCAAAGTTCTGTATAATCGTTGATGAATCTCGAGATATATCTAAAAGAGAACAAATGGCATTTGTAATAAGATTTGTCGATAAAAATGGGTTCTTAATAGAGCGATTTTTTTGAGCTAGTACATGTTAAAGATACAACCTCCAAGACTTTGAAGGAAGAAATTTGTATAGTATTACCAAATCACGAGTTGAGCATTCAAAATCTTAGAGGTCAAGGTTATGATGGTGCTAGCAATATGCGGGGAGAATGGAATGGTTTACAAGCTTTGTTCATGAGAGATTGTCCTTATGCGTATTATGTACATTGTCTAGCACATCAATTACAATTGGCTCTTATTGCTGCCGCTAGAGAAGTAGGTGAGGTCCATGATTTTTTCAAAGATTTGATTTTTATTGTTAACACTGTAAGCTCTTTTACTAAGCGTCATGATGAATTGCAAGCTAGTCAAATTGCTGAATTGGAGCATTTAATTAAGATTGAGGAGGTTGACACGAGGAAAGGGTTGAATCAAATTGGTACTCTCCAACGTCCTGGAGATACTAGGTGGATCTCCCATTTAAAGTCAATTTGTAGTTTGTTAAGAATGTTCAACGCAACTCGCTCAGTCCTTGAGAAAATAGCCATTGATAGCCAACAATCATATGCTCAACGCGGGGATGCTAAATCTGCTCTTAAAAAGTTGTTGTCATTTGATTTTGTGTTTATTTTACATTTGATGGAAGATATTATGGGGTATACAGATGGACTTTGTCGAGCTTTGCAACACAAATCACAAGACATTTTAAATGCTATGCATTTAGTTGTTGGTACAAAGTCCTTGATTCAAAAGCTTAGAGATGATGGTTGGGAATGTCTATTACAAAAAGTTCATTCTTTTTGCAATAAACATGGTACTGAAATAATAGATATGCAGGTTTCTTATGCCGAAATAATTCGATCACGGCGCAACAAAGACACTATAACAATGGAGCATCATTATAGGGTCAATGTATTTTCTACAACCATAGATCAACAGTTGCAAGAGCTAAATAGTCGTTTCAGTGAGAAAACGACAGAGTTACTTACTTTAAGTGCATCTTTGAGTCCTATTGATGGATACAAGCACTTTGATGTGGAAAATATTTGTCGTCTTGCAGAGAAATACTATCCCCGGGACTTTTCAGAGTATGAGATATCACATTTGAAGTATCAACTTGAACTCTTTTATTGTGATGTTCCTAAGCATCCTGATATGAAGAACTTGACTACCATATCTGCTTTGTGTAGAAGCTTGGTGGAGAATGGGAAATCAAATGTCTATCCTTTAGTAGATAGATTGATTCGACTTATTTTGACCCTTCCTGTTAGCAATACAACTTCAGAGAGAGCTTTCTCAGCAATGAAAATTGTGAAGACTAGTCTTCGAAACATGATGGAAGATGATTTTATTTCGGATTACTTGCTAGTGTATATAGAGAAAGAGATTGCTGGAAAGTTCGAAATTAAGTCAATCATAGATGACTTTTATTCTATGAAACCTCGGAGAACTCGAGTTAAATGATTATGACAAATTATTTTGTATTTAATAAATTTTTATTAGGCATATTTCTTTAATGTTGAATATTTATTACTACTTAGAAACTACATAAGCATAAATAATTATTCATAGGTATTATTTTTCTAAATCGTTTAGGCCCTGCCCCCCCCCCCCCAAGAAAATTTTCTGGTTACGTCCCTGTCAAGTATGTATGTTATACATTGTAATCTTGCTAATTCTACTTCTTGGGTATTAGATACTGGTTGTGGCTCACACTTATGTTCCAATTCGACGGGACTAAGGAGAAGTAGAAAGCTTGATAAAGGCGAGATAGATCTGCGCGTGGGAAATGGAGCACGGATTGCTGCATTAGCCGTAGGATCTTATTTTATTTCTTTGCCTAGTGGTTTTGCTTTGGAACTAGAAAACTGTTACTATGTTCCTAGTATCACCGGAAACATCATTTCCGTTTCAAGTTTGGATTCTAAAGGTTTTAGTTTTCAATTTAAAGACAATAGTTGCTCTTTTGCTTTGAATGGAATGTTTTATGGTTCAGCACAACAAGAAAATAGTCTATATGTGCTAGATACGAGCAAACACATTTATAACATAAATACAAAAAAGGCTAAAACTGGTGATTCCGATCTCAAATATCTGTGGCATTGTCGATTAGGTCATATAAACACAAAACGTTTGGAATTACTTCAAAGGAAGGGAATTCTAGAATCATTCGACTTAGAGAAGATTGATCAATGCGAATCTTGTTTACTTGGCAAATTGACAAAGCGACCTTTCTCATAGGTGGGAGAAAGAGCAAGCGAACTACTAGGGCTAATACATACGGACGTATGTGGGCATATGAGTACGAAAGCTAGAGGTGATTTCAGCTATTTCATAACGTTTACGGACGATTTTAGTAGATATGGATATATTTACTTAATGAAACACAAGTCTGAATTGTTTGAGAAATTCCGAGAATTTCAAAATGAAGTAGAGAATCAACATGGCAAGAAAATAAAAGCTTTAAGATCAGATCGAGGAGGTGAATATCTTAGCCACGAGTTTGATGACCATCTAAAAGAATGCGGTATTCTTTATGAATTGACTGCTCCGGGGACACCTCAATGGAATTGAGTGACGGAACGGAGAAACAGGACCTTACTCGATATGGTCAGGTCAATGATGGGTCAAGCCGAACTTCCTTTACAATTTAGGGGACATGCGTTGCAAACAGCAGTACTCACACTGAATCATGCTCCGTCAAAAGCTGTTGAAAAGACTCCATACGAATTATGGATCGGGAAACTTCCAAAGTTGTCCTTTCTAAAGATTTGGGGTTGCGAACCATATGTCAAGCGATTAATTTCGGAAAAGCTCGAACCAAAATCTGACAAATGTTTCTTTGTTGGGTATCCAAAAGAAACAAAGAGGTATTACTTCTACAACAAGTCAGAGAACAAAGTATTCGTTGCTCATAAAGGTGTCTTTTTGGAAATAAATCATATTTCCAAATTGACAAGTGGGAGAATAATAGACCTCGAAGAGATTCGAGACGAACAACGAACCAAGAACTCTTTAGAAGCAGTTCAAGGTGAAGAACCTCCAAGGCCTTTAGAAGAGCCAGTGGGAGTAGTTCCTCAAGACGTTGTTGCCTCTCGTAGGTCACATAGAACTAAGGTTCAGCCGGACAGATGGACGGGCGTCCTCTTGACTGAAAACTTATGTAACACCCCGACAATTCTGAAGGAAATAATGCCCTTGGTCCAAGTATGCATTCAATGTTAAGTCTAATAAATGCGGTTCAGTATTAATTAAACAAGTTAATAATTCAGTGAGATCAAGTGAGCTGAATGCCTGACTAGAGGCCGCTTCAAATCAAGTGGAATTAATTATATTAATCCACAGCTTACTCTTGACTGAACCCGTAGGGTCACACAAATAGTACGTAAACGGATCAAGTATTTAATGGCATTAAATACTCCATCTATGGATATTCGGAATCGACGGATCTTGGTTTCAGTGGGAGCTGAGATCGTCACAGGCAAGAAATGAATACTCCGGAAACGATGATATTGCCGGAAACGGAAATATGGATCGTATCGGAAATATAAATATTATTCAAGTCGTAGATGTTGCCGGAAACGGAAACATGGTACGTATCGGAAAATATTATCGGAAATGGAAATATTGCCGGAATCGGAAATATTGCCGGAAACGGAAATATTGTCAGAATCGGAAATATTATCGGAATCGGAAAATAATTCCGGAAACGGAAATATTAAATATTTGTTCGAAACGGAAATTGATTCCGGAATCGGAAATATTAAATATTGTTCGTATCGGAAATGAATTCCGGAACCGGGAATTTAATCGGAAGCGTATCGTACGAATAAACATCGGACGAGCTTGCTAGACGCAAGGCCTAGCACGAAGCTAGGCCCAACGCCTAGCAAAGCCCGCGCGCGACCAAAGCAAGCAAAGCCCAAACGCGAGAGCAAGGCCAGCAGGCGCGCGCCCCTCGTGGGCTGCGAGCACTTGCTGGGCCTGGGCTCAGGGCGCGCGCGCGCATGGCGCCCCTCGTGGGCTGCTGCGCCTGCGTGTGTGTTTGTGCTTGCGTACGAAACTTTGATCGGTTAGGATTCGTATAAGATTGATTTCCTAAGTCTACTAGATAAATTAAGTGATTGAATTTTAGATTAATTCAGATTCACTAAATCGTTTCCTAGTAGGATTCTAATATCCGATACCTATGCCCTATAAATAGGTGATCAATGCTCACAATTTAGATCGAGTATTCAAGTATTCAAAGTGATTTTTGAGAGCAAAAATTCAGTCATACAATTGCCTATATGTGCCGAAAATTCTAAGTACCTTAAGGGCGATCCTAGTTGGTCAAGCTTAAGGCGGATCCGGACGTGCTGTGGACTATCTACGGAGGGACGACACTTGGAGTCCTAAAGACTTGTTCTTGTTCGGTTCGGGCGCAGCTAGGGAAGGCACGCAACAAAGTGTATGCATCTAAACTATGCTAAATGATTATGTGTAAATAATATGCTTTCCTGGCTTTATGGTTTTTCCGCATGATTTATGAATTGTCATATTTATCATAACCTAACAGTGGTATCACGAGCCTCTTATTATTTTCATAATCTAAATTGCATGAACATGGTTAAATATTACAAATTTGCAAGAATTAAAAGGGGTGATTAATTTTTGTAATTGTTAATTAATTGCAAATTGCGTTTATTTAATTATTCGTACGCAGTTTTTCGGCAGTTTCTTCGTTACTCATCCAAATCGAGTTGTGTCAATTCCGCATGTAAAAGGCATTCTAAAATTTTGACAAAAAAATTATTTTTCGGCCGAACCCAGAATTCTCAAATTCGAAGCCTAACTATGACTTTTCGGAGGTTTTAGTTTTTCGAATGCAAAATTTCGTAAATTTAAGATGTTAAATTAAATATTTGCGATTCTTGTTGATAAATCTTGAATTTTTGATTGACCTACTGTATATGTTTAACAAGTTTGAATGCCTAGCCTTGTTAATTATGCAATCTAATTTGTAATTATGATTAATTTGTTGAAAATTAGAATAATTTAGAATTAATTTGATTTTCATAATTAATTATAATTTAATTAGACACCTATGATTAAAAACCACCATAAAAATTGTAAATTTATGTTAAATTTTAAATTTTTATGACCTAGACTTGAATCCATGTTAATCGGAAATCAATTAAATAATAAAATTTCGATTTTTCGCCCTAAAATTATGAAATTAATATTATTTATTAATTTGTCATTAATTTTGAATATAAATTTTAAATTTTTATGTGATTCGCTCATATAACTTGCACGCACAAAGCAATGGACGCTACGTGTTACCCTTAAGGGGTGTTGTATAGTGCGGGCATGTGACGACGAGCAAGGGAGCTCGTCGCCCATGCGGTACGAATGCAATGAGCAAGGCCATGGTGCACGAGCACAAGGCAGCAGCCCTGCCTTGTGTCGTGGGCTGTGTGCGATGGGCGAATGGGCGAGGGCGAGAGCAAGGCACGAGCAGTCGCGTGTGGGCAGCAAGCGAGCTGCGCCACAGCGCGCACTGCCTCGCGCGCAGCGAGCGCAAGCTCGCGTGCCACGAGTGCTACGCCCCAGCATCGATCGCTCGCGCGCAACGAGCGCTATTGTGCGTGCGACAAGCGCTGCGCCCAGCGATGGCGTGCAGCGTGCTTGTTGCGATGTGCGACGAGCGCTGCGCCAAGCGATGGCAAGCAGCTTGCTTGTTGCGACGTGCGACGAGTGCTGCGCCCAGCGATGGGCTGCGGCAGCATGCTCGTGCGTCGAGCGCTGGCGCGCGCAGCGAGCACCAACTCGCGTGATGCCTTGCGATGGTGAGCAGCAGCGATGCGACGCAGCGCATGGGCTGCGCGCACATGGCCAGCGATGGCTGTGTGCGTTTGGCCCTTGGGCGTGCGTTGCGTGGGATTGTTGCGTTGCGATTAGATCGTTTTGAAATTTTCAGTTTACATAATTTTAATTAATTTTAAAATTAATAATTTAAATTATTTTCTTGGATTTTAATTTTGAATATTGTAATTATAATAAATTTTATTTTTTCTAATTATTTTACTAAAATTAAAATCATGAATTAATTTAAATACGACTGAAATTAAATTAAACTTTTTGGATTCAATTATAAATTTATATGAGCTTTAAATTTTAATTAAATTTGTATGTTTCCGGTTAGACTAGAAATACATTTTTATGTTTAAAATTAGTAAAGCATATGAATTTATTGGTTTAAGTGGGAGCCCTTTTTAGTCATAAACTCTTGATTAGGTCTACAAATCCTTAAGGTTAAAACAACTTGATTAGAATTAATAAGGACTGAATAATTTGTAGATTATTGGTGCCCTTGATTAATTGCTGCAAATGTGTATGTGATGCATAATGTGTTTTACTAACCAGCTATGTGGGCCATTCATGATAATGAATGGGTGAATGGTATATATTGTATATGTACTGTTTTGCAGGTTATGAAGTGACTAGTATGGCCCAAATAGGATAGAAAATATGGTCTGCGTACCATTAATTTGAATGTAATTGGTCTAAAGTACCAAAGTTGTTTTTCAATTCAAAAATGGTCTGCGTACCATCAAATAGTTGTAATTAGTTTTAATTATAGCTTATCCTATTTGAAGAAAATGGTGCCTCCCACGGAGATTTTCAAGACGGACTTTGAAGTTAAAGCTTCAAGATGAAGTCGGGCCATACTAGATCACATTTATCTTATGCATGTTTTAAGTTATTTATTGCTTTTAAATATGTCTTAAAATGCATGAGATCAAAAGCTTGATTATGTTGCATGATTAAGGATTTTAGTTCACTTAAAATCTAACCAACATAGTAAGAGCCTTAAGTTCCAAACTTAAAAATTGAGTTAAAAGGTGCCATGCCAAAATATACACTTGCTTGGATATCCTTTACATCAATCTAGTAATAGTTTTCGCTCAGCGAGGTGTTACTTATTGGTCCTAAAGGGGCAAGGTACACAAATAATTGTGAGTACGTGTTAGTTTTGGTGAAACTCAACGATATAAGTAAGGAGTCCTTTTATGTCGTGGCAAAATCGATAGGTTTACCTAATAAGTTCTTAGACGTACCTATCAACCAAGAATAGTTTCTAGACTATTAGCAAAAGGCTTTTGCTTACCTAAGATGTTTTCGGATTAAGTCGACAAACTGTGCTTAGTTCTTCAATGATTTTAGGATCTTGGAATCATTTTATTCACACCTGCCGGAACACATAACTTGAATAAAATGCTTAATGAACATTGAATTATGCATGTATGCTAGAATTTAAGTTTATTAAGAGAAACTGTGAATGGTTATTTATTTGTTTATTCTTTTCAATTGTAGTTTTAAATATGGCAAACAACAATTCATTCAACATTCGATCAATTCTCGAAAAGGAGAAGTTGAACGGGAAAAACTTCCTTGACTGGCAAAGGAACTTGCAAATAGTTCTTATGCAGGAACAAAAGGAGTATGTCCTAGAAGAGGCGATGCCCAAAGCCGCAGGCGACGGGGTCACTCAGGCAGCCCTCAATCGTTGGATTGATGCCAACAAGGATGTGAAATGTCTAATGCTCGCCACCATGAGTGCAGATCTGCAGAAAACGTTCATCAACTCAGATGCTTTCACAATCATCAGTGAGTTGAAGAACATGTTCCAAGATCTGGCTCGAGTCGAAAGATTCGAGACTCATAGGCAAATTCTTGAGACCAAGCTTAAGAAAGGCGAGCCCGTAAGTCCACATGTTCTCAAAATGATTGGACTAATTGAGAATATGAGTCGGCTGGATCAACAATTTTCTCAGGAAATGGCTTTAGACACCATCCTCCATTCTCTTCATAGCGGGTATGATCAGTTCAAACTGAACTACAGTATGAATAGTCTGGACAAAACGCTCACTGAGCTTCACGGTATGCTGAAGACCGCTGAAAAGACGCTCAAAAGTGATAAGCAAGATGTGCTTATGGTGCGTGGGGGCAAGTTCAAGAAATCTGGAAAGAAGAGGAACGCTAAGAAAGGTGGCAACAAGGCCAGCCCAACTAAGCAAACTGGCGCCAAATCTGTAAAGAGGAAGGTCAGTCAACCCACTTCTGAATCCGAATGCTTCTACTGCAAGAAGAAGGGGCATTAGAAGAGAGATTGCTTGAAGCTAAAGGAAGATCAGAAGAACGGAACAGTCGTTCCATCTTCAGGTATTTTCGTTATAGACTGTATACTTGCTAATTCAACTTCTTGGGTATTAGATACAGGTTGTGGCTCACACTTATGTTCCAATCCACAGGGACTAAGAAGAAGTAGAAAGTTAAGCAAGGGTGAAGTCGACCTACGAGTGGGAAATGGAGCACGGATTGCTGCATTAGCTGTAGGAACTTATTATTTGTCGTTGCCCTCCGGGCTAGTTTTGGAACTGGAAGAATGTTTCCATGTTCCAAGTCTTACTAAAAACATCATTTCAGTTTCTTGCTTAGATGCTAAGGGATTTTCCTTTTTAATAAAAGACAATAGTTGTTCGTTTTATTTTAAAGAGATGTTTTATGGATCTGCTATATTAGTCAATGGACTTTATTTATTAGATCACGACAAACAAGTATATAACATAAATACCAAAAAGGCCAAAAAGGATGATTCAGATCTCACCTATCTGTGGCATTGTCGATTAGGCCATATAAACTTGAAACGCTTAGAAAGACTTCAAAAGGAAGGAATTCTAGAACCATTTGACTTAGAGGATTATGGTAAATGCGAATCATGTTTACTTGGCAAAATGACAAAGCAACCTTTCTCTAAAGTTGGAGAAAGAGCAAATGAACTATTGGGTTTAATCCATACAGATGTATGTGGACCAATGAGTACAAATGCTAGAGGTGGTTTCAGCTACTTTATCACTTTCACTGATGACTTCAGTAGATATGGTTATGTCTACCTAATGAAGCATAAGTATGAATCCTTTGACAAATTCAAGGAATTTCAGAGTGAAGTAGAGAATCAATTAGGCAAGAAGATTAAGGCACTGCGGTCTGATAGAGGCGGTGAATATCTGAGCTATGAATTTGATGACCATCTGAAAGAATGTGGAATTCTATCAGAATTGACTCCTCCTGGAACACCACAATGGAACGGTGTGTCGGAACGGAGGAACAGAACCTTGCTAGACATGGTCAGGTCAATGATG
The DNA here is from genome assembly GCF_020520425.1 of Spinacia oleracea. Taxonomy (NCBI): domain Eukaryota; kingdom Viridiplantae; phylum Streptophyta; class Magnoliopsida; order Caryophyllales; family Amaranthaceae; genus Spinacia; species Spinacia oleracea. The sequence continues at coordinate 37,029,473 of NC_079491.1, forward strand.
GGTCAGGCCAAACTTCCATTAGAATTTTGGGGACATGCACTAAATACAGCTGCACTCACTATAAATAGAGCTCCGTCTAAAGCTGTCGAAAAGACTCCATATGAATTATGGTTTGGAAAGCCTCCAAATGTGTCTTTTCTTAAGATTTGGGGATGTGAAGTATACGTCAAACGATTAATTTCAGACAAACTTCATCCAAAATCTGACAAATGTATCCTTGTGGGCTATCCAAAGGAAACAAAGGGGTATTACTTCTACAATACATCTGAGAACAAGGTGTTTGTTGCTCGAGATGGTGTCTTTTTGGAGAAAGATCACATTTCCAAAATGACAAGTGGGAGAAAAGTAGACCTCGAAGAAATTCGAGTCGAACAACAAACTCTAGAGAATGCTCAAGATGACATTCAGGATGAAACTCAGAGATCTTTAGAAGAATCTGGTGAGAATCATGGTCAATCTAGAAATGTTACCCCGCGTAGATCGCAAAGATATAGATCTCAACCGGAAAGGTACTTAGGTATTTTGACGAACGAGAGCTATGACGTTCTATTACTTGAAAGTGATGAACCTGCGACTTACAAACAAGCTATGACGAGCCCTAGCTCCAAGCAATGGCAAGAAGCCATGCAATCTGAATTAGACTCCATGTCTGAAAACCAAGTATGGGATTTGGTCGATTTGCCAGATGGCTACCAAGCCATTGGAAGCAAATGGGTTTTCAAACTGAAAAAAGACAAGGATGGGAAACTTGAAGTTTTCAAAGCTAGATTGGTTGCAAAAGGTTACAGGCAAGTCCACGGTGTGGATTACGATGAAACCTTTTCACCAGTTGCAATGCTAAAGTCTATTCGGATAATGTTAGCAATCGCTGCATATTACGATTACGAAATATGGCAGATGGATGTCAAAACTGCTTTCTTAAACGGCATTTTAACAGAAACTGTGTTTATGACACAGCCTGAAGGTTTTGAGGATCCAAAGAATGCTAAAAAGGTATGCAAGCTAAAGAAGTCAATCTACGGATTGAAGCAGGCATCCAGGAGCTGGAATATACGTTTTGATGAAGCAGTAAGTGACTTTGGTTTCATCAAGAACGCAGATGAATCTTGTGTATACAAGAAGGTCAGTGGGAGCAAAATTGTTTTCCTGGTATTATATGTCGACGACATATTACTTATCGGAAATGACATTCCTATGTTGAACTCTGTCAAGATTTGGCTTGGGAAATGTTTTTCGATGAAAGATCTAGGAGAAGCACAGTACATATTGGGCATCAAGATTTACAGAGATAGATCTAAAAAGATGATTGGACTTAGTCAAAGCACTTATATCAATAACGCGCTTGATAGGTTCAAGATGGCGGACTCCAAGCGAGGCTACCTACCCATGTCTCATGGAATAACTCTAAGCAAGACTCAGTGCCCAAAAACACTTGATGAGCGTAGACGAATGAATGGGATTCCATATGCATCATTGATTGGTTCAATAATGTATGCTATGATATGTACACGCCCGGATGTTGCGTACGCACTCAGTGCTACGAGCAGATACCAGTCAGACCCAGGAGAGGCGCATTGGACTGCTGCCAAGAATATTCTGAAGTACCTGAAAAGGCACAAAGATGACTTCCTGGTCTATGGTGGAGATGATGAATTAATTGTTAAAGGCTATACGGACGCAAGTTTCCAAACCGACAAAGATGATTTCAGATCACAGTCTGGGTTTGTCTTCTGCCTCAACGGGGGTGCAGTAAGCTGGAAAAGTGCTAAGCAAAGCACCATTGCGGATTCTACAACTGAGGCGGAGTACATTGCTGCACATGAAGCAGCAAAGGAAGCTATATGGCTAAGGAAGTTCATAGGTGAACTTGGTGTAGTCCCCTCCATTAAAGGACCAATAGCCCTGTATTGTGATAATAACGGAGCTATTGCACAGGCAAAGGAGCCTAGACACCACCAGAGAGTCAAGCATGTACTTCGTAGATTTCACCTTCTACGAGAGTTCGTTGAAAGAAAAGAAGTCGAGATAAACAAGATTGGAACTGATGACAATATATCAGATCCATTGACTAAACCTCTGCCGCAGGCGAAGCACAACTCGCACACTGCAGCTATGGGAATCAAGCATATTGGAGAATGGCTTTGATATCCCTGTTTAATGTTTTAAAGTTTTAGAGTTTAAATCTTTGTAAAAACATTATTGGTTAATCATTCACAATAAATGAAAAGAATTCATTTTTTCCATTTAATTTGTGGTTTATTAAATGATGAGTCCCTTCAATTTGACGATGTATTCAAGATAGACTGTCAGGACCAGTCCTGTGACTAAGAAATGTCTATCAAGTGAACTTGAATGTCAAAGGTTGAAAATGGTCCCTAGTCGGAGTTTTCTATAAAATTGGACGCATAGAAAACGTTAGACGATTAGAATGCAAGATGACTAGTAGTTCTGTTTCTTGAACTATGTGGACATGGCAATGTCATAATCATTTGCATAGATACTTACTTTGGGAAGACTAGTATCGGACAAGACCTATGAAACTTTAATGTAAGAGATGAAAATCTGTCATAAGTAAATTTCATTAAAATTATTAGACACTAAATCCTCAATACCTGAGTGATTTGAGATTACTTGTTTGAGAACTGGTTGCTTTGACGTTGACCAACCGTCGCACCGTAAAAGGAGGCTATAAAGGCAACGCTCAGGTAATCACCTATCAAACGAAGTCTAATCTCAAGATCGCAAGATTGGGATTATCCTCCCATAAATCGGGATGAGATGCTTAAAAGTTGTACAAGGCCACTCGGAGAGCTAGAAACTGTGAAATGCATGGCCGTGCTCGGATGAATCATAGGCTATGATTATCTGTTTATTTGATCAGTTGAACTCTGAAACCGAGGAACACCTCTGGACATAATAAGGATGACAACTCTTACCTTATGTTCAAGAGCAAGCATCGAGCGACAAAGGAATTAGGAAATGCACACTTGTCCCTAAGGACAAGTGGTAGACTGAAGGAAATAATGCCCTTGGTCCAAGTATGCATTCAATGTTAAGTCTAATAAATGCGGTTCAGTATTAATTAAACAAGTTAATAATTCAGTGAGATCAAGTGAGCTGAATGCCTGACTAGAGGCCGCTTCAGTTCAAGTGGAATTAATTATATTAATCCACAGCTTACTCTTGACTGAACCCGTAGGGTCACACAAATAGTACGTAAACGGATCAAGTATTTAATGGCATTAAATACTCCATCTATGGATATTCGGAATCGACGGATCTTGGTTTCAGTGGGAGCTGAGATCGTCACAGGCAAGAAATGAATACTCCGGAAACGATGATATTGCCGGAAACGGAAATATGGATCGTATCGGAAATATAAATATTATCCAAGTCGTAGATGTTGCCGGAAACGGAAACATGGTACGTATCGGAAAATATTATCGGAAATGGAAATATTGCCGGAATCGGAAATATTGCCGGAAACGGAAATATTGTCAGAATCGGAAATATTATCGGAATCGGAAAATAATTCCGGAAACGGAAATATTAAATATTTGTTCGAAACGGAAATTGATTCTGGAATTGGAAATATTAAATATTGTTCGTATCGGAAATGAATTCCGGAACCGGGAATTTAATCGGAAGCGTATCGTACGAATAAACATCGGACGAGCTTGCTAGACGCAAGGCCTAGCACGAAGCTAGGCCCAACGCCTAGCAAAGCCCGCGCGCGACCAAAGCAAGCAAAGCCCAAACGCGAGAGCAAGGCCAGCAGGCGCGCGCCCCTCGTGGGCTGCGAGCACTTGCTGGGCCTGGGCTCAGCGCGCGCGCGCGCATGGCGCCCCTCGTGGGCTGCTGCGCCTGCGTGTGTGTTTGTGCTTGCGTACGAAACCTTGATCGGTTAGGATTCGTATAAGATTGATTTCCTAAGTCTACTAGATAAATTAAGTGATTGAATTTTAGATTAATTCAGATTCACTAAATCGTTTCCTAGTAGGATTCTAATATCCGATACCCATGCCCTATAAATAGGTGATCAATGCTCACAATTTAGATCGAGTATTCAAGTATTCAAAGTGATTTTTGAGAGCAAAAATTCAGTCATACAATTGCCTATATGTGCCGAAAATTCTAAGTACCTTAAGGGCGATCCTAGTTGGTCAAGCTTAAGGCGGATCCGGACGTGCTGTGGACTATCTACGGAGGGACGACACTTGGAGTCCTAAAGACTTGTTCTTGTTCGGTTCGGGCGCAGCTAGGGAAGGCACGCAACAAAGTGTATGCATTTAAACTATGCTAAATGATTATGTGTAAATAATATGCTTTCCTGGCTTTATGGTTTTTCCGCATGATTTATGAATTGTCATATGTATCATAACCTAACAAATTTTCCTTTTTCTAAAATAACCTTTTTTATAAATATAAAAATAAAGAATTATCAAAGTATTATCGCTCGTGTGAAAACGTAACGACTTATTCAAAATTTTGCAGCGGAAAACATAAAACTAACTTTTAGGTTTACAAATATTCGATTACAGATTTAATCCCAAAAATCAATTAACGAAATAAGGAAATGTAAATAGTATGACAAGTTTAAAGTCCAAATTAACAACCCCAAGTCACTTTGCAAAATAAAATAAATACAAGCTCTCTAAACCCGATCCCAATGATGCATCATCTTCAAACCTGTAGATGGACAACGCTTATTGATCCTTAGAGACTGCTCACCAAACATGGGTCATCACAGGATCAATAAGGCATAGCCATGATCAACACACACAAACAAAGCACGTAATCAGCAAAGCTGAGTACTACATACTAAAACAATAATAGTCCTAACATGATTCTATTAAACGAACAACCCTAACATGATACTAATAAAACATAAGCAAGGATAACCAAAACATATTGACTTGAAGACTATATTAGACTGAACTAGACCTTTGTGTCATTAACATTATTTTAATTGAAATAGTAAATGGATTGAGTTGTCTACTAGAAGCCTTCACTAAAGAAGACGAGGTACGGGCGCGACTCCGTAACCCCAGTGACCTGCGATATCGAGGAACTTTTGACTGAAATAGAACCGGTGATCAATCCGGCCTAGAAAAAGCCATAGGCGACCCATGACCCCAACTCCTGATTGTCCTTCACTTCAGACGTGCACAGTCTATAGCTATTGCTACTCAGTTTCACTTTACATGATTTACAAATTAAGACTCTGTTATGACTCAACAATCACATAAGTCATACAATCAACGATTATTCCCAACTATTTTATCTTGGAATTAAGTAAGTGATCACAGAGGTATCAATCAAGACTTATTCCAATTAATTCAACCTTTCCTTTAATACTGATCAACCCCTCTATATGGGTATAAGGTTTCAACTAAACAAGGTCCTCGACCCTCATAAAGTAGTGAAAAACTAAAAGGGAACAACGATCAATCGATCTGAATCAACGTATATAAAATAATCTAATGTTCCCAACCAACATGTTTGCATCAATCATCCATACTAACATGTTATAATTCTCATAACGAAATATATGTTCAACATGTCCATCCAACAATATTAAACATGTAATTTCAACATAACCAAGTTCATCAACAATTTCAACATGGTTTCAACAAATAACACACATCTCCAAGCACACAGGTATGTACGTACCTTGTGTAAACAAACTGATAGGTCACTTTAACACTTTCAAAAGTCGCCTAAAGAGAATTCTCCGCCTAAAACAACCAACAAACCTTCCCAATCAATTTCTAATCGTTCGCAACCATAATAAAGCATTCTAAATACATCCTAAACATGTTTAGAACCTACCCCAATACTAAAACTTCAATATTTGATTTCCTAGCATCATAATTATTGAATTAGTGATTAAAATTCGTTGAAAACTCTCCGCAAACATTATACTTTAATTTTCAGCAATATAGACTCGTTTACAAATTTCCCCAACACCAAATTATCATGACCAGACTATAAAAAAATTAATAGTTTTAATCATTCCCTATCATTCTACCATGATTTAAAACCATTAAAACTTAAAATTCCCGCTTTAATTAATTCAAAATCTCGTTTCAATCAATTTGTGAAATCTGAAAATTAATATTTCAATTATGCAAACATTAAAATCTGAAATTCATAATTAAATAATAAAAACTATACATTTAATTCAATAAAACATAAATTACATAATTAAAACATAATTTAAAACATTTAATTCACTTAGGGTTTTTTAGGGATCAACCAAAAAGGAAGGGAGGACGAAGGTGGCCGACGGTGAGAGGCGCGGCTAGAGGCGGCAGAACTTGCTCGGCGGCCGCGAGTGGTGGTGGTGGCTGTACGACACAAGCACGATTAATGGGGGAGCGAAAATAAAAGAAAGAGAAACAACAAAGGAGAAATAGGGAGGGACGTACAAGAGGGACTACCGTGCAAAGGGACAACGTTCAGGCGATGACACGGTGGCTGAAACAAGGCCACGAACGCTAGTGGCAGCGTGGTGGCGGCGCTGTGCGAAAGACAAGAAACACGCACGTAAAGAGGAGAGAAAGAAATAAATTGCGTGAAAAGAAGAACGAACAAGAAGAAAGAGAATCAAAGGAGAAGAAGAAGAAGAGATGAAGGTTACCGGTGGTGAGGAATTCCGGCGGTGGTGGCGGCTGAGAAGCAAGGACGACGTGAATGGAAGCAGAGTTTTGAGGGTTGAGAGTTCACGTGAGTTGCAAGGGAACAAGAGGAGGGTTTTGAGTTTTACGTGAAATATTAATAGAATAAGGGAGGGTTTGAGTTTTGGGTTTTTATTGTTTGGGCTTTGCCAAGTGGGCCAGAATTAGGATTTAGTTTTAGGATTTAAATCCAAAACCGAATAGGGCCGATTTCTAAATCAATCAGTTTTCGTAATTCGATTTCTATTCAACTTAAAGTTCTAAAATTATTTTGATTTTGTAAATCGTTAAAAAAATTCAAAATATAATAAAATAAATATACGTTAATTATATATTTATTTCTAAAATCCGTAAATTCTAATTTAAATATAATAATCTATACGTTAAAATAATGTTTCTAAATTTACGGGGGATTACAACTTAGTTGTTCTCATATTAGATAGTGATGAACCTATGACTTACAATCAAGTTGTGACGAGCCCAAGCTCCACTAAATGGTTAGAGGCCATGAAATCTAAGATAGACTCCATGTCTGAAAATCAAGTCTGGGATTTGGTAGATTTGCCGGATGGGTTTACACCGGATGCAAACAGGTCTTTAAATTGAAGAAAGACAAGGATGTAATTGTATACATATACAAGGCTAGATTGGTAGCAAAAGGTTATAGGCAAGTTCACGGCGTTGACTACGATGAAACCTTTTCTCCAGTCGTGATGCTTAAGTCTATTCGGATAATCCTTGCGATTGCCGCATTTCATGACTATGAAATATGGCAAATGGATGTCAAAACTGCCTTCTTAGATGGTGTTCTTGAAGAGACTGTGTTTATGACATAGCCAGAGGGTTTTGTCGATCAAAAGAATCAAGGAAAGGTATGCAAGCTTAAGAAGTCCATTTATGGATTAATGCGGGCATCAAGGAGCTGGAATAAACGATTTGATGAAGCAGTCAATAAGTTTGGCTTCATCAAGAATCAGGACAAATCTTGTGTATACAAGAAGGTTAGTGGGAGTAAAATTGCATTCCTAGTCTTTTATGTAGATGACATACTACTTATTGGAAACGACATTCCTATGTTGGAGTCTGTAAAGACTTGGCTTGGAAAGTGTTTCTCAATGAAGGACTTAGGAGAGGCACAGTACATATTGGGCATCAAGATCTATAGGGATAGATCTAAGAGGATAATTGGACTAAGCCAGAGCACTTACATTGACAAAGTGCTAGCTAGGTTCAATATGATGGAAGCCAAGAGAGGTCATCTACCCATGACACATGGCACATATCTAAGAAAGACTCAGTGTCCCAAGACATCTGATGAGCATAGAAATATGAGTGGAATTCCATACGCTTCGGCTATTGGATCCATCATGTATGCTATGATTTGTACAAGGCCGGATGTTTCGTTCGCACTCAGTGCATCGAGCAGGTACCAGTCAGACCCAGGTGAGGAGTGATGTGGCAAAAAATAATTGGACATCGTGTCCCAATGATAGCTTGACACATGTCCTCCATAAATGGCACGAAGGCCCAACTTGTTTGACAGGCCCAGTCCTAAAAAGGCACCTTAAAGCCCTTTATTTCAAAAACGCACCAGATAAGGACACATGTCTTCATCTCTAAAGATCAGCCAGTCATATAGCTAGGGTTTTTGGACACTTCCCAAAAACCCTAGCCCTATATATAGTCCAATTCCCAAGGTAAAAGGGGCATTGAATTCATTCCCACCAACCTAAACTATCTTTGCTCTACCTTCTCTCTACAAATTACTTCTCTCTCTAGCTTATACTTACTTAAGCATCGAAGGGAATATTCCTACGGGAATATTCTTGTTTTGCTGGTTGCAGAAGTTCGTGCCAGCTCATACTTGATACCTCCGAGGAACGCGTGACATGTCATCACCGTAAAAGATCCCACAACATTTAGCGCCGTCTGTGGGGAGGTACAGTAACATGGCCGATCAACAACTTGACGTTGAAGCCGAACAATAAATTGGCTCAAGTGATCGACCTCCTCGAGGGAGGGATCCACGCACCTAGGGGCATTCGTGAAGCCCTCGACACGGAAGCCAAAAGCAATTTACCTAACGGCATATTACATGACATCAGCTGACAAAATAACACGCACATATTACATTGATTAAACTAGCTGCAATTATTAACAATGCAAGTTAGCAAGTGGTCCCCACTTGCAATATCCTAGCTCGTCCATCATTTTGCCCCAAGTAATCCCCATCATTGAATTCATTGAGGCGTACCTTTACTGCAAAACAACAAGCAAATACTGGACATCGTGAGCAAGCAAATATGGAGCTCGTCCACCATGAAATAGCAGCCGAGCAAGCAAATACTGCAAAACATTGAATTTTGCCCCTCGTCACCCCTGGACATTTGCTCATGCAGTATTAGGTTGGCAGTAAATGTGGAGCTCCCCTAATGTACCGCCAAGTAATCCCCATCAAAGACCAAGAAAATATGGAGCTCGTCCACCATGAAATAGCAGCGTCCATGTGTAGACACCTACTTTTGTCCCCATTCCCGAAAGGGAAGGTTCGATGATGAGAACACAAATCTCCACTTGGCAACGCATCTCCTATAAAATAACGAATCTCAATCACCCTTTTCATTTCAGCTAAAACTGCTATTTATGGAAACCTGCTAAAGATAGTAACTGCCGTAAAAGGTAGTTGTTAAAAGTGACAAAGTCATAAAAGATAGAAACCTGTCAGAATTAGGTGTTGCACTCCAACATAAATCCTACAGGAGATGGAATTTGTATTCCTGGTATAATTCGAAAATAAGAGTCACGTATGAACTAAATTCCTAACGAACCTAGAGTTCGTAACGGGCCCAGACGCATTCCGTCATAAGTTAATACGCACTAAAAGACTCGGATAAATCTCCCAAAAAGCTCCGTGTTCTAAGAGTCCAAATCTGACAAGAACTCGGCCCAGATCACATTTTCAACGCCCAGCCCTGGGCGCCGAAATCTTTGGCGCCCAGCCCTGGGAGCTGAAAATGCCTGGGGCCGTTTTATTTCCGGATTCTTTTTGGATTCGTATCTTAAAATCTATCTTTCCACACACTCTTTTCCTTTAAATACAGCCTTAAAACCGACGTGAAAAACACACAATGGCATAATGTAACACCCCCAAAATATGGACCTTTTATATAATCAAAAACCCTGTTTTTATTTAATAAATTGATCGTCCAAACCTTGGGAGTGTCACTGCTACATTTATTCTCCTTAGAAAATAAATGCAAAGCAACAAGACAATTTAAAACTATTAAAGTCAAAATTAACTAAGTGGTCTAAAGGTGGCAAATAAAATATTACAACCAATTAATCCCCATAAAATAAACAACAAAATCCAACTTAAATTGAAATAGAAATTGTCCCTTGACTAGGTGATTATTCTAAACGTCTCCTCCCTCGTAGCCAAGTACCTTTACCAACCTGCAATATAAATAGAAAAGAAACAAGAGAGACGAACTCCCAAAAATCAGATAAACTGAGTAATTCCAACTCCATCCCGTAAAATAAATAATTTTGATTTGAAAATGTTTTGAGTATATAAAATAAGTAATTAAAAAACAAGTATCAATTTAATAACTCCGTTATTAAAAAATTATCACAAAAGATCAATATTAATTAAGTGAGGGAAAGAGAACGCTAAGGGTCGCGCGTAACCCTTGAGAATGGCCAAAGCAAGATGAGTACAGAATGTCCCTAGTGTGCACACCCATCACTAATTAACTATGGGTCTCCGCGACCGCGCACCAATAGAATTAGGAGGAAGACTAAACAGAAAGTTTGACAGAATAATGCAAACCTACTAGAAGCCTACCGGGTCTCCACTTAAGTGCACCGATAGAACAACATCTAGAAGGACAACCTGTTCCTAGCCCTTACGGGCTTTTCCCTCTGAGATTACACTTTTCATAATTAGTATTTTAATAAGGCTTAAGCACATAACTAATACAAGTAGCCACAACAGAGCATTACCAATTACAACACTACTTTATCACTTATATCAATGCGTAGTCGGCCGGTGCAACTCATAGAAGAGATTATCATACTCCAATTATATATTAGCAACTAATGTCAACGTGCAAACTTAGGGATGGCAGGTGGGTAAAAATTTGCGGATACCGCACCGCACCCGCCCCAGTTGGGGCGGGGATGGGTACAACTTTGGCGGGTTTGTAGGCGGGTGTGGGTATGAAATCCATACCCGCCATGGGTAGCGGGTAGGTAGTGGATTTAAGGTCATACCCGCCTGCCCCGCCCCGCCTCCTACCCGCCCGCCTGCCTTTTTACCCCCATATTTTAATCATATTTTACAATTTTTATACAGGCCCAGAGTAATAAGCCCACTTATTTTAGTCATTTGGACAGAAAACCCTAATGACTTGAGTGGAAACTCACGCCTCCACTCTCCAGCCTCCCTGAATCCCTCTCCCTCTTTCAGTTTGTACTCTCAGTCTCTCACTCTCCCCTGCTACTCTCTCTTACGCCACAACCCCGACCACTTCTACCATCCTCCATCGAGTTGCGCCACCTCCCTTCCCCGGAGGTAATCTGTATATGGATTATTGAAGGTGCTTTGTCTTCATTCATTGAGTAACAAAATCCGCGATTTTCGTTTTGTTGTTCAAGAAAGAAAAACAAAATCCACGACAGTGCACTCTTCAAGAATTAAGACCTTCACCCCTTCAAGTAATCACCTTGCGCTATTTTAGTGATTAATGTGTTCAAAAAGGTTCTAAGTATATCCACCCCAGTTCGAACAAACACTTTCTTAACTTAAGTAGCATCTATCTTTAGTTCTACTTTAATCTAGGAAGAACAAAAGCAAGAAACATTATGTACTCGTAAATTGTATATCTTCATCTCCCAAACAACAAATGATAGCTCTAGAAGCATGTGCCTCTGTGACTTCATTATAATCCATTGTTCTAATTAATGTTAGGTTTTGTTCTATTGTTGATGGATGAAGTTGTTGTTAATTGTTGATTAGATTTTCTATTTTTATTTTATTTTGGTGAAATAGCTTAATATTATAATAAATTGTTATGTTGTTGGATTTTGATTTATTGTTCATTGATGAATTTGGTATTCATTGTTGATTTGATATTCTGGGTTTTTTTTTATTGGGTGAAATAGTTTAATTATTAAACCAGATGATTTTATACGAGAAAACACAGAAACAATTGAATGAAATCAGATTTTTTTTTTGCAAATATTTGATTGAAATCAAAAATATTTGATTGAATTTATTGAAAAAACAAAAGATATATTATATGCGGGTACAGGCGGGTATAGGCGGGTAGAAGAGGTTGGTGGATATCCACGTGGGTGGTGGAGCGGGTATGGTTATAGGAATGCACCCGCCTAGGCGGGTGTGGACGAGAAAATTATACTCGCAGTGGGTGGCGGGTAGGTGACGGGTGTAAATTTTTGTGGCGGGTGCGGATACGGGGGAGGGGTCCCCGTACCCGCACCGCCCAATTGCCATCCCTATGCAAACTGCTTACACCCAAGTTACATAATATTAGCACTTTAGTACGTAACGCATTAAGGCTCCGCTAATAATTCATTTCATCAAACAAGTACCATACGTAGTTTAAATAGCCTTTTCACAATACTACTATTATTAAAAACACTCATAAACACAACTCATATAGTCTACCTACATCATACTTAGTCTCCTTAACACATAACAACATATAAACATGTCCAAAATATTTTTCCTAACGGGATTTAAAGATGATGGCCATTGAAAATTACCTTCACCGTGTGAATCACTAATAATTTAAGTAATATATGTGTAATCAACTAACGACCTCCATCTACAAGAAAAGTAATAACTATCATATGTTAGTCTAACAACACCTGAACAATTACAACAATTACTGGAAATCATAATATACTTTTGCCAAAAAAAATAATTCTCCTAATAGATCGTAAAATTAGAAGATTGATTTTTTTTTTTTTTTTTTTTAAGATCAAGAACAATAAATTAAATTTCAAGATGTGAAACATATTGTAAAATGAAACATGAAAGACGTAAGAAAAACTAATGATGATGGTTTACAGATGTTAATTATTCATGGCTGCTATGGTCATATTAATTTGATAGAAAATCATGATCTTACCCACAAATCAGCATTTACGATTGAGGGAGGATGGAGATGATGAGTTGATGACGGCAATTATTTTGAGGGAGAAAGGTTAAGTGAGAGTATGCAACACAATTTTGGATTTAAGAGTCTATTTATACTTTAGGTCAATATATATTAGGGTTTTAATATTCTTAATTAAATAATTAAATAAGTACCAAAAATCATTTTATAAATATAAATATATTGCTCAACTAAAATAAGAAAATCAATTTAAATTACTCAAATTATTTATCAAAATACACGAAAATTTGGGATATTACACATAACCTGAGTATTGACTCTAGCCTTAAGCCTAAGCCTCATCACGCTGCGAAATTGATCCGGCGTTCTGTCGCAATCGACCCAGAAGTCGAACAGAACGCATCCTGCCCCATGTAGCTGATGAATTAAGCCTAAATACTGGAACATTGCTTGGAAACCCGAGATTCGTTAAATAAAAGGAGAAATAGCAAAGCCAAGTGGTTAGTTTTCTGAGAACCGTAACGCACCTCTCAAGGGTGCGTTGTAATGTGTCCCTCATATGATTTAATCACTTTCATCACCCTTTTATAAAATTGTCGAACTATTAACTTGATTGATCTATCACGCCTAATAAGATAATACCTTGGACAATTGAATTATCATGCTAGGTACCTTAAATAAATCTAAATAAGATAATCACGATCGATTTAGTGCTATGTGTTGCATATTGCTAAAATCAATTCAGAATAGTTTAATAGTTTAACGCATGTCCCTTCAATTATTTATGCTGAGCTAGTAAGGATAACCTGCCTCTGGAGTTATCGATGAGCACTCCTCTCGGTAGTTACAGTCCCCCGAACTCTCAATCTCTGCCCTGCGGGTGTACGTTGAGCGATCCCCACACCAGGGATCACAAGGGAACCTATGGCCATCGTGGTCGAACATAATTGCACTCCCTTTATGTCACGATAACCGGATTTTGTCAGTTTTTCTCATTGTCGTTAAAAACTGAATGACGACTCCTATATTACTAGTCGATTGGGTGTAAACTCACAGGAAATCCAACTACATTTGATCTGACAACGTCACGCCCACGAGGGACGAGGTCACGCATTAGCCTCGTGCTTTTTCGACCCCTCACAGTGGCGACTCCACTGGGAGCGTTAATGAAATACTCGTGCTCGTAGGTAATCATAATAGCGGAAGGGTGAAACGATCCTACTCCGCGTTTATTTCCTTATCAAGTTGGGACGACCTGAAAATCAGCATATTAATGTGAACGGACAGAACCGCATAACGAATCTTGGCTCCCTTGGTGTGTTTCATCTCGGGAGTTAGGACTAAGGATATCCATCGCCAACCGGGGGGTGCATACGCTTCGAATGTTGTCCACTCGGCACTTTTCGCTAGTAGTACACCCGTCCCAAACCCAATCGCTCGCCCACTAAGGTCCTTCTCATTGGTGCATGCCCCCTTGGCTTACATCGTGATTGGCCTCTTGGGACGAAATTCGTCTGTAGAATGCACTACCTCGACCGGGGCATGTGTTGGATCTACGATAGAAGCGGTACCAAGCCGGCGCAAATATTACCCATAGAAGCCTATCATAAACTACGTGACATATTATTTTTTGCTTTATGTTGTAATGCTAGTTATGAGTAGCAAATTATGTGATTATTACGTAATTGTGTGTGACAAATAATACCGGAAAACCAACGACCCTAAAAATTGCCCAAACATTCATAAACACCAATTGGCCAAAGAGTTTTACCAAAATACGTGTTCCGTAACCCCGGGCGATAGCCACAAAAATAAGCGATGCCCAGGACGACCTGTAACGGATCCCACAATGCTGCACAACGCGTAAAGGACGTTATTAGGCGAGCACGCAAAATTAAGTCGTATATACGAAAAAAGGATACGCGAACAGAATACGAGTACCAGTCAGGGACGCATTTTAAGCGCCCCTGGCTGGGCGCCAATCATTTTCAACTCCCAGAGCTGGGCGCTGAAGTTGCTGCCTGGCCTTTTGGTCAGGCGCAGCAGCCTCGGTGCCCGAGCATAGAGTATACGTAGCAGCAAAAAAATTCGTAACAAATTTGCTACGAGGACGTATGAAAAAGGCACTCGATTCTAAGAACAACTTATAAAATAAACAACTCCTTGTGTCATCATTAGGCCCCCTATGACGACAATGTTCGGCGCCAAAACCGAGCATGCTAATTAAATGACCTTGAATGTCACACGGGCAAAGTATTCAAAAAATGATGTTCAAATAAAGTTTTCAAGGAAAAATAATGTTCGAATAAAAAATAAATAAATCCGAGTCTAGACTAGGCTATGCCAAAGTACAATCTAAATCTTAAGTCTTAGTTCTCTTATACATAGAATCGATCCTAATGCTTGGTGTCGTTCTGCCAGTTAAAAGGTTAAACCATATTGAGTCTTCCTTCCTAACAAAGAAATCAATAAGCACCCATATGTAATTGTCATCCCTCGCTAAGAATCTACGGCCTCAATACTCTCTCTCACCAATAAAAAGAATATATTGTGTAATTCAAGTATTTGCAAAATGGAAACAATCACATTCTGAAAGTCATTCCTCCATAGTCGCACAACCCCCAAAGTGAGCCTAAGGTGTCAATACCATTGGCAACAAAAAATTAATGGCCTCAAGGCTTATGATCACATTGGGTCACGACTATCATAGTCCTCTCGAGCCACTCGCTCCTTGAAGTACTTCTAAGTACGGACTAAAAGATTTTCCATGAATGCAACATGACGAACCATGAAAATACCCAAATCGGCATGCCATAAGGCTACCATTGGGGTAAAGCGATACACACTAAGAGGGAAGCCGCACTAATGATTCTAGCCTTGCAAAAAATGAAAATTCGATCTCCCCAACTAACTACCTTGCCAACATTAAGAAAAATGGCGCATGACAAATGAACACCCAAGGGTTAAAATCTAAAGTGTCAACCAACGAAAGTTATGGTCCAATTAGCCTAAGTTTGAGAGTCGCTTGGTCAAGTATTGTAGGCTTACGCCACGTCATTATTTTGAGTCTAGGCCACCTCCTTGTATTCATACACGGGTTATAATCAGAAAAATTAATGAAAGTTCGAGTCTAAATCACAACTTCCAATCAAATCCCGGAAACTGAAATCTGAAAAGAAGCAGAATTTTTTTTTCCGATGTAATTCTTTCGTTAAATTTCAATAAAGTAAAAACAACATTTTGAATCTACGCTGTTTGCACATTTTAAGAAACGACTAAATACGCTTGCAAAGTGAGACAATTTAAAGGTCCACCCTAGGCCTACTAAATTTAAAGGTCCACCCTAGGCCTACTAAAATTAAAGGTCTACTATAGGCCTACCAAACGAGGCTCACTCAGTCTCGCCTCGTGACTCAAAGACCACAACCATCTACCTTTTAGCCCAAATAAAAAGGGGGGGAAATCCCAAGCAAAAAAAAAGAAAAGAAAGAGAAAAGGGAGAGCGAAAAGAGCGAGCCATGAAATACTTAGCCCGTACCTCCCAAATTGCGAAATTTACCCAAGTAAACGAAGGAAAAGAATTGAGTCAACCAATCCAAATCATACCACAAAAACTACATAAAGTTCTACAATCTTCTACCCTCTCCAATCCTCATGCTTGACTAATATCTATACAAATTATCCTATCTCATTTAACCCATCTTTCAAGCCGTCTTGAGTCACGAATAAAAAAAGACAAATGAAAAGTACATTCTACGTTTAACGTAAAAAAATAATAATAAATAATAAAAAAGAAAGAAACTTTGCAAAGCGCCTTTAAAGTTCGTGTAAAGAGGAAAAGAGCATTTAGCGCACAAAAAAGATTCGCAAATATTTGGCACAAAACGAAAAGAAGCCTCCCCAGGAATCACTTTCAACGCCCAGAGCTGGGCGCCGGAATCTTTAACGCCCCAGCCTGGGCGCTGAATCTCTCTGCTTGCCAAATTTTGTCCAGAAGTGCTCGTCATTTTATCCGCACATACACGGAGCAATAACAAACACTTAGGGGGGTACAACACGTATTCAGATATACGTACCAAAAAACACATTAAAAGATTTTTGTGCAAATACATGTACTTAAAAAAATAAAACAAATTTCTGGCTTACGGCAAAGCAGCAGACTAAAATGATAATAAACTTCACTTATTTCACCCTATTTCAAACATTACGATTCCACTCGAACGTACTTGTTTTAAAATCGGCATTCTAAGAAACCATTTTCTGGCTAAGAACTACGCAAGACCTGATTCCAAATTAAATCTATTTAAGGCGGATACGTAGGCAATCCATGATTCGGTCCAACCAATTTGCAAAAATGTTAAAACCTATAGAATAACAAAGAATAAAAAAAATAGAGTCCCTTATTGAAATTTAATTACTTGCAATCCAAATCGAAAGAAAAATTTAAGTCAAAGGAAGAATCCAAGTCATCAAGATGCCAAAATGAGCACACATCGAAAAATAATAAGGGCACGTACCCTTGCCAGAAGGAGCACTCACACTCCTAGGCACTTAGCCAATACTCAAAAGATCGCTTTGCCTCAATTGAATGGGGGCTAGCGCGAGCGTCCATGACCTCTAAAGTACTCAATTTGACCCTCCCTAAAGCAAACTAACTCACCTAAAGACCTTCTTTCACCACTAGACACAGTCATAATCGCCAACAAGTAGTAAAGGCAGCAAGCTTGCAATAAAGAGGATTGTTCTACGGCATCACCCCATCGTTCCTTCGAACTCAGGGCACCCGTTCATGGTTATTCAAATGCTTGCGAATCTCCTTTGAAAAAATCAGACATTGTCAATAGGACTTGGCACTTAACCAAGGCTCACCCTACTTAGACATATGACACGGGCATCTAAAATCGAAATCTGAAAGCATCATTAATGAGAAGACATAATAGCAACTGGGAGCTAAAAATTGAAATGAAAGAGCTAGGGAAAGCACTAATTATATGTAATACCCCGAATTTTCAAAACTCGATTAATTATGCTTAATTATTTTTATTTAGCTTAAAATCGTTTTAAATCCTAATTTCAAACGTAATTTTAATTAATGAAGTTTTATTTCGCTTGAAATTTTAATATTGTTACACGATTTATTTTTCAGATTTTATAATTTAATTTCAGACTTACGAGCTTAAGCTACTTTTTTTTTAAAAAATATTAGTTACTTTGTAATTTATTTCGGCTTTTTACTAATTTCGAAACGTTCTTATTATATTCGAAAATTTAATATATTTTTTGTTAACAATGTTTTTATAAAGAATTATTTCAAAACTTGATTTTTAATTAAACATCTATTCCGATTAATTTTCTAAGAGAACACCAATTTTCTGAATTTTTACCTAAGTAATTGAAATTACGAAAAAGCCCTTGCAAAGCCAAACTTCCATTTTTCTTTGCCTCTTTGCACCCCACGTACAAAGCAAAGAAGGAAACCATTTCTTCCTCCTTCTCTTTTCCAAATTCAGTCTCTATTCAGTTGACCAATCCAAATTTCCTTCTTCTTCTTTTTCTTTTACAAATTCTAACATTTCAGAAATTGAAATTCTAAATTCTAAAATCAAAAATCAAAATCAAATTTCAATCTCATTCCTCTTGCATTCTGTAATTCGAACCACCAATCACCATCGTGGCCACCGTGCCGCATCCACCACCACCACCATTTCTAGTCACCTGCACCAACCACCGAACCTGTCACCGCCTCCATCTCCGGCAATAACCGCCCCGAAACACTCCCTCAAATCCCTTGCTTCTCGGTTTTAACTCACCTCCCCTGCCTTTGATCTCTTTCGCGCCCAGCCGCCGGCACCGCATCCACCACAACTCCCACCCTCCTCCTCATCCCGCGCACTCCCCTGCTCTCTCTTTCCTTTCCCCTGCCACACCACCAACACCGCAGCCACCACACCCATCCACCCTCCCCTCACGTACTCAAATCAAGTCCCTCCACCCGCACCGCCAAGTCGCCTCCCCTTCCGCCCAGCACCAAGCGAAAAACACCCCACCCTCGATCTCCCCTGTATTTTCCCTGTTTTGCGCGAACTCCTTCTCCCCTCCCCTGTTGTTTCTCCATCGCAGTACAACCACCACACCGCCGCCTCCGGCGCGGGTTCGCGTGTCTGCGCCGCCCAGCTCAGCCGTCCTCCCTTCTCTCCTCTCCTCCCTTCCCTTCGTGCTCCCCTGCTTTGCATCCCCCCCTGTTCATGCTTTTCTTTCCAGAAAACCAAAACCAATATTTGGTTCTTGGTTTTATTCTTCTCAAAACCTACCATTAATTGGGCCATGCTAAATTGGGCTTTAGGTAAGAAACCAATTTGCTATTTCAAATTTCGTAATTTATTAATTTCTATGTTTTAATAAATTTTTTATGATATAATTATTATTATTTACTAATAAATTGTTATTATTTTCAGGCTTGATTATCGATCTTACTAAAATAGATTACCGGGTTTATTTAACAAAAATGGAATTTAAATAACGCTCATGAAACCGATTTATGAAAATACATATATATTTCAATTAAAATTTCGATTAATAATATTTTCATTAAATTATGAAATTATTTTATTAAAACTCGTTACTTATAAATGAAGTCTTATAAAACATATTATTTATAAAATGTTGATTTTAAATTAATTATCGTTTTAGTTACTAATTCAATAATTTAATATTCTGTAAGAAATCGGACTTGGAGCTCAGGAAGAACGATCCATCAGACGGGAAGTATAAAACTACGGTTGAGGTAACGGCTATTGCTAGTACCCGCAATCCCCTTATAAATATGATTTATGAAATTATGACGTTATGATTGAATTTATGAAATATTTTGATGTGTTTTATGGATTGTGGGAATGAATTATGATTTGTTTGAATTATTCTTTATAATATGATTTGATTGATTTTTCTCATAAAATGATGTTTATATGATGCGTTGAATGAAATGAGGTTTTATTGATCCCAGGATCAAAATGATGTTTAATGATAGAAAAGAGTTATGTTATTTCAACTGAAATACAAGCCAAGGCTTAGTAAAAAAAATACATAAAACATGATAAATGAAAGTGAAAGACCTGGTTTGTCTGGCGGTATATAAACTACCATCTTCCTATCTATCGGTCATGCATGCACCACGGACACCTGTCCACCCATGGATTACGAGCCCAGGCTCCCATGGTTATGAGCCCAGGCTCAGGGCCCAGGCCCAAGTTACGATGATGAGCCCAGGCTCTTATCGGCCCAGGCCCAGTGGAGAATTCCTTCACGGTTCGTACTTGCCGACAACTAGCTTGTTAATTAAAAGTTTATGACTGACGTTTTCATTAAAAGTTTATGAATGAATTTAATATGATGTTTTATTAAATGTTTTACTTATTCTGTTCTCCCTGTGTTATTAAATAAAATGAGTTGAAATGAATTTACGTTGCTAGGGTAGTCGTTACTGAGTCTTCGGCTCACCGTTTTTTTTTCTGATTTAGGTACTGCGGGGAACGATTGAAACGAGTAGTGGCGAGGAATTTCACTTTAATATTAATCACCGAGTTTATGCTTAATGTTTTAGTAGTTTAATTAAAGACTTTTAGTAAGTTATGTACTTTTATTTTGGGAATGTAAAGGATTGTTATATTAATTTGGATTTTTAATAGCTTATGTTATGATAGTTGCCTTGTAATTCCCAAGAGGGAGTTACGGCAGGTAATGTCCAGACCGTATTAGGTTAATTCCGCTGCTAAGTATGCTTTAATATTTGAATTAGAGGTCGGGGCGTTACAATATACCTTGACCTTTTGTACAGACATACACCAAGTAAATCTAAGTCAATTTGAAAGCGGTTTATATTGCCGCAATTCTGGAAATGATGGCCCTAAAAACCTAAAGCATGTGCCACACGGGCACAAGTAATATCTTGACGCCTGCACCCTGGCTTCCAGCAAATCCTTAGACAACATTCCGAAAATCGTAACAGTATTTTGATTCACTCATGTAACCCTGTACGAACCCTTCTATAAGTCAACTTACTTAGGACACCTCGGATTGTACACAGTAGGACTCGGATTTCAAATAATTTTCAAAGGCTTCTTCAAACATAATAAAGTGTCGTTGGTTTAAGCTAAGTATGTGTTTATCTCGATGTTGCAAGTGAGTCAAAAAGATTTCTAAATAGGATTATGGGTAAAGAAAGGCACCTTGCTTTTGGTCAAGGCACACTTCAACATGTGACTACCTTGACCATGACAATGTCGCACAATACGACATTTACAAGAGAAGTAGCAAATCACTACTCGAACGTACCTCGCACTAAACGAGTCTGGTTCAAACTATTCATGATCCATGTCACCATGAATGCATAAAACGTATGCCTAGCATTATAGCACCAAGCCAATCCCGTAGCTACAATTGGGGGCTTGAGAAAAACACTCTAAAAATGCTCGAAATGACGATTTTATCGCAAATTCTCGACGCTAATACTATGCACACGTCATAGGGGCCCAATCCTAAAGTTTGATCGTGTAAAATGAACCTTAGAATGACCACAACCCCTCCCAAATTCTAAGAGCTACTTAGAATATATAAAGTCACCCCACTAACAAGGGTAACTGAAAATCGCGAGTCACCAAAACTCCGATCAAACTACTGCACATAACGCTCGCCCTACAAGCACCCGTTACACAGTCTACGTCGTTCCAAAGCAAAAGCGAAAGAAAAATCAAGCATAAAAAAAAGGGAAAGAAACATCTATGAATCCTCGCATCGAACGAAGTAATAAGCCGTGCACACCCACGCAGAAGGTGCTACACTTTTTCGAGCACCTGAACGAGGCGTGATGAAGTACTCCAATGCAAAAAATAATAATAATATCCCAACACCTGGAGGAATGTTATAAGACACGTTGTTAGGCCACACAAGCCTACGTCGCACCATAAGTTCAACCATCCCACGGTACAAGTCTAAAAAAAAAAAAGAGTAAGGCATATTGCACTAATGCGGGCACGACCAAGAGCATGTGTAAAAGAGGCAAAGACTACTTATCGCCCAAATTCAAAATGCAAGCCACACGACTTGTACATTAAGGATTAAAGGTAGCAAAACATTACCTACCACGGAAGGGATAGCTCGCACCTACGCGAGCGGAACCCCAAGGCATCTTTCTCGAAAGAACCTACAAAAATCGTACGCCAAAAGGAAGCATCGTAACATGCATACTTGGGGGCTCCAAGCTACGAAACGACCATAGTAAAATAAAAAGTCTCAAAGCAAATGTTTGAACGATCAAAAGGGCACGATGCTTGAGCCCACTTCGTGAATGGGCCTGAACCCTACAAGCAAACTATTCAACATCACTCATTGCTCAAAAAAAAAAAGAATGATTCAAGCGAACTGATTAATGGACCGCACGCAACGGCCATTCTATGAACGCTCGTTCGCACATACATTCTAAGTATCGAACATTCACGAACACGTTCAAAAGAAAAAAAATATATGTTAAAAATAACAACAAGAGCGATCAAAGTCTTACGCCTCAAGGTATCTTCCTCGGGCCATATAGACTTGCCCGACTATTGCAATAACTGTACGCCTTAAGAGCAACAATTCCTTTAAATAATCGCACTAAATCGACAAACACCGTAGTCCGCCAATCGGCTACGACTTCTCGAGAAATCATCACGAGAAAGTCCTGCCCGGGACGCACTTTCAACGCCCAGGACCAGGCGCCAGATATTCCGACGCCCAGCTCTAGGCGCTGAAAATCAGCTCAACTCATTGTGATCTCCAATAAAATTCTACGTTCCAAAAATAAAGAAAAAACAAAAGAGAAGAAAATACGTAGAATTTCCAAGTGAAATAAACGAACGAACAAGAGGCCAACTGTGTCATCAAAAGACCAGCCCAAGCAATATTTTCAACGCCCCACTTGGGCGTGAAATATTTCAACGCCCAGGCAAGGGCGCCGAAAATGAGCCCCGGCCCAAAAGAAGCCCTAACTTCTATAGGGCCCTGCCGTATCCATTCGACTCAAAAATTGCCGAGTTCTTTACTGAAAGTCGCACCTCACGGCTTTGTTAAGAGTAGCACACCACTACAGAGATCGCTCGCACTTACGAGCACGATCCCAAACACGATCAAGGACATTACAAAATGTGTATCCCCAAAGAACCTCTTTGACAAGAAATGACCGTCAAGCACGAGTGCTTGGGGGCTCGAAAGAAAATATATATTTCAAAAGAGAGTATGCAAAGATAAAATAATATTCCCAGACTATGCTGTACGAAGTCCCGTGTTTGGATAATCTCAAAAGATAAAACCGGATTACGACCTCAAGACAAAGGTCGCCGTCAATACTTATACATAGTCCTCTAATCAAGGACCCAGAGGTGGCAAAATTGAGCCGTAAAGACTAGCTCAAAACCATGAAAGATGATGACCACGAGACAATGGTCCGTCTAAGCTCGTTGTCAACCCACATTCAGGTTGCAACTAAATCCGAGCATCCCTCGAACGAAAATAAATTCTTCAAAAAACAAAAACAGGCTCGCCATCTTCAGCCGGCGTGGTCTGCGTCACTAACTGCGCAGGTCCTCAGTTTTCGAAAATGAAAAGAAAATGAAATCTTCAAAAAAAAAAAAAAAACAGGCTCGCCATCTTCAGCCGGCGGGGTCTACGTCACAAACCGCGTAGGTCCTTATTTTAAAAAACATCAAAACAGATTCGTCCACTTCTATCGGACGGGGCATCCACCCTTAGCGGACAGGCTCGCCCACCTTCAGCGGGCGGGGTCTGCGTCACTAACCGCCCAGGTCCTCAGTTTTCGAAAATGAAATCTTCAAAAACACAAAACAGGCTCGCCATCTTCAGCCGGCGGGTGTAGACACCTACTTTTGTCCTCATTCCCGAAAGGGAAGGTTCGATGATGAGAACATAAATCTCCACTTGGCAACGCATCTCCTATAAAATAACGAATCTCGATCACCCTTTTCATTTCAGCCAAACCTGCTATTTATAGAAACCTGCTAAAAATGGTAACTGCCGTAAGAAGTAGTTGTTAAAAGTGGCAAGACATAAAAGATAGAAATCTGTTAGAATTAGGTGTTGCACTCCAACATAAGTCCTAAAAGAGATAGAATTGGCAAAAGGAATTCTATTCCTGTTATAATTCGAAAATAAGAGTTACGTATTGATTAAATTCCTAACGAACCTAGAGTTCATAATGGGCCCACACGCATTCCGTCATCAGTTGATACGCACTAAGAAACTCGGATAAGTCTCAAAAGCTCCGTGGTTAAGAGTTCAAATCTGACAAAAGGCTCGGCTTAGACCCTATTCTCAACGCCTGGGTCTGGGCGCCGAAATCTTCGCCGCCCAGCCCTGGGCGCTGAAAATACCTGGGGCCGTGTCGTTTCCGAATTCTCTTTGGGTTCGGATTCTAAAGATCTATCTTTCCACAAACTCTTTCCCTATAAATACAGCCTCAAAACCGACGTGAAAACAACAACAACACAACACACAATTCATAATATGAGTATTGACTCCAACCCTAAGCCTAAGCCTAACGCTGCGAAATTGATCCCGCGTTCTGTCGCAATCGACCCAAAAGTCGAACAGAACGTATTCTGTCCCTTGTAGCTGATGATTTAAGCCTAAATACTGGAACACTGCTTAGAAACCCGAGATTTGTTAAATAAAAGGAGAAATAGCAAAGCCAAGTGGTTAGTTTTCTGAGAACCGTGACGCACCTCTCAAGGGTGCATCGTAATGTGTCCCTTCGTATGATTTAATCGCTTTCATCACCCTTTTATAAAATTGTTAAACTATTAATTTGATTGATCTATCACGCCTAATAAAGATAATACCTTGGACAATTGAACTATCATGCTAGGTACCTTAAATCAATCTAAACAAGATAATCACGATCGATTTAGTATTATGTGTTGCATATTGCTAAAATCAATTCAGAATAGTTTAATAGTTAACGCATGTCCCTTCAATTATTTATGCTGAGCTAGTAAGGATAACCTGCCTCTGGAGTTATTGATGAGCACTCATCTCGGTAGTTACAGTCCCCCGAACTCTCAATCTCTGCCCTGCGGGTGTACGTTGAGCGATCCCCACACCAGGGATCACAAGGGAACCAATGGCCATCGTGGTCGAACATAATTGCACTCCCTTTATGTCAAGATAACCGGGTTTTGTCAGTTTTTCTCATTGTCGTTAAAAACTGAATAGCGACTCCTATATTACTAGTCGATTGGGTGTAAACTCACAGGAAATCTAACTACACTTGATTTGACGACGTCACGCCCACAAGGGACGAGGTCATGCATTAGCCTCGTGCTTTTTCCACCCCCTCACAGTGGCGACTCCGCTGGAAAATGTTAATGAAATACTCGTGCTCGTAGGTAATCAAAATAGCCGAAGGGTGAAACGATCCTACTCCCGCGTTTATTTCCTTATCAAGTTGGGACGACCTGAAAACCAGCATATTAATGTGAACGGACAGAACCGCATAACGAATCTCGGCTCCCTTGGCATGTTTCATCTCGGGAGTTGGGACTAAGGATACCCATCGCCAACCGGGGGGTGCATACGCTTCGAATGTTGTCCACTCGGCACTTTTCGCTAGTAGTACACCCGTCCCAAACCCAATCGCTCGCCCACTAAGGTCCTTCTCATTGGTGCATGCCCCCTTGGCTTACATCGTGATTGGCCTCTTGGGACGAAATTCGTCTGTAGAATGCACTACCTCGACCGGGGCATGTGTTGGATCTACGATAGAAGCGGTACCAAGTCGGCGCAAATATTACCCATAGAAGCCTATCATAAACTACGTGACATATTAATTTTGCTTCATGTTGTAATGTTAGTTATGTGTAGCGAATTACGTGATTATGTTGTGATTGTGTGTGACAAATAACGCTAGAAAACTAACGACCCTAAAAATTGCCCAAACATTCATAAACACCAATTGGCCAAAGAGTTATACCTAAATACGTGTCCCGTAATCCCAGGCGATCGCCACAAAAATAAGCGACGCCCTGGATGGCCTGTAACGGATCCCACAACGCTGCACAACGCGTAAAGGACGTTATTAGGCAAGCACGCAAAATTAAGTCGCAAAAATATACGAACAGAATACGAGTACCAGTCAGGGATGCATTTTCAGCGCCCCTGGCTGGGCGCCAATTATTTCAACGCCCCCTGCTGGGCGCTGAAGTTGCTGCTTGGCCTTTTGGCCAGGCACCGCAGCCTCGGTGCCCGCGCACAAAATATTCGTAGTAATAAAAAATTCGTAACAAATTTGCTACGAGGACGTATGAAAAAGGCACTCGATTCTAAGAACGACTTATAAAATAAACAACTCCTTGTGTCTTCATTAGGCCTCCTATGACGACAATGTTCGGCACCAAAACCGAGCATGCTAGTTAAAATAACCTTGAATGTCACATGGGCAAAGTATTCAAAAAATAATGTTCAAATAAAGTTTTCAAAGAAAATAATGTTCGAATAAAGAATAGATAAATCCGAGTCTAGACTAGGCTATGCCAAAGTACAATCTAAATCCTAAGTCTTAGTTGTCTTATACATAGAATCGATCCTAATACTTGGTGTCGTTCTGCAAGTTAAAAGGTTAAACCATATTGAGTCTCCCTTCCTAACATTTAAATCAATAAGCACCCATATGTAAGTGTCATCCCTTGCTAAGAATCTACGGCCTCAATACTCTCTCTCACCAATAAAAATAATATATTATAGTATTTGCAAAATGGAAACAGTCACATTCTGAAAATCATTCCTCCATAGTCGCACAACCCCCAAAGTTAACCTAAGGTGTCAATACCATTGGAATTTTTTTTTTAATGGCCTCAAGGCTTATGATCACATTGGGTCACGACTATCATAGTTCTCTCGAGCCACTCGCTCCTTGAAATACTCCTAAGTACAGACTAAAAGATTTTCCATGAAAGCAACCTGACGAACCATGAAAATACCCAAATCGGCATGACATAGGGCTACCATCGGGGTAAGGCAATACACACTAAGAGGGAAGCTGCACTAATGATTCTAGGCAACATAATTATATTCTGAGTATTGACTCCAACCCTTAGCCTAAGCCTCTCGCTGCGAAATTGTTAACGCGTTCTGTCGCAATTGATCCATAAATCGAACAGAACGTATCCTGTCCCATAATCGAGATTCGTTAAATAAAAAGGAGAAATAGCAAAGTCAAAGTGGTTAGTTTTCTGAGAACCGTGACGCACCTCTCAAGGGTGCATCGTAATGTGTCCCTTTTCGATGATTTAACTGCTTTCCTCGCCCTTTTTATAAACTGTTAAACTAACCTAATCTGATTGTTCTATCACGCCTAACAAATATAATATTTTTGGGAAATCGGATTATCATGCTAGGTCCCTTAATGCTATTTAAATCAGATAACCACGATCGAATTAGTATTATATGTTGCATATCGCTAAAATCAATTCAGATTAGTTTAATAGTTAACGCATGTCCCTTCAATTATTTATGCTGAGCTAGTAAGGATATCCTGCCTCTGGAGTTATCGATGAGCGAAGTACTCCTCTCGGTAGTTACAGTCCCCCGAACCCTCAATCTCTACCTTGCGGGTGTATGTTGAGGGATCCCCACACCAGGGATCACAAGGGAACCTACAGCCGTCGTGGTCAAACATAATTGCACTCCCTTTATGTCACGATAACCGGGTTTTGTCAGTTTTTCTCATTGTCGTTAAAAACTGAATGGCGACTCCTATATTACTAGTCAATTGGGTGTATACTCACAGGAAATCCAATTACACTTGATTGAATAAAACGAATCGTCACACCCACGAGGGACGAGGTCACGCATAGCCTCGTGCTTTTTCGACCCCCTCACAGTGGCGACTCCACTGGGGAAAGTGAAGGAAATACTCGTGCTTGTAGGTAATAAAAATAGCCGAAGGGTGAAACGATCCTACCCCGCGTTTATTTCCCCATCAAGTTGGGACGACCTGAAAATCAACATATTAATGTGAACGGGCAGAACCGCATAACGAATCTCGGCTCCCTCGGGAGTTGGGACTAAGGATACCTTTTTCCGCCAATAGGGGGGTGCATACGCCGCGCATGTTTCCCACTCGGTACTTGTGCAGGTAGTACACCTATCCCGAACCCAATCGCTCGCTCATTAGGTCCCTCTCGCCTGCATGCCCCCTTGGCTTGCACTTGCGGGTTGGCCTCTTGGGCGAAATTCGTCTGTTGAAGACACTACCTCGATCGGGGCATGTGTTGGATCAACGATAGAAGCGGTACCAAGCCAGGCGCAAATAAACTACCCATAGAAGCCTATCATAAACTACGTGGCATACTTAATTTTCAAATCCATGTTTGTAATGTAGTTATGTGTAGCGAAATATGTGATTGTGTGTGACAAACTATCCTAGAAAACCAACGACCTTAAAAATTGCCCAAACATTCATAGACTAATTTGCCAAAGAGTTATACCGAAACACGTGTTCCGCAAACCCGAATGATCGCCACAAAAATAAGCGACGCTCGGGATGGCCTGTAACGAATCCCAGAAACGCTGCTACGCGTAAAGGACGTTATTAGGCAAGCACGCAAATCGAAGTCGCAAAAACAAAAGTAGACGAAAACTGAAAACGAGAACCAGCCAGGGACGCATTTTCAACGCCCCTGGCTGGGCGCTGAAATTTCTCACGCCCACTGCTGGGCGCTGAAGTTGCTGCCTGGCCTTTTGGTCAGGCACAGCAGCCTCGGTGCCCGCGCATAAAAATATATATATATATACGTAGCAAAAAAAAAAAACTTTTTGAAAAAAATTGCTGCGAGGGCGTATGAAAGGCACTCGATTCTAAAAAGCGACTTGTAAAAAATAAAATAACTCTTTGTGTCGTTGTTAGGCCTCCTACGACGACAATGCTCGGCACCAAAACCGAACATGCTAATTGAAATAACCTTGAATGTCACATGGACAAAATATTCAAAAAATGATGTTCAAATAAAGTCTTCAAGAAAAAAAAAAATGTTCAAATAAAATAAATAAATCCGAGTCTAGACTAGGTTATGCCAAAGTACAATCTAAATCCTAAGTCTTAGTTGTTTTATCCATAGAATCGGTCCTAATGCTTGGTGTCGTTCTGCAAGTAAAAAGGTTAAACCATATTGAATCTCCCTTCCTAACATTTAAATCAATAAACACCCATATGTAATTGTCATCCCTTGCTAAGAGTCTACGGCCTCAATACTCTCTCTCACCAATAAAAAGAATATACTATAGTATTTGCAAAATGGAAACGGTCACATTCTGAAAATCATTTCCCCATAGTCGCACAAACCCCAAAGTGAACCTAAGGTGTCAATACCGTTAGCAAAAATTAATAGCCTCAAGGCTTAGGATCACATTGGGTCACGACTATCATAGTCCTCTCGAGTCACTCACTCCTTGAAATACTACTAAGTACGGACTAAAAGATTTTCCATGAATGCAACATGACCAACCATGAAAATACCCAAATCGGCATACCATAAGGCTACCATTGGGGTAAAGCAATACACACTAAGAGAGAAGCCGCACTAATGATTCTAGTCTTGCAAAAATAAAAATTCGATCTCCCCAATTAACTACCTTGCCAACATTAAGCAAAATGGCGCATGACAAATGAACACCCAAGGGTTAAAATCTAAAGTGTCAACCAACGAAAGTTATGGTCCAATTAGCCTAAGTCTGAGAGTCGCTTGGTCAAGTATTATAGGCTTACGCCATGTCATTATTTTGAGTCTAGGCCACCTCCTTGTATTCATACACGGGTTATAATCAGAAAGATTAATGAAAGTTTGAGTGTAAATCACAACTTCCAATTAAGTCCCAGAAACTGGAGTCTGAAAAGAAACAAAAAAAATCATTTTCGATGTAATTCTTTCGTTAAATTTCAAAAAGATAAAAACAAGGTTTCGAATCTACGCTATTTGCACATTTTAAGAAACGACTAAATACGCTTGCAAAGTAAGACAATTAAAAGGTCCACCCTAGGCCTACTAAAATTAAAGGTCCACTATAGGCCTACCAAACGAGGCTCACTCAGTCTCGCCTCGTGACTCAAAAACCACAACCATCTACCTTTTAGCCCAAACAAAAAAATTGATTGAAGGATTTATGTTGGGGAGAAATCCCAAGCAAAAAGAAAAAAAGAGAAAGAGAAAAGGGTGAGCGAAAAGAGCCATGAAATACTTAGCCCGTACCTCCCAAAGTGCGAAATCTACCCAAGTAAACAAAGGAAAAGAATCGAGTCAACCAATCCAAATCATAAAATTCTACGATGTCTACCATTTCCAATCCTTATGCTCTTAGACGCCTTCGCTCTGGGGTCCCTGTTCAGCTCATTTAACCCATCCATGTTCTCGTTGCCATAACCCAAGAAACCATTACCTCAACTCTTGTTTTTTGAACTTGTTATCAACCGCAAACCGCGCACGGCCATTGACACGTGCGTCATGCCCATCATTTCCAAAGTCCAAACCTGCTCTTACACCACCATTAGCATAATGACCATATAACTTGTTTGGATGCATCCTGTTGATATACCCTTGAGCCGTCCCCATGCTACTCATTGGCCCTGGTTGATGTAAACTCATGACACTAGCTCGAGGCTGCAAATTGTGAGTCCTAGCAAACATAATCCTCATGCTTGACCAATACCTACACAAATTATCCTATCCCATTCAACCCATCTTTCAAACCGTCTTGAGTCACGAATAATAAAAAAAGGAAAACAAATGAAAAGTACAAAAAAGTAATAAATAATAAAAAAGGAACTTTGCAAAGCGCCTCTAACGTTAGTCTAAAAAGAAAAAAAAAGCATTTAGCGCACCAACAAAAAAAAGGATTCGCCAGATATCATTTTCAGCGCCCAGAGTTGGGCGCCGAAATCTTTAGCGCCCCAGCCTGGGCGCTGAATCTCTCTGCTTGCCAAATTTTGTCCAGAAGTGCTCGTCATTTTATCCGCACATACACGGAAAAATAACGAACACTTGGAGGGGTATAACACGTATTCAGGTATACGTACAAAAAAAAACACATGAAAAGAAAATACATGTACTTAAAAAATAAAACAAAATTTTGGCTTACGACAAAGTAGCATATTAAAATAATAATGAACTTCACTTATCTCATCCTATTTCAAACATTACGGTTCCACCTCAGAATGTACTTGTTTAAAATCAGCATTCTAAGAAACCATTTTCTAGTCTAAGAACTACGCAAGACCTGATTCCAAATTAAATCTATTTAAGGCGGATACGTAGGCAATCCATGATTCGGTCCAACCAATTTGCAAAAATATTAAAGCCTATAGAAAAACAAGAATAAAAAATAGAAGTCCCTTATTGAAATTTAATTACTTGCAACCCAAGTCGAAAGAAAAATTTAAGTCAAAGGAAGAATCCAAGTCACCAAGATGCCAAAATTAACGAGCACACATCGAAAAATAATAAAGGGCACGTACCCTTGCCAGAAGGAGCACTCACACTCCTAGGCACTTAGCCAAGACTCAAAAGACCGCTTTGCCTCAATTGAATGGGGGCTAGCGCAAGCGTCCATGACCTCTAAAATACTCAACTTGACCCTCTCTAAAGCGAACTAACTCACTTAAAGACTTACTTTCACCACTAGACATAGTCGTTCGCTTAAAGACCTTCTTTCACCACTAGACACAGTCATAATCGCCAACAAGTAGTAAAGGCAGTAAGCTTGCAATAAGGAGGATTGTTCTACGGCATCGCCCCATCGTTCATTCGAACTCAGGGCACCCGTTCATGGTAATTAGAATGCTTGCTAATCCCCTTTGAAAAAAAATCAGACATTGTCAATAGGACTTGGCACCTAACCAAGGCTCACCCTACTCAGAAATATGACACGGGCATCTAAAATCGAAATCTAAAAGCATCATTAATGGGAACACATAATAGCAACTGGGAGCTAAAAATTGAAATGAAAGAGATAGGGAAGGAACTAAGTATACCTCGACCTTTTATACAGACATACACCAAGTAAATCTAAGTCAATTTGAAAACGGTTTATATTCCCGCAATTTTGGAAAAGATGGCCCTAAAAGCCTAAAGTATATATGCCAAACGGGCACAAGTATACCTTGACGCCTGCACCTTGGCTTCCAGCTAATCCTTAGACAGCATTCCAAAAATCGTAACAGTATTCTGATTCACTCATGTAATCATGTACGAATCTTTCTATAAGTCAGCCTACTTAGGACACCTCGGATTGTACACAGTAGGACTCGGATTTTAAATAATTTTCAAAAGACTTCTTCGAACATAATAAAGTGTCGTTGGTTTAAGCTAAGTATGCGTTTATCTCGATGTTGCAAGTAAGTCAAAAAGATCTATGAATATGATTATGGGTAAAGAAAGGCACCTAGCTTTTATTCAAGGCACACTTCAACATGTGACTACCTTGACCATAGGCAATGTCGCACAATACGACATCTACAAGAGAAGTAGCAAAATCACTACTCGAACATACCTCGCACTAAACGAGTCTGGTTCAAACTATTCATGATCCATGTCACCATGAATGCATAAAAACGTATGCAAGGCATTATAGCACCAAGCCAATCCCGTAGCTACAATTGGGGGCTTGAGAAAAACACTCTAAAAATGCTCGAAATGACGATTTTATCGCAAATTCTCGACGCTAATGCTATACATACATCATAGGGGCACAATCCTAAGCTTAATCGTGTAAAACGAACCTTAGAATGGCTACAACCCGTTCCAAATTCTAAGCGCTACTTAGAATATATAAAGTCACCCCACTAACAAGGCTAACTGAAAATCGCGAGTCACCAAAACTCCGATCAAACCACTGCACATAACGCTCGCCCTATAAAGCGCCCGTTACACAGTCTACATCGTTCCAAAGCAAAAGCGAAAGAAAAAAAATCAAAAAAAACTGTCACAGTTCTGCCCAGAAATCATTTTCAACGCCCAGAGCTGGGCGCCGATATCTTTAACGCCCCAGCCTGGGCGCTGAATATCTCTGCTTGCTAAATCTTGCCCTGATATAAAAACAAGAAAGAAACACCTATGAATCCTCGCATCGAACGAAGTAATAAGCCGTGCAAACCCACGCAGAAGGTGCTACACTTATTCGAGCACCTGATGTAACACCCCGGCAATTCTCTCTTTTCTAAAAGAACATTTTAATATAAAACGTAGAGAATTATCAAGGCATTATCGCCCGTGTGAAAACGTAACGGCTTATTCAGAATTTTGCAGCGGAAAACATAAAACTAACTGTAGGTTTATAAATAATCATTTTCAGAATAAATCCCAAAAACCAATCAACGAAAAACAAAGTTAATATTACTAATTCAATAAGTTTTAGAGTCCACTTAAACAAACCAAATCCAACTTAGAAAATCAAATGAACTACAAGCTCTCTAATCCCGATCCCAATGATGCATCATCTTCAAACCTGTAGATGGGCAACGCTTATTGATCCTTAGAGACTGCTCACCAAAGATGGGTCATCACAGGATCAATAAGGCATAGCCATGATCAACACACACAAACAAAGCACGTAATCAGCAAAGCTGAGTACTACATACTAAAGCAATAATAATCCTAACATGATACTATTAAACATAATTAAGGGCAGACAAAGCATGATAATCTGACGACCATACTTAACTAGACTAGGCTAGACTGGACTAGACTTTTATAACAACAATATTATTTTAATTGAAATAGGCAATGGACCGAGTTTTCTAGCTAGACGAGGTACGGGCGCGACTCCGTAACCTCAGTGACCTGCGATATCGAGGAACGTTTGACTGAAAATAGGACGCGGTGATCAATCCGGTCCGAATGAAAGGCCATGGGCTACCACCATGAACCCCAACTCCTGTTTGTCCGTCACTTTAGACGTGCACAGTCTAAAGCTATTGCTACTCAGTTTCACTTTACATGATTTACAAATTGACACCCTGTTATGACTCAACAATCACATAAGGCATGCAACTCACATTTATTTATAACTGTTTTTATCTTGGAATTGAGTAAGTGATCACAAGGCATCAAACAAGACTCATTCCAATTAACTCCAATCTTTTCTTTAATACTGATCAACCCCTGAATATGGGTATAAGGTTTCAACTTACTAAATAAGGTCCTCCGCCCTCATAAAGTAGTGAAAAGCTAAAAGGGAACAACAATTAACTGATCTGAATTATATACTAAATAATCTAGTGTTCCCAATCAAACATGTTTGCATCAATCTTCCATACTAACATGTTATAATCCTCAAAATGCAATAAAAGTTTAATATGTTCATCCAACAGTATCAAACATGCCATTTCAACCTGACTAAGTTCATCAACAACATTAACATAACCAAGTTCATCAACAATTCAACATGGTTTCAACAATTAGCACACATTCCAAGCACACAGGTATGTACGTACCTTGTGTAAACAAACTGATAGGCCACTTTAACACTTACAAAAGTCGCCTAAAGAGAATTCTCCGCCTAAACAACCAACAAGTAATCTCAATCAATTTCTAATCATTGGCAACCATAATAAAGCATTCTAAATGCATCCTAAACATATTTAGAACTTTCCCCAATATCAAAACTTAAACATTTGCTTTCCTAGCATCATAGTTATTGAACTAGTGATTGAAATTCGTTGAAAACTTTTTGCAAACATCGTACTTTAAATTTTCAGCAATATAAATTCATTTAAAAGCTTCACCAAGGTCAATCTACGTTCCCAGTATCCCAAAACAACCAATTCAATAATCCATACTCAACCTACCATGATTAATAATTATAAAAACCTTGAATTTCATACTTTAAACAATCAAAAACCAATATTTCAATGTAATTAGATAATCTGAAAATTAATAACTTTATTATAAAATTCATATAATCTTAAATTTATAATTTAAATCACAAAACCCATAACTTTAATTCAAGAAAACATAATTCAAATTAATAAATCATGATAAAGCCCTAACTTAATTTTAATTAATCAAAACTGAAAATTAATTTGTTTTTAATCTCAACCTCAAATCTGAAAATCGTATTTACCATAAAAATTACAAATTTAATTTAAGAACATAATCTAAATTAACAAGCTTTAATTTAAAATAATTAGTTACTTAGGGTTTAAGAAATAACCAAGGATTAAGGAGAGAGAAGGGCTGGACGGCGGGACGGCGGTGGCTCGCGGCAGAGGTTCACCGGCGACGGTGGCTGGGCGCGGCAGAGGTTCACCGGCGACGGTGGCTGGGCGCGGTGATGCTGCGAAAACGACAAGGCTAAGCTAACGAAAACAGAGGGGGAAAAGGAACGAAGAAGAAAGAAAGAACAAGGGGAGGAGGAGAGATACCGAACGGCGGTCGGTGGTTGGAACGGCGGCGCGGTGGTGGTTGCTGAGGCTGCTGTGTCGAGAGGATGAAGAAGCTCTATTTCTTTTTTTCTTTTTTTTGTTTCACGTGAATGAGGAAGGAGAAGAGAAGGAGGGTTTTATTTTGTTTTACATGAATTAGAAAAGAGAAGGGAGTATGGTTTTGGGGTTTTGTTGGTTTGGGCTTTGCCCAATTGGGCTAGGAGTAGAATTTAGAATTTAGGATTTGCTTTCTAATTTCAATAGAACGTGATTTCAAAATCCGAATTCGTTTCAACGTAAAATTCAAAAATCAATTTTGATTTCATAAATTATTTAAAATATTCAAAATGTAATAACATAATTATATTTTAATTACATATTCATTTCTAAAATTCGTAAATTTACATTTAAATATATTAAATATACGTTAAAGTATATAAATAAAATATAATAAAATTACGGGGGATTACAATCTACCCCTCTTAAAAGAAGTTTCGTCCCGAAACTTGACACGGAAATTCACATATCTTTCCAAACTTTTCAACTTATTCTTATTGTAGAAGTACTTTGTGCCACTCTTGTGCACTCTTTTGCCAACTAAGCGTTACTTGCAATACTCAAGAACACATTTTCTTATGCGGAGGATCTATTTACTTGCATCAACACGTATAATTTGTTAAAATAAGCATAAAAATGCATAAAAACACCATAAAAATAGGTAAAAAGCGCGAATTTATATCGCATTCTACCCCTCTTAAAGAAAACGAGTTACGCCCTCGTAACTCATCTCAGGGAATAACTTTGGATATTTCTCCTCAACGAATTATGTCCTCAATACAATATTCTCACTAAACTCATTCCAACAAGTAAGACTTCTACAATTCTTTCCATACAATGCCTCAACATGTGTCATCGTAATGCTTGCATGGTGACTATTGACGCACGAAAATTCAATTACCCTTAAAATCCATAACACACGTTCTCAACATATATTCCGTTATTAATCTTAGTCTGTCTATCGTTTGCAGGGTGGAAAGAAATACTCATTTTCAATGTTGTCCCCAAGATTTAACTGGACCTTATTGCCAAAATTTCGGACTTTTGTTCTCGGTAAGGATCTTACAAGTTGCCCTATAAAGGTAATGTCTCCAAATATTCGTAGATAACACCATATCAGTTAACTCTAGGTCATGGGTTTGGTAATTAGCCTTATAAGGTTTCAATTGACGCGACAACAGCTAAATCTAGAAAGCTTCCTCACATTTCTCACTTCACTTGAAATTCGATTCCTTTTTCATCAAGTTGGTCATTGGTTTTGCTTACTTCGAAAAGTCTTTCACAACCTCCTATAATGGTCATCTAGGCTTAGAAAACTTCAAGTATCGGACACGTTCATTTGAGTAGGTCACTCATTCACAGCTTGAATCTTAGCATGTTCTACAGAAACTGCTTCTGTTCAAATTTTCCTTGTTACCGAACCTCATTACACTTTTCATGGGTGTATAACTTTTGGGCTTAACTCTTAGCTCTTGCATCAATTCATGTATTTCTTTTCATCTTTTCCAGACAACAATGATTTCTAACGATCCTGGACCACTCAAATCGTCTCTTAGATTTATTCCCTTACGTAACATAGTTCTCAATCAATTTAGTCCTTCACTTTTCCGTCGGTGTCACTTATACACATATGACTTCAAGATTTGTATACTTTATCTAATAAAACTAGATTCTTCCTAAGCGTCTCCAAGTAATCCTCAAGTGTTTGTCATGCTCTTTCTCATTCCTTGAATAAATAGGGATATCATCAATAACATCATAACGAACTTAATTCGGAATTCGTAGAAAATCTCATTCATCAAATCCATAATTAATGCAGGTGCATTGGTTAACCTAAAAGACATTATTCTAAACCCACAATGACAATACGAATCCTAATGAGGTCTTAGGCCCTTATCAGCTATTCTAAATTGGTGGTACTTCAAACACAAATCAGTTTTCGAGAACACACTCGCCCAATTCAATTGGTCTAATATGTCATCTATCCTAGGCAAGGGATACTTGTTCTTGATGGTGTTTAGCTCCCTAAAATCGATGCATAATTCCATACTCTTGTTTTTCTCCTTAACAAACAACACAGGAGCTCCCCACAGTGATGAACTAGGTCTAACATACTCCTTAACGAAACAACTCTTGCAATTGTGTCCTAATTAGATCATTTATAGGTGTCGTTTCAGGATTTAACTCTATAGTGAACTCAAATGCTCTAGCTGGTAACATACTTGCAATTTCACTCGGAAACACATCAATGAATCCACTCACAATGGCAACATCCTCGAATTTAACTCCAACCTCTTTACTCACCTCTAACACACTACAGAAAAATCGTTCACACTCTCTATTCATCGATTTCCTCACTTGCATTACAGAAATAACTAAGGTTCTTGGACTTCTCAAAACATCTACATGAGCTCAACCTTTCAATAGAGTTCCTTAAACTTACTTTCTATATTTCACAGTCTACCTTAGCCTTGTACAAACTTAGCCAGTCCATCCCCAGAATTACATCCAGGTCCCTCAGATTAAACTTTTATCAAATCAGAAGGGAAAACGCAATCTTTTATCTTCAAAGGCAAGTTCTTCCATAATATACACCTTATGGTTACACCAATAGGCATAATAACAGGTAAATCAATCATTCAAAATCTACTAACTTCAGACTCTTAATGACAGATGACAAAACAAAAGAATGAGTTACTCCCAAATCAAACAACGTTTCAACTAGCACAAAGTTAATAGGAAAAGTAACATGAACTACGCCTGCAGAATGTTCGGCTTCATTTCGACTCATCAAGAATAGTTTACCCGGTGCCTTATTATGGTTGTTGTTCTCATTGGAAGACTTATTGTGGTTCCCTAGGTTATTCTGCGACCCTATAGGCTTCGAACTCCAATTTCCGGATTGTTTAAACCCTGGTTTCCCTTGGTTTTCCCCAACATTTTACTCTTTTCTTTTCTCCCTAACAACAATATTTTTCTTGTCCCTTCTAGACTAGAAACCATAAATATGAGCAGCTTTCCCATACACAATATCCAAGATGTAAAGGTTTCCACACCTAATCCTAATTGGATCTCCTCGGTCAAACCTTGCTTAAACCTCAGAGCCTTTAGCTCCTCTGTGGCTACAACTTCAGGTGCAAACCACGACAGTGCTATAAATTTGCTATAGTAATCGGCAATGGTCATGCTCCCCATAATAAGGTTTATGAATTCCTAAACTTTTCGCTTTCTCATAAAAGGTAGGGTAAAACTTTCCCTTAAGACAGTAACAATTGAATCCTAATTGAATCTCTCAGCAGTGCTAAGCGTAACTCTATTCTCTCTCCACCATAAATCAGCTTCATCTTTCAAATACATGACAACTTGACCCACTCTCATATTCTAAGGACAGTTCACAGTCTCAAACAATTTCTCAAACTCTCTAACCTAGTTCTCTAAAAAGTAAGATCAGTTTTCCCCTTAAAGTATGGTGATTTAACTTTGGCTAGTCTCTCGAACATGTTCCCAGCAGAATCAGAACGCTCAGTTCTCTCTTGGGTCAGCTTTTCCGCCAAGAGGCGAATAGCAACAACTAAGTCATTATTATTGGCCATTCTATAACACGACCTGAAATTAATATACTCTATCTTAGGTTCTAAACACTACTTACATGTCATTCTATATCAAGCAATATTTGATTTGACCATAGAGATCGCCTCAATAAACAATATTCACATAAAATCTTTTACGAAGGTGCAACAATCATTGCAAAATAATTCTCCTCTATCATTTGCGAACGACATTCACATAAAGGACATCCGATCGAGGGAAACAAATCAAATTCAATCATCACAAATAATAATAATAAAAGAAATATTCCTCTTCGCGTGCCCAAACTAAATCATTGACCACTTGGATAATTAAATATTTAACTCTAATTCCTCAAAAGAAACTTGTATTTCCTAAAGAAAATTTTATTCCTCAAAACAATATTAATAACAATTTCTAAACCATAATAACGTACTTGTCCTCAAAATAAAATAAAAGCGCTATGCAATAAATTTAAACTACCGTTGGGCGACTTGTCCCACATTATTCCCAACATAAATAAATAATGAAACAATCATAGAGGGAAACATTATCAATCTTGTTCTTTGATTCCTTATAGCTTTCTAGAGTAAAGGGCTCGTATTTAAATTCATCATCATCCTCGGTATTAAAATATTAAGCTAGTTTTCTCTGCCTTGTGGATCTTCGTAGCCTTTGAGACTGAGGTCATCCTCTAGCTTAGTATCACTACATTATAAATATCAACTCTAGTGTGCCTTCTAGCACGGTCAAACTCACGAAGGGTTTCCTCATCCCTATCAGGGTCTCCTGTTCTTAATATATGACGCATTCTGCGTTCAACGCTGGTGTAACTATTAATGTCAGACTCATAATCCATTTCATTCTCATGATCACTTAGTACAATTGGGTTGCTCTTGAATCATAGGAAGATATTCACATCTAAACACTACTTTCTCACAAAAATATCAGTTGTCTCTATATCGATCTTTCTCGAGAGATCCTATATTGGTGTACTTGGAAAGAAATATTTTATTCCTGAAACAAACAACTTAAGATCTTACTAACGATTTCCCAACCAAAGCATAATCAGAATTCAATAAAACAATAAGTTTGGTGGAATCAAACAATTTCTATGCACATTTACATGCAACACTTAAACATTTAACACATGCACATAGCAATTAACTTCTTATGTTAGCAATTAACTACTAATGCACATATAATTCTATCCTATATGCCCTTTCCTATATTAACCATCTCTCATAATAAATCATAATAGGTCAAACATTGAAGAATTTAAAGAATAAAACAAGAACGATTAGTAAGAAAAAGTTTATTAAACGAATTAATAATAAACGAATAAATAAAATAAAGAATATTTTTTTTTTTTTTAAAAACGAATAATTAATAAGAAATTTTTATTAAACGAATAAATAATAAACGAATACATATTTATTAAGCGAATAAATATTAAACGAATAAATATACTTAAGGAATAAGATTTTTTTATTTTATTTTTTTTCGAATATATTTAATTTAATTTCGAAAATAAAGAAAAACGTACTTAATTCACATAAACAAAAAGTTTCGAATAAATAAGTTAATTCCGAACTTAAATAAGAAATATTATATACTTTCAAACAAAATAAAATGAATTTGGTCCCCCAAAAAAAAAGTACGCATTTTTGAATGATGTAATACGTAGAAGAGGAAATTCGTTTTAGGAAAATAGCTAGTTTAGGCGCCTAAAATCATTGAAGTAAAACCATAAGCTTCTAGATACCACTTTGTAACACCCCGGCAATTCTCTCTTTTCTAAAAGAACATTTTAATATAAAACGTAGAGAATTATCAAGGCATTATCGCCCGTGTGAAAACGTAACGGCTTATTCAGAATTTTGCAGCGGAAAACATAAAACTAACTGTAGGTTTATAAATAATCATTTTCAGAATAAATCCCAAAAACCAATCAACGAAAAACAAAGTTAATGTTACTAATTCAATAAGTTTTAGAGTCCACTTAAACAAACCAAATCCAACTTAGAAAATCAAATGAACTACAAGCTCTCTAATCCCGATCCCAATGATGCATCATCTTCAAACCTGTAGATGGGCAACGCTTATTGATCCTTAGAGACTGCTCACCAAAGATGGGTCATCACAGGATCAATAAGGCATAGCCATGATCAACACACACAAACAAAGCACGTAATCAGCAAAGCTGAGTACTACATACTAAAGCAATAATAATCCTAACATGATACTATTAAACATAATTAAGGGCAGACAAAGCATGATAATCTGACGACCATACTTAACTAGACTAGGCTAGACTGGACTAGACTTTTATAACAACAATATTATTTTAATTGAAATAGGCAATGGACCGAGTTTTCTAGCTAGACGAGGTACGGGCGCGACTCCGTAACCTCAGTGACCTGCGATATCGAGGAACGTTTGACTGAAAATAGGACGCGGTGATCAATCCGGTCCGAATGAAAGGCCATGGGCTACCACCATGAACCCCAACTCCTGTTTGTCCGTCACTTTAGACGTGCACAGTCTAAAGCTATTGCTACTCAGTTTCACTTTACATGATTTACAAATTGACACCCTGTTATGACTCAACAATCACATAAGGCATGCAACTCACATTTATTTATAACTGTTTTTATCTTGGAATTGAGTAAGTGATCACAAGGCATCAAACAAGACTCATTCCAATTAACTCCAATCTTTTCTTTAATACTGATCAACCCCTGAATATGGGTATAAGGTTTCAACTTACTAAATAAGGTCCTCCGCCCTCATAAAGTAGTGAAAAGCTAAAAGGGAACAACAATTAACTGATCTGAATTATATACTAAATAATCTAGTGTTCCCAATCAAACATGTTTGCATCAATCTTCCATACTAACATGTTATAATCCTCAAAATGCAATAAAAGTTTAATATGTTCATCCAACAGTATCAAACATGCCATTTCAACCTGACTAAGTTCATCAACAACATTAACATAACCAAGTTCATCAACAATTCAACATGGTTTCAACAATTAGCACACATTCCAAGCACACAGGTATGTACGTACCTTGTGTAAACAAACTGATAGGCCACTTTAACACTTACAAAAGTCGCCTAAAGAGAATTCTCCGCCTAAACAACCAACAAGTAATCTCAATCAATTTCTAATCATTGGCAACCATAATAAAGCATTCTAAATGCATCCTAAACATATTTAGAACTTTCCCCAATATCAAAACTTAAACATTTGCTTTCCTAGCATCATAGTTATTGAACTAGTGATTGAAATTCGTTGAAAACTTTTTGCAAACATCGTACTTTAAATTTTCAGCAATATAAATTCATTTAAAAGCTTCACCAAGGTCAATCTACGTTCCCAGTATCCCAAAACAACCAATTCAATAATCCATACTCAACCTACCATGATTAATAATTATAAAAACCTTGAATTTCATACTTTAAACAATCAAAAACCAATATTTCAATGTAATTAGATAATCTGAAAATTAATAACTTTATTATAAAATTCATATAATCTTAAATTTATAATTTAAATCACAAAACCCATAACTTTAATTCAAGAAAACATAATTCAAATTAATAAATCATGATAAAGCCCTAACTTAATTTTAATTAATCAAAACTGAAAATTAATTCGTTTTTAATCTCAACCTCAAATCTGAAAATCGTATTTACCATAAAAATTACAAATTTAATTTAAGAACATAATCTAAATTAACAAGCTTTAATTTAAAATAATTAGTTACTTAGGGTTTAAGAAATAACCAAGGATTAAGGAGAGAGAAGGGCTGGACGGCGGGACGGCGGTGGCTCGCGGCAGAGGTTCACCGGCGACGGTGGCTGGGCGCGGCAGAGGTTCACCGGCGACGGTGGCTGGGCGCGGTGATGCTGCGAAAACGACAAGGCTAAGCTAACGAAAACAGAGGGGGAAAAGGAACGAAGAAGAAAGAAAGAACAAGGGGAGGAGGAGAGATACCGAACGGCGGTCGGTGGTTGGAACGGCGGCGCGGTGGTGGTTGCTGAGGCTGCTGTGTCGAGAGG
Source organism: Spinacia oleracea (assembly GCF_020520425.1). Classification (NCBI taxonomy): domain Eukaryota; kingdom Viridiplantae; phylum Streptophyta; class Magnoliopsida; order Caryophyllales; family Amaranthaceae; genus Spinacia; species Spinacia oleracea. The sequence goes on from NC_079491.1 coordinate 37,072,447, forward strand.
ATGAAGAAGCTCTATTTCTTTTTTTCTTTTTTTTGTTTCACGTGAATGAGGAAGGAGAAGAGAAGGAGGGTTTTATTTTGTTTTACATGAATTAGAAAAGAGAAGGGAGTATGGTTTTGGGGTTTTGTTGGTTTGGGCTTTGCCCAATTGGGCTAGGAGTAGAATTTAGAATTTAGGATTTGCTTTCTAATTTCAATAGAACGTGATTTCAAAATCCGAATTCGTTTCAACGTAAAATTCAAAAATCAATTTTGATTTCATAAATTATTTAAAATATTCAAAATGTAATAACATAATTATATTTTAATTACATATTCATTTCTAAAATTCGTAAATTTACATTTAAATATATTAAATATACGTTAAAGTATATAAATAAAATATAATAAAATTACGGGGGATTACACCTGAACAAGGCATGATGAAATACTCCAATGCAAATGATATCCCAACACCTGGAAGAATGTTCTAATACACGCCGTTAGGCCATACAAGCCTAAGTCGCGCCATAAGTTCAACCATCCCACGGTACAAGTCTAAAAAAAGAGTAAGGCATATTGCACTAATGTAGGCACGACCAAGAGTACGTGTAAAAGAGGCAAAGACTACTTATCGCCCAAATTCGAAATGCAAGCCACACGACTTCCACATTAAGAATTAAAGGTAGCAAAATGTTACCTACCACGGAAGGGATAGCTCGCACCTACACGAGCGGAACCCCAAGGCATCTTTCTCAAAATAACCTACAAAAATCGTACGCCAAAAGGAAGCATCCCAATATGCATACTTGGGGGCTCCAAGCTACGAAACAACCATAGCAAAATAAAAAAATCTCGAAGCAAATGTTTGAACAATCGAAAGGGCACGATGTTTGAGCCCACTTCATGAATGGGCCTGACCCCTATCAAGCTTCTAAGCAAACTATTCAAAATCAGTCATTGTTCAAAAATTTATTCAAACAAACTGATTGATGGACCGCACACAACGGCCATTCTATGAACGCTCGTTCGCACATACATATCATCTTTGCTAAGTACCGAACATTTACGAACGCGTTCCAAAGAAAAAAAAGAAAACGAAAGAACAAGAGGCCAACTGTGTCATCAAAAAAAAACCTCGCCAGAAATTATTTTCAGCGCCCGGCGCTGGGCGCCGAAATCTTTAACGCCCAGGCATGGGCGCCGAAAATGATCCCAGACCCAAAAAGGCCCCTGACTTCTATAGGGCCCTGCCGTACCTGTTCGACTCGAAAATTACCAATTTCTGAAAGTCTCACCTCACGGCTACAAAGATCGCTCGCACTTACGAGCACACCACTACAAAGATCGCTCACACTTACGAGCACAATCCCAAATACGATCAAGGACATTACTGTAGGAACCTCTTTAACAAAAAATGACCGTCAAGCACGCGTGCTTGGGGGCTCGAAAGAAAATATATATTTCAAAAGAAAGTGTGCAAAGTTAAAACGGTATTCCCAGACTACACTGTACGAAGTCCCGTGTTTGGATGTCTCAAAAAATAAAACCGGTTTACGACCTCAAGACAAAGGTCGCCGTTGATACTTATACATAGTCCCCTAATCAAGGACCCAGGTAATGGAAAAATTGAGCCATAAAGACTAGCTCAAAACCATGAAAGAAGATGACCACAAGACAATGGTCCGTCTAAGCACGTTGTCAACCCACATTCAGGTTGCAACTAAATCCGAGCATCCCTCGGAAGAATTCGCTCCTACAAGAATGAAAAAAAAGAAATTCTCAAAAAAAATCACAAGAAAAAAAATGAAATAGGGACTTGCCCACCTCAATCAGGCAAGATCGAACCACACGAATCCCAAATCGAAAAGACGAATTCAGGTTCGCTCACCTCCAGCGAGCGGGGCGTCCACCCTTAGCGGACAGGGCTCGCCCACCTTCAGCGGGCGGGGTCTGCGTCACTAGCCGCGCAGGTCCTCAGTTTTCGAAAAATAAAGTCTTCAAACTTAAAATAGGCTCGCCATCTTCAGCCGGCGGGGTCTACGTCACAAACCGCGTAGGTCCTTATTTTCAAATTTCAAAAACAGATTCATCCACTTCTATCGGACGGGGTGTCCACCCTTAGCGGACAGGCGGCAGGGTCTGTGCCATTAAACCGCGCAGGTCCTTAGTCGCTGCAGCGATAACTTTTGCTGGATTTTCCTTCGTTTTACGTCCTATAAAAACAAGGGTGCTGGATTTTCCTTCGTTTTACGTCCTATAAAAACAAGGGTGCTGGATTTTCCTTCGTTTTACGTCCTATAAAAACAAGGGTGCTGGATTTTCCTTCGTTTTACGTCCTATAAAAACCAGGGTGCTGGATTTTCCTTCGTTTTACGTCCTATAAAAACAAGGGTGCTGGATTTTCCTTCGTTTTACGTCCTATAAAAACCAGGGTGCTGGAATTTCCTTCGTTTTACGTCCTATAAAAACAAGGGGTTTTCTCGTTTAACTAGCCTTGAAAATGAGAATCTTTAAAAACATTTTTTACCTCGTGATTAGGCTTTGCCAGGCCCAATTACACTTTATAGCTTTGATTTCGAAAACATCTGTAGCTACTCCCAATGACAAAGTGAGGGAGTTTCTACGCACCTTTAGATCCTTCCAATGACAAAGTGAGGAAGTTTCTATACTATCAGTTGACAAATCCCAATGACACGTGAGGGATATGTCGACACTTCAAGTGATGACCCTTAAGTCAAATGTTATCACTCGGGGGCTCGTGAGACCCTCGCAAAACAGGTCACGTATACCATGGCTTGTGTGACGCACTCCGTCTAATACTTTGACCATCGTCTTACTCCAAGACTCAGTCAAAGTGGGGGCTAACTGTAGACACCTACTTTTGTCCCCATTCCCGAAAGGGAAAGGTTCAATGATGAAAGCATAAATCTCCACTTGACAACGCATCTCCTATAAAATAAACGAATCTCGATTCCCCATTTCATTTCACCCGAAACCTGCTATTTATGGAAACTTGCTAAAAATAATAACTGCCGTAAAAGGTAGCTTCTAAAAGTGGCAAATCTTAAAGGATAGAAACCTGTCAGAATTAGGTGTTGCATTCCAACATAAATCCTAAATGAGATAGAAAACTGCGAGAATCCTATTCCTAATATGATTCGGAAATAAGAGTTACGTATTAATTAAAATCCTAACGATCCTAGAGTTCGTAACGGGCCCAGACGCATTCCGTCATAAAATTGATACGCGCTAAAAGACTCGATTAAATCTCAAACTCTACGGATTTAAGGAATCCGAATCTGACTAAAGAAAACAGCCCAGACCTTATTTTCAACGCCTGGCTCTGGGCGCCGAAATCTTCGGCGCCCAGGCCTGGGCGCTGAAAATACCTGGGTACGTGTTTTTTCCTAATTCTTTGTGGATTAGAACTCTGCAATTCTATCTTTCTACGAACTCTTCCCTATAAATAGACCCCTAAACTCGAAGTGAAAAGAACACACACAACACATAGTTATATTCTGAGTATTGACTCCAACCCTTAGCCTAAGCCTCTCGCTGCGAAATTGTTCACGCGTTCTATCGCAATCGATCCATAAATCGAACAGAATGTATCCTGTCCCATAATCGAGATTCGTTAAATAAAAAGGAGAAATAGCAAAGTCAAAGTGGTTAGTTTTCTGAGAACCGTGACGCACCTCTCAAGGGTGCGTCGTAATGTGTCCCTTTTCGATGATTTAACTGCTTTCCTCGCCCTTTTTATGAACTGTTAAACTAACCTAATCTGATTGTTCTATCACGCCTAACAAATATAATATTTTTGGAAAATCGGATTATCATGCTAGGTCCCTTAATGCGATGTAAATCAGATAACCACGATCGAATTAGTATTATATGTTGCATATCGCTAAAATCAATTCAGATTAGTTTAATAGTTAACGTATGTCCCTTCAATTATTTATGCTGAGCTAGTAAGGATATCCTGCCTCTGGAGTTATCGATGAGCGAAGTACTCCTCTCGGTAGTTACAGTCCCCCGAACCCTCAATCTCTACCTTGCGGGTGTATGTTGAGAGATCCCCACACCAGGGATCACAAGGGAACCTACGGCCGTCGTGGTCAAACATAATTGCACTCCCTTTATGTCACGATAACCGGGTTTTGTCAGTTTTTCTCATTGTCGTTAAAAACTGAATGGCGACTCCTATATTACTAGTCAATTGGGTGTATACTCACAGGAAATCCAATTACACTTGATTGAATAAAAAGAATCGTCACACCCACGAGGGACGAGGTCACGCATTAGCCTCGTGCTTTTTCGACCCCCTCACACCATTCATGGTAATTCGAATGCTTGTTGATCCCCTTTGAAAAAATCAGACATTGTCAATAGGACTTGGCACTTAACCAAGGCTCACCCTACTTAGACATATGACACGGGCATCTAAAATCGAAATCTGAAAGCATCATTAATGAGAAGACATAATAGCAACTGGGGGCTAAAATATGAAATGAAAGAGCTAGGGAAATAACTAAGTATACCTTGACCTTTTGTACAGACATACACCAAGTAAATCTAAGTCAATTTGAAAGCGGTTTATATTCCCGCAATTCTGGAAAAGATGGCCCTAAAATCCTAAAGCATGTGCCACACGGGCACAAGTAATATCTTGACGCCTGCACCCTGGCTTCCAGCAAATCCTTAGACAGCATTCCAAAAATCGTAACAGTATTTTGATTTACTCATGTAATCCTGTACGAACCCTTCTATAAGCAACTTACTTAGGACACCTCGGATTGTACACAGTAGGACTCGGATTTTAAATAATTCTCAAAGACTTCTTCGAACATAATAAAGTGTCGTTGGTTTAAGCTAAGTATGCGTTTATCTCGATGTTGCAAGTGAGTCAAAAATATTTCTAAATATGGTTATGGAAAGGCACCTAGCTTTTGGTTAAGGCACACTTCAACATGTGACTACCTTGACCATGGCAATGTCGCACAATACGACATTTACAAGAGAAGTAGCAAATCACTACTCGAATGTACCTCGCACTAAACGAGTCTGGTTCAAACTATTCATGATCCATGTCACCATGAATGCATAAAAACGTATGCCAAGCATTATAGCACCAGGCCAATCCCGTAGCTACAATTGGGGGCTTGAGAAAAACACTCTAAAAATGCTCGAAATGACGATTTTATCGCAAATTCTCGACGCTAATGCTATACACACGTCATAGGGGCACAATCCTAAGGTTTGATCGTGTAAAACGAACCTTAGAATGGCTACAACCCCTCCCAAATTCTAAGCGCTACTTAGAATATATAAAGTCACCCCACTAACAAGGGTAACTGAAAATCGCGAGTCACCAAAAATCCGATCAAACAGCTGCACATAACGCTCGCCCTACAAGCGCCCGTTACACAGTCTACGTCGTTCCGAAGCGAAAGCGAAAGAAAAAATCAAGGATAAAAACAAGAAAGAAACATCTATGAATCCTCGCACCGAACGAAGTAATAAGCCGTGCAAACCCACGCAGAAGGTGCTACACTTATTCGAGCACCTGAACAAGGCATGATGAAATACTCCAATGCAAATGATATCCCAACACCTGGAAGAATGTTCTAATACACGCCGTTAGGCCATACAAGCCTAAGTCGCGCCATAAGTTCAACCATCCCACGGTACAAGTCTAAAAAAAGAGTAAGGCATATTGCACTAATGCGGGCACGACCAAGAGCATGTGTAAAAGAGACAAAGACTACTTATCGCCCAAATTCAAAATGCAAGCCACACGACTTCTACATTAAGGATTAAAGGTAGCAAAACATTACCTACCACGGAAGGGATAGCTCGCACCTACACGAGCGGAGCCCCAAGGCATCTTTCTCGAAAGAACCTACAAAAATCGTACGCCAAAAGGAAGCATCCCAACATGCATACTTGGGGGCTCCAAGCTACGAAACGACCATAGCAAAATAAAAAAGGGTCTCAAAGCAAACGTTTGAACGGTCAAAAGGGCACGATGCTTGAGCCCACTTCGTGAATGGGCCTGAACCCTATCAAGCTTCTAAGCAAACTATTCAACATCAGTCATTGCTCAAAAAAAAATGATTCAAGCAAACTGATTAATGGACCGCACGCAACGGCCATTCTATGAACGCTCGTTCGCACATGCATTCTAAGTATCGAACATTCACGAACACGTTCAAAAGAAAAAATATACGTTCAAAATAGCAACAAGAGCGATCAAAGTCTTACGCCTCAAGGCATGTTCCTCGGGCCATATAGACTCGCCCAACTATTGCAATAACGGTACGCCTTAAGAGCGACAATTCCTTTAAATAATCGCCCCAAAGCGACAAACACCGTAGCCCACCAATCAGCTACAACTTCTCGAGAAATCATCACGAGAAAGTCCTGCCTGGGACGCACTTTCAACGCCCAGGACCAGGCGCCAGATATTCCGACGCCCAGCCCTGGGCGCTGAAAATCAGCTCAACTCATTGTGATCTCTAAAATTCTACGTTCCAAAAAAAAAAGAAAAAAAAGAGAGGAGAATACATAGAATTTCCAAGTAAAAAAGAGGCCAACTGTGTCATCAAAAGACCAGCCCAAACAACATTTTCAACGCCCAACCTAGGGCGTGAATTATTTCAACGCCCAGGCCTAGGCGCCGAAAATTAACCCAGGCCCAAAAGAAGCCCGGATTACTATAAGGCCCTGTCGTATCCATTCGACTCGAAAATTGTCGATTTCTTTACTGAAAGTCGCACCTCACGGCTTTGTTAAGAGTAGCACACCACTACAAAGATCGCTCGCACTTACGAGCACGATCCCAAACACGATCAAGGACATTACAAAATGCGTATCCCCAAGGAACCTCTTTGGCAAGAAATGACCGTCAAGCACGAGTGCTTGAGGGCTCGAAAGAAAAAATATATCTTAAAAGAGAGTATGCAAAGTTAAAACAATATTCCCAGACTACGCTCTAAGAAGTCTCGTGTTTGGATAATCTCAAAAAAAATAAAACCGGATTAGGACCTCCAGACAAAGGTCGCCGTTGATACTTATACATAGTCCCCTAATCAAGGACCCAGGTAGTGGAAAAATTGAGCCGTAACGACTAGCTCAAAACCATGAAGATGATGACCACGAGACAATGGTCCGTCTAAGCACGTTGTCAACCCACATTCAGGTTGCAACTAAATCCGAGCATCCCTCGAAAGAAAATAAATCCTTCAAAAAATAAAAAACAGGCTCGCCATCTTCAGCCGGGGGGGTCTGCGTCACTAACCGCGCAGGTCCTCAGTTTTCAAAAATGAAATCTTCAAAAACACAAAACAGGCTCGTCATCTTCAACCGGCGGGGTCTACGTCACAAATCACGTAGGTCCTTATTTTCAAAACATCAAAATAGATTTGTCCACTTCTATCGGATGGGGCGTCCACCCTCAGCGGACAGGCTCGCCCACCTTCAGCGGGCGGGGTCTGCGTCACTAACCGCGCAGGTCCTTAGTCGCTGCAGCAATAACTTTTCCTGGTTTCCCTTTTCCAAAAATCAAAAGGTGGTTTATCTTTTTTCCAAAAATCAAAAGATGGTTTATCTTTTTCCAAAAATCAAAAGATGGTTTATCTTTTTCCAAAAATCAAAAGATGGTTTCCCTTTTCCAAAAATCAAAGGACTGGTTTTCCGCTTTTCCAAAAAAGAGCGATGTGCTGGATTTTCCTTCGTTTTACGTCCTATAAAAACAAGGGGGTTTTCTCGTTTAGCTAACCCTGAAAATGAGAATCTTTAAAAATATTTTTACCTCGTGATCGGGCTTGGCCAGGCCTAGTTACACTTTATAGCTTTGATTCCAAAAACATCTGTAGATAATTCCAATGACAAAGTGAGGGAGTTTCTATACATCTGTAGGTACTTCCAATGACAAAGTGAGGGAGTTTCTATACTTAAACAAATACCAATGACACGTGAGGAATATGTTAACACTTCAAGTGATGACCCTTAAGTCAAATGTTATCACTCGGGGGCTTGTGAGACCCTCGCAAAACAGGTCACATACACCATGGCTTGTATGACGCACTCCGTCTAATACTTTGACCATCGTCTTACTCCAAGACTCAGTCAAAGTGGGGACTAACTGTAGACACCTACTTTTGTCCCCATTCCCGAAAGGGAAGGTTCGATGATGAGAACATTAATCTTCACTTGGCAACGCATCTCCTATAAAATAACGAATCTCGATCACCCTTTTCATTTCAGCCAAACCTGCTATTTATAGAAACCTGTTAAAAATGGTAACTGCCGTAAGAAGTAGTTGTTAAAAGTGGCAAGACATAAAAGATAGAAATCTGTCAGAATTAGGTGTTGCACTCCAACATAAGTCCTAAAAGAGATAGAATTGGAAAAAGGAATTCTATTCTTGTTATAATTCGAAAATAAGAGTTACGTATTGATTAAATTCCTAACGAACCTAGAGTTTGTAACGGGCCCAGACGCATTCCGTCATAAGTTGATACGCACTAAGAAACTCGGATAAGTCTCAAAAGCTCCGTGGTTAAGAGTCCAAATCTGACAAAAGGCTCGGCTCAGACCCTATTTTCAACGCCTGGGTCTGGGCGCCGAAATCTTCGGCGCCCAGCCCAGGGCGCTGAAAATACCTGGGGCCGTGTCGTTTCCGAATTCTCTTTGGGTTCGGATTCTAAAGATATATCTTTTCACAAACTCTTTCCCTATAAATACTGCCTCAAAACCGACGTGAAAATAACAACAACACAACACACAATTCATAATCTGAGTATTGACTCCAACCCAAAGCCTAAGCCTCACGCTACGAAATTGATCCGGCGTTCTGTCGCAATCGACCCAAAAGTCGAACAGAACGTATCCTGTCCCTTGTAGCCGATGATTTAAGCCTAAATACTGGAACACTGCTTAGAAACCCTAGATTCGTTAAATAAAAGGAGAAATAGCAAAGCCAAGTGGTTAGTTTTCTGAGAACCGTGACGCACCTCTCAAGGGTGCGTCGTAATGTGTCCCTTCGTATGATTTAATCGCTTTCATCACCCTTTTATAAAATTGTTAAACTATTAATTTGATTGATCTATCACGCCTAATAAAGATAATACCTTGGACAATTGAACTATCATGCTAGGTACCTTAAATCAATCTAAACAAGATAATCACGATCGATTTAGTATTATGTGTTGCATATTGCTAAAATCAATTCAGAATAGTTTAATAGTTAACGTGTGTCCCTTCAATTATTTATGCTGAGCTAGTAAGGATAACCTGCCTCTGGAGTTATTGATGAGCACTCCTCTCGGTAGTTACAGTCCCCCGAACTCTCAATCTCTGCCATGCGGGTGTACGTTGAGCGATCCCCACACCAGGGATCACAAGGGAACCAATGGTCGTCGTGGTCGAACATAATTGCACTCCCTTTATGTCACGATAATCGGGTTTTGTCAGTTTTTCTCATTGTCGTTAAAAACTGAATGGCGACTCCTATATTACTAGTCAATTGGGTGTAAACTCACAGGAAATCTAACTACACTTGATCTGACGACGTCACGCCCACGAGCGACGAGGTCATGCATTAACCTCATGCTTTTTCCACCCCCTCACAGCGGGGTCTACGTAACAAACCGTGTAGGTCCTTATTTTCAAAACATCAAAACAGATTCGTCCACTTCTATCGGACGGGGCGTCCACCCTCAGCGGACAGGCTCGCCCACCTTCAGCGGGCGGGGTCTGCGTCACTAACCGCGCAGGTCCTTAGTCGCTGCAGCGATAACTTTTTCTGGTTTTCCTTTTCCAAAAATCAAAGGATTGGTTTTCCGTTTTCCCAAAAAAAAGCGATGTGCTGGATTTTCCTTCGTTTTACGTCCTATAAAAACAAGGGGGTTTTCTCGTTTAGCTAACCTTAAAAATGAGAATCTTTTAAAACGTTTTACCTCGTGATTGGGCTTGGCGAGGCCTAGTTACACTTTATAGATTTGACTTCGAAAACATCTTTAGATACTTCCAATGACAAAGTGAGGGAGTTTCTATACTATCGGTTAAACAGATTCCAATGACACGTGAGGAATGTGTTAACACTTCAAGTGATGACCCTTAAGTCAAATGTTATCACTCGGGGGCTCATGAGACCCTCACAAAATAGGTCACATACACCATGGCTTGTATGACGCACTCCGTCTAGTACTTTGACCATCGTCTTATCTCGAGACTCAGTCAAAGTGGGGGCTAACTGTAGACACCTACTTTTGTCCCCATTCCCGAAAGGGAAGGTTCGATGATGAGAACACAAATCTCCACTTGGCAACGCATCTCCTATAAAATAACGAATCTCAATCACCCTTTTCATTTCAGCCAAAACTGCTATTTATGGAAACCTGCTAAAGATAGTAACTGCCGTAAAAGGTAGTTGTTAAAAGTGGCAAAGTCATAAAAGATAGAAACCTGTCAGAATTAGGTGTTGCACTCCAACAAAAATCCTAAAGGAGATAGAATTTGTATTCCTGGTATAATTCGAAAATAAGAGTCACGTATGAACTAAATTCCTAACGAACCTTGAGTTCGTAACGGGCCAAGACGCATTCCGTCATAAGTTAATACGCACTAAAAGACTCGGATAAATCTCCCAGCCCTGGGCGCTGAAAATGCCTGGGGCCGTTTTATTTCCGGATTCTTTTTGGATTCGTATCTTAAAATCTATCTTTCAACACACCCTTTTCCTATAAATACAACCTCAAAACCGACGTGAAAAACACACAATGGCATAACCTAAGTATTGACTCTAGCCTTAAGCCTAAGCCTCACGCTGCGAAATTTATCCGGCGTTCTGTCGCAATCGACCCAAAAGTCGAACAGAACGCATCCTGCCCCTTGTAGCTGATGAATTAAGCCTAAATACTGGAACATTTCTTGGGAACCCGAGATTCGTTAAATAAAAGGAGAAATAGCAAAGCCAAGTGGTTAGTTTTCTGAGAACCGTAACACACCTCTCAAGGGTGCGTTGTAATGTGTCCCTCATATGATTTAATCGCTTTCATCACCCTTTTATAAAATTGTCGAACTATTAACTTGATTGATCTATCACGTCTAATAAGATAATACCTTGGACAATTGAATTATCATGCTAGGTACCTTAAATCAATCTAAATAAGATAATCACGATCGATTTAGTGCTATGTGTTGCATATTGCTAAAATCAATTCAGAATAGTTTAATAGTTTAACGCATGTCCCTTCAATTATTTATGCTGAGCTAGTAAGGATAACATGCCTCTGGAGTTATTGATGAGCACTCCTCTCGGTAGTTACAGTCCCCTGAACTCTCAATCTCTGCCCTGCGGGTGTACGTTGAGGGATCCCCACACCAGGGATCACAAGGGAACCTATGGCCGTCGTGGTCGAACATAATTGCACTCCCTTTATGTCATGATAACCGGGTTTTATCAGTTTTTCTCATTGTCGTTAAAAACTGAATGACGACTCCTATATGACTAGTCGATTGGGTGTAAACTCACAGGAAATCCAACTACACTTGATCTGACAACGTCACGCCCACGAGGGACGAGGTCACGCATTATCCTCGTGCTTTTTCGACCCCCTCACACCATGGTACAAATCATCGCCTAGGTTGTAACCTTTTTTATGGGCTTCATCAAATATAACAAGCTACCTTATACTGATCAAAAAGTGAAAAGCCGAACAAGTGGTATATTTTGTAAATCACACCACAAGCAAGCATATCACTCCTTCAATCTCGACTCGTCAAAAATCAACGGAAAACACTTAAGCTATAAGTATGGACGTCTAGGAGCTAGTAAATAAGGACGAAGCTCTTGTGCTGACACTACGCTACAAGAAACTAGCAAGGTTTTTTGTTCTATAACACCTGCGACATTGCCGGCGTCTCTCTATTATTACTCTCAAGCATGTCGTCCCTCTTATCTTTAGTTGCGGCGGAAGACGCGATGATGGTTGTGGTGGTGGTCAAGGCCGTGGAGGTTCACAGCCACCATGCATCAGGTTTTTAACGAAGGCGAGTTAGAATGCGACTGCCGATGTCAGCTTAATCTCCAAGATGAAGAAACTTTAGTTGACGGCTTCATCATCGACGACCAAGGCTCAACCGCTAAGCAGTCACAAGCCATTGGTGTTACCAAAACGGTCGGGCTTGGTACTTCTGAAATGAGGTGTGTTGTGAGAGCTAATCACTTCCTCGTCCAACTTTATAACAAAGACTTTCACCACTAAGATTCTCAAGCATGAGACACGGCATATATCATGTCGCTCAATCATGGAGAGTTCATTTGACGGGCCTTAGACCATGAGAGAGTCAATCACCACTTCTTATTACGACACACATTAGTTGACGAGTCGTTTAAAGTATCGGTTATTACTTCTTTCAAGTACTCACATTTTATTTATCTTAATATACGGTCATTTACGCATAACGAGCGGCAAGCCGACAACAAGTTTTGAATAAACAAACCGAATAAGCTCTGATCTGGCAATTTATTAATATATATGCTAGGAGTAGTATATTTCCTTACATTCATTTTCTCTTAATATCGATATGCTAGCTGAGTATATTTCTCACATTTTATTTAACATATGGCATAATTAATCTTCCTAAAGAGTTGCCTTTTTTAGTTGTTCATTTTGGTGCATACTAGGCTGCAAGCTAAAAATTATTTGCCTTGGAAAAATGAACAACTATGAAATAAAGAAGCAAACATGTGGGTTACGTTTAAATGACGGCCGTCATTTAAATTTATCCAATCATCATTACCTTGATGATACATGCTTGAAGAAATCAAATCATGGTGCGAGGCCGCCTTACCAGTATCTCAAAATTGCAAGGTAAAACAAGAATTTTCTAGGCTACATTACCAAGTAGTTCATACTTTGTGGAATATACATTACCTAGCTCCCAGTCAGGACGCCTTGCTCCCAGTCAGGACGCCTTGCTCCTCGTCAAGGCGCCTCATTAAGACGCCTTGTCCAAACTCCTTGTCAGGACTTGCAAGATCCCCTCAAGACTTGCAAGCTCCCCATCGGGACTTACTCCCTCATGGACTTGCTCCCAATAGGGACTTTCTCCTCGTCAAGGCGCCTCATCAAGACGCCTTATCCAAATTCCTTGTCAGGACTTGCAAGCTCCCCATCGGGACTTACTCCCTCATGGACTTGCTCCCAATAGGGACTTGCTCCTCGTCAAGGCGCCTCATCAAGACGCCTTGTCCAAACTCCTTGTTAGGACTTGCAAGCTCCCCTCAAGACTTGTAAGTTCCCCATCGGGACTTACTCCCTCATGGACTTGCTCCCAATAGGGACTTGCTCCTCGTCAAGGCGCCTCATCAAGACGCCTTGTCCAAATTCCTTGTCAGGACTTGCAAGCTCCCCTCAAGACTTGCAAGCTCCCCATCGGGACTTACTCCCTCATGGCCTTGTTCCCAATAGGGACTTTCTCCTTGTCAAGGCGCCTCATCAAGACGCCTTGTCCAAACTCCTTGTCAGGACTTGCAAGCTCCCCTCAAGACTTGCAAGCTCCCCATCGAGACTTACTCCCTCATGGACTTGCTCCCAATAGGGACTTGCTCCCAATAGGGACTTGCTCCTCGTCAAGGCGCCTCATCAAGACGCCTTGTCCAAATTCCTTGTCAGGACTTGCAAGCTCCCCTCAAGACTTGCAAGCTCCCCATCAGGACTTACTCCCTCGTGGACTTGCTCCCAATAGGGACTTGCTCCTCGTCAAGGCGCCTCATCAAGATGCCTTGTCCAAACTCCTTGTCAGGACTTGCAAGCTCCCGTCAAGACTTGCAAGCTCCCCACCGGGACTTACTCCCTCATGGACTTGCTCCCAATAGGGACTTGCTCCTCGTCAAGGCGCCTCATCAAGACGCCTTGTCCAAATTCCTTGTCAGGACTTGCAAGCTCCCCTCAAGACTTGCAAGCTCCCCATCGGGACTTACTCCCTCATGGACTTGCTCCCAATAGGGACTTGCTCCTCGTCAAGGCGCCTCATCAAGATGCCTTTTCGAAACTCCTTGTCAGGACTTGCAAGCTCCCCTCAAGACTTGCAAGCTCCCCATCAGGACTTACTCCCTCATGGACTTGCTCCCAATAGGGACTTACTCCTCGTCAAGGCGCCTCATCAAGACGCCTTGTCCAAATTCCTTGTCAGGACTTGCAAGCTCCCCTCAAGACTTGCAAGCTCCCCATCAGGACTTACTCCCTCATAGACTTGCTCCCAATAGGGACTTGCTCCTCGTCAAGGCGCCTCATCAAGACGCCTTGTCCAAACTCCTTGTGAGGACTTTCAAGCTCCCCTCAAGACTTGCAAGCTCCCCATCGGGACTTACTCCCTCATGGACTTGCTCCCAATAGGGACTTGCTCCTCGTCAAGGCGCCTCATCAAGACGCCTTGTCCAAATTCCTTGTCAGGACTTGCAAGCTCCCCATCGGGACTTACTCCCTCATGGACTTGCTCCCAATAGGGACTTGCTCCTCGTCAAGGCGCCTCATCAAGACGCCTTGTCTAAATTCCTTGTCAGGAATTGCAAGCTCCCCTCAAGACTTGCAAGCTCCCCATCGGGACTTACTCCCTCATGGACTTGCTCCCCATCGGGACTTGCTCCTCGTCAAGGCGCCTCATCAAGACGCCTTGTCAAAACTCCTTGTCAGGACTTGCAAGCTCCCCTCAAGACTTGCAAGCTCCCCATCAGGACTTTCTCCCTCATGGACTTGCTCCCCATCGGGACTTGCTCCCATCATGACTTAATAAAGATAGTCAATCAATATCGACGCCTTCTTATAGATGGCGTTAGAAAAGACTAATCGGTTGATGGCCTGAGGAGTGGCCTAGATTAGCGCCCCAAATTAGATTGATCACCTAAAACACTGGGGTTACCGTCCGCATATGGGCAACAAAATTCATTTCAAAAAACCAGCATATGACTGAAAAGGGATGAATACATAAAAAGTGCACAGAAGGCACAAAAATTCCTACATGCGCACACAGCGCGAAAACCAAAATGAAGAGTGCCAAAAAGCACCAATGTTAATACAAAGCGCCGGCGCCGCGAAAACCAACAGTCAAAGAAAAGGTTAAGGACAAGGAGCGATCAAACTACCTTCCTGGACGTCCTGCCCGACGGAGGAATTCACTTCTTCTTCCTCCACGTCTTCCTCCTCCTAATCAGGACTCGCAAGCTCCTATCATGACTTGCAAACTCCCATCATGACTCACGACTAGTCACATGTTAGAGCCCAAGTTTCTCTCTAAATGTGCCCCAAGTTGAGTCGCAACTGACAAAATGTTGCCTCCCGCCATAAGGTACTAGTTGAGTCGCTCATTAAATTTTCAAAGGCGACTTACCTTGTAAAAAAGATAAGACCCTCTTTGAGGGGCAAATGATGTGGCAAAAAATAATTGGACATCGTGTCCCAATGATAGCTTGACACATGTCCTCCATAAATGGCACGAAGGCCAACTTGTTTGACAGGCCCAGCCCTAAAAAGGCACCTTAAAGCCCTTTATTTCAAAAACGCACCAGATAAGGACACATGTCTTCATCTCTAAAGATCACCCAGTCATATTGCTAGGGTTTTTGGACACTTCCCAAAAACCCTAGCCCTATATATAGTCCAATTCCCAAGGTAAAAGGGTCATTGAATTCATTCCCACCAACCTAAATTATCTTTGCTCTACCTTCTCTCTACAAATTACTTCTCTCTCTAGCTTATACTTACTTAAGCATTGGAGGAAATATTCCTACGGGAATATTCTTGTTTTGCAGGTTGCCAGAAGTTTGTGCCAACTC
Organism: Spinacia oleracea; assembly: GCF_020520425.1. Lineage (NCBI taxonomy): Eukaryota > Viridiplantae > Streptophyta > Magnoliopsida > Caryophyllales > Amaranthaceae > Spinacia > Spinacia oleracea. The sequence continues at coordinate 37,088,269 of NC_079491.1, forward strand.
ATACTTGATACCTCCGAGGAACGCGTGACATGTCATCACCGTAAAACATCCCACAACAAGGAGCAATGGACTAACAACCACGAAGAATCAGACTGGAAATTATTTGTGTGGTTGACGGTGGTTGATCCCTAAACTTATCATGATGTGAGCGATGATTTGCGGCACGAGAGATTCAACAGTGGAGATTGATTAAGAGGGGTAGATTTGAAGGAGTACCAAGAAATGAAGGGAACAAAAATATAAAATACAAGGTAAATTTGTTAAGGAGTCTCCCGTATGAGAGAGAAAATGAAGAGGCTACGGATGATTAAGTAAAACAAAATTACGATGAGTTAGGAAAAGAAGTTAGGGATTTCATATCATTTTAGGGTCAATAACTTAAGAGATTAAAGAAAAAAGGGGGGTTTTTAATTTTCTTTGTAAAACACGGGGAAACGGATGGCTAAGAACACCGTACTGTATTCTTTAAAGTAATATTTGTTTAATTTATTTTTCATTATGGTAAGAGAAATAAATGGATAGAGAACAATGATCTATGAACAACGTTTTATAGTCTATTTTTCGCACAACGGTGGTTTATGAAAGGCGTTTTCTATAGTTGGGGAAATCGGTTATCTCACTTAACCGTACTCTATCTTCTGTTTCTTATTCCAACTTTTGTAGTAGTGTTACATTGACAAAGTGCTAGCTAGGTTCAATATGATGGAAGCCAAGAGAGGCCATCTACCCATGACACATGGCACATATCTAAGCAAGACTCAGTGTCCCAAGACATCTGATGAGCATAGAAAGATGAGTGGAATTTCGTACGCTTCGGCTATTGTATCCATCATGTATGCTATGATTTGTACAAGGTCGGATGTTTCCTTCGCACTCAGTGCAACGAGCAGGTACCAGTCAGACCCAGGTGATGCCCATTGGACTGCTGCCAAGAATATCCTAAAGTACCTGAAAAGGACTAAGGATCAGTTTCTGGTCTATGGTGGTACATATGAGTTGATTGTTAAGGGCTATACGGACGCAAGATTTCAAACCGATAGAGATGATTTCAGATCACAGTCTGGTTTTGTGTTCTGCCTTAATGGCGGAGCAGTAAGCTGGAAAAGTGCTAAGCAAAGCACTATTGCGGATTCTACAACTGAAGCCGAGTACATTGCTGCCTCAGAAGCAGAAAAGGAAGCTGTTTGGATTCGAAAGTTCATCGAAGAACTTGGGGTTGTCCCCTCCATTAAAGGACCAATGGCTTTGTATTGCGACAATAGCGGATCCATTGCCCAGGCAAAGGAGCCTAGGAGCCACCAGAAGTCCAAGCACGTACTGCGGCAATTTCACATACTTAGAGAAATTGTTGAACGGAAAGAAATCGAGATTTGCAAGGTTGGAACTTACGACAACGTCGCGGATCCATTGACTATTCACAAGTAAAGCACAACGCACATCTAGCAACCGTGGGAATCAAGCATGTTGGAGAATGGCTTTGAATTTTTAAGTTTTGTCTTAGAACATCTGTTAGATTCGTGTTTAAAAAAATTGGTTTAACCATTTTATATTTATAAAATTTCTTATTTCATATTCATTTAATTTGGTTTAGTATTAAAAGAAAAGTTCATGTGATTCAAAGCATTCAAATGGGATGTCAAGATGGATTCTTCGACAAACAAACACCCATAAGTGAACTTGAACATTGAAGTCACAAAGGATCCCTAATCCATGTCATTGAAAGGTGGACGACCAATGACTAATGAAGATTAGATTGCAAGTAGATTTGTAGTTCAATTTCTTGAACTAGATTTACTAGATGTCATAATCTTTTGCATAGATACTTATTGGATCTTGTATCAGATTGACCATGAGAACACTTTAAGAGATTAAAGTCATGTCATAAGCAGTTCTCATTAATGGTGATTAGAACTATTCCTCAGAACATGAGTAATTATGATTTCTCGTTTGAGAATTAGTTTGCTCTGATGCTAGCAAAACGTCGCACCGTAAAAGGAGGCTATAAAAGCAGTTATTGGGCGTACTATGAATCAAAGTGAGTGTTCATAGATTGCAAGAATGGATTGTCCTCCTATCTTTGATAGGATATGGTGTTGTTGTGTAACAAGGCCTCTTGGAGAGTTAGATACTGTGAAAATGCATGGTCGTGCTCAGAATAGTTAAGGCTTAACCTTCTGTAAAATTTTAACAGTTGAACTCAGTAATCCGAGAAACACTTCTGGACCTAATAAGGATGGCTTGGATCTTACCTTATGTTCAGCAAGTAACACTAAGCGACAAAGGAATGTGAATGCACACTTGTCTGAATGACAAGTGGGAGACTGAAGGAAATGTGTCCTTCACCCAAGGTGCATTAGGTCTAATATCAAGGTTCAGATTAATTACGAACAATTAATTAAGTGAGATCAAGTGATCGAAACAGCTAGCTGGAGCAATGCTTCCGATCAGTGAGTTCTGATCTATATTAGACTCACAGCTTACTCTTGACTAAACCTATAAGGTCACACCAATGGCATGTAACAGATCACCGGATTAAATGAATCGGAAATTCATTTAATAGCTTTTCGGGAATTAGTTTGGAAAAACATAATATACGATACGACCTTGCACCGGAATCGTATATGGTATCGCGAATATTCGTAAGCTGGGCGAAACGAATAATCGTATCGTACGATGGTGATTCATCGTGTACGATACGATAAATAATAGCCGTAAGGCGTTAGTCGCGAATACGCGTTGTCGGCCCGTCGAGCCAAGCGCGCGTAGGCACAAGGCCCAACGAGCCAGCAAGCTTGCGCGCGGCAAGCAAGCCAGCCCACGGCACAAGTGTGCGCGCACAAGGGGCAGTAGCGCAGCGAGCATAGCAAGCGAGGCCCATGGCCCATCGCTGCTGCTCGGCTGCTGTAGGCTTCGGCTACCGCTGGGATTGCGTGTGAGTGTGGGCATGCGTGTGGCCGGTCAAGGCCTTGTGCCTTGGCCGGTTACACAAATATAACCTTAGGGTTATATTCCACACTCCTAAGTTGTTTTTCCTAACCCTAAACCTAATTCAGAAATTATGTAGTTTCAGTTTTGCTCTCTACACAAAACTGTTCTTCCCAAAAAGAAAACACTCTTGAATATTGTCTAAGCTACGATTACAAGAGGATCTGAACGTGTCAGTGAACCAAATAGAGGAACGACAATTGGAGTTCTTTGTTCGTGTTCGTTGATACTAAACTCGGGAAAACAAGCTTCGAATGTAAGTTTTCTTAATCTGTGCTTTATACATGTTTCCTGGCTTTGGGGATTGTTCCACACATGTTATATGTATTTAACTGTATTCCCCTACTGAAGTATAATTTTCTCTCTTCCTAATGTTTATGTGATGAACTTTCACGTTCAAAGTTATAAAATCTTGAGCGTATTAATTGAATTTGGTTGGAATTGATTATTGATGTGTGAATTGTGCAGGTTGAGATTCAAGTGAGGAAGATTTACTGTATTAACAGAGCTGTATCAACACTGCCGATTAATATTGAGGATGAGGCCCGAAAGCGATGCCGAGATTGAAGAAGCTTTGAAGGTAAATATCACTTCTTTGTTGTGCAATTTTGACTTTTTGAGGCTTTAAGATCAACTGGATACTTCTTGAGGATTTTTATGCATTATTGTTGTTTGACTGATGTCATTTGACATAATTTTGGTCATTAAACCTTATTTGTGTTTGACTGAATGGCATTACATGTATTTTTATAAGTATATGCGCATAGGTTTCTAGATGCTTCCTTCTTTGTGCTCAACAACAAAGTCATTTGTAACTTTGGTCTGCAATTTGAATATATAGCCACCAAAAGATCTCATCTATAATAATATGCCTTCTTTTTCGTTTTTTCAATGGCTATTCATTTCAGATACAAGTATCCTCCGTTACATCTATAACTGGTGGACTAAAGATGAACATCTAAACTTATGCATTTCAATGGCTATGCCACAATTTCTGTACTTGAAGATGAACATCTTTTGGTTGCAGTTATGTAAAATAACAACCAGATTGTTGAATAAAAAATGATGCGACTGATCCAAGAACAGATATTGCTTTGTGTAAATATGTGTGTCTTCTTTCTGTTCGATTATCTTTCTAACAGAAGTTTGATGAATATGAATATTATCAGTAATTACAGTTAACTGTTTCCTGTTAATATGCAGGATGGTCGGTCTGTATACTGTTTAACAGTTCTCACATCTGATAGTGGCGAAGATGATATAAACATAGTTGGAGGTGAATACTGATGTCTTTAGCAGATGGCATGGAAATGAAAATCGATATTAATATTACTAATATTTGTTTTTTACTCCATTTTGCAGAGAACTTCATGACTGCTATCGCATTGTTTTTTATCATGAGAGGATGGTGTTCGGATGGAAGACACACGACTGTAAGTACACTTCTATTTCAGTATGGAACTAAATCACCAGGTTATTGATAGAACAATGAGTTAAAATAGTGGTGGAGTAGACTAGATAGAGCGATCACGGTGATTCATTGGGTTCCGATCGTGGGTTTGATCCTCTAATTGCAGGCCCAAGTAGGAATTCCAATGTATACTTTGGGTTTGATTGATAATTGAGGATTTATTTTATTTTAATTTTGAAGCTGCAATTGTTGGAATATAATACAGATAAAGGTCAAAGTGGAGCTAACGGTTGATGCAGTAGTCTGTATGGCTTAAATTTTATCTACTTTGACAATTATCTACTTCTTTTGTTGTCTATATTGAATGTTTGATATGACAGTTGAAAAGTAGTATGAATAAGCATGCACATGATTTAGCCAGATGAAATTTAGTCAGTAATTATGACATCGTCTTTACTTCTTTAGTAACCGAAGCCTGTTTGAGATTATCCCTCTTCCCCAGCACCTACTCTTCTTTACCTTCTTGCTTGATTTTTAATCTGTTGAGTACTATGGGAAAGAAACTTGATAGTATCATTGATGTTGAAACTTTTGTGAATCATGGATTGTTAATTATGCTGCCTCTGATAGCAATCACAATTTGGTTGTCACGTTGAACGCAAGGTTCCTTATTTCATATTATTCATTTTCATTTCTTTGCTTTCTATTCTCGGGTTTAATTTGTTCCTGTTGCTGTATGTTCAGCTGCCACACACGCTTTTCACAAGCAGCCAACAACTCAACATATGCAGGCTCGAGTAAAGCAGTTGCAGCTCAACAAGTTTCTCAAGTCCTCATACAAACATCTGTGAAGTCAGCAGATGAAAGGAAAAATCCCAGAAGCTTCTATAATGAAGTCAAAGATTGTTAGAAAGCTTTTCCTACAAGCTCCTACAACTCAGAAGATTCATTTAAAGGTTGTTAGATCAAAATAACTAAAGTTTGCTGACATATGATTAATTGTAATGATTCTCCCTGCTTTCCTACACATCATTTGTTGAGCTTATAAATAGAGTTGTAGATGTTACTGCAAGGATTATGGAACTAATTATTCCAATCTGACCTCAATAATCAGAGACGTAGATCTTTAATCCAAAACATTCTTACGATGTTGGTCACATACTGTAAATCTATTGAGTGGAGGGATGTGTGGTTAGACAAACACATTGTGAGTAAAATAAACAACGGAAAGATACTATTTTGAACGGAATATGTTTTTTTATACATTTTCGCACGCATCGCGTGCATATAAGACTAGTAATAATATAATATAGTCGCAGTGTACCTAGGGGCGGAGTTAGGGGCTGGTGGGAGCCTTGCCCCTAGACCTGGCAAACGGGTCGTTTGGATCGGATTCGGGTCGGGTCATTTTAGGTTATTTTTCTTTCGGATCGGTTTCTGGTATGGGTCGGGTCCATTCGGGTTTCGAGTTACTTCGGTTTTTTATAATTGGGTCGGGTCTGGTTCGGGTCAGAATTTCGGGTCAATATCGGATCCGGTCGATGTCGGATCAGTTCGTATTAGATCGGTTTATATCGGATCGGGTTTTTCGGGTTATATTGTGTTTTTTCGGGTTGGATCGGAGTTTTCGGGTTTCGCGTTTTGATTAAGTTATTTATCTTTAGATTTGGTGTTATTCATAAAATTAATTTTATTATTTATAATATTATTATTACTCCCTGTGTCCCAGAATACTCGCACCGGTTCGAGTCGACACGCTTGCTAATGCACAATTTTGATCACCAATATCTTTAACTACATATTATAAAAACTTATGAAATATTAATATTTTGAAAATATTTGTTATGATGAAGCCAACAATATATTATATGCTAACTTTTGTTTTCATATACTAGAAATAAAATAGGGTCAAAGTGAATTATGTGAATAGTGCAAAAAGTCAAACCGGTGCGTGTATTCCGGGACGGAGGGAGTATGTAACAATATTTTTGTACAAAAAAATTAAGGGTTAAGACAATAAGACTTAAGCATATATGGTTTGAAGTTTAAGGGTTTATGGTATGAGAGTTATAGTAAACAATAATTTAAAGGTTACATTTTCAATTTTTTAAAAGTGATAAAGTAGGCGATTCTAGTCTTAGTTCTACTATTAATTTACGGTCGAGAAGACGAGACTTGAACCATGGAAAAATATAATACTCCGTAATACATTATCATGATTTAGTAAAATACGTATTTAACTAGTAACAAACGCTTCGATTACTTCAAGGAAAGTATGTGTTATAAATGTAATTCATGGTTGAATATTTGATTTCTTTTATTATTATGTTCGTTTTATTGTATTGCCATGTATCTTCTTTTATGTAATGAAAAGATGGCTTGTATTGTTAATTGTGATATACTTATATAGCTCAATGGTTAATTGTCTAGCGTTGAAACTTATATATCACGGTCTCTCGAAAAAACATTGTAATACTGCAAACACTTAATTTTTGTTAGAATGAGATTCAGTGAAAGAGTTAAAGAGTTTTGGTATAATGATTTAGGCTTTGTTCTATTCGACTTATTTCGTCTAAACTTATATTATCTCAAATTTATCTGAACTTATTTGAACTTAATTAAGCTTATATGAACTTAATATGACTAAAACGAGTCGAATGGATCGGAACTTCAATAAAAGAGTTACATATATAAGTAAACTATGTACATCGGTATATCGTATATATAATATACTCGTTCTATGTCAACAAAGTTTTTCAATTAGTTATAAAATGCTACTCGTACATACGTAGACATGAAGTATATAATGTTATGTTGACCCGAATATAATGTAGTATATAATGTTATGGGATTGTAATTGTTTTTCGGGTTTTGAGGCATAAAATTATATTTATAAGCTAAGTTTTTACATTAATTTTATCCTATTGTCATCACGTTTAAGTTTTAATAATAGTTCTTACAAAAATAAAAGGTCTAGGGTATGGAGTTTAGTTAATTTACTGATTTATGGTATAATGGGGTTATTACAATTTATATGACAAAAGTTAAACTTTCACATTCTACATATCATAATTTAGGCGGTAAATTTCCCTCTAAATGTATTAGTAGGTGGAAAAAAAGCGGGAAAACTCCCTCCAAAAGCCAAAGAGTACTTTACTTACCGTGGTCAAGATTTGTACATGCATGTGACATACTATGAGTCTATGAGTCTATACACATTACACGGCATACACCCCCTCTGTCCTCTACTTCCCCTTTTCGTTCCAAATAGCTAAAACAATACATATCCCAAAAAACCCAATTGACTTCCACATTCCTTCTCCATACATACCTTCAAAGTCCATCTCGTCTCCAACTTCTTTCCCGGCGTCCATGGCTGACGAGTAACTGCAAGGTAACATGTCTTCTTTCTCTTACTATTGTTCATATTCCTTAATTCCTTTATTTTCATGTTAATTAAGGGTTTCATGTTAATTAGGGTTGGATTGAAATTGGGGGTTAATTTTGTTTTGATATTCGGATCGAAATGGGGTTTAGTTTTGCTTTGAAATTGGGGTTTAATCTTGGTTTGAAATTTTCAATAGCCGAATGTTGTAGCAAATGAGAATTGGGAAATTTCGTTCTGCTACATTATCACAATCACAAATAGGTACTTTCAAGTTTCAATAGTGGACGAAATGGAAAACCAATCAATGACCAATGAAAATGGAAATGGAGGGTCAAAGCCTGATTTAATTAGTTTTAATATCTTGCTTAATGCTTTCTATAAGAATTCTAGGTTTGCTGATGGTATAGAAATTGTGGGCTACTGGGCTATGATGGAAATTCATAGTATAGTTCCTGATGGGATATCCTTGTGGGGTTTGTTTTGATTGATTAGTTGTTGATTATTTTTGTTTACTGCTATTGATTAAGTGGAATCGAAGATGATTTACCAATGGGTTGTGTTTCTTTGCAAGGAGGAATATGTTAAATAATATTTCAACTATGGTTTTCTGACCTTGGTCAATTTTATTATTTTGCAGTTCTCTAAGGTCAACAACCACAAGGTTCACAACCATGGAGACAATGCCAGAGGTAGTTAATGAGCTAGAAACACCCACAAACACAAGCTAATGTGCATTGTCATCTAGTTGACAACATCCCAATTCTTCCTGAAACACAGGCTTTTAAGGGAAACAGGAGTACAATCTGGAAGGAATACATGAAGCTTGACTCGTCAGAAACTAAAGATAGGGCAATTTGCAAACATTTCAAGACCGCCTCTTTCATCGCCAACTCACATTATGGAACTTCCAATATGAGAAATCATATCCAGAAGTATGAACATTATCTTGCATACGTTCAACGTTCGAATACTGACGGAAAAATAAGTTCTATTTACGACCAAAAGGTATACAGGGAGTTGATATCTATAGCCATTATAAAACATGGATATGCCTTTTCTTGAGTCGAGCATGAGGGTAATAGGAAAATTCATGCATATTTGAATCATCAAGTAAGAAGTATTTGTAGAAACACTGCTAAAGCTGATTGTTTAAAAATGCATAAAAGTTTAAAAGTTAAATTGAAGGAAACTCTTAGTAATGTATCTGGTCGTATCTCTTTGACTTGTGATATGTGGACTTCTTGTCAAACTGAAGGTTATTTGTGTCTCACTGCTCATTATGTGGATGCTAATTGGAAGTTAGTTAGTAAAGTTTTGGAGTTTTGCCACATTGATACACCACACACTGGAAAAACAATGTATAGTGCTGTGTTAGCATTGATTCAAGAGTGGGGTATCGAAAACAAGATATTTTGTTTCACATTAGACAACGCCTCTAGCAACGATAAAATGCAAAATTATTTGAAAGATACATTGAAGGGACGAGGTGCTTTGTTACACAATGGTGAATTTTTTCATGTTCGGTGTGCTGCACATGTACTGAATTTAATAGTTAAGGATGGACTTAAGGTCATTGAACATGCTGTTGTCAAGGTTAGAGATGGTGTGAAGTACATTAAGTGGTCTGAAACAAGAAAAATACTTTTCGCGATTGTGTTAAATTAGCAAAGATAGGAGAAACTAAATCGTTGTGGCTTGATGTAGCTACAAGATGGAATTCTACATATTTGATGCTTGAAAGGGCTTCTCTATATCGTGAGGTTTTTATGGAAATGGTTATAAAAGACTCCTCTTTCAAACGTTTCCCTAACTTTGAAGAGTGAGAGAATCTTCAAAAAATTCAAGATGTTTTGGAACCCTTCTCTGATATAACCGAGTTATTTTCGGGAAGTGATTATCCTACCTCAAATTTGTATTTTGTGAATGTTTGGAAGATTCTTATGGTGTTGACCGATTTGACAGGAAGCAATGACGAGGTATTAAAACAAATGGCAATAGAAATGAATATCAAATTTGATAAGTATTGGTTCAACTCGGAAGAGGATGATTATAGCATGTAATTTACCTTTGTTGTAGTTCTTGATCCTCGTTGCAAGCTTTCTATTCTGATGTTTTGTTATGAAAGTTTGTATGGGAAGGCAGTAACTAAGTTAAAAGTTTCTGATGTCACACGCAAGTTAGAGATATTTTGCCAGGAATATACCCCGGAAGGCTCCCTCCCACCTGAAACACAAGCACACCATATGACAATCACAAGCGTAAATTTGACTATTTTGCAGTAAGTTTTATTTTTTTGTTTATATTGTTTTATTTTGTTTTCATACAATTTTTTACGTTATCTGTCTTGCCATTGTTGGGGTATTGGTTGTTCTATGTTTTAATGCTAATCTAGTGGTTGATATTTAAATTTGGTTAATTCTGAATTAGTATTAGGTCAATGAGTTTAAGGCACAGTCTAAGTTTAGTTGCATGACTAATTTTTATATTTCTTGTTCTTTTAGACATATGACAACAATGAAGTCGTACCTACTTATGCTGGGAGATCACAATTGCAAGCTTATCTTGGGGATGCTAAATTGGAAAGAACAGCTAAGCTTGACATCTTAAATTTTTGGAAAGAGAATGAGAACAAGTATGGAACACTTTCTCATCTTGCTAGAGATATACTCACTGTTCCCCTCACAACTGTGGCTTTGGAATCAACTTTTAGTGTAGGAGGTCGAGTTTTGAATAAGTATAGAAGTTCCACTCTTCCTGAACATGTGGGGGCTTTGATAACATCTCGTAGTTGGTTGGTCGGTTATGAAAGTAAGTTCATTTCAACCTTTGTATTTCATTGATTTGTTCCCTTCTATGGAGGATATTGCATTTTCTTATATAGGTTAAAATGGCAAAATGCTACCATTGACTCCTTTTTTTCCTTTAAAATGCAGTGATTGAAGATGATGATTGTGTTGGTTCCTTTGTGGATTGGGCTACACCAAAATCTTGTTCATAATCAACCTGATGTTAATATGGTACATTAGCTAATTGTTACTAATTTGATGTTAATATGATACATTAGCTAATATATTGTTACTAATTAGAGGAAGTAGCATCATACTGGAGTTATGGAGATGTGACTTAAGAAATTTAGGGTTGAATTACTCTGACTTTTGGACATAATATTTTGGTATAAGTTGGAATAGAACATTGCTTATGACTTTGGTCATTTGCTTAGTTACTTATCAATTCTTATCTGATAAGTTATATTCTATGTCAAAATGGAAATCTTGAAGATATGATTTTTAAATTTATTTACCATGTGCTAATGTTGGTTTTATTTCCATTATTTTCTTATCATTTGTTGAATGATCTTATTTAAATGAGCCAAAAAGAAGATAAGAATTACTAAACTAACATATCGAAGGAATTAAAGGTTGATGTATGAACGTGAGAACTCTCGGACTTTTCATTGGCAGTGTTACGTTGTGATAAAAGTAAGGTGGTGTTGGGACTTGGTAAGTAAGATCATACCCAAAGTTACTAGAAAGAGCTGCATTGTAAATTGTAATTCATGAGATGAACTGTTGCAGACCCTTGATTTGAACTCAACTCACTCAACTCACTCAACTGTTGAACTGCAGGGCTGAGATTCAGTAATCCAGCATTCACACAATTATCTTTCTTCGTTTTCCCACCTTTTCCTGCATTACCTGTGTCAAGCCACAACAGCTTCAGGACTCTGTCTGCTCTTCTTACTATTTTGATTTCCCTTGTTGTTAAAATTCGTCTCGTTAACATTGTTTTTTACTGCCGCCTTTGGTTGCAGAATCACTGGGCTTTATGGAGTTTAGCTTGTCTTCATTATTTGGATCGAGTACATGTATTGTAACTGTTTATTTTTACAAAGTCGCAACAAGTTTGTACCTTGTTAAAAACCTAGCTTTAGGTTTCTATTAATACGAGGATTATACTTTGTGTGGTGTTAGAGTTAGACTAGGATTATTATAAATTGTAGTATCCTAGTACTAGACGCATAACAATAGTATTACTAGTTAGAGTTGACATAGAACTCTAATACATTAAATTTGGTAATATTAATCCTACCTTTGGCCGGTTTTCTTTTATTAATCCCACCTACGACATATTTTTTAATAATCCCACCTTTACTACCCAACGACTTTTATTGGGCTTAAGTGACCGATAACCGGTGAAAAAATCATTGAGATGGTGATGAATTGATGATGATGACTGAATATATCGAGAGAGAGTACTTCCACGTAGAGACATATTACTGCCGACAATAGGTTTATGACGTGTTGGGCCCAATAAAAGACGTTGGGTGGTAAATGTGGGATTATTAAAAAATATGTCGTAGGTGGGCTTAATAAAAAAAATCGGCCAAAGGTTGGATTAATATTACCAAATTTTCCTACATTGTATTATATATTCTTTAGCTAATCTAATATACATATATAAAGGAGGCATATTTGCTGAACTATTAGAGCGTCACCTAGGATTACTAATGGTTTCGGCCAATGAAAAATAATATTTCTAATTTATTTTTGAATTAAAAAAATCGAGTGCTACGTAGATAATTAATTAGGTGCCACGTAGATATTTAAATTAATTAATTAATTACTAATATATACTATTCCATCCAAATTCAAACGCTCTAATAATTAAAAAATAAATCTAAATAAAATTCATCCAAAATCAAACACTAATCTAAAATAAAATTCAATCCAAAATCAAACATTAATCCAATATTAGAGCGCCACGTAGGAAATCTAATTGTTTCATCCAATAAAAAATAGGACTTCAAAATTATTTTTGAATTAAAAAGTCGAATGCCACGTGGATAAATAATTAGGTGCCACATAAATAGTTTTATTAAATAATTATTAATATTTATTATATACAATTTCATCCAAAATCAAACACTATAATAATTAAAAAATAAATCTAAAATGAAATTCAATCCAAAAAAAATAAAAAATCAAGTTAATCTAATATATAAAATATAGCAGTTGATATATATGTAGGAGTTTTATTTTAACGTAACAATTTAATAGAAACCGTGCATCGCACGGGCTAAAGTCTAGTCATCAATAGGAACAACAACTTAAACTCATATTTGTCATGTTATCAAGAGCAAGGTTTTGAATTAATTTTTTTCCGCAAAATAAACCACGTACGTGAGTTATGGCCTCGAACGATGAGGAATTGAATTATAAATGCAGTCGGTTACAGGGTTGAAGCATAAAAATGGTATTTTCCCGGCCCAAAATTAATTATCACATTGTTCAAACCCATATACTCCGTACTATATTGGATCTGAAACAGTTTGACTAAGAGCAAGATTATCGTTGGTATAAGCTAAGACTTCCACATCATCTTTTTATTAATTTTTATTTATTTTCAATTTCTCATATTCTTGTTGAGACCCTTTCAGACTTACTTAATTTTTCCACTTCACCCCTCGTACTCATTCAAGACTCCTCAAACTTAAGAAAATAATAAAATAAAATAGAAAAAATAATAATAGTTAAGATTGAATTTACGGTTTAAGAGTCTTAAGTAGAGTCTTGGAATTCCAAGACTCTTGCTCAGACTTTTTTCATACTCTTCCACTTAAATGGGAGGTCTTAGGTTAATACTCAATAAGACTGTTGCTCAGACTATTGCTCAGACTAGCGCTAATCTTGCTCTAAAAGACCCTTTATAATACTCCGTAAGTCAGATTAATATGTCACTCAACCATTTGACAATAATAATAATAATAATAATAATAATAATAATAATAATAATAATAATAATAATAATTAGCACGGGGGTTGGGTACGGCGATGGCTATGGCGATTAGGGCTGTTAATTAGCACGTTCATTTTCCGGCGAAGGTAGCAGGTTCTCGGTCCGGCGAAGGGTGCGGTAAAGGGTCGGCGTTTTCAGGCGGTTTTCAGGCAGTTTCACGGCGGTTTTTGCTGGCGGTTTTTCGGGTATCGACGGGTGTTTTTCGTGGGTTCAGTTCCAGGAATTTCGGGAGTTCATTTTCATTTCGGGTTTCTGTTTGGTGTTTCGATCAGTTCCGGCAATTTGGATGTTCAGTATCAATTCCAGGGTCACTTTGGTGTTTCGATCAAGGTCGTGTGCTCGTTTTCCGCACTCGTGAGTTCAGTTTGGTGAATGGTTCAGGGTAGCTTTCAGGCGGCGGTTTTCCCGGCTGGTGGTCGTGCAACGTGGTTGTTGGCGGCATTCAGGTGGTTGGTTCCGTTTGTGCAGCGTGGTGCATTTTGAGTCTGGCGGTTTTGTGGGTTATTCGGCAGTTTTGTGTGTTGTTCGGCAATTTTGTGGGTTGTTCGGCAGTTTTGCGGTGCTTCTTTGGTCCAGCAGTTCCGTTTTGCGGTGCTTTGTGTTGTTTCATTTTGGTGCAGGGGTTGTTACATTTGCAGGGGTTGTTCATTTTGGTGCAGGGGTTTGTTACATTTGCAGGGGTTCATTTTGGTGCTTTGTGTGGTACTGCATTGTTTTGCTCCTGTTTTGTCCAGGGGTTGTAGTGCTTTGATATGGCGGCTACCGTGGAGAAGTTTCATTGCCCTTTTGTGGGTCTTAGCGGGTGCCAGGATGGCGGTGGGCGTGGTTTGGTAAGGAGTTCTCTGATCACTCACTTACGGGATCGTCATTGTTGCTCTGATGTGCGGGATGTAACCCGTCATTCCCTCACTACCAATTCGGAGGTTTTTACTACGGCTGAGGTGACCTTTCGTCGTATGGGAATTTGTCTATGTGGAGATTGTTTCAAGACGCATACTCATCGTATTAGGTGTCGACATGGCAGTGGTTCTAGTTCGGTTTTTGTGGACCCACCTGATTCTGGGGATGGTACTATTCGTTTTACTCTCTACGGTATTCAAAAACCACAAGCTCCTGCTTCCGAGTTGTCTACTTCTGATGCGCCTCGAGAACATCATTTTTCTTTTGATGTTGCTCTTCTAAACACTTTATGGTCTAAGCGGTTGCGTTCTGTGAAATCCATCCCTCCCAAATGTCGTTTGGGTTTTTCGCGAGTTCTGAAAGGGGCGCTTGATAAGGTGATTTGCAGACCAGATGACATCGCTTGTTGGGTTCAGTTGCTCGTGTTACCTCTTTGTGTCCTCAAGACTTTTTCTCCACGAAGTAATCGTGAGTGTTCCTTCGGTGTTAGGCGGCGACACCAGGAAGAGTGTATCACCTCTGCTATTCGTTCTTGGGGTGTGCCTGGTGGTTCTGAGCAACTTGTCATAGACACATTGGCTAGCGTGTCTCCCCCTCTATTGGATGTTGACGAAGACCATGATTTGGCGGAGCGTAATATTAAGCAATGCAAGAGAAAGATTTCTGACGGTCACTACACTGCTGCCGTTAGGGTTCTTTCTTCCTCAGGTCTTGCCCCTTACGATGATGCTACTCTTGCAGATTTGCAAGCAAAGCACCATTCCATTCCGGTCCCTACCTTACCGGATATCCCTGTTAATCATCACCTTACTGCTTCCTCCGCTGTTGTTTTGGAGCAGATTATGGGCTTTCCGCGTGGTACTTCGTGCGGTAGAGATGGCTTGCGTGCTCAACACCTTTTGGATTGCTTGGGTTGTGCTGCTGTAGCTGTTTCTGATGAGTTGGTGGATGCTATCACTCAGGTAGTTAATCTCTTTCTTGCTGGAAAGTGTCATGCTGAGCTTGGAGGATACATTGCCAGTGCTCCTCTTACGCCACTGGTTAAGCCTGGTGGGGGTATTCGGCCTATTGCGGTGGGCACTATTTGGAGGCACCTTGTTTCTAAGGTCGGGGCTGTTTTGATTGGTCCGCGTTTAGGAAACTACTTTGGAGGTCTTCAGTTTGGAGTTGGGGTTCCAGCAGGTGGTGAGGCCATTCTCCATGCTGTCAATCGGTTGGTTGAGGCTCGTGGGGCCGATGTTGGCCTATCTATGTTATTGGTGGATTTTCAGAATGCTTTCAATTTAGTTGATCGATCGGCTTTGTTGCGTGAGGTTCGGCTCCATTGTCCTGCTCTTTCTCGTTGGGTTGAATTCTGCTACTCTTCTCCAGCGCGGCTGTATTATGGGGAGCATACCTTGTGGTCTTGTCAGGGTGTGCAGCAAGGGGATCCTCTCGGCCCTTTGCTTTTTTCTCTGGTTCTACATCCATTGGTGTGTCGAATTAGAGACTCATTTGATCTATCTCTTCAGGCTTGGTACTTGGACGATGGCACTATCGTTGGTGACACTTTGGTGGTTGGACAGGTCTTGGAGTTGATTTTGGAGGAGGGTCCTCGTTTAGGTCTCCATGTTAATGTTGAGAAGGCGGAGGTTTTCTGGCCTTCGGAGGACCCACGCAGTTGTCTAGAGGGTGTCTTTCCTACGGATATTGCTCGTCCTGCGCTTGGTGTTAAGTTGCTTGGTGGCCCAGTCAGTACGTATTCCTCTTTTTGTAAGGAGTTGGTTTCGCAGCGTGTGTCGAAGACTGTTGTGTTGATGGATGTTGTAGCCAAGCTTAATGATCCCCAGTGTGAGTTGTTGCTTCTTCGTGCCTGTACTGGAGTTTCTAAACTCTACTTTTCTATGCGCACTTATCCGCCTCATCTTTTCGAAGCGGCCCAATTATCTTTTGATGTGGCTCTGCGGGCTTCTTTAGAGCGCATCGTGACTGCTTCGGGACCTGGATTCGGTGACTGGCAATGGCGCCTTGCCACCTTGCCTTATTCTTATGGAGGATTGGGTGTTTATTCAGCTGGTGATGTTCGGCATTATGCTTTTCTTGCATCCCGTTTGCAGTCTTCTGGTTTGCAGGATTCGCTTCTTCGGCTTTCAGGTGTTGATGGTCCGGGACCGTCCTTTGATGATGCTCTTGGTCTTTTCAATAGGACCGTGGAGACCGACCTTATGTGTAGCCCTAGTGAGATCGCTGCCCCCAGACTCATGAAGAAATTGGCAGACATATATTTCACGAAGGTTACTGCTGATGCGGAATCCGCCTACTCCTTATCTTCACGTCTTGTTGCCCTATGGAAATCACAGCAGGGGGATCACTCCTCAGCTTGGTTGCGGGCAGTCCCCATCTCGGGGTTAGGCTAGACTATGAACGGTAAGACTTATCGTTCGGTTCTTTGCTATCGATTGGGTATTCCGTTGTTCTCTGATTCGACGCCGTGTTCTGCTTGCTCTCGGGTTTTCGACAGGGACATTTATGGGGATCATGCCGTGTCTTGTGCTGGGATTGTGGGTATCAAACATCGACATAATGTTGTTCGTGATACCCTTTTGGATATTTGCCCCCAGACTCATGAAGAAATTGGCAGACATATATTTCACGAAGTTTACTGCTGATGCGGAATCCGCCTACTCCTTATCTTCACATCTTGTTGCCCTATGGAAATCACAGCAGGGGGATCACTACTCAGCTTGGTTGCGAGCAGTCCCCATCTCGGGGTTAGGCCAGACTATGAACGGTAAGACTTATCGTTCGTTTCTTTGCTATCGATTGGGTATTCCGTTGTTCTCTGATTTGACGCCGTGTTCTGCTTGCTCTCGGGTTTTCGACGGGGACATTTATGGGGATCATGCCGTGTCTTGTGCTGGGATTGTGGGTATCAAACATCGACATAATGTTGTTCGTGATACCCTTTTGGATATTTGCTATCGGTCGGGGATTTCTGCTCGCAAGGAGGTTGATGTTGGGCTGACTAGTGAGAGTGATGGAGCTCTTCGTCCTGCAGATATATTGCTTTACTCATGGGATGGCGGTCTAGATGTGTGTGTTGACTTGACTGGGTCTTCCCCTATGACGCAATCTGGGTTGTCAGGCTTCATTCCAGGTCGGGTTGTGGCGGTTGCAACGCAGCGGAAGCAGGATAAGTATGCGGCACGTTGTAGGGCTTTGGGTTACGGTTTCTTTCCTTTTCCCTTCTCTTCTTTTGGGGAATTAGAGAAAGGGGTTGTTTCTTTGCTGAAGCGGGTCCAGACGTACTCCAGGGCTCAAGACATTGGGGCACGGGCAGCTGCCCACATTTTCAGCAGGATCGGGTTCGCCATAGCTAGAGGAGTGGGGGCCCAGATTGTATCTCGGCTCCCCTCCAACTTCTTGTAGTTCACTTGATCTTTGTAGCTTGTTAAGCTTGTAACGTTTTAGTGTTTTCCCATAATAATAATAATAATAATAATAATAATAATAATAATAATAATAATAATAATAATAATAATAATAATAAAATAATAAAAAATTAAATAATAATAATATGATAAGCTAAAAAAAACTTATATTTTTAAACTAATTGGCAATTTTGAGTTGCTCTTCGGTTCGGATCGGTTTCAGATCTTCGGTTCGGATCAGTTCGGGTTGATTTAAAATTTACGGTTATTTTCGATTTCGGGTGAATATCGGGTTCGAGTCCTTCGGGTATCGTGTCATTTCAGGTCAAATCACTTTCGGGTCAATTTCGGTTTCGGGTCGGGTCTATTCGATTTTCGGGTTAATTTCGTGTTACACATCAGATCATTCGGGTCGATTTTTCGGGTGCGGGTCAGTTTTACCAGGTCTACTTGCCCCCATGATTTTGCAAACGATTTTCCATATATAAGGTAGGTTAGTTTGTTTTCAGTGTGAGATGGAAAGTTTCCCTATTGACGGAAGTTCGATGCAAGTTACTCTATTGGCGGACACAAATTCTTATTTACAAGGGTTGTACAATAAATATTGTACACCGGAGTAAAAGTTAACCCAAAATGCTTAAAAGTTAAGCTTATATATGTAAAAGTTATCTATTTTTTTAGTGATAAATTTTTTTCATTTTAATGAAACTTATTTGTTCAAAATCACTAATAAGGTATAAAATTAATCATTTAACCTTTTAAATTGTTTATCTATCAACGTTTATAAAAGTTAATCAAAACTAGGTTAAAGTTATAAAAAAATGGGTAAAAATTATCTTGGTGTACAATAAATTTATTGTACATCTTGTGCGCACAAGACCTTTTGATTGACGGAACGTCCAGGAAGTTGGTCGCGTGTTGCAATTCTTTTTTAATTCCTCCACTATTTATTAATCCGGTAATCCGGTTGCCTCTTAAAGTCCTAAATTTAGCAACAAGATATACTTCACATTAAGATTTTTTTAAAATAAAAGTTTATGCTCGTCTATTGACATTGTACTGCCCCCAATCTAAAATTTCTAGTTCAACGGTGTAACCCATCAGCAAAAACAATGAAAAGTCATGAAACATGGTAATAGCGAAGTTAAAAATGCAGTTAAAACTTGAAACAATTAGGGAATTGAATGATGATGCCCGTTTCTGGACGGTGACCTATGGTGCTAACCAAGGGGCAATAGAGTGGTTAGATGGATCGCGTTTTCTGTCAAAAAAAACAGGAGGTTATAAACAAGTACAAACATTCATTATTTTAATGATTATAAGATGCCCATAATCTACTGATTTCGGATTCGCCATCGCGGCATATTAAGATTAACTAGTTTGTGGTTCGGACGTTGCTCCGGGTTTTACTTTTAGTGGGTTACTTATTTTAAATATGTGCGTATGTGGTGCTATTATCTGATTTCCATGCAAGATCAGTGGCCGATCAACAAACTTCCTTCCCATATCCGAAAATCAAAACAAAGTCGAGTTCTCTTCTTCATGATTAGTTGATTATTATACTCCTGTCAATGTTTCCCTCTTCCACACTCATAATTACACTCCATTACCCTAAGTTTTTTTTATTTTTCAAGCTTAAGTTGAGAAGAGAAGAATTGTACATTTATAAGTTAAGTTATTAATTTCCTTTGTTCTTTTTCCCTTTAATTCAATATTATTCATTTTAAAAAGGTTGTATTTATTATTTAAATAGAAAATTTTAACATCATTGTGGCTAGCTAAGATGGTAAGAATGGTAACTTTTAATTCAAGAGGTCTAGTGTTCAATCCTTGCTAGTTCTTATAAACGCCTTTTAATATATTAGTATAGATTACTACTCCTGCCATTGCAGAAAGCCGTATTATATCGCATTATCACATGGACTTGAGTGTCTATAAATTCGAATTAAAATGCAAGGAATTACTCTTTACTTCTTTAGTTAATTAACAAGTTTGTTACGTAATCAACAAAAAGCACATAAAGGATATACTCTTGTAACAAAAAGAGTTCCAACAGAATATATATAAGTATGCTTTTAAGTATAATGACTTTTTTGACATAGTGAACAGAAAATCTGTTCAATGCATGGAAACCAGCAAAAAAAAAACGACATATGCTGATGAAAAGGGCTTTTAACTGGTAGGTAGAATTTAAAATTTGGAAAGGAATTTTTAGAAATATTCTTTTTTCAAAAGACTAATTAGATTTTGGGCTCGGACGATGCCCCGAAGGTAAAGTCATCACTTGAATAATTGTAACTATGCCTATTTTTCTGTAAAAAAAATAAAAACAAATCATAATTAACTCTTATTTTTATTAAAATCATTTTTCTTTCTTTACTATCACTTTATTATATATTGTTTGCAAAATATAACACGTAAATTTACATAGCCAAGCGGATAAGTCATTAGTGGTTCCAATCACCAAGTCATGGGTTCGAAACTTGTATTTGTAATTTTTGAATAATATTGGATGACACGTAATGACATGTGTCAAATTAAAAGAGGAGGGCGCGAGGTGGCATTGTATACTTTCTTACAAACGCCGATACTGACTAACATATACTCCATCCGTTCTTATTTACTTGACACAATTGAGTTTTGACACTATTCACACAAGTTCGTAAGAAGGGTAAAGTAGTAAATTTTCATGTCCAAAGATAAAAAGAAAGTGTAAAGACCATTATGAAACGGAGGTAGTAATTCATTTATCACCAATTAATTTTATGATAGAATTGAAGCCGTCAGACTTACATGTAGTCAATCTCTTTTCTTACACGCACTTGTTTTTGCCCTATGATTTTATCATTTTTAAATGTTACTTTTCTGTAAAACTCTAGTAGCTGATTTGATGATTAGTTTTACTGGGAGTGAGTCTGCTTTTATAGGACCACATATTAAGCTTAATTTGTAGTTATTAGATGTGGACCATGAAAATTTACTCAAAGATTACTTCATGTTGGGGTTCCTTAATTTTTATGATGGATAAATAGACTTGGTTATTGAACAGGGTAGTCCAATGGATATAGGGTTAGGGTCAAGTTAATAGGGCTTTTATTGGTCAGGGCTCTTATTGGACATGGCTTTTATTGGACAGAGTCATTATAGGGTCAAACTTATACTACAATTATTTTGAAAATTAAAATAGTAATGATACAAAAATTTACGTGTATAGCTTCGTATTCACTTGTACTTGCACATGGCTCTTTTGTTTTTCATTTTTCATTGCTCGTTTATTGACCCGCCCACTAATGACCCGCTATTGACCCGCGACCCGCTTTTGACCCGCCCATTATCGACCTGTTAAAAATGACCCTTTCAATACCCGACCCTCTTTTGACCCGCCCCGACCCTGACCCGACCCGCCCGATAACCAGGTGTAGATAAAACTAAACTTTACAAAACTGATCCGGCTTGAATCACCTGTTCTGAAATAACCTGCTTGAACAATGTACTCTGTATAATATGATCAAGATTAGTTGATATTTTTATGATAAACTAATTAATCTAAAACCAAACCATATGACTTATCATCCAAATATGATACGAGTCATATGACCCCTACTTAATATATAATCCAAATGACTTATTGAAATCTTTGATGGTGTCTCCTTAATTTTCACCTTAAAATAAAATAAGTTTTAGATTTGATAAGTTGAAATAAGTTGGAATCAAGTCATATAAGATATATAAGTTCCAATCAGACTGATCCTATAAATCACTCTATCTCGAGTTTACTCTTTTGAAAAGACCATTCGGGTCCAATATGTTTCAATTATGTCAGATTTAATCAGCTTCAATAAGTTCATATGAGATAAGATGAAGAAAACGTACCTAAAAGTTGAAAAGACACCAGTTCGAATGATCTAATGTTATGGCACCACGTGGCAATAATCTAGTGGTGAACAAGAAAATCATAGTATGGGGTGATGGAGTTGTTAATCCGAGATTTTCCAAATTATTAATGAAAGTAAAACGAGGGTTGAAATTGAAGAAATAGAAAAACAAAAGCAAAGCAATAAAATAAAAAAAGAAGAAATAAGTAGATCGAGAGGGTTAGCTGAATGTGAGGGGGGAGAATGGGTGTTGTCATAGGGCATGGCATATGCTTCGGAAGATGCTAAGTAGCAAACCCCACTTCTCTCAACACTTTGCTTTTCATATTACTTTAAACCCAAAAAGTGACTACACACCACTACATAAGTCACCTATCACCCTCTTTTTCCATTCCTCTCATGAGTCATGAACTCATGACCTAAGAAGGGGAGACCCCTTATATATCATGAGTTTACCCCTCCATGGAGAAACCCTCTAACACACACACACACACACACACACATACCTCTCCCACCACGTAACGCACATTTCATCCGGCCTCCCTCCCACCACCGTGTGCGATGGAGGCCGGTCTTTAAGGAGAATGGTGTTGGTGTTGGTATTTTGTCCTCTCCTAGCTAGCTAGTTGACATGATCATAATATTACAATCAAACTAGGAGAAATTTGAGTTGGAATGATTCAAAAGAACCGCGCTTCTCACCTTATTTATTAGGAGAGGAGCGCGGTTTTTCTTTTATCCATTCCTACTCTTAATAGGGCAACTTGGATCCTTTGGCATTTTTCGGTTCCTCCGACTTTGAATTTTATTTAGTAAGCTCTTCATGCTTCAAATGAAGTGGGCCTCGAAGGAAATTTTCGAAAGGGCAAGGCAGATTATGTTTATTCCCTCTGCTATATACCTTCTATCTATCTATCTATATAATGTAAGGAGTAATAGTTTTTAATCATGGTCATTAAAATTTTAAAATTAAGAGCCATCAACTTTATTTGTTTTGAGTTCAAGACCGTATGTGGTTTTATTTCCTTGTTTTTAGATGCTTATGTATAAGCCTATGGCTATGCGATGTAATTTCAGAGGAATTTATTGAGTGATTTTTCTTTTGTGTGTTATAATTCTATTTGCTAATTAGTTAGTTTAATTCAATTGGTCAATATAATGTTTGTTTGTTTGTTTATCTTGGTCAATCAGTTGGTCTTATTCTCGCTCTGTCGCCAAATTCATATACATGATCACACAATTATACTTATGATGTTTACAAGTTAAGACTTGTGCATCACTAAACCATTAGGAAAGGATAGGAATAAAAATATAATATAAACATGTATTTGTATGTCCAAGTGTGTTAGTGACTTATGAGTGTGTATCTATATTGAAACATCCGTCCACTTAACGAGCTTAGTTAATAAAGTTTTGGGGGTTGGTAGAACAATTTGAAATTGAATATTGTGTACGTCATTGATATTAGCAAGCAAGTAACTCCGTATTAAGCTTCACAAGCTAAAAGATTTACTGATTTGTTATACTTAAACCTAATCCATTTCTCCTAATCAAATATGAATATATGATGCTAATTAACATCTAATTAAACTAAATAAGATATGTTGGTCTAATGGTAAGAGTAAGACTCTTAAGTTTTATTACGTTCTCGATTTAGATGTAACAAGTTCGAATGTTTTTAGCCGTACAGATACATGTTTGTAAATTATAATGTGTGCTAGACAAGATGTTCCTGCTAATGTGATGGTGATGCAGATGCTAGATGCACTATAGATTTCGGAGTAATAAATATGCAGATGATTATGTAGGTCCATAACATAACACTAGAGGTGTCAAATTGGGTCATCGGATGGGTTGCGGGTTGACCCATGACAGTTCGGGTCTATTCGGTTCGGGTCAAAATTTATCGGGGTCAGATCGGGTTTGAGTCGGGTCTATTCAGTTCGGGTCAATTTCAGGTCAATTGTTGTTGGGTCGGGTCAAGTTCGGTACGGGTCAAAAACGGACTTGGTGATCCCGTATCGGGTTCTAAACGGGTTTTGTCGGGTCAAATCCGGGTCAGGTAACTTTGGGTCGGGTAGACTTTGACTCGGGTCATTTCAGTTCGGGTCAATTCAACACCAGTTCGATTTCGGTTAGGGTCATCTCAGTTAGGTCTCGGGTTGGATCGATTTCATTCTAGATCTTTTCAAGTCATTATCGATTAATGTTTTCATTCTATTTCTAATTAAACAAGTTATTAATTTACGTATTTACGAGTATTTTTAATTTACTAAACTACAACATTGTTATATCAATTAGAGTTTGTTTTAAGTTATAAGATAATTAATGATTATATAACGAGAACCATATGTAAACAGTAGATACACATTATATATAAATCTATAAGAAATTAAGAATATACGGAGTAACTCTTTAAGCTGACACGAAATTCAACTTACTAAATAATTACAGTTCGGGTGGAGTTTAGGTCGGGTCAAATCGGTGTTGGTTAGTCAACAGTTCGGGTCAAACCAAATCGGGTCAAATCAGATATTTACTGGGTCAAATCGGTGTCCGGTGAAGTTCAGGTCGGATCAAATCGGTGTTGTGTGGAGTTTGGGTGGAATCTAACTGGTGGCAAGTGGAATCCGGGTCGGATCAAACTGGTAACGGGTGGAGTTCAAATCGGGTGAAACGGGTGTGGGGTAAAGTCAAATAAGTTACAGATCGGATTTCGGTCCTAACTTTCTGGGTCAAACCAGTTCAGTTAGAGTTCGAAACAGATGATTTTTCGGAATCGGGTCAGCTTCTGACACCACACTGTCTTTTAATTTGCTTCCTTGACCCAATCTCTGTAATTTCAGCATCAGTGACACATATTTTTGCCACAAACCCGAAGTGAGCAAATGATCA
Source organism: Spinacia oleracea (assembly GCF_020520425.1). Lineage (NCBI taxonomy): Eukaryota > Viridiplantae > Streptophyta > Magnoliopsida > Caryophyllales > Amaranthaceae > Spinacia > Spinacia oleracea. The sequence goes on from NC_079491.1 coordinate 37,112,929, forward strand.
ATCTCAGTAATTTCAGCATCAGTGACACATATTTTTTATCACTCCTCTAATAATTAATTTCCTGGGATCTCCCTACGATGTAGATAGAATTTATTTATTTAAATATAGAAGCACAACTTCTGCCAAGTAAATAGTACTTGGTAATATACTACTCCGTACAGTACAAGCAAGGCAATAACAATTGAAAATGGAGAGTCGGGGGTCATTCTTTTGTTAGGCTTGTCCGTAACTGTAAACGAGGAACCAATATTTATAAGAAAAAAAGTAGGTAATAAGCTTATGTTTGTTGACAACAACGTCAACTACATTAGGGAAACTATCACAATTGCCAATTGCTGCAACGAGTACACGACTTAATTTGTGAGACCTTGCAAAAGTTGCAAAGATGGCTAGTAAAACAACGTATCACAGTATCACTCCATGAACGAATAGTCTAAGAATAATTAATGCTTCCCAACATAATCATGTCCGGGCGATCTGACTGACATAACCAGACTTTAACCCGAACGCCAGCTCTAGATTTTCAGGTCTTTTAATTTGTTCCAAAATCAAGGGGACTATCCTGATAGCTTGTAGTTCTGAGGAAATCCAAGTCCCTAACTTGCAAATTGGAGCCAGAGTAAAACATTACACAGAGTAAACCAGCCCTGCACATAGAACATACAGCATACAGCATACAGCATACAGCATACAGCATACAGCATACAGCATACAGCATACAGCATACAGCATACATCATACAGCATAGGAAAGCAGAAAAGGTGCAGACCTTTTCCTCTAAAACTACCTGACAAGTTCACCAACTAAATTAGGCATCATTGTGCTACGAAAAGATTATCACTTATAACTTATTCAAGAGGAGGGCAATGCAACTATTAGCCAATTTCACTGCATGTTTTTGAAATCAATGACATTAGAATTAAGAATCACTTCTGAAATTCAAGGATGGTGAAGAAGTAGTCAATGTGTACCGCCCTGAAATGTGGAAAACCTACAGAGATCCCAAGCTGTCGGTACTCTTCCTCCATCCTGTGCCTGCCTTTTGCCCCATAAATTGTCATCACGAAGATGTCTCCTGAAAGTAGGGCTCTTGTTCGATGACTGTCATCTGACCTCTCAGGCAATACTGGCTCACAGGCTATCAATTTCCCCCCTGCTGGCAAGGCCTCGTTACACTTTTTCATTATCTGCTTCACTTCATTGTCACTCCATGTCGTTAATACCCACTGCATGCACCACAATACCTTAACACTTGATCACACATGCACCAAATGCTAAACAAGGATCAATTGCTTATAGCTAGCGGGTTATCTTAGACCAGAAACAAGGATCAATTGCTTAAAGGGAGACTGTGAAACTATCAAATGAGAGAGTAGGTTCGGTTTGTTCTTATAGACATCGGCTCTTAATCATACGTATACACATAAGAAATTTAGTAATGCCTTTTTGATAGAAAAATCAGCATGGTTGGATAAAATAACATACAAACAAGTTAATTACTGCTCAAATATATAGCAACATTTTCATACAGATTTGTGGTTCTCATTCTTAATTCACAAACTCACTACCTTGTACCATCAAAACAAGCAGTAGCAAAGATAATATATTAAAAGGCCTCAGTTCCAAAGTTCCAACCAAATCTCATACCATGTGATCATTGTGATGCATAGCATGTGGGAATTTCCATTTTTCTACTACATCTAGCATGTGGAACACTGCGATAATGATAATATGCAGACAGCTTCTAGAATGGTTTAATAATAGGAAGGAATACAAAATATAGAATGGATTTACATTTCAGTTATGTGATATAAGCATGCTTGATTCAGAGAAGATAAACAAAGACATGAATTAGATGCTAAGCAGAAGAGGTTATGGATGTATAAAAAAGAAACAATGAAGAGGAAGTACCTTCATGAAGATTGCATCACCGCAAGGAATCGATTTGAACATGTCTCCGCCCACATGAGTCACACCTACACTTACAACAACAAACCCTTTAAAAACAAGGATTACTTTCACTCCGTAGTAGGAGTAATTTACTTTCTATTTTTCTGATTAGGGACACTTTATTCATATATTGTGATTCAACCTAAAAAGATTCGAAACGATCAACAATCGATCACAATGATTTATCACTCGAATAACTCCTTCTAAAACTAATAAATTACCAATAATTGTATCATTATAATTTAAAAACAACAAAAATCTCACCTGTGATTAGAGGAGCTTGAGCAACAACTTCCGGAAGATCAAAGTTAATCCCTTCCTTAATACACTCATATTTACTCATAATCATCTTTACACAATCACCAGCACTCCCACCCACATCCACCAACCTCTTCACCCCATCAAACCCATCATACCCACCACCAACCACCGCCTTCATAAACGGAACTGACACCCCCGCCATCGCCCGCTGCATCAGCACATTCATTTCCTCACTCCTCCCGTAGTAATCGTACGCCGGCTCCCCATTCGCCACCTCGAATGGGGTCTTAGATGTGGGCCCTTTCACCGCATGGTCCACCAGCGTCCACCCCCGCACCAGCGCGTCTTGGTGGTGCTGTAGCACATACTCCCCGTAAGACAACCCGTCGCCATCGCCTTCTACCAAAGTCCGTCCGACCTCCGTCAATGAAAAACGCCTCATATTTTCTCCGGAGATAGGAGGATGTTCGGAAAACACGCCGTAGGTAGTGAGAAGGCGAAGGAGGCGGCCGAGGTTGTCGGCGTCGGCGTGGGGGTTGTTGGGGAGGATGAGAGGGATGATCTCGGCGGCGGTAAGAGGGGTGTTGGCGCCGGAAGACCATATTGCGGTGGGAACTTTGAGGCGTACAACGGCGTTTAGCGCCATGGGAATGCTTATCATGTTGGCTAACTCCATGATGGCTAGCCGAGCTTGGTTTCTGGACTCGGATGTTTCATCAATCTCTGCCTGTGGTGCTGTGGTGGTGGGTTTTTCCGGGGACATTTTCTCTCTCGTGGGAGGGAATTGGTGGCAAAGAATTTGGGCGTGCTAAAATGAGGACGGACTGACGGAGAAGAGGAGAGATTTTCAGATGCTGTATGAACAGTGAAGTTGTGTCATCCAATAAATCCACATGGGGTAGTGAGCTATTGCTGACTGGATAAAAAACCCATAAAACACCACCAATGTAACTTTGCACGTGACTGTTTGGTTAACACTGGTTAACAAAACATAAGGTGTATAATATTTTTTTTTGGTAAATAATAATGATATATTATTACCAAGGAAACCAGCTAGAGAACTAGCAACAAACAAACTGGCACACCAGCCAACAGTACAACACAACCAACACAAAAAAAAAAGCCAATAGCAGCCAACAACACAGCCAACAAGCCTACAAAACTAGACTAACAATAAAGCTTTTTGGTTATCAGAAGCTCTACAATCCACACTATATTTGATCTCTTTCAGCATATTTTTGAGGGCTTCTACAAATCTGAGTGAACACCTTGGCATTTCTGTTGCAACCATATTCCATAGATGCATTCAGCCAAGAACATTAGTAACAGCTTGAACCTATCACTACTTCACTAGTTCTCTTAGCAGCTCGAATCATTCAAGTCAATTCTGAGTTAAACTGACCCACTGGTCTATAAAAGTGCAAGCTAGTCAGAACATGAGACCAGATAGCAGCAGAGTATCCACATTCAAAGAAGAGATGTTGCACAGACTCATGACTACAACAATACAAGGGACAAACATTGTTATTCACCACCTTCCAAGTAAGCAACCTATCCAGAGTAGGTAATCTACCCCAAATAGTCACCCAAGAAATGAACAGACTTTTTGGAGAAGCTTGATTATGCCAGATTAGCCTTCTCCACCTAACTTTCTCACAAGGACCCATCAGCAGTTGGTACATTGTTTTGATGGAGAAATTTTCCTGCTTGCAAATAACATTCCATCCACCAATATCATCAACCAGATTCTAGGAAGTCATAATCTTCCTCAAAGGCGAGGATGTAGAAGCATGCCAATGGGCATCACTAATAGCTCTACCTTTGATATAATAAGTGTGAACCCACTTACACCACAATTTATCTTTCTTATGGGTAATAGGCTAATAGCCCATAACAACTTAGCCACTGCAGCCTTATTCCATAAACACACATTCTTGAGGTTAAGACCCCTGCACACTTAGGCAAACACATAGTGTGCCAAGCCACAAGAACTTTCTTTGAAGGATCAGTGTTACCAGTCCGCAAAAGGATCCTACGGAAACTTTGAATTTCCTTGATGACTTTTTTAGGCATAATAAAAATTTGGCACCAAAAAGACTGCAAACTCGGAAGAATAGTTTGAACAAGCGGAAGTCTGCCTGCACAGGAGAGATGCTTAGATGTCCAAGTTTTGGCTCTTGCAACCACCTTACCAATCAATGGTTTACACTGGTTGTACATCAGTTTCCTGGTTGAGAGAGGCACACCAAGATATCTGAAGGGAAAATTCCCCTCAGGAATATTGACAACACCAATCATAGTAGCTTTATCTAGACCATAGACCCCCCCCCAACATAGATGTTACTCTTCTCCATGTTTGCCTCCAACCCTGAAGCCAAAGAAAACTGATTGAAAGCAGCCAGTAGAATAGAGATAGAGACAGAATCAGCTCTACAAAACATAAGCAGATCATCAACAAACAGCATATGAGTGAGGGCCAATTTCTCACACTCTGGTGAAAATTGAAATCGGGTTGGTGTTGTAATTGTTGCAGATGTCTAGAAAGATATTCCATACCCATAGCAAAGAGGAAAGGAGACATAGGATCACCTTGTCTCAAACCCTTTTTAGCTCTAAAGGGTGTACTAGGCTTACCATTGATTAAAATACTATAGGAGACAGTTAAAATGCAGGTGAACACCCAATCAGCAAAGCACTTAGGGAAACCATCTCAAGCATAACATTGTACAAAAATACTCACTCAATAGAGTCATACGCCTGCTACAGATCAATTTTGAGCATACATCTAGGGGAGAGATGAGCTCTAGTGTAGCGTTTGATAAGTTCAGTAGCAAGAAGGATATTATCTGAAATCAACCTCTCAGGGATGAAACCAGACTGGCATTCACTAACAACTTGTCCAATCACCCCTTGCATTCTAGCAGTTAGGATTTCGGAGACAAGTTTATAAACCACATTACAGCATGCAATTGGCCTGTAGTCTTTAACTTTGGTAGGATATTGAATTTTAGGAATGAGGGTGATGGAGGTACATTTATACTAGGGGAGCATAGTGTTGGTACTGAAGAATTCCTTCACTGCCTTGTAAATATCCTGCTTAGTGATGGGCCAAGATTTCTTAAAGAAGACTGCATTGAGTCCATCAGGGCCAGGAGCTTTGTCATTACCAATCCCCTTAATTGCTAGATCAATTTCCTCATTTGTAACATCTTTACATAGATCTCTTTTGGCAGAATTAGTGAGCCTAGGACCACTTCTCACAGTAGGGATATGAATAGAAGGAAGAGAGGAAGCTGAGGTGCCAAGAAGCTTCTCGTAGAACGCCAAGATTTCAGACTAAATAAGACCAGGTTCCACCAGTTTAGTACCACTATCATCATATAAAATAGAAATTCTATTTAACCTGGCCCTTTCCTTCACAGTGGAAAAGAAAAATTGGTTATTAGAATCTCCAAGTTGCAACCATTGAATCCTGGAATTTTGTCTCAAAGATATCTCATCAACCCTTAGCCATTTCCTGAGATTCTCAACACAAACAACTTCTTTAACCAACAACTCAGGGAGAGAGGCTGCTTGGAAAGCATTCTGAACTTCATCTAGCTCACTCCTAGCCTGATTAATCCTGCCAGTGATACCAGAAAGTTCTTCTATGTGTAATCTCTTGAGGGAAATCTTAACCTCTTTCAGCTTACACTAAAGCTTGAACATAGAGGAACCAGTGACAGTAGACTCATTCCAGACAGTCTGAATGGTAGAAGTGAACTTACTGTGCTCAACAAGGTAATTAAGAAACCTAAAAGGTCTACCACCTTTAGGTTTATCAAGGAGGCAATTAATCAACAGGGGATAATGGTCAGAAATGGAAGGGTTCAGGTAGTCCACATGAACACTACTGTACTTATGAATCCAATCTGCATTCCCCAAACACCAATCAATCCTACTAGCTATCTTACCATCACCAATACCCGTGTGCCAAGAAAAATAGTGGCCAACACTCTTAAGAGGGAAAAGACCAGCAACAGTGATAAAATCATCAAAATCTTTGACTTCCATTACAAACACATGGTATCCATTGATCCTGTCAGCTTCACATAATGGTGAATTAAAATCACCAGTAATGAGCCAAAGGTAACTACCAACACTTGTAGCAAGAGTTAAAAGGAAGCTCCACATATCTTTCCCGGTGTCTATGGTATGCAGAATATACACCATAGTAACAAACAAAGAGGCCAAACCAGCTCTATCTCTAACAACACAATGAATAAATTATTCATGCACAGTAAGAACATGAACATATACTTCTAGATACTGCCACCCATTCCAGATTCTACCTCTAGGATTCATGGTGTCACCCATTTCCAGTGTCTACCAAACTTATGAGTAACTTTAGCAAAATTATTAACCTTTACTCTAGTTTCTAGTAAAGCAATAAACTGAACATTATGCAAATTGATCAAATATTTTACCTCAGGGACCTTAATAGGGTCATTAAGTCCCCTCACATTCCAACTGCAGATGTTAACCTTCTTCATTGGGGGGTTCAGGTTGGTTACTCTTATCCACTTCCTCATGCTCCAAATCTCCACCAGAAATCTCTTTGAACTCTAACTCCCCAGAAAGCACACTGAAAGGGTTATTAGGGCTCAAAGTCCTCATTTTAGAGAACCCTTTAGTTCTCCTTGCCACAATCTTCCATGGATTTGGTTCAGTCACCACTGAGCCATTACAGGGGGGTATGCACACCAGGAGGATCATTATTTTGCTTATGTTGCTGGCTAACCACTACTTGCACTTTTTGAGTTACTTTAGGAACCCAAACGTTTTTGGTTACTGGCTTTGAGGCTGGTGGAACAACCTTCTTTTCACAATCATGTCCTGCAGTACAACATATATACTTCACAGTTTGCTGGCTTCCAATCATATCTCACATCTTGTTTGAAAATCCTTCCAGAAGAATCCTCAATCCAAACATGGTCAGGCAAGGGGGTGGTGATGTCCATCTCAATCAAAACTCTGGCAAATGAGACTCTATCTTGCCTAGTTGTGCACTCATCCTCAAACAAGGGTACTCCCAACAAACTGCTAATTCTACTCAAAGCTTCACTCCGCCAGCAATTAAGAGGTAAGTTGGGAAACTTCACCCACAAGGGAATTACCTTAAGAACCTCCTCATAGAAATTGAAATCAACTGTCCAAGGCTTAATGATTATAGGTTTCCCATATAACGAGTAAGGTCCACCTGAAATAATCTGATTCATATCCTCTATATTCTTAAACTTGATGATGAAGTAACCATCATCATGGAAAAATACATGTAGTTGAGTAACTGAATTGCACACACCCTCCATGAATCTCTTCACATAAGCAATAGTGGGAGAGTCACCCACTACATACATCACCATTGAGGATTGCCACTTCTCAGTTTAAACATCCAATTCATTCTGTTTTAGTTGTGCTATTTTCCTTCCCTCCTGAATCACAAGGGTAACAAAAGACAAAGAGGCCCCTTTTGCCGCCATTTTAGACCCAATGAACAAGTTCTTCCAGGGTTCCTTAGGAGCAACCATAGGTTCCACTACTTCAGGGGTCATAGGATTATCAACAATGGTAATACCCTCCCCATTACCTTGATTTTGCTTGGGATTTCCAATCAAAAGATCATTACCCACAAGCCCAAATTAAGGTACTGGATAGTATTATGAAGTTTTCGAGAAATCATACCAGCCGTGGGGTGAACGAGCTGAGAGGAGAGTGAATCAGTTCCTCGCCATCAGAGTAAAAAACCAGAGCATTGTTATCTGGGTATGAAATTTGGTCACCATTTTGGTGGAAATTGGTATCTGAAGTACGTGAAATCAATGAAGAAGCATTCGTAGAAACTTTCGCAGTAACATTATTAGGCGAAGCTTTCTTCTTATTCTCCATCAAATGGAGGGTGGCGTACGTTAGTGAGAAGCCCTTAACATGCGCCCAAGCTCGAGAGGGAAGAGAGAGAAAAAGCGAAGAAATCATTGTGTATAATATATTTATTATACATCAAGATAATTTTTACTTAATTTTTTTTTATAATTTTTACCTAATTTTGTATGGGTAATTTTAATATATTTTGATTATTTTTTATTATAAATAAAAAGTTGATAGATAAAATTTTAAAGGGTTAAAGATTAATTTTATACATTAGTGATTTTGAAAAAAAAATTATTACAATACAAAAAATTATTACTAAAAGTAAATAAATTTTACATATAAATTGTCTTTTAACACATCTTAACTACATGATGGACGAAAATGTTATGTGAATTAATGGAAAATAAGGGGAAATGGTAGCTTATATACATGAAAATCGTGGCAGAAGAGAAGGAAATAAAAAAATATAGTCGTTGAAATGGGTTCGCGGAACGATTCCGTCCATTTCACCATCAAGCTAGCTAAGTATCTGTTTTCGAAAAACTCAATTTTAATCAAACAATGACACTTCATTTTAATCCTTTAGGACTTGTGATCAAACAAAGAACTCAAGTGATATTACTCCCATTGTTCCTTCTCAATATACTATTAACCCGACATTGCCAGTTAACAAGCAGAGTGTGCATAAGGCACGAATAGTCCTTAGTTCAATTCACATAGACTTCCCAAACATACCCTACAACGGGGTAGAATAAATAGTGCAACAAGGCACAATTACTTGGTTCAAAGTATGCTAGACATTCCGTACAATAGCATAAACATAATCCTTGCATGTGAAACACTCATACATGTATATAAACTTGAACAACATGCTTGACATAATTCAGCGATTATAAATGCTCACAACATGACTGTTCACATAGGCTTCATAATTCAACAATAAACCATAACATGCTTGTTCACAACGTCAAACATGAACTCAATAATACTTCAAGTCACATGATTCACAAATAATAATCATCACATAATCCTCATGTAATCAGTGGTCACCTTAGGCATGTACGTACCTCGAATATCTAAGTACGGGGGCCACTTTGCGAACCAAGGCTCTAGATTAGAAAACTCCTCCTATCATTAAAATAATGAAATTCAGTTATTATCCATTTTCATTAAATTTTCAGCAACTTTTTTTAGTTTTAAAACACTTGAATTAATTAGAAATTAATCGTTCATTAATAAAAAAATAGTCCTAATTAATCGTTTAAAACCCTAGCATGAAATTAATTTCATGCTTAAAACCATTACAAAATCGACGATTTAAGTCTTTAAAACGAATCTGAAAATTATAATTGATTATCATTATTAAAATCGTCATCTAATTATGATAATCAATTAGTCATTAGGTTCACATTAAAACCCCAATCATAGTTTGTAATTAAAACCATTAAAACTAATAACAATAGAAGTTTTAATATATATTTCAAATCTGAAAATTATAATACTTCAATTCAAAACATTCTTCAATAATTCAAACATACAAATCATCAAAATTCGGTGTTCATAACCGATCTCATCATTTAAATTAATCAAAAACCAATAATAATAATATAATTTAAAATACAGAATTGAAATAGAATAGGTAAGGAAGAAGAGAATTATACCAAACCGGCCTATAGCACGGTACAATCACGATTTCAATGTGATTGGCCGCAAAGGATCAAAATATACGGAGTGTAGTACACACACAACACACGTTGGTGTGTGTATTGCGTGCGGTGCAAGCACGGAGGGGACAGTAGTGCTCGGCGAGGGCACGAGCAAGGAGAGGCGAGTGAGGGATGGGCGACGAGGGTCAGACAGCGACGCAACAACGACAAACAACAACAGCAGCACACAACAACACGCTAGGTACGATGTTGTGCGAGTGAGGGCAACGAGAGAGCGAGCAAAAGAGTGTGGGTGTGTGAGGCCGTGCGAGAGAGGCAGCAGCGGCACGAGGGGAGAGGGCGAGTGGCAAGTGTGTTCGGAGGCACGATCCACAAGAAGCAGTGACGAGGCACGATGCTGTGCTCGGCTGGCTGTGCGCGGGCAAGCAAAGAAAGGGAGAGATAGAAAAAGAAGAATTACTGTTGCAGGATTTTAGAACGCTCATTATGAAGGAAATAATGCCCTTGGTCCAAGTATGCATTCTATGATAAGTCTAATAAATGCGGTTCAGTATTAATTAAACAAGTTAATAATTCAGTGAGATCAAGTGAGCTGAATGCCTAGCTAGAGGCCGCTTCAGTTCAAGTGGAATTAATGATATTAATCCACAGCTTACTCTTGACTGAACCCGTAGGGTCACACAAATAGTACGTAAACGGATCAAGTATTTAATGGCATTAAATACTCCATCTATGGATATTCGGAATCGACGGATCTTGGTTTCAGTGGGAGCTGAGATCGTCACAGGCAAGAAATGAATACTCCGGAAACGATGATATTGCCGGAAACGGAAATATGGATCGTATCGGAAATATAAATATTATCCAAGTCGTAGATGTTGCCGGAAACGGAAACATGGTACATATCGGGAAATATTATTGGAAATAGAAATATTGCCGGAATCGGAAATATTGCCGGAAACGGAAATATTGTCTGAATCGGAAATATTATCGGAATCGGAAAATAATTCCGGAAACGGAAATATTAAATATTTGTTCGAAACGGAAATTAATTCCGGAATCGGAAATGTTAAATATTGTTCGTATCGGAAATGAATTCCGGAATCGGAAAATTAATCGGAAGCGCGTCGTACGAATTAGCATCGGACGAGCTTGCTAGACGAAGGCCCAGCACGAAGCCAGGCCCACGTCCAGCAAGGGAAACGCGCGCCACAACACGCCAGCCCAAGGCTGCGCCAGGCCCACCGCAAGGCAGGCCCAGCGCGCGCCCAAGGCTGCGGTAGTCGTGGGCTGCGATGCTCGGGCTGTGCGCGCGCGCGCATGGCGCCCCTTGTGGGCTGCTGTGCGTGCGTGGGTGTTTGTGTTCACATACGAAACCTAAAACGTACAGGATTCGTTTAATGATTAAATTCCTAATTCTATTTGATAAATTAATTAAATAAGAGTTTTATTATGATTCTAATTTAATTAATTCGTATCCTAATAGGATTCCAATTCTCTTTCCATACCCCTATAAATATGTGGCCTGGGTTCACAATTTATAACAAGTTTTTCAATTATTAGTACCTTAAGGGCGATTCTAGTTGGTCAATCTTAAGGCGGATCCGGACGTGCTGTGGACTATCTACGGAGGGACGACACTTGGAGTCCTAAAAGACTTGTTCTTGTTCGGTTCGGGCGCAGCTAGGGAAGGCACGCAACAAAGAGTATGCATCTAAACTATGCTATATGATTATGTGTAAATAATATGTATTCCTGGCTAAATGGTTTTTCCGCATGATTTATGAATCGTCATATGTATCATAACCTAACAGTGGTATCACGAGCCTCTTATTATTTTCATAATCTAAATTGCATGAACATGGTTAAATATTACAAATTTGCAAGAATTAAAAGGGGTGATTAATTTTCGTAATTGTTAATTAATTGCAAATTGCGTTTATTTAATTATACGTACGCAGTTTTTCGGCAGTTTCTTCGTTACTCATCCAAATCGAGTGATTTTTGTGTCAATTCCGCATGTAAAAGGCATTCTAAAATTTTGACAAAAAAATTATTTTTCTGCCGAACCCAGAATTCTCAAATTCGAAGCCTAACTATGACTTTTCGAAGGTTTTAGTTTTTCGAATGCAAAATTTCGTAAATTTAAGATGTTAAATTAAATATTTGCGATTCTTGTTGATAAATCTTGAATTTTTGATTGACCTACTGTATATGTTTAACAAGTTTGAATGCCTAGCCTTGTTAATTATGCAATCTAATTTGTAATTATGATTAATTTGTTGAAAATTAGAATAATTTAGAATTAATTTGATTTTCATAATTAATTATAATTTAATTAGATACCTATGATTAAAAACCACCATAAAAATTGTAAATTTATGATAAATTTTAAATTTTTATGACCTAGACTTGAATCCATGTTAATCGGAAATCAATTGAATAATAAATTTTTGATTTTTCGCCCTAAAATTATGAAATTAATATTAATTTATTAATTTGTCGATCATTAATTTTAAATATAAATTTTTTAAATTTTATGCGATTCGTTCATATAACTTGCACGCACAAAGCAATGGACGCTACGTGTTACCCTTAAGGGGTGTTGTATAGTGCGGGCATGCGACGACGAGCAAGGGAGCTCGTCGCCCATGCGGCACGAATGCAATGAGCAAGGGCATGGTGCACGAGCACAAGGCAGCAGCCCTGCCTTGTGTCGTGGGCTACGAGCAATGGACGAATGGGCATGGGCGAAGGCAAGGCACGGCAGTCGCGTGTGGGCAGCAAGCGAGCTGCGCCACAACGCGCACTGCCTCGCGCAAGCGCGCGCAGCCTCGCGCGCAGCGAGCGCAAGCTCGCGTGCCACGAGTGCTGCGCCCAGCGTCGATGCCTCGCGCAGCGAGCGCTGGCTCGCACAAGCGAGCGCTGGCGAGCGCGCGCAGCGAGCGCTGGCGAGCGCGCGCAGCGAGCGCTGGCGAGCGCGCACAGCAAGCGCTGGCGAGCGCGCACAGCAAGCGCTGGCGAGCGCGCACATCGAGCGCTGGCGAGCGCGCACAGCGAGCGATGGCTCGCGTGCATCGAGCGCTGGCGCGCGCGCAGCGAGCACCAACTCGCGCGATTGCTTGCGAAGGGTAGAAGCAGCAGCTATGCGACGCAGCGCATGGGCTGCGCGCACATGGCCAGCGATGGCTGTGTGCGTGTGGCCCATGGGCGTGCGATGCGTAGGGTGTTTGCGTTGCGATTAGATCGTTTTGAATGTTTAATTTGAAATTTTCAGTTTACGTAATTTTAAAATTAATAATTTAAATTAATTTCTTGGATTTTAATTTTGAATATTGTAATTATAATAAATTTTATTTATTCTAATTATTTTACTAAAATTAAAATCATGAATTAATTTAAATACGACTGAAATTAAATTAAACTTTTTGGATTCAATTATAAATTTATATGAGCTTTAAATTTTAATTAAATTTGTATGTTTCCGGTTAGACTAGAAATACATTTTTATGTTTAAAATTAGTAAAGCATATGAATTTATTGGTTTGAGTGGGAGCCCTTTTTAGTCATAAACTCTTGATTAGGTCTACAAATCCTTAAGGTTAAAACAACTTGATTAGAATTAATAAGGACTGAATAATTGGTAGATTATTGGTGCCCTTGATTAATTGCTGCAAATGTTTACGTGATGCATAATGTGTTTTACTAACCAGCTATGTGGGCCATTCATGATAATGAATGGGTGAATGGTATATATTGTATATGTACTGTTTTGCAGGTTATGAAGTGACTAGTATGGCCCAAATAGGATAGAAAATATGGTCTGCGTACCATTAATTTGAATGTAATTGGTCTAAAGTACCAAAGTTGTTTTTCAATTCAAATATGGTCTGCGTACCATCAAATAGTTGTAATTAGTTTTAATTATAGCTTATCCTATTTGAAGAAAATGGTGCCTCCCACGGAGATTTTCAAGACGGACTTTGAAGTTAAAGCTTCAAGATGAAGTCGGGCCATACTAGATCACATTTATCTTATGCATGTTTTAAGTTATTTATTGCTTTTAAATATGTCTTAAAATGCATGAGATCAAAAGCTTGATTATGTTGCATGATTAAGGATTTTAGTTCACTTAAAATCTAACCAACATAGTAAGAGCCTTAAGTTCCAAACTTAAAAATTGAGTTATAAGGTGCCATGCCAAAATATACACTTGCTTGGATATCCTTTACATCAATCTAGTAATAGTTTTCGCTCAGCGAGGTGTTACTTATTGGTCCTAAAGGGGCAAGGTACACAAATAATTGTGAGTACATGTTAGTTTTGGTGAAACTCAACGATATAAGTAAGGAGTCCTTTTATGTCGTGGCAAAATCGATAGGTTTACCTAATAAGTTCTTAGACGTACCTATCAACCAAGAGTAGTTTCTAGACTATTAGCAAAAGGCTTTTGCTTACCTAAAATGTTTTAGAATTGAGTCGACAAACTGTGCTTAATTCTTCAATGGTTTTAGGGTCTTGGAATCATTTTATTCACACCTGCCGGAACACATAATTCGAATAAAATGCTAATGACTTGTTTAAATTGCATGATTGCTTTCATTTTCAAGTTATTATTCATGATAAATGTTTAGACTTTGCATGCTTCAATGTATGTTTTAATTATTGTTTATAATTAAATATCTTGCACTGCAATAAATCCTTTTAGAAAGGTAACAATAAATTTCCTCGATTGGTAGTGAATCCAAGAACGATTCACGGAAATGAGAGAAAGTGAGCAATTTAAAATGTACGTTTCTTATAGCAACTTTTATGGTTGTTTTCGAATATCAAAGTCGAATGGCAAACCAATTGGTGCTTGTGAATTCAAAATACACTGTAGTTTTGAGATCATAAAGCATTGAGTTTAATACGCTCAGCTTTACCAATGGTTAACAACCTAATATCTTTGTCCATTTAATTCTCGAATGAGTCTAGTCCCTAGACATTCGAATAGATCGATGCTTAGAGAACTTTAGAAGCTTCTGGTAAGATCATCTAGTTGAAACTTAATATTCAACATAAATTAAATGGTAAGAACCTTGTTGGGGTGACATTAGACATGTCTAACAAAGTATAAAAGTCAACACTAAAGAATTCAATTCTTAAGACTATAAGAAAGGGTACAAGAAATAGGAAAACGAGGAACAAATGAAAGGAATTTACGATTCCGTTTCTACCTATAAGTTTATGTTTAAAGAGAAGTGACCTAGCAATCAAACTTCCTTGGTATCATATACCGATTGAGGTTCTTACTTCGGTAATAACTCAAACAATGGAAGCTAGGATACACTAATGACCTACAAGTGGGAAATGAAGCATGGCAATGCTACATTAGTTGTAGGGTCATCTAGTTTGTTTTAAGTCCTTTCAAAGGCTGGAACTTAATGGCTATTTTGTTCCATAATCAACATACCTAAATTTCTGTTTTCAAACACAGAAAGACTCACATTCAAGAAAAACAAAAACAATGTTTGTTTGTTTATTTGAATGAAATGGTCAATTACAGGTTGAGTCAATATGCTTGATTAAAACAAACAACTCTTTAAAGAACTTTACTAGGTTCAAATCAACCCCTTGATTTGAGTTCCACTAATCTTTGGCATTGTTGCTTAGACCATATCAACAAATTAACATTCAAAAGCTCTATTTTGATGGACTTTTGAAAGTTCATTGATTTCTAGATCAATTTAAGACGACTAGTCTTACTTGTTGAAAGTAACAAAAGATATGAACTATTGTTAGAACGCCTAGACAATAGAGTTCAAAGCTAAAGAAAGGTTTTATGACTTTATTATTTCACACAGATTTGAGTGAATATAGGTTTATTTACTCAATGTGATATAAGTTTGAATCTGTTTGGCTAGTTCAAAGATTCAGAAGTATAAATCCCACTTGGTAAGAAATCATAAAGATCTAGGTTAGATCATGTTGATGATTACTTAAATCAAGAATGATCATCAATGATTGTGTAGTAAAATTCACAATCTAGCTCCATAAGATATGGCATATCTAAGTTGGAATGATCGAAGTCGATTAGTACTTGATTCGATCAATGATGGATCATAAAGACTTTTCCTTTAATTTCTAAAACAAAATGCTCAACTACCACCAAACTAAACTAAATTCGTCAAAGCTATAGAAAAGAAATTTCAGAATATCTTTTCGATAATATATATCTAGAGAGTTGCTAAACTCAGTGGGAGCTTAGTGTTTGTTATTCAACAAACTAAGGCCCAAGTATAGATATATGTTTCATTGTGATTTATTCAAATGAGACACAAGGGTATTGTTTCTACCACGAATTTTTGAGAACATAATGTTTGTTTGCTCGAAATGATGTCCTTTTGGAGATTCGTTTCCAAAATGACAAGTGGGAGAAAATAGACCTCGAAAGTCTTCGAGGCAAACAACAAACATAAACGGACATTCCGGAGGCTTTTCGAAGTGCTTCAGAAAAACCGAACTTATTCTTTAAGGACTTTAGAAGTGGCTTTAAAGAATAGACATCTCTTAGAAGACTTTACAAGTGCTTCAAAGAGAATAGAATATTCAAAGGACTCTCAAAGTGCCTGTTGATATTCTATTGTTTGATGTTCTATACCCAAGTAGGCATAGAGTTCAAGTCACTGGAACTATGAGATTCTTCTATTAGATAGTAAAGAAACATAGAGTTCTGGTTAATGAAACTATGAGATTCTTCTATTAGATAGTGAAGAAACCTACAACTTGCAGTCAAACTATTATCATGTAGATTAATGAGTTTGTGACTTGTAAGAAAGCTATGACGAAACCCAGATTCCCTAAAATGGTTAGAGGCCATATATAGACTCAAATGTTTTAAATGGTTAGAGGCCATAAAACATACTCAATGTTTTGATGACAAAATTGAAATTTTGTTGATTTGCAAGAATAGTTTCACACCTATTGGTTGCAAAAGTTTGTTTTAAGGATAAAAACCATCAAACATGAAATTGTGTTCACACACAAAGCTAGATTAGTTGCTAAAGGTTACAAGCAAATTCACGATGTGGATTGTGTTGAAACCTCATGCAAAATCGTAATGCTTAAGTCTATAATTCAAGCAATGATTGCATATTGGTACATATGGCAATTGGATGACAAAAAATCTTCCTCAGTCAAATGTTGGAAGAAACTATGTACATGGTATGTCATAGGATTTGTGGATCCAAATAAATGCTTGAAAAGAAAAGCTGGTTTATAAAATCTAAGTACAGATTTAAAGCAAGCAATTGGGAATTAGAAATGTATTTTAGTGAAGCTAATAAGTATTTTAGTTTCATAAAATGTACATGATTCTTATAGATATATAAGAAGTTTAGTGGGAGTACATAAAACTTAATTGGTCCTATGTGTATCACACACATATCTCTCTATTGTGAAATAACATTCAAATGCTAATGACTTAGATTTGAAATTATTCATCAATGATGGACCAAGGCGAAACTTAGTACATACTGTGTATTAAGATCTATTTATAAAGATCTTATGATATTGTTTTGGATTAAGTAATGGCATTTACTAAATCAAACACGAAAGTCTCCATTGGAGATATTCGACCCATGTGAATAAATCTAAGTAAAGGATGTTTGAACTATGTATAAGCATTTACTAAGTTAAACATCAAAGATTCTAAATGAGATTCATAACCTATATTATATGTCAAAGAATTTAGCCGAATTTAGTATCTACTGAAACTAGATAAGCTAAAGTTACATGAATAGAATTCAATTGGGAATTATTCTCCAAAAGAAATTATCATGTATGATATAATATGAGGATCACCAAAAACGTATCGTATGACTTTAGGCATGATGAACATATACCAATCTCTATTGATCTAAGTGAAGATCAACTAGATTGAGATCAAGAATACTTATGGTACTTGAAAAGGTACATAGGAATAGTTCTTGATTCAAGGAAATAA
Organism: Spinacia oleracea; assembly: GCF_020520425.1. Taxonomy (NCBI): domain Eukaryota; kingdom Viridiplantae; phylum Streptophyta; class Magnoliopsida; order Caryophyllales; family Amaranthaceae; genus Spinacia; species Spinacia oleracea. Next base: position 37,130,701 of record NC_079491.1, read on the forward strand.
AGATATGCTAAATATTGATGCTACACGCATAAACACTGGCAAAGGATCAAGCAAGACCCTTTGGAGTTAACCATTGATAAGGACGAGCTATAGAGCATCGTGTTTTGAAATGGCAACATGGATTGGAGACCATGAGTTGTTGCGTGGGAAATTAAAATATTAATTTCTATGTTCTAAGATACAGCTGGAAAGTCTTCCACATGTCTGTGAACTGCTTGGATAAGTAAATCCAAACAAAGCATCACTAGCAACCTAAACAGTTGAAGTAAAAGTACTTATTGCCTAAGAAGCAATAAAACAGAGTTGTTTATATTAATGAGTTCTTCATTGAACTTGGGTGGATCACATGTCTGCTAACTTGATGGCTCTTCATTGCAAAATGCGTAGAACCACTATCGAAGTAAGAAAGACTAGATCACATAATAAACAAACTCAAAAGATCTTATCATCCTATCTCGAATATCATTCGATGAAAAGGATATTAAGATTGGCAAAGCATGATAACTAAACCTATGCAACAAGTGAGAAGCAACACTCACATTGTAGCACTGGAAATCAAGCATAGCTTTGAATTCCATGAACTGTTTTAAAGATGGGTTTGAGGCCCATGGTTGTAAAACAATGGGGTTAAACATTTATCATATATGAAATGTATTTTCATATTCCATTTAATCTTGGTTTAGTATTAAATGATGAGTCCCTTCAATTTGACAATATATTCAAGATAGACTGTCAGGACCAGTCCTGTGACTAAGAAATGTCTATCAAGTGAACTTGAATGTCAAAGGTTGAAAATGGTCCCTAGTGAAAACGTTAGACGACTAGAATGCAAGATGACTAGTAGTTCTGTTTCTTGAACTATGTGGACATGGCAATGTCATAATCATTTGCATAGATACTTACTTTGGGAAGACTAGTATCGGACAAGACCTATGAAACTTTACTGTAAGAGATGAAAATCTGTCATAAGTAAATTTCATTAAAATTATTAGACACTAAATCCTCAATACCTGAGTGATTTGAGATTACTTGTTTGAGAACTGGTTGCTTTGACGTTGACCAACCGTCGCACCGTAAAAGGAGGCTATAAAGGCAACGCTCAGGTAATCACCTATCAAACGAAGTCTAATCTCAAGATCGCAAGATTGGGATTGTCCTCCCACAAATCGGGATGAGATGCTTAAAAGTTGTACAAGGCCACTCGGAGAGCTAGAAACTGTGAAATGCATGGCCGTGCTCGGATGAATCATAGGCTATGATTATCTGTTTATTTGATCAGTTGAACTCTGAAACCGAGGAACACCTCTGGACATAATAAGGATGACAACTCTTACCTTATGTTCAAGAGCAAGCATCGAGCGACAAAGGAATTAGGAAATGCACACTTGTCCCTAAGGACAAGTGGGAGACTGAAGGAAATAATGCCTTGGTCCAAGTATGCATTCTATGATAAGTCTAATAAATGCGGTTCAGTATTAATCAAACAAGTTAATAATTCAGTGAGATCAAGTGAGCTGAATGCCTAGCTAGAGGCCGCTTCAGTTCAAGTGGAATTAATGATATTAATCCACAGCTTACTCTTGACTGAACCCGTAGGGTCACACAAATAGTACGTAAACGGATCAAGTATTTAATGGCATTAAATACTCCATCTATGGATATTCGGAATCGACGGATCTTGGTTTCAGTGGGAGCTGAGATCGTCACAGGCAAGAAATGAATACTCCGGAAACGATGATATTGCCGGAAACGGAAATATGGATCGTATCGGAAATATAAATATTATCCAAGTCGTAGATGTTGCCGGAAACGGAAACATGGTACATATCGGGAAATATTATTGGAAATAGAAATATTGCCGGAATCGGAAATATTGCCGGAAACGGAAATATTGTCTGAATCGGAAATATTATCGGAATCGGAAAATAATTCCGGAAACGGAAATATTAAATATTTGTTCGAAACGGAAATTAATTCCGGAATCGGAAATGTTAAATATTGTTCGTATCGGAAATGAATTCCGGAATCGGAAAATTAATCGGAAGCGCGTCGTACGAATTAGCATCGGACGAGCTTGCTAGACGAAGGCCCAGCACGAAGCCAGGCCCACGTCCAGCAAGGGAAACGCGCGCCACAACACGCCCGCCAAAGGCTGCGCCAGGCCCACCGCAAGGCAGGCCCAGCGCGCGCCCAAGGCTGCGGCAGTCGTGGGCTGCGATGCTCGGGCTGTGCGCGCGCGCGCATGGCGCCCCTCATGGGCTGTTGTGCGTGCGTGGGTGTTTGTGTTCACATACGAAACCTAAAACGTACAGGATTCGTTTAATGATTAAATTCCTAATTCTATTTGATAAATTAATTAAATAAGAGTTTTATTATGATTCTAATTTAATTAATTCGTATCCTAATAGGATTCCAATTCTCTTTCCATACCCCTATAAATATGTGGCCTGGGTTCACAATTTATAACAAGTTTTTCAAGTATTCAAAGTGAGTTTTTGAGAGAAAAATTCAGACACATTCCTTGCCTAAAAGTGCCGAAATTATTAGTACCTTAAGGGCGATTCTAGTTGGTCAATCTTAAGGCGGATCCGGACGTGCTGTGGACTATCTACGGAGGGACGACACTTGGAGTCCTAAAAGACTTGTTCTTGTTCGGTTCGGGCGCAGCTAGGGAAGGCACGCAACAAAGAGTATGCATCTAAACTATGCTATATGATTATGTGTAAATAATATGTATTCCTGGCTAAATGGTTTTTCCGCATGATTTATGAATCGTCATATGTATCATAACCTAACACATTACTCCTAATCTATAATTTGGGATCAATCTTTTCTTGAGGAAAACTTCAAGAATTTTTTGTGATATACAACTTTGAAGCAGAAACTTTTGTCTGAAAACGAACAAAAGTAGGAGTAAAACGGTCAAACAGAAGTTCGAGGAAAGAAAGAGGGATTTAGGGTTAGGGTTTTACTTTTAGGTTTGATGAATAATAGTGAGGGATTTTGAGGGTAATCACCTATATTTATAGGTTTAGGAAACTCAAAGATGGGTTAGGCTTTAGGATTCCCTTACGGGCTTCATTAACATAAGATGGGCTTGCTTAATTTGTTTGGACTTGAACTGTTGGGCTAGATTAATTTAAAGTCATTTTACTTTTGAAACCCAATTAAATTCCCTACTTGAAATTCAAATTAAATAAAGTAATAAATAATATTAATTAATAAAATACATTTAAATAATATTTAAATGCCATTTAAATTCTAAAAATCATAAAAATACTTTATAAATATAATAAAATATACTTATAAATACAGAAAAATACGAGGTATTAAATTCTTGTTGTCTCCAAAGGTCACAGTTCCTCTATTGTAGGCCTCTAGGGAAAGAATTTTTTTTTATCTCCTATCATGTGCTTGGAACACCAGCTATCAAGATACCACGAGTTGTTCCCCCTCACTAGGACCTGCAAGATTATCAATGATTAGATACAGGAACTCGGGTTTCCTCGAGTTCCTTTACTACTAAAGGACTAGCTTTCTTATTCCATATCTTCCTGAAAATATTCTCATTTTTATTGAACAATTCCTTCTTTTCTGAACACTCAGTCACAACATGATCACCATTACCACAAAAGGAACAAACTTTGACACTAGATAGTTCCACACAATTTTTCTTTTTACTATTGTTCCTTTTATAGTAGAAACCTAGGCCTTCAGTTCATTTCGATTGAGCATTATCAACCCACTTCGGAGTAATTTTAGGAGATTGTTTTCAAGCATTACTAAAGCAAGTTCCTTGACTAATCTCTCCTTTTGTTCCTTTACTGTAACTAACTCACTGTTTAATTTTTCTAAATCGACATTGAAGATCCCCATGCTAATCTCAGTAGATTTACTAGGACTAGACTTAAATTAAACAGTTTATATTGACTGAGTTCCACATTGAGAAGAATGTTTTCATTTTTGACTCGTTCAAATGAGTTTCGAAGAGCGGTGTTCCTGTCAAGCAAGTCAAAGAACCTACCCTGTACATCAGATCTAACATTATTAAGGTAGGTCATGTGTCCCTTGCTAAGTTCCAAGGCCTTGTCACTTTGAGCCTTTATTACGCCAAGCTTTATAAAATTGTCTAGAGTTTCTATCAATAATTCCACTAATTTATTTTTAGACAAAGATGGAAGAGTTGAGGAACTTACTTCACTTGATGGATCTTGGGTTGATCCATCGATCTTTTCCATAAGACAAAGGTTGGTTGTTTCTTCTTATGGTTGATCCTCATCTTCCTCCGAGTATGTAGCTTCTCCTCAAGCTGCGATCAGTGCCTTCTCGAAGTTGGTTTTGGCAAAGGTAGATTTGTTGAATCTTTCCTAGTGGTTGATCCTTTCCCTTGCCTTTTCCTTTCTCATTTTCCCACTAAGGGCAGTCTCTGATTTGATTAGCAGGATCATCGCACTTGAAACATCCTTGGTCAGATTTGGAACCACTTGGTTTTCTCACTGAGTTCCTTCCTCTTAGATTTCCAGGTTTAGAGTTCCTGTAAAATATTTCCATTCTTCTGACCAACATAGCAACCTCTTCTTCATTGGGTTCTGAGTCCTCCTGTTCTCAGCCTTAAGAGTAAGGCATCGGTTCTTGGGATTCTCATGAACAACTTCTCCTAGATGTAATTCATGAGTCATCAAGGATCCTGCCAATTATTCAATGTTGAATTTGGTGAAGTCCTTTGTTTCAAACAATGCAGTGACCTTGGTTCTCCATCTATCATCCTGAGGCATGCTCCTTAGGATCTTCCTAACCTGTTCATTAGAGGGAATAATTCTTCCAAGAGAAATTAGCTCATTAGTGATGGTAGTGAAACTAGTAAACATTTCCTGGATTGTTTCTCTCGGTTGCATTTCGAAAAGTTCATATTTAGACATTAATAAATTAATTTTAGAACGTTTAACCTCGTTAGTTCCTTCATGAGTTATTTGAAGGAGATCCCAAATTTTCTTTGCGCTCTTGCACCCCATAACTCTGTTATGTTCAGGAGGTCCAAGGAAGCAATGCAAGATTTTGACAGCCATTGCATTGATTTCATACTTTACAAAATCTTCCTTAGCAAATTCAGACATAGGTTTAGGAACTACCTCATTTTGGGCATTTGTCATTGTTACCTCGAAATTGACGACTTCCATGACTCGACAGACTTGATAATTCTCTGCCTTGATAAAGATTTCCATCATGTTCTTCCAGTAGGTGTAGAATTTTCCATTGAACATTGGAGGTCATTGAGTGGAATAACCTTCCTCGAGTTTCTCGTGAGTGTTCATATTTACTGGTTCATATTTACTCTAGTGGATAATGGGTCAGCCATCAATGTGAGTTTCTCGTGAAATAAAAACAAATCAAGCTAAGTATCTGTTTTCGAAAAACTCCATTTCACCATCTGAACGTCTTCAATGACTATGTGAGAAGTCGGTTGAAGCCAATGGATTCCCAATGACTCGTGAGGGAACTATTTGCATTTCTAGTGATGACCCTTAAGTCAAATGTTATCACTCAGGGCTCGTGAGACCCTTGCCTAAATTTGATCTTAATCTGTAACACCCTAATAATTCCTTGCTTTTATAAAACCATTTTCCAACTTAAAATAAAGGAATTACTAAAGTATTACCACCACCGTGATAACGGTTAAGGCTATTAACGAAATTACGCAGCGGAAATTAATGTCAACTATCTTTTAAAACATAATTAATAATTTATCGAGGCCTCCTACAATTTAGAACCATAATGGCCCAAAACCAAAACACAAATAGTTTAAACATTTCAAACATAATTATAGTAATATTAAATAGTTCAAAATATGAAAACATGCAACTCTCTCGATCATCCCAAGCCACATGATTCCGATCTACCAACCTGCTATATTATTCTACTCCCCATCAATGCAAGTGCAAATGATAGATCATCATAGGGTCATTAAGGCAAAGGCCATGACCAAAACACACAAAGCACGTAGTCAGCAAAAGCTAAGTACTTACAAGCATAGAGTGAATGAAACTAAAACATGCATCACTCACTAAGTACTAATCAACATGCAAAAGCCATATAATAATTAACAACCAATCATGAATACAAGACTCGACACTTGACTCGACTCTTGACTCACAATTTAATTAGAATAAGCTTCGAACGGGCCAAAAGAATAATCCACAAAGGGAAAAAGGTGATGGGAGCCAACCATACACCAAAAATAATAATAATAAAATTGGTCCATACCGAGTGTCGGGCCATACCGACGGAATTCCTGCGCATAATATAAATGAAACAACGTCTTGTATCATTAGTAGGAGTACGAGCTTTCCGGCAAGACTCCCCCCATTGTTCATACTCAAGGTATATACGTTCCAAGAGTTTTGAAGCTTGTTCTGGTTGCACTTTACGTTTACTAATATTTTATTAAAGGTGAACTCAAGACTCGACAATGTACACACATACAATTAATAAACAACAACCAAAACAATCTTATTTTAATGCTTTAAGACTTGTGATCAACCAAGCAAGACACTTGTGATATTACTACCATGTTCCTCCTCACCAAAGTGAGACTCCACATCATGCACATTAACATGAGGGTTGTGCCCTTGCACGACAAATCCTAATTCATTTCATACATAATATTCCCAACTGAACCCTACATGTGCGGTGGCTTACGTGAGCTAACCCTTCACATGTGGTAAAATAAATAGTACAACGAAGTACAATTAATTGGCTCAAAGTATGCTAGACATCCCGTACAGTAGCATACAAATAAATAATCCATCCCTTGCATGTGAAATAAACCATACATGCATAAATATTGAAAAACATGATTGACAATGAAATCCATACTCATAATAATTCCAACATGCTTGTTCAACAATTAATCCAATAAATCCAATATCACAATTCACATGCTCGTTCACCAAAATAAACATGATTCTACATAATGTAATTCACATCATCAACAATCATGTAATGTCATTGACAAAAAGGTGTGGTCGCCCTAGACTTGTACGTACCTTGAATACCTAAGCATATGGGCCACTTTGCAATAACGAGCACTCAACTAGAAATCACCTCCTATCATCAAAATAATGAAACTTAAATTATTTCCATGTTCATTAAATTTTCAGCAACTTTATAAAATTTAAAACCTCCTTTAGACTTTAGAATTCAATCGTTTTTAAATAATAAAAACGTCTCAATTTGCAAAATCAATCCCTAGTACGAAAACATACTTTTCCGCCTTTAAAATCAATAAAAATCAACACTTTAAACCTTTATTCAAATCTGAAAATATAATTGATTATCATAATTAAAATCATCACCTAATTATGCTAATCAATTGACTCATTAGGTCTGGGTTAAAACCCTAACTTGAAAATCCCAATAACACTAGTTTATTGTCATAAAAATCAATGCTTTATTCAATAAACAAATCTGAAAATTCTTCCTTTAATAATTAAACAACCCTAATGAATCACAACACACAAATACTCAAACCACGGTATTCATAACCGGTTCCCAGCATTTTAATTACTCAAAACAATATTAATATAATAATTTAAAATACGGAATTTAAATAGAATAGGTAAGGAAGAAGAGAATTATACCAATCCGGCCTATAGCATGGAACAACCACGAATTAATGTGATTGGGAGAAAAAAGATTGGAAAACGAACACGAACAACACACACACACTCAGACGTCCGTGTGTGTGCGCGCAGCAAGGGGCGACGAGCAGCGACAGGCGCGAGCGAGAGGGGGCGCGCGCGCTGGGCGCGAAGGAGAGAGCGAGAGTGTGGGTGCAGCGCTCTGCGCGAGGACACGAGCGAGATAGAGCGAGGGTGTGGGTGTGCGATGCACACGATGCAACAACACAACAGCACGACACCAGCAGCTATGCGCGCTGGCTGGGCGGGCTGCGAGAGAAAAAGGGAGGGCGAGAGTGTGTGTGGCGAGAGGCGGGCACGAGGCCGTGCGGGCGTGCGGGTGCAGCACGAGGGCACGAGGCCTTGAGGGCGTGCGGGTGCCGAGCAAAGAGAGGAGAGGAGAGATGGAGTGAGGGGCAAGAAAAACAAAAGAGGGTTTATGAATTTTAGGGGCTCATTTAATGATGGGGGAGTCCTATTTATAGGCTCCCTAATCCCTTGATGGGCTAGGCTTAGGATATTTGAGTTGGGCTTAGGAATTAAATGAATTGGGCTAGCTTAGGATTTAAATTAAATACTATTGATTGGGCTCGTTTAGTAAAACGAATTGGACATTTTATTTAAAACCCGAAGCTTTAAAAATCATTTGCAACTCATTTAATTTCCCGACTCAAGAATTAAATTCATTTCGTAATTAATTAAAATAATAAATATTCTAATTAATTAAAATAAATTAAATAAAATGCATTTAAATATTATTTAAATGTTAATAAATCGTAAAATGATTTATAAATATAATAAAATATACTTATAAATATTATAAAAATACGAGGTATTACAGTCTACCCTCCTTAAAAGAAGTTTCGTCCCGAAACTTGGGCTCGGAAATCAAAATTCAACTCAAAACTTGAGACTTTATGAGACTTTCAATACGTTCATTTACAAAAAATTTAAGTTGCTGTACTCTTTACATGATTAAACAGGACAATAATAAGTGCAAATTCAATAGAAAGCACTAAATTGAGCATAAAATAGGGGAAAACAAGGTAAAAAGCGCGAAATTCTACCGCACTCTACCCCCCTTAAAAGACACGAGTTACGACCCCGTAACTCAACTAACCTCGGGAAAAAGCTCGGGATATTTCTTTCTCATTTCGTCCTCCGCTTCCCAAGTGGCTTCCTCATATTCTTGATTAGACCACAACACTTTGACAATTTTTACATCTTTAGTACGCGTACTACGCACTTTGCTATCAAGGATTTTGACAGGTCTTTCCTCAAAGGTTAGACTTTGGTCTAATTCTATGGTCTCCGGTTGCAACACATGCGATTTATTCGGGATATTTTTCCTTAACTGAGATATGTGGAACACATTATGCACTCTATGCAAGTCCATAGGCAAGGCTAGTCTATAGGCTACCTTTCCGATTCTTTCTAAGATCTCATATGGGCCTATGTACTTAGGGCTCAACTTCCCTTTCTTTCCAAATCTCATGACACCTTTCATTGGCGATACTTTGAGCAACACTTTATCACCTATGTTGAACTCTTCATCCCTACGTTTCAAGTCTGCATAACTTTTTTGGCGATCCTGCGCCGCTTGAATCTTTGATTGGATGATTCGGATTTGGTTCATGGTGTCCTCTATCATTTGCGGTCCCAACACTACGGTTTCACTAATATCGTTCCAGCAAAGTGGACTTCTACACTTTAGTCCATACAAAGCCTCAAATGGTGCCATTCCAATGTTAGCATGATAGCTATTGTTATAGGAAAACTCAATCAAATCTAGGCTATCTTCCCAACTTCCTTGGAAATCAATAACGCATGCCCGAAGCATGTCCTCCAGGGTTTGGATAGTCCTTTCAGTTTGTCCATCCGTGGCTGGGTGGAAGGCTGTACTCATTTTCAATGTCGTACCAAAGCTCTTCTGCACACTTTTCCAGAAATTCGAGAGGAACCTTGAATCCCTATCTGATACGATTTCCTTAGGAACTCCATGTAACCTCACAACATTCTTAATGTAGGCTTTAGCAAGTTGTTCCATTTTCCAGGTTTCCTTCATTGGTATAAACACTGCTGACTTAGTCAACCTATCTACCACAACCCAAATTGTATCATTCCCAGTCTTTGACTTAGGTAAACAAGTGACGAAGTCCATAGAAATACAGTCCCATTTCCAGCTTGGAATTTCTAAAGGTTGGACCTTCCCTTGAGGTCTCCTATGCTCAATTTTAACCTTCTGACAAGTCAGACATCTAGCCACAAATTCAGCCACTTCGTTCTTCATCCTTGGCCACCAATAGACCTTTTTCAAGTCCTTATACAACTTGTCACCCCTTGGGTGCACAGAATATGGCGTGTTATGCCCTTGTTTCATCAATTTCTCCTTCAATTCTCCACACTTTTGAGGCACGCACCACCTGCCTTTGTACCTCAAACTTCCATCATCATGGATTCAGAAATCTAACTCCTTACCTTGCAAAATCTTTTCCTTGATTCGCTCCAACTTTACATCACCTGCCTGATTCTCCCTAATCTCATCAAATATCGACGGATGGATGGTTAAGGCATTCATTATTCCCACAAGGCTTTCACCACTTACTATTTCAAGGTTCAAACGCTGCATGTCTTTACACAGCTCGTTAGCAACGACTAACGCATTAACACTATGACTTGATTTCCTACTCAAGGCATCCGCGACTACAATAGCATGATAGCTATTGTTATAGGAAAACTCAATCAAATCTAGGCTATCTTCCCAACTTCCTTGGAAATCAATAACGCATGACCGAAGCATGTCCTCCAGGGTTTGGATAGTCCTTTCAGTTTGTCCATCCGTGGCTGGGTGGAAGGCTGTACTCATTTTCAATGTCGTACCAAAGCTCTTCTGCACACTTTTCCAGAAATTCGAGAGGAACCTTGAATCCCTATCTGATACGATTTCCTTAGGAACTCCATGTAACCTCACAACATTCTTAATGTAGGCTTTAGCAAGTTGTTCCATTTTCCAGGTTTCCTTCATTGGTATAAACACTGCTGACTTAGTCAACCTATCTACCACAACCCAAATTGTATCATTCCCAGTCTTTGACTTAGGTAAACAAGTGACGAAGTCCATAGAAATACAGTCCCATTTCCAGCTTGGAATTTCTAAAGGTTGGACCTTCCCTTGAGGTCTCCTATGCTCAATTTTAACCTTCTGACAAGTCAGACATCTAGCCACAAATTCAGCCACTTCGTTCTTCATCCTTGGCCACCAATAGACCTTTTTCAAGTCCTTATACAACTTGTCACCCCTTGGGTGCACAGAATATGGCGTGTTATGCCCTTGTTTCATCAATTTCTCCTTCAATTCTCCACACTTTTGAGGCACGCACCACCTGCCTTTGTACCTCAAACTTCCATCATCATGGATTCGGAAATCTAACTCCTTACCTTGCAAAATCTTTTCCTTGATTCGCTCCAACTTTACATCACCTGCCTGATTCTCCCTAATCTCATCAAATATCGACGGATGGATGGTTAAGGCATTCATTATTCCCACAAGGCTTTCACCACTTACTATTTCAAGGTTCAAACGCTGCATGTCTTTACACAGCTCGTTAGCAACGACTAACGCATTAACACTATGACTTGATTTCCTACTCAAGGCATCCGCGACTACATTGGCTTTTCCCTCATGGTACTGGATATCCAAATCATAGTCCTTAATTAACTCCAACCACTTTCGTTGGAGCATATTCAAATCCTTCTGTGTGAAGATGTATTTCAAACTTTTGTGGTCCGTAAATATCCTACACTTCACACCGTACAGATAGTGTCTCCATATCTTCAATGCAAACACTATAGCAGGCAGATCTAAATCATGGGTAGGGTAATTGGATTCATATGGCTTCAATTGCCTCGACGCATACGCAATAACCTTCCCGTTCTACATCAATACACACCCTAAACCATTCTTAGAGGCATCATTATACACATCGTATGCACCACTCTCATCTGGTAAGGTTAATACTGGCGCGGTTGTCAATCGCGTCTTTAAGGCTTGGAATGCTTCCTCACACTGGTCACTCCATTCAAACTTGGTTTCCTTCTTCATCAAGGTAGTCATGGGCTTGGCTATACTAGAGAAGTCTTGCACAAAGCGCCTATAGTAGCCAGCTAATCCCAGAAAACTACGAATGTTAGTCACACTCTTGGGTGTAGGCCATTCACTAACAGCTTTGATCTTAGCAGGGTCAACTGCCACTCCTTCCTTTGACACAAAATGTCCCAAAAATGCAACTCTTTCCAACCAAAACTCACACTTTGAGAACTTGGCATACAACTGGTTATCTCTCAAGGTACTCAACACCGATCTCAAGTGTTCCGCGTGATCCTCTTCACTCTTCGAATACACTAGGATGTCATCTATGAAAACCACTACAAACTTGTCCAAATAGGCATGGAATACACGGTTCATTAAGTCCATAAATATTGCAGGGGCATTGGTTAACCCAAAAGGCATAACAGTAAACTCATAATGTCCGTATCTAGTCCTGAATGCGGTCTTTGGTATGTCATGGTCAGCGATTCTCAATTGATGATAACCCGAACGCAAATCGATCTTTGAAAAGATTCCAGCTCCTTTTAGTTGGTCAAATAGGTCTTCTATCCTAGGTAATGGATACTTGTTCTTGATTGTGACTTTATTGAGCTCCCTGTAGTCTATACAGAGCCTCATACTTCCATCCTTTTTCTTCACAAACAACACTGGTGCTCCCCAAGGCGATGCACTTGGCCTAATATAACCTTTCTCCAATAGATCCTCTAGTTGGACTTTTAACTCATTCATTTCTGCTGGAGCCATTCGATAAGGTGCTTTTGAAATAGGGGCGGTTCCAGGCACTAAATCTATGGTAAAGTCAATAGGTCGATTGGGAGGCATCCCCGGGATCTCTTCTGGAAATACATCAAGGAATTCATTGACTACTGCAATATCCTCAGGCTGATCCTTGATAACATGCTCTAGGTTTCTCACAATACATAAGAAGGCTGGGTTCCCTTTACTGACTAGCTTCACGAGTTCCATTGCCGTGATGATTCCTATGTTCTTAGGCTTACCAAAATGACGATATGACACTACTTTGCCTAGGCTAGACCTCAAGTGAACCTTCTGCTTCTCACAATCTATTTTGGCCTTGAACTTGGCCAACCAATCTATTCCTAGAATTACATCCAGCTCTCCTAACTCAGATTCGATTAGGTTAGATAAGAGCACGGTCTTGGCTATGGTCAAAGGCACATCTCTATGAATTTTGGTACACTTCACTATACTACCAGTAGGTATGACTATAGGTACCTCAATTGGTTCAGGCTCTTTCAACCCTAGTTTCCCCAAAGCATCTACTGATATAAAAGAATAAGTCGCACCAGAATCAAATAGAACTTTAACTAAAACGGAATTAATAGAAAAAGTACCCGCTATAACGTCAGAGGAAGTCTCCGCTTCTTGCCTAGATATCACATTCAACTTTCCTTGGGCAACTAACTCCTTTGTTATAGCCACCTCCATTGGTGTTCCCATTGTTGTTTCGGTTCCCATTCTGCTGTTGGTTTCCTCCAGGCTTTCCATTGTTCTGGTGATTGCCATTGCTATTGCCATTGTTACTACCTTGGTGGTTCCTTTGATTTCCACCTCCATTTCCCCCATTCCGGTTCTGATTATTCCGGTTATTGCCTTGGTGGTTACCTTGGTTAGGCTTTCCATTCTTAGAATAGCACTCATACTCCCTATGGCCTAACTTCTGACAGAATCTACAATCACCAAATTTCGATCACAATCCTTTCCAGGGTAAAAAATGTTACAGCGCCTACATTCGTAGGTCCGTACTCCATTCCTTCCAGACTGATTACCACCACCTTGGTTGTTGCGATTACCACCATTGTTAGCCCTAAACTGGAAATTCCCATTTCCTTTGTGCTTCTTAAAATTCCCCTGATTCTGATGGTTATTCCCTTGATTCGAGCTCCCACCATCCTTTCTCTTTTCAGCACTACCATTCTTCCTTTGTTGTAACCCATACAGGTGAGCAGCTTTTCCGTACAGGGTGTCTAATGAGGTAAAGGTCTCTCCAGACAACAACAGTTGTAAGTCCATGGTCAAACCATTCTCAAATCTTTGAGCCCTGAGCTCTTCCGTTGCCACCACTTCAGGTGCAAACCTAGACAGCTCTATAAACTTAGAATAGTATTCCGTCACAGACAGACCTCCCATTTTGAGTTCAATGAACTCCTGCGCCTTTTGCTTCTTCAGATAAGGTGGGTAAAACTTGTTCCTTAGTGCAGTTTTGAATGCCTCCCATCCAAAGTTAGGTGTGGCTCTAAGGGTATTTTCACATCGTTGCCACCATAAATCAGCTTCACCTCTTAGGTAGTACACAACACTATTCACCCTAAGGTTTTCGGGGCAATTCACAGCTACAATGAGCTTATCAAACTCTCTCAACCAGTTCTCAAGCACACTGGGTTCAATCTCTCTGCTATAGAGTGGAGGCTTGCTTTGAGCTATTTTCTTAAACAATTCCCCAGCCGGATCATGCATTGGGTTGGCTCTGGTTTGAGCTAGGTCTCGAACTACCTCAGCTAGTTGTCTAACCACTTCAGAAATCTCTTGGTTAGCCATATCCCTTCTCCTGAAAAAATAAAAAGGCTAACTTTAATATTGGTTGGACATGACATTACTAAGGCACTAGTTCAACAACGAACCTACTCACAACAAGAACACATTTAGGCGTAACCTAGGGGAAGAGTTGGCGCCATTCTTGGGCCTTCTCACCCCACTATTCGATGCAAGTAAATTTAGATGGTTGCTACTAAACCACCTTGCACATAAAATTTCATTGAAGAAATAACAAGTAATCCCTTTGCGATACCCACAAGACTTAGAATTGAGAATTGAACTTAAAGGATAACGAAAAAGGAAATTCTATTCTTTTATTAAAACTCCAATGAATAAGTCTTACATCCACTAATGCCATAGCATTTATCCTCCAACTATGATAAAACTAAAACCATAAATAGTAGCCTTGCCACTTTATTAATCAACGAAAAATAAAACTAAGGATTACATTTCTCTAGAGACTAACGTCATCATGACGATCATTTCTTTCCTTGTATTGCTCTGGAGTAAAGTCTTGATCATTAGGATCATCCAAGTCTTCTTCCGGATCCGAGTCTTCATCCATAGCCTCATCATTTTGCTGTGGCTCACTATCAACCACATTATTCTCTTCAAACTCATCTTCAGATCCACCGGATATCTCAATGGTGGGTTTAGGAACTATAGGGTTAGGATTTTCAATCTCTACCACATCATCATCACTATCCTCCTCAACCTCACTAGCTTGCTCATCATGGATCATGCCATCCTCACCATCACTTTCTATTCCTCCATAGCCCATACCAAAACCCGCAGAATACTTCCCATCCTCATAGCTATTTTCCGCAACCTCTAAGATAGTAGCAAGAACCTCAGAATCATACTTCCACCTACCATCACTAGTCCCATATTTGTACCAATTAGGGGTACCATCACCAAAACGCATGTCACTGAACTTGTTCTTGAGGTCTATGTAAGGGTTCTTGTGGGGTAAACAATGTATAACCATACTAGCCATCATATCTTTGTGCCTAAGGTGGGGCATATTCTTGGTCGAAGCCAAATAGTCACAGGCAAACACGATCTTCTGAACATACGTGCGAGGAGTCTCATTATCCATCTTCTCTAAGTATCCTAGACTGGTGAACTTAGAAGGTAGCATCCTTAATTCCTGAAAATTCATAACTCAAAAGTCTTACTAACGCGTTTCCATAGAAATTCCAACCCCAAAGGATACAATAAATAGTTAGTGGAGCCATACAATTTCAATGCACAAATATATGCTCAACATGAAATATGATGCAATTAATCACATAAAGCAAGATAAAACATGGTTAGAACATATACATGGCACTTAATAAATCACATTGTCACATAATATGCATTCTTAGACTAATATTCCCTTCTTAGTCTACCCAATTCTCACTTGAAAATAATATTCATTTTCGAAATTAATTAAGAAATAACTCCTAACTTAGTTGAAATTATTTAAATTAAAATCTAATATTAATAAGAGTTATTGATTAATTAAATAAATAAATAAATAAATTTCGGATAAATAAAAAAAAGAAATTCGAAAAAGATAAATTCGAAAAAAAAATATTCGGATAAAAGTAAATAAATAAATAAATAAATAAATAATTAAAATGATTCGGATAATTAAATAAAAGAATTTCCGAAATTAATAAAATAAATTCGAATTTAATTCGAAAATTTCGAATAAAAAAAAATTTCGAAAATTTTTAATTAATATTAAATAATAATCCGACTTTTCAACTCATTTCAAACGACCCAAAATAATTGATATTTGACCTTTAAAATATTGAGTACTCAAAATAATACATTTTGACTTTAGGAAATTAATTTTCGAAAATCCTAAAGTTCCGCAATCGTAGTTTAAGGATTTACCACCTTGCACTATTAGTTAATGCAAAGCAGCTCTCAAACTAGAGCTCTGCAAATACCACTTTGTAACACCCTAATAATTCCTTGCTTTTATAAAACCATTTTCCAACTTAAAATAAAGGAATTACTAAAGTATTACCGCCACCGTGATAACGGTTAAGGCTATTACCAGAATTACGCAGCGGAAATTAATGTCAACTAACTTTTAAAACATAATTAATAATTTATCGAGGCCTCCTACAATTTGGAACCATAATGGCCCAAAACCAAAACACAAATAGTTTAAACATTTCAAACATATTTATAGTAATATTAAATAGTTCAAAATATGAAAACATGCAACTCTCTCGATCATCCCAAGCCACATGATTCCGATCTACCAACCTGCTATATTATTCTACTCCCCATCAATGCAAGTGCAAATGATAGATCATGATAGGGTCATTAAGGAAAAGGCCATGACCAAAACACACAAAGCACGTAGTCAGCAAAAGCTGAGTACTTACAAGCATAGAGTGAATGAAACTAAAACATGCATCACTCACTAAGTACTAATCAACATGCAAAAGCCATATAATAATTAACAACCAATCATGAATACAAGACTCGACTCTTGACTCACAATTTAATTAGAATAAGCTTCGAACGGGCCAAAAGAATAATCCACCAAGGGAAAAAGGTGATGGGAGCCAACCATACACCAAATATAATAATAATAAAATCGGTCCATACCGAGTGTCGGGCCATACCGACGGAAATCCTGCGCATAATATAAATGAAACAACGTCTTGTATCATTAGTAGGAGTACGAGCTTTCCGGCAAGACTCCCCCCATTGTTCATACTCAAGGTATATACGTTCCAAGAGTTTTGAAACTTGTTCTGGTTGCACTTTACGTTTATTAATATTTTATTAAAGGTGAACTCAAGACTCGACAATGTACACACATACAATTAATAAACAACAACCAAAACAATCTTATTTTAATGCTTTAAGACTTGTGATCAACCAAGCAAGACACTTGTGATATTACTACCATGTTCCTCCTCACCAAAGTGAGACTCCACATCATGCACATTAACATGAGGGTTGTGCCCTTGCACGACAAATCCTAATTCATTTCATACATAATATTCCCAACTGAACCCTACATGTGCGGTGGCTTACGTGAGCTAACCCTTCACATGTGGTAAAATAAATAGTACAACGAAGTACAATTAATTGGCTCAAAGTATGCTAGACATCCCGTACAGTAGCATACAAATAAATAATCCATCCCTTGCATGTGAAATAAACCATACATGCATAAATATTGAACAACATGATTGACAATGAAATCCATACTCATAATAATTCCAACATGCTTGTTCAACAATTAATCCAATAAATCCAACATCACAATTCACATGCTCGTTCACCAAAATAAACATGATTCTACATAATGTAATTCACATCATCAACAATCATGTAATGTCATTGACAAAAAGGTGTGGTCTCCCTAGACTTGTACGTACCTTGAATACCTAAGCATAGGGGCCACTTTGCAATAACGAGCACTCAACTAGAAATCACCTCCTATCATCAAAATAATGAAACTTAAATTTTTTCCATGTTCATTAAATTTTCAGCAACTTTATAAAATTTAAAACCTCCTTTAGACTTTAGAATTCAATCGTTTTTAAATAATAAAAACGTCTCAATTTGCAAAATCAATCCCTAGTACGAAAACATACTTTTCCGCCTTTAAAATCAATAAAAATCAACACTTTAAACCTTTATTCAAATCTGAAAATATAATTGATTATCATAATTAAAATCATCACCTAATTATTGTAATCAATTGACTCATTAGGTCTGGGTTAAAACCCTAACTTGAAAATCCCAATAACACTAGTTTATTATCATAAAAATCAATGCTTTATTCAATAAACAAATCTGAAAATTCTTCCTTTAATAATTAAACAACCTAATGAATCACAACACACAAATCCTCAAACCACGGTATTCATAACCGGTTCCCAGCATTTTAATTACTCAAAACAATATTAATATAATAATTTAAAATACGGAATTTAAATAGAATAGGTAAGGAAGAAGAGAATTATACCAATCCGGCCTATAGCACGGAACAACCACGAATTAATGTGATTGGGCGAAAAGAGATTGGAAAACGAACACGAACAACACACACACACACACACGTCCGTGTGTGTGCGCGCAGCAAGGGGCGACGAGCAGCGACAGGCGCGTGCGAGAGGGGGCGCGCGCGCGCTGGGCGCGAAGGAGAGAGCGAGAGTGTGGGTGCAGTGCTGTGTGCGAGGGCACGAGCGAGAGAGAACGAGGGTGTGGGTGTGCGATGCACACGAAGCAACAACACAGCAGCACGACACCAACAGCTATGCGCGCTGGCTAGGCGGGCTGCGAGAGAAAAAGGGAGGGCGAGAGTGTGTGTGGCGAGAGGCGGGCACGAGGGCACGAGGCCGTGCGGGCGTGCGGGTGCAGCACGAGGGCACGAGGCCTTGAGGGCGTGCGGGTGCCGAGCAAAGAGAGGAGAGGAGAGATGGAGTGAGGGGCAAGAAAAACAAAAGAGGGTTTATGAATTTTAGGGGCTCATTTAATGATGGGGGAGTCCTATTTATAGGCTCCCTAATCCCTTGATGGGCTAGGCTTAGGATATTTGAGTTGGGCTTAGGAATTAAATGAATTGGGCTAGCTTAGGATTTAAATTAAATACTATTGATTGGGCTCGTTTAGTAAAACGAATTGGACTTTTTATTTAAAACCCGAAGCTTTAAAAATCATTTGCAACTCATTTAATTTCCCGACTCAAGAATTAAATTCGTTTCGTAATTAATTAAAATAATAAATATTCTAATTAATTAAAATACATTAAATAAAATGCATTTAAATATTATTTAAATGTTAATAAATCGTAAAATGCTTTATAAATATAATAAAATATACATATAAATATTATAAAAATACGAGGTATTACAATCTACCCTCCTTAAAAGAAGTTTCGTCCCGAAACTTGGGCTCGGAAATCAAAATTCAACTCAAAACTTGAGACTTTCTGAGACTTTCAATTCGTTCATTTACAAAAAATTTAAGTTTTTGTACTCTTTACATGATTAAACAGGACAATAATAAGTGCAAATTCAATAGAAAGCACTAAATTGAGCATAAAATAGGGAAAAACAAGGTAAAAAGCGCGAGATTCTACCGCACTCTACCCCCCTTAAAAGACACGAGTTACGACCCCGTAACTCAACTAACCTCGGGAAAAAGCTCGGGATATTTCTTTCTCATTTCGTCCTCCGCTTCCCAAGTGGCTTCCTCAGATTCTTGATTAGACCACAACACTTTGACAATTTTCACATCTTTAGTACGCGTACTACGCACTTTGCTATCAAGGATTTTGACAGGTCTTTCCTCAAAGGTTAGACTTTGGTCTAATTCTATGGTCTCCGGTTGCAACACATGCGATTTATCCGGGATATATTTCCTTAACTAAGATATGTGGAACACATTATGCACTCTATGCAAGTCCATAGGCAAGGCTAGTCTATAGGCATTTCGTATGAAGAAGTTATAAGCTGTTAAAGATCGAATTTTCTGGAAATCCGCAGGTCTGCCTGCGCTGGAAATTTCCAGCGCTGGAAAATTTCTAGCACTCTCAAGGGAGCGCCACTTTTTTTTGGCGCTTCATATTGACTCTCACTGAAACTCAAACTCTTCGAATTCTATCTTATGTGCGCTAGAAAGTTTTTAGCGCTAAAGTGGCAGCGCAGCTTTATTCTAGCGCACGCATGGCCAGCGCCACTTTTTTCTAGCGCTGCCATTTGATTTTCGCCGAAACTCGAATTTTTCAAATATCTCTCTTATTTCGACTACCTACACTATAAATACATCCCTTCTGCACCCCAATTTCGATCAATTCAGTCTCACTCCTTTGATATTCTGAATTCTCTTTTCTCTCTCTGGTATACTAAATTTTTGTTGACGTCCCGCCCCGCATTCTTAATAATTTGTCGTATTAACTCTTGTTAAGAAGAATTATGTCCGTACAAGAATTATAACCATCCCAAGTACCACCAAAGTTCTAGCCAATTCATAAGCCAAAACCAAGGAATCTAAGAGGAAACTCTGCCGGAATTGAAGGAAGGATCAAGATCTGAAAGTCAGTATAAAGGTTGTTCTAAGCAAAAAGGAGGCTTTGCTAAGGTGAGTGGTAGGTGTTCCTGAGAACCGCAGTATAGCCTACGCTATATTGTAAACTAAAATCTATTTTATCTCTTTCATCACCATATAAATTTGTTCACATAATCTGTTTTATTAATCACGCCTAATAAGATAATCTCTGGACAAATCTGATATTGTTAGGCTCCTTAAATCAATCTAAATCACTCTTTTGATGTTTTTAGTTAATTATCTGTGGATTAAAATCAACTCAGATTAGTAATGTAGCATAACGCATGTCCCTTTCATCGTCACATTGAACTAGTAAGGACCGCCGCGTGGGCTAATGCTGGGCACTCCCCGTATTAGTAAACGTCCCCCGCACTCTCAATCTCTACTCCGATGGATGTACGTTGAGCGATCTCCATAATAGGTATCACAAGGGAACCTATGGCCGTTGTGAGTCAAATATGTTTGCACTCTATGCATATCACGACAACCGAGTTTTGTCAGTTTTCCGCAATGTCGTTGAAAATTGAATGACGACTCCTACAGACTAGTAAAAAGAGGCTAATGCCCACAGTTAGTCCCTGTTTTACTTAATATTGCTTGCCGGCGCCACATCACGAGGGAAAGTCGTTCGGGCCTCTTTCTTAGGAAACGTGCGCATGTACCGTTTTCCGACCCCCTCACACCCCCAGTTCCTACACCTAAGGTGGATATCCCAGTTCCTCCACTTAGGTTTGTCCCAGTTCCTCCCCCTCAAACTGTTTCTTCAGGCTTTACTGGTTTTGGTGGATTTGCAACTTTTGGTTCCTCGAGTTCCTTGGGATCAAAGGATCACACCAAGGAGGAACTCAAGGAAAAAGTGATACAGTTAAGGAAAGATATGGATCGTATGGTGCTTCTTCAAGAAACTGCTGATGCTAGGGTGCTTCAACTACAGGCACAAGTGGGTGCTTTAGTTTCTGTGGTTCAGAATATGGGTTCAAGTCTTCCACATCCCCTCCCTGACAGTCACAAGGCTTGAGGATCTCCTAAACTTGCTTCCTCCCCAAACTCTCCGCACTAATTCTATCCATTGTGTTACATTATGCTTTTTATTTGATGGAACTTATTCTTTTTCTTTTGGTATGTAACCCTTTTTTGGGAGACATTATGCTTTTTATTTCTTTTGTTTAAGTAGAACTTCTAAAAATCGTATATTTAAAATTTGGTTCGTTTAATCTTTTGTTTTATATTCAACTTGAGTACGTTGACACTTACCTTTGAGGCTAACTTAGTTTGCCAACCGTTGATCGGAGGGCGCTATAAATGGTATATATTAGTCTTGTGTTTTCCTACTTTTTGTTAATGCCAACAGGGGGAAAAGAATGCAAACACTCTCAAATGATCCCATGAGTTCATGTCTTACTACTCTCTTCTCAATGTAAGTTACAAATTTACTTAGGTCGTTCTAATTAATTTTTATTTCTTTTAACTTAATCTAACTTTTTTTTTCTAAGTTTTAATTTATGTTGGATGGTTATACTTGTGTTTAGTGAAAGTTTGCTTTTGTTGTCATCACCAAAAAGGGGGAATATTGTGTTGGAACATTTATAGAGTAAATGGGTTTATGAGTTAAATGTGAAAGTGTATTATACTAGGAGTAGAGGAGGTAGTATAATGTTTAGAGTTTATTCCAAGCGGATGCAACGATTATTTGGGCACCCGTCGGGCGAAACCCGCCCGATCGCCCGCCGGGCGAAGATCCACCCACCGGGCGAAAGGAGAAAGTTAAATGTTTGCACGCGCGCCCGACCGGGCGAAGCTCGCCCGTCGGGCGACTTTCTCCAATCGCCCACCGGGCGAATGGAGAAAGTGTCCGTTTTGAGCGTTTTTTTGACGGTTGCTTGGATGTAACCGTTGGATATTATTTCCAATGGTGACTCTTCATTAAGAACTCTATATATAGAGTACTTATGACTCATTTAAGATAAATAGTTAACATATTAATATACTTGCATACTTTTGAGAAATCTTCTTGCAAATTATTTCTTCAAAGTGAGACATTTGAGTGCTTAACACAAATTCTTGTTGGATTGATTTTGTGAGAACACACAAGATCAATTGATTCTTCATTGTATCTCAATAGTGTTCTCGTGAACCCGATTGTTCCTTTGTGGGTCGATAAAATACTATTAGGAAAGCGTTCTATTTCGTGCCTTGAAGATTTTATCCGGTCTCCCCACAGTGATATTTCTAACAATCTAATAGTATTTTACTCTTTGGATAATGGCGTCTTCATTGCGTGATATGGCTACGAATTTCCAGAAGTTGGACAAGTTCGAGGGTGCGGGTTATCGCCGTTGGCAAAAGAAAATTCACTTTCTTTTGACAACATTGAACGTGGTGTACGTGCTCATGCCAGATCCTCCCGCTGATGGAGAAGAAGAGACTTTGGAGAATACACGGCGTAGAACCAAGTGGGAGAACGATGATTACATTTGTCGTGGGTACATATTGAATGCGTTGGCTGACCCGTTGTTCGATCTGTACCAATATGAGGAGAGTGCAAAGAAACTTTGGGACAAACTTGATTCCAAGTATATGGCCGAGGATGCTTCAAGTAAGAAATTTCTTGTTAGCAAGTTTAATAATTTTAAAATGTCTAATGATAGGCCTATTATGGAACAATTTCATGAAGTTCAACATATTTTGAGTCAAATTAGATTGCATGGTATGGTAATGGATGAGGCTATAGCGGTAACATCTATTATTGATAAATTGCCATCTTCTTGGAAAGATACAAAGAACTCCTAGAAACATAAAAAGGAGGAAATGACCATGGAACAATTGGGTACTCATCTTCTTGTTGAGGAGGGTATCCGGGTTCAAGATGGTGTTAAGGAGGCTAATGTCAATGACAAGATTACTCCGGGTTGTTCTATCAACATGGTGGAAGAAGGGCAGTCCAGTGGGACTAAAAAGTTCAACAAAAGGCCACATAAATCCAACAATAAAAATGTTGCAAACAAGAAGGATAAAAAGACAAAATCTGTTTCTTGTTGGGAATGTAATGGCCCTCATTTCAAGAGGGATTGTCCAACCTTCAAAAAGAAGAAGGCTAGCAAGGGTCAACATAACAATGTTGACAAGAACCAAGGTATGGTTGTTGCACATGATGCTACAAATATATTAATGAATTTTGTGGCTATGATTTCTGAAATCAATGTTGTGCAGGTTGATGACTCTTGGTGGATTGATACGGGAGCCTCTAGACATGTGTGCAAAGATATGAATTATTTCAAGTCTTTTTAAGATTTGGAGGATGGTCCAATTTTGTACATGGGGAATGATTCTATGGTCAAGGCTAAAGGAATAGGCCAAGTAGAATTATTGCTAACATCTGGAAAAACTCTAACTCTTAGGGATGTAGTTTTTGTACCAGAAGTTAGGAAAAACTTAATGTCTGGAGGTGTATTAAATAAGTATGGATTTAAGATGGTTTTTGAGTCTGATAAGTTTGTATTAAGTAAGGGTGGTATTTATGTAGGACAAGGATATTATTGTAATGGGATGTTTAAATTAAGCATTAATAATAAAGTTGTGGATTCTATTTACTTGCTTGATGTTTCTTCTCTATGGCACAATCGTTTATGTCATGTTAATTATCGCCGCTTGTATGACATGTCTAAAGTAGGATTGATTCCTCCTTTTGATTATAATATAGAGAAGTGTAAAACATGCATGTTAAATAAAATTATAAGAAATCCTTTTCCTACCGTGCAAAGACAAACAAAATTGCTTGAATTGGTGCATAGTGACTTATGTGATTTTCATAGTTCACCTTCTTTAGGAAATAAGAAATATATTGTAACTTTTATTGATGATTATTCAAGATGGTGTTACATTTATTTGTTATCTTCTAAAGATGAAGCTCTAGATAAGTCTAAGATCTTTAAAATCGAAGTTGAATTGCAAACTAATGAAAAAGTTAAGAAACTTCGAACGGATAGGGGTGGAGAGTATTATGATCCAAGTTATTTTCAGTCTATTGGTATAATCCATGAAATTACCGCACCATATTCTCCTCAAAGTAATGGGGTTGCGGAAAGAAAGAATAGGATTCTAAAAGAAATGGTTAATTCCATGCTTTCTAATTCGGGTATTAGTGACAGTTTTTGGGGTGAAGCTATGTTGACAGCTTGTTATGTCTTGAATAGAGTTCCTAACAAAAGGAATAAGAATACCCCATATGAACTTTGGCACAAACGAAAGCCTAATCTCAATTACCTTAGGGTATGGGGATGTAGGGCTATCGTTAAAGTGACGGAACCCAAAAGGAAAACTTTGGGTGAAAAGGGAATTGATTGCATCTTTATAGGCTATGCTGAACATAGAAAAGCCTATAGGTTTTATGTCATTGAGTCTAATGACAATGTCTCTACACACACCGTGGTAGAGTCAAGGTGTAGACACTTACTTTTGTCCCCATTCCCGAAAGGGAAGGTTCGATGATGAGAACATAAATCTCCACTTGACAACGCATCTCCTATAAAATAACGAATCTCAATTCCCCTTTTCGTTTCACCCGAAACCTGCTATTTATGGAAACCTGCTAAAAATAGTAACTGCCGTAATGGGTAGTTGTTAAAAGTGGCAAGTCATAAAAGATAGAAACCTGTCAGAATTAGGTGTTGCACTCCAACATAAATCCTAAATGAGATAGAAATTGCGAGAGAATCCTATTCCTAATACGATTCGAAAATAAGAGTTACGTATTGATTGAAATCCTAACGATCCTAGAGTTCGTAATGGGCCCAGACGCATTCCGTCATAAAACTAATACGCACTAAAAGACTCGATTAAAGTCTCATACACTCCCGAATCTAAGAGTCCGAATCTGACAAAGAAACGGCCCAAACAGCAATTTCAACGCCCAGCCCTGGGCGCTGAAATTGCCTGGATCCTATTTTCAGCGCCCAGAGCTGGGCGCCTAAATTTTTGACGCCCAGCCCTGGGCGCTGAAAATACCTGATACGTGTTTTTTCCTAATTCCCCGTGGATTAGAGTTCTACAATTCTATCTTTCCACGAACTCTTTTCTATAAATAGGGCCTTAAGTTCGATGTGAAAAGAACAACAACACACAATTATATTTCTGAGTATTGACTCTAAACCCCTAAGCCTAAGCCTCACGCTGCAAAACTGATCACGCGTTCTGTCGCAATCGATCCATAAATCGAACAGAACGTATCCCGTCCCATAATTTGAGATTCGTTAAATAAAAGGAGAAATAGCAAAGTCAAAGTGGTTAGTTTTCTGAGAACCGTGACGCACCTCTCAAGGGTGCGTCGTAATGTGTCCCTTTTCCATGGTTTAATTGCTTTCCTCACCCTTTTATGAACTGTTAAACTAACTAAAATCTGATTGTTCGATCACGCTTAATAAATATGATATTTTTGGGAAATTGGATTATCATGCTAGGTCCCTTAAAACAATCTAAACCAGATAATCGCGCTCGAACTAGTACTATATGTTGCATATTATTAAAATCAACTCAGATTAGTTTAATAGTTAACGCATGTCTCTTCAATTATTTATGCTGAGCTAGTAAGGATATCCTGCCTCTGGAGTTATCGAAGAGCGAGTACTCCTCTCGGTAGTTACAGTCCCTCGAACCCTCAATCTCTACCCTGCGGGTGTACGTTGAGCGATCCCCACCACCAGGGATCACAAGGGAACCTACGGCCGTCGTGGTCAAGCATAATTTCACTCTCTTTATGTCACGATAACCGGGTTTTGTCAGTTTTTCTCATTGTCGTTAAAAACTGAATGGCGACTCCTATATTACTAGTCAATTGGGTGTAAACTCACAGGAAATCCAATTACACTTGATCTGACAAAAAGAAGCGTCACACCCACGAGGGACGAGGTCATGCATTAGCCTCGTGCTTTTTCGACCCCCTCACAGTGGCGAATCCACTGGGGATAGTGAAGGAAATACTCGTGCTTGTAGGTAATCAAAATAGCCGAAGGGTGAAACGATCCTACCCCGCGTTTATTTCCCCATCAAGTTGGGACGACCTGAAAATCAGCATATTAATGTGAACGGGCAGAACCGCATAATGAATCTTCGCTCCCTTGGTGTTTCATCTCGGGAGTTGGGACTAAGGATACCCATCGCCAACCGGGGGGTGCATACGCTTCGAATGTTGTCCACTCGGCACTTTCGCTAGTAGTACACCCGTCCCAAACCCAATCGCTCGCCCACTAGGTCCCTCTCGCCTGCATGCCCCCTTGGCTTGCACTTGCGGGTTGGCCTTCTGGGACGAAATTCGCCTGTTGAAAGCACTACCCCGACCGGGGCATGTGGTGGATCTGCGATAGAAGCGGTACCAAGCCAGGCGCAAATACTACCCATAGAAGCCTATCATAAACTAGGTGACATATTTAATTTTCAAATCCATGTTTGTAATGTAGTTATGTGTAGCGAACTATGTGACTATGTTATGATTGTGCGTACGAATAATGCTAGACAAATAATGCTAGAAAACCAACGACCTTAAAAATTTCCCAAACATTCATGAACCAATTGGCCAAAGAGTTATACCAAAATACGTGTTCCGCAAGCCCGAACGATCGCCGCAAAAATAAGCGACGCTCGGGATGGCCGTAACGAATCCCACAAACGCTGCACAACGCGTAAAGGACGTTATAAGGCAAGCACGCAAAATTAAAGTCGCAAAAACAAAAGTAGACGAAAACTGAAAACGAGAACCAGCCAGAGACGCATTTTCAACGCCCCTGGCTGGGCGCTAAAATTTCTCACGCCCACCGCTGGGCGCTGAAGTTGCTGCCTGGCCTGTTGGTCAGGCGCAGCAGCCTCGGTGCCCGCGTAAAAAAAAATACACGTAGCAAAAAAAAACCTTTCGTAAAAATTGCTGCAAGGGCGTATGAAAAGGCACTCGATTCTAAAAGCGACTTGTAAAAAAATAAAATAACTCTTTGTGTCGTTGTTAGGCCTCCTATGACGACAATGTTCGGCTCCAAAACCGAACACGCTCATCGAAATAACGTTGGATGTCACATGGGCAAAGTATTCAAAAAAAATAATGTTCAAATAAAAAATAAATCCGAGTCTAGACTAGGCTATGCCAAAAGTACAATCTAAATCCTAAGTCTTAGTTGTCTTATCCATAGAATCGGTCCTAATGCTTGGTGTCGTTCTGCAAGTTAAAAGGTTAAACCATATTGAGTCTCCCTTCCTAACATTTAAATCAATGAGCACCCATATGTAATTGTCATCCCTTGCTAAGAATCCACGGCCTCAATACTCTCTCTCACCAATAAAAAGAATATATTATAGTATTTGCAAAATGGAAACAGTCGCATTCTGAAAATCATTCCTCCATAGTCGCACAACCCCCAAAGTGAACCTAAGGTATCAATACCATTGGCAAAAATTAAAGGCCTCAAGGCTTATGATCACATTGGGTCACGACTATCATAGTCCTCTCGAGCCACTCGCCCTTGAAGTATTCCTAAGTACGGACTAAAAGATTTTCCATGAATGCAACATGACAAACCATGAAAATACCCAAATCGGCATGCCATAAGGCTACCATTGGGGTATAAGCAATACACACTAAGAGAGAAGCCGCAGTAATGATTCTAGTCTTGCAAAAATAAAAATTCGATCTCCCCAATTAACTACCTTGCCAACATTAAGCAAAATGGCGCATGACAAATGAACACCCAAGGGTTAAAATCTAAAGTGTCAACCAACGAAAGTTATGGTCCAATTAGCCTAAATCTGAGAGTCGCTTGGTCAAGTATTATAGGCTTACGCCACGTCATTATTTTGAGTTTAGGCCACCTCCTTGTATTCATACACAGGTTATAATCAGAAAGATTAATGAAAGTTCGAGTCTAAATCACAACTTCAAATTAAATCCCAGAAACTGGAGTCTGAAAAGAAACAAAAAATTATTATTTTCGGTGTAATTCTTTCGTTAAATTTCAATAAGGTAAAAACAACACTTTGAATCTACGCTATTTGCACATTTTAAGAAACGACTAAATACGCTTGCAAAGAAAGACAATTTAAAGGTCCACCCTAGGCCTATAAAGCTAAAGGTCCACCCTAGGCCTACTAAAGTTAAAGGTCCACTATAGGCCTACCAAAAGAGGCTCACTCAGTCTCGCCTCGTGACTCAAAGACCACAACCATTTACCTTTTAGCCCAAATAAAAAAAATTGAAGGATTTATGTTGGGGAGAAATCCCAAGCAAAATGAAAAAATAGAAAGAGAAAAGGGAGAGCGAAAAGAGCGAGCCATGAAATACTTAGCCCGTACCTCCCAATGTGCGAAATTTACACAAGTAAAGCAAAGGAAAAGAATTGAGTCAACCAATCCAAACCATGCCACAAAAACCACATAAAGTTCTACGAGGTCTGTCCTTTCCAATCTTTATGTTCTTAGACGCCTTCGCTCAGGGGCCCCTGTTCAGCTCATTTAACCCATCCATGTTCTCATTGCCATAACCCAAGAAACCATTACCTCGACTCTTGTTCTTGAACTTGTTGTCAACTGCAAACCACGTACGGCCATTGACACGTGCGTCGTACCCATTATTTCCAAAGCTCAAACCTGCTCTTACACCACCATTAGCATGATGACCATATAACTTGTTTGGATACATCCTGTTGATATACCCTTGAGCCGTCCCCATGCTACTCATTGGCCTGGATTGATGTAAACTCGTGACACTAGCTCGAGGCTGCAAATTGTGAGTCCTAGCAGATATAATCCTCATGCTTGACCAATGCCTATACAAATTATCCTATCAAACCGTCTTGAGTCACGAATAAAAAAGGGAGACAAATGAAAAGTACATTCTGCGCTCAACGTAAGAAAAAAAAATTTAAAAAACAAAATGTGAATAAAACTTTGCAAAGCGCCCCTAAAAATTAGTCTAAAAAGAAAAATAAACATTTAGCGCACCAAAAAGGATCCGCCCAGAAATAATTTTCAACGCCCACAGCTGGGCGCCGAAATCTTTAACGCCCCAGCCTAGGCGCTGAATCTCTCTGCTTGCCAAATTTTGTCCAGAAGTGCTCGTCATTTTATCCGCACATACACGGAAAAATAACGAACACTTGGAGGGGTACAATACGTATTCAGATATACGTACCACCAAAAAATACATGTACTCAAAAAAAAATATAAAACAAATTTTTGGCTTACGGCAAAGCGGCAGATTAAAATAATAATAAAAGTCACTTATTCTACCGTTTCAAATGATATGTTTCCACCTCAGAACATACTTATCGAATTCGGCATTCTAAGAAACCATTTTCTAGGCTAAGAACTACGCAAGACCTGATTCCAAATTAAATCTATTTAAGGCGGATACGTAGGCAGTCCATGATTCGGTCCAACCAATTTGCAAAAATGTTAAAGCCTATAGAAAAACAAGAATAAAAAATAGAAGTCCCTTATTGAAATTTAATTACTTGCAACCCAAGTCGAAAGAAAAAATTTAAGTCAAAGGAAGAATCCAAGTCACCAAGATGCCAAAATACTGAGTACACATCGAAAAATAATAAGGGCACGTACCCTTGCCAGAAGGAGCACTCACACTCCTAGGCACTTAGCCAAGACTCAAAAGATCGCTTTGCCTCAATTGAATGGGGGCTAGCGCAAGCGTCCATGACCTCTAAAATACTCGACTTGACTCTCCCTAAAGCGAACTAACTCACTTAAAGACCTTCTTTCACCACTAGACATGGTCGTTCGCTTAAAGACCTTCTTTCACCCCTAGACACAGTCATGATCGCCAACAAGTAGTAAAGGCAGTAAGCTTGCAATGAAGAAGATTGTTCTACGGCATTGCCCCATCGTTCCTTCGAACTCAGGGCACCCGTTCATGGTAA
The DNA here is from genome assembly GCF_020520425.1 of Spinacia oleracea. Taxonomy (NCBI): domain Eukaryota; kingdom Viridiplantae; phylum Streptophyta; class Magnoliopsida; order Caryophyllales; family Amaranthaceae; genus Spinacia; species Spinacia oleracea. The sequence goes on from NC_079491.1 coordinate 37,161,024, forward strand.
TTCGAATGCTTGCTAATCTCCTTTTAAAAAAAAATCAGACATTGTCAATAGAACTTGGCATTTAACCAAGGCTCACCCTACTCAGACATATGACACGGGCATCTAAAATCGAAATCTAAAAGCATCATTAATGGGAAGACATAATAGCAACTGGGGGCTAAAAAAAAGATTGAAATGAAAGAGCTAGGGAAAGAACTAAGTATACCTTGACCTTTTGTACAGACATACACCAAGTAAATCTAAGTCAATTTGAAAACGGTTTATATTCCCGCAATTCTGGAAAAGATGGCCCTAAAAGCCTAAAGCATATGTGACAGGCTAAATCGTACTCCTATCAAAGATAAACCTAACGTTCACCAGCTAAAAATATAGCAAGGGAAGCAGGGATCGTATCCACAGGGAAACAGGCGTTCTTTCTACTATTAAATTATTAATCTAGACTACTGGTAACAAGAGTTTGGATTGGGTTGTGTATTAAACTAAAGCAAATAATCAAATCGGAAAATAACAATATTAAAGGAATCTAGGGCAGCAGTTCACCATAAATGCAGACCGGGATTGGACAACGAACAATGACAATCAATTAACAATCATAACTAGGAAAACATGCATCTCTCGAATCTTATGAATTCCTTAGGATAGAACAACTAGCGGGCTCTCGCTACGTACTAGAAATAATTCCTATCTAATAGCCACAGACCAAAAACATCAGATTTATACCTCTCGGCGCATAATCCAAGGTTAATCAAACTCAAATCAAAATAGTCCGGCCGAACAGAATTGACGAGCAATAATAATAAGCTATAGAAATTATAATCAATCAATCAATAATCAAGCCCACATATAATCCCAATCATGCATTCATGGATCCCCTAAACCCTAGAAATTAAACTACTCACTCATGATAATAAATAACAAAGCAATTAGCATAATGGAAAACATGATTAAAGCAACAAAATAAATTAAGGTAGGAAATAATACCGACTTGAAGAACAATGGAATAATAAAGCTTGAATCTTTGATTAAAATTAAAACTAAATGTTTGGAGAAAATAGAGAGAACTAAAATAGACTAAGTAATTAGAAAACTAGAAAAAAAGATGTCACTAAAAATATAAGGGGCTAGTATTTATAGTTTGCCCAAAATAGAGCCCAAAATCGGAAATAAAATCTCGCGAAATACGCTGGAGGTTGGCGTGGCCCGATCGGGCGATGTGCTCGATAGTCGGCCCGATCGGGCGAAATTCCGCCCGATCGGGCGGTTGCAAAATGCCCAGAACAGCGCCCAGAATGACCGCCCGATCCGGATTAGGCGAAGCCCGCCCGATCGGGCGCGTGTTGAAACTGCACGATCCTCTATCTTAAAAACACCATATCTCCTTCGTTATAAGTTGGAATTAGGCGAGTGACCACTCGTTGGAAAGCTCTTGAAGTCTAGACTCCAACCCAATTTGAATCGCTGCATTTGGAGTTGTATAACTCGAGTTATGATCAAAAGAGTGGACGACATTCAGTTTTCTACTTCTTTCACTATTCGCTTTGCATGCAAATTCTTCCAACTCAATGTTTGCGCTCTCGAAAGTATATAATCTCTTGTATTGATTCAAATGAGTAGGAAATGCACAAAAATATGCTAATTCCTACAATGATGAACCTGAAACTACAAACACACTACAAGGAGCACATTAGTACTAAAATCGCTCCGAAGAGCTCATTTGAGATCAAAAAGTACTAAGGGACGGGGGTAAAAACTCTATATAAAACGCATATATCAAACTCCCCCAAGCTAGATCCTTGCTTGTCCCTAAGCAAGGAAATCAACGATGAATACAAGATCAACTTCACCCCTAACATATTTCAAAACGAAAGACATAATTCACGGCAAAATCTAACGAGCATGCATCAATGTCAACCAATCAAATCCACCAACCACAAATCCTCCCTAACAATCGTCACGCAAAGCGAACCACAAATGCACAATGGAATTCAAGACTAGTGCTCACACACTCGTCACTCATTTATGTGGCGGATAAAAGATGTACCCGTTCGCTCTCCTCCCAACATATAAGTGTACAATGCCCTCCCAAAACTCACAACACTCGTGTGTCTAGAAAAACATACACTCAACCTAATAGTCGACTCGGAATATGTCATGTCATAACTTGCATTGATAAACAACTACTTTCACATTAATATGACTCTATGCACAAAGGTCGGAAGGTCTTCAAAGCTTGTAATGATAGGCTTAGGTAAGGGTGCGGTAAATTTGGGTATAATGTGAGCTTTAAAGCCTTGGCTTTGGGGAGCATAAATCCTAAAAACAACCGTGATCAATCAACATAATGACCATAATCTCCCACTCAACACATGACAAAACAACAAATAGCCAACACCATACTTTCTTGTATTTTTTTCACAATTGTAACCAATCACTCATAAGGATATGAATTTGCAGAACTTGATTGAAACAACACTTTGAACTTTTTTATGAGAGTAATAGATTTTTCTCTTTCTTTTCCTTTTCAATCTCTCTTTTTTTCTTTCTTTTTAGAAACCTTCACATTTGTTTTGTTCTTTCATCTCTTTTCATTTTCAACTCATTTTCAACAACAAACATGATAAGACGAACTCCTTTTTCAATACCTACTTTGTGCTCAAAATGTAGCACATTACAACTCCCTCACCTCACTATTATTAGCTCCCCCAAGCTAGGCTTGGGACTAGTAACCAATGGGATTTTTCATGGGCTTGTAATATGGCTAGTCACCGAATAAAAGGGCACAAGCAACAACATGGGTAGAAAAGGAGGGGACAAATGTATCTAATTTCATCTGAAGGCTACCTAAATAGAAAAATGCCTTCGTCCTCCACAATGTGCATGTATATGAGTCATAAAACACTACTAATAGTTGCAAATCAATACTCAAAATCAATGACACACCAGGAAGCTATCACACATCCTAACCAAATCAACTAGTCAAGCACCAAGTCCACAAATAGTTAGTCGGAGTTGACTCATGTTAAGGCATCAAAGCAATCGAATATCAAATCATGGCTAACACATCTACATTGCCCATCATCAAATACCAAGAATCAAAACAATTTTCGTTCAAGGGGCACAGGGAAGCATGATATTGTATTCATCGGAACGTATTTTTGTATTTTTTTTTTTCAAAGCAATAAACTACTCTAGAAAACATTAAACACACCAAAATAAACACACAAAAATAAGTAAATGCAAAAATAAAAGGAAAAACATACATAATATGTACAAGTGAGTGAAACACCCCCCAAGCTAAATCAGACAATGTCCTCATTGGCTCAAGGGGTATCATGAGGAAAGTGAGCAAACCGTGGCTTATTTGTCGCTGATTCGCAAATCGCCCTATCGGGCAGCAGATCGCCCGATCGGGCAGCATTTCGCCCGATCGGGCAGCAGATCGCCCGATCGGGCGAATTTCGAACCTTTCCGTTGAATCTGTGCGCGCCCGATCGGGCGCACCTCGCCCGATCCGGATCGGGCGAAATGCAATGCCTTTTTTTATTGACTTTTCTCAGCCCAGAATCCTTCCTTGACCTTCCTACGACGTCATCATCAACCACCCGATCGGGCGGAATTTCGCCCGATCGGGCATTTCACTCGCCTTTTGTGTGGATCGGGCAACCGTCGCCCGTTCGGGCGATTTTCCAACATTTTCCTTGAATCGACACGCGCCCGATCGGGCGCTCCTCGCCCGATCCGGATCGGGCAAAACGCAGACTACTCCGTTTCAGCTTGAATTCAACTTTTTCGAACTTGGAGCCTTAGACCTGCACAACATTAAACGTCCAAACCGTAAAATACCCTCTTCTCACCTCTCTAACACCAAAAACTACAATGAAACACACACTTGCTCAAAAATTATACTAAAACACACAAACAAAAGCGAAAAATACACTACGAAAAGCAATAAATGGATAGTGAAATACTCATCCCCTATTAGATTGATGCAATGTCCCCATTTCACAATCTTAGTTTATGTACAGACAACGAAAGGAAGGGGATGAGAGCCACGACAACTCATCGAATGGGGGCACCAAAGATGGTGCCATCTGGTGTCGAATCAATTGCCTTGGATGAGCTATGTGGCGCGGGAAGTGACAGACCACGACCCCGATTATGAATACGGTGCCCACCGTTCACCGAGCTTTCGGCCTTTCGGGTCTCAGCATCATCAAATCGTGCCTCCCGCAAAGAGATTGGTTAGTAAATAACCAACGAACGAGCGCAGAAGCTTGTCATGCGCACTCGCACAACTTTCGTGCAACAAGACATGCACGATAATCAACAACAACATTTGCATAAAGTCCGAATGAACTCTATGCCAGTAAGGAATAGGATGCCTAAAGGAAGAAGAACAAAAAGAAAAAATAACAATAAAAGAAGAATAAGAAAAGGAAGGAAAAGAGAAAGTAGGCATACTCTCCTTATGGAAGTTGTTTTTACGGACTATTGATTCTTCAACCTCAATGATCAATGAAATAGCTCTCTCTGTGTTTTGGAATTCATGGTGGATAGGCTCTTCACCATATAGAGCTCTCTGCAAAGCATCCACCTCTTCTTTGTAAGTATAGTAAGTACCTGCGAAAGATTCACAAAGAGGAACATACTCTATTGGGTCATTGGGCTTTTGATTTTCATGGGGAGGAGGAAGATCCTCAAGTAAAGGTTTTATGGGGAAAGAGAAGGGGAGTGAGACGGTGTAAACGGGGCTAAGAATAACCCTTCTTGGACTTGGAATATGAGGGGTAGGGGTTGACACAACAACAAGGGTTTTATCAACTTCAACTTCCTCATGGACTTGCTCTATGACATATGGCTTTTCAGTTTCAACAAATCCTTCATCCATTGATCCAACAGTCAAATCATCATCCTCCCACTCATCCTCAGTCTCTGTTATAAGCTCCTCCCACTCTTGGTTGCCTATGGGTTCACTCAGTTGATCCCCATCCCCAACACAACTCGAATCATTATTTTCAATAATTTCTTGAACTTTTCTAAATCTCTCAAGAGTAGCCTTACTAGCTTTAATAATCTCATTAGTAGCCTCTTGAGATCTAGTACACTGAATCTCAATCTCAGAGTTTAATCTTCTTATTTCCTCTAAGAAGCTATCTCTGCTTTCTGATTCGGGTTGAACAGGATTGAGCAAGGGTTCACAATAATACACGGGAGAAGCAACAGTGGAATCATGAGGCAAAACATTGATATCCATGCAAGGGTTAGATAAGTCGTTAGAATATACATGATTATCATAAACATTAGAATGCACCTCATTATAACAAGCATTCAAGGGAGAGGGGGTAGAAACATGTAGATTATGCTCATAATTTGGATTAGCACATGTAACATGAATCGCCATTTCACGCTCATACAAATCCCTTGCAAACCACATATAGTAATCCCACATATCATCCAAAGACAAGGCTCGAAAATCACCATTAAATCTACTTTCTATCACATTCCTTGTATACTCATTTAAACCACCATAAGCAAAACCACAAGAATCCCAAAGATTAAAATTGTGGTAACCAATAAAATCATTTAGCCTATCGAAATACACCCAAAAAGGCTCATTTAAGAATTGAGGGAAAGAATAATAATCCATTTTTTTCAGGGGAAAAAAAATTTAAAAAATTAAAAATAAAAAATAATAAAATAAAGAAAATAAAGAAAATAAAATATATACATGGTCTCAAAGAACAGGAAGTTCTATGAGACTCAAGAAAATAATCTAGATCATAAAATTAGTAGCAGAAAATTAAACCGTTTCCCCGGCAACGGCGCCAAAATTTGACAGGCTAAATCGTACTCCTATCAAAGATAAACCTAACGTTCACCAGCTAAAAATATAGCAAGGGAAGCAGGGATCGTATCCACAGGGAAACAGGCGTTCTTTCTACTATTAAATTATTAATCTAGACTACTGGTAACAAGAGTTTGGATTGGGTTGTGTATTAAACTAAAGCAAATAATCAAATCGGAAAATAACAATATTAAAGGAATCTAGGGCAGCAGTTCACCATAAATGCAGACCGGGATTGGACAACGAACAATGACAATCAATTAACAATCATAACTAGGAAAACATGCATCTCTCGAATCTTATGAATTCCTTAGGATAGAACAACTAGCGGGCTCTCGCTACGTACTAGAAATAATTCCTATCTAATAGCCACAGACCAAAAACATCAGATTTATACCTCTCGGCGCATAATCCAAGGTTAATCAAACTCAAATCAAAATAGTCCGGCCGAACAGAATTGACGAGCAATAATAATAAGCTATAGAAATTATAATCAATCAATCAATAATCAAGCCCACATATAATCCCAATCATGCATTCATGGATCCCCTAAACCCTAGAAATTAAACTACTCACTCATGATAATAAATAACAAAGCAATTAGCATAATGGAAAACATGATTAAAGCAACAAAATAAATTAAGGTAGGAAATAATACCGACTTGAAGAACAATGGAATAATAAAGCTTGAATCTTTGATTAAAATTAAAACTAAATGTTTGGAGAAAATAGAGAGAACTAAAATAGACTAAGTAATTAGAAAACTAGAAAAAAAGATGTCACTAAAAATATAAGGGGCTAGTATTTATAGTTTGCCCAAAATAGAGCCCAAAATCGGAAATAAAATCTCGCGAAATACGCTGGAGGTTGGCGTGGCCCGATCGGGCGATGTGCTCGATAGTCGGCCCGATCGGGCGAAATTCCGCCCGATCGGGCGGTTGCAAAATGCCCAGAACAGCGCCCAGAATGACCGCCCGATCCGGATTAGGCGAAGCCCGCCCGATCGGGCGCGTGTTGAAACTGCACGATCCTCTATCTTAAAAACACCATATCTCCTTCGTTATAAGTTGGAATTAGGCGAGTGACCACTCGTTGGAAAGCTCTTGAAGTCTAGACTCCAACCCAATTTGAATCGCTGCATTTGGAGTTGTATAACTCGAGTTATGATCAAAAGAGTGGACGACATTCAGTTTTCTACTTCTTTCACTATTCGCTTTGCATGCAAATTCTTCCAACTCAATGTTTGCGCTCTCGAAAGTATATAATCTCTTGTATTGATTCAAATGAGTAGGAAATGCACAAAAATATGCTAATTCCTACAATGATGAACCTGAAACTACAAACACACTACAAGGAGCACATTAGTACTAAAATCGCTCCGAAGAGCTCATTTGAGATCAAAAAGTACTAAGGGACGGGGGTAAAAACTCTATATAAAACGCATATATCAATATGCCAAACGGGCACAAGTATATCTTGACGCCTGCACCCTGGCTTCCAGCAAATCCTTAGACAACATTCCAAAAATCGTAACAGTATTCTGATTCACTCATGTAATCCGGTACGAACCCTTCTAAGTCAACCTACTTAGGACACCTTGGATTGTACACAGTAGAACTCGGATTTCAAATAATTTTCAAAGACTTCTTCGAACATAATAAAGTGTCGTTGGTTTAGGCTAAGTATGCGTTTATCTCGATGTTGCAAGTGAGTCAAAAAGATTTATAAATATGATTATGGGTAAAGAAAGGCACCTAGCTTTTGGCCAAGGCATACTACAACATGTGACTACCTTGACCATGGCAATGTCGCACAATACGACATTTACAAGAGAAGTAGCAAAATCACTACTCGAACGTACCTCGCACTAAACGAGTCTGGTTCAAACTATTCATGATCCATGTCACCATGAATGCATAAAAACGTATGCCAAGCATTATAGCACCAAGCCAATCCCGTAGCTACAGTTGGGGGCTTGAGAAAAACACTCTAAAAATACTCGAAATGACGATTTTATCGCAAATTCTCGACGCTAATGCTATACACACGTCATAAGGGCACAATCCTAAGCTTTGATCGCGTAAAACGAACCTTAGAATGGCTACAACCCCTCCCAAATTCTAAACGCTACTTAGAATATATAAAGTCGCCCCACTAACAAGGGTAACTGAAAATCGCGAGTCACCAAAACTCCGATCAAACCACTGCACATAACGCTCGCCCTATAAAGCGCCCGTTACACAGTCTACATCGTTCCAAAGAAAAAGCGAAAGAAAAAAATCAAAAAAAAAACTGTCAAAATTCTGCCCAGAAACCATTTTCAACGCCCAGAGCTGGGCGCCGATATCTTTAACGCCCCAGCCTGGGCGCTGAGTCTTTCTGCTAGCCATGTTTTCCCCAGATATAAAAATAAGAAAGAAACACCTATGAATCCTCGCATCGAACGAAGTAATAAGCCGTGCACACCCACGCAGAAGGTGCTACACTTGTTCGAGCACCTGTACAAGGCGTAATGAAGTACTCCAAATGCAAAAAATAATAATGATATCCCAACACCTGGAGGAATGTTCTAAGACACGCCGTTAGGCCACACAAGCCTACGTCGCACCATAAATTCAGCCATCCCACGGTGCAAGTCTAAAAAACGAAAGTAAGGCATATTGCACTAATGTAGGCACGACCAAGAGCACGTGTAAAAGAGGCAAAGACTACTTATCGCCCAAATTCAAAATGCAAGCCACATGACTTCTACATTAAGGATTAAAGGTAGCAAAATATTACCTACCACGGAAGGGATAGCTCGCACCTACACGAGTGGAACCCCAAGGCATCTTTCTCGAAAGAACCTACAAAAATCGTACGCCAAAAGGTAAGCGTCCCAACATGCATACTTGGGGGCTCCAAGCTACGAAACGACCATAGCAAAATAAAAAAACTCGAAGCAAATGTTTGAACGATCAAGAAGGGCACGATGCTTGAGCCCACTTCATGAATGGGCCTGAACCCTATCAAGCTTCTAAGCAAACTATTCAAAATCAGTCATTGCTCAAAAAAATGATTCAAGCAAACTGATTAATGGACCGCACACGACGGCCATTCTATGAACGCTCGTTCGCACATACATATCATCATTCTAAGTACCGAACATTCACGAACGCGTTCAAAAGAAAAAAAATATATATACAAGAGCGATCAAAATCTTACGCCTCAAGGTATGTTCCTCGGGCCAAATAGACTCGCCCAACTATTGCAATAACTGTACGCCTTAAGAGCAACAGTTCCTTAAAATAATCGCCCCAAAGCGACAAGCACCGTAGTCCACCAATCGGCTACGGCTTCTCAAGAAAATCATCACGTTCTAAAAATAAAGAAAAAACAAAAGAGAAGAGAATACATAGAACTTCCAAGTGAAATAAACGAATGAACAAGAAGCCAACTGTGTCATCAAAAGACCAGCCCAAACAACATTTTCAACGCCCCACCTGGGCGTGAATTATTTCAACGCACATGCCTGGGCGCCGAAAATGAACCCATGCTCAAAAAAGGCCCTAACTTCTATTGGGCCCTGCCGTATCTGTTCGACTCGAAAATTGCCAATTTCTTTACTGAAAGCCGCACCTTACGGCTTTGTCAAGAGTAGCACACCACTACGAAGATCGCTCGCACTTACGAGCACGATCCCAAACACAATCAAGGGCATTACAAAATGCGTATCCCCAAAGAACTTCTTTGACAAGAACTGACCGCCAAGCACGAGTACTTGGTGGCTCGAAAGAAAAAAAATAGATATCTCAAAAAAAAAAGTATGCAAAGTTAAAACAATATTCCCAGACTACGCTGTACAAATTCCCGTGTTTGGATAATCTCAAAAGAAAAAGAACCGGTTTACGACCTCAAGACAAAGGTCGCCGTTGATACTTATACATGGTCCCCCAATCAAGGACCCAGGTAGTGGCAAAATTGAGCCGTAAGTACTAGCTCAAAACCATGAAGGAAGATGACCACAAGACAATGGTCCGTCTAAGCACGTTGCCAACCCACATTCAGGTTACAACTAAATCCGAGCATCCCTCGAAAGAATTCGCTCCTACAAGAATGAATAAAAAGAAATTCTCAAAAAAAAAATCACAAAGAACAAAAGAAATAGGAACTTGCCCATCTTCAGTTGGCAAAATCGCGTCATGAACCACGCGAGTTCCCAAATCGAAAAAACGAATTCAAGGACGTCCACCCTCAGCGGACAGGGCTCGCCCCCCTCAGCGGGCGGGGTCTGCGTCACTAGCCGCGCAGGTCCTCAGTTTTCAAAAAATAGAATCTTCAAAAACAAAATGAAACAGGCTCGCCATCTTCAGCCGGCGGGGTCTACGTCACAAACCACATAGGTCCTTATTTTTAAAAAAGAACAAACAAATTTCAAAATAGATTCATCCACTTCTTTCGGACGGGGCGTCCACCCTTAGCGGACAGGTTCGCCATCTTTAGCCGGCGGGGTCTACGTCACAAGCCGCATAGGTCCTTTTTTTCAAAATTTCAAAAACAGATTCGTCCACTTCTTTCGGACGGGGTGTCCACCCTTAGCGGACAGGTTCGCCATCTTTAGCCGGCGGGGTCTACGTCACAAGCCGCGTAGGTCCTTATTTTCAAACTTCAAAACAAATTTGTGTCCACTTCTTTCGGACGGGACGTCCACCCTTAGCGGACAGGCTCGCCATCTTTAGCCGGCGGGGTCTGCGTCACAAGACGCGCAGGTCCTTAGTCGCTGCAGCGATAACTTTTTCTGGTTTTCCCTTTTCCAAAAATTAAAAGGATTGGTTTTCCGTTTTTTCCAAAAAAGAGCGATGTGCTGGATTTTCCTTCGTTTTACGTCCTGTGAAAACAAGGGGGTTTTCTCGTTTAGCTAGCCCTGAAAATAAGAATCTTTAAAAATATTTTTACCTCGTGATTGGGCTTGGCCAGGCCCAATTACACTTTATAGCTTTGATTTCGAAAACATCTGTAGCTACTCCCAATGACAAAGTGAGGGAGTTTCTGCGCACCTTTAGATCCTTCCAATGACAAAAGTGTGGAAGTTTCTATACTATCCGTTGACAAATCCCAATGACGCGTGAGGGATATGTCGACACTTCAAGTGATGACCCTTAAGTCAAATGTTATCACTCGGGGGCTCGTGAGACCCTCGCCAAAACAAGTCACCACGGCTTGTGCGACGCACTCCGTCTAATACTTTGACTCTCGTCTTACTCCAAGACTCAGTCAAAGTGGGGGCTAACTGTAGACACCTACTTTTGTCCCAATTCCTGAAAGGGAAGGTTCGATGATGAAAACGTAAATCTCCACTTGACAACGCATCTCCTAAAAAATAACGAATCTCAATTCCCCTTTTCATTTCACCCGAAACCTGCTATTTATGGAAACCTGCTAAAAATAGTAACTGTCGTAATCGGTAATTGTTAAAAGTGGCATGTCATAAAAGATAGAAACCTGTCAGAATTTGGTGTTGCACTCCAACATAAATCCTAAATGAGATAGAAATTGCGAGAGAATCCTATTCCTAATACGATTCGAAAATAAGAGTTACGTATTGATTGAAATCCTAACGAGCCTAGAGTTCGTAACGGGCCCAGACGCATTCCGTCATAAAATTAATACGCACTAAAAGACTCGATTAAAGTCTCATACACTCCGGAATCTAAGAGTCCGAATCTGACAAAGAAACGGCCCAAACAGCAATTTCAACGCCCAGCCCTGGGCGCTGAAATTGCCTGGATCCTATTTTCAACGCCAAGAGCTGGGCGCCTAAATCTTTGACGCCCAACCCTGGGCGCTGAAAATACCTGGTACGTGTTTTTTCCTAATTCCCCGTGGATTAGAGTTCTATAATTCTATCTTTCCACGAACTCTTTTCTATAAATAGGGCCTTAAGTTCGACGTGAAAAGAACAACAACACACAATTATATTTCTGAGTATTGACTCTAAACCCCTAAGCCTAAGCCTCACGCTACAAAACTGATCACGCGTTCTGTCGCAATCGATCCATAAATCGAACAGAACGTATCCCGTCCCATAATTTGAGATTCGTTAAATAAAAGGAGAAATAGCAAAGTCAAAGTGGTTAGTTTTCTGAGAACCGTGACGCACCTCTCAAGGGTGCGTCGTAATGTGTCCCTTTTCCATGGTTTAATTGCTTTCCTCACCCTTTTATGAACTGTTAAACTAACTAAAATCTGATTGTTTGATCACGCTTAATATATGATATTTTTGGGAAATTGGATTATCATGCTAGGTCCCTTAAAACAATCTAAACCAGATAATCGCGCTCGAACTAGTACTATATGTTGCATATTATTAAAATCAACTCAGATTAGTTTAATAGTTAACGCATGTCCCTTCAATTATTTATGCTGAGCTAGTAAGGATATCCTGCCTCTGGAGTTATCGAAGAGCGAGTACTCCTCTCGGTAGTTACAGTCCCCCGAACCCTCAATCTCTACCCTGCGGGTGTACGTTGAGCGATCCCCACCACCAGGGATCACAAGGGAACCTACGGCCGTCGTGGTCAAACATAATTGCACTCCCTTTATGTCACGATAACCGGGTTTTGTCAGTTTTTCTCATTGTCGTTAAAAACTGAATGGCAACTCCTATATTACTAGTCAATTGGGTGTAAACTCACAGGAAATCCAATTACACTTGATTTGACAAAAAGAAGCGTCACACCCACGAGGGACGAGGTCATGCATTAGCCTCGTGCTTTTTCGACCCCCTCACACAAGGGATGCAATTTTTGATGAAACTCGTTTTTCATCAATTCCAAGGCCAAAGGATATGTACCTAGTACTAGTTCCGGTATAGTAGATGATATTGGAAAAGATCATGATAATATAGTACCGGAAATAAGGAAAAGTAAACGAATTAGGAAAGAAAAGTCTTATGGACCTGATTTTCAGTTGTACTTAGTTGAAGGGTCAAGAGAGTCAGTTTTGACTCTATCTTCATATTGTTATAATGTGGAGGAAGACCCTAAGACTTTCAATGAGGCGGTCAAGTCTTATGACTCTTCTTTTTGGTAGGAGGCAATTGATGATGAAATGGATTCTTTAATGGGTAATAATACTTGGATTTTATCTAATTTACCCCCCGGTTGCAAACCATTGGTTGTAAGTGGATTTTCACAAGGAAAAAGAAGATCGATGGAACCGTATTAAAGCATAAGGCCCGGTTGGTGGCCCAAGGCTTTAGGCAAAGATATGGTATCGATTATTTTGACACTTATGCTCCGGTGGCAAGAATTGCTACTATAAGGTTATTAATTGCATTAGCTGCGATTCATAACTTGGTAATTCACCAAATGGATGTTAAAACGGCATTCCTTAATGGTGAATTGGAGTGAGGAAGTGTATATGAATCAACCAGAAGTCTTTGTTGTTAAAGGACAAGAGAGCAAGGTTTGCAAGTTAATTAGATCTTTGTATGGGCTAAAACAAGCACCTAAGCAATGGCATCAAAAATTTGATGAAGTTGTCTTGTCTAATTGTTTCAAAATAAATCAAGCCGATAAGTGTGTATATAGCAAGTTTGATGACAACGGTAAAGGAGTTGTAATTTGCTTATATGTGGAGACATGCTTATCTTTGGGACTGATTTGGAACAAGTTGAAAAGACCAAAGTTTTTCTCTCTACTTGTTTCTCCATGAAGGATTGGGAGAAGCGGATGTTATTCTTGGAATTAGAATAATAAGAGAAAATGGAGCAATATCTTTATCACAATCTCATTATATTGAGAAAGTGATTGAGAGGTTTGGTGAATCAAATTGTTCACCGGTTTCTACTCCTATGGATCCAAGCATTAAGTTGGTTCCGAGTAGTGGTACTCCAATTTCACAATTGGAGTATGCAAGCTTGATTGGAAGCTTGATGTATGCTATGACTTGTACTAGACAGGATATAGCTTTTGTTGTTGGAAAGCTAAGTCGATTTACTAGTAATCCTAGTATGTTTCATTGGCAAGCTTTGAGGCGAGTACTAAAGTATTTGAAGAAAACTATAGATTATAGTTTGACTTATACGGGAGAACCTTCGGTATTAGAAGGTTACTCGGATGCTAGTTGGATAACAAACCAACAGGATTATTCATCTACAAGTGGTTGGGTGTTTATTCTTGGAGGAGGTGTCATTTCATGGGCTTCTAAGAAACAAACATGTATAACTGATTCAACTATGGCATCGGAGTTCATAGCATTAGCTTCATGTTGCAAGGAAGCGGAATGGCTAAGGGATTTGTTGAGAGAGGTAGACTTATGGGTAAAACCAATGTCTCCTAATGCTATACATTGTGATAGTGCTTCAACAATAGCTAAGGCATATAGCCAAGTGTACAATGGGAAATCAAGACATATTGGTGTAAGACACAGTTATGTGCGTGAATTGATTAAGGATGGAGTCATTACCATTGATTATGTACGGTCTAATCTCAATTTGGCTGATCAGTTTACTAAACCTTTGCCAAAAGAGTTAGTGTACAAAATGTCTCAAGGGATGGGTCTTAAGCCTATTGGAAAATCACAAGTGAAGGAAAACTCAATTTGACGTCTAATAAAACATTAGATCTTAAATTCAATGAGGATACTACTTCATTTGATGATTTGAAGCACTCAAATAATATACATCCCAAAGGTGAGTGTCTTGTGACTACAATGTTAAGAGGTTGAATTAATTTTCTTAATAAATCTTTGACATGGGTGCTCAAATTGCAGGAGCATACTTCATGAAAGATTTACCTATATGAGTAAGAAGTTTGGCCGCTTCACCAAGTTTAAGGCTTAACTTGGAAGACTCACGAATGGATATGGACACCATGGCTTCAAAGGTGTCGAGGAAACAAACTTGTTTGTGTTATGCTTGTGTGTATGATATCTTCAATAGTTCAAAGTGATTGTATGATTCAAAGCTTAGTCTATCATTACAATCGGAATTGTTGTAAAGAATATTTATACTAAGTGGAAATTCAATTGTTAGATATTTTCATTATGCATAAGTATGATCTTTTATGTCTAAGGCAAGTGATAAACCATTCAACATTTATTATATAAATGGAGGAGGATTGTTGGAACATTTATAGAGTAAATGGGTTTATGAGTTAAATGTGAAAGTGTATTATACTAGGAGTTGAGGAGGTAGTATAATGTTTAGAGTTTATTCCAAGCGGATGCAACGGTTATTTGGGCACCCGTCGGGCGACTTTCTCCAATCGCCCGCCGGGCGAAGATCCACCCACCGGGCGAAAGGAGAAAGTTAAATGTTTGCACGCGCGCCCGACCGGGCGAAGCTCACCCGTCGGGCGACTTTCTCCAATCGCCCACCGGGCGAATGGAGAAAGTGTCCGTTTTGAGCGTTTTTTTGACGGTTGCTTGGATGTAACCGTTAGATATTATTTCCAATGGTGACTCTTCATTAAGAACTCTATATATAGAGTACTTATGACACATTTGTTAGGTTATGATACATATGACATTTACATAAATCATGCGGAAACAACCATTAACCCAGGAATCATATTATTTACACATAATCATTTAGCATAGTTTAGATGCATACTCTTTGTTGCGTGCCCTCCCTAGCTGCGCCCGAACCGAACAAGAACAAGTCTTTTAGGACTCCAAATGTCGTCCCTCCGTAGATAGTCCACAGCACGTCCGGATCCGCCTTAAGATTGACCAACTAGAATCGCCCTTAAGGTACTAGAAAATTTCGGCACTTTTGAGCAAGATGTGTGTTTGATTTTCTCTCAAAAAACTCACTTTTGAATACTTTGAAACTTGTATATAAATTATGACCCCTAGGCCTTTATTTATAGAGTTATGGAAAAGGAATCGTAATCCTAGTAGGATGCGAATTAATTGGAATTAGAATTCTACATGAATTCTACTTAATCAATTTATCCAATAGGAATAGACATTTAATCATACACTGACTCTTGCAGATTCAGGAATCTCGCATGAGCTCAAACTCACACACACACGGCAGCCACAAGGGCTGCCCACGCATGCGAGCAGCAGCCCACGCAGCGCGGCCCACGCATGCGCGGCCTTGTGCGCGCTGGGCTGTGGCGTGCGTGCTTGCTGGGCGATGGCCTGGCTTCGTGCTGGGCCTTCGTCCGGCAGGCCTCGTCCGATGCTAATTCGTACGATACGCTTCCGATTAAATTTCCATTTCCGGAATCTATTTCCGATACGAACAATATTTAATATTTCCGATTCCGGAATTAATTTCCGTTTCGAACAAATATTTAATATTTCCGTTTCCGGAATTATTTTCCGATTCCGGTAATATTTCCGATTCTGACAATATTTCCGTTTCCGGCAATATTTCCGATTCTGGTAATATTTCCATTTCCAACAATATTTTCCGATACGTACCATGTTTCCGTTTCCGGCAACATCTACGACTTGGATAATATTCATATTTCCGATACGATCCATATTTCCGTTTCCGGCAATATCATCGTTTCCGGAGTATTCATTTCTTGCCTGTGACGATCTTAGCTCCCACTGAAACCAAGATCCGTCGGTTCCGAATATCCATAGATGGAGTATTTAATGCCATTAAATACTTGATCCGTTTACGTACTATTTGTGTGACCCTACGGGTTCAGTCAAGAGTAAGCTGTGGATTAATATCATTAATTCCACTTGAACTGAAGCGGCCTCTAGCTAGGCATTCAGCTCACTTGATCTCACTGAATTATTAACTTGTTAATTAATACTGAACCGCATTTATTAGACTTAACATAGAATGCATACTTGGACCAAGGGCATTATTTCCTTCAGTCTCCCACTTGTCCTTAGGGACAAGTGTGCATTTCCTAATTCCTTTGTCGCTCGATGCTTGCTCTTGAACATAAGGTAAGAGTTGTCATCCTTATTATGTCCAGAGGTGTTCCTCGGTTTCAGAGTTCAACTGATCAAATAAACAGATAATCATAGCCTATGATTCATCCGAGCACGGCCATGCATTTCACAGTTTCTAGCTCTCCGAGTGGCCTTGTACAACTTTTAAGCATCTCATCCCGATTTATGGGAGGACAATCCCAATCTTGCGATCTTGAGATTAGACTTCGTTTGATAGGTGATTACCTGAGCGTTGCCTTTATAGCCTCCTTTTACGGTGCGACGGTTGGTCAACGTCAAAGCAACCAGTTCTCAAACAAGTAATCTCAAATCACTCAGGTATTGAGGATTTAGTGTCTAATAATTTAATGAAATTTACTTATGACAGACTTTCATCTCTTACAGTAAAGTTTCATAGGTCTTGTCCGATACTAGTCTTCCCAAAGTAAGTATCTATGCAAATGATTATGACATTGCCATGTCCACATAGTTCAAGAAACAGAACTACTAGTCATCTTGCACTCTAATCGTCTAACGTTTTCTATGCGTCCAATTTAATAGAAAACTCCGATTAGGGACCATTTTCAACCTTTGACATTCAAGTTCACTTGATAGACATTTCTTAGTCACAGGACTGGTCCTGACAGTCTATCTTGAATATATCGTCAAATTTGAAGGGACTCATCATTTAATACTAAACCAAGATTAAATGGAATATGAAAATACATTTCATATATGATAAATGTTCAACCCCAATGTTTTACAAGCATGGGCCTCAAACCCATCTTCTAAAACAGTTCATGGAATTCAAAGCTATGTTTGATTTCCAGTGCTACAATGTGAGTGTTGCTTCTCACTTGTTGCATAGGTTTAGTTATCATGCTTTGCCAATCTTAATATCCTTTTCATCGAATGTTCTTCGAGATATGATGATAAGATCTTTTCGAGTTTGTTTATTATGTGATCTAGTCTTTCTTACTTCGATGGTGGTTTTACTCATTTTGCAATGAAGAACCATCAAGTTAGCAGACGTTTTTCTTGCTTCAAGAGTGGTTCTACGCATTTTTCAATGAAGAACCATCGAGCCAGCAGACAGGTGATCTACCCAAGTTCAGTGAAGAACTTTAAACAACCCTGTTTTATTGCTTCTTAGGCAATAATTACTTTTACTTCAACTGTTTAGGTTGCTAGTGATGCTTTGTTTGGATTTACTTATCCAAGCAGTTCATAGATATGTGGAAGACTCTCCAACTATATCTTAGAACATAGAAATTATTATTTTAATTTCCCACGCAACAACTCATGGTCTCCAACCCATGTTGCCATTTCGAAACACGATGCTCTTTAGCTCGTCCTTGTCAATGGTTAACTCCAAAGGGTCTTGCTTGATCCTTTGCCAGTGTTTATGCGTGTAGCATCAATATTTAGCATATCTTTATTTCCTTGAATCAAGAACTATTCCTATGTACCTTTTCAAGTACCATAAGTATTCTTGATCTCAATCTAGTTGATCTTCACTTAGATCAATAGAGATTGGTATATGTTCGTCATGGCTAAAGTCATACGATACGTTTTTGGCGATCCTCATATTATATCATACATGATAAATTCTTTTGCAGAATAATTCCCAATTGAATTCTATTCATGTAACTTTAGCTTATTCAATTTCAGCAGATACTGAATCCAGCTAAATTCTTTGACATATAATATAGGTTAAGAATCTCATTTAGACTCTTTGATGTTTAACTTAGTAAGTGCTTATACATAGTTCAAACATCCTTTACTTAGATTTATTCACATGGGTCGAATATCTCCAATGGAGATTTTCGTGTTTGATTTAGTAAATGCCATTACTTAATCCAAAACAATATTATAAGATCTTTGTAAATAGATCTTAATACCCAATATGTACTAAGTTTCGCCATGGTCCATCATTGATGAATAATTTCAAATCTAAGTCATTAGCATCTGAATGTTATTTCACAATAGAGAGATATGTGTGTGATACACATAGGACCAAATAAGTTTTTATGTACTCCCACTAAACTTCTTATACATCTATAAGAATCATGTACATTTTATGAAACTAAAATACTTATTAGCTTCACTAAAATACAGTTCTAATTCCCAATTGCTTGCTTAAATCTGGACTTAGATTTCATAAGCTAGCTTTCCTTTTCAAGCATTTATTTGGATCCACAAATCCTATGACATACCATGTACATAGTTTATTCCAACATTTGATTGAGGAATACGTTTTGTCATCCAATTGCCATATGTACCAATATGCAATCATTGCTTGAATTATAGACTTAAGAATTACGATTTTGCATGAGGTTTCAACACAATCCATGCCATGAATTTGCTTGTAACCTTTAGCAACTAATCTAGCTTTGTGTGTGAACACAATTCCATGTTTGATGGTTTTTATCCTTAAAACAAACTTGCAACCAATAGGTGTGAAACTATTCTTGCAAATCAACAAAATTTCAATTTTGTCATCAAAACATTGAGTATGTTTTATGGCCTCTAACCATTTAAAAACATTTGAGTCTATATATGGCCTCTAACCATTTTAGGGAATCTGGGTTTCGTCATAGCTTTCTTACAAGTCACAAACTCATTAATCTACATGATAATAGTTTGACTGCAAGTTGTAGGTTTCTTCACTATTTAATAGAAGAATCTCATAGTTTCATTGACCTGATCTCTATGTTTCTTTACTATCTAATAGAAGAATCTCATAGTTTCAGTGACTTGAATTCTATGCCTACTTGGGTATAGAACATCAAACATTAGAATATCAATAGCCACTTGAAAGTCCTTTGAATATTCTGTTCTCCTTGAAGCACTTGTAAAGTCTTCTAAGAGATGTCTATTCTTTAAAGCCACTTCTAAAGTCTTAAAGAATAAGTTCAGATTTTCTGAAGCACTTCGAAAAGCCTCCGGAATGTCCGTTTTATGTTTGTTGTTCGCCTCGAAAACTTTCGAGGTCTATTTTCTCCCACTTGTCATTTTGGAAACGAATCTCCAAAAGGACATTATTTCGAGCAAACAAACATTATGTTCTCAAAAATTCGTGGTAGAAACAATACCCTTGTGTCTCATTTGAATAAATCACAATGAAACATATATCTAGACTTGGGCCTTAGTTTGTTGAATAACAAACACTAAGCTCCCACTGAGTTTAGCAACTCTTTAGATATATATAATTGAAAAGATATCCTGAAATTTCTTTTCAATAGCTTTGACGAATTTGGTTTAGTTTGGTGGTAGTTGAGCATTTTGTTTTAGAAATTATAGGAAAAGTCTTTATGATTCATCATTGATCGAATCAAGTACTAATTGACTTCGATCATTCCAACGTAGATATGCCATATCTTATGGAGCTAGATTGTGAAATTACAACACACAATCATTGATGATCATATTTGGTTTCAAGTAATCAACATGATCTAACCTAGATCTTTATGATTTCTTGCCGAGTGGATTTTATACTTCTGAATCTTTGAACTAGCCAAACAGATTCAACTTATATCACATTTGAGTAAATAAACCTATATTCACTCAAATCCATGTGAAATAATAAAGTCATAAAACCTTTCTTTAGCTTTGAACTCTATCGTCTAGGCGTTCTAACAATAGTTCATATTCTTTGTTACTTTCAACAAGTAAGACTAGCTTGTCTTAAGTTGATCTAGAAATCAACCAACTTTCAAAAGTCCATCAAAATAGAGCTTATGAATGTTAACTTGTTGATATGGTCTAAGCAACAATGCCAAAGACTTAATGGAACTCAAATCAAGGGTTTGATTTGAACCTAGTAAAGTTCTTTAAAGAGTTGTTTGTTTTAATCAAGCATATTGACTCAACCAGTAATTGACCATTTCATTCAAATAAACAAACAAACAAGCATTGTTTTTGTTCTTCTGAATGTGAGTCTTTCTGTGTTTGAAGCAGAAATTTAGGTATGCTGATTATGGAACAAAATAGCCATTAAGTTCCAGCCATTGAAAGGTCTTAAAACAAACTAGATGACCCTACAACTAATGTAGCATTGCCATGCTTCATTTCCCACTTGTAGGTCATTAGTGTATCCTAGCTTCCATTGTTTGAGTTATTACCGAAGTAAGAACCTCAAGCGGTATATGATACCAAGGAAGTTTGATTGCTAGGTCACATAATTTATAGGTAGAAACGGAATCGTAAATTCCTTTCATTTGTTCCTCGTTTTCCTATTTCTTGTACCCTTTCTTATAGTCTTAAGAATTGAATTCTTTAGTGTTGACTTTTATACTTTGTTAGACATGTCCAATGTCACCAACAAGGTTCTTTACCATTTTAATTTATGTTGAATATTCTGTTTCAACTAGATGATCTTACCAGAAGCTTCTAAAGTTCTCTAAGTATCGATCTATTCGAATGTCTAGGGACTAGACTCATTCGAGAAATAAATGGACAAAGATATTAGGTTGTTAACCATTGGTAAGGCTGAGCGTTTAAACTCAATGCTTTATGATCTCAAAACTACATTGTATTTTGAATTCACAAGCACCAATTGGTTTGCCATTCGACTTTGATATTCGAAAACAACCATAAAAGTCGATATAAGAAACGTACATTTTAAATTGCTCACTTTCTCTCTTTTCCGTGAATCGTTCTTGGATTCACTACCAATCGAGGAAATTTACTGTTACCTTTCTAAAAGGATTTATTGCAGTGCAAGATATTTAATTATAAACAATAATTAAAACATACATTGAAGCATGCAAAGTCTAAACATTTATCATGAATAATAACTTGAAATTAAAGCAACCATGCAATTCAAACAAGTTATTAGCATTTTATTCGATTTTATTGTTCCGGCAGGTGTGAATAAAATGATTCCAAGATCCTAAAATCATTGAAGAACTAAGCACAGTTTGTCGACTTAATCCTAGAACATCTTAGGTAAGCAAAAACCTTTTGCTAATAGTCTAGAAACTATTCTTGGTTGATAGGTACGTCTAAGAACTTATTAGGTAAACCTATCGAATTTGCCACGACATAAAAGGACTCCTTACTTATATCGTTGAGTTTCACCAAAACTAACATGTACTCACAATTATTTGTGTACCTTGCCCCTTTAGGACCAATAAGTAACACCTCGCTGAGCGAAAACTATTACTAGATTGATGTAAAGGATATCCAAGCAAGTGTATATTTTGGCATGGCACCTTTTAACTCAATTTTTTAAGTTTGGAACTTAAGGCTCTTACTATGTTGGTTAGATTTTAAGTGAACTAAAATCCTTAATCATGCAACATAATCAAGCTTTTGATCTCATGCATTTTAAGACATATTTAAAGCAATAAATAACTTAAAACATGCATAAGATATTTGTGATCTAGTATGGCCCGACTTCATCTTGAAGCTTTGACTTCAAAGTCCGTCTTGAAAATCTCCGTGGGAGGCACCATTTTCTTCAAATAGGATAAGCTATAACTAATTACAACTATTTGATGGTACGCAGACCATATTTGAATTGAAAAATAACTTTGGTGCTTTAGACCAATTACATTCAAATTAATGGTACGCAGACCATATTTTCTATCCTATTTGGGCCATACTAGTCACTTCATAACCTGCAAAACAGTACATATACAATATATACCATTCACCCATTCATTATCATGAATGGCCCACATAGCTGGTTAGTAAAACACATTATGCATCACGTAAATATTTGCAGCAATTAATCAAGGTCACCAATAATCTACCAATTATTCAGTCCTTATTAATTCTAATCGAGTTGTTTTAACCTTAAGGATTTGTAGACCTAATCAAGAGTTTATGACTAAAAACGCTCCCACTCAAACCAATAAATTCATATGCTTTACTAATTTTAAACATAAAATTGTATTTCTAGTCTAACCGGAAACATACAAATTTAATTAAAATTTAAAGCTCATATAAATTTATAATTGAATCCAAAAATTTAATTTAATTTCAGTCGCATTTAAATTAATTCATGATTTTAATTTTAGTAAAATAATTAGAATAAATTCCATTTATTATAATTATAATATTCAAAATTAAAATCCAAGAAATTAATTCAAATTATTAATTTTAAAATTAATTAAAATTACGTGAACTGAAATTTTCAAATTAAACATTCAAAACGATCTAATCGTAACGCAAACACCCTACGCGTTGCACGCCCATGGGCCGTACGCACACAGCCATTGCTGGCCATGTGCGCGCAGCCCATGCGCTCGTAGCATAGCTGCTGCTGTCCCAACGCAAGCCTCCGCACAGCGCCCACCGCACGCGAGCTATCGCTCGCAGCGCGCGCGCGTTACCGCGCTCGCTGGTGCGCGAGATCGCTCGCTGGTGCGCGCGAGCCATCGCTCGCTGGGGCGCTGCATCGCTCGCTGGTGCGCGCGAGCCATCGCTCGCTGGCGCGCGAGATCGCTCGCTGCGCGCGCGCGAGCCATCGCTCGCTGGTGCGCGACATCGCTCGCTGGGCGGGCGACGTCGCGCGCTGTGCGCGCGAGTGATGCTGTGCGCAGCGCTCGTGGCACGCGAGCTTGCGCTCGCTGCGCACGAGGTTGCGCGCTGTTGTGCGAGGCAGCGCGCGCTGTGGCGCAGCTCGCTTGCTGCCCACACGCGACTGCCTTGGCTCGCCTCTCGCCCATGCCCATCCGTTCATTGCTCGTGGCACACGACACAAGGCAGGGCTGCTGCCTTGTGCTCGTGCACTACGCCCTTGCTCATTGCATTCGTGCCGCACGGGCGACGAGCTCCCTTGCTCGTCGTCGCATGCCCGCATTATACAACACCCCTTAAGGGTAACACGAAGCGTCCATTGCTTCGTGCGTGCAAGTTATTTGAACGAATCGCATAAAAATTTAAAATTTATATTTAAAATTAATGACAAATTAATAAATAATATTAATTTCATAATTTTAGGGCGAAAAATCGAAAATTTATTATCCAATTGATTTCCGATTGATATGGATTCAAGTCTAGGTCATAAAAATTTAAAATTTATCGTAAATTTACAATTTTTATGGTGGTTTTTAATCATAGGTTTCTAATTAAATTACAATTAATTATGAAAATCAAATTAATTCTAAATTATTCTAATTTTCAACAAATTAATCATAATTACAAATTAGATTGCATAATTAACAAGACTAGGCATTCAAACTTGTTAAACATATGCAGTAGGTCAATCAAAAATTCAAGATTTATCAACAAGAATCGCAAATATTTAATTTAACATCTTAAATTTACGAAATTTTGCATTCGAAAAACTAAAACCTTCGAAAAGTCATAGTTAGGCTTCGAATTTGAGAATTCTGGGTTCGGCAGAAAAATACTATTTTTGTCAAAATTTTAGAATGCCTTTTACATGCGGAATTGACACAAAAATCACTCAATTCGGATGAGTAATGAAGAAACTGCCGAAAAACTGCGTACATATAATTAAATAAACGCAATTTGCAATTAATTAACAATTACGAAAATTAATCACCCCTTTTAATTCTTGCAAATTTGTAATATTTAACCATGTTCATGCAATTTAGATTATGAAAATAATAAGGGGCTCGTGATACCACTGTTAGGTTATGATACATATGACATTTACATAAATCATGCGGAAACAACCATTAACCCAGGAATCATATTATTTACACATAATCATTTAGCATAGTTTAGATGCATACTCTTTGTTGCGTGCCCTCCCTAGCTGCGCCCGAACCGAACAAGAACAAGTCTTTTAGGACTCCAAATGTCGTCCCTCCGTAGATAGTCCACAGCACGTCCGGATCCGCCTTAAGATTGACCAACTAGAATCGCCCTTAAGGTACTAGAAAATTTCGGCACTTTTGAGCAAGATGTGTGTTTGATTTTCTCTCAAAAAACTCACTTTTGAATACTTTGAAACTTGTATATAAATTATGACCCCTAGGCCTTTATTTATAGAGTTATGGAAAAGGAATCGTAATCCTAGTAGGATGCGAATTAATTGGAATTAGAATTCTACATGAATTCTACTTAATCAATTTATCCAATAGGAATAGACATTTAATCATACACTGACTCTTGCAGATTCAGGAATCTCGCATGAGCTCAAACTCACACACACACGGCAGCCACAAGGGCTGCCCACGCATGCGAGCAGCAGCCCACGCAGCGCGGCCCACGCATGCGCGGCCTTGTGCGCGCTGGGCTGTGGCGTGCGTGCTTGCTGGGCGATGGCCTGGCTTCGTGCTGGGCCTTCGTCCGGCAGGCCTCGTCCGATGCTAATTCGTACGATACGCTTCCGATTAAATTTCCATTTCCGGAATCTATTTCCGATACGAACAATATTTAATATTTCCGATTCCGGAATTAATTTCCGTTTCGAACAAATATTTAATATTTCCGTTTCCGGAATTATTTTCCGATTCCGGTAATATTTCCGATTCTGACAATATTTCCGTTTCCGGCAATATTTCCGATTCTGGTAATATTTCCATTTCCAACAATATTTTCCGATACGTACCATGTTTCCGTTTCCGGCAACATCTACGACTTGGATAATATTCATATTTCCGATACGATCCATATTTCCGTTTCCGGCAATATCATCGTTTCCGGAGTATTCATTTCTTGCCTGTGACGATCTTAGCTCCCACTGAAACCAAGATCCGTCGGTTCCGAATATTCATAGATGGAGTATTTAATGCCATTAAATACTTGATCCGTTTACGTACTATTTGTGTGACCCTACGGGTTCAGTCAAGAGTAAGCTGTGGATTAATATCATTAATTCCACTTGAACTGAAGCGGCCTCTAGCTAGGCATTCAGCTCACTTGATCTCACTGAATTATTAACTTGTTAATTAATACTGAACCGCATTTATTAGACTTAACATAGAATGCATACTTGGACCAAGGGCATTATTTCCTTCAACATTTAAGTTAAATAGTTAACATATTAATATACTTGCATACTTTTGAGAAATCTTCTTGCAAATTATTTCTTCAAAGTGAGACATTTGCGTGCTTAACACAAATTCTTGTTGGATTGATTTTGTGAGAACACACAAGATCAATTGATTCTTCATTGTATCTCAATAGTGTTATCGTGAACCCGATTGTTCCTTTGTGGGTCGATAAAATACTATTAGGAAAGCGTTCTATTTCGTGCCTTGAAGATTTTATCCCGTCTCCCCACAGTGATATTTCTAACATATTGTTGACCCTAAATTTTTGATGATGACAAAGCAAATGATATTCCACTAGGAACACACACAAGAGGGGGGGTGAATTGTAATTGGAACTTTGATAAAGTTTCTTGCGGAACTTAGAAAATTATAAAGGATCTGAGAATAGGAACGATAGAAGTGACAATTGTGAAAACTTCTTGACACTAATCAAGAAGAGAATTCCTTTTTATTATGGTAATGCCTCGATTACAATAATACTCTAACACAAGTTCCTCTCAAACTTGTGTTCCTCACAGTAATCTACTCATATTACAACTCTTTTCTTCTTCTCTTTCTCTCAGACTTAAACTCTAAGTCTAAACAAGATAACTCTATCCTCTCTAATCAGAAAATACAATTCGTGTTTAGAAACCTCTAGATATTAATAATGCTTTTGTATATAAGGAACTTAGGAACTATGAATTGACTAGGACACAAATTGTTTTTAGAAAATCTTTGATAATACGTTTTAAGGAAAGCAAAAACTCTTAGAATGTTTGTGTAATTTTCCAGAAAATGTATTTTCCCTTTTATAGAGTTTTATCCTTAGGGTTTGTTCCCTTCAAAGACTCAACTGCCAACTAACATAATCTTAGGTTTCCACGTCCCTTGACTTGAGGAACAAGGGAAGACCACTTCTCCCTTAACTTCCTCAATCACTGGTCGTGGTTTAGACTAAGTCATTCTCCTTAGTTTTCCTTCAAAACATTTTGTAAATTTATCAAAATAATAGGAGAAGTTTTAGGAGTGTTTAAACTGCTTTATTTAGGAAATAAATACTTAGAAAAAAATCAGATTTTTATTAAGCATGAATAGATATTAATTTTGACAAAATAATTTCCTTTAAAACTTTGATTCCAGAATTTTGATAAATAGGCCAAGTAATATTGAGTTCCCGTGTTCCTTGTATACCTTTTTGCACATTAATATTTTTACATAAAATCTAAGAGAAATAAACTACCTAGATAATTATGTTTTCCCTTTCTTGGAGCTTACAACTCAGAAGCTTCAATTGTTCCAGCTCTGGAACACTGACGAGTTCCTTTTGGTAGCTAGGGGAACTCCAGGATAGAAACTGCAATTGTCTTTGTGTATTTGAGGATCACTTGATTGCAGGTGGATTTGCTTCTATTTTGTTGACCCTTGGTGCTTCAGCCTTTACTGTATCGAACACAGGAACTCCAGCAGCTATTCCTAGTTCCTCATAGGAACTTGACCATTTAACTGTCAACACTTATCAACAACATCAATCAGGAAGTTTGCAGTGTGTGTCATCAACCAAAACCAGGAACAACAATATTCCCCCTTTTTGGTGATGACAACACTTGCAAACTTCTACAACCAGAGATTAATCAATACTAGGAGCGATTTCAGTTTCTAATTTTGTAACAACAAACAATGGAAAAAAAATTAGAAGAAAGAAAAAAAACTTACAAAAAAAAACTTACAGAGGAGAACCACAAGATTTGGAGTCAGGAACTAGGTTTGATTATCCACCTTGGAAGTTTGCAACATATTTTCCCCCTGTTGGCATTAACAAAAAAGTATAGCACGAAATATAGAAATTCCAAACACAGTGCCCCACGATCAACTTTTGGCAAGTCAAGCTAGTCTCAAAGTATTGGAACTAATCACACCACAAAATAACAGGAAGCAAATCCAAGAAACTAGTAAAATAGTAGATACCAACCAAAGCAAGTCTTAAAAGTTTTGAAAACAACAGAGAAGAAAGGTCCACCCGAGTTTAGTTATACAAAACAACCAAAAGAAATTGTTCCATAGGCATAAAATAAAGATAGGCAGAATGGGATTTAGGCTTGAGATGGGGAACCAGATGCAGCTGTTTCTTCAACAATTGTTTCCTCGACAGCTTCCAGGTTGTCAATCTTTGAAAGAATGGCTGCTCGAGTTGCATTTGCATGATCAGAGTAGTGTTGAAGGTTGGCTTGAAGAGTCTTCACAACTTCAACCAAGGAACCCACATGTGCCTGTAGTTGACTAATCCTGTGATCAGTTCCCTTCTGCAGTTCCACCAGGTGAGATACAGTAGCTTTGAGTTCCATGATATGTAGATCCTTGGAACTCTCAGAAAACCCAGCAAAACCCGAGGAACGACCATATGGTGAAGAAGGTTTCTGAGTTGGAGGAACTGGTCGAGGTAAGGTGTTCTTGGATGGGGTATTGGCTTTGTTTCTTAGCTTGGCTGCTTGAACCAGTTCCTCTTTCTTGATGGGAACAGCAACCTCATACTCAGGTTCCTCTATACCATCCTGTTCTCCCTGTCCCAATGTGTCGACCTCTACTCCTTCCTCCCCTGTGATATCAATGTAGACTGGTCCCTTCTTCTTATTCTCCCTACTAGCTACCCTTATACTCTTCCTTTTCCCAGTTTTGGCAACATCCTGTTTCTTTTGGGAGGAGTGAGGAACTCGAGTGAGTTTAACTCTTAAGGGAGTGAGTTCCTCTTCTTTCTTCTCTTCCTTACCACATCTGATGACTTTTCCTTCCACTATTTTTAGTTTTAACAGGGTAAGCATTTCGGATTGGACAATTTGAGTGGATTTTAGGGGTATGGTAGCATATTGGCTTAAATCAACCGAGAAACTCTCAAAGATTGAGGTGAGGAGTGAAGAATAGGGAATTTTGTATTTTGGGATGCAAGTGGAGAGGTGTTTGATCATAATAGCCGGGAAGTTGATTGGTATTTTCCTTTCAAGACAGTACATTAGACATGCATCAGAGAGGCTGGCAATGTTCCTCTTTTGGGTGCGAGGAACTATGCCTCTCTAAACAACATTGAACAAAAGTTTCTGTTGAGGGGAAAAGGAGTTTTGTTGAGTGGAAGTAGAAATTTTACAGTCCCCTCCAATTGACCCTACAATGTCATTTTCACTGACGATTCCTATGGTCACTTTAACTTGACCTTTGACCCAATCATCAAATCCCGAATTGGGAGTTCCAAACAATTTCTCCAAATACACAGCATCAAATTCAATTTTGGTTCCATTAACCATACTGGAACATACATTGTCAACACACGAAAAATTCTTGCAAAATTCTTTCATAGCACTGGGAATCAAGGGCGATTTAGCATAAACACTCAATAGACTTACCCACTTTTGTTGTTCAAGAATTTCCATCAATTCGTTGAATTGATTGGCCGCACACCAAGTCGAATTGATTGCGAACCCCTCCACCAAGTTGTTGTCCTTAGCTGTGAGTTTCGCTGACCCTTTTTCTTCCCCCTGAGAACGAGGACTCTCCACCGCCTCCTCGATTTGATCGCCGGCTTCTTCGGTGCGGCGTTTTTTGGTTTTTCTGGTGGATGATCGAGGTGTAGGGTTTGGAGTGGTCATCTCTTCGTCGGAGTTTATGTGTTCCCCTTGAGTGAGAGCAAGCACTGGGGTGTGCATCTGGAGAGGAATTGGGGATTGCATGGGTGAGGTGTCCATGGGAACTGGTGAAGATGGGTTTCTTTTGCGTTTGAGGTTGGTGAGATCGGTGTTGTGACTGGTGAGTACCATGGTGGATTCGTTTTTATAGGTGGGTGGTTTGATGGTGGTAGAGGAGAAGACGTGTGAGAGAGTTGAAAAATGTGGAGATGGGGAGTGAATGGGGGAGATGAAGGGTTCCTTCTATTTAATTCCAATGGGAACCGAGGAAATACTTTGAATTGGGTGACCATGTTTTTAAATTTTGAAAATCAGTTTTAAATTCAAGAAAAAAATTTAAATAATTAAAAAAAAACGTTTAACAGACTTGCTTAATCTTTGTATCTTGTATTTCTAATTTTAAGGATAATAGCTTACCAATCATATTTGTTGCGTAAGTAGATCGACTACGATGGTAAGCTTCAACTATGTTTGCACACGTAAAGTTATGTTCGTAATAATCTATATGTACCACAGTTTTTGTCTTTACCTTGGAGGAACTTCAATTGCAAATTACCTTAGTTTGATCATCCCGAGTTCCATCCTCATTTTCTCGTGTTTCTCCCTGTTTAAAGGCTTAGTCAAAATGTCAGCAATTTGGTGATCAGTTTGGCAAAAATCTAATTTAATTAAGCCTTTCTCAACATTATCTTTAAGGAAATGGTGTCTAATGTGGATGTGTTTGGCCCGGGAATGATGAACAGGATCTTTTGAAATACATATAGCACTAGTGTTATCACAATAGATAGGAACACAATCATAGATAATACCAAAATCTCTTAACTGTTGTTTTATCCATAGTATTTGTGAGCAACAAGCTGCAGCAGCTACTTACTCAGCTTCAGCTGTGGATAGAGCAACAGTGTTCTGTTTCTTGGAACCCCAAGAAACCATGCATGGACCTAGGAACTGTACCATACCTGAAGTGTTTTTTCTATTTACTAGGTCACCTGCATAGTCAGCATCAGCATATCCTTTTAACTCGAATGATCCACTTCTTGGATAAAACAGACATAGGTCATCTGTTCCTTTGAGGTATCTGAGTATTCTTTTTACAGCTGTTAAGTGAGACTCCTTTGGATTTGATTGAAATCTTGCACATAGTCCTACACTAAATTAAATGTCAGGTCTACTAGCAGTTAAATATAATAGTGATCCAATTATACCTCTATACTTAGTTTGATTTACACTTTTCCCATCTGGATCAGTGTCTAGTCTAGTAGCTGTTCCCATGAGAATGTGATTTACTTTGGCTGATTCTAGCTCGTATTTCTTTAGGAGTTCCTTCACATACTTTTGTTGGTGGATCATGATTCCTTCCTCTGTTTGCTTGATTTGCAAACCAAGGAAAAAGTTGAGTTCCCCCATCATGCTCATTTCAAATTCACTGCTCATCAAGTTTGCAAAATCCTTGCACAAGATCTCATTAGTTGCTCCAAATAGTATATCATCAACATAAATTTGAACTACTAACAAGTCAGTTCCTCTAGATTTAAGAAACAAAGTTTTATCTATTCTACCCCTTTTGAAATCGTTTTGTAGGAGGAACTTTGATAATCTCTCATACCAAGACCTAGGGGCTTGTTTTAATCCATAGAGAGCTTTATCTAGCTTGTAAATATGATTTGGAAATTCTGGATTTTCAAAGCCATGAGGTTGTTCCACATAGACATCTTCTTCTAAAAAACCATTTAAGAAAGCACATTTAACATCCATTTGATAAAGTTTAAAACCCATAAAGGCAGCAAAAGCAATTAAAATCTAATGGCTTCTAATCTAGCAACAGGTGCAAAAGTTTCTTCGAAGTCTATACCTTCCTGTTGGTTATAACCTTTGACCACTAACCTTGCCTTGTTCCTTATGATTGTTGCATGTTCATCTTTCTTGTTCCGGAACACCCATTTCAGTCCTATCACTTTCTGGTGCTTTGGTTTGGGTTCCAAGTGCCACACTTTGTTTCTTTTGAATTCATTCAATTCTTCTTGCATGGCTATGATCCAGTCAGCATCTTCCAAAGCCTCTATGTGATTTCTTGGTTCAAATATGGAGAGGAACGCGTGAAATGCACAGAAGCTCCTGAGTTGTGACCTTGTCTGAGTTCCTTTTCTAATGTCACTCATAATGAGTTCCATTGGATGAGAACTTTGATGTTTCCAAGGTCTAGGTTGAAACTGAGCTACTGGTGTTGTGGCATTTCCGTCAGTTCCTTCTGTGACCTGAGTTCCTTGTTGGTCATTGTGGGGTTCCTCAGGTTCTGGTGTTGTTTCTGGATCTTCTTAGATCTCTTCGTGTTCCTCTTGTACAGGAACTTCTTGATTTTGTTGAGCAGTTCCTCTGGCTGTGTGTTTGCTTGGTTGGAACTCCTCCTCATTGTCTGCAGCACGAGATAAACCAATCTCGAAATGTTCTTGTTCCTGTACTATATCAGATTTGTTAGATTCATCAAATATTATATGTACACTTTCCTCAACGCACATAGACCTTTTGTTATATACTCTGTAAGCTTTGCTATTTAGAGCATATCCTAGGAACACTGCCTCATCGCTTCTTTCATCAAACTTCCCCAAGTTCCTTTTGCCATTGTTGTGGACAAAACATTTACTACCAAAAGCTCTAAAGTAAGAGATGTTGGGTTTTATACCTTTTAGCAGCTCATTGGGGATTTTGTTTAAGATTGCTCGAATCATAACTCTATTTACAATATAACAAGCTGTATTGACTGCTTCAGCCCAGAAGTTCCTAGGCAAGGAACTGGCTATTAACATGGTTCTTTCCATGTCCTCTAAGGTTCTATTTTTCCTCTCAACAACTCCATTTTGTTGTGGAGTTCTGGAAGCTGAGAAATTGTGGTCCATACCTTGTTCCTTGCAGTATTCATCGAATTTGTAATTTTCAAATTCTGTTCCATGATCAGATCTTATATGGATCGGTTGATGACCTGTAGTTTTCTGGATTATCTTTGAAAATGCAACAAACTCATCAAATGTTTCATCTTTACTTGTTAGAAATATGACCCAAGTAAAGCGAGAGTAATCATCAACAATAACTAAAACATATTTTTTCCCGCTTCTGCTTTGAATTCTCATTGGACCACACAAGTCCATATGGATGAGCTCCAATGGTTTTGTTGTGCTTACCAATTTCTTAGGCTTAAAGGAATTTCGGACATGCTTGCCTTTTGCACATGCATCACAGACTTTATCATTTAGGAACTTGATTGAGGGGACTCCTCGAACCAGTTCCTTTGATCTTAGTTTGTCAAGCAGTGAGAAACTAGCTTGTCCAAACCTCCTGTGCCATAGTAGGGGATCTTCTTCAATGGCACTGAGGCAGATTAAATTGTTCTTGGGAACTGTATTGAGATCCACAGAATATGTGTTCCCTTTACGAGTCCCTTCCAAAATAACCTTCCCAGTGTTATTATTAATGATTTGACAATTTTCAGAAGTAAAACATACAGAGTTTCCTTTGTCACAAAATTGAGAAATGCTTAGTAGACTGTGCATTAAACCCTCGACTAAAAATACATTTTCAATGGCATGGGAACTTGACCTTCCAACCTTTCCAATTCCAACAATTTCTCCTTTCATGTTGTCTCCAAAGGTCACAGTTCCTCCATTGTAGGCATCTAGTGAGTGGAATTTATATTTGTCTCCTGTCATGTGTTTGGAACACCCGCTGTCGAGATACCACGAGTTGTTCCCCTTCACTAGAACCTGTAAGGAAATCAAAGGTTAGTTACAGGAACTCGGGTTTCCTCGAGTTCCTTTTCAACTACAATATCTGACTTCTTAACCCATTTTTGCCTTATATAATTTATGTTTCTTTGATCCTGTTCCTTCATCTTAGAACAATCAGTACTTACATGACTTCCACTACCACAAGAGAAACAGACTTTCACACTTGGGAGTTCCACATACTTTTTCTTATGACTAGTTTTATGGTTAAAACCTAAACCTTCTGTGTCTCTTAGATTGAGCGTTCTCAATCCACTTAGGAGGAACTTTAGGTGGTTGTTTCTGTGCCCTGGCCATGGCTAGTTCCCTTTCTAGTTTCTCTTTCTGTTTCTTTGTGGTGATCAGATCTTTGTTTAATCTTTCTAGGTCGACATTAAAAACTCCCATGTTAATCTCCAAGGATTTTGTAGGGTCTAAACTTAGATTAAACATCTTATATTGACTGAGTTGCACTTGTAGAAGGATGTTTTCATTTCTAACTCTCTCGAATGACTCATTAATAGTGGTATTTCTATCTAGCAATTCAAAGAACCTGCCTTGAACATCAGATCTAATATTGTTCAGATAATTTATGTGGTCTTTACTGAGTTCCAAGGCTCTATCACTTTGCGCTTTTAGCATACTTAGCTTTTTGTAATCATCTAGAGTTTCTAGTAATAGTTCAATTAGTTTTGACTTTGAAAGACACTGAAGAGTGGAGGAACTTACTTCTTCTGATGGAACTCGTTCAGTTCCTTCTGTTCTTGCCATGAGGCAGAGATTTGCAGTTTCTTCATTAGGTTGTTCCTCATCGTCTTCTGAGTCTGTTGCTTCGCCCCATGCAGCTATCATAGCCTTTTTGAAGTTAGGCTTGTTAAAGGTGGACTTATTGTAGCGTTCCTTGACCTGTTCCTTTCCTTTCCCTTT
Source organism: Spinacia oleracea (assembly GCF_020520425.1). Lineage (NCBI taxonomy): Eukaryota > Viridiplantae > Streptophyta > Magnoliopsida > Caryophyllales > Amaranthaceae > Spinacia > Spinacia oleracea. The sequence goes on from NC_079491.1 coordinate 37,195,069, forward strand.
GCCTTTTTCGTGTTCCCACAGAGGGCACTCACGAATTTGATGATCAGTTTCTCCACATTTGAAGCAACCTTGCTTAGTTTTGGAACTGACAGTTTTCCTTGCAAAGTTCCTTCCTTTCTGGTTGCCTGGTTTGAAGTTCCTGTAGAGCTTTCTCATCCTTCTGACCAGCATAGCAGCCTCTTCTTCATCTGGTTCAGACTCATCGAGTTCCTCGGCTTTTAGAGCAAGTCCTCGGTTTCTAGAGCTCTCAGGAACAGTAGCGCCAAGATGCAGTTCATGTGTCATCAAAGAACCAGCAAGTTGTTCAATGTTGAATTTTGTAAAATCCTTGGTCTCAAACAGTGTTGTAACCTTTGTTCTCCAACTATCATCTTGTGGCATACTCCTTAGTATTTTTCTCACCTGTTCATCTGTAGGAATGATTCTACCAAGAGAAACTAATTCATTTGTTATGTTAGTAAATCGAGTAAACATCTCTTGAATAGTTTCTTTTGGAAGCATTTCAAATCTCTCATATTTAGACATTAACAGATCAATTTTGGAACGTTTAACTTCATTATTTCCTTCGTGGGTTACTTGTAGTAATTCCCAAATCTGTTTTGCGTTCTTGCACCCCATGACCCTATTGTGTTCATGGGGTCCAAGTCCACAATGCAAGATTTTAACTGCCATAACATTCATCTCATATTTATCAAAGTCTTCTTTGGAGAATTCAGACATTGGTTTAGGAACTACCTCGTTTTCTGCATTGGTCTTTGTTACCTCAAAGTCTCCAACTTCAATCACACGCCACACTTGATAGTTTTCCGCTTTGATGAATATCTCCATTCTGTTCTTCCAGTATGAGTAGAACTTGCCATTGAACATAGGAGGCCTTTGCGTGGAGTAACCTTCTTCCAGTTTCTCTTGTGAGTTCATACTATCAGGAACTAGACTCAAACAGGGTTTCCTGTAATTTCAGTGAGTACTAGCTCTAATACCAATTGATATTCCAGTAGGAACACACACAAGAGGGGGGGTGAATTGTAATTGGAACTTTGATAAAGTTTCTTCCAGAAAATTATAAAGGATCTGAGAATAGGAACGACAGAAGTGACAATTGTGAAAACTTCTTGACACTAATCAAGAAGAGAATTCCTTTTTATTATGGTAATGCCTCGATTACAATAATACTCTAACACAAGTTCCTCTCAAACTTGTGTTCCTCACAGTAATCTACTCATATTACAACTCTTTTCTTCTTCTCTTTCTCTCAGACTTAAACTCTAAGTCTAAACAAGATAACTCTATCCTCTCTAATCAGAAAATACAATTCGTGTTTAGAAACCTCTAGATATTAATAATGCTTTTGTATATAAGGAACTTAGGAACTCTGAATTGACTAGGACACAAACTGTTTTTAGAAAATCTTTGATAATACGTTTTAAGGAAAGCAAAAACTCTTAGAATGTTTGTGTAATTTTCCAGAAAATGTATTTTCCCTTTTATAGAGTTTTATCCTTAGGGTTTGTTCCCTTCAAAGACTCAACTGCCAACTAACATAATCTTAGGTTTCCACATCCCTTGACTTGAGGAACAAGGGAAGACCACTTCTCCCTTAACTTCCTCAATCACTGGTCGTGGTTTAGACTAAGTCATTCTCCTCAGTTTTCCTTCAAAACAGTTTGTAAATTTATCAAAATAATAGGAGAAGTTTTAGGAGTGTTTAAACTGCTTTGTTTAGGAAATAAATACTTAGAAAAAAAATCAGATTTTTATTAAGCAGGAATAGATATTAATTTTGACAAAATAATTTCCTTTAAAACTTTGATTCCAGAATTTTGATAAATAGGCCAAGTAATATTGAGTTCCCGTGTTCCTTGAATACCTTTTTGCACATTAATATTTTTACATAAAATCTAAGAGAAATAAACTACCTAGATAATTATGTTTTCCCTTTCTTGGAGCTTACAACTCAGAAGCTTCAATTGTTCCAGCTCTGGAACAGTGACGAGTTCCTTTTGGTAGCTAGGGGAACTCCAGGATAGAAACTGCAATTGTCTTTGTGTATTTGAGGATCACTTGATTGCAGGTGGATTTGTTTCTATTTTGTTGACCCTTGGTGCTTCAGCCTTTACTGTATCCAACCCAGGAACTCCAGCAGCTATTCCTAGTTCCTCATAGGAACTCGACCATTTAACTGTCAACACTTATCAACAACATCAATCGGGAAGTTTGCAGTGTGTGTCATCAACCAAAACCAGGAACAACAGCAAACTCCTGACTATTGGTTAAGTTATGTTGCTATTTAGGTCCCGAGATCCTTTAAGGGACAATTATAAGTTAGGGAGATCCTGAGTTGGATAAACTAAGCAAAGGGGACTATACGCAAGTCATTTGATCAATATCAGACATTACTTTGAAGAAATAACTATTTGACAAGTTTAGAAAGACGAGATCCTTAGGCGAGTTCCTGAGCGCCTAAGGCGAGATCCTCATATATTATGTGGATCCTCGATGTTCCAGAGAAGGAACAAATTGTGAATACTTCGAGTGAAGTTTCCTAAAGGTGCAATCATGAAGAGTATAACATATGAGTTTATGTTTAGGATTTATGTAAGTATTTAATATTGTCTATGCGTTGTTTGGAACGAAAGGAACATGAGTATTTTGGTACGTTTTTAACTAAAAATATAAACTGTAAATATAAAGGAGTTTTAATTAGAAAATCTTTGGAAAATAAAAAAAATGATTTTAATAAAAAAAACATAGGATTCTATTTAGATTTTCCTTGTTTTCCAAGCAAAAAGATTTTCCCTTGATCCTAAGATTACTCCCAGTATTTTCTCAATTGAACGTGCAAACTAGTAGTTGGAATTAGTCTCCCTTGTTTCACTCCAACTATGCCCAAGTTATTGAGCAGTAACAGTTAGTGGGAGTTGAGGGAAACATGGGTAACTAACCCTAGGAAAAACTCCTCTATAAAAGGAGAAGTGTTTAATTATTTCAACACAGCTGATTTTTGCAAATAATATTCCAAAAAGAGCTTAAGCGTTTTAACAAACTCAGTTTACAAAAGGTGTGTTCCTTGAGTTCCTTCTTGTGTGGATAAGCTAATTTATTACGTACTAGAGTTTATTATCAAAATTGTATTTTGGGTTCAAGGGTTGAATCATCCTTGAGTGACTTAGAGTTAAGTCAGAGAGAGAAAGAGTGAGAAAGATTAGCACAGTAATCAACGGGGATTGTTGTGAGGAACTCGTGTTCGAGAAGAACTCGGGTTAAAGAGTGTGTTTGTAATAGAGGTATTACATTAATACAAACGAGTTGTGAGGTTTTCCTTCTTGATTAGTGTCAAGAAGGTTCCTCAGTTTCATATATTTCTTCGTTATTGATCACTTTTCTATATTGTTTAAATTCCGCAAGAAACTTACCCACGTTCCCAAGAAACAATTCACCCCCCCTCTTGTCAAGTGTTCCTATTGAACTATCAATATTTACTTCTTTTGCTTGAAGATACACCTTAAACTCTTATTATTTGTGAAGATCTAATCAGTAACCATGGAGGCACCGAAGTTAAATTTGAGAGCAAAGCAAACACCAGAACTAAAAAGTCTACAACACTCTCTTGGGAGAAATAAGCAAACGTATGGGTAATGGGGTTACAACTATTTCATCTCACTCAATATACCTTCTGGTTTGAGATAATATATACCGATCTTAATTTTTAAATATACTCCATACATCCTTAAAGAATTAATTGCATATCCATTTCCCTAATTTGGGGGAATAGGGAGACTAATAAAACTATCGCTAAACTACTAAACTATACAGAGTAGTATGTATGTAGAAAACATGTGTACAAGAGTCTTAGACAGTAACTATTTTGATTTTACACATCTCTACCCCATTTGGTAATCCCTGATAATCCTTGATAGTTCACTGCTTCAGCGGTCGACAGTTGAAGTTAATCCACTTTGCAGCTGCGGTTGAGATTTGAAAGCTCAAAACTGTGTTCTGAATTCTGATTCCTTCTGAAGACACTGCACAGAGGTAGAAAAGAAAACCGCTTCAAATGTAAGACAGCGGAATGAATGGATTCCTCCCTTAGCATAAATCAAGCTGCCTATTCGATGAAGAACATCCAAGAGACACAAGCTTAGTAGAATTACTTCCTGACACCCTTACCCTAATATGTACTGTGACCAGAGAAGCAGCTTAATTGACATGTACTAACTTTCAGAGGAACCACGCGAGAACAAAAGTAAAGTTTAAAAATGTGAGGTGTCAACAAATCCATGCAGTTCATAAAACAGCAGGTACAAGTAGTTCCACAATAACCAAAGAAAAGTGTGTTACAAACTTGCAAATGAAAAAATTACTTGTACTTGATTCAATTTGTGAAACAGCAGTTCATAAGACAGCAGTAAAAGTAGTAATTAGCTTAATGACTGATGCGATAGTCTAGAGCTGATACTTTTGTGAGCATTCGCAAAAACAAAAAAGAAATACAAGGGATAAGTGGCTTAAAAAAAATCTAATAACATAATTATAAGTAAATAGGAGCAACAAACTGCATAGAGAAACCACATCATTGATCACTATCAGTCTATCACACTCAACAACCAATCAATATTATCATCTTTAAAATTGTAAAAAAAACACTTTACACTTCTTACCTAATACCTACGATCATGCAGCAAATACAGGTTCTTTTGCACGTTCAGTCAGTTTCATGTACAAGCCCTGCAATATATCCAGTATTTTGGTTCAGTCCAAACACATACAATAAGTTTTTAAAATGTCAGCAGAAAAGACATCATTCTAAAGAGGGTTATAGACCTGAAACAATTTACAGAACAAATACGTAAATCAAGTTTATATTTGACAGTTCACTATTAGCATTGTATGCTAATTCAACAGACAATAAGCCAACAAAACCGAAGGTTTACAAACTACGCATACTAATTTACTTATTCCTTGTTCAACACCAGCAAAAAGAATACCCTTTTAAAGGTATGTTTGAAACTTTGAATAGCATGCCACAATTGGGGAAAAAATAACACTTTTTTAGCAGGCAGTCACAGACATGGAAGAGCATGACACTTTTTAGGTGTACTGTTATTCTGTCAACAGTCCCTGATGCTTCGGCGGGATATTGACAAATTCATGGAGTTGGAAAGACCACTGTCTGATTTAAATAATTGATTAAGATGATACCAACTTAACAATGTTTTTAGATGCTGTAAGCGAAGGATTATGGACATAAATGCATATAGAATGCCAACAGTAGTGCCTTTCATTTAAAAATACTCCGTATTTGCGTGTAAAGATGAAATTAAAAAATTATTGCATATTGATTCCAGTGTGCAAGATTATCAATGGAAGAGAATTACATTTGCCGTATGGATAGTTGCTCCAGTAGTCATAGTAATGTCCTGATCTGGGATCAGCTCAAAATTCATGTTCTGAAGAAGGATTGCAAGAGCTACAATTGCTTCCAATAACGCAAACTGATCGCCTACACACTTACGAGGCCCTCCACTAAATGGTATAAACCTGCAAAGGAAGATCAAAATATGTGGTTGCCAAATATCATCAGCCAAAGGATATTTGATATGGAATATGATGTCATAGATTTATTTATTTCTTTATTTTTTTTATCAGAAGCTAATAGCAGTGGTATCATTTCAAAGAGGGTTACAGGATGCATGCCTGAAATCAGTGTTTGTTTCGTTAGGAACTGGACCCTCCAAATCAAACCTTTCTGGAACAAACTCTTCAGCCCTTTCCCACACCTTTTCAGATACAACACATGAAACCAAACCTATAAGCAACAATTACTGGTTGCTAACAATAGGTACCCTGGTACAGGATAATTACCAAGAAGATACTAAAATCATACATTAACTTCAGCACCATTGCACTGAAGCAATATTGGTAAAAAGTGACCAACTGACCACAAAGGAACAGAAATTGAGTACGTACTTAAATTGCTAACCAAATAATCTTGCGCACAGAAGCTTAAAATATAAAAAGAAAAAAAAGTGTCAGACTCAAATTGGTTCTCTTTACATGGGTTCTCAGCATAAATGAGAACAATGTGAAGGTTAAGGTAGCATGAATTCATTAATAAATGAACTTAAAGCATCACAATCATGCAGCAGAACCTTGAGACTCAAAGACTAAGTATATGAAAGTAGCTGAAAGTCAAAACTCAGAACTGAAAAGACTCAACAAGTTAAGTTCTTAGAATCCGGGTTGAAACAGAGAAATCAGTTTAATCATAAGATCTTCTCAAAGCAGCCATTAGCAACTACTTAAACAGTTAGATAACAGCTCATTACATTAAGCCAGCGTTTATCGAATAAAACAGAAACCATCATCGCTCAACTATGAACAAATATGGATGAATCTATTCTTGCTTGTATTAAGATTAAGCATGACCATATAAGAATAAATGATTTATACCTGGGATGAATGATGGATATTATATACTGATATCATTATATCTTGACCAGGATTGACCTTGTAATTTCCAGGAAGGGTGTCAACAACTTGAGCTCTTCTGAGTAAAACCTTAACCAGGAGTGATGTCGAGAATTCATTAAGAATCTATTTAAGTTATACTGTTATACAAAGGTTTCATATTGCAATACCAAATTTGAAGACCTACTGGAGGATGTGGATACAGACGCATCGACTCTAATATGCAACGTGTCAAAAACTTGAGTTCTTTGGTATCTTCATACGAAGGAAGCCTTCCCTGTAGAACATTGTCAACTTCTTGTTTTGCTTTTGATAAAGAAGAAGGATCCTGAAAAATATTAACAGAAAAACTTCTCAACTAGGTTCTCTAAATAAACAAAATAAGCCCCATATTTATCTTTAAGATAAACAGATCCAAGCAAATACCTTACTTAGAAGATATGCTGTCCACGTTAACACTGAGCCAGTAGTTTCATGGCCAGCAACTAGCATTGACAAGAGGTCATCTCGCAGTTGTGTGCTGGATACCTGCAGTCATGTATCACATATGAAAGTTGAGAAAGACTGGAGGAAAAGAATTAAAAATCCAAGCACCAAAAGTTATTTCGACTTGAAGTAAGAAAATAAATCTGGAAGCATAAATACCAATAACGAACCATTCTCAGAAACCCGATGAAGATGCAATTATTCATGCCACAAGGATGTCATATTTGCAAAGTTAGGTAGCATAGAGTTCCAATTAGTGAAGTCATTAAACAGAATGTTGAAGTTCCTATAAACATCCTGTAGCCACAGAGTACATTGTTTTACATCATAAGTTGAGATTTGACATATACTGACCCACTGTGTTAAAATAAAGGATATATAGCCGCCTGATAGCCACCTACATACACTTATACTAGTGTGTTCTGTAACTTACTGCTCTAGGGTCTTAAGTGCTTTATAAATCAAAATATATACTACGCAATCAAGGGCAATGAAATAATGCAGATAGGATTTTAGAAGCTAAGCAATGTGAGTATGTAACATCAACAAACCTCCTCCCTGCTAGCCAGCAAGAAACGTAGTATACTTGGATCTGCTTCATTGACATATTCTTCATTATCTATCTTTTCACCTTCAGCTTCGACAATTTCTTTACACTTTGCAATAAGCTCTTCAACGGTGTCCCGGATAACTTCAACTGCATTCTCAGCCTTAATTTGTCTTGGAATAACTTTACACAAGGCTTTAACCTGTTAGGAAACCACAAAAAGAAAGGTGAAAAAGGAAAAAACTGTAGAAAAACAAGTGGCACAAGCAAGAGTGCGGAAGAACTTGCCTTCCAATAAGGTAGAATATCAGTGGAACGATTCTCTGCCTCTTTTAGTGCAGTGTAAACAGCATCAATTACAGGACTATCAGTAGACAACGAGTCAAAATTGTAGTTGAATAATGATAGGCCAATGACATCAAGCGTAAGCTGAGAAAATACAGCCTCCATGTTCACAGCAGCACCAGTGGCTGCACTGGCTTTCAGCTTCTCTACCATCCTTTCAGAACATTTGCAAAAAACCCGTTCAACTATTACAGAGAGATACTTCTTGTGGAGTGATGGAACAACAGCCCTGCGCCTCGCCTATCAAAAAATTTAGACTTCCATGCTCACAGGGCCGTATATAATTAGCATAATTATATACGAGTTCAGGTTCGTTGTTACCATAATATGTCTCATATTTCAAAACTAAGTGGAAATTTCAATGGGATCAAACTGACAGCACATTGAGCCTTACAGGTTGTTAATTAGAATAATTTCATTCCTAAGAACAGAAGCTTAGTTGAGATGCTTTAACAAAAAGACAGATGCAAAATGAAAGCAGCTTTACAAATTACAATGCAGCTCAGATAAAAGGAAACAGTAGCTTAACAGTAATTTTTGGGGTTTATTGCGAAATTGTCACTTAATATAAGTCCCATGTTTGTCGAGACATTCCAGTTCCACCCAATAGAACTTAAATGACATTTATGCCTCACAACTTGATTGATTAGCCAATAATATAAAGAAATGAAATAATTGGAAAAAAGCAATTGAGTATATGATTGTATACCGTCCAAAGAGAGCCTTCAGCAATGGCAAAACCAGAACCAAATAGAAACTCAGAAACTTCAGCAACAAGGCCCTTTCCATACTTAGTCCCATAATTCCTCAAAACATGCTTAGCAATGGTGGGGTCACTAACAACGACGAAATCGCGGGGGCCAGCAGCCAAACGGTAAATGGGTCCATAAGTATTCATCCATTTGAAGAGTGGAAGAAAGAGTGCGCCCCCAAGAAGCTCAGAAACGTCTTCGAGTTGAGCGCTGGCTTTGGGTATGTTGGAGTCATCTTGGGTGAAGGTTAGAGTTTGGGTTAGGGAAGTGAGCCAGTTTGGGCTAACCCATGACTTGAATTTGGGGTCGGGTTTGGTGGGTTTTGGGTTGGGTGGTGGTGGTGGTGGTGGTTGGGAGAGGGAGAATTTGATGGAGTGGGAGCGAGAGCGGGGTTGGGTGGGTTTGGGGAGGAGAGAGAATGGAGTCAGGGAGAAAGAGGAGGTCATTGCGTATGATTGGTGGTGGTTCGGATTTGGTTACTGTTTCTGTTTGGGGAGAAGAGAGAGTGGAATGTTGTTGTTTGTTGTAGCCTTTCAAGTTTCAAGGATTCGTTGGCTGGTCTCTTGACAACAAGGTCTTGCTGCTCACCCGGCCATCGGGTCATAACTCATAAGGTGCCCATGGTGCCTGGGCGCAACATAGCACCCTATCGGTTGAGTTGCCCAAATTGATATCCGAAAACTTTGGATTGCTAAAGTCCGATCGGAAAACATAATCACATTTTTTAGTCAAACAGGCTCCAAAATGGCAGAAAATTGGGGTTCCTATTAAGAGTCAACATTGACAGTACTCAGTAGGTGAATGTCAAGATTTTACACTATTTATCTACCACCTATTCTAGTAAATAGTAGATATTTTGGCTATAAATACTTTGCTCAACATTTGCAAAATACACAAGCAATATCATTTGTATTACTGAGAAAGTTTGTATCGTATTCTACATATATTAATATAAACTTTTGCTTCTTTATCAATCTACTACTTTTTAAATTCACACTAACGCATTTTTTTCTCTGGTATTACGTTATAAAAAGGAAATTTTGTGCAACACTACCTTTAAGTTTGGACGTTTTGTGAATTACTACCTTATAAAAAAGTTTTTTAATTTTGCTACCTTATAAGTTTGTTTAGTTTGAGTAACACTACCTTGTAACAGTTTCTGTCAAATTCCTCCGTTTGTGGGCCCCACCTCCAACGTTTCCCTCCATTTTCATAATTGAAATTACTCCTATGTCCCCCCATTTGCTTTCCCACCAACTTCTATCTTTTCCTTTCTCTTTCCTCTGTCATTTTTCTTTTCCTCTGCTCTCACATTTATTCTTCTCTCCTTCAATCTCAACCACAAACCCTAAAGCCATAATTGATGATGCTACACTTCTGAATCATCTTCAAGTCAAGAGATTCTTCTCTTACTTACGCGCAGTGGTCCAAAAGGAGATCTTGGAAAGATGAAAACGACAGAAAGTGGTCCAAAGGATAAGGGAAAGGGGATAATGACAACGAACCGACAAGGTGGATCCCAAGTCAGGTATTAAACAGTTAAAACAATGCGATTTTAGTAGTTTAATGTGATATTATTGGTTAATTAGTTGTTTAATTAGGAATCCCTAATTTTTTAATTGCACTGTGAAATTTTGAATCAAAAACCCTAATTTTTTTATTGTCATTGAAATCCACGAATTCATTGTTTAATGTTGTTGGAAACCTTAATATGATTGTTTAAATGATTGTTTAATGTGAATAATGATTAATTGATTGTTTAATTGAAAAACCCCTAATTGTTTAATGTCTAGGGCTTCTGGATTAATGTTGTGAAATAATTGTTTATTATTGGAAAAATTAGATTAGTATAACTGATTAGTTTATTAGTTTACAGTGATTACATGTGGTTACTTTTTTGTTCGTGTTGTGTAACCAAGTCGAACACTTGGACACGTACCCGAGTCGGGACTTGGACATGTACTCGATTTGGGATTTTTTTAATTTTTTATAATCACTGTTGATTTGCAGTTAATTTTTTTTTGGTAATTAAAATTGTAGGAATGAGCAGTTGGGTTACATTGATCTTGCAATATGGATGGGGGGAAAGTTTGTTTTCAATAAGGGGGAAACTGATTATGTTGGTGGGAAGTTGTATACTAGATTGACAGTGTGGTTGCATGAGTTAACTGTTTTTAGTTTGAGGGAGCTTGTAATGAAAGGGATGAGTGGAACCATAGGGAGGATTATTGAGAATTTCAGTGTATGGTTTAGGCTACATGGGATGAATTTGACTAAGGGTAGGAAGATTATACACACTCATGATGATATATATAGGGAGGTTATTGGAGACAAAAGATGGGTCTAACAAGGTGATTTTGTACATTATTGAGGAATCCAAACCAGCTTCTATTGGCCCATCTCTTACCTACCAAACTGCCAACTTTAAACCACCAAGACCATTGAAACAGGCTACACAAAGCAATCCTTTTGGGCCACAAAGAACACTGACCCAGCCCATTACAACCAAACCTGCTGGCCCATCAACAGTGAGCCTAAAGCAAGTGAAAATGGAACCACTTCAGTCACAGAAGTTTTCCCCAGTTAGGAGAAGCCCAAGGCTTGGTTTTGATCCAGATGTGATTTACATGGGAAAGGGTACAGGGCCAAGTAAGAATCCATCCACTGTAAAAGAACCCAACAAAACCCAATTAAAAAAACCAATTGCTTCAGCCACTGTCAAAGCAAGTGTTCCTAAACCCATTCCCTCAAATATATCTTCAGTTGATCCTCACACTCCAAGTACAGAACCAACAAAAATCCCTCCTCATACCACCACCACTCCCACAAAACCTTCAAAAACACCTCTGCCTGCAAACCCACCTCTTCTTAGTCCAGATTTGAAGAACTCTACCCCTAGGAGAAAGAGTGTATCACAGAAGGGGAAAAAGGTGAAAGGAAAAGCAGGAAAAGTAGGGAAGAAGAAGGGGAAAGGAAAGAAAAAGGATCCTGGGGACTATTTATTTGAAGATGGATGCAATGATGAGTTTGGTGATTGGTCTGAAAGTGATTCAGACTTTTCAGATTTAGATGTGGAATTTGAACCAGGGGAAGAGGACATAAAACAACTAGAGGAGGATGAGTTGTTCTGTGAGCCATTGTCTACTATGTTGAGGGGAAATAAGAGGGTAGATAAGGTTGCAGCACCTGAGGTGGAGGTAGATAGGGTGGCAGTACCTGAGGGTAAGGTAGAGAACCAGGAAGAGAAAGTAAATGAGGAGGTAGGAGGGCAGTCTAGGCCATCAATTGTAGAAGAACAAGTGGATCTAGAACAGGAGGTGGATTATGATTCAGAGGAGCTTAGAAGTCTTTGTGGTTCAGATGATGAAGTAGATCCATACCCTACCTTTAATCCAGAGTCAGACTTCAAGAAAAAGATTGTGCTCAGTTTGGGTTTGAAGTTCCCGAGTGTTCATGCTGTTAGGAAAGCGATAAGGTATCATTTGATCGAGAACCACTACGATTACTACCTTCTTCATAATGGAAGGAAGAGGGTGAGTGTGTATTATAGGTATAGATGTAATTGTCCATGGGATAAAAAGCATGCGAAGCTTGTAAAGTGTGTGTGTGATGATCCTAATAAGTGTAGGTTTAAGATTCATGTGAAGAAACTAAGGATGGAAGAAACATTTTAGATCAAGTCTTTAAGGTTAAAGCATACTTGTGGTGTGGTTCATTCAAGTTCTAAAATCACATCGGAGTGGTTAGCTGAGAAGTATTTGGAGGAGTGGAGGTCAGAACCATATTGGAGGCTTGTGAAGTTTAGGGAAAGGGTTTACAAGGAAACAGGGCTACATATTGGATACTACAAGTCATGGTTTGCTAGGGCTAGAGACAAATTGATTCTGTATGGGGATGCTGCAGATGAGTATGCTGTTGTGTATGACTATGGGTATGCAATTCTTCAATACAATCCTGGTTCTTCAGCCTATGTACAATGCCAGATTAGAGACAACCCCACTCCATTCTTTCAAAGATTGTATGTTTGTTTTGAGGCTCTCAAAGTGGGTTTTAAGAGTGGATGTAGGCCCCTAATTGGAGTAGATGGTTGTCACCTTAAAGGGGCTCATCCAGGAATGATCTTAGTGGCTGTGAGCAAAGATGGAAATAACAATATTTTCCCCGTAGCTTGGGCAGTGGTGGAAGTTGAGAATGCTGACAGTTGGACATGGGTTCTTGATTTGCTGATGAAGGACATAGGACACCGTGACGGAGAAGGATTGACTCTTATGTCTGATAGGAAAAAGGTAATCTAGTTCTATTCTTTTGTTCAATGAGGTACAGTTTCTGGATGGTTTACTAACCCTGTGTTTGTGTTTGTTGTTTCAATTCAGGGACTATTGGATGCTATATCTGTTGTGAGTTCAAAAGCTGAGGTCAGATTTTGTGCTAGACACATATGGGCTAACTTCAAGAATAAATTCAGTGGCACGGCCTATAAGGACCTGTTTTGGGCAGCAGCAAGATCAACAACTAAGGTTTGCTATTCTTCAACTTGGTTGCATTTAGGCTTTCATGTTAGAAATCGACTCGTATTCTTAGATTTAGTTGCATTTAGGGTTTCATGTTAGAAATCGATTCGTATTCTTAGATTTGGTTGCACTTGTGATTTTATTTTAGAAATCGACTCGTGTTCTTAGATTTGGTTGCACTTGTGATTTTATTTTAGAAATCGACTCGTGTTCTTAAATTTGGTTGCACTTGTGATTTTATTTTAGAAATCGACTCGTATTCTTAAATTTGGTTGCACTTGTGATTTTATTTTAAAAGCATGTGTGTTAGGGTTGAAAAGTAAAGCATGCTTCTTGGACACGTTCCCGAATCGTGACTTGGACACGTACCCGAGTCGGGACTTAGTCGCACTAAATGTATAAATGTATAGCATTTGTTATTGTTTGTTGATGTCATCCTTGTTTTTGTTTGTTAAATGTATAGCATTGGCATGATTCTTACATGGCTGAAATCAAAGAGCTAAACGAGGATGCGTATAACTACTTGAGTGGCATACCTCCTGTGCATTGGTGTAGACATGCATTTGGATCGAATTCTAGGTCTAACATGTTGCTCAACAACCTTTGTGAGACATTTAATGATGTGATAAGGGAAGCTAGGGATAAACCAATAATAACCTGCCTAGATTGGATTAGGAGGTACGTAATGAGAAGGAATGCTGAGAAGTGGGAGGGTATTCAAAATTATGAGGGGAGGTTTATGCCATTTGTTGAGAAGGTTTTAGCTTGGGTTTCTGAAGCATCTTTGAATTGTATAGTCTGCCCTTCTAGATTAGATGAGTGGGAGGTGGAAACAGCTTTTGATAGGCATGTGGTAGATTTGAAGGAGTTGACATGCACATGCTTTAGGTGGGAGTTAACGGGAATACCATGTCCACATGCTTATGCATGTATTGTGAAGAAGAGGTGGAGGCCTGAAGATTTTGTTCATGAGTGTTACTCAAAGGCCAAATACTTAGCAACTTACTCGCCTCATATCAAGACAATGCCCGGGATGAAGCAGTGGAAGAAAACAGATTTGCCTCGACCTTTGCCTCCACTGTTAAGGAAAATGCCAGGAAGTCCTAAGTCACATAAGAGAAAGAAAGAAGCAGGTGAGGATGCTGAGGAGAGGTTTGTGAAGCGAGGGAAAAAGCCGAATAACTGCTCAAACTGTAAACAACCAGGCCACAACAAGAGAAAGTGCAATAATCCACCTGCTGTTATTCAGCCCAATTAGGAACCAGGGAGGGATCCCTCCAAGAACCCATGGGTTGTTGCTGACAGAAACAAGAGGGCTGCAAGAGTTTTAAGGGTGAGTTTTTGTCATGTATTTACACTGTTTGCAAGAGTTTATAGCTGAATCTGTTTATGTGTTTCTGTTGTCATTAACAATATGTGTTTCTATTGTGTATGCAGAGGTATAATGCTGAATCAGTCACTCAACCACAGCAACAAAACTCAAGTGCATCTACTATGCAATACACATTTAATGCTCCACCTCAATCCAGTCAGACAGGGAGTTATCAACCTCCTCCCCACCTAGTCAGACCTCAAGTCAGCAACCAGCTCAGACAGCAAGTCAGCATCCAGGTCCATCCAGCCAAACATCAACTCATCAGCCTCAAACATCACTCCCTCCAAAACTCAGACCCAAATTGCAGACAACAAAGAAACCAGTGTGGCATATTTAAGTATTGTGTTGGTTGTAATTCCTTTGAACAAGTAGTTAAGGTTTCTAATTAGCAACAAGGTTACATTTTGGCAATGACAATTCTAATTAGGTGCTAGGTTTACATTGGAACACTGTGTAAAGATTCATTTACCCCTTAATTATATTTGACGTTCGAGCTCGGCTCACGCGTGGCTCGTTTCAGTTAAGTGCAGGTTTAACAAGTTGTTGTTCTTGTTGTTCAGTTGTTGAATTGTTGTTAAGGAAAATAAGATGATGTCCAGGTGTGGTTCATTTGAAAAAGATTTGTCCTCCATTTAAACTAAGTCAATGGACCAAAGTTGACTCCCGTTGACTTCGAGGACTGTTTGAGTTTATAGGCTACTTTACCTAATTTATAGGTTTATCCTCTGTGGTGAATGATAGGTGAAACGAGCACATATACTAACCAAGTTTTAATTGGTACACAATTTAAACGGAGCTAATAATCGAACACAAGTTAATGCAAAAAGATATTGTCATAAGCTAGAATTACCATTATTAAATGATTAGAGTCAACTAATGTCAACAACATTACATTATATTACATTCCATCCAATTTCCCGTTCCATTGTCGCGTTTACACTAGAGGAACTTCATTACAAACTTCAACACGCAACAAACAACTAATCCTGCAACAAACCAGAATACAGAATAGGCAATTTGTTGGACCTTATCCTCTGTCCCCTTCATTCCAGCCACTCCACCATTGCATATCCTTTCAAGCCTCTCATTGGCAGCAACAAGAAGGGCTTTGTCATCCTCTAACTTCTGCAATTCAGTCATCATGATCCTCAACTCTGTTTTCAGCAATCTCTTCTCCACCACCAATTCATTCGTCACGAATCTTTGCCACTCCACAACATCAGGATCAACCCAATAAAACCAGCCACAACCTTTTCTACCAGTGTGAACATCAGAGAACTTACAAGTCAAGAATTTCCTCCCCGGGTTATCAGTTGTCCACGATGTCAACATCTTGGATGGAATGCCACAATAACATTTTTTTTGAAGCACAAGGAGACCCACTCGACATCCTGCAACAGTTAAACAACTAATTATTAGTATTCGGTTTCTCAATTGAAAACCCCCAAATTGCAAATAACGATCACAATTGAAAATTCAAACCACGAACACCCACATTTTTAGTCAATTCAAGAACCAAATTTTGCAATGTAGTTGTTTTCACATGTCAATTCAAAGGTTTCAAAAGCTAAATTTAGCAAAATGATTCGAATTTAATAAAATTGAACAAGAACAAAAACCCTAAATTGAAAAAATAAACCCAGAAATTGAAGAACAAGAACGAATTTAATGCACTCACCTTTAGGTTACTCGATTCCTCAACCAAATTGCGAATCTTGCTTTGAGAAAAAAAATTACCCAGATTTCTTGATTTTTTTTCGAAAAATTGGTTGAATGTGGTTGATAAAGCTTTACAGGAAGTTTAAATAAGGGGGAAAGGGAGTTAAAGCAGTTGAATATAGCCGTTGGAGGTGGGGCCCACAAACGGAGGAATTTGACAGAAACTGTTACAAGGTAGTGTTACTCAAACTAAACAAACATATAAGGTAGCAAAATTAAAAAACTTTTTTATAAGGTAGTAATTCACAAAACGTCCAAACTTAAAGGTAGTGTTGCACAAAATTTCCTTATAAAAATTATCAACCTTTTTAGACTATTATTGTAATTGATGTGCTCGTTTCCCTCAAACAAAAAAAAATTGATGTGCTCGTAATTAGCACATCTTTAGGAGCCAGATTTGATCTATTTTGTGTACATA
Source organism: Spinacia oleracea (assembly GCF_020520425.1). Taxonomy (NCBI): domain Eukaryota; kingdom Viridiplantae; phylum Streptophyta; class Magnoliopsida; order Caryophyllales; family Amaranthaceae; genus Spinacia; species Spinacia oleracea. The sequence goes on from NC_079491.1 coordinate 37,211,690, forward strand.
TTAGCGTACTTTAGTTGCATATAGTTTCATTTAGAGTAAATCATATTCCTTTGTGTTTCTGTGCTTGTTTTCTATGGAGAGATCTTCTCTGCCTATTTTCAGGTCAAGTTAAAGCAATTCGTCGAAACAAGGAGTCGAGCTAACCCCAAAAGAGAGAAGAGTCACATCCATGAGGAACGAGCTCCCCGAGGCTTCCTTGCTTCCCTCTCATCACCATCTCCAAGGACTTACATGAATGAAGGAGGTAGATAGAAGGCTCCCACAAGGTCAAGTACACGGGCCAAGGAAGTGTTTATGCAAATGAGAAACACCCCAAATGGTTTGAAGTCTTTGCGTAAGGATTCAGAAGAGAGTTTGCACAAAGGTCAACTTGGACTGCCCATAACTCCTGATCTAATGAACATCTTCAGGTTATTCAAATTGGAGGTGATATCTTATCTCAATAGCATTCCAAAAAGTGGTCACACGCCCTATTTCAACGAGTAGAAAATGGAGTTATGACGTTTCTAAGAGAAGCAGTACATCGCAGGCTACTGCACAAACCCCAGGATCGTGCGTGCAGTAGCTCTTGGAAAAACGACAGTTAGGGTCATGCAAGTCTTGCACGGCCCATGTAAGACCTAAAGGACCTCGTGCGACATCCGACGGTAACCCTAGCTCTTGGGCTTTTGTTTCCCTTAGTATAAATAAAACCCTACCCCTTAGTTATCATTTGTGGAGTGTGCTTTAGGTTTATTTTCAGTAGTTTAGTTCTCTCTCTTAGGCACACTCTCACCAACCTTTAATGCTTTCATAGTTTAGTTTAATTGCTTTCTTGTCTTTAAATTCTGAATACTTGGAGCAAGATTTCCATTTTAGTTTGAAGTAATTGTTTTCCTTTCATGCTTATTTTCTTTACAGCTTTTATGTCCTTGCGTTACTTTTAATTTCTGAATTTTTAATTCATGATTGTTGGTTGAAGTTTTTTACTCAAAGTGCTATTTTCTTGGTGTTAATACCCAATTTCATATTCTAGGTTGAAGTTCTTTACTTGAAATAGTAAAATCATAAGTTCATGTGTAGTTTACTTAGATCTAATTGGTTTAAGTGTAGCTATGTATGAGTAGTTAGCTTGGGCCTAGGGGTTGGGTGGCCCATAGTATAATTATGGCATGAATGATTTTCCTCTATACTTGTCTGTGTTAGTTTGGTGTTAAGTTTGGATTTGCTAGTTGTTGTGGGATTATGTCCTTGCTTGAGATGGGTGTGTGAGCATGTTCGGTACCTTAGGTGAACTCTTGCTTGCTAGGTATCTTAGGTTGATCGTAGCTTGCATTGTAGATGTCCTAGAGTTATTCCTTGCTTGTTTGTTTCCTTGTTCCAAACCCAAGGAAAATTGTGATTCATGTGTTATAGTTGTTCTCCTAGAAAGGTATTGAGCGCGGAGCCGTTGACACCGGAAACGCTCCCTATTGACACGGAAAAGGGCACGCTCTTCGTGTGACCTCGGGATCGTAGCTATAGTGTGTGTTGATCCTCATTTATATATACCTAGTTGTCAGCATGACCCCGAGACCTAGGTAGGAAATCAGGAACACAAAGCTAGATTCTTGAACCAATCATCATGACCATTGGGTGGGGATGGATTGTAGTAGTGTACAATGCTCCCTAGACTTACTTGTAATTCGCCAAATGACCATGCTTGAGTAGAGTAGAGATACCTTGACTTTCCGTAGCTATACTAGGTGGAATCTCTCTTCCCTAATCCTATCCCCTTATATTGATTACACCCCTCGTTTGTACAATTAGTGACAAGTTGGGCAAACAACTCAACATTGATTGTTGTGACCAAGTAAAGTTTATAGTGAGTGCATGTCCCTTGCTAGGGTAGAAAATGCTTGATCCTCCAGAGTTCAACCCCTTACTTATCCCCGTTCTACTATACTTAGTATAGTTCCAGATGATTGATTTAAGTGGAGAAAAATATTGTAACTCTGGTGAGCTCCCATGATTGATAACTTTTGGGAGTGCATCAAGTTTTTTGCGCCGTTGCCGGGGATCAACGGATTTTTGCATTAGCTTACGTGTAGTCGTTAGTTGTATCTTTACTTATTTCTAGTATTAGTACTCTCATGTGCATTACCCCTTTACCCTTTTCGGACTAATCTTTGCTTAAGTTTCTTGTTGTGCATACATTTGGGAAAGCAAGGATGAGGTACATCGAGGAAGGCGTAGCAAGCAAGGAAACATGGAGGAGGCAGATAGATATATTGAAAAATATGAGGATAAAAACTCGCATTCTATAGGGTCACATGGGAGAAATACGATGAGATGTTGTGGGCATTACCTAGTTGGAAGCATAGATGTGGGAAAAGTTCTTCGTAAGCGAATTCAGGCAATTGAAAGAGGAGCGCGCTTCTAGGTTCAAGGAACAAAGTGTTAAGCTCATTGAGCTTAAAGTGGTTCCGGAAGAGGATGAGGTTGAAGGCCTTGACCTAAGAAAGTTCGAGAGCTCTTGTTATGGCGTGGAGAGTACAGAAATTACTCTCCCATTGAAGAAAGTACTTCAATATGCACCTTTATCTACCATAATTCCTAAGAGGCATTGGAGGATGCAAGGGACTTTGTGGAGAATACAAGGATGCTCATCATAGAATGTCAACCCATTCTCCATAGGACCTCACCAAAAAGGTTGAGAGACCCCGAAATATTCAACACCCCTCATCTTCGAGGTAATGTTGAGGTAATGGGTTCTCTATGCTACCTTGGGGTAATGAAAATCCCCATGCGCGCCTAGAAAAATTCCATGGAAGAATATTGAAGAATTGGTTGGAGCTAGGTTGGTGAGCGCCAATGGCTTGCAAGACAAGTTCAATGATCCAAAAGTGAAGGAGGAAACACCTCATTTTGTCTTCCCCAATTGAGGAAAAGGGAGTGAGTTAAGTCAAGCTAATGACCCTAAAGAAGTGCTTCGTGGGAGGAAACACATGGTTTTTATTTCTTTTGTAGATTCCTTAGGTTTGGTTGATCGTTTTTTAAGTGTTGTGTGTAGGACAAGAATAAGGATATGCAAAATGGGACTGCATTGATCATGCCCAAAAACAGAGTATTGAAAAAAGAAGAGTGAAACAGAGCTGCATGCCCCGTGCAGAAGCTTCATGCCCCGTGCAAAAGCTTCATGCCCCGTGCAGAAGCTTCATGCCCCGTGCAAGAATATTTGTCGGAATGAAGATATTTTCGGAAACGAAAATATGGTTCATATTGGAATATAATATTATCGAAGCCAAAGATATTGTCGGAAACAAAAATACGGTTCGTATGGGAAAATATTATCGAAAATAGAAAATTGCCGGAAATGAAAATATTGTCGGAATCATAAATATTGTGGGAATGGGAAATATTACCGGAAATGGAAATATTGTTTGAATCGGAAACAATTCCGGAATCGGAAAACAAATCGGAAGCACAACGAGCGACAGGCCATCGTGCATGCACCAGCCAATCGCTCGCCGAGCCAGCTCGCAAGCGCAATATAGCGCCATGCACAAGGCCCAGGACAACGCCATCACGCCAGGCCGCAAGTGTAATATCCCGAATTTTCGGGTATTTTCTAATAAATTATTTTGATAAATTAAGATAATTTTACAATTAAAATAAAGTTTTTAATGAGTTTTAACTAATAGTCACTACAAGTATATTTTCAGATTTATTTTATAAATTTTCTGAAATTAGTCTCCTAGTTAAACCTAATACCCTAAGTATATTTTCAGAATTAATTTATATATTTTCTGAAATTAGTCTCCTAGTTAAACCTAATACCCTAAGTATATATAACCCAAACCTCACAAAAAAAATCTCTCGTTACATTAACTGATAGTAAACCCCTCCTCTCAATAATCTCCGCCGTTGTCACAGTACCCTTCCTCTCGGTAAGTAATAGATGTTTATCATTTCCAAGCTTTTCACTTTTGAAATCTATCTTCGATTTAGTGTTTTCTCGTCACTGCTAATTGACAATTATGGCTGACAATTGGGAGTGGGGATTGTTTAACTCATTAACTAACATTGTTTTGGGTTTTTCTATTGTACGTTCTTTAGGAATAGGTTCATACAGCAATGGTGTGCTTTGATTAAAAAAAAATAATGAAAGTTGATTTATTAGACTAATTCTTGTTTATATTCTCTAACTATTACTACGCATAGATTAAGTTAGGTTGGGCAAATATTATGACTAACTTAGGTTATTTATTTTGTGTAATCGTAGACGGAGACTACTTAGGAACCACGCGAGGAGACTACTAGTTTGAGTACGTGCGTGTTCAAGGTAATTTTCAATGTCCATCATCTTTAGGTCCCGTTAGTAAAAGTATTTGGGTATATTTATGTGTTAATATGTGCTATGGAGATTAAGTGTTATATGCATATATATGAGTGTTATATATGATTTGAGTTTATGGGGATGTATAATATTAGTATTAGTATGTAAATGATATTTTGTACTAATATAATTATTTTACGAAAATGAATATCACTTCATCTGATTAATGTGTATGGAGGCTATTTTGATGCTGGACACAAGTTGGAGTTTGTTAATTAATTCTGGTTATAAATTTGTTCATGAATTGTATAAAGTTACAGAAGCACTCCAACTCTTTAATAAGAGCTGTAACAATTAAGAACTAAGTGATCGTTGTAATATATTGATAATGATGGGCTCAATTGTACTTCGTATAATTGTAGTTATGGACTCTTGTGACTACGACTATTATGTGCTGTGACCTTATTAAAAATATTAATTACGTAAAGTGTAATATTAGAGGGAAAAGCCCGTAAGGGTTAGGAACAGGTTGCCCTTCTAGATGTTGTTCTATCGGTGCACTTTAGTGGAGACCCGGTAGGCTTCTAGTAGGTTTCTATTATTCTGCAATAAACTTTCTGCTTAGTCTTCCTCCTAATTCTATTGGTGCGCGGTCGCGGAGACCCATAGTCAATTAGTGAGGGGTGTGCACACTAGGGACATTCTGTACTCATCTTACTTTGGCCATTCTCAAGGGTTACGCGCGACCCTTAGCGTTCTTTTTCCCTCACTTAATTAATATTGATCTTTATGTGATAAGTTTAATAACGGAGTTGTTAAATTGGTACTGGTTGTTTAATTGTCTATTTTATGTACTCAAAATGTTTTCAAACTAAAATTATTTATTTTACGGGATGGAGTTGGAATTACTCAGTTTATCTGATTTTTGGGAGTTCGTCTCTCTTGTCTCTTTTCTATTTATTTTTGCAGGTTGGTAAAGGTACTTGGCTACGAGTGAGGAGACGCTTAGAATAACCACCTAGTCAAGAGACAATTTCTATTTCAGTTTAAGTTTAAGTTGGTTTTTGTTATTCATTTTATGGGAATTGGTTGTAGTTTTTATGGGGCACCTTTTAAACCACTTAGTTAATTTTGACTTTAATGATTTTAAATTGTTTTGTTGCTTTGCATTTATTTCCTGTGGATAATAAATGTAGCAGTGACACTCCCAAGGTTCGGACGATTGTTTTATGATATAAAAACAGGGTTTTTGATTATATAAAAGGTCCAAATTTTGGGGGTGTTACAAATTGGTATCAGAGCTTAGGTTTGTTTTCAAATTTTTTTCTTTCTTAGGAAAATTGGAATTAATGAAATAGGTTAAAAATTGTATAAGGGGTTCTAATTTAAATATGATAAAATAAGTACTAAGTTAAGTAAAAGCCGTGAGCGTGGGAATACGTTAAGGGGTTGTTACACTTATTTGAAAGTACTTGTTTAGTACTTACATTATGTTGTTTTCTTCTTTCTTTTGTCTGTGCTTAGATGGTTCGTACTAGAGTAACTGCAAGGAAACAAACAGCTAGGAGAGGTCCGGGTGTTCGAGCATCGACCCCGTACGAGCTACGAATTCGTGATGGAGAATATGTCCCGCATTTTATTAACCGGTTAAGAGCTTGCATGGAAAGCTATAGGTTGAATGACTTACCAGAGGGCAATGATTTTCATACTCCAGCTAGGCAAGCTGAAGTTTTAATAAGAACCCTTCCTATAGTAGGACCGCTAGCTCAAGTAAGGAGAAGGCATAGCCGTATTTTTGTGAACGGGGAGCCTAATACCCTAAGGTACAATTACATGGGACGTTGGTTTTTGGATCTTGTCCACTTGGAGGGCGAGATGATTGATGCTATTACTGCTTGGGACTATGATCGCATGCCGGATAATCAAAATAGTGCCCCAGAAACAAGTGACTCATCGGACTTCGACTAGGAAGCTAAAACTATTCGTTAAACTACAGTAGAAACTAGAAACTAATAAGGTCATTAGGCCATGAAACTCTCTATTTAATAGGATTAATAGATTTTCTGTTTTGCGTCAATACTACTACCAGCATTATAATAGTATGTTCTTTAAAATTAGCCATTAGTTTATTAGTTGTAATGACTTTCGATAATCACCTACTAGTAATGATTATTATTATTATTTATTATTATTATTATTATTATTATTATTATTTTTTAGTATTTTTTTTTATTTTATTATTTGCCCATTATTTTGTCATGGTGGTCGTGAGAATTCTTACATGAAAGTCAAAGAGTTTGTTAAGTGTTGATGTGGGATGAAAATTCCTGCACCTTCTCACTAGACTTGGGTATTTGCAAGACCTCAAATAAGCTAGTAAAGCGTATTATAATACAAGCTGCTGGTACGAGTTAAGTAATGTGGGAAATCCTTATTATTATTATTATTATCATTATTATTATTATGTGCTTCTTAATTATAGGGGTACGAAATAGTCTTAATAAGTGTAATTGTGATGACGATTTATGTTAACATTTGGTACATGTACAAATACTATGAGTTTCAACGCATTAGCCGCGTTGAAATATGTGTGGTGATAACACCAGTGTTAAATTGTGCAGAGTGTGTATGCAAAACTATAACGTATACACTAGGTCTCGTACAAGAAGAGTAGAACAAATGGCTGAAACCCCGGAACAACTCGCTGCTAGATTAAGGAACCTTGAACAGATAAACCAGACTATGGGTTTGTTGTTGCAGCAACAGTTGCAAAACAACAACAACAACAACAACAACAACAACAACAACCATGCTGATAATGACCCGCAAGCTACCATGGCTAAGAAGCTAGCTGCATTGAAACCCCCACTATTCCTAGGTAAGTAGGATCCGTTGTTGGTTGAAAACTGGGTACGTGATTTTGACAAGATCTTCTCTGCTGCTGGTACACCTGATGCTCAAAAGGTGGATCAGGCAACTTTCTATTTGCGCGAAAATGCTGACTTATGGTGGGAAAGACAGGGTCCTATACTAAGAAACCAAGAGAACTTTGGCTGGGATGCGTTCAAGTTGGCTATCAAGGGACGTTTCTTCCCTGAACACATAAGGAGAAAGAAATACAATGAGTTCAGTAGGTTCAATCAAACTGGGGGCATGAGCGTGCAAGAATATGCTGAGAAGTTTAATGAATATGCTAGGTTCTGTCCCAATGTGGTACCTGATGAGAGAGCTAAGGCTTCAAAATTTGAAGATGGGTTGATTTTCAGAATTCAGAAGAAAGTGATAGCAGCTGGCGCAACAGCAACATTCCAAGAAGCATACGAAAGGGCTTGTAACACCGAAAGGGTGATAAAACGCGAAGAAGAGGTGAAGAATATGCACAAGAAGAGAAATAATGCTGAAACCTCCAACCAGCAAGGGTATAACAAGAAACCTCGCTATGGAGGAAATAGTAATGGCTATGGCAATGGAAATGGCTATGGGAATGGAAGTGGCAATGGTAATGGCAGTGGCTACAGGTCTAACGATCGTTATAACAACAACAACCGCAACTACCAAGGCCAAGGAAATCAGAATCAGCAAGGATCCCTTCCTTGCAAGAGATGTCACAAGAGTCATCGTGGTCGTACTTGCCAAGGAGACCCAATCACTTGTTACGAATGCAAGGAGCCTGGACATAAGGCACGTGAATGTCCCAAGAGGCAGGGGAATAATCGCCAAGGTCATAATGGAAACAATAATAGCAATGGAGGCGGCTATGGAAGGAACTCGAACAACAATGTCAATGGACATACCAACAATAGTAATGCTGGAGCAACAAACACTAACCAGAACAATGGAAATGGGAGGACCAGCAATGGAAGGATATATGTCATGAACCAGAATGAGGCTAGCATCAATGCCAACGTTGTGACGGGTACTTTTCTAGTTAACTCTAAGCCTGCTTACTTACTTTTTGATTCAGGGGCGTCTCATTCTTTTGTATCCACTTCTTTTGTGAGTAAAAATGCATTGAAACCTTCATCGTCGTGTCAAGCCAATATAGTGATACCATCTGGGGAAGTTGTGCTTTGTAAATCCCTATACCAAAACATTCCCATTAATGTAGCTGGGACTGAGTTACCTGCAGAACTTATCCAGTTTAACCTGACATATTTTGATGTAATCTTGGGAATGGATTGGCTTAGTAAGTACAGGGCTAGAATTGAGTGTCACACCCAGAAAGTGTCTCTTAGGGGGCCAAAGGGGAATAGAATTTCTTACCATGGAGTTGTGTCTAAGCCTGAACTCAGTATTGTGTCAGCCATGACTTTTCATTCTTATATTAGGAAAGGTTACCCCATATACTTGTGCCATGTGCAAGATGTGAATGTAGAAGAGAAAGCCATAGAACAGATTCCGGTAGTAAGAGAATTTCAGGATGTATTCCCAGAAGAAATCCCAGGGATGCCACCAGCTAGGGAGTTAGATTTCAAAATAGATGTAGTGCCTGGGACAGGAGCTATTTCCAAGGCACCATATAGGATGGCACCCGCAGAGATGAAGGAGTTGAAAGTGCAGTTAGAAGAGTTGCTTGAGAAAGGGTACATTAGACCGAGTGTCTCACCTTGGGGAGCACCTGTTCTGTTTGTGAGAAAGAAGGATGGGAGCATGAGATTGTGCATTGACTATCGAGAGTTAAACAATGTCACAGTAAAGAATAGGTATCCGTTACCTAGGATTGAGGATTTATTTGATCAACTTAAGGGTGCTGGGATCTTTTCGAAAATTGATTTGAGGTCGGGATACCACCAGTTGAGGATAGCAGCAGAAGATATACCTAAGACAGCCTTTCGCACAAGATATGGCCATTATGAGTTCACTGTCATGCCTTTTGGACTCACAAATGCGCCAGCAGCTTTTATGGACCTTATGAATAGAACTTTTCAGCCGTATTTGGATAGGTTTGTTGTGGTGTTTATAGATGATATTTTGGTGTACTCGAGGGATAAGGAAGAGCATGAGGAGCATCTAAGAAGAGTGTTGGAGATACTCCGTGAAAAGCAGTTGTATGCTAAATATTCTAAGTGTGAGTTTTGGCTAGAGAAAGTAGCATTCTTAGGCCATGTGATATCGAAAGAGGGAGTTGCAGTTGACCCATCTAAGATTCGAGCAGTGACTGATTGGCCTCGACCTACTAGTGTGACAGAAGTAAGGAGTTTCTTAGGCCTTGCTGGTTATTATAGGAGATTTGTGGAAGACTTTGCTAGAGTAGCTCAACCAATGACAAATTTAATGAAAAAGACAACGAGATTTCAGTGGGATGAGAAATGTGAGCAAGCTTTTCAAGAGTTGAAGCGAAAACTTACCTCTGCACCAGTTTTGACATTACCCTCGGGAGTTGATGGATTTGAGGTGTATAGTGATGCATCAAAAAAACGGTTTAGGGTGTGTACTTATGCAACATGGGAAGGTTGTAGCTTATGCATCGAGGCAACTTAAGCAGTATGAGAAGAATTACCCCACACATGATTTGGAGCTAGGGGCAGTGGTGTTTGCTCTTAAGATTTGGAGACACTACTTGTATGGTGTGAGGTGTAAGGTTTATACAGACCACAAAAGCTTGAAGTACATATTCACTCAAAAGGAGTTGAACATGAGACAAAGAAGATGGCTAGAACTGATAAAAGACTACGAATTGGACATCTTGTATCATGAAGGAAAGGCAAACAAGGTAGCTGACGCATTAAGCAGAAAGACAAGCCACACGATGAACACAATGGTGTTGGCAAAGGAGTTATGTAAGGAGTTTCAAAAGCTGAATCTGGAGGTGATGGAAGCTGGTCAAGTGGATGCTCAGTTGAATGCAATGTCAGTAGAACCTACCATATACGATGAGATTCGAGAGAAGCAAGCAACAGATGAATGGTTGGGAAAGGTGAGAAAAATGAAGGAAGAAGGAGCAGCTATTGACTTTGAAATCGACGATACTGGAGCAGTGAAATATAAGGGAAGATGGTGCATTCCAAAAGATGAAGATCTAAAGAGGAAAATCTTAGAGGAGGCTCACAATACTCCATACTCAGTGCATCCGGGCGGAGATAAACTTTATAAAGATCTTAAACAACATTTTTGGTGGTCTAACATGAAGCGTGAGGTAGCGGAGTTTGTAGCAAGATGTTTGACATGTCAGAAGGTAAAGATTCAGCATATGAGACCTGGAGGGAAGTTGCAATCTTTGGAGGTACTGGGATGGAAGTGGGAGTCGATTTCAATGGATTTCGTGATGGCATTACCACTTACCAAGACAGCAAAGAATGCAATTTGGGTCATAGTTGATCGCTTGACAAAGACAGCAAGATTCATTGCCATGAAGGATACTTGGAATGTGAACCAACTAGCAGATGCATACGTTCGTGAAATAGTGAGACTGCATGGAGTTACTAAGGACATCATTTTAGATAGGTACCCGAGATTCTTGTCAAACTTTTGGGGTACTTTTCAGAAAGCATTTGGTACTATACTAAAGTTTAGCACAGCATTTCATCCTGCTACCGATGGGCAGACAGAGAGGACGATTCAGACTCTAGAGGATATGTTAAGGGCTTGTGTAATGGATTTTGGTGGGTCGTGGGATGAGCGATTGCCTATGATTGAGTTCTCATATAATAATAGCTACCATGCAAGCATAGGAATGGCACCTTATGAAGCGTTATATGGGAGGAAATGCAGGAGTCCTTTGTGTTGGAGTGATATTAGTGAGTCGTTGACATTGGGGCCAGAAATGATAGAAGAAACAATAAGGCAGGTTAGGTTGATACAAGAGAATATGAAGGCAGCCCAGGATCGGCAGAAGTCATATGCAGACCAGAATAGAAGGGTGGTGGAGTTTGAAGTTGGAGAAAAAGCATTACTTAAGGTGTCACCGACCAAAGGTGTCATGCGATTTGGAAGGAAAGGAAAGTTGAGCCCGAGGTACATTGGCCCGTATGAGGTATTGAAGCGAATTGGAGAGGTGGCATATCAGTTAGCTTTACCAATGGAGTTAGCCAATGTCCACAATGTTTTCCATGTCTCCCAACTCAGAAAATATATCCATGACCCTAACCATGTAATCCAACCAGAGTCTATAGAGTTAGACGAGTCATTAACCTCCAAAGAACGCCCTATTAAGATTCTTGATACCAAAACCAGAAGTACGCGGAACAAGGCCGTTAAGTTAGTTAAAGTGCTATGGTCGAATCAAAATTCCGAAGAGGCAACGTGGGAAGCTGAGGATGACATGAAAAAGCGTTATCCAGAACTATTTGAGCAGGTATGCTAAGTTTCGAGGACGAAACTCTTTTTAGGGGGGGTGAAATAGGATGCTAACAGGTCAGTATTGTTCTTTTAGCACATTGGGTTAACCTTAAGTTCGAGGACGAACTTTGTTTTTAGGGGGAGTAGATGTAATATCCCGAATTTTCGGGTATTTTCTAATAAATTATTTTGATAAATTAAGATAATTTTACAATTAAAATAAAGTTTTTAATGAGTTTTAACTAATAGTCACTACAAGTATATTTTCAGATTTATTTTATAAATTTTCTGAAATTAGTCTCCTAGTTAAACCTAATACCCTAAGTATATTTTCAGAATTAATTTATATATTTTCTGAAATTAGTCTCCTAGTTAAACCTAATACCCTAAGTATATATAACCCAAACCTCACAAAAAAAATCTCTCGTTACATTAACTGATAGTAAACCCCTCCTCTCAATAATCTCCGCCGTTGTCACAGTACCCTTCCTCTCGGTAAGTAATAGATGTTTATCATTTCCAAGCTTTTCACTTTTAAAATCTATCTTCGATTTAGTGTTTTCTCGTCACTGCTAATTGACAATTATGGCTGACAATTGGGAGTGGGGATTGTTTAACTCATTAACTAACATTGTTTTGGGTTTTTCTATTGTACGTTCTTTAGGAATAGGTTCATACAGCAATGGTGTGCTTTGATTAAAAAAAAAATAATGAAAGTTGATTTATTAGACTAATTCTTGTTTATATTCTCTAACTATTACTACGCATAGATTAAGTTAGGTTGGGCAAATATTATGACTAACTTAGGTTATTTATTTTGTGTAATCGTAGACGGAGACTACTTAGGAACCACGCGAGGAGACTACTAGTTTGAGTACGTGCGTGTTCAAGGTAATTTTCAATGTCCATCATCTTTAGGTCCCGTTAGTAAAAGTATTTGGGTATATTTATGTGTTAATATGTGCTATGGAGATTAAGTGTTATATGCATATATATGAGTGTTATATATGATTTGAGTTTATGGGGATGTATAATATTAGTATTAGTATGTAAATGATATTTTGTACTAATATAATTATTTTACGAAAATGAATATCACTTCATCTGATTAATGTGTATGGAGGCTATTTTGATGCTGGACACAAGTTGGAGTTTGTTAATTAATTCTGGTTATAAATTTGTTCATGAATTGTATAAAGTTACAGAAGCACTCCAACTCTTTAATAAGAGCTGTAACAATTAAGAACTAAGTGATCGTTGTAATATATTGATAATGATGGGCTCAATTGTACTTCGTATAATTGTAGTTATGGACTCTTGTGACTACGACTATTATGTGCTGTGACCTTATTAAAAATATTAATTACGTAAAGTGTAATATTAGAGGGAAAAGCCCGTAAGGGTTAGGAACAGGTTGCCCTTCTAGATGTTGTTCTATCGGTGCACTTTAGTGGAGACCCGGTAGGCTTCTAGTAGGTTTCTATTATTCTGCAATAAACTTTCTGCTTAGTCTTCCTCCTAATTCTATTGGTGCGCGGTCGCGGAGACCCATAGTCAATTAGTGAGGGGTGTGCACACTAGGGACATTCTGTACTCATCTTACTTTGGCCATTCTCAAGGGTTACGCGCGACCCTTAGCGTTCTTTTTCCCTCACTTAATTAATATTGATCTTTATGTGATAAGTTTAATAACGGAGTTGTTAAATTGGTACTGGTTGTTTAATTGTCTATTTTATGTACTCAAAATGTTTTCAAACTAAAATTATTTATTTTACGGGATGGAGTTGGAATTACTCAGTTTATCTGATTTTTGGGAGTTCGTCTCTCTTGTCTCTTTTCTATTTATTTTTGCAGGTTGGTAAAGGTACTTGGCTACGAGTGAGGAGACGCTTAGAATAACCACCTAGTCAAGAGACAATTTCTATTTCAGTTTAAGTTTAAGTTGGTTTTTGTTATTCATTTTATGGGAATTGGTTGTAGTTTTTATGGGGCACCTTTTAAACCACTTAGTTAATTTTGACTTTAATGATTTTAAATTGTTTTGTTGCTTTGCATTTATTTCCTGTGGATAATAAATGTAGCAGTGACACTCCCAAGGTTCGGACGATTGTTTTATGATATAAAAACAGGGTTTTTGATTATATAAAAGGTCCAAATTTTGGGGGTGTTACAGCAAGGCCCAACACGCATGTAATACCTCGTATTTTTATAATAATTATAAATATATTTTATTATATTTATAAAGCATTTTATGATTTTTAGAATTTATTTCGCATTTAAATATTATTTAGATGTATTTTAATTAATTACAATATTTATTATTTTAATTAATTACGAAACGAATTTAATTTCCAAGTCGGAAAATTTAATGGGTCGCAAGTAATTTTAAAAGTTTGGGTTTTTAAATAAAAGTCCAACTCGTTTTATAAAACGAGCTCAATCAAAAGAATTTAATTCTAAGCTCTAGGCTAGCCCAATCATTTAATTTCTAAGCCCAATGTCAAATTCCCAATCCCTAGCCCACTAGGGATTTGAGAGCCTATAAATAGGACTCTCCTCATTAAATGATCCCCTTGTTTTTCATTAAAGCCTATTTCTTTTTCTTTCCCCACACTCTTCCTCTCTCTCCTCTCTTTGTGCCGGCTCCTCACCCGCACCGCACAGCCCTCGTGCTGCCATGCTTCGTGCCCTCGTTACCCGCACACCCCTCGCCCTCTCCCTCTTGCTCGCAGCGTGCACTCGTTGTGCCCTGCGCTGCTGTTGTGCCTCTGTTGCTGCGTGTCTTGCTGCGCGCCAGCCAGCCCTCGCCCTCGTCTCTCTTGCGCGCCCTCGCGCCAGCCTCTCGCCCTCGTCCCTCGTCTCTCGCGCAACGCTGCTGCCTGCTTGTCGCCCCTTGCCGCGCGCGCACACACACGAGTGTGTGTGTGTGTGTCTTCTTGCTCGTTCGTTCAATTCTTTCGCCCAATCACAATTAATTCGTGGTTGTTCCGTGCTATAGGCCGGATTGGTATAATTCTCTTCTTCCTTACCTATTCTATTTCAATTCCGTATTTTAAATTATATTATTATTGTTTTGAATAATTAAAATGCTGGGAATCGGTTATGAACACCGTATTTTCAGGATTTGTATGTTTTAATTCATGAGGCGTATTTTAATTTTTAAACCATGAATTTTCATATTTATTTGTGTAATAAAGAATTGATTTTTGTGTTGTTAAATTGGTTTTATTGGGAAATTCAAGTTAGGGTTTTAACCTAGACCTAATGGGTCAATTGATTAGCATAATTAAGTGATTAATTTAATTATTATAATCAATTATATTTTCAGATTTATAAAAAGGTTTAAAGTGTTGATTTTGTGGAAAAAGTATGTTTTCATACTAGGGATTAGTTTTGCAAATTGAGACGATTATATTATTAAAGAACGATTGAATTCTAATTATTAACAAGGTTTTATATTTTATAAAGTTGCTGGAAATATAATGAACATGGAAATAATTAAGGTTTCATTATTTTGATGATAGGAGGTGATTTCTAAGTGAGTGATCGTTTTGCAAAGTGGCCCCTACGCTTAGGTATTCAATGTACGTACAAGTCTAGGGCGTCCACATTATTTGTCAAGGGACATTACATGATTGTTATTGATGTGAATTATATTATGTGAACTTGGTGGATTCATATTTGTTTGGGTGAACGATCATGTGAATTATTATTATTGGAATTATTGATTCATTGATTGAACAAGCATGTTGGGACTATTGGGAGTATGGATTTCATTGTCAATCATGTTGTTCAATATTTATGCATGTATGGTTTGTTTCACATGCAAGGGATGGATTATTTATTGTAATGCTATTGTACGGGATGTCTAGCATACTTTTGAGCCAATTATTCGTACCTCATTGTACTATTTATTTTACCACATGTGAAGGGTTAGCTCACGTAAGCCACCGCACATGTAGGGTTCAGTTGAGAATATTTTATATGAAATGAATTAGTATTTTGTCGTGCAAGGGCACAACCCTCATGTTAACAAGCATGATGTGGAATCTCACTTTTGTGAGAAGGAACTTGGTAGTAATTACAATACGTCTTGATTTATTGATCACAAGTCCTAAAGGATTAAAATGAGATTGTTTTGGTTGTCTTTTATTAATTGTATGTATGTATGTGTGTTCGAGTCTCGATTTCACCATTAATAAAATATTAATAAACGTAAAGTGCAACCAGAACAAGCTTCAAAACTCTTGGAACGTATATACCTTGAGTATGAACAATGGGGGGAGACTTGCCGGAAAACTCGTTCTCCTACTAATGACACAAGACGTTGTTTCATTTAATTTATGCGCTGGAATTCCGTCGGTATGGCCCGACACTCGGTATGGTCCGATGTTTATTATTTATTATGGTGTTTGGTGGGTTCCCAACACCCTTCCTTTATGGAATATTCTTTTGGCTCTTTCGAAGCTTGTTCTAATTAATTTGTGAGTCAAGAGTCGAGTCAAGAGTCGAGTCTTGTATTCATGAATTGCTTGTTATTTATTAAATAGCTTTTGCATGTTGATTAGTATTTTGGCGAGTGATGCATGTTTATAGTTTTATTTCACTTTAGCCTTGTAAGTACTCAACTTTTGCTGACTACGTGCCTTGTGTCTCTTGGTCATGGCCTTTGCTTTAATGACCCTATGATGATCCATCATTTGCACTTGCATTGTTGGGGAGTAGATTAATTTAGCAGGTTGGTAGATCAAAGTACGATCAAAATCATGTAGCTTGGGATGGTTGAGAGAGTTGCATTCTTTTGTGCTTTGAAACTAATTTTAAAATTATACTTTATTCATATTTTGGGTTGTTGGATTTTTAATACTTTGGTTTTGGGCCGTTATGGTTCCAACTTGTAGGAGGCCTCAATAATTATTATTTATGTTGGTTTGAAAGTTAGTTGACATTAATTTCCGCTGCGTAATTCTGGTACTAGCCTTAACCGTTATCACGGTGGCGGTAATACTTTAGTAGTTCCTTTATTTTAAGTTGGAAAATGGTTTTATAAATGCAAGGAATTGTTAGGGTGTTACAAAGTGGTATACTAGAGCTTAGTTTCATTCCTTCTTTGTAGTAAGCAATACTACAAAGTAGTAATCGGAGACTAATGCTTCTTTGTATTAATACATACTACAAAGTGGTATTTGCGGAACTTTAGGATTTTTAAATATTATTTTCCTAAATTCAAAACGTATTATTTTGAATACTCAATATTTTAAAGGTCAAATACCAATTATTGTGGGTCGTTTGAAACGAGTTATAAAGTTTGGATTATTATTTAATTTAATTAATTTTTTCCGAAATTTTTATTTTATGCGAAATTTTCGAATTAAATTCGAAATATTTTTATTATTTTCGGATTTTCTTTTATTTAAATATCCGAATTTATTTTATTTATTTATTCGAATTTTTTTTTCAATTTTTTTTAAAAAATTTCGGATTTTCTTTTTATTATTAAATATCCGAAATTAATTTATTTAATTGATAATTCTTATTAATTTTCGATTTTAATTTTAATAATTTCAACTAAGTTAGGAGTTATTTCTTAATTAATTTCGAAAATTAATATTACTTTCAAGTGAGGAATTGGTAGATTAAGAAGGGCATATTAGTTTAAGTATGCATTTTATGTGATTATGTGATTTATTAAGTGCCACGTATGTGTTTTGACCATGTTTTATCTTGATTTGTGTGATTATTTGCATCATAATTCATGTTGAGCATATACTTGTGCATTAAAATTGTATGGCTCCACGAACTATTCATTGTATCCTTTTGGGTTGGAATTTCTTTGGGAACGCGTTAGTAAGACTTTTTAGTTGTGAATTTTCAGGATTTAAGATGCTACCTTCTAAGTTCTCAAGTCTAGGATATCTAGAGAAACTGGATAACGAGACTCCTCATATGTATGTTCAAAAGATTGTGTTTGCTTGCTACTACTTTGCTTCAACCAAGGATATGCCACATCTTAGGCAAAAGGATATGATGGCTAGTATGGTTATTCATTGCTTGCCCCATAAGAATCCTTACATAGACCTTAAGAACAAGTTCAGTGACATGCACTATAATGATGGTACCCCTAATTGGTACAAGTATGGGACTGGAGATGTTAGGTGGAAGTATGATACTGAAGTTCTCACTATTATCTTAGAGGTTGCGGAGAATAGTTATGAGGATGGAAAATACTCTGCGGGTCTAGGTATGGGCTATGGAGGAGAAGAAAGTGATGGTGAAGATGGCATGATACATGATTAGCAAGCTAATGATGTTGAGGAGGATGATGATGATGTAGTTGAGATTGAGAATCCTAATCCTGTAGTTCCTGAACCAACAATTGAGATATCTAGTGGATCTGAGGATGAGCTTGAAGAGGACAATGTGGTTGATAGTGAGCCACAACAGGATGATGAGGCTATGGATGAAGATTCTGATCCGGAAGAAGACTTGGATGATCCTAATGATCAAGACTTTACTCCAGAGCAATACAAAGAAAAAGATGATCGTCGTGAAGACATTAGTCTTTAGAGAAATGTAATCCTTAGTTATTTATTTCGTTGAGTAATAAAGTGGCAAAGCTACTATTTATGGTTATTAGTTCAATTATGGTTTGGGGAAATAAAAGTAATGTTATTGATGGATGTAAGACTTATTCATTGGAGTTTTAATAAAAGAATAGAATTTCCTTTTTCGTTATCCTTTAAGTTCAATTCTCAATTCTAAGTCTTGTGGGTATCGCAAAGGGATTAATTGTTATTTCTTCAATAAAATTTTATGTGCAAGGTGGTCAAGTTAGCAACCATCTAAATTACATGCATCGAATAAGTGGGAGAGAAGGCCCCAAAGTGGCGCCAACTTCCCTAGGAGGCGTTTTACATGTGTTCTTGTTGTGAGTGGGTTCATTGTCGAACTAGTGCCTTAGTGATGTCGTGTCCAACCAATATTAAAGTTAGTCTTTTATTCTATTCAGGGGAAGGGATATGGCTAACCAGGAAATTTCTGAAGTGGTTAATGAAGGAAATAGTGCCCTTGGTCCAAGTATGCATATAATATTAAGTCTAATAAATGCGGTTCAGTAATAATTAACAAGTTAATAATTAAGTGAGATCAAGTGAGCTGAATGCCTAGCTAGAGGCCGCTTCAGTTCAAGTAGGATTAATGATATTAATCCACAGCTTACTCTTGACTGAACCCGTAGGGTCACACAAATAGTACGTAAACGGATCAAGTATTTAATGGCATTAAATACTCCATCTATGGATATTAGGAATCGACGGATCTTGGTTTCAGTGGGAGCTGAGATCGTCACAAGCAAGAAATGAATACTCCGGAAACGATGATATTACCGGAAACGGAAATATGGATCGTATCGGAAATATAAATATTATCCAAGTCGTATGTGTTGCCGGAAACGGAAACATGGTACGTATCGGAAAATATTATCGGAAATGGAAATATTGCCGGAATCGGAAATATTGCCGGAAACGGAAATATTGTCAGAATCGGAAATATTATCGGAATCAGAAAATAATTCCGGAAACGGAAATATTAAATATTTGTTCGAAACGGAAATTAATTCCGGAATCGGAAATATTAAATATTGTTCGTATCGGAAATGAATTCCGGAATCGGGAATTTAATCGGAAGCGTATCCTACGAATTAGCATCGGACGAGGCTCGCTAGACGAAGGCCCAGCACGAAGCCAGGCCGTCGCCCAGCAAGCCACACGCACACGCCAAGCCTCGACCAGGCCCAGCGCAAGCCAGGCCCAGCCAAGGCTTTGGGCGCGCGCGCGGGCAAAGCCAGCGGGCATGGGCCGAGGCGCTGTGCGCTCAGCGTGGGCCGCAAGGCCTGCGCGGGTGTACGGTGCTTCGTGCGATGCTCGTGTGCGAATCTTAAAGCTATCGGGATTAGATAAAGGATTAAATCCTAAACCTATTAGATAAAGTTTATTTAATAAGAGTCCTAGCAGGATTCTAATTAAAATTAATTCGTATCCTAATAGGATTCCAGTTCCTTTTCCATACCTCTATAAATAGGTGCCTAGGGTCATAATTTATAGACACATTTGAAGTATTCTAAAGGTAAGATTTTGAAGAAAAATCAGCCACACTCTTGCCCCTAACCAGCCGAAAATCTATACTACCTTAAGGGCGATTCTAGTTGGTCAAGCTTAAGGCGGATCCGGACATGCTGTGGACTATCTACGGAGGGACGACACTTGGAGTCCTAAAGACTTGTTCTTGTTCGGTTCGGGCACAGCTAGGGAGGGCACGCAACAAAGTGTATGCATCTAAACTATGCTAAATGATTATGTGTAAATAATATGTTTTCCTGGCTTTTTGGTTTTTCCGCATGATTTATGTTTAGTCATATGAATCATAACCTAACAGTGGTATCACGAGCCTCTTATTATTTTCATAATCTAAATTGCATAAACATGGTTAAATATTACAAATTTGCAAGGAATTAAAAGGGGTGATTAATTTTCGTAATTGCTAATTAGTTGCAAATTGCGTTTATTTAATTATATGTACGCAGTTTTTCGGCAGTTTCTTCGTTACTCATCCAAATCGAGTGATTTTTGTGTCAATTCCGCATGTAAAAGGCATTCTAAAATTTTGACAAAAAAAAAATTATTTTTCGCCGTAACCCAGAATTCCCAAATTCGAAGCCTAACTATGACTTTTCGGAGGTTTTAGTTTTTCGAACGCAAAAGTTTGTAAATTTAAGATGTTAAATTAAATATTTGCGATTCTTGTTGATAAATCTTGAATTTTTGATTGACCTACTGTATATGTTTAACAAGTTTGAATGCCTAGCCTTGTTAATTATGCAATCTAATTTGTAATTATGATTAATTTGTTGAAATTCGAATAATTTAGAATTGATTTGATTTTCATAATTAATTAATAATTTAATTAGATACCTATGATTTAAAACCACCATAAAAATTGTTAATTTGTGTTACATTTTAAATTTTTATGACCTAGATTTGAATCCATGATTAATCGGAAATTAATTGATTAATAAATTTTTGATTTTTCGTCCTAAAATTATGAAATTAATATGTTTTATTAATTTGTCATTAATTTTGAATTAAAAATTTTAAATTTTTATGCAATTCGCTCATAAAACTTGCACGCACAAAGCAATGGACGCTACGTGTTACCCTTAAGGGGTGTTGTATAGTGCGGGCATGCGACGACGAGCAAGGGAGCTCGTCGCCCATGCGGTACGAATGCAGCGAGCAAGGCGAGTGGCGCGCGAGCACAAGGCAGCAGCCCTGCCTTGTGTCGAGTGCTGCGCGCATGTGGGCGATGGGCGAGCAGCGACGGCATGGCACAAGCAGAGGCGCGCGCGCGCGAGGGCGAGAGTTGGTCGCCCAGCGATCGCAGCTCAGCGCGCCAACACGCGTGGCCTCGAGCGCTTGCTTGCGCGAGCGAGCGAGCGAGCACCATCGTAGCTGCTGCGTTTGCGCGTGGCTGCTGCGATGATGTGCCATGGGCCAGCGATGGTCGTGCAATCGATGGGGCTTGGGCGCAAGCCCAAGTACTCGTCATGTTACGATTGTCGAGTTTCAAATTTTAATTTGAAAATTTTTAGTTCATGTAATTTTAATTAATTTTAAAATTAAATAATTTAAATTGTTTTCTTGGATTTTAATTTTGAATATTATAATTATTATAAATTTTATTTATTCTAATTATTTTACTAAAATTAAAAACCTTGAATTAATTTAAAATTCGACTGAAAAATAAATTAAATAAATGGATTCAATTATAAATTTATATGAGCTTTAAATTTTAATTAAATTTGTATGTTTCCGGTTAGACTAGAAATACATTTTTATGTTTAAAATTAGTAAAGCATATGGATTTATTGGTTTAAGTGGGAGCCATTTTTAGTCATAAACTCTTGATTAGGTCTACAAATACTTTAAGGTTAAACAACTTGATTAGAATTAATAAGGACTGAATAATTGGTAGATTATTGGTGCCCTTGATTAATTGCTGCAAATGTTTATATGATGCATACAATGTGTTTTAACTAACCAATTATGTGGGCCATTCATGATAATGAATGGATGAATGGTATATATTGTATATGAACTGTTTTGCAGGTTATGAAGTGACTAGTATGGCCCAAATAGGATAGAAAATATGGTCTGCGTATCATTAATTTGAATGTAATTGGTCTAAAGTACCAAATTTGTTTTTCAATTTAAATATGGTCTGCGTACCATCAAATAGTTGTAATTAGTTTTAATTATAGCTTATCCTATTTGGAGAAAATGGCGCCTCCCACGGTGAAATTCAAGACGAAGTTTCCATTTTCGAGACGGACTTTGAAGTTGAAGCTTCAAGATGAAGTCGGGCCATACTAGATCACATTTATCTTATGCATGCTTTAAGTTATTTATTGCTTTAAATATGTCTTAATTATGCATGAGATTGTGGCTTGATTATGTTGCATGATTAAGGATTTTAGTTCACTTAAAATCTAACCAACATAGTAAGAGCCTTAAGTTTCAAACTTAAAAATTGAGTTAAAAGGTGCCATGCCAAAATAACACTTACTTGGATATCCTTTACATCGATCTTAGTAATAGTTTTCCGCCATAGCGAGGTGTTACTTATCGATACTAAAGGGGTAAGGTACACAAATAATTGTGAGTACATGTTAGTTTTGGTGAAACTCAACGATATAAGTAAGGAGTCCTTTTATGTCGTGGCAAAATCGATAGGTTTACCTAATAAGTTCTTAGACGTACCTATCAACCAAGAGTAGTTTCTAGACTATTAGCAAAAGGTTTTTGCTTACCTAAAATGTTTTAGAATTGAGTCAAAATACATAATGTGCTTAATTCTTCAATGGTTTTAGGGTCTTGGAATCATTTTATTCACACCTGCCGAAACAATAAATTCGAATAAAATGCTAATAACTTGTTTGAATTGCATGATTGCTTTAATTTTCAAGTTATTATTCATGATAAATGTTTAGACTTTGCATGCTTCAATATATGTTTTAATTATTATTTATAATTAAATATCTTGCACTGCGGTAAATCCTTTTAGAAAGGTAACAGTAAATTTCCTCGATTGGTAATGAATCCAAGAACGATTCACGGAAATGAGAGAAAATGAGTAATTTAAATGTACGTTTCTTTTAGTGACTTTTATGGTTGTTTTCGAGTATCAAAATCGAATGGCAAACCAATTGGTGCTTGTGAATTCAAAATACAATGTAGTTTTGAGATCATAAAGCATTGAGTTTAAACGCTCAGCTTTACCAATGGTTAACAACCTAAAATCTTTTTCCATTTAATTCTCGAATGAGTCTAGTCCCTAGACATTCGAATAGATCGATGCTTAGAGAACTTTAGAAGCTTCTGGTAAGATCATCTAGTTGAAACAGAATATTCAACATAAATGGTAAGAACTTTGTTGGAGTGACATTAGACATGTCTAAACAAAGTATAAAAGTCAACACTAGAGAATTCAATTCTTAAGACTATAAGAAAGGGTACAAGAAATAGGAAAACAAGGAACAAGTGAAAAGGAATTTACAATTCCGTTTCTACCTATAAGTTTATGTTTAAAGAGAAGTGACCTAGCAATCAAACTTCCTTGGTATCATATACCGCTTGAGGTTCTTACTTCGGTAATAACTCAAACAATGGAAGCTAGGCTACACTAATGGCCTACAAATGGGAAATGAAGCATGGCAATGCTATATTATTTGTAGGGTCATCTAGTTTGTTTTAAGTCCTTTCAAAGGCTGGAACTTAATGGTTATTTTGTTCCATAATCAGCATACCTAAATTTCTGTTTTCAAACACAGAAAGACTCACATTCAAGAAAAAAAAAACAATTTTTGTTTGTTTATTTGAATGAAATGGTCAATTACGGGTTGAGTCAATATGCTTGATTAAAACAAACAACTCTTTAAAAATAAAACTTTACTAGGTTCAAATCAACCCCTTGATTTGAGTTCCATTAATCTTTGGCATTGTTGCTTAGACCATGTCAACAAGTTAACATTCAAAAGCTCTATTTTGATGGACTTTTTAAAGTTGATTGATTTCTAGATCATTCAAGACGAGCTAGTCTTACTTGTTGAAAGTAACAAAAGATATGAACTATTGTTAGAACGCCTAGACAATAGAGTTCAAAGCTAAAGAAAGATTTTATGACTTTATTATTTCACATAGATTTGAGTGAATATAGGTTTATTTACTCAATGTGATATAAGTTTGAATCTGTTTGGCTAGTTCAAAGATTCAGAAGTATAAATCCCACTTGGCAAGAAATCATAAAGATCTAGGTTAGATCAGGTTGATGATTACTTAAGTCAAGAATGATCATCAATGATTGTGTGTAGTAAAATTCACAATCTAGCTCCATGAGATATGGCATATCTATGTTGGAATGATCGAAGTCGATTAGTACTTGATTCGATCAATGATGGATCATAAAGATTTTTCCTATAATTTCTAAACAAAATGCTCAACTACCACCAAACTAAACCAAATTCGTCAAAGCTATTGAAAAGTAATTTCAGAATATCTTTTCATAATATATCTAAAGAGTTCCTAAACTCAGTGGGAGCTTAGTGTTTGTTATTCAACAAACTGAGGCCCAAGTATAGATATATGTTTCATTGTGATTTATTCAAATGAGACACAAGGGTATTGTTTCTACCACGAATTTTTGAGAACATAATGTTTGTTTGCTCGAAATAATGTCCTTTTGGAGATTCGTTTCCAAAATGACAAGTGGGAGAAAATAGACCTCGAAAGTCTTCGAGGCGAACAACAAACATAAACGGACAATCCGGAGGCTTTTCGAAGTTCTCTAGAAAATCCGAACACGTATTCTTTAAGGACTTTAGAAGTGGCTTTTAAAGAATAGACATCTCTTAGAAGACTTTACAAGTGCTTCAAGGAGAACAGAATATTCAAAGGACTTTTAAGTGGCTATTCTATTGTTTGATGTTCTATACCCAAGTAGGCATAGAGTTCAAGTCACTGAAACTATGCGATTCTTCTATTAGATAGTGAAGAAACCTACAACTTGCAGTCAAACTATTATCACAAAGATTAATGAGTTTGTCACTTGTAAGAAAGCTATGACGAAATATAGATTCCCTAAAATGGTTAGAGGCCATATATAGACTATATGTTTAATTGGTTAAAGGCCATAAAACATAACCAATGTTTTGATGACAAAATTGAAATTTTGTTGATTTGCAAGAATAGGTTAACACCTGTTGGTTGAAAATTGGTTTTAAGGATAAAAACCATCAAACATGGAATTGTGTTCACGCACAAAGCTAGATTAGTTGCTAAAGGTTACAAGAAAATTCATGGCATGGATTGTGTTGAAACCTCATGCATAATCGTAATGCTCAAGTCTATAAATCAAGCAATGATTGCATATTGGTACATATGGCAATTGGATGACAAAACGTATTCCTCAATCAAATGTTGGAAGAAACTATGTACATGGCATGTCATAGGATTTGTGGATCCAAATAATGCTTGAAAGGAAAGCTAGCTTATGAAATCTAAGTACATATTTAAGCAAGTAATTGGGAATTGGAATTGTATTTTAGTGAAGCTAATAAGTATTTTAGTTTCATAAAATGTACATGATTCTTATAGATATATAAGAAGTTTAGTGGGAGTACATAAAACTTAATTGGTCCTATGTGTATCACACACATATCTCTCTATTGTGAAATAACATTCAAATGCTAATTTGAAATTATTCATCAATGACGGACCAAGGCGAAACTTAGTACATAATGGGTATTAAGATCTATTTTCAAAGATCTTATAATATTGTTTTAGATTAGTAATGGCATTTACTAAATCAAACACGAAAGACTCCATTGGAGATATTCGACCCATGTAAAGAATGTTTGAACTATGTATAAGCATTTACTGAGTTAAACATCAAAGAATCTAATGAGATTCTTCACCTATATTATATGTCAATGAATTTAGCTGGATTTAGTATCTACTGAAACTATATGAGCTAAAGATACATGAATAGAATTCAATTGGGAGTTATTCTGCAAAAGAATTTATCATGTATAATATAATATGAGGATCGCCAAAAACGTGTCGTATGACTTTAGGCATGACGAACATATACCAATCTCTATTGATCTAAGTGAAGATCAACTAGATTGAGATCAAGAAAAACTTATGGTACTTGAAAAGGTACATAGGAATAATTCTTGATTCAAGGAAATAAAGATATGCTAAATAGTTGATGCTACACGCATAAACACTGGAAAAGGATCAAGAAAGATCCCTTTGGAGTTAACCATTGACAAGGACGAGCTAAAAGAGCATCGTGTTTTGAAATGGCAAAATGGATTGGAGACCATGAGTTGTTGCGTGGGAAATTAAAATAATAATTTCTATGTTCTAAGATACAGCTGGAAAGTCTTCCACATATCTGTGAACTGCTTAATTGGATAAGTAAATCCAAACAAAGCATCACTAGGAACCTAAACAGTTGAAGTAAAAGTAATTATTGCCTAAGAAGCAATAAAACAGGGTTGTTTATTAAGTTCTTCACTGAACTTGAGTAGATCACATGTCTTCTGGCTTGATGGTTCTTCATTGCAAAATGCGTAGAACCACTCTTGAAGCAAGAAAGATGTTTGCTGACTTGATGGTTCTTCATTGAAAAATGTGTAGAACCACTGATGTAGCAAGAAAGACTAGATCAACAAAATAAACATACTCAAAAGATCTTATCATCTATCTCGAAGAACATTCGATGAAAAGGATATTAAGATTGGCAAAGCATGATAACTAAACCTATGCAACAAGTGAGAAGCAACACTCACATTGTAGCACTGGAAATCAAGCATAGCTTTGAATTCCATGAACTGTTTTAAAGATGGGTTTAAGGCCCATGGTTATAAAACACTGGGGTTGAAACATTTATCATATATGAAATGTATTTTTCATATTCCATTTAATGTTGGTTTAGTATTAAATGATGAGTCCCTTCTAATTGACGATATATTCAAGATAGACTGTCAGGACCAGTCCTGTGACTAAGAAATGTCTATCAAGTGAACTTGAATGTCAAAAGTTGAAAATGGTCCCTGGTCGGAGTTTTCTATAAAATGGAAGCATAGAAAACGTTAGACGACTAGAATGCAAGATGACTAGTAATTCTGTTTCTTGAACTATGTGGACATGGCAATGTCATAATCATTTGCATAGATACTTACTTTGGGAAGACTAGTATCGGACAGACCTATGAAACTTTACTGTAAGAGATGAAAATCTGTCATAAGTAAATTTCATTAAAATTATTAGACACTAAATCCTCAATACATGATGATTTGAGATTACTTGTTTGAGAACTGGTTGCTTTGACGTTGACCAACCGTCGCACCGTAAAAGGAGGCTATAAAGGCAACGCTCAGGTAATCACCTATCAAACGAAGTCTAATCTCAAGATCGCAAGATTGGGATTGTCCTCCCATAAATCGGGATGAGATGCTTAAAAGTTGTACAAGGCCACTCGGAGAGCTAGAAACTGGGAAATGCATGGTCGTGCTCGGATGAATCATAGGTTATGATTATCTGTTTATTTGATCAGTTGAACTCTGAAACCGAGAAACACCTCTGGACATAATAAGGATGACAACTCTTACCTTATGTTCAAGAGCAAGCATCGAGCGACAAAGGAATTAGATAATGCACACTTGTCCCTAAGGACAAGTGGGAGCCTGAAGGAAATAGTGCCCTTGGTCCAAGTATGCATATAATATTAAGTCTAATAAATGCGGTTCAGTATTAATTAACAAGTTAATAATTCAGTGAGATCAAGTGAGCTGAATGCCTAGCTAGAGGCCGCTTCAGTTCAAGTGGAATTAATGATATTAATCCACAGCTTACTCTTGACTGAACCCGTAGGGTCACACAAATAGTACGTAAACGGATCAAGTATTTAATGGCATTAAATACTCCATCTATGGATATTCGGAATCGACGGATCTTGGTTTCAGTGGGAGTTGAGATCGTCACAAGCAAGAAATGAATACTCCGGAAACGATGATATTACCGGAAACGGAAATATGGATCGTATCGGAAATATAAATATTATCCAAGTCGTAGATGTTGCCGGAAATGGAAACATGGTACGTATCGGAAAATATTATCGGAAATGGAAATATTGCCGGAATCGGAAATATTGCCGGAAACGGAAATATTGTCAGAATCGGAAATATTATCGGAATCGGAAAATAATTCCTAAAACGGAAATATTAAATATTTGTTCGAAACGGAAATTAATTCCGGAATCGGAAATATTAAATATTGTTCGTATCGGAAATGAATTCCGGAATCAGTAATTTAATCGGAAGCGTATCGTACGAATTAGCATCGGACGAGGCTCGCTAGAAGAAGGCCCAGCACGAAGCCAGGCCGTCGCCCAGCAAGCCACACGCACACGCCAAGCCTCGACCAGGCCCAGCGCAAGCCAGGCCCAGCCAAGGCCTTGGGCGCGCGCGCGGACAAAGGCAACGGGCATGGGCCGAGGCGTTGTGCGCTCAGCGTGGGCCGCAAGGCCTGCGCGGGTGTACGGTGCTTCGCGCGATGCTCGTGTGCGAATCCTAAAGCTATCGGGATTCGATAAAAGATTAAATCCTAAACCTATTAGATAAAGTTTATTTAATAAGAGTCCAAGCAGGATTCTAATTAAAATTAATTCGTATCCTAATAGGATTCCAGTTCCTTTTCCATACCTCTATAAATAGGTGCTTAGGGTCATAATTTATAGACACAATTGAAGTATTCTAAAGGTAAGATTTTGAAGAAAAATCAGCCACACTCTTTCCTCTAACCAGCCGAAAATCTATACTACCTTAAGGGCGATTCTAGTTGGTCAAGCTTAAGGCGGATCCGGAGGTGCTGTGGACTATCTACGGAGGGACGACACTTGGAGTCCTAAAGACTTGTTCTTGTTCGGTTCGGGTGCAGCTAGGGAGGGCACGCAACAATGTGTATGCATCTAAACTACGCTAAATGATTATGTGTAAATAATATGCTTTCCTGGCTTTATGGTTTTTCCGCATGATTTATGTTTTGTCATATGAATCATAACCTAACAGTTAGACAACTAGCTGAGGTAGTTCGGGACCTAGCTCAAACTAGAGCCAATCCAGTGCATGATCCGGCTGGGGAAATGTTTAAGAAAATAGCTCAAAGCAAGCCTCCACTGTACAACGGGGAGATTGAACCAAGTGTTCTTGAAAACTGGTTGAGAGAATTTGATAAGCTTATCCTAGTTGTGAATTTCCCCGAAGACCTTAGGTTAAACAGTGCCGTGTATTACCTTAGAGGTGAAGCTGATTTATGGTGGCAACTATGTGAGAATACCCTTAGAGCCACACCTAACTTTGGGTGGGAAGCGTTTAAAACCGCATTGAGGAACAAGTTTTACCCACCTTATATGAAGAAGCAAAAGGCGCAGGAGTTCATCGAACTCAAAATGGAGGGTTTGTCTGTAACGGAGTACTATTCCAAGTTTATTTATAGAGCTGTCTAGGTTTGCACCTGAAGTGGTGGCAACGGAAGATCTTAGAGCTCAAAGGTTTGAGAATGGATTGACCATGGACTTACAGTTGTTGTTCTCCGGAGAGACCTTTACCTCATTAGACACCCTGTACGGAAAAGCTGCTCAACTATATGGGTTACAGCAAAGGAAGAATGGAGGTGCTGAGAAAAGAAAGGATGTTGGGAACTCGAATCAGGGGAGTAACCAACAGAATCAAGGGAATTTTAAGAAGCACAAAGGGAATGGAATTTCCAGTTTAGGGCTAACAACGGTGGAAATCGCAACAACCAAGGTGGTGGAAACCAGGCTGGAAGGAATGGAGTAAGGACCTACGACTGTAGGCGCTGTAACATGAATCACCCTGGAAAGGATTGTGACGGAAACCTAGTGACCTTTAGATTCTGTCAGAAGTTAGGCCATAGGGAGTACGAATGCTATTCTAAGAATGGAAAGCCTAATAAGGTAACCACCAGAACAATAATCGGAATAACCAGAACCGAAATGGAGGAAATGGAGGTGGAACCCAAAGGAATTACCAAGGTGGTAACAATAACAATAACAATGGCAATCACCAGAACTATGGAAAGCTTGGAGGAAACCAACATCAGAATGGGAACCGAATGGAAACACCAATGGAGGTGGCTATAAAAAAGGAGTTGCCCAAGGGAAGCTGAATATGATATCTAGGCAAGAAGTAGAAACTTCCTCTGACGTCATAGCTGGTACTTTTTCTATTAACTCCGTTTTAGTTAAAGTACTATTTGATTCTGGTGCGACATATTCTTTTATCTCAGTAGATGTTTTGGGAAAATTAGGTTTGAAAGAGCCTGAAACAATTGAGTTACCTATAGTCATACCTACTAGTAGCATAGTGAAGTGTACCAAAATCCATAGAGATGTGCCTTTGACCATAGCCAAGACCGTATTCTTATCTAACCTAATCGAGTTTGAGTTAGGAGAGCTGGATGTGATTCTAGGGATGGATTGGTTGGCCATGTTCAAAGCCAAAATAGATTGTGAGAAGCAGAAGGTTCACTTGAGGTCTAGCTTAGGCAAAGTAGTGTCGTATCGTCGTTTTGGTAAGCCTAAGAACATAGGGATTATCACGGCAATGGAGCTCGTCAAGCTAGTCAGTAAAAGGAACCCAGTCTTCTTATGCAATGTGAGAAACCTAGAGCATGTGACCAAAGATCAACCTGAGGACATTGCGATAGTGAATGAATTCCTCGATGTGTTTCCGGAAGAGATCCCAGGGATGCCTCCCAATCGACCTATTGAGTTTACCATAGACTTAGTGCATGGAACCGCGCCTATCTTGAAAGCACCATATCGAATGGCTCCAGCAGAAATGAATGAGTTGAAAGGCCAATTGGAGGATCTGTTAGAGAAAGGTTACATTAGGCCAAGTGCATCGCCTTGGGGAGCACCAGTCTTGTTTGTGAAAAAGAAGGACGAAAGTATGTGGCTCTGTATAGATTACAGGGAGCTCAATAAAGTCACGATCAAGAATAAGTATCCTTTACCTAGGATAGACGACCTATTTGACCAACTGAAAGGAGCAGGAATCTTTTCAAAGATCGATTTGCGCTCAGGTTATCATCAATTGAGAATCGCTGATCACGATATACCAAAGACTGCATTCAGGACTAGATAAGGACATTATGAGTTCACCGTTATGCCTTTTGGGTTAACCAATGCACATGCAATATTTATGGACTTGATGAACCGTGTGTTCCATGCTTATTTGGACAAGTTTGTAGTGGTTTTCATAGATGACACCCTAGTGTATTCGAAGAGTGAAGAGGATCACGCTGAACACTTGAGATATGTGTTGAGTACGCTGAGAGATAACCAGTTGTATGCCAAGTTCTCAAAGTGTAAATTTTGGTTGGAAAAGGTTGCATTTTTGAGACATTTTGTGTCTAAAGAATGAGTGGCAGTAGACCCTGCTAAGATCAAAGCTGTTAGTGAATGGCCTACACCCAAGAAAGTGACTGACATTCGAAGTTTTCTGGGATTAGCTGGTTACTATAGAAGCTTTGTGCAAGACTTCTCTAGGATAGCCAAGCCAATGACAACCTTGATGAAGAAGGAAGCAGAGATTGAATGGAATGACCAGCTACCTTGCCAGATGAGAGTGGTACCTATGATGTATATAGTGATGCCTCTAAGAATGGTTTAGGGTGTGTATTGATACAGAACGGAAAGGTTATTGCGTATGCATCGAGGCAGTTGAAGCCATATGAATCCAATTACCCTACCCATGATTTAGAGCTAGCTGCCATAGTGTTTGCATTGAAGATATGGAGACACTATTTGTATGGTGTGAAATGTAGCTAGGATATTCACGGATCATAAGAGTTTGAAGTACATTTTCACACATAAGGATTTGAATATGCGCCAACGAAGGTGGTTGGAGTTAATCAAGGATTATGATTTGGACGTTCAATACCATGAGGGAAAAGCCAATGTAGTTGCGGATTCCTTGAGTAGGAAATCAAGCCATGGTGTGAATGTGTTAGTGGTTGCTAACGAGCTGTGTAAGGATATGCAGTGATTGAACCTTGAAATAGTGAGTGGTGAATGTCTTGAGGGAATGATGAATGCCTTAACCACCCAGCCGTCAATATTTGATGAGATTAGGGAGAATCAGGCTGGTGATGTAAAGTTGGAGCGAATCAAGGAAAAGATTTTGCAAGGAAAGGAATTAGATTTCAAGATCCATGATGATGGAAGTTTAAGGTACAAAGGCAGGTGGTGCGTGCCTCAAAAGAGTGGTGAATTGAAGGAGAAATTGATGAGAGAAGGACACAATACGCTATATTTTGTGCACCTAGGTGGTGACAAGCTGTATAAGGATTTGAAGAAGATCTATTGGTGGCCAAGAATGAAGAATGAAGTGGCTGAATTTGTGGCTAGATGCCTGACTTGTCAGAAAGTTAAGATAGACCATAGGAGACCTCAAGGAAAGGTCCAACCTTTAGAGATTCCGAGGTGGAAATGAGACTGTATTTCAATGGACTTTGTCACTTGTTTGCCCAAGTCGAAAATCGGGAATGATACAATTTGGGTCGTGGTAGATAGGTTGACCAATTCGGCAGTGTTTACACCAATGAAGGAAACTTGGAAAATGGAACAACTTGCTAAAGCTTACATTAAGAATGTTGTGTGATTACATGGAGTTCCTAAGGATATCGTATCAGATAGGGATTCAAGGTTTCTTTCGAACTTCTGGAAAAGTGTGCAGAAGAGCTTTGATCCGACATTGAAAATGAGTACAACCTTCCACCCAGCCACAGATGGACAAACTGAGAGAACCATCCAAACCCTTGAGGACATGCTTCGAGCATGCGTCATCGATTTTCAAGGAAGTTAGGAAGATAGTCTGGATTTGATTGAGTTTTCATACAACAATAGCTATCATGCTAGCATATGAATGACACCATTTGAGGCTCTGTATGGACGGAAATGTAGAAGTCCACTCTGTTGGAATGACATTAGTGAAACCGTAGTGTTGGGACCTCAAATGATAGAGGACACCATGAATCAAATCCGAACCATCCAATCGAAAATTCATGCGGCGCAGGATCGCCAAAAAAATTTCAGACTTGAAACGTAGGGATGAAGAGTTCAACATAGGTGATAAGGTGTTGCTCAAAGTATCACCAATGAAAGGTGTTATGAGATGCGTTTCTCTCTCTAGTTTTTCTCTCCTGCTCTGCAGTGACGCCATGGCTAGAAAAGCTAAAGCTCGGACGAAAGCAACAACATCGAACCAGGAACACACTAATACTCAATCAAAGGGACCTTCTGCGAAGATACTGGATGATCTTAGCCATGAAATGGAAGCTCTGGACCCCTTGATTATCGATACCCAGATTGTTGGAGATGGAGGTTTTGGTGAAATTCTATCACCAAATGCTGCGCTGAATGATCTACAACTTCAATCAGCGACGAGGAGGTCGTTCTCGGAGTGGTTGTCCTCCATTCATTCGCGTTCGACCCCAATCCCTTGGATGGATGAGATTGAAGGTAACGCTACGAACTTGAAATTCGGGGAAATTAGGGGGGA
The DNA here is from genome assembly GCF_020520425.1 of Spinacia oleracea. Lineage (NCBI taxonomy): Eukaryota > Viridiplantae > Streptophyta > Magnoliopsida > Caryophyllales > Amaranthaceae > Spinacia > Spinacia oleracea. The sequence goes on from NC_079491.1 coordinate 37,244,971, forward strand.
TTTGAATGCTGATTTTGAGAATGTAGCTAATAACAATCAACCTAGTACAATCAATTCTTCTGTTAATGCGAACCCGATAAACTCAGAAACAGAGGATTGTGTTACGATTGAGATGGAGGATATACAGGAGGAGGTCGATTATTGGAATTCGGCTGTCATGTTGTATGTGGTAGGTGCTAATCCACCAAGTCATGTCATGGAGGGATTCGTTCGAAGAATTTGGAGGAATAAGGGGGTGGATAAGGTGGTGTTGGCTGCGAAAGGGGTTTACCTGGTTCGATTCACCACCATGGATAGGAGGGATGAAGTGTTGGCTTCTACCAGACCATTTTTTGATAGTAAACCTGTAGTGCTGAAACCTTGGACTCAGGATATGGATTTCACCAAAGAAGATCTGCGTTCTGTTCCCATCTGGGTAAAGCTGCATCAATTGGCATTCAAGTACTGGTGTGAGAAGAGTTTGAGAAAGATTGTTGGACAACTGGGGGTGATGAAACATGTGGATAGTGCCACTGCTAAGAGAGATAAACTTCAATTTGCAAGGGTTCAGATTGAAGTCATGGTGGAGCAATCTTTCCCTGATGTAATTAAGTTCATTAATGAAAGGAGGGAACAAATGGAGGTGAGAGTGGAGTATGAATGGAGACCTGTTGTGTGTGCTCATTGTAAAGGTGTTGGCCATGAAGTAGCTAAGTGCAAGAAAATCACTGGTAGGAGGGTGTGGGTTCCAAGGCAGATTGTATCTACAACCATACCTAGTGGGAGCACTGGGCTGGTGAAGGATAACACACCTGATAATGCTGCTAATAATGATAGTGATACTACTGAAACATTCACTACTGTGTCTAATCCAAGTAGGAGAGTCTTGGCAAGACCTGTGGGGGTCAATACTGTTAACCAATTCCAAGCTTTAGATGATGATCTGAGTGTGAGGAGTGTTATGGGGGATATCAACCAAGTTCATGCAGCTGGAGGAGGGAACTCTTCTGGATGCAATGGATAGGGTCTTTTGCTGGAATGTGAGGGGGATCAACACCACCAAAAAGCAAAATGAGGTGAAAGCTATGTTTAACTCTCATGGTGCTGGTGTTGTTGGCCTCCTGGAAACCAAGGTACCCAGTGCTAAACTTGGGGCCTTGTATGTCAATATGTTTAGTGGATGGTGTTTCACTTCTAATAGTAGTATGTGTAAAGGGGGGAGGGTTATTGTGGCCTGGAATCCCAATTCTTTCAATCTGTCTGTGTTGGGTATGTCTAGCCAAATGATCCATTGTAGGGTGTGTCCAAGGGGGGCAAATACTGAATTTCTGTGTTCTTTCATTTATGCTTTTAACCAGAATTCTGGGAGAGAGGTGCTATGGAAGGATTTGTGTGATATTGGTGCAAAGTGTGATAAGCCTTGGGTCATCATGGGGGATTTTAACTGTGTGTTGAATGTGGATGAGAGAGTGGGTTCCCCTGTGAGACATCAGGAGATGGTGGACTTTAGGAATTATGTGAATGCTTGTGGAGTGGAGGATATCAAAGCTGCAGGGCATTTTTTTACATGGAGTAATAAGCAGGCTGGTGGTGCTAGGGTGTTTTCCAAAATTGATAGAGTAATGGCAAATGACTTGTGGATTCAATTGTTTCAAAGTGCAGTAGCTGGGTTCTTATCTGAAGGACTCTTTGACCATTGCCCTATGGTGATTTCTGTTTATCCTACTCAAAATGCCAAGAAGCCATTTAGATATTTTGATATGTGGAAAATGGCTGATGGATATGCAAATCTGGTGGAACAAAATTGGAGAGTAGCTGATGCTGGCACTTTGATGTACAAAGTGGTTCTGAAGCTGAAAAGAATGAAAGGTGTCTTTAGGAAATTGAACAAGGATGGCTTCAATGACATCCATGTGGCAGACCTGAGAGCTCTCACTGAGTTACAGCAGATTCAAAAAGAGTTACATGATCACCCAGGTGATAATGATCTTGCTGATAAGGAAATTGATACAGCAAATAAGTACAGAATCACACATGCGGCATATCTATCTTACTTGAGACAAAAAGCAAAGGAGAAGTGGATTAAAGAAGGGGATGAAAACAGTGCCTATTTTCATAAAAGTATTCGAGCTAGAGCAATGCACAATACTGTCTACTCTATCCATGATATGCATGGTAATTGGGTGAATCAAGCTGATGCAGTTAACAATGCTTTCCTTGAGTACTATCAAGTGTTACTGGGGTCTGTTAGCTCTCACAGAAGCAAGATTTTATCTGATGTAGTCAGTGTTGGCCCTGTATTGGATCAGCTTCAAGGGCAAAGCTTAACTCTGGCCTTCACTGGGGATGATGTAAAGAATGCCATGTTTTCTATTGATGGTGATAAAGCTCCTGGACCTGATGGTTTTGGCAGCCACTTTTTCAAAGAAAATTGGCACATTGTTGGTGGAGATATTACTGCTGCTGTGCTTGGCTTTTTCAGAACTGGTAAGTTATTAAAGGAAATCAATGCTACTACCATAACTTTGATTCCCAAAACCAAGTGTCCATCTAGTGTAACTGAATTCAGACCCATCTCTTGTTGCAATGCTATATACAAATGCATCACCAAAATGATTTGTGAGAGAATGAGAGGTGTTCTTCCTGGGTTAATTGCTGAAAACCAGGGAGCCTTTGTCCATGGGAGGTTCATTATGCATAACATCATGATGTGCCAGGAAATAGTTAGACAGTATGGTAGGAAGAATGCTACTCCCAGCTGCCTAATTAAGTTGGATATGCAGAAGGCCTATGATACCATAGAATGGGATTTTCTACAAGAAATGCTCACTGGTTTGGGTTTCCCTAAGCAGTTTGTTGATTGGATTATGACTTGTGTTACTACACCCAAGTTCTCTCTTATGCTGAATGGCTCATCCCATGGGTTCTTTGCTTCAAGAAGGGGGCTTAGACAGGGTGACCCACTGTCACCCTTACTATTTGTAGTTTGTATGGAATACCTTTCCAGAATTCTGTTAAAACTGGGATAGGAGAGTGACTTCAAGTTTCATCCTAGGTGCAAATCAACAAAACTCACCCATTTGTGTTTTGCTGATGACCTTATTCTCTGTTGCAAGGGGGAGCTAGCTTCCATTTCTATGCTTCTGCAGTGTTTCAAATTGTTCTCAGACACTTCTGGTTTGAAGGCTAATGTTCAAAAATCAGCTATTTATTGTGCTGGTATGCAGCAAGGGGTGATAGACCAAGTTGTTGAGCTGTCTGGTTTCACAATTGGTTCTTTTCCTTTCAGATACTTAGGTGTCCCAATCTACTTCAAGAGAATAACTAATGCTGATTGTGAATGCCTTGTGGACAAAATGCTGGCCAGAATCAAAATCTGGAGTTCTAGAAATCTCTCTTTTGCTGGAAGGATTACTCTGATTAATGTTGTGCTTATGAGCATTCACTCTTACTGGGCTCAGGTGTTTGTGTTGCCTAAACATGTGTTACACACAGTGGAGTCAATCTGTAGAGCCTTTCTATGGCAAGGTACCTATTTTAGCTCTAAACCAGGATATGTAGCTTGGGGAAGAGTGTGTTCTGAGAAGAAAGAAGGGGGGTTAGGGATCAGAAATGTTCAGATATGGAATATTGCTGCACTGCGGAAGTATGTCTGGGCTATTGCTAAAAAACAGGATTCCTTGTGGGTGAGATGGGTGAATGCCATCTATATTAAAGGGGGGAATTAGTGGGAGTATCAGCCAAGGGCTGATAGTGGTTGGTATTGGAGAAAGATTTGTGAAGTTAAGGACACTTTAAAACTGCATTATGATGAGAGTGCTATATGTGCTATGCCTTTTTACTCAGTAAAAAAGGTCTATCAGCAATTACTTCAGCACACTCAGCATGTATCTTGGTGTAGTGCAGTCTGGAATAGATCATCTATTCCAAAAACCAGAGTCATTTGCTGGTTGATGTTACAAGGTAGACTTCAGACAAGAACCAGATTGTGTAAGTTTGGGGTGTGTGATACTACAAGTTGCCTTTTCTGTGACAATCATGAGGAGACTCATGTGCATCTGTTTTTTGACTGTCTATACAGTAGGAAGTGTCTTTTGGAGGTTAAGCAATGGCTGGGAATACCAGTGAACATTGTTAGATATATGGCTTTGATGAGATGGATACACTGGAAGAGTAGAGGATGCAAATTTCAGAAGCATGTCATGTATGCTGCTATTAATGCAACAGTTTACACAATATGGAGAGCTAGAAATGAGGTTCTTTGGAACCAAAAGCTTCCTACTGTGACTCATACAGTTAGATTTGTACAGCAAAGTGTAATAGATAGAATGCAGCAATTAGGGATTCCCAGAATCAGTAGTAGAGTCCAAGATTGGTGGCAGAGTAAAATGCTTGTATAGCTTGGGTCTTTCACATGACTGCTGTCATGTTTTTTGGTAGGGGATGAGCTCTCTGAAAGCTTATCCTAGGTTGTAAATTGGTTCAACTTTTTTGCTAATGAAGCTAATCTTACTTATCAAAAAAAGGTGTTATGAGATTTGGAAAGAAAGGGAAGTTAAGCCCTAAGTACGTTGGCCCATACGAAATCTTAGAACGAATTGGAAAGGTAGCCTATAGACTAGCCTTGCCTATGGACTTGCGTAAAGTGCATAATGTGTTTTCACATATCTCAGTTGAGAAAGTATGTTCCGTATAAGTCGCATGTGTTGCAACCGGAGACCATAGAATTAGACCAAAGTTTAACTTTCGAGGAAAGACCTGTCAAAATCCTGGATAGTAAAGTGCGTAGTACACGTACTAAGGATGTGAATATTGTCAAAGTGTTGTGGTCTAATCAAGAATCTGAGGAAGCAACTTGGGAAGCCGAGGACGAAATGAGAAAGAAATATCCCGAGTTTTTTCCCGAGGTTAGTTGAGTTACGGGGTCGTAACTCGTGTCTTTTAAGGGGGGTAGAGTGCGGTAGAATTTCGCGCTTTTACCTTGTTTTCCCCAATTTTATGCTCAATGTAGTGCTTTCTATTGAATTGGCACTCATTATTGTCCTGTTTAATCATGTAAAGAGTACATCAACTTAAAAATTTTGCAAGTGAACGCATTAAAGTCTCATAAAGTCTCAAGTTTTGAGTTTGAATTTTGATTTCCGAACCCAAGTTTCGGGACGAAACTTCTTTTAAGGAGGGTAGACTGTAATACCTCGTATTTTTATAATAATTATAAATATATTTTATTATATTTATAAAGCATTTTATGATATTTAGAATTTATTTCGCATTTAAATATTATTTAAATGTATTTTAATTAATTACAATATTTATTATTTTAATTAATTACGAAATGAATTTAATTTCCAAGTCGGGAAATTTAATGGGTCGCAAGTAATTTTAAAGGTTTGGGTTTTAAAATAAAAGTCCAACTCGTTTTATTAAACGAGCCCAATCAAAAGAATTTAATTCTAAGCTCTAGGCTAGCCTAATCATTTAATTGCTAAGCCCAATGTCAAATTCCCAAGCCTAGCCCACTAGGGATTTGAGAGCCTATAAATAGGACTCTCCTCATTAAATGATCCCCTTATTTTTCATTAAAGCCTATTTCTTTTTCTTTCCCCACACTCTTCCTCTCTCTCCTCTCTTTGTGCTGGCTCCTCACCCGCACCGCACAGCACAACATAACCCTCGTGTTGCCGTGCCTCGTGCCCTCGTTGCGCGCACACCCCTCGCCCACTCCCTCTTGCTCGCAGCTCGCAGTGTGCACTCGTCGTGCCCTGCGCTGCTGCTGTGCCTCTGTTGCTGCGTGTCTTGATGCGCGCCAGCCAGCCCTCTCCCTCGTCTCTCTTGCGCACCCTCGCGTCAGCCTCTCGCCCTCGTCCCTCGTCTCTCGCGTAGCGCTGCTGCCTGCTCGTCACCCCTTGCCGCGCGCACACACACACGAGAGTTTGTGTGTGTGCGTGTGTGTGTTTGTGTGTGTGTGTGTGTGTGTGTTCTTGCTCGTTCGTTCAATTCTTTCGCCCAATCACAATTAATTCGTGGTTATTCCGTGCTATAGGTCGGATTGGTATAATTCTCTTCTTCCTTACCTATTCTATTTCAATTCCGTATTTTAAATTAAATTATTATTATTGTTTCGAATAATTAAAATGCTGGGAATCGGTTATGAACACCGTATTTTGAGGATTTATATGTTTTAATTCATGAGGCGTATTTTAATTATTAAAGCATGAATTTTCAAATTTGTTTATGTAATAAAGAATTGATTTTGGTGATGTTAAATTGGTTTTATTGGGAAATTCAAGTTAGGGTTTTAACCTAGACCTAATGGGTCAATTGATTAGCATAATTAGGCGATTAATTTAATTATGATAATCAATTATATTTTCAGATTTATAAAAAGGTTTAAAGTGTTGATTTTTATTGATTTTAAGGGTGGAAAAAGTATGTTTTCATACTAGGGATTAGTTTTGCAAATTGAGACGATTATATTATTAAAGAACGATTGAATTCTAATTATTAACAAGGTTTTATATTTTATAAAGTTGCTGGAAATTTAATGAACATGGAAATAATTAAGGTTTCATTATTTTGATGATAGGAGGTGATTTCTAAGTGAGTGATCGTTTTGCAAAGTGGCCCCTACGCTTAGGTATTCAAGGTACATACAAGTCTAGGGCGACCACATTATTTGTCAAGGGACATTACATGATTGTTATTGATGTGAATTATATTATGTGAACTTGGTGGATTCATATTTGTTTGGGTGAACGATCATGTGAATTATTATTATTGGAATTATTGATTCATTGATTGAACAAGCATGTTGGGACTATTGGGAGTATGGATTTCATTGTCAATCATGTTGTTCAATATTTATGCATGTATGGTTTGTTTCACATGCAAGGGATGGATTATTTATTGTAATGCTATTGTACGGGATGTCTAGCATACTTTTGAGCCAATTATTCGTACCTCGTTGTACTATTTATTTTACCACATGTGAAGGGTTAGCTCACGTAAGCCACCGCACATGTAGGGTTCAGTTGGAAATATTTTATATGAAATGAATTAGGATTTTGTCGTGCAAGGGCACAACCCTCATGTTAACAGGCATGATGTGGAATCTCACTTTTGTGAGAAGGAACTTGGTAGTAATTTCAATATGTCTTGATTTATTGATCACAAGTCCTAAAGGATTAAAATGAGATTGTTTTGGTTGTCGTTTATTAATTGTATGTATGTATGTGTGTTCGAGTCTCGAGTTCACCATTAATAAAATATTAATAAACGTAAAGTGAAACTAGAACAAGCTTCAAAACTCTTGGAACGTATATACCTTGAGTATGAACAATGGGGGGAGACTTGCCGGAAAACTTGTTCTCCTACTAATGATACTAGACGTTGTTTCATTTAATTTATGCGCTGGAATTCCGTCGGTATGGCCTGACACTCGGTATGGTCCGATATTTATTATTTATTATGGTGTTTGGTGGGCTCCCAACACCCTTCCTTTATGGAATATTATTTTGGCCCTTTCGAAGCTTGTTCTAATTAAATTGTGAGTCAAGAGTCGAGTCAAGAGTCGAGTCTTGTATTCATGAATTTCTTGTTATTTATTAAATAGCGTTTGCATGTTGATTAGTACTTTAGCGAGTGATGCATGTTTATAGTTTTATTTCACTCTAGCCTTATAAGTACTCAGCTTTTGCTGACTACGTGCCTTGTGTCTCTTGGTCAAGGCCTTTGCCTTAATGACCCTATGATGAACCATCATTTGCACTTGCATTGTTGGGGAGTAGATTAATTTAGCAGGTTGGTAGATCAAAGTACGATCGAAATCATGTAGCTTGGGATGGTTGAGAGAGTTGCATTCTTTTGAAACTAATTTTAAAATTATACTTTATTCATATTTTGGGTTGTTGGATTTTTAATACTTTGGTTTTGTGCCGTTATGGTTCCAACTTGTAGGAGGCCTCGATAATTATTATTTATGTTGGTTTGAAAGTTAGTTGACATTAATTTCCGCTGTGTAATTCTGGTACTAGCCTTAACCGTTATCAAGGTGGCGGTAATACTTTAGTAATTCCTTTATTTTAAGTTGGAAAATGGTTTTATAAAAGCAAGGAATTATTAGGGTGTTACAGCGCAGCTCCAGCGCACTGGCCCAACGCCCAGTGCGTATGCGCTCATGGAGTTGGCTAGTGCTGCTGGGCCAGCGCGCATGGCCGGTGCACAGCAAGCCTAGACGTGTCTTTGCTTGTGCACGAAGGAAAGCAGCCAGCTGCCTCAGGGTTCCTTAGGGTTTTGGGATTTTCCCAAAACTACCTAAATTACTTCTGGGGTTTTGGCACTTTAGGGTTTTCCTATTTCCTATAAATACATGATCCTTGGTCATGAATTAATACATCATAACAACATCTTTGCCTGTCACATAAAATGAGATCCCGAATTTATAATACCTTAGATAAAATCCTAGTTGGTTGAACCTAAGGCGGATCTGAACGTACTATGGACTTTCGATGGAGGACGTTTGGAGTTCTAACTTGTTCTTGTTCGGTTCGGGAGCATCTAGGGAGGGCACGCATCATAAAGTATGTAATCGAAATTATGTTAATTGATTATGTGCATTTTACATGGATTCTGGCAATTATGGTTTTTCCGCATGACATTGGATTATTCATAACCTAACAGTCGAGAACCAAATGTCTCACATTTAAAAATATTTGGTTGTGTCGTGTATGTTCCCATTGCTCCACCCCTACGCAGAAAACGGGTCCATAAAGAAGGATGGGAATTTATGTTGGGTATGAATTCCGGTCCATAATGACAGGTGATTTGTTTAAAGAAGGTTTGTTGGCTGTCATTTCAATGAGACAGTATGCCCAGCCTTAGAGGGAGAGAAAGTGGACCCACACATAAAGGAGATTGATAGCATAGGAATGCAACACAATTGTCAATAGATCCAAGGACAAATTCATGTGAACAAGAAGTCAAGATCAAACTGTTCATTTACAAAGTGTTGCGAACCAATTGCCCGATCCATTATGGGATACAAAGTAACAAAGTAACATATTCTAGCAGAGAATGCACCTGCACGCATTGAAATCCCCACTAACAATTATGCCATTGAAAGCGAGTCTATAGCAGGACAAAAATGTGGAATGCCATTTGGTTCAAAAGATTCTAAACCAAGAAAAGCAAAAAGGTCTGATGGAGTAGCAAATGAAATCAATATTGATCCTCTAAAAGAAGGTCATGAGAGACCAAATGAAGAGGAAAATAAATATAAAGATGATCCTCCTAAAGAGGAGGAAGAAAATGATAAATAAATCGATAATAATGAATTTCAATGAACTATGTTTCAACCAAGAAACGTTGGAACCTACGTACGAATGTTATCATAGATCAAATATTTACTTACTCCATTGAAATTAAATTAATATCTGATGATGATCTTGAACCAAAAACAGTGGATGAATGTCATCGCAAATATGATTGGCCAAAATAGAAAGAAGAAATTCAGGCAGAATTGAAATCCCTTGAAAAACTAGAAGTTTTTGGGAAAATATCCACTGCACCAAAGGGTTTAAAACTTGTCGGACACAAATGGGTATTTGTGAGAAAAAGAAATGAGAACAATAAGGTTACAAGATAAAAAGCAAGGCTAGCTAGTTTCCTAAGGTTTTCTCAAATGTCGGGGATTGATTACGAGGAGACATATTTTCTAGTAGTTGATGCAACTACACTAAGATTTCTAGTATGCTTGATAGACGAAAGGACTTCAAATGCAATTAATTGATGTTGTGATCGCATATTTATATGGGTCACTTGATGCAGATATTTATTTGAAAGTCCTCAAAGGGCTAAATTTAAAATTAAAAAAAAAAAAAAAAAAAAAAAAAAAAAAAAAACCACAAGCCTAAAAAAATACTTTCCATAAAACTAAAAAGATCACTTTATGGACTAAAACAATATGGAAGGATGTGGTATAATCGTCTTAGTGAATACCTTATGAAAGAAGGATTCAAAAACAACCAAATTAGTCCTTGTTTTTCATTAAGCGATTCTAATCAGGATTCGATATCATTGCAGTGTATGCGGATGATATAAATATCATTGGAACTCAAATGGAAGTTGAGCAAACTGCAAAATACTTGATGAAAGAATTTGAGATAAAATTTCTTGGAAAAACTAAATTTTATGTTGGATTACAAATTGAGCACTTGAAAGAGGTATTTGTCAATCAATCAAATTACACATAAAAGATTCTAAAACTCTTTTACATGGACAAAGCACATCCAATGAATTCCCCTATGGTCGTTTGATCTTTGAATATGAAAGATGACCCATTCAGAACTCAAGATGAAAATAAATAAATTCTTGGTCCTGAAGTACCATACCTAAGTGTAATTGTCGCTTTAATGTATTTAACTAATAATACTAGAACCAATATTGATTTTTCTGTGAACTTGTTAGCCAGGTATATCAATTCTCCAACAAAGAGACATTGAAATGGAATAAGGCATTTATTTGGTTATTTAAGAGGAAAACGGATCTCGGTCTACTCTATCAGTCAAGAAAGGATGCTACTCACATTGGATATGCAGATGCTGAATACATATCGGGTCCACAAAGGCCAAGTCACAAACATGATATTTATTCACTTATAGAGGCACTACAATATCTTGGTAATCAACAAATCAAACATTGATCGCTACATCGTTAACCCATAAAGCCCCTCGTGCTTGGTACCAACGTTTTGCTGCTTTTATGGCTACTTTGGGTTTTTCTCATAGTGTTTCGGATCATTCCTTATTTATTTATCATCGGGGCAACGATAAGGTTACAAGATACAAGGCAAGGCTTTGGGTCTCTCCTTCCAATACCCTTCGAGAGTTCATCATGTCTATTCTCAATTCGGAGTTTTCTACGAAGGATTTGGGTCCTTTAAGTTATTTTTTAGGCATTTATGTTACCCAACATACATAAGGTCTTTTTCTTTCCCAAAAGAAGTATGCTTCATAAATTATTGAATGAGCTGACATGTCTTCTTATAAACCATCTCCTGCTTTGGTGGACTCCAAATCAAAACTCGACATCTTGTCCGGAAATCCTTATCATGAACCCACTGAGTATCGTAGTATTGTCAGTGCTTAACTCCCAGACCAGATATCTCTTATGCGGTCTAACAAATATTTCTTTATGCATGACCCAAAAACACTACATATGTCTACCTTAAAGAGAATAATACGCTATATCCAAGGCACTCTTGAATTTGGTCTCCATATTTATCCCACTTCACTTATTAAGCTTATTTCATACACTGACGCTGACTGGGGTGGTTGACCAGACACTAGGCAGTCCACTTCGGGTTATTGTGTATATCTTGAGGATAACTTGATTTCTTGGTATACGAAAAGACAACCTACTTTTCTTGGTCTAGTGTCGAGGCCGAATATCCTAGAGTACTATAATATCGCTTATGAATCTGGTTGGATTCGGAACTTACTCTTGGAACTACATTGTCCTGTCACAAAGGCCAATGACTTCAGACTCATAACAGGGAAAAATCAGAGAGTTACTTATTCATGAAGAATTCCCAACTATTTTTTAATAAGAAATTGTCGTTTTTCCTTACCCAACCAGGTTTAGGCACATAAATACAACACATGAGCTTGAACCAACCTTTTAAAATTTGTGATACGACACGAAACTAGTAGGCTTGAAATGGGTCGGGCTTGTGCGGACCTTAGGCACATGTAGGGATGTCAAATCGGGTCATCGGATTGGTTAAAAACGGTTCGGGTCACTGCGATATCTGTTAATGTCGGATCAATATTTCTATTCGGGTCGATTGGATCGGTTCGGATAACTTTGATTCTGGTGAGATTGGGTGACCAATTGTTTCGGATTGAAATCGATTTTGGATCGGGTAACTTCGGCTTAGGTCAATCTCGGGTTCAGATGAAGCTGGTTCGGGTTTATAACGGTTTTTTATCGGTTTGATTTGGTTCGGATTGAATTTGGTTCAGGTGTATTTCGAATTCGGGTAAAATTTGATCGGTTTACTTCGGGTACGGGTCATGTCCGGATCGCCTTAATCTCGGATTCGGGTCAAGTATAGGTCACTAAATCTCGGATTCGGGTCAACTATGAGTCTCGGGTTCGGGTCAAGTTGGATACGACGTGTCTCGGATTCGGGTCAATTACGGATTGGGTTTGAGGTTCAAGTTTAGATAAAGTTAAGTTTGTATCTTGTATTCTATTAATCGAGTGAAACTCGAGTTTGCGATAAAGTCATATCACTCTATTATTCTATTACTTCGTGCCAAATAAAGATTTTTTAGACTTTTATTACTTTGTCTCCAAATTATTTAATATAAATAGAACATAGAATAAATCTTCATGTATCGAGTTGGATTTACATATATAATTAATAGTTCAATTCGGTTAACTTGTGTTAGATTAATGACGAGTAATCGAATAGGATTTAGGTTAAATTAGGTTTTTTTAAGTAGGCTGAACTTTCGTTTATCGGGTTGACTCGAGTCTGGTTCTTTTCGGATATCGGATTTAATGGGGTCGGATTGACAACAATTCAGTTGAGTTCGGTTCGCATAGACCCAGTTCAGGTTTAATCGGGTATCAGGTTTTATAGGGTCGGGTTGAATGCGATTGTTATAGGATAAAATCGGTTTTCGGATAACAATCGGATCGGATGTGGGTCCGATTTGGTTAAAAGTTATCGGATGCAAATCGGGTTACGGGTCTCCTCGGGTTGCTAGCGGTTCAAGTCTGGACCTTTAATTCACGGGTTAAGTCGGATTTCAGATCGACAGCGGATCGATTCGGGTCGATTTTGATCTGATTATTTCTCGGATATATTCGATTCGGATGTCAGTTGGTTTCAGGCAGTTTTCAGATCGGGTTACTTTTTGACATCCCAGGCAAGGGTCTCGACTCTCGACACTGGACATTGCCCACGAGAAATTCCGAGTTAATCTCAGTGATTGGAAAAAATTTCCAATCAAATGGCATTTTCATAAATATTTTACTTGAAAACTGTAGGTGGTATAATGGTAGGTGTTAACTGTATATTTGTAGTCATTGACTGCATATTATTCGGTGTTGATTGTATACTACTTATCGTTGACTGTATATTTTATGATTGTAATGAATTACTAAAATGCAATATTGTTTATTGGTAAGTGATTGATTGTATATTTATAGTTGTAGATTGTTTATTAGCAGAAGCTTATTGTATATTGCGAGCTGTTTTTTGTATATTATGTAAATATGTATTATGAGAATACAATAATGACCGTACATATGATCCATATTTGATGACATGTTATTGTATTCTGACCCACATTTAATGGCATTTTCGTAATAAAATATCAATTATTTACGAAAATGCCATTTAATTGGAAAAAATTCCCAATCAATGAGATTAACTCGGATGGGCTCATTGCCCGCAACCATTTCGGGGTAGCGGTCTATCACCAATTCACTATTCACCCGAATCACCCCTCATTCTCAACCAATTCCCTTTTCTTTGTATTCTGCATTTCTGCTTCTCCCGTTTCGAACACTCTCTCTCCTAACCGCTCACCACAGTTTGCCGGCCATTTGACGATTCAGACGACCACGACGGTTTTCTATTCACTAAGACCAATTCAATTCTCAACTTCAGGTACTCAATTTTACATTTGTTCATCATTTATCCCTTAATGAACTTCTTAATTGTAGCCCCAAACTGTTGAAATTTCTTGGCAATCTTTTTTGTAATCCCTAGTGCTCATTTATTTCACATTTTTCTTTGTGATTTTAAAAGATCAGGGTTTAAATTGATGTATGCACTTCATATATGATATATGTATAAGTTGCCAAATTGATGCTATTTTTTGTCTGTTCTTTTCTGATTACCTGTATTTCTGAGTATTTCTTTAGTCTTCTTTTGTCTTGGGTTTTTGTCCAGAGTTTTATGTTTAAGTAGACCATTTGAGCTGACGGTGTGTATGAACGTGGTGTGATTCGGGGGGAAGAACTATGACAACCATTCGTAAATTCTGCTGCAATGATCTTCTTCGCTTTTCTTCTGTAAATTTGGATCATCTAACTGAAACTGTAAGTAAATTGGTTGTGTTCCTCTCTCTGCTTTGTTCTGCTACAGTGCTATACATTGAGCTTTTTCTTTAACTTACCCATTTTTGTCTGTGTTTGTTCCTATGTCTGTTCCCATTGGGGGGAAAACTTTTGCTATTATGGGCAGTTTAACATGTCATTCTACATGACGTACTTGGCTAGATGGCCGGACTATTTCCATGTGGCCGAAGCTCCTGGCAACCGAATTATGGGCTACAGTAAGTTTTGATCTGTTCCTCCCCAAGCATTGGTTTGTACTTTCTGGTGTATGGAAGCACATTGCCCAGAAAAAAATGTGTTTTTTGAGCACCATTTATTATATTTTTGGCTATTTTAATATGACATACTTGCTTTGTTTGGCAATTAGATGTTCTCTGGTTTAGCTGTTTTGTAGTATTAGATGGTAATGGAGACGTTTAGATAAATTAGCTGTTTTCATTCTTAATATGTGAAGATGTCCAACTTTTCAACTTTTGGCTTGAAAAAATATAAACAAAAGCCGTTGTAGTCAGCTGTTTATTCATTTGGAAAGCCGTTGTAGTCAGCTGTTTATTCATTTGGAAAGCCGTTTACCATATTTTTGGTTATTTGCCCACGTTAATAACTTAAGAGAAATATGAATAAAATAAACTTTCATAGAGCCAAACAAGGTCAAAGTCACAAGCACCCAAAATTATACTAAATGAACCATGAGTCTGACTGAAAGAAAATATGATACTTATTACTTGATTTGTCTGAAATAAGTAGTCAAACTACTGTGTCATAATGTCTAAAAAATTTACCACATTTCTGGAATAGTTATAGGTCTGGCTTGGACTTTATAAGTATGCCGAGAGAGGCCGAAGAGACACAACTGTAACAATAGATTTTTGAAAGGTAATTTGGTTGAATCCTGTATTGGGACAAAGTTGGGATTACTTATAATCAGGTTAAGTTGCTATCTTCTGCATTTGGTCATTTTATGGCTTCTTCATGCTAAGGGGATTGACCGATTGACATACGAGGACTGACTTATTGTGGTTTCACTTTCACGTGGTTATTGGTTTTGCCTTCTTCAGATTTGTCTGGTTTTTTTAGATCGATTTGGCAAAGTCTTCCTTTTGATGGAGTCTGGACCATTTAACATCAACCAAAAAAGTTGTGTGAGCCTTTTAAATCCTTGATTGCTATCCTAGAAAGAGGGGTCTATGATGTCATTAATAGTCCACTGGCTAAAATATTCTTGAGATTATTAGTTGCAACTCTTGTAAGATGTTACTAATAATTAGTATATGAGCCCTTTAAATCCTTGAGCTCCTGGAAGGTTTGGGATTTATTGTTAATTGTTTGCATTTCATAATACAGTTATGGGAAAAGTTGAAGGCCAGGGTGAGTCTTGGCATGGTCATGTTACAGCAGTAAGTGTTGCACCAGAGTATCGCCGGCAACAATTAGCCAAAAAGCTGATGAATTTACTGGAAGATATTAGTGACAAGATGTAAGTATCTTGCTGTTTGATAGACTAGTTAAATGTTAATTTCTCGAAGAGATTGTTTTTTTTCTTCCACCCCTCCCCGGGGGGTGGGGGGAGGGGGGGGGGGGTGGGGGTGGTTACTCTTTACATGGATCATGCAGAATGGGTAATGAGTCTAATGACATAATTGTAGTTGACTCCTCTGTTATATTTTGTTTATCTTCTGTATCTTGTCAGATGAATATAAAGTTTTATAGAGATTTGGATTGATACACTTATGGACTTGAGCAATTTTTTCACTTAAATATACTTCGTATATTTTTTCTTTTCAAAATTAATTTGTTAGTCGGCCAACGTTTTTTTCTTCTTTTTACTCTGTGGTAAGTAGAAGATGGTTGTCCCGCAACCTCTCTGCAATGGCTGGGGTAAGGCTGTGTAGGTCTGACCCCCCTTACCCCGCTTGTTGCGGGAGCCTCTTTTAAGGCATTGGGGTAATTATAATGACTCTGTTTGTTAGTATTTCTAAAACAAGCGAAAGATGCCAAATCAAATCTTAATCCATCAGGTTGAGGGGCAACATTGATTTTCTATCATAATTTTTGTAAATCTATAACCTACAATTCAAACCTTGCAGTTAGTTTTTGTTTACTGCGTCATGTGCTGAAATTATGCCAAGTTGTAGTCTTTTAGAACAATCTATTGTTGCATGTCGTTCTTATTTTTTAATAGAAAGGGTATTCTAAATGCAAGAGCACCATTTCCTAATAAGAGTAATAACACTTCAAAAGTGTGCAAGTAAAAGCTAATGAATCTTGTTTTAAGAAGATATACAATTAGAGTACATGACCACAAATTTATGTCCTTTATTGCAAATGAGTTGAGCTAACTCGAGTTTTGTGCTGTTAGAGCATTGCTTTTTTGTGCAATGTTGTTTTGAGCTAAACCCAGTTTTTCTCACTTGGTTTGAACATGCTTCATGTTCCAATGAGTTTGCATATGAGCAACTCTAACAATTAGTTTGTCTACTGTTGAGGGCCGTGTCATTTTGGTATTTTATATTAACGCAGTATCTATGTGTGCTGCTAGGGAGGGTGGCAGTAGGGGTTGACTTCTGTGTACTTGTGCAGGCATGTATGTCTATATATTCCTTTGTGATGGTGTTAATAGAATTGTCTGTGTAGCAGATGTAAGGAAATTTTGGAATTAGTCTGTTATTGCTTAGTTTTTCCTCATGTTGACAAGATCACCTTTGGTCTGCAGTGATAAGGCTTTCTTTGTTGACCTATTTGTGCGGGCATCAAATGTACCAGCTATAAAGATGTATGAAAAGGTAAGGCTCTTTTGACTTTTTTATGTTCTTTTTTCTTATGCTTTCTCTGTATTAGACTGAAATGCAGTTCATGGAGATTCTAAACAATTTGAATTCTCTGTATAATGTATAAGGACAATAGTTAGTTCTACTGGTCTTCTTTCTATAGCTTACACCCACAATTACATTTATGAGATGCCTCGGCCTACTCAAGCTACGGCTGATTTATTCTTGTTTTTCAATGATTCATTAAGGATATATGGCCTGAATATATCTTTGGCTTTGAAATAAAGTTTTATATAGTATACACAAAAGGTCTTGGAGTCAAAGGTAAATTGTTGAAAATGCTTGTGCTAATCATGTTGTGAATCAGTCAACAATAGTTATGGCTGTGATGTCTCAAGCCATCGATTATGACATACACCGCAAACCATAGTTATGTACTATGAAGGTTCATGCATACAACTCTAGTTTGAAAGTAAGATAATATTTGTTATGATGGTGTTTGTCAGAATGAGCTGATATGGAATAGCTTTGGTTATTACTGTTTTGTTTGATTTTATCTGTCATTTATGTTACTGTATTAGTCTATTCTCATTTGTTTTCTTAGAATAAGTTGCAAAAACAATCCAAACTAATTCATTATTGGTTAAGAAAGCTGCGCTCCTTTTTATTATTCCCCCAAAAGGCTGTGGACAATCATATGCCTCTTGCTGTCAAGAATCGTACCGTTGAGCAGATTCGTGGACTGGGACTTGTGTAAATGATCTGAAGTCTGAACTATTGCTTTAGTGTTAGATGACTTGGATCATTTATGATCTGCTTGAGATCACCAGCAGTATGGTTTAGTGTTAGATCCGACTTGAACTTTGACACAGATCTAAATTCTACGACTGTGAGACCAGTTGCTAATGTTTTGGAAGTTGCAAATTTGCGATCTTTTATTATCAGGCTTATGGAGGTCTCGCTAGATTGTGATAAATGGTTGCAGAGTCCAACTTTTGCGAGTTGCGACCATTCGCTGCAATAAGGCAAACGACACAATCCAAGTTTGCAGTTAATTTTGCCATTCCCTGAACCAACCTGTTTCAATTTGAGATGGACCTGGGCTGTAACTTCATTTTTTAATTGGCATGTGCATCATGACATCAACTAATCTGATTTTACACAATTTGCATATATCCATCATAATCCAGTACCTAAATATTGGATCTGCAAGAAGATAAGAAAGGGTGTTGTCATCTCTGCTGCAGAAAAAGTTTTTAATGAATTATGCAGAAGATTAGTTGAGATAAGTTTGTATACATTTGAATCTAGGAAGAGTTTATAATGGTGCTTTCCTTGCTTTCATTCCCATTAGACACGGTTTTGAGACCTCACTCATGCAGGGGAGGGTTTACGTTGCTTATCCCCAAAAAAAGAAAGAAAAAAAAAAAAAATCAGCGCATCTGAATTGCTGAACACTGAATGGAAATTTTCTGGTTGGACTAGTAGACATTTTGAGGCTAAGATGAAAGCATAACCATTTCCCTTTCTGGAAAATTGACCAGATGATGTTGCCTGTTTCCTGAATGTCTCTAATTCTCTATCCATTTTGTGTCAGTGTGTGTGGAAAAGGACATATTTTCAAGTTGGCATACTTCGTGTTAACTTTTGAGAAACAAGTAAAGAAAACCCTGCTATATGAAAGACATCAGTGCATACTGAAGGATTTATTCGCTACCGTTGTACTCAATTTAATGCTTCGTGTCTTTGTGTCTCAGCTTGGTTACGTGATATACAGACGAGTTTTACGCTACTATTCTGGTGAAGAAGATGGACTAGGTAAGGCTTTTTGTTTATTTCCCTGAACTGTGAACCTCCATCAACTTTTTCCAAGTTTACTTATGTAAAGCAATTGCACAGAAATTATGCAGCAGTCTTCTTAAGCTTGCAAACTTGTAAATCTGTTTCAGATATGCGGAAAGCCTTATCCAGGGATGTTGAGAAGAAATCCGTAATTCCTCTTAAAAGGCCCATAACACCTGATGAACTGGAGTATGATTAGTGATTCTGTATCTCATTTTGAGAATGACAATGGAGGCATGCGAAGTTTGTTTGAAGGACTCAGAATA
The DNA here is from genome assembly GCF_020520425.1 of Spinacia oleracea. NCBI lineage: Eukaryota > Viridiplantae > Streptophyta > Magnoliopsida > Caryophyllales > Amaranthaceae > Spinacia > Spinacia oleracea. The sequence continues at coordinate 37,263,959 of NC_079491.1, forward strand.
TTTTTTTTTAAATGTAATTGTAAAATCTTTACTTCTTCGTTTGTTGGAGTAGGTCAACATTACTGAAACTTATGCTCCTGGTGGAAATTCTGCGACTACACTGTTGTATGGGCAAATTGTTACATAGTTGTAGTTGTACTTTGGTTATACTGCTGGGGCTGCTGCCTATCTATTTCCTCCACAAAACAGCAACAAAGATTGGGCTTGTTGTGATTAGGTGAATCTATCTATCTATATCTATATATTATACTAAAAGAGAGGAAATCAATGTGGTGATGACAAATGTCACTCATTGATTGGCCTCTCTTATAGATATTAAAAGAATTATAAAAAAATAAAATACTTGATTCTATAATTATTTTTTTAACTTTTAACCCAAAAAAATATTTGATTCTCCTTTCCTCAAAATAAAAAAAAGATTTCATTATATACATAGGGAATATCTTTTTAATTAATAATAGTAATAAAGATTAAATATAATCGGCCGAAAAAAAGCTTGAGAGAGGTTTCGAAGAGGCGACTCTCTCGACCCCCATGGGAAGACCTCGAAAGCAAGCTACCCAGCCCAAAAATGGGAAGAAGAACACGACGAACCCAACTGTGGTGCGACCTGTTACTCGCGCACAAGCTCTCAACCCTCCTACAATGGCGGTTGAAGATGACAACTCTGTTTCCTCTGCTTCATACCCAGATATTGAACAACTGCTTGATGATCAAATTCTTACACCCAATTCTGGATTGCGTGATTTGCAGCAGCGATCACAGGTAAAAACAAACTTTAATGCTTGGTTATCTGGACTTAGCAATGGCAAGAACATTTGTTCGCACTTTTCTGGCGGGAATGGACCCATTTTTGAACCAATCTTAGATGACCCTTCTCCACGCAATGTTGTGATTGAAAATGCACCTGATAGGTCTAACTTGATTCAGATTGAACTTGAGGACATCCAGGATGAAGTTTCTTATTGGCAATCATCCATAATCTGCTATATTTTGGGTGCAAACCCACCACAAAATGTGATGACTGGGTTTGTGCATAGAATTTGGGGGAAATATGGGATTGACAAGGTCTCATTGGTGGGGAAAGGGATATATCTGGTTAGATTTAAGACGATGGAGAATTGCCAGAAAGTCCTCCAAGGGGGCGCACAATTCTTTGATTCCAAACCAGTCATGATTAAACCATGGAATGCTGACCAGAATTTTGTAAAGGACCCTGTAAAACTGCTTCCAATTTGGATTAAATTACCTGGTCTAGATGTTAAGTTCTGGGGGGAAAAGAGTCTTAATAAGATTGCTGGCCTAATTGGTCGAGTGATTAAGGTGGATCAAGCCACTCTTCACAGGGATAAGTTGCTGTTTGCTAAAGTCCTTGTGGAGGTCTGTGTTGATCAACATTTCCTTGAGGAGGTGCAATTTTTGGATGAAAAGGGGAGGGTTGTACATCAGTGTGTGGAGTATGATTGGCTCCCTATTACTTGTGGATTATGTAAGGGTGTTGGACATAGAGAGGAGGTGTGTTCTAGGAAAACTGGTGGGGGTAAGAAGACATGGGTGCCAAAGGCAGTCCAACCTGTCAAAACCACCACAGTCACTCAAGAAGTGGTTACTACTGAGCCAACCAGACCTAACTCAGCTACATTAGACAACTCTAAACCTAATGGGTTTGCACTAGCAACTGGTTTTAGTAAACAGAAATGTACTCAACTGAAACCAGTCAGCACTGGGAACAAGTTTCAGATTCTAGAGATTAATGAAACTGATGATCACAATGAATTGACTCACAACACTGGAAGTCTTGGTTCTGCATCAGGGAAGGGGTTGAACACCCCTGCACCTGATGGATAGCATGCTCTGCTGGAATGTCAGAGGGCTAAACAGGAAAGATAAGCAGCAATTGGTGAAAGGTATGATTACTTCTCATCAGATCAAGCTGTTTGGCCTTCTGGACACAAGAGTGACAGCTCACAGGATGGGTGACTTATATCTTAATGTTTGCCCTTCCTGGTGCTTCACTTCTAATGTCAGCTGTCACAAAAATGGTAGAATAATTGTGGCTTGGGACCCTGATTCTTTCACTGTTGACATAATTCATATGGACCCTCAAATGATCCACTGTAGTGTTACTGCTAGATGTTCAGGTAAGGTGTTTTTTTGCACCTTTGTGTATGGCATGAATGACAGGAAGGGGAGAGAACCCTTATGGGACCAATTACAACAGCTGGCTTTGCTTTGTAGGGGTGCTTGGGTTGTCATGGGTGATTTTAATGCCCTGCTAGCTCTGGGTGACAGATTAGGATCCACTGTTAGAGAAACTGAGATTCAACCTATGAGAGCTTGTATGCTGGCCAGCAATCTTACAGAAGTTAAAACCATGGGGAGATTCTTTACTTGGAATAATAAACAAGATGGGGAGGACAGAGTGTTTTCTAGGATTGATAGGGTGTTAGCAAATGCTGAATGGGATACACTATTGGAGAATGTTGAGGCTACCTTTCTTCCTGAAGGGAAGTTTGACCACTGTCCCATGGTGCTTTCTTGCTACAATGCCAGAACACAGAGGAAACCATTTAGATTCTATAACATGCGGATCACTGCACCAGGGTACCATGATCTCATCAGCAAAAATTGGGATAGGTATGTGTATGGGTGTCCCATGTACAGAGTTATACAGAAGATGAAATGGATTAAAGCTGACTTGAGAGCTCTGAATAAAGAAGATTTTAGCAATGTAGAAGGTGATAAGCACAGATGTTATAGTGCATTCTTGGAGATTCAAAAACAGATGCATGTTGATCCCTCCAATAGTTCTCTTGCTTCTGCTGAGAGAGCTGCTAGCCAATCTTACAAGTTGGCTAATGAGAGATTTGTCTCCTTTCTCCAACAGACTGCCAAGGTCCACTGGTTGCAAAATGGTGATGAAAACACTAGGGCTTTTCACCAGAGTATCAAACACAGAAGGAAGCAAAATAGGATTCACTCTATTCAAAACCAGCAAGGTGTGTGGGTCAAAACAGATGAGGGGGTGCAAGATGCCTTTGTCCAGTTTTACAAATCCCTTTTTTGCACTCAGATGGAGGATAGGGCCCATGTTCAATCTGTAATAATGGATAAAGGGGCAAGACTTACTGAGAACCATAAGAATTTGTTGCAGTGTAATTTCTCAGTGGATGATATCAAATCTGTTCTGGATGACATTCCAAACAACAAGGCCCCTGGTATGGATGGTTTTGGCAGCTTGTTCTTCAAACACTCTTGGGACACCATCAAACATGACATACATGCAGCAGTTACAGATTTTTTCTCTACAGGGAAAATTCTGAAAGAAATTAATGTGACTTCTATCACTCTTGTGCCTAAAGTCAGTGTTCCTGCAACTGTTGGGGATTTTAGGCCCATTGCCTGTTGCTCAGTTATTTACAAGTGCATTTCCAAGCTTTTGTGTAGGAAACTCAATGTTGTTCTTCCTGACATAATCTCCCCTAATCAGGGCGCTTTTGTGGCTGGTAGATCTATTCTGCACAATGTGCTTGTTTGTCAAGATTTGGTTAAGATGTATAGAAACAGCCAAAAAGCTAAGTGCAGTTTGCTGAAGCTTGACTTGAGGAAAGCTTATGATACAGTGGAGTGGGAGTTTATCAGAGAGATCATGACTGATTTAGGGTTCCCCACTCACTTCATTAGTCTCATTATGACCTGTCTTACTACAACTCAGTACTCCATTCTTATCAATGGTGCTCCTACTTCCCTTATTCAGCCAAAGAGAGGGCTAAGACAAGGGGATCCTCTCTCCCCCCTTCTCTTCACCCTGCGTATGGAGTATTTCTCCAGAGCCATGATCACAGTGAGTGAGCATCCCCTTTTTAGCTTCCACCCAAGGTGTAGGAGATTGTCTCTCAATCACCTTTGCTTTGCTGATGACTTACTGATGTTCTGTAAAGAAGACCCTGAGGTGGTTCAACTCATGATGGATGGTTTCAATGTGTTCTCTGCTACCACTGGCCTTACTGTGAATGCTTCCAAATCCTCTATTTATTGTTGTGGGCTTAGTAGTTCTGAAATGGATGTTATTGCTGGCAACACTGGTTTCCAGTTTGGTACTCTCCCCTTTAGATATCTAGGGGTTCCTATTAGTGCTTGTAAACTAAAGCAAGCTGATTGTGAAGGTTTGGTGGAAAAGATGGTTGCTAGAATCAAAATTTGGAGTTCCAGAAATATCTCATTAGCTGGCAGAACCCAATTGGTGAACTCAGTTCTTATGAGTATTTGTGTCTATTGGGCACAAATTTTCATTTTTCCAAAAGCTGTACTCAAGAAGATTAATGCTATATGTAGATCCTATCTGTGGTATGGTAACTTTGATGACTGCAGACCAGGTGCAGTAGCATGGGATCAGTTGTGTTGGCCAAAGAAGCAAGGTGGTTTAGGCTTTAGGAACCTCTTGTTATGGAACCAGGTTGCTGTGGGTAAGCTGGCATGGGCAATTGCTCATAAAAAGGACAACTTCTGGGTCAAGTGGATTCATTCCCTCTATATTAAAGATAAACCATGGGTTCAGTTCACTCCCACTGCTTCTGCTAGTTGGGTGGTGAAATTCATCTGTCAAGTTAAAGATTTGTTCTCTCAGAATTCTCCCTACTGGCTTACTTCTCCCAAATACTCTATTAAGGAGATGTACCAACTCCATCTTACACAGAGAGACAATGTTCAATGGCACAGGTATGTTTGGAACAGACTTTCTACTCCTAAACATAGGTTCATCCTGTGGCTAGCTACTCAAGATAAGTTAAAAACCAGAACAAGATTACAGAAATTTGGAGTAGTTGATGACTGCCTATGTCCAATTTGTGGTTCTAGTCCAGAAACTGTGGAGCATCTTTTCTTCAAATGTGTGCTTAGCCACAAGGGTGGCACTGAGGTCATGAAATGGCTTGGTTTCTCCCACTGCAGGGATGGGATTGGACCTCTCTTCAAATGGCTGCAGAGATCTGCAGGTACTGAATTCAGAAGAGCTGTTGCTTACACTACTACTGCTGCATTAGTGTATCATGTTTGGAAAGCTAGGAATGCTGTGATTTGGAAGTCAGAATAGATTGTGCAGAATAGATCTACCAGCCACAAAAGCACCCTGATTAGGGGAGATTATGTCAGGAAGAACAACATTGAGTTTCCTACACAAAAGCTTGGAAATGCACTTGTAAATAACTGAGCAACAGGCAATGGGCCTAAAATCCCCAACAGTTGCAGGAACACTGACTTTAGGCACAAGAGTGATAGAAGCTAGGAATGCTGTGATTTGGAAGTCTCAGGTGCCCACTGTGCAAAGCCTTGTCAAAGCTGTTCAATCAGATGTAAAGTGTAGGATTCAGAATCTTATTGGTAGGAAAGTTCATAGCAGAGATGTGGACTGGTTCCAGAAGTTGTAATGTGGCTGTTTGTCTAGGGTCTTTTGGCTAAGTGCTCTTAGCTTTAGGTTGGTTGGCTAGTTTGCTCTGTTGGGCACTCTCCCTTCCATGTTGTAATTGGTGATTTGATTAATGAAATCTTAACTTGCTTGCCAAAAAAAAATATCTTTTTAATTATATATCTTTACTATATGGTAACAAATATAACCAATATAAGATTATCTTTATAAAAAAAATAATCCATTATATGGAGTACGTAGTATAATTTTTATAAAAAATTAAAAGCAGTCTACTTATTTGTATTTAGTATTTACATAATTCGAATACAAATGAATTAAAAAATCAATCAAGGAATAAGAATGTCTAAAAAAATTACAATAGTACTATATAATATTTTAACAATTAAATGCGATAATTATAACCGTCATTGATTGCACTATTTTATATGTAGTATATTTAGCAACTAAATTCGATAATTATCACCTCCATTTTATACTACATTAAAATAATAATTATGTAGCTTCTTTAAACATGAGCAATTGTTGTGCAATCTAATCTATCTACTACTTTACTACGTAATTCCTAAATTTTTTAGATGCAACTATTTAATTTTACACTTGCTATTATATTCACATATACCACTATATTTTCTGGTTTTTTGTGATTATTAATACTTTATGATGAACATAGTCATGTATTCCGTAGCATTTTGTTGGATATGGCTAAATACTTACATAATACTACCTTTTTTAAAAATAATCTATATATTATACTAAAAGAGAGGAAATCAATGTGGAGCTGACAAATGTCGCTCTATGATTTGCCTCTCTTATTATTAAAATAAATATTTTTAATTATAAAAACATATAATTTTCTTTGGTTTATTTTTGTTAAAAAAGGTCTAATATGTAGTAATGTATAAAATATATGGTACATAATCATAGACATGTTTTTACTTTAGAATGGAATCTTAATAAGGAAGATACTTATCGGAGAATAAATTATGGGATATACATAAGGAAAAATGTATTACCAATATATTTTTGTCATTAATATCTAATTGCGTTTCATTGCTATTATTTATTACTATAAAATCTATATATTATACTAAAAGAGAGGAAATCAATGTGTAGCTGACAAATGTCGCTCTATGATTTGCCTCTCTTATTATTAAAATAAATATTTTTAATTATAAAAACATATAATTTTCTTTGGTTTATTTTTGTTAAAAAAGGTCTAATATGTAGTAATGTATAAAATATATGGTACATAATCATAGACATGTTTTTACTTTAGAATGGAATCTTAATAAGGAAGATACTTATCGGAGAATAAGTTATGGGATATACATAAGGAAAAATGTATTACCAATATATTTTTGTCATTAATATCTAACTGCGTTTCATTGCTATTATTTATTACTATATAAAATGCCACAAAATAATAAAGTATAGTCTTATAAACAAATATGATTTTGCGGAAATTTCATACTCCACTATTTAAGGTGAGTGTTCGAATCATAGTATTTTAGACAAGATATGTTACAAATTTAAACAAAATAATTATTCAATTAATTGGTACATATAAATGAAGGGTTGACTTTTATTCAATTAATATAGTTATTCCATTATTGCATGTAATAGGAAAAAAAAACATTTACAATCAGTATTATATGATCCGAACTTAATTAATAATCAATCGGTGTTTGTAGCAAATTCGGATCATACCGGATTGTAAATCGAGTAATATATCTACCTATCTATCTATCTATCTATCTATCTATCTATCTGTATAATATGATATACTAAAAGAGAGAAAAATCAATGTGGATCTGAAAAGTGCCGCTATCTGATTTGCCTCTCTTATAATTAAAAAAAATTAATTATTGGTCAAATTTACTTTATCTAATTTAAGAAAAATTGTACATCAGAATATAGTATATTTGCATAAGGAGACAAATAAAATTGTCAATCTAATTAATAAATTATTTAAGTAAAATAGTTTAGTAGGTAATTATTTGCAAAATTTTGATAATTTGATTTAATTAATTTACAATCCTAAAAAATAATCATACGCAAGTTTTGTGAAATTGTGTTTGTAAAATCATTAAACAAAAGTCAATCAACAATAGTTATTGATTAACATGTATAATGTGTACATAATACAATTATTAGAATACTCTTAATATCCTCTATTAATTGCTAATTTTTTTAATGTGCAAAGTAGGTAATTAGCATATACGGAATACTATCAATAGCATTTTGTTGTTTCCTTCTTTTATCAATCCTTAGACATGAGCATTACACACAACGACATCTAAGTAAACTAATCAGAGTATTAAATTACAAAAGTAATCATGCGTGTAATCTTCACATGTGACGATTACACGCATATATAATCAATTAGATGAAGATTAACGACGCAGACAGGTCAATTAGATGAAGATTAACCTTCACAGATGAAGATATATAATCAATTAGATGAAGATTAACCTTCACAGCTGCTAAATCAATTTCTTACCGGTTGACAAGATTTTCACTTTTCTTTCACTTAAATGAGAAAAAAGAGATTTTCAAAAGAAAATAGAGTACAAAGAGGACAAGCTCCCCTCAAGAGTTAAAAAAGTAAAAGAAAAGAAAGCAACTAAACATTCAAAGACCTTAGGACCTGTATTAAAAAAAATTCTCAAAACAATTGGCACATATATAGTCAAACCTTGACTTCGAATTCTCAAACTAAAAGCTCCAAATTTTCTTCCTTCAACAAGAACAAGTAACGGGCCATATTCATTTTCTTTTTCCTTTTAAGCTAGAACTTTTGTTTGACGTTAGACACGCCACCAAAGGAGAAAGTAGCCCACGTATAAAAACGAAAAATAGCAAAAAGAATAGACATCATTAATTAGCATTTCTTAACATAATTTCATACAATATTAATATGATTTATCTTCATAATTACATTTTGAAGATATATAATAAAACACCATATGCAATTTACCGAAAAGACAGCAGCTTGTACGGAAATAAACATGGGAAACACTATTTAGCAGACAAAATTATCTGATTAGACCTGCTTAAGGAAGACCCTTTGGCCTTTGCAGAACACTGGATCCCCAATATAGAACATTTTAAATCTTGAATTGAACAAACCTTGAAGCGCAGATCAAACACGATCCTCAAGAACTCTTTATCCCACTTTGAGAAAGGTGTCACTACACGTTCTTTAAGCATATCCTGAAATCCCATATTAAGAAACAATATTTAAGCAAGTGAAAGATACCAAATTTTACTAAAAACAAATAGAAAGCAAGTCAATTCCAAATGTTACTTGCACCGAATTGCAACAAATGGGTACATACTATAGGCAACAAAAAGAGACTTAATAAAGAGAAAAGAGAGAATAATTGCTTTCAGCAATGAACAAATCTACTCTATATAATGGATAGTGTTGCAACTAACCAGAGTTTTATCACCTTCCCCTTCAAAAAATCTACCAGAAGGGCAATTACATCGAGTTCCGCCTCATATCCTTCACCAACACCACAAAAACCGGTTCTCTGATTGTTCAAAACACACATTAGGGTATTACTTCTTGGGCCAAATTCAGCAACTTTTGAAAATTACGAATAAACTCACACATAAACTTACTACAATGGAAGCAAAAGAGTGGTGTGACGAATATCCAATCTCCTAGTATCACACATTGTTCACAGACCTTAATTGCCTTACATTCCACATATATGTTCTTAACATCTTCAACTTCAATTGAATTCTGAACTCTTAATTCTGCTTTATTGGTTCCAACAATAAATTTTCTTTACTTTATTCAAATAAACACACAGCTAATTTAATTATCCACCATAATCAGAGAAATTAAGATTTGGCCAAGTTATCTTGTCAAATAAAGAAAATAAAAAACAAATATTGACCTTGTGTTTGGATTTTGTACAGGATTAGGAATGTTCTCGTCAATAATCACACATTTCCGCAAATAAACCAGATTAACACACATGAGCACAAGAGTTCAACTAATAATTGAAAATCTATTTTTTTTGCAGTTTGAATGAGGAGAAAGAAGAAAGAGAATTACTGGGAATTTAACACCCATTGCTCTTCTCGTTCTTTTTAGCTCTTGCCCGAATTTCCTGGCCCCTTCACATTAATCACAAATTTCAATAATCCACCTATGTGCTATTAATTAATCAAGAAAAAAACACCAAATCAATATTCCAATTCAACCAAACCAGCCATAATTCAACAAAATCAACAATTAAAAGCAAGAAACAAAACCCTAATTCGAAAATTCCAGAGAAAGGGAAATCATACCAGGGAGAGATACACGAATGGATAGTGAGGAGATTCAGAAGCAGTACGCGTAGTGAGGAAGAAAATTTCAATCGCCATTCATATCAACAGTCAGGTTTAGTTATTGGTGATAGAGATGTAAGTAGCAGCGCAGAACAATGAATGAGAGGGGAGGAAGAAGGGAGAGGGGATAGAAAATGGATAGAAAATGAGGGCGGAGGAGATTGGAGTGAGAGCTAGAAAATGGATAGAAAATGGTTAGGAACCAGAGGTGGAAGAAGAAGAAGGAAGGAAGCCTGGAAGCAGAGAAAGCTAGCGTCGCACAATCTGGAGAGGAGGTAGAGAAGGCAACGAACGTGGCATGATCTGGAGAGAAGGGCAAACCATGTAAAACAAAGAAGAATAAAGGGTATTATGGTCATTTAACTGTTCCATGAATAGTAAAACATGTTCAAGCCTTTATATGTGTTATGATTTGATTCATGTACATGCATATTATTAAATATAATTATTTTTTATTATAGTAAAAAATATGAAACGGTTAAGTGACATAAACGTTCTCTATTCTTTATCCCATATAACTGTTACTAGAGAAAACCGTACTGTATTCTCCTATGAAACGCTTAACACGCTTAACCGTACTCTATTTAGCGTTACTTATTCCAACTTTTGTAAGCTTGTTTGTAACCACATAATTCTATGACGCCACCATCTACACGGACACATATTTATAACAAATAAAGCCGAATAAAAGTAAAAACCCGAGGCAACACTCGGACCACACACTAATTCATGTTTGAAATCGTGCGTTGCCAAACGTGCCTAAATAATTGTCATTTAAAAAAAGTAGAGGAAGTACTGGGATAAGTTTTTAGAAATGACTTAAAAAGCAAATGGGAAACAGAGGTTGGGCTTTTATGATATAGCCATATAGGCTTAAAGCACGAGGCATTAGCTATACGCGGATACGCCTCTACGCCTGTACAACGATAATTACCTACAGATTACGTATCTCCATAGGACCGTAGCTGCGGCGAGATAAAAGGCTTAGATTATTTTCTGGAAAAGTATTTCAACTTTCAAGTCAAAGAAATATTTTTTTATTTCTCATTTTGTGAGAAAGAAAAAGAAAACCAACAGAAAGAGAGATCGAGAGAGTTGAGCTCTCAATTGAGTTCATTTGTGAGAAAGAAAGAGAGATCGAGAGAATTGAGCTCACAATTGAGTTTAAAACCAACAGAAAGAGAGATCGAGTTGAGAGAGTTAGAGTTCAACGGAAAGAAATGGAAAGACGACACCAAGTTGAACAACCGCAGCTGTCTGATGATATAAATATATAATGGAGCAAATCTTTCTTATGCTGCCCATAAAACCCTTGATTCAGTGTAAGTTACTCTCTAAACACTGGAATTCCACCATCTCAGATCCCAATTTCATCCAAAATCATTTCAATCAATCTGTGTTTTCTCACCCCTTTACTCCCGTTGAATCTCTCTTTATTCAACCAGCGGATGATTTTTACCTTTATTCTTGTACTGATGATGATAATCATGATGATTTTCAAAACAATTTGGTTAAATTAAATGTTCAATTTTATGTTGATTTGGGTGATGAGATTACGCTAGTGGGGTCTTAAAGTGACATTAGGTAACACCAATGGTAACACTTTTAAAGTTGTAAAATTATTCAATGTATAAGTAGCACTTTGGTAACACTTTAATTTTAGGTAACAATAATTTGTAACACTTAATATTAGGTAACACCAATTTGTAACACTTTAATAAACGGTAACACTACTTTGTAACACTTTAGTATTACGTAACACTAATTGGTAACCCTTTTAAATTTCAATACGGAGTATCTTAATTCACTAACATTTGTTGATCAATTCTTTTCTATACTCGTTGAGTTTTGTGTACAGCAAGATATTAGGGAAGCTTAGATTAGGCCCACCTAAATTAGTGTTAGATTCCCTTATTAAAAAAATGAAAGAAAAAATGGAAAATTGCCTAGAAACATCTCGAAACATAATCACATCTCCGTCCTCCACCTCTCATCTCTTTGTTTATTCCACCTTTCGTCCTCCATCTTCCATTCATACAACAATTTCTTCACCCTTGCAAGTTCTTTCATACTCTATTTTTTAGATTAACTAAATTCAACAACATTGCATCATTCTTTCATACTCTTACAGAATATAAGGGCTTTGATTTTCTATTTTCAAACCCTAAATTATGTAAGTTCAATTATCTCGTAATTTTTTTTTTTTTTTTACTAATTTAACCTTTTAGAAGTTTGATTGCTTCACAATTGTAAATAGTTTTGTTTGCGTTGATCGGAAGGGGGAAATTTCATCGAATGGGCGCTTCTAATTTCACGTTTCATCGAATTCGCGTTTCCGATTTCGTGGTCTTAATATTGGTCTTGATCGGGTTTTATCGAATTTGCAGGCTTCCAATTTCTATTTTCTCATTTGTGGTGGGTGTTCTTATTTTTTTTTGGTTATTTAATACTTCATTTTCTAGATTTCTATGAATATTATAGTGTTTACTTTTTTGTGATTTTTTGATTCGGTATTTAGAATGTCTTCACCTTCAATTGGGTTTTCAGGAGGGAGTATGTTTGTGGGTTCTTGTTCAAAACTAAATTTTCTGGTATAATTCGAGGAGGAATATAGTTTGTGGTTTCACTTTGCCTGGTTGCTGACTGTGAGTCTGTGTATTTTGGTTTGGTATGGTTGCTGAATGTGAGTCTGTGTGTTTGGTTTGCAAATACTATTTCTTGGAGCAGGTTGTTGTATGTGTGTTTTCTTTTCTGCTCAGAATGCATCTGCAAAGTCCGCTAGCATGTTCAAATTTGTTTTTCTATGTGAAGATTGTTGTTGGATAGTTCTATAAAGTTGGGCTTTCTTAAAAAGAAATATTTACCAGGGAATGTATTTTCACATGGGTTTAGTTTTCTTAGATGCAATATGCATACTTTTCTTACTGACTTATTGGTGGTAGCATTATTTTTATCTAACAAAGCAATAATAGAGGTCCCCTAGTATCTGTAGTGACTTTCTAATCTGGGTTATCTAATACAAAATCATGGTGGGTTTGAGGCAAAGACAATGGTAAAATATCCCTATATACTACAGGCACCTGTGTCTGTATCAACCACCACACCTGTGGTACCAATGGTGGGATGAGCTCTTCCTCTAAAACATCTGCAGCTGGCCTTGTTGGCTTCAGTTCTGTTCAAGTATATAGATTATTTTAACGTCATTTTAACAGCTATCATTACAATAAAGATATTATGACATTATTAATCTTGTAATCTGTCACCCACTCTTATTTGCAGGTTTCAGGAGAAAATGGAAGGATTTCCCGCAAAAGCTGACGCGTTTTCTTTAAATAGAGATAAGAACACCGTATGTGTCTTTAGTATGTGTGAAAAGCTAATTGTGTTCCTTGAAAAGCTGGTTGCCAAAGTCGAAAGTTGATGCATTTTCTTTTAACAAAACATACAGAAGACTGGCATGAACCAACCTACATATTTTATATTCTGTTGATTCCATATCATATATAGGGAGTAGAGAATGTCTTTTGATTACCGTAGACACCATTAGTACACAAAATAGAGAATTTCCTTTTATCATCGCAGACACCAGTAGAACACTTTATTTCCTTCTTATATAAGTTTTTCTTCCTTTTATATGACAAAACTTTGATATAGGATTATCATATTGTAGTTACAAAAGATTATTAAGGTTAAGGAGTAAAAATGTATTGGCACTAAGGGGGATTTAGACAGAACGTGACCTCAGTAGACGTGCAAGTTGTAGAAAATCCATGCAAAGTAGCTTCAGTTAAATAAAAGTTGTCTGAAAAGTGTTAAAAGGGATACCTTAACTGGTCAAGTAGCAGCAAACCTTTAGGAAGAGATTCTGACCCAATTTCTATTTATACAAGTTTTACTCATACTTTTTTAGTATTTTGTAATTTATTTTCTACATTATATACATTTTTTTGCTTGGACAGTTTTTTTGAAGCTCTACAAAATAACGATCGGGTGATATTCATCATATTACCCTTGTGTTGTTCACTAAAGCCAACGGAAAACACATTTGTTTTTTTCTATCTTTGATACCTGACTTCTTAAGCACACTAAGTTTACAAGAGGCAGATGTAGTCAGGACTATCATAATAACGAGTTGATCTTTGAATCAAGACCAATGTCCATTACACTATAGTTCTTTGCTTTCTCAATTGGAGTTTTTTTTTTAGAAAATAATTTTGAAGTTGCAGGGTCTGATTCAGCGTGATTTTAGTATCCATTCACTCCTTTTTCTTACATAGGTGCTGCCAAACCCAGCTAGAAGTCGCTGGAGCAGAATATCCACTCCAGAACACACAGTTCTATAACGTTTAAAGACACCAAAAGGCAGAATATCCACTCCAGAACACAAAGTTCAATTTTATAGTTGTTGCTACTGCCTTGTTCATATTTATATCATAATCTTTTCTGGTTGTTGATACTTTTTTTTTTAATATAGAAATATCTTTTGTTAGACATGTTTAATATATTTTTTGTAGGAGGTCAAGATGTCAGATAATGAAAGACCAAGGCAAAAGAGGATAGAAGATAATAGATCGAAAATGAAGGAATTGGTCCGGGGGTTGAATCAATGGCTTACCAAGTAAGTCAAATGGTGAAGAGCTGAAAACAAACGAAGAGGAGTAAGATGCAATCGCAGAAGGTGGCACAAGATAGTAACGAGTACATATCTGGTGTAGAGGGTGAACTAAATCACTCAAGTGAAGAGAATACCGATGAGATGAGGACAAGGAGTGTAAACTTGAGGTCTGGCTCTAAGACGGTACAAGGTTCCTTTATGTAATAACATTTATGAATTATAATTAGTTAACTATTCATATGAAAAGTTTAATAATTTTAAGCGTAACTGTGTTTAGGTTTCGGCAATGAGAGGGAGAAGTCCCACTAAGATGAAAGAGACTTTAGAAGGATAAGATTACTATTAGACTATTAGTACTCCCTCCGTCCCTTAATACTCGCACAGCTTTCCTTTTCGGGCCGTCCCTTAATACTTGCACTGCTTCTATAAATGGAAATCTTTACCAATATTATATCATTTTTCACACTTACCTACTACCCCACCTACACCCCTACTCCCTACAAAAAAATCATTTAAAAATCCACACCTCTCACTCATCATTCTCCACCCCTTACACATTTCCTTCTAACAATAATAAAAAATACCCCACTATCAACTAACATCCATTAAATTAATAAGTCAATTCAAATGTCTTAAACTCCGCACCGGTTTGACCGGTGCGAGTATTAAGGGACGGAGGGAGTAGTATTTACAGTGTTTTCAACTTCTGTACTCTTCTTTGGTTGTCATGGATGCAGAGTCGAAAGAAGGCAGGTGATGCATCTAAACAAGAAGGAAAAGACTAGTCTAGGGACCGATGATAGGTCATGCAGATAAGGAAGGGAAGGAGAACAAAATCACAAGATAGATCCGAGGATAACAAATCTGAGCTGAAGTCTGAAGATGACTCTAAACATTGTAGTTAATATTGCACATTCATTTTTTTTAGGGATTAGGAAGTTTTGGTGTTGCCGTTGTTGTTCTGTACTGCTCGAATTCAGGCATTGGAGTGGTGTGGGTGTTACTTTGGTAATACTGGCGGAGTTGGCTAGTGGTTCATCTCTATTGTTGGGTTGGTTGTTGTTTTGGGGTGTGTAAGCCAACTGGTGTCTAACCAAACCTGATGATTTTGGTGCTCCCTGTTGTGTGAAGATCGACTAGGGTCTGCTCTATTTTGATTGCTGGTTTGAGTTGCAGTTTTTGAGTTCACATAAGGAGTTTCATGGGTGTTATTTCAATCTGGTGGGAAGCAATGTATGTTGTTGGCTTTAAGGGCATTTTCTGTTGTTGCTTATCTGTTGAAGTTTTGGTCATTGTTGACTTGAGGTTACCGTTTTGCTCGGTTTCATCGTTAGTAGGATTACAGGTTTTTTTTTTTTTTTTTGAGACAATGGATTGCAGGTTTTTGTTTCTTTGTTTTGGAGTTTTTGGATGTTTTTGTATATAACTATGAAATTATATCAATTTAAATTATTAAATACATCAATATATTATTGTTTCGTATGTCAATTTCACATTTGTGGTTGGTGTTGTACATAATAATATTATTTTATAGTTTAAAAGAATTATCATTTTATAATAATAATAATAATAATAATAATAATAATAATTATTATTATTATTATTACGGTTTTTTCATGAAATGCCCCTGAGGTTTAACGAAATGCACCAAATACACTCGCGTGTTTCAAATTACATAATATACCCCTATTTAAACTTATTTGAACCAAATGCCCTTAGACTTAACGGAAGTCTAACACCGTTAGTCATTATTTTGAATTATCCCTTAATTAACCTAATTGATTAATAATTAACCCCTAATTAATAATTTACTCCATTATGCATTTTCTTTAATTTAATTTTTTTCTCTTTTTTCTTTATTTTCACTCACCCCCTTCCTTCTCTTCTGGTTCAACAAGCTCAACAACAATCCATCCCCTTCCCTCCTGGTTCCACCACCATCGACCACCGACTTCTGTCCCACCGACCACCGACTTCCGCCCCACCGACCTCCGCCCACACCACCACCGAGCTCCGCTTCAATCTAACTCCCGTACAAAAAATCTTCAATCTAAATTCTCATTTTTTTTCCCCAAATTGTCTCAATTCGATTTCTAGAAATGCGAATTATATGTTGGTGGAAGTATAGGACAGCAGCACATAGAATTAGAGAAGAGAAGAGGAAAAAGTTAATTTTGTAGCTAGAATTTCAGTTTTTCGTTCTTCAGTTTTCTTCTTCTTCTTCTTCGTTTTTCCTTGCCTTCTTTCTGGATTTTTTTTTTTGTTTTGATTCTGTTCGCACATAGCAGCAGCAACATCGTAATTATGAGATATAGCAGCAGCGATTAGTAGAGATTAGAGAACCTAGTAATTCTATTTTGGTTTTTAGATTTTCGATTATAGGATTAGAATTCAGAAATTTCGAATTCATTTTCTATTGTTCTTGAGTCTGTTCTTCAATTTCCATAAATTGTGTTACGAATGGGATTTTAGCCACGGCTTTACCATCGAACTATGAATTGAGCAATCCAAAAACCATGAAGAGAACGAGCACAACGACGACACTGGATTTGAACTTGAAGAGTGAGAGATCTTGGCTTGCGTCTTTAAGGCTGGTTTCGACTTCTTCTTGGTTTTTGTTCTTGAAGATTGAATCTGGGTTTTCAAGGTTTCAATTTTTTGAGGATTTGTCAATGGATGAGGATTTAAGGGATTTTCAAATTCAGTTTCTAATGGTGTTGAGATTCTCGAACCAGAAGAGAAGGAATAGGTGATTGAAAAGAGGAAAAAAAAAATTAAAGAAAATGAAAAATGGAGTTAATTAGTTAATTATTAATTAATTAAGTTAATTAAGGGCTAATTCGAACTAATGACTAACGGTGTTAGACTTCCGTTAAGTCTAGGGGCATTTGGTGCAAATAAGTTTAAATAGGGGTATATTATGTAATTTGAAACACGCGGGTGTATTTGGTGCATTTCGTTAAACCTCGTGGGCATTTCATGAAAAAACCGTTATTATTATTATTATTTATGAACCAATTTTGTAATATTTGTTAAATTATTATATTTAATGAAAAGCATTACTTTGCAAGTGTTACAATAGATATTAAAAAGTGTTAAATATGTAATGTTACCTAAGAATATAAAAGTGTTCCTAAATAATGAACAAGGTGTTACGTTATATGGTGAAATGTGATACCTACGATTCAATAAAGTGTTACTGTAGATCAAAAGATGATATAAAAAAGTGATACGAATGGTTAAAAAGTGTTACCTAAGATATTACGAGTAACACTTTTAAAGTGCTACAATAGGAATGGAAAAGTGTTACATAAAAATATTTTTGGTAACACTAGTAAAAGTGTTATCATATGTTATTAAAAGTGTTACCTAATAGAATAGGTAGCACGAGCAGATGTATCACCCATAAAGTGTTACCTATTATCTATGGAAACACTTTACCCCCTTTATGTAACAGTTTTTCGGTGTTACCTAAAGTTAATTATGTACTAGTAGCTTCAAATGGGTTAATTTGTTTTGCTGAATATCGTGGAAAGTATTTATTTTTCTGTATAATCCTACTACTAATCAATCACACAAATTCTACGCTGGAGACTATACTGACCAGAGCTGGTCTTGTTGGTCTTGTTGGGGTTTTGGGTATGTTAAATCTGTTGACGACTTTAAAATTATCAGGATATTGTTTTCCTATTGTGGTCGTGTGGGCAAAATTGTTCCCGCAATTCATGTATTCTCACTTAGGTCTAACATGTGGGTAAAAATCGAAAATGGTTTTGAAGAATTTGATGCAATTAAGATGATTCAAGGAGCGTTATTAGGTAATGAGACATTGTATTGGAGAATCATTAATGGCCCGATTATTGTCTTCGATTTGGCCCGGGAGATGTTTGAGATATTCCCTCATTTGCTAATCGAAGATCGATCGAATTATACTGCATTGTGTGTGATGGGAGGGTGCTTATCCAAGTGTACTTCCAAGCATGGTTTGATTTTTGAGATTGTGGTGGTTTCGGTTCGTTTTACATATGATTTCAACATTCCATTGCACCAGCCGATAATTGGGTTTACAAAGTCTGGCAAAGTTTTTGTAGTTCGTTGTAGGGCCCTGGACTTGATTGATCGATTCTCAAAGCGAACACTTGTGACATTTTGGAGTCGCGATCTTATCATTGAGAGTTATTCTCCGACCCAAATTTCTCCTATTCCAGCACCTGAGTTGCCTAATTAATGAACCAAGAGAGGTACAATCTTTGTTCTGTTTTGAGCTTTTTTTATGAATCTTGTCAGTGTAGGAAATGATACTGTAAAATCCGAAAATGTTAATAAAATGTGGGCCGAATATTTGATGTAATTAAATAAAGCCGTGACGTGTTATGAAACACTGTCTTAGAAGCAAAATTCGCCCCCGACTATGGTGCAATCGGAAAAGGCGTAGCCCCCCAAGATTTTACACAACGTTTCTCCAAAATGTGCACTCAACTAAGTAGAAACGTGGAATTCACAATAATGCTCAGAATAGGAAAAGAGAGAGTTTGATTTTCGGTGTGGTTTGAAACTGATCCCCAAACTGATTATAAAGCCACACAGATTTTGTAACCGAAAATCAGCATTTAAATGGGTAATTAAAACACCTGTAACCGCCGATCATAATTGATCATGTAATAAAACTTCGTATAACTGAAAATCAGAATTGATTTGATGAGTAATTCAAACGGAAGCGAAAATCAAGGAACGTAATAAAGACGACCGTTACGATTTTAATTCAAGAGGGTGGAGTGAGCTACGTAACTGACCGGTCTCATAAAGACTGGACCGTCAGTTACGACTTGGCCCAAAAAGGAGGCCCCACCACACCGCGCACGTGCCACGAACACAAACCGGCCGGACGAGCGGCGGCGGCGCTCGTGGGGATTCCCCCTTCTAGCCCACACACTTGGGGAAGTACTTCAAAGTATAAACATTACTCCCTCCGTCCCGGAATACTCGACTCGGTTTGACCGGCACAAAGTTTAAGGGACTTGAATTGACTTATTTAATTTAATAGGTAGTAGTTGATAGTGGGGTATTATTTTAAAGTAGTTAGTGGGAGGTGGGTTAAGAGGTGGGGTTGGGGGAGAGTGGTTGAATTTTTAATTATTTTTTGTATGGAGTAGGGGGTAGGTGGGTTAATAGGGGTGGAGTGAGAAATAATATAATATTGTTAGAATATTTTCATTTTTAGAAAGAGGTCAAGTATTAAGGGACGACCCGATAAGGAAAACATGTCAAGTATTCCGGGACGGAGGGAGTACTTCCTTATATTTAAACAAAGGGAAAAGCTTGTTTTCTTTCCATGTGGGACAAAATCCTTTTCTTTAAATACTCCACTTGAAAAGCCTACTTTTCATTTCTACCAATGTGGGACATTTTCAAAATATGGTAAAACTCTTTCTTTGCATTATTTCCAACAATCCCCAACAAATGCAAAGACCCATTTGAAAAACAAGAAAAATAATTCTGAGCATTTTTATGGAAGGTTTGATACTTAAATGTTGGTGTCTTTCGATTGAACCAACACATAGTGAAGATTAGGCAATTCCTTTATTGAGAAAGTGAACAAATCTGGAACTATCCCAACCAAGAAATAAAACCTTAGATTATTATGAGTTCCGCGATAGACAATCATCAACGGCCATTATACTTGGGATGCTCATGAGTGCTCTAGAAAAACTTGCCCAAGTTTTCCATAGAAGGTGGCCAAACCTTCACACTCAAGTAGGTGATTTCATCAAGTCTATCACATAGACCACCCATATCCTGGGATATGAAATCATTAAGAGCTATTGCTCAACCTCTCAATACACATACGGTGAACTCATCAAGTCCTTCTCATTAGGACCACCCAGATTCTGGGATATGAGTTTCATTAAAAGCTACAAAAGCTTAACCTCATGAAAAATATGTACAAGTCATAGGAATGGGAAGTGTACAAGAATGATTCTTTCCATGGCTTCGTTAGACCACAAGAAACCTTGTGTGAACAAGGTCGGGTGTCCACCATGAATTTCTCAACTAACAGGCTTAAGCCTCATTCCCCTCGACGTATCAAGGACTAATCTTCTATTTAGTCCCTTGGTTAAAGGATCTGCTATATTACTCTCAGATCTCACAAATTCCATAGTAATTACACCACTCTCTATTAATGTTCTCACAGATTCATGCCTCACATGAATATGTCTCTTTTTGCCGTTATAAGCATTGTTTTTATCAGCACAAATAGCAGCTTGGGAATCACAATGTAATATCGGCCAATAAATTTATCAACCACTCCGCCTCTTGCCCGGCCAAGTCCAATGCAATAAATTCGGACTCCATCGTTGACCCTGCTATAATTTTTTGTTAGTAGAAGTAGTTAGCTTAATTTGTAGAGGATCCAATGCTTTTTAACCTTTTTTGTGGGTTTAGTTAGGAATTCAAGGATTTCTTTGTTTTTGAATTGAATATTAGATTTATTTGGGAACTTAAGAATACCGTGGCCTGATATTATGACCTGTGATAAGATGAAACCTAATGCAAGACTAATGCTTTCATAAAGATGCAAGCATAACTTTATCATTAATATACTCAAATAGTTTGATATTTGAACACATAAGAATTTTATAGTTTCTACTAATTGGTAAACTCATGCTCTTGATTTTAGGGAAATTAAAATTTATGTTTTAGGTTATCTGAATTTTGGTTTGTTGATCATGAAAATTTCAATTCAGTAGTAAATAACCCTTGCTTATGTTCTAAATCACCCTTGCTTATGTTCTAAATCACCCTTGATTATGTTCTAAATCATCCTCGCTTATGTTATAAACTGGGAACATCGCCAAATCATCTGTTAGAAATGTCACATAAGTTAGCAGAACTATGTACTATTGGCGTTGTTACTCTTTAAAAATCATTACAAGTGTTCTACATTAGTTTTTATTGATATATTTTAGTGTTTCCGTACTTGCATCATCTCTCTGCTTAACATGATGTCATTCAGTGCTTGTTTAGTTTTAAAACCACGCTACCTGGTCTTGTGCTAAAGCTTCTATAGAAGAATTGAGAGTTCTGGATGTTGATAATGATGTTGTTGGCCAAAAACCAAGCTTCACATAATGTCTTCTGTAGTATTGTTTAGAACAGTTCATTTGCAATCTACTGCCTTTTATTTGCGATTGGGGCTAGAATTCGACTGGCTGGCCATTAACTACATGCATTTTTATTTTAAATGTAACGCTTCCCATTCCTAAAGATCACATGCGCCAAACTGCAGAAATTTGCTGTAAGCAGAGGAATAATTTCCTATCTCTTATCAATCAAATTAAGCCAATGGAGCATCATGTTTTTCTTTCCAGGACAACTAGATTGAAGCTATGTGCAAAGACGCCGATGCCATTTCCAACAGCCAGGTGTAGAAAATGCCTGTTCTGGAAGCTTCAAGGGATGTTGATACTGTATCCAATACTCAGATGCATGTAATGCCCGCTTCAGAAGCATCTGAAGATGCTCACTGTTAGTGATGTTATTACCGGTTCTGAAGCTCAGGTGTAGATAATTACGGCTCATGAAGCTCTGAAGGATGGATACTTTTTCCAACAATCAGATGGATATAACACCAGCTAAGGGTACTAATTCCAATGTTCAGGTGAAAATTATTCATGTCGAGGGAGTTGTTACCAATTCCAATGTTGAGGTGCAAATAAACTAGAATTAAATACGTTATGAATTAACGTTGCGTATGTTCTAAACTAGCGTTGCATATGTTCTGAATTAACGTTGATTATGTTCTAAAGGTTTATATATGTGTTTTGGGATTCCATTTCTGTTTCTTTACATAATTAGTTGTCAACAATGAATAACTTGTTTGATTATTTTGTTAAAACCTATTAGCTCAAATGGTAGAGCAATGTGCCATTGCACATGGATGTAGGTTCAAATCCTACATAGGTTGTTCTATATAATGTAAAATACATTTAAAGTCTTTTTTCGTCCATGTTCTAAAAATTTAAGTCTCGTGTTCTAAATTCTTTTGCATATGTTCAAGAATTTAAGAGAAATGATAATTCACATTTCAATAATAATAATAATAATAATAATAATAATAATAATAATAATAATAATAATAATAATAATAATAATAATAATAATAATAATAATAATCGAGTAGGATATGATTAGCTCTTTAAAATCAAAAGAAGACAAATGAATAGAGTAGGATTAATTGATAGTATACCATTGTCTATAATAATAATAATAATAATAAATTCAATGTCTAATGTACTTAACCTCTTTTATATTAAAAGTTGAAATATATATAATGAAATTCAATATTTTCAAATAAGTGTTGCTTATGTTCTCAATGTTTGTGACTTCATGTTCTAAAAATAAAGTCTAATGTTCCAAAAATTTATACATATGTTCTAAAGTAAATAGAACTGATTCAAAAGTAAATAGAAGTGATTCAAAAGTAAAGAATCATCAAATAAGAGTTAATATCATAAACGAAATACAAAGAATTGCGTATGTAGGATTTGAACCTACATCATCGTGCAAGCGCACAAAGCTCTACCAATTGAGCTAATAGGCATCACTTGACCAACAAACTTACAGCAACAAAAGGCCAGCATCAACAACATAAGAAACAACTAGGCAGGAAGTCATCATCACTGATCCTAGTTGACAAAACACAACAATAAGGTAGCCTTGAGCAACCTGCAAACTTGTCTCTCCAACATAATTAGAGTATAATTTGGTTTCAACAGGAACCCAAGCAACACCTACAGTTGAGGACTAACTGCAGCATAACCAACCCCAACCCAGACTGAAGTTATCGGAGTTGACCAGCTAAATATTGCATCATAAGTGCATCAATTAGATCTCCCAACACTATGACTGAAGTAATTGGTATTTAAGGTCATCTAATGCCACTAATTTTCTATGTCCACTTTCATATTCATGCCACTAATAGCCACTAATTCTGGCGATTATCTTGCATTTGAAATAATAATAAACGCACCTAACTTTAGCATTGATTTAATAATAATAAGCAGACATCAACATGTACTGACATATATATAGACATTATAAAGAAGTATGTTCCAACCTACTCTTAGTGTGACGGTACGTCCATGAACAGAGAGGTAAAGAAGTAGACTAGATGCGCGATAGTAGTACTAGTTGTAACTAACATGTCCAAGCTAGCTATCGAGGAAGGTTGGAATTGGTGCAACTAAGAATTATCACATATGGCTTAAGTTTTAGAACATATACATCACTAGTTTAGAACATAAGGATTGATGATTCAGAAACATAGTTCGTCGACAAAAATTCCTGGAAGTTTCACCAGATTCCATATTTGTGGATAATTTTGCTGAATGCAATTCCATATTTCTAGCAAAAGAGAGATATCTCCATGCCTTACATTATCAACTAGTAATAATCAACATAACTTTGGATTCAACCAAGCAAAATTAAGAACAAGAAAACCAGAAAACAAAACCTTTTGTGGCAGTAGATTTTCTCATCTCAAAACCATCAGCCTTTGAATACACTTTATAAAACAAAAGACTTTCTTGGATATTGTAGACACCTACTTTTGTCCCCATTCCCGAAAGGGAAGGTTCGATGATGAGAACGTAAATATCCACTTGACAACGCATCTCTTATAAAATAACGAATCTCAATTCCCCTTTACATTTCACCCGAAACCTGCTATTTATGGAAACCTGCTAAAAATAGTAACTGTCGTAATGGGTAGTTGTTAAAAGTGGCAAGTCATAAAAGATAGAAACCTGTCAGAATTAGGTGTTGCACTCCAACATAAATCCTAAATGAGATAGAAATTGCGAGAGAATCCTATTCCTAATACGATTCGAAAATAAGAGTTACGTATTAATTAAAATCCTAACGAGCCTAGAGTTCGTAACGGGCCCAGACGCATTCCGTCGTAAAATTAATACGCACTAAAAGACTCGATTAAGTCTCATACGCTCCGGATTCTAAGAGTCCGAATCTGACAAAGAAACGGCCAAAACATCAATTTCAACGCCCAGCCCCGGGCGCTGAAATTGCCCAAATCCTATTTTCAACGCCTGGCTCTGGGTGCCGAAATCTTCGGCGCCCAGCCCTGGGCGCTGAAAATACCTGGGACGTGTTTTTTCCTAATTCCTCGTGGATTAGAGTTCTACAATTCTATCTTTCCACGAACTCTTTTCTATAAATAGGGCCTTAAGTTCGACGTGAAAACACAACACACAATTATTATTCTGAGTATTGACTCTAAACCCCTAAGCCTAAGCCTCACGCTGCAAAAATGATCACGCGTTTTGTCGCAATCGATCCATAAATCGAACAGAACGTATCCCGTCCCATTATTTGAGATTCGTTAAATAAAAGGAGAAATAGCAAAGTCAAAGTGGTTAGTTTTCTGAGACAGTGACGCACCTCTCAAGGGTGCGTCGTAATGTGTCCATTTTCCATGGTTTAATTGCTTTCCTCGCCCTTTTATGAACTGTTAAACTAACTAAATCTGATTGTTTGATCACGCTTAATAAATATGATATTTTTGGGAAATTGGATTATCATGCTAGGTCCCTTAAAACAATCTAAATCAGATAATCGCGCTCGATCTAGTACTATATGTTGCATATTGTTAAAATCAATTCATATTAGTTTAATAGTTAACGCATGTCCCTTCAATTATTTATGCTGAGCTAGTAAGGATATCCTGCCTCTAGAGTTATCGAAGAGCGAGTACTCCTTTTGGTAGTTACAGTCCCCCAAACCCTCAATCTTTACCCTGCGGGTGTACGTTGAGCGATCCCACCACCAGGGATCACAAGGGAACCTACTGCCGTCGTGGTCAAACATAATTGCACTCCCTTTATGTCACGATAACCGGGTTTTGTCAGTTTTTTTCATTGTCGTTAAAAACTGAATGGCGACTCCTATATTACTAGTCAATTGGGTGTAAACTCACAGGAAATCCAATTACACTTGATTTGACAAAAAGAAGCGTCACACCCACGAGGGACGAGGTCACGCATTAGCCTCGTGCTTTTTCGACCCCCTCACAGTGGCGACTCCACTAGGGATAGTGAAGGAAATACTCGTGCTCGTAGGTAATCAAAATAGCCGAAGGGTGAAATGATCCTACCCCGCGTTTATTTCCCCATCAAGTTGGGATGACCTGAAAATCAGCATATTAATGTGAACGGGCAGAGCCGCATAACGAATCTTGGCTCCCTTGGTGTTTCATCTCGGGAGTTGGGACTAAGGATACCCATCGCCAACCGGGGGGTGCATACGCTTCGAATGTTGTCCACTCGACACTTTCGCTAGTAGTACACCCATCCCAAACCCAATCGCTCGCTCATTAGGTCCCTCTCGCCTGCATGCCCCCTTGGCTTGCACTTGCGGGTTGGCCTTCTGGGACGAAATTCGTCTGTTGAAGACACTACCTCGACCGGGGCATGTGTTGGATCTGCGATAGAAGCGGTACTGTAGACACCTACTTTTGTCCCCATTCCCGAAAGGGAAGGTTCGATGATGAGAACGTAAATCTCCACTTGACAACGCATCTCCCATAAAATAACGAATCTCGATCACCCCTTTTCATTTCACCCGAAACCTGCTATTTATAGAAACCTGCTATTTATGGAAACCTGCTAAAAATAGTAACTGCCGTAATGGTAGTTGTTAAAAGTGGCAAGTCTGTCAGAATTAGGTATTGCACTCCAACATAAATCCTAAATGAGATAGAAATTGCGAGAGAATCCTATTCCTAATACGATTCGAAAATAAGAGTCACGTATTGATTGAAATCCTAACGAGCCTAGAGTTCGTAACGGGCCCAGACGCATTCCGTCATAAAATTAATACGCACTGAAAGACTCGATTAAGTCTCATACGCTCCGGATTCTAAGAGTCCGAATCTGACAAAGAAACGGCCAAAACATCAATTTCAACGCCCAGCCATGGGCGCTGAAATTGCCCAAATCCTATTTTTCAACGCCTGGCTCTGGGCGCTGAAAATACCTGGTACGTGTTTTTTCCTAATTCCTCGTGGATTAGAGTTCTACAATTCTATCTTTCCACGAACTCTTTTCTATAAATATAGCCCATATTCGACGTGAAAAAAAGAACAACACACAATTCATATTCTGAGTATTGACTCCAACCCCTAGCCTAAGCCTCACGCAGCGAAATTGTTCACACGTTCTGTCGTAATTGATCCATAAATCGAACAGAACGTATCCTGTCCCATAATTTGAGATTCGTTAAATAAAAAGGAGAAATAGCAAAGTCAAAGTGGTTAGTTTTCTGAGAACCGTGACGCACCTCTCAAGGGTGCGTCGTAATGTGCCCCTTTTCTAAGATTTAATTGCTTTCCTCGCCCTTTTTATGAACTGTTAAACTAACTAAATCTGATTGTTCTATCACGCTTAATAAATATAATATTTTTGGGAAATTGGATTATCATGCTAGGCCCCTTAATGCTATTTAAATCAGATAATCGCGATCGATCTAGTATTATATGTTGCATATTGCTAAAATCAACTCAGATTAGTTTAATAGTTAACGCATGTCCCTTCAATTATTTATGCTGAGCTAGTAAGGATATCCTGCCTCTGGAGTTATCGAAGAGCGAGTACTCCTCTCGGTAGTTACAGTCCCCCGAACCCTCAATCTCTACCCTGCGGGTGTACGTTGAGCGATCCCCACCACCAGGGATCACAAGGGAACCTACGGCCGTCGTGGTCAAACATAATTGCACTCCCTTTATGTCACGATAACCGGGTTTTGTCAGTTTTTCTCATTGTCGTTAAAAACTGAATGGCGACTCCTATATTACTAGTCAATTGAGTGTATACTCACAGGAAATCCAATTACACTTGATTGAATAAAAAGAATCGTCACACCCACGAGGGACAGGTCACGCATTAACCTCGCGCTTTTTCGACCCCCTCACAGTGGCGACTCCACTTGGGATAGTGAAGGAAATACTCGTGCTCGTAGGTAATCAAAATAGCCGAAGGGTGAAATGATCCTACCCCGCGTTTATTTCCCCATCAAGTTGGGATGACCTGAAAATCAGCATATTAATGTGAACGGGCAGAGCCGCATAACGAATCTTGGCTCCCTTGGTGTTTCATCTCGGGAGTTGGGACTAAGGATACCCATCGCCAACCGGGGGGTGCATACGCTTCGAATGTTGTCCACTCGACACTTTCGCTAGTAGTACACCCATCCCAAACCCAATCGCTCGCTCATTAGGTCCCTCTCGCCTGCATGCCCCCTTGGCTTGCACTTGCGGGTTGGCCTTCTGGGACGAAATTCGTCTGTTGAAGACACTACCTCGACCGGGGCATGTGTTGGATCTGCGATAGAAGCGGTACTGTAGACACCTACTTTTGTCCCCATTCCCGAAAGGGAAGGTTCGATGATGAGAACGTAAATCTCCACTTGACAACGCATCTCCCATAAAATAACGAATCTCGATCACCCCTTTTCATTTCACCCGAAACCTGCTATTTATAGAAACCTGCTATTTATGGAAACCTGCTAAAAATAGTAACTGCCGTAATGGTAGTTGTTAAAAGTGGCAAGTCTGTCAGAATTAGGTATTGCACTCCAACATAAATCCTAAATGAGATAGAAATTGCGAGAGAATCCTATTCCTAATACGATTCGAAAATAAGAGTCACGTATTGATTGAAATCCTAACGAGCCTAGAGTTCGTAACGGGCCCAGACGCATTCCGTCATAAAATTAATACGCACTGAAAGACTCGATTAAGTCTCATACGCTCCGAATTCTAAGAGTCCGAATCTGACAAAGAAACGGCCAAAACATCAATTTCAACGCCCAGCCATGGGCGCTGAAATTGCCCAAATCCTATTTTTCAACGCCTGGCTCTGGGCGCTGAAAATACCTGGTACGTGTTTTTTCCTAATTCCTCGTGGATTAGAGTTCTACAATTCTATCTTTCCACGAACTCTTTTCTATAAATATAGCCCATATTCGACGTGAAAAAAAGAACAACACACAATTCATATTCTGAGTATTGACTCCAACCCCTAGCCTAAGCCTCACGCAGCGAAATTGTTCACACGTTCTGTCGTAATTGATCCATAAATCGAACAGAACGTATCCTGTCCCATAATTTGAGATTCGTTAAATAAAAAGGAGAAATAGCAAAGTCAAAGTGGTTAGTTTTCTGAGAACCGTGACGCACCTCTCAAGGGTGCGTCGTAATGTGCCCCTTTTCTAAGATTTAATTGCTTTCCTCGCCCTTTTTATGAACTGTTAAACTAACTAAATCTGATTGTTCTATCACGCTTAATAAATATAATATTTTTGGGAAATTGGATTATCATGCTAGGCCCCTTAATGCTATTTAAATCAGATAATCGCGATCGATCTAGTATTATATGTTGCATATTGCTAAAATCAACTCAGATTAGTTTAATAGTTAACGCATGTCCCTTCAATTATTTATGCTGAGCTAGTAAGGATATCCTGCCTCTGGAGTTATCGACGAGCGAGTACTCCTCTCGGTAGTTACAGTCCCCCGAACCCTCAATCTCTACCTTGCGGGTGTATGTTGAGAGATCCCCACACCAGGGATCACAAGGGAACCTACGGCCGTCGTGGTCAAACATAATTGCACTCCCTTTATGTCACGATAACCGGGTTTTGTCAGTTTTTCTCATTGTCGTTAAAAACTGAATGGCGACTCCTATATTACTAGTCAATTGGGTGTAAACTCACAGGAAATCCAATTACACTTGATTGAATAAAAAGAATTGTCACACCCACGAGGGACGAGGTCACGCATTAGCCTCGTGCTTTTTCGACCCCCTCACAGTGGCGACTCCACTGGGGATAGTGAAGGAAATACTCGTGCTTATAGGTAATCAAAATAGCCGAAGGGTGAAACGATCCTACCCCGCGTTTATTTCCCCATCAAGTTGGGACGACCTGAAAATCAGCATATTAATGTGAACGGGCAGAACCGCATAATGAATCTTGGCTCCCTCAGGGAGTTTGGACTAAGGATACCCATCGCCAATCGGAGGGTGCATACGCTTCGAATGTTGTCCACTCGGCACTTTCGCTAGTAGTACACCCGTCCCAAACCCAATCGCTCGCCCACTAGGTCCCTCTCGCCTGCATGCCCCCTTGGCTTGCACTTGCGGGTTGGCCTCTTGGGCGAAATTCGTCTGTTGAAGACACTACCTCGACCGGGGCATGTGTTGGATCTACGATAGAAGGGGTACCAAACCAGGCGCAAATAACTACCCATAGAAGCCTATCATAAACTACATGCCATGTTATTATCGCCTTATGATGAATGTTAGTTATGTGTAGCGAAATATGTGATTGTGTGTGACAAACTATCCTAGAAAACCAACGACCTTAAAAGTTGCCCAAACATTCATAGACTAATTTGCCAAAGAGTTATACCGAAATACGTGTTCCGCAAACCCGAATGATCGCCACAAAAATAAGCGACGCTCGGGATGGCCTGTAACGAATCCCACAAACGCTGCACAACGCGTAAAGGACGTTATTAGGCAAGCACGCAAATCGAAGTCGCATAAACAAAAGTAGACGCAAACAGAAAACGAGAATCAGCCAGAGACGCATTTTCAACGCCCCTGGCTGGGCGCCAGAATTTCTCACGCCCGACGCTGGGCGCTGAAGTTGCTGCTTGGCCTTCTGGTCAGGCGCAGCGGCCTCGGTGCCCGCGCAAAAGAAAAAACACGTAGCACCAAAAAACGTTCGTAAAAAAGAATTGCTACGAAGGCGTAAGAAAAAGCACTCGATTCTAGAGGCGACTCAAAAAAAAAAACAAATAATAAATAACTCTTTGTGTCGTTGATAGGCCTCCTACGGCGACAATGTTCGGCACCAAAACCGAACACGCTAATAACTATGAATGTCACACGGGCAATTGTTTCGAAAATTCAAAGAATGACCAAAAAAAAACCAAAAAGTGTACCAATAAAAGAAAGAGCAAAAAAAAAAACCAATAGAGAGATCGAGTCGAAGTCTAGACTAAGTAATGCTTGAAACTTTGGGAACCTAAACTTTAGCGTATCTTATGCCTAGGACTGGTCCTGCCACTTGGTGCCGATCAGGGAATCAACGGTTAGTGCGTCTCGAAGATACATCGCCAACATCAGGTTTAGTGACTCCAAGCTCCGTCCGTCATCCCTCATTCCAAGGATCTCCGCACCCCCAACCTCGATTCGCACCTTCAAACATGTCCATCGAAGATTTGCGAGACCAGATGGTCCAAATGACCCAACTTATGGGCCAATTAAAAATGGAAAATGAAGCTTTAGCGGCTGCACAAGCCAAAAATGACCTCGATAACGAGAAGAGGATTGAAAAAATGGTCCTACAGCAAACCATGAGGAGCAAATACTTCTCCCTCGATCCTGAACCTTTTCCTAGCAAATTACCAGAAAAGTTCAGTTTATCTGACTTACCAAAGTTCAAGGCCACGGACAATCCCCGTGATCATCTACTGAGCTTTGTGAATGCCATGAACTTGAAAGGCGTGGACAAGTCCATGTATTTACCTGCCTTTCCTTTGTCCTTGGAACCTGTGCCGCTCAAATGGTACTATCACCAGGACCCTAAGCTCTTCCCCACTTGGGAAGACTTTGTCAATGTCTTCATCAAGCAATACTCGTCGAACATGGATTTCCAAGTCACTATGCGCGAGCTGGAAGTTCTCTTCCAAAAGAAAAATGTGGGTTTCACAACCTACTTTGCTAGATGGAGGGACCAGGCGGCCCAGCTAATCAATAGGCCTCCCGAAACAGAATTGGTCCAAAAATTCATTGACAACCTGGACCCGGCTTACAGACAACACCTTAGGTACTTGGGACTTGACACTTTCAAAAGAGTTTATGATGTGGGAATAAAGATCGAGGACGACCTCGCCAAAACCATACAAAGCAAACCCACATATAAAAACAACACCTATAATCGGGGTAACACATCCCAAGCCCAAGAAGTCCATGCTGTAGAAGAGACTCCCGCCCAAAGAAGCCCTGGAAGATGGGTCCGAGACCGAAAGTTTGCCCCACTCGGGTCGACTTTGGTACAAGCCTTTGAAAGATTAACCAATCAAGGAAAGTTGAGACCTATAGGCCCAACCCGCGACCCTCCTGTCAAAAGCAAATATTGGGTCGAAGGTACTTACTGCAAATTCCATCAAGGAAATGGGCATGACACTGAAAACTGTTGGAACCTAAAGAATACCATCCAGGACATGATAGAGGATGAAGTGATACCTCTCCCTAACGTTGGCAAACCCAACAACAACAAGAGCCCACTCGGCTCTTGTCACATCTCTCTCGACCAACCAGAAAATGAGAACTTCGACCCTACAGTGTACATTACACCTCAAGGTGCACCACTCGCTGTGGTCCCTATGGATCGAATCGAGAGAGAAGTGTGCGGTGTGTGGGATGATGATGCTGAAGATATCTACCTATCTCAAGTGTCGGGCCAGGACCTCTTTACTGAAACTTGGCCCGGGTATGCTCTCATCGACACCACCACTCAAGAACCCGAAGTCGACAACCTCACCAGATCAGGAAGAATATACCAGCCTGACATTCGCCCACCTCCTATGGACGATATCCCAGTCAGACAAGCTCCTGAGAATGGACGGCACACCACCGTCGCAGAAGTCATTGAAAATCCTCTTTTGAAACAATTGAAAAGAACCAAGGCCGAAATTACCATCTGGGATCTCATGTGTACCTCAAAAGAACATCGCGAAAAGCTTATTCGCTCACTTGACCTCATCTTAGTGCCTACAGATATCACACCTGACTCATTGGTTAACCACGTCACGAGAGACGCTGGAGAAAAGGCCATAGTTTTCACTGACAAAGATTTACCCAGAGAGGGGGGTGCCCATAACAAAGCCCTCTATCTAGTAGTTGGATGCAAAGGGCAAAACATCCCCCTAGCACTCGTAGATAACGGTTCGGCGGTTAACGTTTGCCCGTTGCGAACCGCCCATTGCTTGGGACTAGGAAGCGATGACTTCCAAACCTCCACACAAGGGGTACGAGCCTATGATAACTCTCGAAGGCCTGTGTTGGGAAAAATCAACCTTACCATACAAACCGGGCCTGTGGCACGCACCACGGAGTTTCAAATAATCGACATCAAGCCCACTTTCAACCTCCTATTGGGGCGACCTTGGCTCCATGACTTAGGAGGTGTGGCTTCTACCCTGCACCAAATGGTTAAACTTAACCATAACGGGGTAATACTAGAAATCCGCGCCCCTCCTCTCGACATCAATTGTACTATGGTTGGAACGGCCGAAACTGCAGACGACCTTTATGGGTTTCAAATGGAAGAAGCAATCCAGTTCATTGAAGACTATGATCCAGCATTCCTAGACCCGCATGCATCCCGGGTCATCCCTAGAATGCTGCTAGCTCAAGGTTATTTCCCAGGAACCCCATTGGGCATAAGGAAGAAGGAATGCACATTCCATCCTTTACCCAACAAATCTACTCCCTTTGGCTTAGGCTATGAACCAACGGAGGAAGATATTGCTGACCGCCTGTCTGGGCTACGCCTTAACAAAGCCAAACAAACCACCCTCCTTCCCCCGTATCAAAGAACCCTTAACGGGATGTTCGTTCGGGAAGGAGAAGAACACCCATGCTGCGATTTCCCTGAACCCTTCGTTCAGGATGGCTTGGTAAAACCCGGATTTGAAATTTTCCATGACTGCCACACCTTGGATGAGGCACCCCACCTCACCAAGACTAAAACAACTGAAATATTGGACAACCAGGCTCTATGGACATTGTTTAACGAATCGAGGCCTATGGAGGACGAGACTATGATGACTACCCTAGCTTTACAAGATGAAGGTTTCGATCCAACCCGGTTAATCTCTCCTGCATCAACACTAGAAGAGATCGAGAACGGATGGGTGAAGACATATCAGTGGGTCAATGCAAAGGGAATAGAATTCAAGATGAGTACCGGTGAAGGACCAAAGTTTTACGAGACTAAACCCAAGGCTTGAGCCACATAGAGCACCTTGATAAAAATTGCCTAGTAGTTCTTTAGATTGGTAGAAAAATAATAAAGACTTTAGATGGTCCTAAGACCCCTTAGAATATAGGTCAAGTTTATTTCAGTGTGTTTTCCTTACTTTCCAAATTAATAAAGGCGTAATATTCCTCCTAAAAAACTTTATTTCTAACACTAAAAGATCACCAAACGTACTTGCAAAGAGGCGGCCCACTCTAGGCCCAATAAAACAAGGCCTACTCGGTCTTGAATCATGACATCGAAATTCATCAAACCCCAAAAGAGAACCACATTATCATATTACCAAAACATGAGGGTCTAACCCACGCAACCCAAAGAAATCAAAAGGAAATCAAATTCAAACAATACGAAGGTTGCTCAAGAAAAAACTCATAAAAAATAGACACCGCCCCCCGCATCAACACGCACCTCAGCCCATCCAAAAGCCTATACAAGAATCTTCATATCTTCCACACACTAACCCCATTCTCAAAACTGTTTCGAGTCACGAATAAAAAAAAAAAAAAAATCCGGACAAAAATGCATCTCACGCTAACAGTCAAAAAAGTCTCCGAAGTAGCCTCAAAATTGATTTTAAATACGAGAAAAAATCAAAGCACTAAAACAAAAAAAAAAATGCAAGAACACGTGAAGAAAAGCGTCAAAATTGACCGCCCAAGTCATTTTCAGCGCCTAGGGCTAGGCGCCGAAATCTTTGACGCCCCAGCCTGGGCGTTGAAACTCTCTGCCTGCCTAATTTTTAGAAGTGCTCGTCATTTTATCCGCACATAACGGAAAAACAACGAACACTTGGGGGGTACAGCACGTATCCAAACAGGCTTACCAAAAAATATAGCCATACAAAAAAGTCGAATTTCGTTTTTACATAATACTTACGGCAAAAAACGGTAGACGAGGCGAAAATAATGATAATACTTCACTCATTTAACCGATTAAGTAATATGTTATCACCCCAGGGCATATCCATTAAAATCCGGCATCCTAGAACTTATTCTATCCAGAACTACGCGCGACCTGATTCTGACAAGATACATAGGCAATCCTTACCAAGGATTCGGTCCAATAAAAAAAACACACATTCTTTGTGCAAAGTGTTAGACACATAAAAACATAAAAAAGGAGGAGAAACAAAAAATGAAAATGAAAAAATAAAAATACGCCTTTATTGAAAAATAATAGGAAGGAAAACAAAGTGCTAAGAATAAAAAACAAACACAACTGAAATAAATAAAGGGCACCTACACCCTAGCAAGAACTACACTACTCTAGTTCTTCCGGATCATCAAATAAATTCTTGTAGAGGGCAATGTTCGCAGGATCCACCCCCACAGTCTTCTGCGCTGCCCCAATATCAATCTCCATAAGAACCGGCTCCTGGACACTAACTTGCAAAGATGCCAAGGCTTCAGAAACATTCTCAGTTATAGCCCGCTCAGCCTCAAGGGCACAGACAATGGTGGGAGAAGGATTATTATCATCAACTAGACTAGCCATTGTTTCTACAGGCGGCTGAGCCTTCCTAACCCATACATTATTCCGGCGACGATCTCCGCGAGAGCTTGCATTTCTTTTAACAACAGCAGGCCCATTCATGTTAGACATCTTTTTAGGCCTGAAACTGGAACGGGGAGGAACTTCCTTTCGCTTTCGATCAGGACGAGCTTTCACAGTCTTAATACTATAGGTACGAGGTTTGGCAGAATCAGGACCCTCATACTTAACACGAATACGAGGTATCAAAAGCTCAGCCGGCTCCCCATTTTGAGCCTCGGTCCTCACATCTTTATCATCGGAGCTCATCCACAACTTGTAGTTTTCAGAAAGACCCACAAAGCCATTTGTAGCTACGGCCCAACGCGGGAGACCATCATAATTCTTAGCCCACGCTAGAACCCGTGCTTGTGAAAAGGCCTCTACTTTAGGTGGTACCGTATCAGAAAAAGGGATAGTCTGCCTTAAACCGTATTGACGCATGACTCGGTAAGGGAAAATATAAGTGGGCCGAGATAGCCCCAACAAAGAAACATAAACCGATACATTAGAACCCCCCGTCATAGTAGTCAAACCCCACCATGGTACCACCCACTTAATAGAACAGATGCCATGAGTAAAAAAGGAGGCCCATTCGGCCTCGTCCTGGCCTCGGTGCAAATATTTTCGGTTACCCAAGGCTATAGGGCGATAATGTTTAGGATCGGCAGGAGCTTCCAAGAGCCTAAGCCGTTCCACGAGCCAAATCTGCAAAAAACGGGTACGATAAAAAAAAAAAAAAAAAAAAAGAAAACGGTTCCTGGGGCGCAGTTTCAACGCCCAGGACCAGGCGCCGATAATTCTAGCGGCCAGCCCTGGGCGCTGAAACTCAGCCCCAAGGCAGAGCGAATGAAAATATATATGCAAAAAAACGTATACATGCGCAAAGAAAAAAAATCGATTACCTGCAGTAATAGGGGGCTTCCCTTAAAATATTTCGATTTGGCATCCTTCTTCAACTCATCCGCACTCAGCAAAGTCTCGGCAACCACCAACGGCATAATAGAATAACAACTTTCCATCTGGCTAATCAAGGGGATCAACCTTATGTCACCGAACTCACCATTATTATTCGACAGCAAATAATGATTCAACAAGCAAAATACAAGGGCTCGAATATTCAATTTCTGTTCGGTCATATTCTTACTAGGCCTAAATTGATGTTTTACAAGTTTTGCCAAATTAACCTCATCACCTACAACAACTTCAGCAAGCATGTTAGCATCTAGTCCTAGGAAAGCCCCTATGGTTGTTTTACTCTCTTCAATAGCGCCAAGAGTGGCAGGGGTAGCATTAGTAGGATAACCAAGGATCGCAGCAAATTCATCTGGCAAATGACATATTTCGTTGCCCCGAAAGACAAAAACATGATGATCGGAATCCCAAAAGCTTAGGGCTGCGTGCAGAAAATTATAGTCAATGTTAATTTGTTGTAAGCCTAAAAGTGTCTCTAAGTGGTATTCTTTCAACAAAGCCTTTTCTGTAGGATTAAGGGCCCGTAGCCAACGCCTAACAGCCCGTTGGAGTGAGAAAGTAGGAATCGACATGACGAAAACAAGGAGTAACTAAGACACAGCAAAGAAAGAAGGAAATTGAGAGTGATGGAAAATAGGGACGTATCTAGCCCCTATATATAGCCGAGAACATCAAGTGACATCCTGATCCCATTCGGAAACGCGTTAAGAAATTCGAAAACCAAAATTCGCCAGGAAAAGACTTTCAGCGCCCATAGCTGGGCGCCGAAATAATTCACGCCCAGTCTTGGGCGCCGGAAATGTAGCCCAAGGCCAGATTTCACAAAACGCGGAACAGGAAAGGACTTAAAACCGTGTTGCCGGACACGAGGCCCCATTGCAATTAAGATTAAGCCCAATAGCACCTTTAGCTCCCAAATAGCAAAAATGAATGTTAGAACTTGGTCGAAACTTAGACTTGTCTCAAGGAACCAAATATGAACCAAATAAATATCAAGGTCATTCTTCAGAACACCAAAAAAATATTGTAAGTCGTTGGTTTCTCAAAAAGAAAAATGTTTGTCTGTCAAAAGATTAATCCGGGCCAAGCTAAACCGGATGTTATTTGAAAATAAACTTTGTCGCCCGAAAACTGAAGTCGCACTCCACGACTTCGCCAAAATAGCACACCCCTGTAAAGGCCGCTCGCACGTACGAGCGCGACCCCAAATATGATTAAAAGACGTTATAAACGTCCCCCTCTTGGCGAAAAGTAACCGACAAGCCCAAGTGCTTGGGGGCTCGCGGAAAAAATATACTCCAACAAAGAGTGTGCGGAGTCAAAATCATATTTCCGGACTACGCTATACGCAGTCCCATGTTCGGGTAAGCTCAAAAGAAGGGATTCGACCTCAAGGAAAGGTCGCCGTTGACACTCATACATAGTCTCCTAATCAAGGACCCAGGTAGTGGCAAAATTGAGCCGAAAAGACTAGCTCAAAACCACGAAAGAAGATGACCACAAAACAATGGTCCGTCTAAGCACGTTGTCAACCCACATTCAGGTTACAACTAAATCCAAGCATCCCTCGAAAGAATTCGCTCCTGCGAGAATGAATAAGAAAGGAAATTCTCAAAAGAAATCACGATGAACAAAAGCAATAGGAACTTGCCCATCTTCAGCGGGCAAGACTGCGTCACTAACCGCGCAGGTCCTTAGTCGCTGCAGCGATAACTTTTTTTGGTTTTCCTTTTTTCCCAAAAACGATGTGAGTAGCCTTTGGTTTTCCGTTTTTCCCAAAAACGATGT
Organism: Spinacia oleracea; assembly: GCF_020520425.1. NCBI lineage: Eukaryota > Viridiplantae > Streptophyta > Magnoliopsida > Caryophyllales > Amaranthaceae > Spinacia > Spinacia oleracea. The sequence goes on from NC_079491.1 coordinate 37,301,764, forward strand.
GAGTAGCCTTTGGTTTTCTGTTTTTCCCAAAAACGATGTGAGTAGCCTTTGGTTTTCCGTTTTTCCCAAAAACGATGTGAGTAGCCTTTGGTTTTCCTTTTTTCCCAAAAACGATGTGAGTAGCTTTTGGTTTTCCGTTTATCCAAAAAAGAGCGATGTGAGTAGTTATTGGTTTTCCGTTTTTCCAAAAAAAGAGCAATGTGAGTAGTTTTTCCTTTTTTCCAAAAATTAAAGTATTGGTTTTCCGTTTTTTCCAAAAAGAACGATGTGCTGGATTTTCCTTCGTTTTACATCCTATAAAAACAAGGGGGTTTTCTCGTTTAGCTAACCCTGAAAATGAGAATCTTTAAAAATATTTTTACCTCGTGATTGGGCTTGGCCAGGCCCAATTACACTTTATAGCTTTGATTTCAAAAACATCTGTAGCTACTCCAAATGACAAAGTGAGGGAGTTTCTACGCATCTTTAGATACTTCCAATGACAAAGTGAGGGAGTTTCTATACTATCAGTTGACAAATCCCAATGACACGTGAGGGATATGTCGTCACTTCAAGTGATGACCCTTAAGTCAAATGTTATCACTCGGGGGCTCGTGAGACCCTCGCAAAACAGGTCACATACACCATGGCTTGTGTGACGCACTCCGTCCAGTACTTTGACCGTCGTCTCATCCCGAGACTCAGTCAAAGTGGGGGCTAACTGTAGACACCTACTTTTGTCCCCATTCCCGAAAGGGAAGGTTCGATGATGAGAACGTAAATCTCCACTTGACAACGCATCTCCCATAAAATAACGAATCTCGATCACCCCTCTTCATTTCACCCAAAACCTGCTATTTATAGAAACCTTCTATTTATGGAAACCTGCTAAAAATAGTAACTGTCGTAATGGTAGTTGTTAAAAGTGGCAAGTCTGTCAGAATTAGGTGTTGCACTCCAACATAAATCCTAAATGAGATAGAAATTGCGAGAGAATCCTATTCCTAATACGATTCGAAAATAAGAGTCACGTATTGATTGAAATCCTAACGAGCCTAGAGTTCATAATGGGCCCAGACGCATTCCATCATAAAATTAATACGCACTGAAAGACTCGATTAAGTCTCATACGCTCCGGATTCTAAGAGTCCGAACCTGACAAAGAAACGGCCAAAACATCAATTTCAACGCCCAGCCATGGGCGCTGAAATTGCCCAGATCCTATTTTCAACGCCTGGCTCTGGGCGCCGAAATCTTCGGCGCCCAGCCCTGGGCGCTGAAAATACCTGGTACGTGTTTTTTCCTAATTCCTCGTGGATTAGAGTTCTACAATTCTATCTTTCCACGAACTCTTTTCTATAAATATAGCCCATGTTCGACGTGAAAAAAGAACAACACACAATTCATATTCTGAGTATTGACTCCAACCCCTAGCCTAAGCCTCACGCTGCGAAATTATTCACACTTTCTGTCGTAATCGATCCATAAATCGAACAGAACGTATCCTGTCCCATAATTTGAGATCCGTTAAATAAAAAGGAGAAATAGCAAAGTCAAAGTGGTTAGTTTTCTGAGAACCGTGACGCACCTATCAAGGGTGCGTCGTAATGTGCCCCTTTTCTATGATTTCATTGCTTTCCTCGCCCTTTTTATGAACTGTTAAACTAACTAAATCTGATTGTTCTATCACGCTTAATAAATATAATATTTTTGGGAAATTGGATTATCATGCTAGGCCCCTTAATGCTATTTAAATCAGATAATCGCGATCGATCTAGTATTATATGTTGCATATTGCTAAAATCAACTCAGATTAGTTTAATAGTTAACGCATGTCCCTTCAATTATTTATGCTGAGCTAGTAAGGATATCCCGCCTCTGGAGTTATCGACGAGCGAGTACTCCTCTCGGTAGTTACAGTCCCCCGAACCCTCAATCTCTACTTGCGGGTGTATGTTGAGAGATCCCCACACCAGGGATCACAAGGGAACCTACGGCCGTCGTGGTCAAACATAATTGCACTCCCTTTATGTCACGATAACCAGGTTTTGTCAGTTTTTCTCATTGTCGTTAAAAACTGAATGACGACTCCTATATTACTAGTCAATTGGGTGTAAACTCACAAGAAATCCAATTACACTTGATTGAATAAAAAGAATCGTCACACCCACGAGGGACGAGGTCACGCATTAGCCTCGTGCTTTTTCGACCCCCTCACAGGTACCAAGCCAGGCGCAAATACTACCCATAGAAGCCTATCATAAACTACATGACATATTGTTACTTTGCCTCATGATGTAATGTTAGTTATGTGTAGAGAATTATGTGATTGCGTGTGACAAACTATCCTAGAAAAACCAACGACCTTAAAAATTGCCCAAACATTTATAAACCAATTTGCCAAAGATTTATACCAAAATACGTGTTCCGCAAGCCCGAACGATCGCCACAAAAATAAGCGACGCTCGGGATGGCCGTAACGAATCCCACAAACGCTGCACAACGCGTAAAAGATGTTATAAGGCAAGCACGCAAAATTAAAGTCGCAAAAACAAAAGTAGACGAAAACTGAAAACGAGAACCAGCCAGAGACGCATTTTCAACGCCCCTGGCTGGGCGCTAAAATTTCTCACGCCCACCGCTGGGCGCTGAAGTTGCTGCCTGGCCTTTTGGTCAGGCGCAGCAGCCTCGGTGCCCAAGTAAAAAAAATACACGTAGCAAAAAAAAACCTTTCGTAAAAATTGCTGCAAGGGCGTATGAAAAGGCACTCGATTCTAAAAGCGACTTGTAAAAAAATAAAATAACTCTTTGTGTCGTTGTTAGGCCTCCTATGACGACAATGTTCGGCTCCAAAACCGAGCACGCTAATCGAAATAACCTTGGATGTCACATGGGCAAAGTATTCAAAAAAAATAATGTTCAAATAGAGTCTTTAAAGAAAAATAATGTTCGAATAAAAAAATAAATCCGAGTCTAGACTAGGCTATGCCAGAAGTACAATCTAAATCCTAAGTCTTAGTTGTCTTATCCATAGAATCGGTCCTAATGCTTGGTGTCGTTCTGCAAATCAAAAGGTTAAACCATATTGAGTCTCCCTTCCTAACATTTAAATCAATAAGCACCCATAGTAATTGTCATCCCTTGCTAAGAGTCTACGGCCTCAATACTCTCTCTCACCAATAAATAGAATATGTTATGTATTTGCAAAATGGAAACAGTCACATTCTGGAAATCATTCCCCCATAGTCGCACAACCCCCAAAGTGAACCTAAGGTGTCAATACCATTAGCAAAAAAAAATTAATGGCCTCAAGGCTTATGATCACATTGGGTCACGACTATCATAGTCATCTCGAGCCACTCGCTCCTTTAAATACTCCTAAGTACGGACTAAAAGATTTTCCATGAATGCAACATGACCAACCATGAAAATACCCAGATCGGCATACCATAAGGCTACCATTGGGGTAAAGCAATACACACTAAGAGAGAAGCCGCACTAATGATTCTACTCTTGCAAAAATAAAAATTCGATCTCCCCAATTAACTACCTTGCCAACATTAAGCAAAATGGCGCATGACAAATGAACACCCAAGGGTTAAAATCTAAAGTGTCAACCAACGAAAGTTATGGTCCAATTAGCCTAAGTCTGAGAGTCGCTTGGTCAAGTATTATAGGCTTACGCCACGTCATTATTTTGACTCTAGGCCACCTCCTTGTATTCATACACGGGTTATAATTAGAAAGATTAATGAAAGTTCGAGTCTAGATCACAACTTCCAATTAAATCCCAGAAGCTGGAATCTGAAAAGAAGCAAAAACATTATTTTCGATGTAATTCTTCCGTTAAATTTCAATAAGGTAAAAATAACATTTTGAATCTACGCTATTTGCACATTTTAAGAAACGACTAAATACGCTTGCAAAGTAAGACAATTAAAAGGTCCACCCTAGGCCTACTAAAGCTAAAGGTCCACCCTAGGCCTACTAAAGCTAAAGGTCCACCCTAGGCCTACTAAAGTTAAAGGTCCACTATAGGCCTACCAAACGAGGCTCACTCAGTCTCGCCTCGTGACTCAAAGACCACAACCATCTACCTTTTAGCCGAAATAAAAAAAAAATTAAAGGATTTATGTTGGGGAGAAATCCCAAGCAAAAAGAAAAAATAGAAAGAGAAAAGGGAGAGAAAAGAGAGCAAGCCATGAAATACTTAGCCCGTACCTCCCAAAGTGCGGAATTTACCCAAGTAAACGAAGGAAAAGAATTGAGTCAACCAATCCAAATCATGTCACAAAAAAACTACATAAAGTTCTACGATGTCTACCCTTTCCAATCCTTATGTTCTCAGACGCCTTCGCTCTGGGGCCCCTGTTCAGCTCATTTAACCCATCCATGTTCTCATTGCCATAACCCAAGAAACCATTACCTCGACTCTTGTTCTTGAACTTGTTGTCAACCGCAAATAACTACCCATAGGAAGCATCCCAACATGCATGCTTGGGGGCTCCAAGCTACGAAACAACCATAGTAAAATAAAAAAAATCTCGAAGCAAATGTTTGAACAATCGAAAGGGCACGATGTTTGAGCCCACCTCGTGAATGGGCCTGAACCCTATCAAGCTTCTAAGCAAACTATTCAAAATCAGTCATTACTCAAAAAAAATGATTCAAACAAATTGATTAATGGACCGCACACAACGGCCATTCTATGAACGCTCGTTCGCACATACATATCATCTTTTCTAAGTATCGAACATTTACGAACGCGTTCAAAAGAAAAAAAGAAACGAACGAACAAGAGGCCAACTGTGTCATCAAGAAACCTCGCCGGAAATTATTTTCAGCGCCCAGCGCTGGGCGCCGAAATCTTTAAACGCCCAGGCATGGGCGCCAAAAATGATCCCAGGCCCAAAAAAAACAGCTCTGACTTCTATAGGGCCCGCCCATGTTCATTCGACTTGAAAATTGCCGATTTCTTTACTGAAATTCGCACCTCGCGGCTTTGCTAAAGAGTAGCACACCACTACAAAGATCGCTCGCACTTACGAGCACAATCCCAAACACGATCAAGGACATTACAGAATGCGTATCCCCAAGGAACCTCTTTGACAAGAAATGACCGTCAAGCACGAGTGCTTGGGGGCTCGAAAGAAAATATATATTATGCAAAGTAAAAACAATATTCCCAGACTACGCTGTACGAAGCCCCGTGTTTGGATGTCTCAAAAAATAAAACCGGTTTACGACCTCAAGACAAAGGTCGCCGTTGATGCTTATACATAGTCCCCTAATCAAGGACCCAGGTAGTGGAAAGATTGAGCCGTAAAGACTAGCTCAAAACCATGAAAGATGATGACCACAAGACAATGGTCCGTCTAAGCACGTTGTCAACCCACATTCAGGTTACAACTAAACCCGAGCATCCCTCGAAAAAATTCGCTCCTGCGAGAATGAATAAGAAAAGAAATTCTCAAAGAAATCACAAGAACAAATGAAATAGGGACTTGCCCACCTCAATAGGGCAAGATCGCGCCACGAACCGCGCAAGTTCCAAATAGAAAAACGAATTCAGGGATGTCCACCCTTAGCGGACAGGGCTCGCCCACCTTCAGCGGGCGGGGTCTGCGTCACTGGCTGCGCAAATCCTCGGTTTTCGAAAAATAGAATCTTCAAAAAACACAATGAAACAGGCTCGCCATCTTTAGCCGGCGGGGTCTACGTCACAAGCCGCGTAGGTCCTTATTTTCAAATTTGAAAAACAAGATTCGTCCACCTTTTCGGACGGGGCGTCCACCCTTAGCGGACAGGCTCGCCATCTTTAGCCGGCGGGGTCTACGTCACAAGCCGCGTAGGTCCTTATTTTTAAATTTCAAAAACAAGATTCTTCCACTTTTTCGGACGGGGCGTCCACCCTTAGCAGACAGGCTCGCCATCTTTAGCCGGCGGGGTCTACGTCACAAGCCGCGTAGGTCCTTATTTTCAAATTTCAAAAACAAGATTCGTCCACTTTTTTGGACGGGGCGTCCACCCATAGCGGACAGGCTCGCCATCTTTAGCCGGCGGGGTCTACGTCACAAGCCGCGCAGGTCCTTAGTCGCTGCAGCGATAACTTTTTCTGGTTTTCCCTTTTTTTCCAAAAATCAAAAGGATTGGTTTTCCGTTTTTTCCAAAAAAGAGCGATGTGCTGGATTTTCTTTCGTTTTATATCCTATAAAAACAAGGGGGTTTTCTCGTTTGGCTAGCCCTGAAAATGAGAATCTTTAAAAACATTTTTTACCTCGTGATTGGGCTTGGCCAGGCCCAATTACACTTTATAGCTTTGATTTCGAAAACATCTGTAGCTACTCTCAATGACAAAGTGAGGGAGTTTCTACGCACCTTTAGATCCTTCCAATGACAAAGTGAGGAAGTTTTTATATTATCCGTTGGCAAATCCCAATGACACGTGAGGGATATGTCGACACTTCAAGTGAGGACCCTTAAGTCAAATGTTATCACTCGGGGGCTCGTGAGACCCTCGCAAAAGCAGGTCACCATGGCTTGTGTGATGCACTCCGTCTAATACTTTGACCATCGTCTTACTCCAAGACTCGGTCAAAGTGGGGGCTAACTGTAGACACCTACTTTTGTCCCCATTCCCGAAAGGGAAGGTTCGATGATGAGAACGTAAATCTCCACTTGACAACGCATCTCCTATAAAATAACGAATCTCAATTACCCTTTTCATTTCACCCGAAACCTGCTATTTATGGAAACCTTCGAAAAACAGTAACTGCCGTAATGGGTAGTTGTTAAAAGTGGCAAGTCATAAAAGATAGAAACCTGTCAGAATTAGGTGTTGCACTCCAACATAAATCCTAAATGAGATAAAAATTGCGAGAGAATCCTATTCCTAATACTCTTCAAAAATAAGAGTTACGTATTAATTAAAATCCTAACGAGCCTAGAGTTCGTAACGGGCCCAGACGCATTCCGTCGTAAAATTAATACGCACTAAAAGACTCGATTAAGTCTCATACGCTCCGGATTCTAAGAGTCCGAATCTGACAAAGAAACGGCCAAAACATCAATTTCAACGCCCAGCCCCGGGCGCTGAAATTGCCCAGATCCTATTTTCAACGCCTGGCTCTGGGCACCGAAATCTTCAGCGCCCAGCCCTGGGCGCTAAAAATACCTGGGACGTGTTTTTTCCTAATTCCTCGTGGATTAGAGTTCTACAATTCTATCTTTCCACGAACTCTTTTCTATAAATAGGGCCTTAAGTTCGACGTGAAAACACAACACACAATTATTATTCTGAGTATTGACTTTAAACCCCTAAGCCTAAGCCTCACGCTGCAAAACTGATCACGCGTTCTGTCGCAATCGATCCATAAATCGAACAGAACGTATCCCGTCCCATAATTTGAGATTTGTTAAATAAATGGAGAAATAGCAAAGTCAAAGTGGTTAGTTTTCTGAGAACCGTGACGCACCTCTCAAGGGTGCGTCGTAATGTGTCCCTTTTCCATGGTTTAATTGCTTTCCTCGCCCTTTTATGAACTGTTAAACTAACTAAATCTGATTGTTCGATCAAGCTTAATAAATATGATATTTTTGGGAAATTGGATTATCATGCTAGGTCCTTTAAAATAATCTAAATCAGATAATCGCGCTCGATCTAGTATTATATGTTGCATATTGTTAAAATCAACTCAGATTAGTTTAATAGTTAACGCATGTCCCTTCAATTATTTATGCTGAGCTAGTAAGGATATCCTGCCTCTGGAGTTATCGAAGAGCGAGTACTCCTCTCGGTAGTTACAGTCCCCCGAACCCTCAATCTCTACCCTGCGGGTGTACGTTGAGCGATCCCCACCACCAGGGATCACAAGGGAACCTACGGCCGTCGTGGTCAAACATAATTGCACTCCCTTTATGTCACGATAACCGGGTTTTGTCAGTTTTTCTCATTGTCGTTAAAAACTGAATGGCGACTCCTATATTACTAGTCAATTGGGTGTAAACTCACAGGAAATCCAATTACACTTGATTTGACAAAAAGAAGCGTAACACCCACGAGGGACGAGGTCACGCATTAGCCTCGTGATTTTTCGACCCCCTCACAGATATTCATAAATTTCAGCCCTAGAACAAGTTTTGACTTCGAAACATCATGTAATCCATTCTCTCGTCCATCCACGAGTTAATATAGGAATGACTTCAAGAGTAACAACCACATTTGAATTAAAACAACTTGCAAGTTGTTAATCATTCACAACAGAATCTACAAAAGAATGAGAAAAAACAGTTCAGAACATGTATAATACTAACATAGAACATATCAGTAAAAGTTCAGAACATGAAAAGAAATTATTCAGAACATCAGAAACCATTATTCAGGACATCAGAAACCATTATTCAGAACAAAGACAACAATTATTCAGAACATTTAAAACAATTGTTCGGAACACAAGGACTAGTTATTCAGAAACATTAACATCACACATATTAATAAGAAAACTCACAGAATTCGGCGAATGATGATACCGGAGTGTGGTGAATTTCTAATTCCATAGCTCAAACAGATGGAATAATGATCAATTTGAAATCAAAAAAATAAGAAAACACAACAATGTTCAAAATATGGAGTCGAATCAAATAATAACACGATCGAACGTCGAACAATTCAATTTGCACCAATATAAATTTCAAACAATAGAATTTTACAAAACATGATAGATATCGATTATAAACACAAAATAAGAACAAAATTGATTCTAAACACAAATAATTGCTCCAAAATATAATTAAGTTCAACAAAATCTGCCGAAAATCACATGAATAATCAAATAATAATGAAAATAAAGCTTGATATCTTACCTTCAATGGCGGAAATCAGGAAGTTCGATGAATAAATTCGAGATTGTGGATAGAAATCGCAACAATTAAACCGAGATTCAAGAGAAATTCGAGCTTGATTGAAGCTTTCTAATGGTTGCACATTGAAGAGAGAGAAAATAGAGGGGGAAACAAAGGTTTGGCAATTTTAGGGAGAGAAGCAGTTAGGCGTGAAAGGAAGGAGATGGTTGGGTTCTTGTTCAACCAATTTACGAAAATGCCATTAGTAATCCCTTGATTTTCAACTGTTAGATTAGAAACGATCCAAAGGCCAAGATTTATTCTCACATAAGATTGTGTTCTCACATGAGCCTTCCCCTCTCTCTCTCTCTCTCTCTCTCTCTCTCTCTCTCTCTCTCTCTCTCTCTCTCTCTCTCTCTCTCTCTCTCTCTCTCTCTCTCTCTCTCTCTCTCTCTCTCTCTCTCTCTCTCTCTCTCTCTCTCTCTCTCTCTCTCTCTCTCTCTCTCTCTCTCTCTCTCTCTCTCTCTCTCTCTCTCTCTCTCTATATATATATATATATATATATATATATATATATATATATATATATATATATATATATAGACTAGAGAATTTCAAGTAAAAGATAAAAAAATAAATTAAACCATCCTCCTTGGTGCTCATATAGTTAAGAATTCAAAAGTAGATAAGTACTGTAAATATTTATTTTAAAATCTTAGGTCAAATTACTTTTATTTTGTCTAGTAAATAGAATAAAACCTGGTTAGTTTCATTTCCAAACATGGAAATCAGTAGCTTAATTAATAATCAATTTTTAAAAATTAGTTTTGGGAAACAAAATAAAATGTATGAACAGAAACGTTTTTGAGACATAACTTCTTCATATTAAATCCAAATCGTGAATTTCTTGAGCCTATCCTCAAGAAAATTTCAAACTGAACAACTTTTGTGAAATAACATTTTGGCTAAAAACGCGTGCACGTCGTATTTATTTTTTCCATAGTTTATAAACTAAAATTTGTTTCCATACATAAATAGTTTATAAAAAAATTAAGAAAGAAAACAAAATAAAATAAAACAGATACACTTTTTCGGAAAAGTGGTTTTTGGCGGGAAAAAATCGCACCAGGAATTGACACGTGTCATTCCTGGTGTCTCTTTTAGTATATAGTAATAATAGATAGATTGCGATTTAAAAGAACTGGTCCACCAAGTTACTGGATTGGAATTAGAACTAAAAAAACGAATTGGGGATCCCCCAAAAAACTTGTCCCACTTACAATTTGACATCCCTATATTCGATAAATCATCCACTTTTAGCCTGCATATCCGTACCCGTCTACAATTCTCATCCCTATCCCCTCCATCAATGATAGAAATGATATTCATCCCTCCCAATCCCGTTTTGAGAGGTACAAAATAAAATGCATCCCCTTCCTCATCACCCTCTCCCGCACTCGCCTCAAACCCACCCATAGACTCTACTATTTTTTTATTGGTAAAACAATTTTGAATTTTTAAACTCTATTCTAGAGTATTTGGCAATTCATTTGTCTGATTAAAATAATTAAGTTACTAAACAAAACATTATAATAAGTAAGTTATCATTAAACAAATTATATTCATAACCAACGTAGTAGAACTTTTAGTAAGCGTTAGTTATGCTTATTATATTTGATAAAAAGCAATGAACCATTTGATATTACGATTCTCGGCGCTATCTTTTATCCTATTTCCGTGAGCTAAAATATTTGATGTTGTACATTTTTATAATTTTATTTATTTATATTAAAGGAGAGGAGAATCAAAGAGTGACATTTTTTTCACCACATTGATTTTCATTTTTTTATATAACTTTTTTTTATTACTCCGTATAAGGACTAGCTTGCAATTTTCATAAAATTTCCAGCTACTAGCCAACCACTGGATTACATATGAACAATTAGCCAAGTTAAGCAAATTAGCTCTACAAAGCTAATTAGTCTGGGAAAAAAAAGAACGGAAAAATTTGTTTATTTCATAAACATGTGAATTGAATAATAAAAATAAATTTTAAAAATTGTTAAAAAATTTCAAGCAACTTGTTAACCATTGGAGCAAAATACACATGAAAAAATAGTAGCTTTAAAATCTGATGTGGCATACTGGCATATGAAAGCAACTTACCAATTTGCTTACCATTAGAGATGCTCTACAAGAACAACACTTGTCAGCATCATGTACTCAGATTTGTAGTTTCAGGGAGAAATAACATATTGTGTATTAAATTATTTATACATAATTATAAGAATCTTTAAAAATGAAAATCTTGGTAAGTTTCATTTTTACGTTATATTTTAAGGATGTTTATTATCAACAGAATCTAAAGATTTAAAATGGAAATCAATAATCTTTTTTTGTGCATCTTTTTCCTAAAATAAAACAAACAAATTTTAACTAATATTTTAATTATTTTTTTATATTAAAAGAGAGGCCGGCGAATCATAGGGTGACATTTGTCATCACCACATTGATTTCCTCTCTTTTAGTATATTATATAGATAGATAGATTTTTATTAACATGACCGGCCATTAGACTGCATAAACATTCTCTTATCTAAAGTTTCTAAACATAACATACGAGGCTTCCATTATGCAGCTGTGATAAATGATTTTTCTTATTTAGGTTGACGTTACGTTTTGTAATTTGTACATTATCGGGCAATTTTATCGAGACTTCATGATGCATATTGTTGCTTTGACATTATATTAGCTATATGCCTACAAGGTATTTGGAAATAGAATTTTTTTTATTTGTTATTAGATGGTGGTTGAAACTTTCAAATCAATGAATCTTGCGAGAAGAGGAAAGGGTGAAACAAATTAAATGGGAGACATACTATTGAGTATTGACTATTTTGTGAATGTGTACTTGAATAAAGTTCAAATTTCATAACAATTATTATCCTTTTTGCTTTAATGTAGTGAATTTAATATGTTATTGGTTTGTGTGGAATACAATCTATACAATTGCACAAAAATAATAAAAAATGGATAAAGTAAGATCGAGAAATGTAAAGGTGGGTGGATTTAAGAAAAAAATGAATAAAGTACGAGAAAAAGAGTGGAAAATTGTAAATATTGTGGGGTAAGATAGTAAATTTTCATGTCCAGAAATAGAATAAAAGATACGTGTAAAGAACATTATGAAACGGATTAAAACGAAAAGTGTAAAGATGATTTTGAAACAGTGGTAGTACTAAATTTACTAACTAAAGATCTGTTGTGTTGCCCAAACTCGATCACACAATAATTTTACTTTCCTTTACAACTTATATTTCCCTCTTCGTTGAAACATTGAATGAATATAAATACAATCTTATGAACATGATGGTGAGATAAAATTACTTTATTTATAAGTTTAAAAGTAACACGAAAATCGTGCATAGCACGGGGTTAAAACTAGTTTAATACAATATAATTTCTTAAGTTACATGAAGTACGTATCTAATTCGGTCTCAAAGTTTAAGTGCGTTAAAAAAATGAATCAAAATCTAATATACATATATAAAGGAGGCATATTTGCCGAACTATTAGAGCGCCACCTAAGATTACTAATGGTTTCGGCCAATGAAAAATAAGATTTTTAATTTATTTTTGAATTAAAAAAATCGAGTGCCACGTAGATAATTAATTAAGTGCCACGTAGATATTTAAATTAATTAATTAATTACTAATATATACAATTCCATCCAAAATCAAATGCTCTAATAATTAAAAAATAAATCTAAAATAAAATTCATCCAAAATCAAACACTAATCTAAAATAAAATTCAATCCAAAATCAAATATTAATCCAATATTAGAGCGCCACGTAGGAAATCTAATTGGTTTCAGCCAATGAAAAATAAGACTTCAAAATTATTTTTGAATTAAAAAGTCGAATGCCACGTAGATAAATAATTAGGTGCCACGTAAATATTTTTATTAAATAATTATTAATATTGATTGCCATGTAGATAATTAATTAGGTGCCACGTAGATATTTTAATTAATTAATTACTAATATATACAACTCCATCTAAAATCAAACACTATAATAATTAAAAAAAAATTAAAATAAACTTCATTCAAAATCAAACACTAATCTAAAATAAAATCAATAAAATTCATTATCTAATATTAGAGCGCCATGTGGGGAATCTAATGGTTTCGTTCAATGAAAAATAAGATTCAAATTTAATTTTGAATTAAAAAAGTCGAGTGTCACGTAGATAAATAATTAAACGCTACATAGATATTTTAATTAAGTAATTAATAATATTACGCATATACAATTTCATCCAAAAACAAACACTCTCATAATTTATTTATTTTAAATCTAAAATCAAAATTTAATACAAAATCAAAAACTAATTTAATCTAATACGAAGTATATAAAATTGGTATATACATAACAATTTAATAGAATCCGTGCATCGCACGGGCTAAAATCTAGTTAATAATATTCCGTAAACAATTTTAGTAACATATGGGTGTTGCACGGGCCCTAACCTAATAGTTCCTAATAACAAACCCATTATTATTAAGGTGGTCAATTAAATTTTAAATATATATGGATGTAAATATTATTGTGGATATTCTAGAACCTTCGACTTATTAAAATTATGTGAATGTGTCTCCCTAATTTTTTTTTCTTGGAATCTGGGTAGTTTTTTTTAAGTGTATATTTGTGTTTTGTGTATTGTATATTATTGTGATGTATGAGCACATGCATTATATTTCCCTCCTCCTAATCTTTCAGAAAAGATAATCGTCGTAAATGTCAAGTTTGAATACAGTTGTTAACCATGCTTTCTTTAACTGAAAGAGACAAATAGCAGACTTCGAGAACATTGATGTTAGATGCAGATATTTCAAGTGAATTCACCCTCGGCGAATCAGGGCAACCATTTGCGTTCTATCAGTGCCATAACAAAGTAACCTTTGGTGAAGCCTCAGGCCTCACATGTGATATCTATGAAATGTATTTTTTCATCTTCATTTTTTCATAACTTTGGGATTACCCATCAATACCCATCAAATGTTTTGTTGTAGAAATGATGTAAGATGAAACCCTGAGAAATCAAATTAAAAGAGATGTAAGAACTTATTTCACTTGTTTCATTCTTCTTTTTCTTAACTTCTTATAAACCTCAACTGCCTTTAACATTCAACTCTGTTAGTTTTCCGGTGCACCGGTTGTAACAGCCCGCTCTTTCGAGTTGTAAACAACAACACTTAACCCTTAATGGTTACAATTTACTCTTAATACGCAGCGGAAAAATAACCTTAAATCTTAAACTTGATCCTGGACCTGTGGGTTATGGGCCCACAAAATAACCTTAAATAATTCAACTAAATAATCCTTGAATAAATAATAAACCTTTTAACTCACAATCAAATATACAACAAATAAATACAACCTTAATAAATAACATATAATTTGAATCCCTTTAATCACATCAAGCTCCATTTAAATAACATCTGAGCTCCCACACAACCTGCTTATAAAGAGAAGACATAAAAAAATAAAAATTCCAAAATGAGTGGAAAACTCGTAACCTTTACTTCAGCCCGTAAAAACGTTTTTTATTTGAAACCATTTGTTCAAAGAGTTTTCAAAATACAACTTAGCAATTGTTCAAAAATAAACTTTGGTTATCTTTGAAAACGCATAGATGGCATTGATCACTCCCTTCACAAATCAGTGGCAAGGACTAACTTTGGATATAAAGTAACTTAATTAACTATCACAGATTAAAACTTATTACGTATATTCGAACATTACGGTCATGCTTAATTTAATTTCAAACACAACACATCACTTATATTCAACCATTCCGGTCTTAGCTTTAATTTTAGGATCTTTCCTCCGCCTGTACCTTGCCCAATTTTTCATATCCGTTCATAATCCAATGCCAGCAAAACAAAGACGAAGTACATTTTTTTTTCAATATCATTTCAAAATCTATTTGAATAGACAAATTCTTTTCGAACAATTCACAATATCAATCAAATTAAACAACAACTAAATATAAATGCAATTCATGATATTCATGGCCATTGATATATGATCATATAAAATAAAGAATAAATTTCAAACACACATGGGCCCAAATTAATTATATTGAGCATAAAAGTGACCTCAAATGCAATTTAATTCCATAATGAACAAGAATAATCTTATTTAACCTCCACGAATTCATAGTCTTTTATCACCACCGATTAGCTTGTTTTGAACTCCTTAATTTATCTCCAACAAGATACCTCGATCAAACAATCATAACTATCATCAATAACTTAATCAATCAAACTAGAAACCTCAACTAAATTATCTTTCCAATAAATCCTTTTACACACCATAACTGAATTAAAATTAACAAATCAATCTAACCAAAATATATAATATGATATTTGTTTATTTAAATAATAGGTGAAGGGAAAACTTATAGTTATATACTTGATACTTCCTCTATTTTTTTTAATTTCACCATCTTTGATTTCACTCCTGCCAATGCACTATTTTAACCATTAATATCTCTCATTATACATTTGAAAAAAATAAAAAAAAAATTATAATTTGAAAGTATATTTCGAGACGAATCTAACAAGATCCCACATGAATATATTTTTCTTTACATATAAAACACAAAAAATTACTATATATAGGAATATGTGAATAGTGCAAAAACCTAAGATGGTGCAGTTAAAAAAATGGAGGAAGTATACCATAATCAAAATTATTTTTACTTTCAAACAAGCAGAGTAAGGGAAATCTAGCACCCTCTAAAATGTCTCCGTTTATCTTTAAAAAAAAGCAAGAAGTTGGATTTACTATTCACAGAATAGTGGAATTACTAAAATGTCCCCGTTTTTCTTCACGTTTTTTTTGTCGCCCGGTTCTCGGAACTCCGCTGTTTTTTTATCCAAGTTCTTTATTAATAATGGGAACAACCAACTACGTAATATTATTTACATACATGTCTCGGTGACACTCATTCCATTCCAAAACAATTTTTTTTTTAAAAAATCTATGAAATCTTCAACTGCTAAATTTCTGTCAGCATCAAATATTTTGGAGATGAAACTTATACGACATCTTTGCTTTTTTTCAATTCACCTTCTGCAACATATAAAGTATGAAATATTAGAGGATTATTATAACATATATATCTATATATATATATTATACTAAAAGAGAGAAAATTAATGTGGAGCTGACAAATGTCACTCTCTGATTTGCCTCTCTTATAGATATAAAACAAAATTATTAAAAAAAAATTGATTTTATAATTTTTTAGTTAACTTTTACTTCATAAAAATATTTGACTTTATTTTACATATATCAATAAATTTAGATAGCCTCTGATGCAAAATTCATATTTATTTTTTAATAGAACTCAAAGATTTATATATCTCAATAACTCAAAGTTCATTGCTAGGCTTGCATATTAGTAAGATACTAGTATAACACCCGTGCGATGCACGGTTTGAAAATCATAATATCAAATTGTAGAAAATATATAATACATAGAGGATTTTCTTACTTATTAATACATTAATGTATTAATACAGTAATGATCGCAAAAATAACCAATAAATTAATTAAGCAATGAGATTTAGAATAATATTTTTGCCCTTTTCATTTCCCCTTCTTTGTTTTCCCCCTTAATGTGTTGTTAAGTAATCCCCCCGTTCTATAATATTCCTCGTTTATTCATTATGCGCGGAGGAAGTATAGAGGAAGATTCAATTTATTAATAACGCCCTATTTAAATGTTTGAATTTCAGTAAATGATTATACGCAACTCTTAAGATAAAATGATTCAATTATGGGTATTAAATCTTTTTTCAAAAGAAAAATGTTTGGAAAAATGCTTATAAATTCTAGAGTTGCTCAATTGTGACCACCATTTAGGCTCTGGCTCATCCTTCTCGTGTCTATTTTAAATTTTTATAAGAATTTGATATTTATTACGTTAACACAAATGAGTAAATTATATGATGAAAGTGGCTTTATTCATTTCATCATCCGCTAGAGGAATAAAATATAAAAGTGTTCTTGTCATAACACTCGTCTTACCCCTATGGGTCGTACTCATTTTTTTTCACCTAATTACGTACCACCTTAGTATCTTACCCATAAACCTTAGAAAGTTTTTTTTTCAATTTTTATAAGAATTTGATATTTTATTTTATTAATTTAAAAATAAGAAAAGTATACAATGGAAGTAACTTTATTATTTTTATCAAAGGGGTGAGAATATAATCTAAAATAACACCACCCACTTATGTACTAACAAACCCTAACACCATCCTCATTCTACTCACTTTTTAACCCACACGAATAAACACCTTAGTATGCTTAATTTACCAATAAATTTGATAAGATGTCTGACCCGCCCGACTTGTACCTGAATATCCGAAACAGAAGTCTTCTTCCCGCTAAATAAGTCGTACTCGAATGAACTCACAATTGTCATTCTTAAATCACAGACATTTACTTAATCCAAGCACCAACTTAGACCTTAGTTAGGTCTTTCATAAAATATATTCATGTGTAGTAAAAATAACAGCATATACCATTAGTTTCGTATTTTAAGAATTAACTTTATAAAATAATACTGTAAGTTTTTTAAATTTTTCTCTAATTATATTGATATGAACGATCAAAGTCAAGTCTCGAAAAGTGATACCATTTAAGGACTATGTATATATTCTGATTTCGAGATTTTGACATATTTTTCTTAGGATTACACGTTTTATAAAGTCAAGAAAACTTAATATTTACAATAAAATGTTCAAGGATTTGGGGCTTTATTACGTTAACACAATATATTTATTACGTTAACACAAATGAGTAAATTATATGATGAAAGTGGATTTATTCATTTCATCATCCGCTAGAGGAATAAAATATAAAAGTATTCTTGTCATAACACCCGTCTTACCCCAATGGGTCGTACTTGTACCTGAATATCCGAAACAGAAGTCTTCTTCCCGCTATATAAGTCGTACTCGAATGAACTCACTCTTGTCATTCTTAAATCACAGACATTTACTTAATCCAAGCACCAACTTAGACCTTAGTTAGGTCTTTCATAAAATATATTCATGTGTAGTAAAAATAACAGCATATACCATTAGTTTCGTATTTTAAGAATTAACTTTATAAAATAATACTCCGTAAGTTTTTTAAAATTTTCTCTAATTATATTGATATGAACGATCAAAGTCAAATCTCGAAAAGTGATACCATTTAAGGACTATGTATATATTCTGGTTTCGAGATTTTGACATATTTTTCTTAGGATTACACGTTTTATAAAGTCAAGAAAACTTAATATTTACAATAAAATGTTCAAGGATTTGGGGCTTTATTACGTTAACACAATATATTTATTACGTTAACACAAATGAGTAAATTATATGATGAAAGTGGCTTTATTCATTTCATCATCCGCTAGAGGAATAAAATATAAAAGTATTCTTGTCATAACACTCGTCTTACCCCTATGGGTCGTACTTGTACCTGAATATCCGAAACAGAAGTCTTCTTTCCGCTAAATAAGTCGTACTCGAAAGAACTCACTCTTGTCATTCTTAAATCACAGACATTTACTTAATCCAAGCACCGACTTAGACCTTAGTTAGGTCTTTCATAAAATATATTCATGTGTAGTAAAAATAACAGCATATACCATTAGTTTCGTATTTTAAGAATTAACTTTATAAAATAATACTCTGTAAGTTTTTTAAAATTTTCTCTAATTATATTGATATGAACGATCAAAGTCAAATCTCGAAAATTGATACCATTTAAGGACTATGTATATATTCTGATTTCGAGATTTTGACATATTTTTCTTAGGATTACACGTTTTATAAAGTCAAGAAAACTTAATATTTACAATAAAATGTTCAAGGATTCGGGGCAGGTTAGTGGATGTGTGGGATATGTCGTGTGTAGCCCAATGTACCCATATCCTCAGCTCCTTACCATGGTACATAAAAAAATGTATCTTGATTCCACCACCAACTTATTATATAGGGAGCACATTTTTAATAATCCTTGTTTTGATCTCTATGTATTAATTTCACGCTGAATTAAAGATTTTTTATACTAATATGTTCTCTTTTAAAAAAAGAGAAAGTTCATAATACATTTTATATATGTTAATAAAAATACAAGACTATGTTAATGGTAAGAACCTTTTCTTCCCGTCCGAAAAAAAATAACGCTTTCTTGCATACGGAGTACAAAACATTTTCCTATTCAGGGATTTTTGTTTTTTAACCACAATTATCTCTATTATGTTTTTCTCTTCAACTTATAGGACCTTATTTAAATAAGTTTCAGGTTCTATAAGTTCAGATAAGTTCAGATAATTTTAGGTCCTATAAGTTTAAGAGAAATCACCCTATATAAGCCAACTCTTGAAATAAAGTTAAAAAATTATTTTTTCCTTTCTTATATATTGAATAATATCATTCGATTTTCAATTTTGAGATATTAAGTAAGCAAGAAAAAACTAAAGAAAAGTTTTAGCTTATTAGTCCAATTTTTGTAACTCTAAGCTTTAGAAATAATTTCCTTTCAATAATCAATTACAATGTTTCAAATTCAATAATCATACTCTACATTAGGTTATACTACCTTGCTAGAAAGTTCAATTAGTTAATCTATGCTTCTTATTTTACATATTTTTTCTCTAAATTCTTGCGGTTTTAAAAAGTTGTTCCACACTCGGTCGTCTACTCATAACCTGGTTTTTCATTACTCCTATCCGCGTGACAACTTGCTATAACGCAAGAAGTTTGAATATTCAATGAATGAGTAATGTATTGTCGTTCGAAAGTCGAAAATATGATCAAGCACATTCTGACCAAAATATAACAATTATATTATGAGTTTGGTTGTTACATTCTTGGTAGTATATTTAGTAACAAAGTCAAAGATGTTATTTTATTTTAATTAATTATATTAAAATATACGCAAATCATATAGCGGCATTTATCAACTCTATATCGATTTACCTCTCTTTAAAAAAAAAATAACACACACAAGTTGTTTTATATTAAGAAATAACTTTATCTCAAAATTGAAAATCGAATGATGTTATCCAATATGTAAGAAAGGGAAAATATATTTTTAAAATCATAGAGCGACAGCTCCACATCTATTTACCTCTCTTTAAAAATAATAAAACACGCAAATTTATAATTTTGGCTATCCCTAAAATAATATCCCGCTACCATAAATTCTCATAAGGACCACAATTTACTCTCACGTAAAATATATTTGATCTCACCACTTTTATTTATTGTCAATTTCATAGTACAACCAATTCATAATAAAAATATTTTTGGTGCATGGGGGAAACAATTACGAAGGGATCAAATACTCATATAAATACTACTACTAAGTACAAATTATGTGTTTGACACCTTAGATCCTAATTAAAATTAAATATTGTATATTTAATTTTATTTAGTTACTTTATAGAAGTATTTAATTTCTAGAAGTTAGTAAATTATAACTACAAACATATAGACATTAGTTGGCATAAAAAAAATTATGGAATAGCCATTAGAAAAATTAAATCCGACCCCTTTAGAATTTAGTCTTGGCTTTGTCCTTGTCTTGCTAAGATGAAATTATGTTTGGTAGTCTAAAATATTAGGGTTGAGATATAGTGCGTGAGATATTAGACAGTAGATATTTGCCATATTATTTTATTCCGAATTAATCTCAATTTCAATATCTTCATATACTTAATTGTTAAGTCGGTGGTATTAAATAAGGGAAGTATATTGCATTCCATATGTCCCAATTATTTTGATTCTTTTGAATGCATAGTTTCGTTCTTTTAATTATTGTTTGGGAAGTATATTGCATCCCATCTGTCCCAATTATTTTGATTATTTTGTATGCATAGTTTCATTTTTTTTAATTATTGTTTCTATTCAATTGTTTCGTTTCCATGTAAAACCACCTAAATGGGTTAATATGCATAATTGTTACAATAATTTATTTATTTTGCTACACTTTTTTTATGATAAGCAAGTAGTATATTAGATTATCAAACAATTACAATGTAAAAGCCAAGAGGACAGACCCTCGGGCAGCCAGAACAAACTGGCTAAACAAACCCACTACCCTGCTAACATGGTTGAAAACCACACATGATCCCTATTGCTAACAGCTTTAGGCATCACACCATTCACTCTAGTACAAACAGTTTGAAAAATACTACTGCAAACCCTATCAATGCTCCTGACTTGTGAATTCCACATTGCATTGTTTCTTTCAGTCCAGATGTGATAAACCACACTCATAGCAAGAGTAGAGAACACACCCCTCCTAAATTTAGTAACTTTCCTTCTGAGTATCCATTGTAAAACACCAGAGAGGGAAGTAGGAGCATTTTATAAGTGCAAACCAACCAGCATCTAGCACTAAATTGGCACTTAAAGAATAAGTGCTTGTGAGTCTCAATAGCAGAACCACACAGAAAGCATAGTCTGTCATTAGTGATTCCCATTTTCATTAATCTATCTTTAGTGTTGAGTCTTTCCAGCATAGTGTGAGGGGGTCGAAAAAGCGCGAGGCTAATACGTGACCTGTCCCTCGTGGGTGTGACGATTCTTTTTATTCAATCAAGTGTAATTGGATTTCCTGTGAGTATACACTCAATTGACTAGTAATATAGGAGTCGCCATTCAGTTTTTAACGACAATGAGAAAAACTGACAAAACCCGGTTATCGTGACATAAAGGGAGTGCAATTATGTTTGACCACGACGGCCGTAGGTTCCCTTGTGATCCCTGGTGTGGGGATCTCTCAATATACACCCGCAAGGTAGAGATTGAGGGTTCGGGGGACTGTAACTACCGAGAGGAGTAATTCGCTCGTCGATAACTCCAGAGGCAGGATATCCTTACTAGCTCAGCATAAATAATTGAAGGGACATGCGTTAACTATTAAACTAATCTGAGTTGATTTTAGCAAAATGCAACATATAATACTAATTCGATCGTGATTATCTGATTTAAATAACATTAAGGGACCTAGCATGATAATCCGATTTCCCAAAAATATTATATTTGTTAGGCGTGATAGAACAATCCTATTAGGTTAGTTTAACAGTTCATAAAAAGGGCGAAGAAAGCAGTTAAATCATCGAAAAGGGACACATTACGACGCACCCTTGAGAGGTGCGTCACGGTTCTCAGAAAACTAACCACTTTGACTTTGCTATTTCTCCTTTTTATTTAACGAATCTCGATTATGGGACAGGATACGTTCTGTTGGATTTATGGATCGATTGCGACAGAACGCGTGAACAGTTTCGCAGCGAGAGGCTTAGGCTAAGGGGTTTAGAGTCAATACTCAGAATATATTATGTGTTATTTGTGTGTTGTTTCACGTCGAAACTAGGGGTCTATTTATAGGGAAGAGTTCGTGGAAAGATAGAATTGCAGAGTTCTAATCCGCAAAGAATTAGGAAAAGAGACGTACCCAGGTATTTTCAGCGCCCAGGCCTGGGCGCCGAAGATTTCGGCGCCCAGAGCCAGGCGTTGAAAATAGGATCTGGGCAGTTTTGTTTAGTCAGATTCGGATTCCTAAAATCCGTAGAGTTTGAGATTAATTCGAGTCTTTTAGCGCGTATCAATTTCATGACGGAATGCGTCTGGGCCCGTTACGAACTCTAGGCTCGTTAGGATTTTAATTAATACGTAACTCTTATTTCCGAATCCTATTAGGAATAGGATTCTCGCAGTTTTCTATCTCATTTAGGATTTATGTTGGAATGCAACACCTAATTCTGACAGGTTTCTATCTTTTATGATTTGCCACTTTTAGAAGCTACCTTTTACGGCGGTTACTATTTTTAGCAGGTTTTCATAAATAGCAAGTTTCGGGTGAAATGAAATGGGGAATCGAGATTCGTTTATTTTATAGGAGATGCGTTGTCAAGTGAAGTTTTTATGCTTTCATCATCGAACCTTTCCCTTGCGGGAATGGGGACAAAAGTAGGTGTCTACAGTTAGCCCCCACTTTTACTGAGTCTTGGAGTAAGACGATGGTCAAAGTATTAGACGGAGTGCGTCACATAAGCCACGGTGTACTGTGACCTGTTTTGCGAGGGTCTCGCGAGCCCTCGAGTGATAACATTTGACTTAAGGGTCATCACTTGAAGTGTCGACATATCCCTCACGTGTCATTGGGATTTGTCAACTGATAGTATAGAAACTTCCTCACTTTGTCATTGGAAGGATATAAAGATGCGTAGAAAACTCCCTCACTTTGTCATTGGGAGTAACTACAGATGTTTTCGAAATTAAAGCTGTAAAGTGTAATTGGGTCTGGCCAAGCCCAATCACGAGGTAAAACGTTTTTAAAGATTCTCATTTTCAGGGCTAGCTAAACGAGAAAACCCCCTTGTTTTTATAGGATGTAAAACGAAGGAAAATCCAGCAAACCAATCCTTTAATTTTTGGAAAAAGGGAAAACCAATAAAAGTTATCGCTGCAGCGACTAAGGACCTGCGCTGTTAGTGACGCAGACCCCGCCCGCTGAAGGTGGGCGAGCCTGTCCTCTAAGGGTGGACCCCCCGTCCGATAGAAGTGGACGAATCTGTTTGATATTTTTGAAAATAAGGACCTACGCGGTTTGTGACGTAGACCCCGCCCGCTGAAGGTGGCGAACCTTGTCCGCTGAGGGTGGACACCCCGTCCGATAGAAGTGGACGAATCTGTTTAAAATTTTTTTGAAAATAAGGACCTACGCGGTTTGTGACGTAGACCCCGCCCGCTGAAGGTGGCGAACCTTGTCCGCTGAGGGTGGACACCCCGTCCGATAGAAGTGGACGAATTTGTTTGAAATTTTTGTTTTTTTTTTGGAAAATAAGGACCTACGTGTTTTGCGCCTTAGACCCCGCCGGCTGAAGAGGGCGAGCCTATTTTAAATTTGAAGACTTTATTCTTCGAAAAACTGAGGACCTGCGCGGCTAGTGACACAAACCCCGCCCGCTGAGGGTGGGCGAGCCCATTTTGAATTTCTTATTTTGCCTATGTAGAAGAGCTTTTGGTGATTACAGCTTGCTGGTGGGTCGTAATATTTCCTGATTAGATGTGTCCTATAAGTGGGTCCACACTGTGTATATTTAACAATATTTTTTTTTTGAGATATCCAAACATGATATGGTGCGTGGCGCAGTCTGGGAATGTGATTTTGATTGCGCGCTCTTTGTTGGAGTCCACTTTTCGCGAGCCCCCAGGTGTTGGGGCTCGTCGGTTGTTTTTCGCGTCTTGTAATCATGTTTGGGGTCACGCTCGTATGTGCGAGCGACCTCCTATAGTAGTGTGCTATTTTAGTGAAGTCGTGGAGTGCGACTTTAGCTTTCAGGCGACATCCGGTTTTGGCTTGGCCCGGATTATCCCTTTGACAGACAGACATTTTCTATTTGGAAAACCAATGACTTGACGACACATATTTTTGGTGTTTCGAAGAATGACCATGATATTTAACTTGCTTTTTTTTTTTTTTTTTTTTTTTTTTTTTTTTTTTTTGAAAAGTGTACATGAGCGTTTTCTGAGATGAGTCTAAGTTTTGACCAAGTTTTGACCAAGTTTTAATGTTATTATTATTTTTTTGCTTATTTGGGAGCTAAAGGTGCTTTGGGCTTGATCTTACTTGTAATAGGGCCTCGTGTTTTAGCAACACGGTATTAAGTCCTTTCCTATTCCGTGTTCTTGTGAAATCTGGGCCTTGGGCTGCATTTTCAGCGCCCAAGCTCAGGCGTTAAAAATTTCGGCGCCCAGAGGTGGGCGCTGAAAGTTCTTTCCTGGTAATACTTGATTTTTGGATTTCTAACACGTTTCCGAATGGGATCAGGATGTTTATTGGGTGCGTTCAGCTATATATAGGGGCTAGGTACGTCCTTATTTTCCACCACTCTCAAATTCTTTCTTTCTTTTTTTTGCTGTGCTCTAATTATTTACTGCTTTTGCCATGTCGATCCCTACTTTCTCACTCCAACGGACTGTTAGGCGTTGGCTACGAGCCCTTACTCCCACAGAAAAAGCTTTGTTAAAAGAATACCACTTAGAGGCACTTTTAGGCTTACAACAAATTAATATCGATTATAATTTTCTGCATGCTGCCCTAAACTTTTGGGACTCCAATCATCATGTTTTTTCCTTTCGGGGCAATGAAATATGTCCTTTGCCTGATGAATTTGCTGCGATCCTTGGTTATCCTACTAATGCTACTCCTGTTACCCCTGGCACTATTGAAGAGGGTAAAACAACCATAAGGGTTTTCCTAGGGCTAGATGATAACATGTTTGCTGAACTTGTTGTAGACGATAAGGTTAACTTGGCAAAACTCGTAAAACATCATTTTAGGCCTAGTAAGAATATGACCGAACAAAAATTGAACATTCGAGCCCTCGTATTTTGCTTGTTGAATCATTATTTGCTGTCGAACAATAATGGTGAGTTCGGTGACATAAGGCTGATCCCCTTGATTAGCCAGATGGAAAGTTGCTATTCTATTATGCCGTTGGTTGTTGCTGAGACTTTGTTGAGTGCGGATGAGCTGAAGAAGGATGCCAAATCCGAAATTTTTTAAGGGAAGCCCCCTATTACTGCAGGTAATCTATTTTTTTCTCTGCGCACACATACGCCACTTTTATATATTTCTTTTTGCCTGGGGCTGACTTTCAGCGCCCAGGGCTGGGCGCTAGAATATTCGGCGCCTGGTCCTGGGCGTTGAAACTGCGCCCCAGGAACCTTTTTCTTTCTTTTCATTCTTTTGATTCGATCGTACATGTTTTTGCAGATTTGGCTTGCGGAACGTCTTAGACTTTTGGAAGCTCCTGCCGATCCTAAACATTATCGCCCTATAGCTTTGGGTAACCGAAAATACTTGCACCAAGGCCAGGACGAGGCCGAATGGACCTCCTTTTTTACTTATGGTATTTGTTCTATTAAGTGGGTGGTACCATGGTGGGGTTTGACTACTATGACAGGGGGGTCTGATGTATCGGTTTATATTTCTTTGTTGGGGCTATCTTGTCCCATTTATATTTTCCCTTACCGAGTCATGCGTCAATATGGTTTAAGGCAGACTATCCCCTTTTCTGATACGGCACCACCTAAGGTAGCGACCTTTGCACAAACACGGGTCTTAGCGTGGGCTAGGTATTATGATGGTCTCCCGCGTTGGGCTGTAGCTACAAATGAGTTTGTGGGTCTTTATGAAAACTATAAGTTGTGGATGAGTTCCGATGACAAGGATGTGAGGACCGAGGCTCGTAATGGGGAGCCGGCTGAGCTTTTGATACCTCGTATTCGTGTTAAGTATGAGGGTCCTGATTCTGCCAGACCTCGTACCTATAGTTTTAAGACTGTGAAAGCTCGTCCTGATCGAAAGCGAAAGGAAGTTCTTCCCCGTTCCAGTGTTAGGCCTAAAAAGGTGCCTAACATGAAGGGGCCTGCTGTTGTTAAAAGAAATGCAAGCTCTCGCGGAGATCGTCGCCGGAATAATGTATGGGTTAGGAAGGCTCAGCCGCCTGTAGAAACAGTGGCTAGTCCAGTTGATGATAGTAATCCTTCTCCCACCACTGTTTGTGCCCTTGAGGCTGAGCGGGCTATAACTGAGAATGTTTCTAAAGCTTTGTCATCTTTGGAAGTTAGTGTCCAGGAGCCAGTTCTTATGGAGATTGATATTGGGGCAGCGCAGAAGACTATGGGGGTGCACTACTACATTTTTAATCAGATGCGACGGTTTAAAAAAGGATAATGCGATGTCTCATATAGTACCGTTGCATTATATAGGGCTAATGCGACGGTTTTCAATATAATAGATCAAAAAGTTGAGCTAATGTAACGGCTGTGATAAACCGTCGCATTAGGTTGTCTAATGCAACGCCTTATTAAGCTAATGCAACGGTATGGTATTGAATAGTTTAAGCGGGGTCTTTTAATTTATTCCCTCTTATCATTTCCAAAAATTTCAAAACACGCGCCTTTCCATGGTTCCCAAATTTTTTAAACAAAAAAAGTAAAACAAAAATTAGAAAAAACACAAACAATTTCCTAGTTCATTACTCCACCGAAGAAAGAGAGAGGAGAGAGACTGAGAGCGTTTACAAAGTTAGGGTTTCGAAGGATCGAAGGATTTGATCTGCAATTCACAATTTGGTCCGAACCAATCGAATTTTTTGCAAGTTCTAGCCATTGGTTGCGAAAATTCTCTCTCACGTCCCTGAATCGAGTCACAGGGTTGAATTGGGGAAACTTACGAGGGTAATCGAACAACTTACGAGGTACACATTCTACTTAAACCAGCCGCTACTTTCCTGGTAATTTTTTGATTTTTTAATGTTTAACTTATGATTTTCTAGGGTTTCTTAATCGGATGAAGTGTTTTTTTTAGGGTGAGGGGTTTGAATTTCTGGACTTTGTTTTAAGATAATTGCAGAAATTAATTTTTGATAATCGCAATTTTGATGGAATTATGTTTGTTTATTTGATTTTTGATGGTGTTGAAGTGCTTTGAATATCACGATTTCATGAAATTTGCTATATGCAATGAAAAATCTTCAGTAGTTGTTGGATTTGGGTGTTACTAAATGAAGAATGAATATCCATGTAGGAGATATACGAGAAACACGTTCTATTTCCAACCAATCTCCTTTAAGTGCTGCTCGATATATTCTCACTCCAGATGCCAAGAATTCAGCGCTTGTTACATGTATGATGCAACCAACATTACTCAAGATCACTTATTATTATTTTTCATCCGCAGTAATGGTGTAGGGGGCCAATGCTGTGATTCCAACATGGGGTGAAAAGAGAACAGAGTCAAAGTTGAAAAATCATGTTGAGCTTGTTGAGCTTTTGGGGATAGTAGATACAAAGAAAGGTGCTTGCTTTTGAAATTTCCACATACTAGTGATGGGTTTTTTGTTTTGTTTTTGCTTTTATAATACCATTAACTGTTCTTTTTTCGTTATATTAACCCTCGTCTTGCTTTTACGGATACTAAGGTGCTTGTTATCTTAGTTTTTATACCTTTTTTTTTGGAATTTTACTTGAGACAATGCTAATGTAGAGATTTCTGCAAAGTGATTTCCTTTCACCATCGATGAATCTATAGGAACAGAATCATTGATTGTTTTTGGTTATGTTCTTAGGCTGCTTGACAAATGTTTCTGAATTTGAACTTTCTTTTTCACTTTTTCTTGCTGAAGATCTGAGCATGCGTTTGTTAGGGTAGCATTTGCTTAGTTTGCCACTATATTCTAATGGTAATCAGGGCCAAGTCCTGCGTATACCTGTGTGAAAGGTGGATGTGTTCAGCAGGATAATGTCCTACAACTCATGATTCAGTAATTCTGTCAGAGAACGTTGTTCATTCCTCCATCTCTCAGTAACAGCATGCCCTTTTATTATTATTTTAATTCCTTTCTAGCTGTGCTAATTTTCGCTAGTATGACACGTCCAGGCTCTAATGTTGCTGGGGCTAGAGGTTTTTACTTGAAAGGCGATGGTGTGCTTCTAAATCAAGCTCTTTGAAGAGCTTAGATAGGAATAAATTGCTTTTGTATTTATGAGATCTGGTGGGGAAGAGATCAGAGCCATTCAGAGGAGGAGGAGGAGAACTCAGCGGGCTATATATGGAAGGGTATTTCATATATAGAGATATTGAATCTAACTGTGCAACCCTCCACAGTCTCTACCAAGCAAAAACCATTAACGAGGTATTAAGAAAAAGTCATTTTCAATCTCAATTTCCAGTTTCATACCCTTCAATAGTTCCCTTATTTGCAGCTCCACGTTCTAATTTGACCTTCTGTTTGTAACAGTTGGCTACCTTCTGATCCAGCTCATAGTAAACTTCCATTTTATTTAGGGGTTTCATATCAAGGTCGATGAAAAATGCCTGCAAGAGTGCGTAGATCACAACTCAGAAGGAACTTAGGGAAGATAATTGAATACAGGTAGTTCTTGTTCTTCAGATAGTTGATGGTAATCACATTCCTTAACTAATTTTTGTTTACCCTAATTGAGCTTTAAACCTTTAATCTATGCCCCGAAATTGAGAATTGTATTAACATCATTGATGTTGTTCATTGTCACTAATTAAATATTCTGTTTACTTACCTATTATGGATTGTAATTTTGAGCTGTTCAATCAAACAATTGGTGATGATATCAATTTACTCATATGTACTGCCACAAATAGATTTTTTTAAAGAAACTAGCGTTTCTAACTAATTGTGTCTCGTTTGTGTAATTGAGTATGTTGTTCATTATTTATAGCTTTTTATAACTATTGTCTATATTTGTTGTTTCATAGAAGTTTATATTGATCCTACAGTGCCATGTTTTGCATAAAATTGGGTGGTTTATGTGATAATGTTTCTAGTGATAGGTATGAGATGTAATGTGAGCTTATCATGCAATGGTTGGGTTGATTCAGTTGTTCTGGTTGAGAAGACAAGAAGCAACTCCCACTTAGCTTTGTTAATTTTCTTTCTTTGACAGTGAACTCCTATTGTGCAGTCACCCAACTTATTTTAGCTAATCTGCTAAAGAAGAACGAGAAATTTACAGGGAGAGTGTATGGGTCTTTCCCCTAATTAGTAAGAACTTTTGAGTTTTAAACTTCTAATTATCTAACCCCAATTTGAGTTTTTTTGTTTATCCATGTCCGTATAAGTAGTAATAACATCTATATCATTATCAATTGTGGTATAAATATATCATGATCAACTGTTTATCATGCAATGGTTAGTTTGATACTGTTGGTTTGGTTGAGAAGATAAGAAGCAACTCTCACTAACCTTTAATAAGAGTATTGCTTTCTTTGACAACAAACTTCTCTTCTGCAATCACCTAATTCAATTTAGCTAATCCGCTAAAGAAGAACGAGAAAGTTTCATGGAGATATAGGGTTCTTCCCCTCAATAAGTAGAACTTTTAAGTTTTAAACTTTTAATTATGCAATATATTCTAATTAATTAATCTAAACTAAGTTTTTGTTCTTTATCCATGTCCAAATAACGTAATAATAACATCTATATCATGATCAACTATGGTATAAATATGTCCATATAGAGGATATACTTGGCAATGTAGATGTGCTAGGTAGGTTTTGGAATATGGAGATCGATATGGCATCCTGATCAGCAAGGATGTACTACTACATTAAGTTGGAATCGTGTTACACTAACATTGATAGGGGAAAGGAAATATCTAAGAAAATGTTGAAGTGTCATCCAAAAGTTGAGTTTGAATTTAAAAGAAAAATGGGAAAATAGCTTGGCATAGAAATTGCTACAAGAGAGCAGTCCCCAAGTTGGCAGAGGTTGAAGCAGAGTTGTTCTTATTCTTCCCGACTTTGAGTCTAAAAATTGGATTTGGTTCCCCTATTCTCTTCCACATGTATTGTTTATGAGTATGTACGTTGTACCTTGTTTGTTGCGAAATGTTGCAGCTTTACTAGAATGGTATGCAGTTGGGGCTTGTAGATTGGTGACTCTTTTAATCTTACTACTTCGAACTGTTCCTGAACTACAGTCAGACTTGTTCTTTTTCCTTTTCTCAACTCGCATTCATCTCTAGTTGTAATTATGTAGGTGTTTAAGGTGCTGAAACATTGTGAGGTACTAGGGACTAGCAGGTGTTTGTGCATGCAAGTATGTTGTTTGGTACTGCTTTATACTGTTGGCATCAACAATGTCCTGTTGGGTATGGCTGTTGGTCGAGTGGAGCAATATTATTAACTCGTACTTTGGGAGCTAAGTGGACTAAGAAACTTTTTTGGGTCTTTTGAATAGAGCTTTTGATAACAATTGTTTTTGGCTGTTTAAGCTCATAGTAAGTCACCTTAGCCTGTTGTACACAGTTTAGTGATTTAGAATGATATAGTTGTTAGCTAGATTATCATGTTAGATACATTTACTTGAACATTCTTAAGCCTAGCTTCTTCAGAATTTGATCTTGTTTCTAGCTTCACTTGATTATTGGCTACTTCTATGAGTGATATGGAATTTACTTACCTTATGAAGACATGCAATTGATGCAGGTGACAAACAAAAGACTGAATGAGTCGCCCCTCACCTTCATGTGTGATATATGCTTTGCGTCGTTGTTAGTATCACTACTTCTCATCCACCAAAGGGGTTGCTGAGGTACGTAAAATCCTAGTTTAAACTTGTTCAGATTTTTGATACATCTGATTATGTATCAGCATTAGGCAATGATCATTTTAATTCTTAATAGAAGAATACACAGGCTCCTAACTAAAATCTAAACACACTAGCTGATAAGAATTTCCTGTTGTAGTATTATTTCTTAATTGATTATCCTTTTATCTTTTACTATGACTGGATGAGTCATTTAGTTTTTTCCGTTCATATTTTGCACTAAAATATACCTTCTTTCTGGTGCTAGGATATTGATAGATTTGCTTATTAATTAGTATTTTTTCATTCTTAGAACAGATAACGAAAAGCCCAAATTAAGAGATTTGTTGGGAGAGCTTTTCTCCTAGTCGGGTGCAGATTACTCAAGTCTAATAGGCTTTTGATTACAAGTACCCTACAGAATGACTTCTTACTAGGTATTTCTTATTTTTTTGTGAAATTTCATGTTTTTATTTGAGTAAACATGAAGGTTATTATATTATTTATCGTGTTTTAGCTAGTGTACCATCTTTAACTTGTGCCCATTCCTGATTTAAACTTGCAGGAGCATGGTGAGCTATATGGAGGAGAAATGTAGATCTAGCAATATGAGACGGTGGGGGCTCTTGTTTGTTTTTGGGTCATTTTGTGATTTCTAGTAATGTTGAATTTCTTTCTATGGATTTAAATTTTATGTAACTTTTTCATTAAAAACACTAAATTAATTAGTGAGCAACTATTTTGTACATGTGTCCTATGGGAACTAATAATGTAATATTACTCTTTAAGTCAATGACAATCTTTTGTTATTGACATCCTTTCTTAAATTATAATAAATAATAATAATAATAATAATAATAATAATAATAATTATTATTATTTTTATTATTATAATAATAATAATAATAATATTATTATTATTATTATTATTATTATTATTATTATTATTATTATTATTATGAATAAATGAACCCGTTGCATTAGATGTCCAACAAATTTTTTTGACAACAAATTACCGTTGCATTTAAGGAAAAAGGCGTTGCATTA
The DNA here is from genome assembly GCF_020520425.1 of Spinacia oleracea. NCBI lineage: Eukaryota > Viridiplantae > Streptophyta > Magnoliopsida > Caryophyllales > Amaranthaceae > Spinacia > Spinacia oleracea. Next base: position 37,333,857 of record NC_079491.1, read on the forward strand.
TTTCATTAAGCCATCATACATACCCGTCGCATTAGCTAAAACTTCCGTCGCATTAGCTAAAATATCCGTCGCATTAGCTAAAACTTCCGTCGCATTAGCTAAAGAACTAATGCGACACGCCATCTATGGACCGTCGCATTAGATGTCCACCTAATGCAACGGTAGTAATTTACCGTTGCATCAGGTCACTGATCGTTGCATTAGGTCTAATGCAACGCCACCGGATGCAAGGGTCATTTGTCGTCGCATTAGGTCTAATGCAACGGATTTCCATGCCTAATGCAACGATTTTAGGCGTTGCATCTGATTAGAAATGTAGTAGTGGTGGATCCTGCGAACATTGCTCTCTTCAAGACTTTATTTGATGATCCGGAAGAACTAGAGTAGTGAAGTTCTTTGCTAGGGTGTAGGTGCCCTCTATTTATTTCAGTTGTGTTTGTTTTTATTCCTAGCACTTTGTTTTCCTTCTTATTATATTTTAATAAAGGCGTATTTTTAGTTCCCATTCAATTTTGTTTATATGTCTAACACTTTTTACACAAAGAATATAATTTTTTTATTATTATTTGGACCGAATCCTTGGTAAGGATTGCCTACGTATCTTGTCAGAATCAGGTCGCGCGTAGTTCTTAGCTTTTAGAATAAGTTCTAGTATGCCGGATTTCGGTAGATATGTCCTGAAGTGGAAACATATTACTTAATTGGTCAAATGAGTGAAGTATTTTCCATTATTTTCATCTGCTGTTTTCCATAGGTTGCGTAAAATTCGACCAATTTGTTGGTAAAACTATTTGGATACGTACTGTACCCCCCAAGTGTTCGTTATTTTTCCGTTGTGTGCGGATAAAATGACGGGCACTTTTTGAAAACAAGGAAAACTTTTGGCAGGCAGAGAGTTTCAACGCCCAGGCTGGGGCGTCAGAAATTTCGGCGCCCAGCCCTGGGCGCTGAAAATAACTTGGGCGGTCAATTTTGACGTTTTTGCTTCACATGTTCTTGCGTTTATTTCCAATTCGTTTTTTGTGCCTTGATATTTTGCTTCGTAGTTAAAGTTAATTTCGAGGCTATTTTGGAGGCTTTTTTGACTGTTAGCGTGAAACGCATTTTTGTCCAGATTAATTTTTTCTATTGGTGACTCAAAACAGTTTTGAAAATGGAGTTAGGGTGCGGAACTTATGAAGATCTTTGTGGAGGGTATGATGGAATCTATGTGAAAGCTGTTGGTGGATTCTATGTTTTATGAATTTATTTTTTTGGTAACATTTGCATTTGTTTTAAATTTTTGATTTCTTTTTGATTTTGGGTTGCATGGATTGGCTCTTATGATGGTTGGCTTTTTGAGGATGGGATAGTGTGGTTTATTTTGTGGGTTTCGGGTACTGGTTCACATGGCATTATTTCAAAACCGAGTGGGCTTTGTTTGTTGGGCCTATAGTGGGCCGCTTTTATTATTATTATTTTTTATTTTGCAAGTACATTTGGTGTTTATTTAGTGTTAGAATAAAATTTTTAGGAGAAATATTACGCCTTTATTGATTTGGAAAGTAAGGAAAACATACTGAAATAAAACTGACCCATATTCTAAAGGGCCTTAGGACCATCTAAAGTCTCTATTATTTTTTTTGTCAATCTAAAGAACTACTAGGCGTTTTTTACTAATGGTGCTCTATATGGCTCAAGCCTGGGGTTTAGTCTCATAAAACTTCGGTCCTTCACCGGTACTCATCTTGAATCCTATTCCTTTTGCGTTGACCCTCTGACATGTCTTCACCCATCCGTTCCCGACCTCTTCTAGTGTTGATGCAGGAGAAATTAACCGGGTTGTATCGAAACCTTCATCTTGTAAAGCTAAGGTAGTCATCACAGTCTCGTTCTCCATAGGCCTCGATTCGTTAAACAATGTCCATAGAGCCTGGTTGTCCAATATTTCAGCTGTTTTAGTCTTGGTGAGGTGGGGTGCCTCATCCAAGGTGTGGCAGTCATGGAAAATTTCAAATTCGGGTTTTAGCAAGCCATCCTGAACGAAGGGTTCAGGGAAATCACAACATGGGTGTTCTTCTCCTTCCCGAACAAACATCCCGTTAAGGGTCCTTTGATATGGGGGAAGGAGGGTGGTTTGTTTGGCTTTGTTAAGGCGTAGCCTAGATAGGAGGTCAGCAATATCTTCCTCCGTTGGTTCATAACCTAAGCCAAAGGGAGTAGATTTGTCGGGAAAAGGATGGAATGTGCATTCCTTCTTCCTTATGCTCAATGGGGTTCCTGGGAAATAACCTTGAGCCAACAGCATTCTAGGGATGACTCGGGATGCATGCGGGTCTAGGAATGCTGGATCATAATCTTCGATGAACTGGATTGCTTCTTCCATTTGAAACCCATAAAGGTCATCTGCAGTTTCGGCCGTTCCAACCATAGTACAACTGACGTCGAGAGGAGGGGCGCGGATTTCTAGTATTACCCCGTTATGGTTAAGTTTAACCATTTGGTGCAAGGTAGAAGCCACACCTCCTAAGTCATGGAGCCAAGGTCGCCCCAAGAGGAGATTGAAAGTGGGCTTGATGTCGATTATTTGAAACTCCGTGGTGCGTGCCACAGGCCCAGTTTGTATGGTAAGGTTGATTTTTCCCAACACAGGCCTTCGGGAGTTATCATAAGCTCGTACCCCTTGTGAGGAGGTTTGGAAGTCATCGCTTCCTAGCCCCAAGCAATGGGCGGTTCGCAATGGGCAGACATTAACCGCCGAACCATTATCTACGAGCGCTAGGGGGATGTTTTGTCCTTTGCATCCAACCACTAAGTAAAGGGCTTTATTGTGAGCACCCCCCCTCTTTGGGTAAGTCTTTATCAGTGAAAACTATGGCCTTTTCTCCGGCATCTCTCATGACATGGCTAACCAATGAGTCAGGTGTGATATCTGTGGGTACTGAGATGAGGTCAAGTGAGCGAATAAGCTTTTCGCGATGTTCCTTTGAAGTACACATAAGATCCCAGATGGTAATCTCAGCCTTGGTTCTTTTCAGTTGTTTCAGGAGAGGATTTTCAATGACTTCCGCGACGGTGGCGTGCAGCCCGTTCTCAGGAGTTTGCCTAACCGGGATGTCGTCCATAGGAGGTGGGTGAATATCCGGTTGGTATATCCTTCCGGATCGGGTGAGGTTGTCGACCTCGGGCTCCTGAGGGGTGGTGTCAATGAGAGCATACCCGGGCCAAGTTTCAGTGAAGAGGTCCTGGCCCGAGATTTGAGATAGGTAAATATCTTCAGCATCATCGTTCCACACACCGCACACTTCCCCCTCGATTCGATCCATAGGTACCACAGCGAGTGGTGCACCTTGAGGTGTAATATACACCGTGGGGTCGAAATTCTCTGGTTTGTCGAGAGAGATGTGACAAGAGCCGAGTGGGCTCTTGTTGTTGTTGGGTTTGCCAACGTTAGGGAGAGGTATTACTTCATCCTCTATCATGTCCTGGATCGTATGTTTTAGATGCCAGCAGTTTTCAGTGTCATGCCCATTTCCTTGATGGAATTTGCAGTAAGTACCTTCGACCCAATATTTGTTTTTGACAGGAGGGTCACGGGTGGGGCCTATAGGTCTCAACTCTCCTTGATTGGTTAGTCTTTCAAAGGCTTGTACCAAAGTTGACCCGAGTGGGGCAAACTTTCGGTCTCGGACCCATCTTACAGGGTATCTTCGGGCGGGAGCCTCTTCTACAGCATGGACTTCTTGGGCTTGGGGTGTGTTACCCCGATTATAGGTGTTGGTCTTATATGCAGGTTTGCTCTGTATGGTTTTGGCGAGGTCGTCCTCGATTTTTATTCCCACATCATAAACCCTTTTGAAAGTGTCGAGTCCCAGGTACCTAAGGTGTTGTCTGTAAGCCGGGTCCAAGTTGTCAATGAATTTTTGGACCAATTCTGTTTCGGGAGGCCTATTGATTAGCTGGGCCGCCTGGTCCCTCCATCTAGCAAAGTAGATTGTGAAACCCTCATTTTTCTTTTGGAAGAGAACTTCCAGCTCGCGCATGGTGACTTGGAAATCCATGTTCGACGAGTATTGCTTGATGAAGACATTGACCAAGTCTTCCCAGGTGGGGAAGAGCTTAGGGTCCTGGTGATAGTACCATTTGAGCGGCACAGGTTCCAAGGACAAAGGAAAGGCAGGTAGGTACATGGACTTGTCCACGCCTTTCAAGTTCATGGTATTCACAAAGCTCAGTAGATGATCACGGGGGTTGTCCGTGGCCTTGAACTTTGGTAAGTCAGATGAACTGAACTTTTCTGGTAATTTGCCAGAAAAAGGTTCAGGCTCGAGGGAGAAGTATTTGCTCCCCATGGTTTGCTGTAGGACCATTTTTTCGATCCTCTTCTCGTTTTCGAGGTCATTTTTGGCTTGCGCAGCCGCTAAGGCTTCGTTTTCCATTTTCAGTTGGCCCATGAGTTGGGTCATTTGAACCATCTGGTCTCGCAAATCTTCGATGGACATGTTTGGAGGTGCGAATCGAGGTTGGGGAAGCGGAGATCCTTGAAATGAGGGACGACGGACGGAGCTTGGAGTTGCTAGACTTGGTGATGTATCTTCGAGACGCACTAGCCGTTGATTCCCTGATCGGCACCAAGTGGCAGGACCAGTCCTAGGCATAAGATAAGATAAAGTTTAGGTTCTCAAAGTTTCAGGCATTACTTAGTCTAGACTTCGACTCTCTAAATTGGTTTTTCACTTTTTCGCTCTTTCTTCTGTCGGTACACTTTTTTGGGGTTTTTTTTTTTTATTTTGGTCATTATTTGGATTTTCGAAACACTTGCCTGTGTGACATTCATAGTTGTTAGCATGTTCGGTTTTGGTGCTGAGCATTGCCGTCGTAGGAGGCCTAACGACGACACAAAGAGTTATTAATTTTTCGCGAGTCGCCTTTTGAAATCGAGTGCTTTTCTTACGCCCTCGTAGCAATTCTTTTGATGAACATTTTTTGTGCTACGTACTTTCTTTTTGCTTGGGCACCGAGGCTGCTGCGCCTGACCAGAAAGTCAAGCAGCAACTTCAGCGCCCAGCAGTGGGCGTGAGAAATTTTGGCGCCCAGCCAGGGGCGTTGAAAATGCGTCCCTGGATGGTTCTCGTTTTCTGTTTTCTGTTTATGCGACTTCGATTTGCGTGCTTGCCTAATAACGTCCTTTACGCGTGACAGCGTTTGTGGGATTCGTTACAGGCCATCCCGAGCGTCGCTTATTTTGTGGCGATCATTCGGGTTTGCAGAACACGTGTTTCGGTATAACTCTTTGGCAAATTAGTCTATGAATGTTTGGGCAATTTTTAAGGTCATTGGTTTTCTAGGATAGTTTGTCACACACAATCACATATTTCGCTACACATAACTACATTACAAACATGGATTTGAAAATTAAATATGCCACGTAGTTTATGATAGGCTTCTATGGGTAGTATTTGCGCCTGGCTTGGTACCGCTTCTATCGTAGATCCAACACATGCCCCGGTCGAGGTAGTGTCTTCAACAGACGAATTTCGCCCAAGAGGCCAACCCGCAAGTGCAAGCCAAGGGGGCATGCAGGCGAGAGGGACCTAATGGGCGAGCGATTGGGTTCGGGATAGGTGTACTACCTGCACAAGTACCGAGTGGGAAACATGCGCGGCGTATGCACCCCCTATTGGCGAAAAAAGGTATCCTTAGTCCCAACTCCCGAGGGAGCCGAGATTCGTTATGATGTTCTGCCCGTTCACATTAATATGCTGATTTTCAGGTCGTCCCAACTTGATGGGGAAATAAACGCGGGGTAGGATCGTTTCACCCTTCGGCTATTTTGATTACCTACTAGCACGAGTATTTCCTTCACTATCCCCAGTGGAGTCGCCACTGTGAGGGGGTCGAAAAAGCGCGAGGTTAATGCGTGACCTGTCCCTCGTGGGTGTGACGATTCTTTTTATTCAATCAAGTGTAATTGGATTTCCTGTGAGTATACACTCAATTGACTAGTAATATAGGAGTCGCCATTCAGTTTTTAACGACAATGAGAAAAACTGACAAAACCCCGTTATCGTGACATAAAGGGAGTGCAATTATGTTTGACCACGACGGCCGTAGGTTCCCTTGTGATCCCTGGTGTGGGGATCTCTCAATATACACCCGCAAGGTAGAGATTGAGGGTTCGGGGGACTGTAACTACCGAGAGGAGTAATTCGCTCGTCGATAACTCCAGAGGCAGGATATCCTTACTAGCTCAGCATAAATAATTGAAGGGACATGCGTTAACTATTAAACTAATCTGAGTTGATTTTAGCAATATGCAACATATAATACTAATTCGATCGTGATTATCTGATTTAAATAACATTAAGGGACCTAGCATGATAATCCGATTTCCCAAAAATATTATATTTGTTAGGCGTGATAGAACAATCCTATTAGGTTAGTTTAACAGTTCATAAAAAGGGCGAAGAAAGCAGTTAAATCATCGAAAAGGGACACATTACGACGCACCCTTGAGAGGTGCGTCACGGTTCCAGAAAACTAACCACTTTGACTTTGCTATTTCTCCTTTTTATTTAACGAATCTCGATTATGGGACAGGATACGTTCTGTTCGATTTATGGATCGATTGCGACAGAACGCGTGAACAGTTTCGCAGCGAGAGGCTTAGGCTAAGGGGTTTAGAGTCAATACTCAGAATATATTATGTGTTATTTGTGTGTTGTTTCACGTCGAAACTAGGGGTCTATTTATAGGGAAGAGTTCGTGGAAAGATAGAATTGCAGAGTTCTAATCCGCAAAGAATTAGGAAAAGAGACGTACCCAGGTATTTTCAGCGCCCAGGCCTGGGCGCCGAAGATTTCGGCGCCCAGAGCCAGGCGTTGAAAATAGGATCTGGGCAGTTTTGTTTAGTCAGATTCGGATTCCTAAAATCCGTAGAGTTTGAGATTAATTCGAGTCTTTTAGCGCGTATCAATTTCATGACGGAATGCGTCTGGGCCCGTTACGAACTCTAGGCTCGTTAGGATTTTAATTAATACGTAACTCTTATTTCCGAATCCTATTAGGAATAGGATTCTCGCAGTTTTCTATCTCATTTAGGATTTATGTTGGAATGCAACACCTAATTCTGACAGGTTTCTATCTTTTATGATTTGCCACTTTTAGAAGCTACCTTTTACGGCGGTTACTATTTTTAGCAGGTTTCCATAAATAGCAAGTTTTGGGTGAAATGAAATGGGGAATCGAGATTCGTTTATTTTATAGGAGATGCGTTGTCAAGTGGAGTTTTTATGCTTTCATCATCGAACCTTTCCCTTGCGGGAATGGGGACAAAAGTAGGTGTCTACACATAGCCAGCCAGGAGATAAATCTATGTTTAGGGGTGATCAATCTGTCCCATACAGCATTGGACCAATGCACTTTGCACACCACAGGAGCTAAGCACAGATATGCATCTCTGATGCAGTATTTGGGCATAGAACTCAACTGCACTTCAGTCAGGTAATTTTTCATCCATTCCTTCACAGTACAAATTGCTCTCCAATACCAACTATCACCCACCTTTGGGACATAATCCCACCAATTCTTGTCTTTTATATACACAGTGTTCACCCACCTCACCCACATGTTATCTTTTTTAGTGGCAATCATCCACACATGTTTTCCCATTGCAACAACATTCCACAGTTTCAGATTATTGAGACCAAGCCCACCCTCCTTTTTAGATTTACAAATTGAACCCCAAGCAACCTTGCCAGGGCCAGCAGCATCTGCAGTGCCCTTCCATAGAAAATTCCTACATATGGTGTTAATATCATCATACACCTCTTTTGGCAACACCATGATCTGAGACCAATAAGACTGCAGAGTCATCAGGACAAAATTGACCAAAGTGAGTCTTCCAGCAAATGACATGTTTCTGGAACTCCATACCTTAATTCTAGCACATATGTTTTCCACTATTTTTTCACATTCCCCACTCTGATTTTCTTAGAACAGATAGGTAAGCCAAGGTATCTAAAAGGAAATTTCCCTTTTGAGAAACCTGTCATATCCAAAATTCATTGAATGTTGGAATCAGTCATGCCTGTGCAGTATACAGAAGTTTTAGAAGGGCTAGCTTGCAACCCTGTTGTGGCAGAAAACAGCTTAAAACCTTGCATCAGCAGTAAAACAGATTTAAAATCCCCTTTGCAACATAGAATGAGGTCATCAGCAAAACATAAATGATTCAACTTTAACCCCTTGCATCTGGGATGAAAGTTAAAATCCTTCTTTTCCCCTACCACCTTCAAAATTCTAGATAAATATTCAATGCATAGTACAAACAGGAGGGGTGAAAGAGGATCACCTTGTCTCAAACCTCTCTTGCCTTCAAAGAAACCATGGAGAGAACTATTAATAGCCAAAGAAAACCTAGGTGATCTGACACATTGCATTATAAGCTTTATAAAATGAGCAGGAAACTTAAGAGCAACCATCATTTCATCCACAAAATCCCACTCAACTGTATCATATGCTTTCTGTAAATCAAGTTTGATGAGGCAGCTTGCAGAGTTGTTTTTCCTTCCATAGCCTTTGACCAAATCCTGAAAAACCATAATATTGTGAGCAATGAACCTACTGTGAACAAAAGCTCCCTGATTTTGAGCAATGAGATCTGGCAGAACCACCCTCAACCTATTACACAGAACCTTTGAGATACATTTGTAAATTACATTACAACATGAGATAGGTCTGAATTTCTGAACACTCACAGGACACTTCCCTTTTGGAATAAGAGTAATGCTAGTAGTGTTGATCTCTTTCAACAATTTACCAGTATTGAGATAATCAAGGACTGCATTGCTAACATCTTCCCCAATATCACTCCAAACTCCTTTGAAGAATGAACTACCAAACCCATCAGGGTCAGGTGCTTTCCTTCCATCAATGTCCCATAAAACAGCTTTAATTTCCTCTTTTGTGAAAGGGGCATTGAGACCACTACTCATGTCAGCAGTCACCAGTGGCCCAATGTGAACAATTTTCTCCTTTACAGAAGTTCTAGCCTCCAATTTGGTGCCAAGCAAGCACTTGTAGTACTCCAAGAAATCAGTTGGAACCTGTTCTGGGCTAGAAGTCCAAATCCCATGCATGTCTTTGATGGAAAATACTGAATTTTGAATATACCTTTGTTTGAGAGATCTATGAAACATTGCAGTATTCTCATCTCCCCCTTTGATCCAGTTTGCCTTGGCTTTTTGAGATAAAAAACATTGCAGTATTCTCATCTCCCCCTGTGGCTGCAGTAGTTGCAACTGTGTTGTTGTTAGGTTTATTGGGTTTAACCACCCATTTCTTCTTCATTTTCTTCTTCCTACAGTCAGTTGCTATGTGGCCTAAAAGCTTACAATGCTCACACAAAATAGGCTTCCATTCATACCCTATATTAATGGTCTTTACCATTCCATGTTCATCTTGAAATTTCAAACTATCAGGAAGGGTTTGAGACAAGGCAACCTCAACTTGCACTCGAGCAAAATTTAGTTTGTCTTTGTGGGTAGTAGCTTGATCAGCTTGTATGAATCTTCCAACAGAACTCACAATTTTGCCCAAACTTCGATTTCCCCAAAATTTCAATTATAAATTCTTCAATTGAATCCAGATTGGTGCCACTTTAACCTCATCCTTAAAATCAACAATATCTTTATGCCAAGGTTTACATATGACAGGTTTCTTGTCAAAGGTAGGTCTATTATCATTCAGCACTTTATCACGATTTTCCATAGTAAAGAAACGCACTAGGAACACCCCATGCTCTATGGTGACCACCTTATCCACCCCCAAATCCTTCCATACACTTCTAAAGAACCCCTCAATAACAGATAATGGGGGATTTGCACCTAATATAGCACAAACAATTGCAGAATTCCAGTAATCCACTTCATCTTGAATGTCCTCCATTTCAATTGCAACAATATCATCATGATTTTTCGATTGAAAAATGGGTATGGGTGTTACCTGAGTATTCTGCTGTGATTTGCCTGATTTCATCACCGACAGCCATGATGAGAATGTATTATGGGCTTCTGATCATGCGTGCAACGCAGAAATGGAGGTTTTAGGGGAAAGGATTTCACCCTCTTCTTCCAGCGTAGCTTTGTCATTATCACTCGATTGTACCTCCATAGCAACAACCCCAAGAAGTTCATCCATCGCTCTAGTTCCTTAGCTTGAGAATCCGACGTAGGACCTGTTGATTTTTGTGGTTTCTTACGAGCTTTAGATTTCCCAGCCATGGCGTCGGCGTAGGATAAGAGCAAGCCTTAACCTGCGCGCCGAGAGAAAACGTGGGCAAGAAGAAAACCTAAGTTCACGTATACTTAGTATGCACTCTGTATACTTAGTAATAAAGTATAAGATATTATTTTGTTTTAATTATTTATTTATATGAAAAGACTAGGCAAATCATATGGTGACATTTAGTAAAATATATAGATTTTGTAATAAGTAATCATGATAATAATTTTTTTCTATAATTTTTTTTTTTTTGACTTTACTTGACTGCAATCATCTCTACTATATAAGAATGAAGTATTAGAAAAATCTCACATTTATATAGCGAAATTTAACAAAAAAAAAAATCATACAACAAAATATTTTACTATTTTTATAGAAATAATCCCATAGAATCATTTATTTCATTATTTTTTAAAATTAAAAGAGAGGCCAATCAATGAGTGACATTTGTCATCACCACATTGATTTCCTCTCTTTTAGTATAATATATAGATAGATTGATTGTATTGGATATAATATTGATAAAAGGATATTTAAAAGTGACACAAATAATTAAGATTTGGTGAGTTTTAACAAATCCAATAATATAATCAAACTCAACGCCATCACCAATGTGGATACATGCATGTTATCCTTATACTCGTTCACCTATTTCCGCTATATCTATTTATTAGTCAATATTAGTCAATCATCTATGTTTATCTTCGTAGTTAGCCCAATCTCAAATCCAAACTTGCCCCATCATCAAGTGTGAGTCACATACACTTTACACATCAAAATGTTAATTTCACAAGAAAGTTTATATATAAGTGATACTGCAATCCTTTACATTAACATATACAAAATATTTTTGTACATTGTTGCAAAAACATTAATAATAATTTTGTTATAATATATGATACTACTCCGTACAATGTATATAAACCTTATAAGATATAACCATTACAAAGTCTATGGCTTATGGAGATAGAAATTCCAAAATCATCTCTGCCCAATCACCCCAAATATGATATATTGACCAAATATGATACATTATAATATCCATCCACTTTAATTATTCGACCAAAAATTCATTCAAAAATTTCATACCCACCCCTTTGACTCATTCAAAAAATTTATCTTATTCATCAACTTTTAAATCGAACTTAATATAAATTTTAAATGCAAATTTAAAAATTCTCTAAGCTATATGTATACGATCATCTTTTGCCCTTGTTATGACTTTTTCATATTACTAGTTATTGGGTACGTGCGTTGCACGTGCCATACTTAACTATATTTTTATAAATAATGACGGCATTTACAAAGCTTTAGCCTAATCGTGTGACAAATTTTGATGTAGACATTGACAAAGGATGCAAACCAAACAAGAAAATACACAAGCTGGCCTGTTGTATAAGGGGGTAAATGTAACACCCTAATAATTCCTTGCTTTTATAAAACCATTTTCCAACTTAAAATAAAGGAATTACTAAAGCATTACCGCCACCGTGATAACGGTTAAGGCTATTACCAGAATTGCGCAGCGGAATTAAATGTCAACTAACTTTTAAAAACATAATAAATTTAATATTGAGGCCTCCTACAATTTGGAACCATAATGGCCCAAAACCCAAAGTATAAATAATTCAAATATTTCAAACATAATTAAAATAAAGTTAAATAAAATAGTTTCAAAGAGCGAAAACATGCAACTCTCTCAATCATCCCAAGCCACATGATTTCGATCGTACTTGATCTACCAACCTGCTATATTAATCTACTCCCCAACAATGCAAGTGCAAATGATGGATCATCATAGGGTCATTAAGGCAAAGGCCATGACCAGAAACACACAAGACACGTAGTCAGCAAAAGCTGAGTACTTACAAGCATAGAGTAAATGAAACCAAAACATGCATCACTCACTAAGTACTAATCAACATGAAAAAGCCATATAATAATTAACAAACAATCATGAGATACAAGACTCGACTCTTGATTCGACTCTTAACTCACAATTTAATTAGAATAAGCTTCGAACGGGCCAAAAGAATAATCCACAAAGGGAAAAAGGTGATGGGAGCCAACCATACACCAAATATAATAATAATAATAAAATCGGGCCATACCGAATGTCGGCCCATACCGACGGAATTCCTGCGCATAATATAAATGAAACAACGTCTTGTATCATTAGTAGGAGTACGAGCTTTCCGGCAAGACTCCCCCCATTGTTCATACTCAAGGTATATACGTTCCAAGAGTTTTGAAGCTTGTTCTGGTTGCACTTTACGTTTATTAATATTTTATTAAAGGCGAACTCAAGACTCGACAACATGCATACATACAATTAATAAACAACAACCAAAACAAGTCTTATTTTAATGCCTTAGGACTTGTGATCAACCAAGCAAGACACTTGTGATATTACTACCATGTTCCTCCTCACCAAAGTGAGACTCCACATCATGCACATTAACATGAGGGTTGTGCCCTTGCACGACAAATCCTAATTCATTTCATACCAAACATTCCCAACTGAACCCTACATGTGCGGTGGCTTACGTGAGCTAACCCTTCACATGTGGTAAAATAAATAGTACGACGAGGTACAGATAAATGGCTCAAAGTATGCTAGACATCCGGTACAATAGAATACAAATAAATAATCCACCCCTTGCATGTGAATTGAACCATACATGCATAAATATTGAACAACATGATTGACAATGAAATCCATACTCATAATAATTTCAACATGCTTGTTCAACAATTAATCCAACAAATCCAACATCACAAATCACATGCTCGTTCATCAAAATAAACATGATTCCACATAATGTAATTCACATCATCAATAATCATGTAATGTCATTGACAAAAAGGTGTGATCGCCCTAGACTTGTACGTACCTTGAATACCTAAGCGTAGGGGCCACTTTGCAATAACGAGCACTCAACTAGAAATCACCTCCTATCATCAAAATAATGAAACTTAAATTATTTCCATGTTCATTAAATTTCCAGCAACTTTATAAAAATTAAAACCTCCTTTAGACTTTAGAATTCAATCGTTTTTCAATAATAAAATCGTCTCAATTTGCAAAATCAATCCCTAGTACGAAAACATACTTTTTCCGCATTTAAAATCAATAAAAATCAACACTTTAAACCTTTATTCAAATCTGAAAATATAATTGATTATCATAATTAAAATCATCACCTAATTATGCTAATCAATTGACTCATTAGGTCTAGGTTAAAACCCTAACTTGAAAATCCCAATAACACTAGTTTAGTATCATAAAAATCCATGCTTTATTAAATAAACAAATCTGAAAATTCATCCTTTAATAATTAAAACAAACCTAATGAATCACAACACACAAATCCTCAAACCACGGTATTCATAACCGGTTCCCAGCATTTTAATTACTCATAACAATATTAATATAATAATTTAAAATACGGAATTTAAATAGAATGGGTAAGGAAGAAGAGAATTATACCAATCCGGCCTATAGCACGGAACAATCACGAATTAGGGTGATTGGGCGAAAAAGGAATTGAATTACGAACACGAACAACACACACACACACACACACACACACACACACACACACACACACACGTCGTGTGTGCGCGCGCGCGGGCGAGAGGGGCGACGAGCAGGGGCTGCGCGCAGGGGCTGGGCGCGAGGGCTGCAGGCGCGCGCTGTGCGCGAGGAGAGAGCGAGAGAAGGAGAGTGTGGGCGCTGGCGCGCGAGGGTGAAAGAGGGAGTGTGGGTGTGGCTGGCGCGAGCAACGCACACATCAGCAACAACAACAGCACAACAGCAACGCGAGGGCGCGCTGGCTGGGCTCGAGCAAGAGGGAGGGGCGAGCAACAAGGGGCGAGCAACAAGGGCGAGCAGCACACGAGGCAAGATCGTGCTCGTGCTGTGCGTGCGGGCGGACCGAACCAAAGAGGAGAGAGAGAGGAGTGTTGGGCAAGAAATCAAAAAGGGCTTTATGAAATTTTAGAGGTTTATTTAATGATGGGGAGTCCTATTTATAGGCTCCCTAATCCCTTGATGGGCTAGGCTTAGGATATTTGAGTTGGGCTTAGGAATTAAATGAGTTGGGCTAGCTTAGGATTTAAATTAAACTGTTTGGATTGGGCTTGATTAATAAAACGAACTGGACTTTTTATTAAAATCCGAAGCTTTAAAAATCATTTGCAACTCATTTAATTTCCCGACTCAAGAATTAAATTCGTTTCGTAATTAATTAAAATAATAAATATTCTAATAAATTAAAATACATTAAATACATTTAAATATTATTTAAATGCTAATAAATCGTAAAATGCTTTATAAATATAATAAAATATATTTATAAATATTATACAAATACGAGGTATTACAGTCTACCCTCCTTAAAAGAAGTTTCGTCCCGAAACTTGGGTTCAGAAATCCAAAATTCAACTCAACTTGAGACTTTCTGAGACTTTTTAATACGTTCATTTACAAAAGTTTTAAGTTGCTGTACTCTTTACATGATTAAACAGGACAATAATAAGTGCAAATTCAATAGAAAGCACTAATTTAAGCATAAAATAGGGGAAAACAAGGTAAAAAAGCGCGAAATTCTACCGCACTCTACCCCCCTTAAAAGACACGAGTTACGACCCCATAACTCAACTAACCTCGGGAAAAAGCTCGGGTTATTTCTTTCTCATTTCGTCCTCCGCTTCCCAAGTGGCTTCCTCAGATTCTTGATTAGACCACAACACTTTGACAATTTTCACATCTTAAGTACGCGTACTACGCACTTTGCTATCAAGGATTTTGACAGGTCTTTCCTCAAAGGTTAGACTTTGGTCTAATTCTATGGTCTCCGGTTGCAACACATGCGATTTATCCGGGATATATTTCCTTAACTGAGATATGTGGAACACATTATGCACTCTATGCAAGTCCATAGGCAAGGCTAGTCTATAGGCTACCTTTCCGATTCTTTCTAAGATCTCATATGGGCCTATGTACTTAGGGCTTAACTTCCCTTTCTTTCCAAATCTCATGACACCTTTCATTGGTGACACTTTGAGCAACACTTTATCTCCTTGGAAATCAATAACGCATGCCCGAAGCATGTCCTCCAGGGTTTGGATAGTCCTTTCAGTTTGGCCATCCGTGGCTGGGTGGAAGGCTGTACTCATTTTCAATGTTGTACCAAAGCTCTTCTGCACACTTTTCCAGAAATTCGAAAGAAACCTTGAATCCCTATCTGATACGATATCCTTAGGAACTCCATGTAACCTCACAAGATTCTTAATGTAGGCTTTAGCAAGTTGTTCCATTTTCCAGGTTTCCTTCATTGGTATAAACACTGCTGACTTGGTCAACCTATCTACCACAACCCAAATTGTATCATTCCCAGTCTTTGACTTAGGTAAACAAGTGACAAAGTCCATAGAAATACCGTCCCATTTCCAGCTTGGAATCTCTAAAGGTTGGACCTTCCCTTGAGGTCTCCTATGCTCAATTTTAACCTTCTGACAAGTCAGACATCTAGCCACAAATTCAGCCACTTCGTTCTTCATCCTTGGCCACCAATAGACCTTTTTCAAGTCCTTATACAACTTGTCACCCCCTGGGTGCACAGAATATGGCGTATTATGCCCTTCTTTCATCAATCTCTCTTTCAGTTCTCCACACTTTTGAGGCACGCACCCCCTGCCTTTGTACCTCAAGCTTCCATCATCATGGATTCAGAAATCTACCTCCTTAACTTGCGAAATCTTTTCCTTGATTCGTTCCAACTTCACATCACCAGCTTGATTCTCTCTAATCTCATCAAATATTGACGGTTGGATGGTTAAGGCATTCATTATTCCCTCAAGGCTCTCACCACTTACTATTTCAAGGTTCAAACGCTGCATGTCCTTACACAGCTCGTTAGCAACTACTAACGCATTAACACTATGACTTGATTTCCTACTCAAGGCATCCGCAACTACATTGGCTTTTCCCTCATGGTACTGGATATCCAAATCATAGTCCTTAATTAACTCCAACCACCTTCGTTGGCGCATATTCAAATCCTTCTGTGTGAAGATGTACTTCAAACTCTTGTGGTCCGTAAATATCCTACACTTCACACCATACAGATAATGTCTCCATATCTTCAATGCAAATACTATAGCCGCTAGTTCTAAATCATGGGTAGGGTAATTGGATTCATATGGCTTCAATTGCCATTTGTGTCATACGCAATAACTTTCCCGTTTTGCATCAATACACACCCTAAACCATTCTTAGAGGCATCACTATACGTACACATCGTATGCACCACTCTCATCTGGTAAGGTTAACACTGGCGCGGTTGTCAATCGCGTCTTTAAGGCTTGGAATGCTTCCTCACACTGGTCACTCCATTCAAACTTGGTTTCCTTCTTCATCAAGGTAGTCATGGGCTTGGCTATCCTAGAGAAGTCTTGAACAAATCGTCTATAGTAGCCAGCTAATCCCAGAAAACTACGAATGTCAGTCACACTCTTGGGCGTAGGCCATTCACTGACAGCTTTGATCTTAGCAGGGTCGACTGCCACTCCTTCTTTTGACACAAAATGTCCCAAAAATGCAACTCTTTCTAACCAAAACTCACACTTTGAGAATTTGTCATATAACTGGTTATCTCTCAAGGTACTCAACACCGATCTCAAGTGTTCCGCGTGATCTTCTTCACTCTTTGAATACACTAGGATGTCATCTATGAAAACCACTACAAACTTGTCCAAATAGGCATGGAATACACGGTTCATTAAGTCCATAAATATTGCAGGGGCATTGGTTAACCCAAAAGGCATAACAGTGAACTCATAATGTCCGTATCTAGTTCTGAATGCGGTCTTTGGTATGTCATGGTCAGTGATTCTCAATTGATGATAACCCGAACGCAAATCGATCTTCGAAAAGATTCCTGCTCCTTTTAGCTGGTCAAATAGGTCTTCTATCCTAGGTAATGGATATTTGTTCTTGATTGTGACCTTATTGAGCGCCCTGTAGTCTATACAGAGCCTCAAACTCCCATCCTTTTTCTTCACAAACAGCACTGGTGCTCCCCAAGGTGATGCACTTGGCCTAATATAGCCTTTCTCCAATAGATCCTCTAGTTGGACTTTTAACTCATTCCTTTCGGCTGGAGCCATTTGATAAGGGGCTTTTGAAATAGGGGCGGTTCCAGGCACTGAATCTATGGTGAAGTCAGTAGGTCGATTGGGAGGCATTCCCGGGATCTCTTCTGGAAATACATCTGTGAGGGGGTCGAAAAAGCACGAGGCTAATGCGTGACCTCGTCCCTCGTGGGTGTGACGATTCTTTTTATTCAATCAAGTGTAATTGGATTTCCTGTGAGTTTACACCCAATTGACTAGTAATATAGGAGTCGCCATTCAGTTTTTAACGACAATGAGAAAAACTGACAAAACCCGGTTATCGTGACATAAAGGGAGTGCAATTATGTTTGACCACGACGGCCGTAGGTTCCCTTGTGATCCCTGGTGTGGGGATCTCTCAACATACACCCGCAAGGTAGAGATTGAGGGTTCGGGGGACTGTAACTACCGAGAGGAGTACTCGCTCGTCGATAACTCCAGAGGCAGGATATCCTTACTAGCTCAGCATAAATAATTGAAGGGACATGCGTTAACTATTAAACTAATCTGAGTTGATTTTAACAATATGCAACATATAATACTAGATCGATCGCCGGCTAAAATGGCGAGCCTTTTTATGGGACGGGATACGTTATGTTCGATTTATGGATCGATTGCGACAGAACGCGTGATCGGTTTTGCAGCGTGAGGCTTAGGCTTAGGGGTTTAGAGTCAATATATACTTAGAATATAATTGTGTGTTGTCCCTTTCACTTCGAACTTAAGGCCCTATTTATAGAAAAGAGTTCGTGGAAAGATAGAATTGCAGAACTCTAATCCACGAGGAATGAGGAAAAAATACGTACCAGGTATTTTCAGCGCCCAGGCCTGGGCGCTGAAGATTTCGGCGCCCAGAGCCAGGCGTTGAAAATAGGATCTGGGCCGTTTTTCTTAGTCAGATTCGGATTCCTAGAATCCGGAGTATTTTAGATTTAATTGAGTCTTTTAGTGCGTATTAACCTTGTGATGGGATGCGTCTGGGCGCGTTACGAACTCTAGGCTCGTCAGGATTTTAATTAATAGGTGACTCCTATTTTCGAATCATATTAGGAATAGGATTCTCTCGCAATTTCTATCTCATTTATGATTTATGTTGGAGTGCAACACCTAATTCTGACAGGTTTCTATCTTTTATGACTTGCCACTTTTAACAATTACCGATTACGACAGTTACTATTTTTAGCAGGTTTCCATAAATAGCAGGTTTCTATAAATAGCAGGTTTCGGGTGAAATGAAAAGGGGAAGAAGTTTGAATCGATCTATCTTCTGGCCAAGTATAAAGTTACAAACACCAAAACAACAAAACACCGGGAAAATTGGCTTTTAATGCAGTGAAGTCTTTTATCTTCTAACTAGACAACTTCTATTGTTTAATGGACGAGGAGATGTAAGGGGATTGGTGCGTCGGAGGGAAGGGGGGCTAAGTCCCCAGTTCGTTATTTTATAGGAGATGCGTTGTCAAGTAGAGATTTACGTTTTCATCATTGAACCTTTCCCTTTCGGGAATGGGGACAAATGTAGGTGTCTACAGTTAGCCCCCACTTTGACTGAGTCTTGGAGTAAGACGATGGTCAAAGTATTAGACGGAGTGCGTCGCACAAGCCATGGTGACCTGTTTTGGCGAGGGTCTCACGAGCCCCCGAGTGATAACATTTGACTTAAGGGTCATCACTTGAAGTGTCGACATATCCCTCACGTGTCATTGGGATTTGTCAACGGATAGTGTAGAAACTTCCTCACTTTGTCATTGGAAGGATCTAAAGAAGTGTAGAAACTCCCTCACTTTGTCATTGGGAGTAGCTACAGATGGTTTCGAAATCAAAGCTATAAAGTGTAATTGGGCCTGGCCAAGCCCAACCACGAGGTAAAAATGTTTTTAAAGATTCTCATTTACAGGGCTAGTTAAACGAGAAAACCCCCTTGTTTTTATGGGACGTAAAACGAAGGAAAATCCAGCACATCGCTCTTTTTTTGGAAAAAACGGAAAACCAATCCTTTTAATTTTTGGAAAAGGGAAAACCAGAAAAAGTTATCGCTGCAGCGACTAAGGACCTACGCGACTTGTGACGTAGACCCCGCCGGCTAAAGATGGCGAGCCTGTCCGCTAAGGGTGGACGCCCCATCTGAAAAAGTGGACGAATCTTGTTTTGAATATTTGAAAATAAGGACCTACGCGGCTTGTGACGTAGACCCCGCCGGCTAAAGATGGCGAACCTGTCCGCTAAGGGTGGACACCCCGTCCGATAGAAGTGGACGAATCTATTTTGAAATTTGTTTGTGCTTTTTGAAAATAAGGACCTACGTGATTTGCGACGTAGACCCCGCCGGCTGAAGATGGCGAGCCTGTAAACATATATTTTTTGAAGATTCTTTTTTGAAAACTAAGGACCTGCGCGGCTAGTGACGCAGACCCCGCCCGCTGAGGGTGGGCGAGCCCTGTCCGCTGAGGGTGGACGCCCCGCTCGCTGGAGGTGAGCGTACCTGAATTCATTTTTTTTGATTTGGGATTCGCGTGATTCGTGGCGCGATCTTGCCCGATTGAGGTGGGCAAGTCCCTATTTCTTTTGTTCATCGTGATTTCTTTTAAGAATTTATTTTTGTTCATTCTTGTAAGAGCGAATTCTTTCGAGGGATGCTCGAATTTAGTTGTAACCTGAACGTGGGCTGACAACGTGTTCAGACGGACCTTTGTCTTTCGACCGTCTGCTTTCGTGGTTTTGAGCTAGTCTTTATGGCTCGATTTTTTCCACTACTTGATCTTTGATTAGGGGACTACGTATAGGTATCAACGGCAACCTTTGTCTTGAGGTCGTAAACCGGTTTTATCTTTTGAGACATCCAGACACGGGACTTCGTACAGCGTAGTCTGGCAATATTGTTTTTCCTTTGCATAATATATATTTTCTTTCGAGCCCCCAAGCACTCGTGCTTGACGGTCATTTTTTGTCAAAGAGGTTCCTTGGGGATACACATTCTGTAATGTCTTTGATCGTGTTTGGGATTGTGCTCGTAAGTGCGAGCGATCTTTGTAGTGGTGTGCTACTCTTGACAAAGCCGTGAGGTGCGACTTTCAGTAAAGAAATCGACAATTTTCGAGTCGAAAAGATACGGCAGGGCCCTATAGAAGTCAGGGGCCTTTTGGGGTCTGGGATCATTTTCGGCGCCCATGCCTGGGCGTTAAAGATTTCGGCGCCCAGCTCTGGGTGCTGAAAATGATTTCTGGCGAGGTTTCTTGATGGCACAATTGGCTTCTTGTTCGTTCGTTTTCTTTTTTTCTTTTCGTCTAGAGATTCTTTTTTTTTTTGGGAACGAACTGTTCATTTGAGATCACTGTTGATTGGTGAATAATTATTTCTCGAGAAACCGTAGCCGATTGGTGGACTACGGTGTTTGTCGCTTTGGGGCGATTATTTAAAGGAACTGTCGCTCTTTAAGGTGTACAGTTATTGCAATAGTTGGGAGAGTCTATATGGCCCGAGGAACATACCTTGAGGCGTAAGACTTTGATCGCTCTTGTATATATTTTTCCTTTTGAACGCGTTCGTGAATGATGATATGTATGTGCGAACGAGCGTTCATATAATGGCCGTTGTGTGCGGGCCATTAATCAGTTCGCTTGAATCAATTTTTTTTGAGCAATGACTGATTTTGAATAGTTTGCTTAGATGCTTGCTAGGGTTCAGGCCCTTTCATGAAGTTCGCTTAAACATCGTGCCCTTTCGATTGTTCAAACATTTGCTTCGAGATTTTTTATTTTGTTATGGTTGTTTCGTAGCTTGGAGCCCCCAAGCATGCATGTTGGGATGCTTCCTTTTGGCGTACGATTTTTGTAGGTTCTTTCGAAAAAGATGCCTTGGGGTTCCTGCTCGTGTAGGTGCGAGCTATCCCTTCCGTGGTAGGTAATGTTTTGCTACCTTTAATCCTTAATGTAGAAGTCGTATGGCTTGCATTTTGGATTTGGGCGATAAGTAGTCTTTGCCTCTTTTACACATGCTCTTGCAATATGCCTTATTTTTTAGACTTGTACCGTGGGACGGTTGGACTTATGGTGCGACGTAGGCTTGTGTGGCCTAACGGCATGTCTTAGAACATTCCCCCAGGTGTCGGGATATCGTCATTATTTTTTGCATTGGAGTACTTCATCATGCCTCGTTCAGGTGCTCGAACAAGTGTATCACCTTCTGCGTGGGTTTGCACGGCTTATTACTTCGTTCGATGCGAGAATTCATAGATGTTTCTTTCTTGTTTTTTTTTATATCTGCGCAAAATTTGACAAGCAGAAAGATTCAGCGCCCAGGCTGGGGCGTTAAAGATATCGGCGCCCAGCTCTGGGCGTTGAAAATGATTTCTGGGCAGAATTTTGACAGTTCTTTTTTTCTTGATTTTTTTTCGCTTTTGCTTTGGAACGATGTAGACTGTGTAACGGACGCTCGTAGGGCGAGAGTTATGTGCGGTAGTTTGATCGGAGTTTTGGTGACTCGCGATTTTCAGTTACCCTTGTTAGTGGGGCGACTTTATATACTCTAAGTAGTGCTTAGAATTTGGGAGGGGCTGTAGCCATTCTAAGGTTCGTTTTACACGATCAAACCTTAGGATTGTGCCCCTATGATGTATGTATAGCATTAGCGTCGAGAATTTGTGATGAAATCGTCGTTTCGAGCTTTTTTATAGTGTTTTTCTCAAGCCCCCAATTGTAGCTACGGGATTGGCTTGGTGCTATAATGCTTGGCATACGTTTTTATGGTTTCATGGTGACATGGATCATGAACAGTTTGAACCAGACTCGTTTAGTGCGAGGCACGTTCGAGTAGTGATTTGCTACTTCTCTTGTAAATGTCGTATTGTGCGACATTGCCATGGTCAAGGTAGTCACATGTTGAAGTGTGCCTTGACCAAAAGTTAGGTGTCTTTCTTTACCCATAACCATATTTAGAAATCTTTTGACTCACTTGCAACATCGAGATAAATGCATACTTAGCTTAAACCAACGACACTTTATTATGTTCGAAGAAGTCTTTTAAAAATCATTTGAAAATTATTTAAAATCCGAGTCCTACTGTGTACAATCCGAGGTGTCCTAAGTAGGTTGACTTATAGAAGGGTTCGTACAGGATTACATGAGTGAATCAAAAATATTGTTACGATTTTTGGAATGCTGTCTAAGGATTTGCTGGAAGCCAGGGTGCAGGCGTCAAGATATACTTGTGTCCGTTTGGCATATGCTTTAGGCTTTTAGGGCTATTTTTTCCAGAATTGCGGGAATATAAACCGTTTTCAAATTGACTTAGATTTACTTGGTGTATGTCTGCACAAAAAGGTCAAGGTATACTTAGTTCTTTCCCTAGCTTATCATTTCAATTTTTTTTTAGCCCCCAGTTGCTGTTATGTCTTCCCATTAATGATGCTTTCAGATTTCGATTTCAGATGCCCGTGTCATATGTCTGAGTAGGGTGAGCCTTGGTTAAGTGCCAAGTCCTATTGACAATGTCTGATTTTTTTTCAAAGGGGATTCGCAAACATTTGAATTACCATGAACGGGTGCCCTGAGTTCGAATGAACGATGGGGCGATGTCGTAGAACAATCCTCTTTATTGCAAGCTTACCGCCTTTACTACTTGTTGGCGATTATGACTGTGTCTAGGGGTGAAAGAAGGTCTTTAAGCGAACGACTATGTCTAGTGGTGAAAGAAGGTCTTTAAGTGAGTTAGTCCGCTTTAGAGAGGGTCAAGTCGAGTACTTTAGAGGTCACGGACGCTTGCGCTAGCCCCCATTCAATTGAGGCAAAGCGATCTTTTGAGTCTTGGCTAAGTGCCTAGGAGTGTGAGTGTCTTTCTGGCAAGGGTACGTGCCCTTATTATTTTTCGATGTGTGCTCATTTTGGCATCTTGATGACTTGGATTCTTCTTCGTGCTTTCAATTTTTTCTTTCGACTTGGATTGCAAGTAATTAAATTTCAATAAGGGACTTCTATTTTTTATTCTTGTTTTTCTATAGGCTTTAATATTTTTGCGAATTGGTTGGACCGAATCATGGATTGCCTACGTATCCGCCTTAAAAGATTTAATTTGGAATCAGGTCTTGCGTAGTTCTTAGCCTAGAAAATGGTTTTTTAGAATGCCGAATTCGATAAGTATGTTCTGAGGTGGAAACATATTATTTGAAACGGTAGAATAAGTGAAGTTTATTATTATTTTAATCTATTGCTTTGCCGTAAGCCAAAAATTTGTTTTATATTTTTTTTTTGAGTACATGTATTTTTTTGGTGGTACGTATGTCTGAATACGTGTTGTACCCCCCAAGTGTTCGTTATTGTTCCGTGTATGTGCGGATAAAATGACGAGCACTTCTGGACAAATTTTAGCAAGCAGAGAGATTCAGCGCCCCGGCTGTGACGCTAAAGATTTCGGCGCCCAGCTGAGGGCGCTGAAAATGACTTCTGAGCGGATCTTTTTTTGGTGGGCTAGATGCTTCTTTTCCTTTTTAGACTAACTTTAGAGGCGCTTTGCAAAGTTTGCTTTTGTATTATTTACATTTTTTGTACTTTTCATTTGTCTTTTTTTTTTTATATTCGTGACTCAAGACGGTTTGAAAGATGGGTTGAATGAGATAGGATAATTTGTATAGGTATTGGTCAAGCATGAGGATTATATTTGCTAGGGCTCACAATTTGCAGCCTCGAACTAGTGTCTTGAGTTTACATCAACCAAGGCCAATGAGTAGCATGGGGACGGCTCAAGGGAATATCAACAGGATGCATTCAAACAAGTTATATGGTCATTATGCTAACGGTGGTGTAATAATGGGTTTGGGTTTTGGAAATAACGGGTATGACGCACGTGTCAATGGCCGTGTGTGGTTTGCGGTTGACAACAAGTTCAAGAACGAGAGTCGAGGTAATGGTTTCTTGGGTTATGGCAATGAGAACATGGATGGGTTAAATGAGCTGAACAGGGACCCCAGAGCGAAGGCGTCTAAGAGCATAAGGATTGGAAAGGGTAGATATCGTAGAATCTTATGATTTGGATTGGTTGACTCGATTCTTTTCCTTCGTTTACTTGGGTAAATTTCGCACTTTGGGAGGTACGGGCGAAGTATTTCATGGCTCGCTCTTTTCGCTCTCCCTTTTCTCTTTCTTTTTAAGTATTTCATGGCTTGCTCTTTTCGCTCTCCCTTTTCTCTTTCTATTTTTTTCTTTTTGCTTGGGATTTATCCCTAACATAAATCCTTCAATTTTTTTTATTTGGGCTAAAAGGTAGATGGTTGTTGTTGTGGGAAAAATTACCATGCCTTCGTGTACCAATGAGGATGCGACACATGGCACGTATTACGCCCCCTAAGCAGAAACCATACGAAGACTAGACCACAACATGGGTATCAATCTACGTATCTACAATGTATATGTATTTGTATTTAAGAATGTATAAATGTATGTAATGTACCTATACCTGAAAAGGGGGCCTAGGTAGTAGGTATTCCAAGTGGTATGTATAAGCACCATAGGCCCAACTAGCCCACTATTGCCAAAAGGGTTAGGGAATTGTAAGGAGAAAGGACACATGTCCTCCTCCCATACCCTAGCCAATCATGTAAAGGGAATATTAGGTCATTCCCACAAAAACCTAGTACTATAAATAGTCCCACTTCCCTAGAAAAAGGGGTCACAATTGCTGCTCTGCCTTCTCTCTACTTTCTCTCTCTATAAAAATACAATCTTGTGAAATCCTTAGAAGTTACCGGAAAACCTCCAAGGTATCTCACCGGAAAAACCCCACAACATTTGGCGCCGTCTGTGGGGAGGTACGGTAACATGGAAGATCTACGACAGGACAACGATACTGGGCGGCCTACGCGAGTAGAGCGGCCACCCCTCGAAAGATAAATTCCGACTGAACATCATACGCCGGCCACGAGAATCACTGGAGATGTCGCGCGTATATTTGCGGCCGGGCACACCCCTCGTCACGCTGCCGAGGTAGAGGTTCTCAGCGAGGAGGACGACCAGGCCAATCGCACCCCTCCTGGAGGACACCTGGATCCTCGGGCGGATACGGTAATAGAGGAGAACCCTGATATGCCTGTCTCTGTGGGTGCTCTTCGGGCTATTTTGGCTGAGTTCCAAGCTGATGTGGGAAAGACAGTTAATGCTGAGGTACAGAAGAGTATGCTGATCTACACCACTGCTGTGGCTGCAAATCATGAGGGGCCGGCAAGCAATAGGCCAACACTTTCTTTGCGCCCCCCAAACGTCTGGACTAAGCAGACAGGCGAGGACCTGAGGAGGCAGCTGCCAGCAAGTCAGCCCAATCAGGCAATGTCTTACCTACCACGCCGACTGCCACGGCGGCTGATTGGAGAAACGTCCCGAGGACGTGAGCAGCCACGCGCAGAGCAATTGCCTGACTCTGAGTCTGAACTTTCTGACACTGGGTCAACCCCCGTCATGCCGGATAGACCTCTCCCTCATCCAACTTATACGCATCTGAGCCAGGCGCGCGCAGGGGTCACCCGTCCAACCCGTCAAACTCGCGGACGCGAGTCTTCCCAGCGGGTACCCTACTCAAGGCGTCAAGATCCTGTGTATCACATTCAGGAGGGGGTGTACAACATGGCCCTAGGACACACCACCCCTTTTGCAGACTCCATCATGAGAGCCCCGAGGGAACCCAAAGTCAAGCCGCCCAACATTGATGCTTACGATGGGACCACAGATCCAGACATGCACCTCTTGGTTTACCGGCATCACATGTATGTCCAAGGCACAACTTGTTAGGTTATGATACATATGACAATTCATAAATCATGCGGAAAAACCATTAAGCCAGGAAAACATATTATTTACACATAATCATTTAGCATAGTTTAGATGCATACTCTTTGTTGCGTGCCCTCCCTAGCTGCGCCCGAACCGAACAAGAACAAGTCTTTAGGACTCCAAGTGTCGTCCCTCCGTAGATAGTCTACAGCACGTCCGGATCCGCCTTAAGATTGACCAACTAGAATCGCCCTTAAGGTACTTAGAATTTTCGGCACTTTATAGGCAATTGTATGACTGAATTTTGCTCTCAAAAACTCACTTTGAATACTTGAATGCTCGATATAAATATGTGACCCTAGGCACCTATTTATAGAGTTATGGAAAAGGATTTGGAATCCTATTAGGATACTAATTTATTTAATTATAATCCTACTAGGACTCTAATTAAATAAACTAAATCTTTTAGGATTAGATTTAATCATATGACAAATCCCGGTAGCTTTAGGATTCGAGTAGCACACAAACACACACGCACGTACAGCAGCCCACGAGGGGCGCCATGCGCGCGCGCGCAGCCCGCGAGCTCGCAGCCCACTGCCGCAAGCCCACACGCTGCCGTAGCCTTGGCGCGCGCTGGGCCTGCCTTGCGGTGGGCCTGGCGCAGCCTTGGCTGGTGCGTTTGTGGCGCGCTGGCTTGCTGGGCGAGGGCCCGGCTTCGTGTTGGGCCTTCGTCTGGCAGGCCTCATCCGATGCTAATTCGTACGATACGCTTCCAATTAATTTCCCGATTCCGGAATTCATTTCCGATACGAACAATATTCAACATTTCCAATTCCGGAATCAATTTCCGTTTTGAACAAATATTTAATATTTCCGTTTCCGGAATTATTTTCCGATTCCGATAATATTTCCGATTCTGACAATATTTCCGTTTCCGGCAATATTTCCGATTCCGGCAATATTTCCATTTCCGATAATATTTTCCGATACGTACCATGTTTCCGTTTCCGGCAACATCTACGACTTGGATAATATTTATATTTCCGATACGATCCATATTTCCTTTTCCGGCAATATCATCGTTTCCGGAGTATTCATTTCTTGTCTGTGACGATCTCAGCTCCCACTGAAACCAAGATCCGTCAATTCCGAATATCCATAGATGGAGTATTTAATGCCATTAAATACTTGATCCGTTTACGTACTATTTGTGTGACCCTACGGGTTCAGTCAAGAGTAAGCTGTGGATTAATATCATTAATTCCACTTGAACTGAAGCGGCCTCTAGCTAGGCATTCAGCTCACTTGATCTCACTGAATTATTAACTTGTTATTTAATACTGAACCGCATTTATTAGACTTAACATTGAATGCATAGTTGGACCAAGGGCATTATTTCCTTCAGTCTCCCACTTGTCCTTAGGGACAAGTGTGCATTTCCTAATTCCTTTGTCGCTCGATGCTTGCTCTTGAACATAAGGTAAGAGTTGTCATCCTTATTATGTCCAGAGGTGTTTCTCGGTTTCAGAGTTCAACTGATCAAATAAACAGATAATCATAGCCTATGATTCATCCGAGCACGGCCATGCATTTCACAGTTTCTAGCTCTCGGAGTGGCCTTGTACAACTTTTAAGCATCTCATCCCGATTTATGGGAGGACAATCCCAATCTTGCGATCTTGAGATTAGACTTCGTTTGATAGGTGATTACCTGAGCGTTGCCTTTATAGCCTCCTTTTACGGTGCGACGGTTGGTCAACGTCAAAGTAACCATTTCTCAAACAAGTAATCTCAAATCACTCAGGTATTGAGGATTTAGTGTCTAATAATTTTAATGAAATTTACTTATGACAGATTTTCATCTCTTACAGTAAAGTTTCATAGGTCTTGTCCGATACTAGTCTTCCCAAAGTAAGTATCTATGCAAATGATTATGACATTGCCATGTCCACATAGTTCAAGAAACAGAACTACTAGTCATCTTGCATTCTAGTCGTCTAATGTTTTCTATGCGTCCATCTTTATAGAAAACTCCGACCAGGGACCATTTTCAACTTTTGACATTCAAGTTCACTTGATAGACATTTCTTAGTCACAGGACTGGTCCTGACAGTCTATCTTGAATATATCGTCAAATTGAAGGGACTCATCATTTAATACTAAACCAAGATTAAATGGAATATGAAAATACATTTCATATATGATAAATGTTCAACCCCATTGTTTTACAACCATGGGCCTCAAACCCATCTTTAAAACAGTTCATGGAATTCAAAGCTATGCTTGATTTCCAGTGCTACAATGTGAGTATTGTTTCTCACTTGTTGCATAGGTTTAGTTATCATGCTTTGCCAATCTTAATATCCTTTTCATCGAATGTTCTTCGAGATAGATGATAAGAACCTTTCAGTATGTTTATTTTGTGATCTAGTCTTTTCTTGCTTCAAGAGTGGTTCTACGCATTTTTTCAATGAAGAACCATCAAGCCAGCAGACATGTGATCTACCCAAGTTCAGTGAAGAACTCTTTAACATAAACAACCCTGTTTTATTGCTTCTTAGGCAATAAGTACTTTTACTTCAACTTTATAGGTTGCTAGTGATGCTTTGTTTGGAATTACTTATCCAAGCAGTTCATAGATATGTGGAATACTTTCCAGCTGTATCTTAGAACATAGAAATTAATATTTTAATATCCCACGCAACAACTCATGGTATCCAATCCATGTTGCCATTTCAAAACACGATGCTCTATAGCTCGTCCTTATCAATGGTTAACTCCAAGGGAATCTTGCTTGATCCTTTGCCAGTGTTTATGCGTGTAACATCAATATTTAGCATATCTTTATTTCCTTGAATCAAGAACTATTCCTATGTACCTTTTCAAGTACCATAAGTATTCTTGATCTCAATCTAGTTGATCTTCACTTAGATCAATAGAGATTGGTATATGTTCGTCATGCCTAAAGTCAT